>NC_090417.1:16180080-17675080 GCF_036365525.1 Heterodontus francisci
TGTAAAACACACACTAGGGGTATTCTATATCCCGTAAAACACACACCAGGGGTATTCTATATCCTGTAAAACACACACCAGGGGTATTCTATATCCTGTAAAACACACACCAGGGGTATTCTATATCCTGTAAAACACACACTTGGGGTATTCTATATCCTGTAAAACACACACTTGGGGTATTCTATATCCCGTAAAACACACACCAGGGGTATTCTATATCCTGTAAAACACACACCAGGGGTATTCTATATCCCGTAAAACACACACTTGGGGTATTCTATATCCCGTAAAACACACACCAGGGGTATTCTATATCCTGTAAAACACACACCAGGGGTATTCTATATCCTGTAAAACACACACCAGGGGTATTCTATATCCTGTAAAACACACACCAGGGGTATTCTATATCCCGTAAAACACACACTTGGGGTATTCTATATCCCGTAAAACACACACCAGGGGTATTCTATATCCTGTAAAACACACACCAGGGGTATTCTATATCCCGTAAAACACACACCAGGGGTATTCTATATCCCGTAAAACACACACTTGGGGTATTCTATATCCCGTAAAACACACACTAGGGGTATTCTATATCCCGTAAAACACACACCAGGGGTATTCTATATCCTGTAAAACACACACCAGGGGTATTCTATATCCTGTAAAACACACACCAGGGGTATTCTATATCCTGTAAAACACACACTTGGGGTATTCTATATCCTGTAAAACACACACTTGGGGTATTCTATATCCTGTAAAACACACACCAGGGGTATTCTATATCCCGTAAAACACACACCAGGGGTATTCTATATCCCGTAAAACACACACTTGGGGTATTCTATATCCCGTAAAACACACACTAGGGGTATTCTATATCCCGTAAAACACACACCAGGGGTATTCTATATCCTGTAAAACACACACCAGGGGTATTCTATATCCTGTAAAACACACACCAGGGGTATTCTATATCCTGTAAAACACACACTTGGGGTATTCTATATCCTGTAAAACACACACTTGGGGTATTCTATATCCCGTAAAACACACACTTGGGGTATTCTATATCCTGTAAAACACACACTTGGGGTATTCTATATCCCATAAAACACACACTTGGGGTATTCTATATCCTGTAAAACACACACTTGGGGTATTCTATATCCTGTAAAACACACACTTGGGGTATTCTATATCCCATAAAACACACACTTGGGGTATTCTATATCCCGTAAAACACACACTTGGGGTATTCTATATCCTGTAAAACACACACTTGGGGTATTCTATATCCTGTAAAACAGACACTTGGGGTATTCTATATCCTGTAAAACACACACTAGGGGTATTCTCTATCCCGTAAAACACACACTTGGGGTATTCTATATCCCGTAAAACACACACTTGGGGTATTCTATATCCCGTAAAACACACACCAGGGGTATTCTATATCCCGTAAAACACACACCAGGGGTATTCTATATCCCGTAAAACACACACTTGGGGTATTCTATATCCCGTAAAACACACACTAGGGGTATTCTATATCCCGTAAAACACACACCAGGGGTATTCTATATCCTGTAAAACACACACCAGGGGTATTCTATATCCTGTAAAACACACACCAGGGGTATTCTATATCCTGTAAAACACACACTTGGGGTATTCTATATCCTGTAAAACACACACTTGGGGTATTCTATATCCTGTAAAACACACACCAGGGGTATTCTATATCCCGTAAAACACACACCAGGGGTATTCTATATCCCGTAAAACACACACTTGGGGTATTCTATATCCCGTAAAACACACACTAGGGGTATTCTATATCCCGTAAAACACACACCAGGGGTATTCTATATCCTGTAAAACACACACCAGGGGTATTCTATATCCTGTAAAACACACACCAGGGGTATTCTATATCCTGTAAAACACACACTTGGGGTATTCTATATCCTGTAAAACACACACTTGGGGTATTCTATATCCCGTAAAACACACACCAGGGGTATTCTATATCCCGTAAAACACACACTTGGGGTATTCTATATCCCGTAAAACACACACTAGGGGTATTCTATATCCCGTAAAACACACACCAGGGGTATTCTATATCCTGTAAAACACACACCAGGGGTATTCTATATCCTGTAAAACACACACTTGGGGTATTCTATATCCTGTAAAACACACACTTGGGGTATTCTATATCCTGTAAAACACACACCAGGGGTATTCTATATCCCGTAAAACACACACCAGGGGTATTCTATATCCCGTAAAACACACACTTGGGGTATTCTATATCCCGTAAAACACACACTAGGGGTATTCTATATCCCGTAAAACACACACCAGGGGTATTCTATATCCTGTAAAACACACACCAGGGGTATTCTATATCCTGTAAAACACACACCAGGGGTATTCTATATCCTGTAAAACACACACTTGGGGTATTCTATATCCTGTAAAACACACACTTGGGGTATTCTATATCCCGTAAAACACACACCAGGGGTATTCTATATCCTGTAAAACACACACCAGGGGTATTCTATATCCCGTAAAACACACACTTGGGGTATTCTATATCCCGTAAAACACACACCAGGGGTATTCTATATCCTGTAAAACACACACCAGGGGTATTCTATATCCTGTAAAACACACACCAGGGGTATTCTATATCCTGTAAAACACACTGACGAGAACAGCTGCCGATACTTTAATCTCCGATCCTGCTGTCTTCACAGTCCAGAGTGTCTGCAGCCACGGCATGCGGTAAGTCCATTGAGGTGAAGAAGGAGCTGCGGGACCCGAGAGAAGTCCTGTGAAAAGGTGCCCCGAACACCCAAAACATCCACGAACGGCCCCCCCGGCCGCAACTTCAAAGCGCCCGCGGGAGATGGCTCGGAGAGCATCTGCAGCGCACTGTCGGCAATGCTGCATGCCTTTATTTAAACCACTGCAAAAAAAAAAACCCTTAGCAAATGTAATCACCTCTAAGTCTGCCAAATGATGCTTCACCTCCCGAAGGACGTGGATGAGCTTTCCGGACGTCGATGGTGGGCACTGAGGAAATGGCTTATTACCTGCACCAGATTCCACCCCCCCCCTCCCCCCCCTTTACCCCCCTTCCACCCCCCCCCCCCCACCCCCGTCCCCTTCCCTGCTCCACCCTCTCAGCTCACCCCCTCACAACCCCGTCCCAGCCCGCCCCCCCCTCGCACCATCTTCACCCCGCACCCCCTTCCCCTGCACCCCCCCCCCCACCCCCTCCCTCTACCCCTCCCCCTTGCATCCCCTCCTCCCACCGGCACCATCCTACACCTGTGTAGGGGCCCCAACAACCCCACTGCCTTGTGGGCGTCTCGGGAGAGACCAAGGCTAAGGGAGTAAACCCTAACAGAAAATCCGGAGCGGAACCCCGTAGGCGGTCATGTGTCACCTTTGGCATGTTTCCGGCAGTTCCTGCAGCCATACTGGTGCCAAACGTCGTGTCCTGCACTCCTTTGGACCCCACCAGAAAGGCCGAGAGGGGGGTTTTGACGACTGGGCAACTCTCAACCTTCATAAATTTGCCCAGGCATGCGCCATGGAGAGGTCACTCCATAGTTGCCTCACAGCGACTGAAACAACACGGAAGGCAGCAGTTACGGGTTATAAGTCCAGATAAATTGGCGTAGAAACTGGGCGCCACGGGTTGCCTTTGTCGGTGGGAGAGGTCATTGCACCTCACTGGACAGCTACCGCCCGCCTCAAACCGGGCAGCCCCCGGTCAATAAGGTTCTGTCCCGCCACAGTCTGCCTGCTTCAATGGGTGCTTGGAGCTCAGGGTCATTGCCCGAAAGGTGGACTGATACACCGCACCAAACAACATGAAAAATGGAAAGAAGGTACCAGCCCTTCGCTTTGCAAGCTGGAACGTCAGAACTATGTGTCCTGGCCTGTCGGAAGACCTTACACAAATCAACGATTCTCGGAAGACCGCCATCATTAACAACGAGCTCAGTAGACTCAATGTGGACATTGCAGCACTTCAGGAGACTCGCCTCCCCGCGAGTGGCTCTCTAGCAGAGCAAGACTACACCTTCTTCTGGCAGGGCAGGGATCCTGAAGAACCAAGACAGCATGGAGTGGGCTTCGCCATCAGAAACTCCTTGCTCAGCATGATAGAGCCTCCCTCAAATGGCTCGGAACGCATACTGTCCATCCGACTGCTCACCACCTCTGGTCCAGTACACCTACTCAGCATCTATGCTCCAACACTCTGTTCCGCACCTGAAGCTAAAGACCAGTTCTATGAACAACTCCATAACATCATTAGCAGCATCCCCAACACCGAACACCTATTCCTGCTGGGGGACTTTAATGCCAGGGTTGGGGCCGACCATGACTCATGGCCCTCCTGCCTTGGGCGCTATGGCGTTGGAAGGATGAATGAGAACGGGCAGAGACTGCTTGAGTTGTGTACCTATCATAACCTCTGCATCACCAACTCGTTCTTTCACACTAAACCCTGTCACCAGGTTTCATGGAGGCACCCAAGATCACGTCGTTGGCACCAGCTAGACCTCATTGTCACAAGGCGAGCCGCCTTAAACAGTGTTCAAATCACACGCAGCTTCCACAGTGCGGACTGCGACACCGACCACTCCCTGGTGTGCAGCAAGGTTAGACTCAGACCAAAGAAGTTGCATCATTCCAAGCAGAAGGGCCACCCGCGCATCAACACGAGCAGAATTTCTCACCCACAGCTGTTACAAAAATTTCTAAATTCACTTGTAACAGCCCTTCAAAACACTCCCACAGGGGATGCTGAGACCAAGTGGGCCCACATCAGAGACGCCATCTATGAGTCAGCTTTGACCACCTACGGCAAAAGTGCGAAGAGAAATGCAGACTGGTTTCAATCTCATAATGAAGAGCTGGAACCTGTCATAGCCGCTAAGCGCATTGCACTTTTGAACTACAAGAAAGCCCCCAGCGATTTAACATCCGCAGCACTTAAAGCAGCCAGAAGTACTGCACAAAGAACAGCTAGGCGTTGCGCAAACGACTACTGGCAACACCTATGCAGTCATATTCAGCTGGCCTCAGACACCGGAAACATCAGAGGAATGTATGATGGCATGAAGAGAGCTCTTGGGCCAACCATCAAGAAGATCACCCCCCTCAAATCTAAATCGGGGGACATAATCACTGACCAACGCAAACAGATGGACCGCTGGGTTGAGCACTACCTCGAACTGTACTCCAGGGAGAATGCTGTCACTGAGACTGCCCTCAATGCAGCCCAGCCTCTACCAGTCATGGATGAGCTGGACATACAGCCAACCAAATCGGAACTCAGTGATGCCATTGATTCCCTAGCCAGCGGAAAAGCCCCTGGGAAGGACAGCATTACCCCTGAAATAATCAAGAGTGCCAAGCCTGCTATACTCTCAGCACTACATGAACTGCTATGCCTGTGCTGGGACGAGGGAGCAGTACCCCAGGACATGCGCGATGCCAACATCATCACCCTCTATAAAAACAAAGGTGACCGCGGTGACTGCAACAACTACCGTGGAATCTCCCTGCTCAGCATAGTGGGGAAAGTCTTTGCTCGAGTCGCTCTGAACAGGCTCCAGAAGCTGGCCGAGCGCGTCTACCCTGAGGCACAGTGTGGCTTTCGTGCAGAGAGATCGACTATTGACATGCTGTTCTCCCTTCGTCAGATACAGGAGAAATGCCGTGAACAACAGATGCCCCTCTACATTGCTTTCATTGATCTCACCAAAGCCTTTGACCTCGTCAGCAGACGTGGTCTCTTCAGACTACTAGAAAAGATCGGATGTCCACCAAAGCTACTAAGTATCATCACCTCATTCCATGACAATATGAAAGGCACAATTCAACATGGTGGCTCCTCATCAGAGCCCTTTCCTATCCTGAGTGGTGTGAAACAGGGCTGTGTTCTCGCACCCACACTTTTTGGGATTTTCTTCTCCCTGCTGCTTTCACATGCGTTCAAATCCTCTGAAGAAGGAATTTTCCTCCACACAAGATCAGGGGGCAGGTTGTTCAACCTTGCCCGTCTAAGAGCGAAGTCCAAAGTACGGAAAGTCCTCATCAGAGAACTCCTCTTTGCTGACGATGCTGCTTTAACATCTCACACTGAAGAATGCCTGCAGAGTCTCATCGACAGGTTTGCGTCTGCCTGCAATGAATTTGGCCTAACCATCAGCCTCAAGAAAACGAACATCATGGGGCAGGATGTCAGAAATGCTCCATCCATCAATATTGGCGACCACGCTCTGGAAGTGGTTCAAGAGTTCACCTACCTAGGCTCAACTATCACCAGTAACCTGTCTCTAGATGCAGAAATCAACAAGCGCATGGGTAAGGCTTCCACTGCTATGTCCAGACTGGCCAAGAGAGTGTGGGAAAATGGCGCACTGACACGGAACACAAAAGTCCGAGTGTATCAGGCCTGTGTCCTCAGTACCTTGCTCTACGGCAGCGAGGCCTGGACAACGTATGCCAGCCAAGAGCGACGTCTCAATTCATTCCATCTTCGCTGCCTTCGGAGAATACTTGGCATCAGGTGGCAGGACTATATCTCCAACACAGAAGTCCTTGAAGCGGCCAACACCCCCAGCTTATACACACTACTGAGTCAGCGGCGCTTGAGATGGCTTGGCCATGTGAGCCGCATGGAAGATGGCAGGATCCCCAAAGACACATTGTACAGCGAGCTCGCCACTGGTATCAGACCCACCGGCCGTCCATGTCTCCGTTATAAAGACGTCTGCAAACGCGACATGAAATCGTGTGACATTGATCACAAGTCGTGGGAGTCAGTTGCCAGCATTCGCCAGAGCTGGCGGGCAGCCATAAAGACAGGGCTAAATTGTGGCGAGTCGAAGAGACTTAGTAGTTGGCAGGAAAAAAGACAGAGGCGCAAGGGGAGAGCCAACTGTGCAACAGCCCCAACAAACAAATTTCTCTGCAGCACCTGTGGAAGAGCCTGTCACTCCAGAATTGGCCTTTATAGCCACTCCAGGCGCTGCTTCACAAACCACTGACCACCTCCAGGCGCATATCCATTGTCTCTCGAGATAAGGAGGCCCAAAAGAAAAGAAAACACACACCAGGGGTATTCTATATCCTGTAAAACACACACTTGGGGTATTCTATATCCTGTAAAACACACACTTGGGGTATTCTATATCCTGTAAAACACACACTTGGGGTATTCTATATCCCATAAAACACACACTTGGGGTATTCTATATCCCATAAAACACACACTTGGGGTATTCTATATCCCATAAAACACACACCAGGGGTATTCTATATCCCGTAAAACACACACTTGGGGTATTCTATATCCCGTAAAACACACACCAGGGGTATTCTATATCCTGTAAAACACACACTTGGGGTATTCTATATCCCATAAAACACACACTTGGGGTATTCTATATCCTGTAAAACACACACTTGGGGTATTCTATATCCTGTAAAACACACACTTGGGGTATTCTATATCCTGTAAAACACACACTAGGGGTATTCTACATCCTGTAAAACACACACCAGGGGTATTCTATATACTGTAAAACACACACTTGGGGTATTCTATATCCCGTAAAACACACACTTGGGGTATTCTATATCCTGTAAAACACACACTTGGGGTATTCTATATCCTGTAAAACACACACTTGGGGTATTCTATATCCTGTAAAACACACACTTGGGGTATTCTATATCCTGTAAAACACACACTTGGGGTATTCTATATCCTGTAAAACACACACTTGGGGTATTCTATATCCTGTAAAACACACACTTGGGGTATTCTATATCCCGTAAAACACACACCAGGGGTATTCTATATCCTGTAAAACACACACTTGGGGTATTCTATATCCTGTAAAACACACACTTGGGGTATTCTATATCCCGTAAAACACACACCAGGGGTATTCTATATCCTGTAAAACACACACTTGGGGTATTCTATATCCCGTAAAACACACACTTGGGGTATTCTATATCCTGTGAAACACACACTTGGGGTATTCTATATCCTGTAAAACACACACTTGGGGTATTCTATATCCTGTAAAACACACACTCGGGGTATTCTACACCCCGAAAAACACACACTTGGGGTATTCTATATCCCATAAAACACACACTTGGGGTATTCTATATCCTGTAAAACACACAGTAGGGGTATTCTATATCCCATAAAACACACTCTTGGGGTATTCTATATCCTGTAAAACACACACTTGGGGTATTCTATATCCCATAAAACACACACTTGGGGTATTCTATATCCTGTAAAACACACACTTGGGGTATTCTATACCCCGTAAAACACACACTTGGGGTATTCTATATCCTGTAAAACACACACTTGGGGTATTCTATATCCTGTAAAACACACACTTGGGGTATTCTATATCCTGTAAAACACACACTTGGGGTATTCTATATCCCATAAAACACACACTTGGGGTATTCTATATCCCGTAAAACACACACTTGGGGTATTCTATATCCCGTAAAACACACACTTGGGGTATTCTATATCCTGTAAAACACACACTTGGGGTATTCTATATCCTGTAAAACACACACTTGGGGTATTCTATATCCTGTAAAACACACACTTGGGGTATTCTATATCCCGTAAAACACACACCAGGGGTATTCTATATCCTGTAAAACACACACTTGGGGTATTCTATATCCCGTAAAACACACACTTGGGGTATTCTATATCCTGTGAAACACACACTTGGGGTATTGTATATCCTGTAAAACACACACTTGGGGTATTCTATATCCTGTAAAACACACACTTGGGGTATTCTATATCCTGTAAAACACACACTTGGGGTATTCTATATCCTGTAAAACACACACCTGGGGTATTCTATATCCTGTAAAACACACACTTGGGGTATTCTATATCCTGTAAAACACACACTTGGGGTATTCTATATCCCGTAAAACACACACTTGGGGTATTCTATATCCCGTAAAACACACACTTGGGGTATTCTATATCCCGTAAAACACACACCAGGGGTATTCTATATCCTGTAAAACACACACTAGGGGTATTCTACATCCTGTAAAACACACACCAGGGGTATTCTATATCCTGTAAAACACACACTTGGGGTATTCTATATCCCGTAAAACACACACTTGGGGTATTCTATATCCTGTAAAACACACACTTGGGGTATTCTATATCCCGTAAAACACACACTTGGGGTATTCTATATCCTGTAAAACACACACTTGGGGTATTCTATATCCTGTAAAACACACACTTGGGGTATTCTATATCCCATAAAACACACACTTGGGGTATTCTATATCCCGTAAAACACACACTTGGGGTATTCTATATCCCGTAAAACACACACCAGGGGTATTCTATATCCTGTAAAACACACACTTGGGGTATTCTATATCCCATAAAACACACACTTGGGGTATTCTATATCCCGTAAAACACACACCAGGGGTATTCTATATCCTGTAAAACACACACTTGGGGTATTCTATATCCCGTAAAACACACACTTGGGGTATTCTATTTCCCGTAATACACACACTTGGGGTATTCTATATCCTGTAAAACACACACTTGGGGTATTCTATATCCTGTAAAACACACACTTGGGGTATTCTATATCCTGTAAAACACACACTTGGGGTATTCTATATCCTGTAAAACACACACTTGGGGTATTCTATATCCCGTAAAACACACACCAGGGGTATTCTATATCCTGTAAAACACACACTTGGGGTATTCTATATCCCGTAAAACACACACTTGGGGTATTCTATATCCTGTGAAACACACACTTGGGGTATTCTATATCCTGTAAAACACACACTTGGGGTATTCTATATCCTGTAAAACAGACACTTGGGGTATTCTATATCCTGTAAAACACTCACTTGGGGTATTCTATATCCCGTAAAACACACACTTGGGGTATTCTATATCCCGTAAAACACACACTTGGGGTATTCTATATCCCGTAAAACACACACCAGGGGTATTCTATATCCCGTAAAACACACACTTGGGGTATTCTATATCCCGTAAAACACACACTAGGGGTATTCTATATCCCGTAAAACACACACCAGGGGTATTCTATATCCTGTAAAACACACACCAGGGGTATTCTATATCCTGTAAAACACACACCAGGGGTATTCTATATCCTGTAAAACACACACTTGGGGTATTCTATATCCTGTAAAACACACACTTGGGGTATTCTATATCCCGTAAAACACACACCAGGGGTATTCTATATCCTGTAAAACACACACTTGGGGTATTCTATATCCTGTAAAACACACACTTGGGGTATTCTATATCCCATAAAACACACACTTGGGGTATTCTATATCCCATAAAACACACACTTGGGGTATTCTATATCCCATAAAACACACACCAGGGGTATTCTATATCCCGTAAAACACACACTAGGGGTATTCTATATCCTGTAAAACACACACCAGGGGTATTCTATATCCTGTAAAACACACACCAGGGGTATTCTATATCCTGTAAAACACACACTTGGGGTATTCTATATCCTGTAAAACACACACTTGGGGTATTCTATATCCCGTAAAACACACACCAGGGGTATTCTATATCCTGTAAAACACACACTTGGGGTATTCTATATCCTGTAAAACACACACTTGGGGTATTCTATATCCTGTAAAACACACACTTGGGGTATTCTATATCCCATAAAACACACACTTGGGGTATTCTATATCCCATAAAACACACACTTGGGGTATTCTATATCCCGTAAAACACACACCAGGGGTATTCTATATCCTGTAAAACACACACTTGGGGTATTCTATATCCCGTAAAACACACACCAGGGGTATTCTATATCCTGTAAAACACACACTTGGGGTATTCTATATCCCATAAAACACACACTTGGGGTATTCTATATCCTGTAAAACACACACTTGGGGTATTCTATATCCTGTAAAACACACACTTGGGGTATTCTATATCCTGTAAAACACACACTAGGGGTATTCTACATCCTGTAAAACACACACCAGGGGTATTCTATATCCTGTAAAACACACACTTGGGGTATTCTATATCCCGTAAAACACACACTTGGGGTATTCTATATCCTGTAAAACACACACTTGGGGTATTCTATATCCTGTAAAACACACACTTGGGGTATTCTATATCCTGTAAAACACACACTTGGGGTATTCTATATCCTGTAAAACACACACTTGGGGTATTCTATATCCTGTAAAACACACACTTGGGGTATTCTATATCCTGTAAAACACACACTTGGGGTATTCTATATCCCGTAAAACACACACCAGGGGTATTCTATATCCTGTAAAACACACACTTGGGGTATTCTATATCCCGTAAAACACACACTTGGGGTATTCTATATCCTGTGAAACACACACTTGGGGTATTCTATATCCTGTAAAACACACACTTGGGGTATTCTATATCCTGTAAAACACACACTTGGGGTATTCTATATCCTGTAAAACAGACACTTGGGGTATTCTATATCCTGTAAAACACTCACTTGGGGTATTCTATATCCCGTAAAACACACACTTGGGGTATTCTATATCCCGTAAAACACACACTTGGGGTATTCTATATCCCGTAAAACACACACCAGGGGTATTCTATATCCCGTAAAACACACACTTGGGGTATTCTATATCCCGTAAAACACACACTAGGGGTATTCTATATCCCGTAAAACACACACCAGGGGTATTCTATATCCTGTAAAACACACACCAGGGGTATTCTATATCCTGTAAAACACACACCAGGGGTATTCTATATCCTGTAAAACACACACTTGGGGTATTCTATATCCTGTAAAACACACACTTGGGGTATTCTATATCCTGTAAAACAGACACTTGGGGTATTCTATATCCTGTAAAACACACACTTGGGGTATTCTATATCCTGTAAAACACACACTTGGGGTATTCTATATCCTGTAAAACACACACTTGGGGTATTCTATATCCTGTAAAACAGACACTTGGGGTATTCTATATCCTGTAAAACACACACTAGGGGTATTCTCTATCCCGTAAAACACACACTTGGGGTATTCTATATCCCGTAAAACACACACTTGGGGTATTCTATATCCCGTAAAACACACACCAGGGGTATTCTATATCCCGTAAAACACACACCAGGGGTATTCTATATCCCGTAAAACACACACTTGGGGTATTCTATATCCCGTAAAACACACACTAGGGGTATTCTATATCCCGTAAAACACACACCAGGGGTATTCTATATCCTGTAAAACACACACTTGGGGTATTCTATATCCCGTAAAACACACACCAGGGGTATTCTATATCCTGTAAAACACACACTTGGGGTATTCTATATCCTGTAAAACACACACTTGGGGTATTCTATATCCCGTAAAACACACACCAGGGGTATTCTATATCCTGTAAAACACACACTTGGGGTATTCTATATCCTGTAAAACACACACTTGGGGTATTCTATATCCTGTAAAACACACACTTGGGGTATTCTATATCCCATAAAACACACACTTGGGGTATTCTATATCCCATAAAACACACACTTGGGGTATTCTATATCCCATAAAACACACACCAGGGGTATTCTATATCCCGTAAAACACACACTTGGGGTATTCTATATCCCGTAAAACACACACCAGGGGTATTCTATATCCTGTAAAACACACACTTGGGGTATTCTATATCCCATAAAACACACACTTGGGGTATTCTATATCCTGTAAAACACACACTTGGGGTATTCTATATCCTGTAAAACACACACTTGGGGTATTCTATATCCTGTAAAACACACACTAGGGGTATTCTACATCCTGTAAAACACACACCAGGGGTATTCTATATCCTGTAAAACACACACTTGGGGTATTCTATATCCCGTAAAACACACACTTGGGGTATTCTATATCCTGTAAAACACACACTTGGGGTATTCTATATCCTGTAAAACACACACTTGGGGTATTCTATATCCTGTAAAACACACACTTGGGGTATTCTATATCCTGTAAAACACACACTTGGGGTATTCTATATCCTGTAAAACACACACTTGGGGTATTCTATATCCTGTAAAACACACACTTGGGGTATTCTATATCCTGTAAAACACACACTTGGGGTATTCTATATCCCGTAAAACACACACCAGGGGTATTCTATATCCTGTAAAACACACACTTGGGGTATTCTATATCCTGTAAAACACACACTTGGGGTATTCTATATCCCGTAAAACACACACCAGGGGTATTCTATATCCTGTAAAACACACACTTGGGGTATTCTATATCCCGTAAAACACACACTTGGGGTATTCTATATCCTGTGAAACACACACTTGGGGTATTCTATATCCTGTAAAACACACACTTGGGGTATTCTATATCCTGTAAAACACACACTCGGGGTATTCTACACCCCGAAAAACACACACTTGGGGTATTCTATATCCCATAAAACACACACTTGGGGTATTCTATATCCTGTAAAACACACAGTAGGGGTATTCTATATCCCATAAAACACACTCTTGGGGTATTCTATATCCTGTAAAACACACACTTGGGGTATTCTATATCCCATAAAACACACACTTGGGGTATTCTATATCCTGTAAAACACACACTTGGGGTATTCTATACCCCGTAAAACACACACTTGGGGTATTCTATATCCTGTAAAACACACACTTGGGGTATTCTATATCCTGTAAAACACACACTTGGGGTATTCTATATCCCGTAAAACACACACTTGGGGTATTCTATATCCCATAAAACACACACTTGGGGTATTCTATATCCCGTAAAACACACACTTGGGGTATTCTATATCCCGTAAAACACACACTTGGGGTATTCTATATCCTGTAAAACACACACTTGGGGTATTCTATATCCTGTAAAACACACACTTGGGGTATTCTATATCCTGTAAAACACACACTTGGGGTATTCTATATCCCGTAAAACACACACCAGGGGTATTCTATATCCTGTAAAACACACACTTGGGGTATTCTATATCCCGTAAAACACACACTTGGGGTATTCTATATCCTGTGAAACACACACTTGGGGTATTCTATATCCTGTAAAACACACACTTGGGGTATTCTATATCCTGTAAAACACACACTTGGGGTATTCTATATCCTGTAAAACACACACTTGGGGTATTCTATATCCTGTAAAACACACACCTGGGGTATTCTATATCCTGTAAAACACACACTTGGGGTATTCTATATCCTGTAAAACACACACTTGGGGTATTCTATATCCCGTAAAACACACACTTGGGGTATTCTATATCCCGTAAAACACACACTTGGGGTATTCTATATCCCGTAAAACACACACCAGGGGTATTCTATATCCTGTAAAACACACACTAGGGGTATTCTACATCCTGTAAAACACACACCAGGGGTATTCTATATCCTGTAAAACACACACTTGGGGTATTCTATATCCCGTAAAACACACACTTGGGGTATTCTATATCCTGTAAAACACACACTTGGGGTATTCTATATCCCGTAAAACACACACTTGGGGTATTCTATATCCTGTAAAACACACACTTGGGGTATTCTATATCCTGTAAAACACACACTTGGGGTATTCTATATCCCATAAAACACACACTTGGGGTATTCTATATCCCGTAAAACACACACTTGGGGTATTCTATATCCCGTAAAACACACACCAGGGGTATTCTATATCCTGTAAAACACACACTTGGGGTATTCTATATCCCATAAAACACACACTTGGGGTATTCTATATCCCGTAAAACACACACCAGGGGTATTCTATATCCTGTAAAACACACACTTGGGGTATTCTATATCCCGTAAAACACACACTTGGGGTATTCTATTTCCCGTAATACACACACTTGGGGTATTCTATATCCTGTAAAACACACACTTGGGGTATTCTATATCCTGTAAAACACACACTTGGGGTATTCTATATCCTGTAAAACACACACTTGGGGTATTCTATATCCTGTAAAACACACACTTGGGGTATTCTATATCCCGTAAAACACACACCAGGGGTATTCTATATCCTGTAAAACACACACTTGGGGTATTCTATATCCCGTAAAACACACACTTGGGGTATTCTATATCCTGTGAAACACACACTTGGGGTATTCTATATCCTGTAAAACACACACTTGGGGTATTCTATATCCTGTAAAACACACACTTGGGGTATTCTATATCCTGTAAAACAGACACTTGGGGTATTCTATATCCTGTAAAACACTCACTTGGGGTATTCTATATCCCGTAAAACACACACTTGGGGTATTCTATATCCCGTAAAACACACACTTGGGGTATTCTATATCCCGTAAAACACACACCAGGGGTATTCTATATCCCGTAAAACACACACTTGGGGTATTCTATATCCCGTAAAACACACACTAGGGGTATTCTATATCCCGTAAAACACACACCAGGGGTATTCTATATCCTGTAAAACACACACCAGGGGTATTCTATATCCTGTAAAACACACACCAGGGGTATTCTATATCCTGTAAAACACACACTTGGGGTATTCTATATCCTGTAAAACACACACTTGGGGTATTCTATATCCCGTAAAACACACACCAGGGGTATTCTATATCCTGTAAAACACACACTTGGGGTATTCTATATCCTGTAAAACACACACTTGGGGTATTCTATATCCTGTAAAACACACACTTGGGGTATTCTATATCCCATAAAACACACATTTGGGGTATTCTATATCCCATAAAACACACACTTGGGGTATTCTATATCCCATAAAACACACACCAGGGGTATTCTATATCCCGTAAAACACACACTAGGGGTATTCTATATCCTGTAAAACACACACCAGGGGTATTCTATATCCTGTAAAACACACACCAGGGGTATTCTATATCCTGTAAAACACACACTTGGGGTATTCTATATCCTGTAAAACACACACTTGGGGTATTCTATATCCCGTAAAACACACACCAGGGGTATTCTATATCCTGTAAAACACACACTTGGGGTATTCTATATCCTGTAAAACACACACTTGGGGTATTCTATATCCCATAAAACACACACTTGGGGTATTCTATATCCCATAAAACACACACTTGGGGTATTCTATATCCCATAAAACACACACCAGGGGTATTCTATATCCTGTAAAACACACACTTGGGGTATTCTATATCCCGTAAAACACACACCAGGGGTATTCTATATCCTGTAAAACACACACTTGGGGTATTCTATATCCCATAAAACACACACTTGGGGTATTCTATATCCTGTAAAACACACACTTGGGGTATTCTATATCCTGTAAAACACACACTTGGGGTATTCTATATCCTGTAAAACACACACTAGGGGTATTCTACATCCTGTAAAACACACACCAGGGGTATTCTATATCCTGTAAAACACACACTTGGGGTATTCTATATCCCGTAAAACACACACTTGGGGTATTCTATATCCTGTAAAACACACACTTGGGGTATTCTATATCCTGTAAAACACACACTTGGGGTATTCTATATCCTGTAAAACACACACTTGGGGTATTCTATATCCTGTAAAACACACACTTGGGGTATTCTATATCCTGTAAAACACACACTTGGGGTATTCTATATCCTGTAAAACACACACTTGGGGTATTCTATATCCCGTAAAACACACACCAGGGGTATTCTATATCCTGTAAAACACACACTTGGGGTATTCTATATCCCGTAAAACACACACTTGGGGTATTCTATATCCTGTGAAACACACACTTGGGGTATTCTATATCCTGTAAAACACACACTTGGGGGTATTCTATATCCTGTAAAACACACACTTGGGGTATTCTATATCCTGTAAAACAGACACTTGGGGTATTCTATATCCTGTAAAACACTCACTTGGGGTATTCTATATCCCGTAAAACACACACTTGGGGTATTCTATATCCCGTAAAACACACACTTGGGGTATTCTATATCCCGTAAAACACACACCAGGGGTATTCTATATCCTGTAAAACACACACTAGGGGTATTCTACATCCTGTAAAACACACACCAGGGGTATTCTATATCCTGTAAAACACACACTTGGGGTATTCTATATCCCGTAAAACACACACTTGGGGTATTCTATATCCTGTAAAACACACACTTGGGGTATTCTATATCCCGTAAAACACACACTTGGGGTATTCTATATCCTGTAAAACACACACTTGGGGTATTCTATATCCTGTAAAACACACACTTGGGGTATTCTATATCCCATAAAACACACACTTGGGGTATTCTATATCCCGTAAAACACACACTTGGGGTATTCTATATCCCGTAAAACACACACCAGGGGTATTCTATATCCTGTAAAACACACACTTGGGGTATTCTATATCCCATAAAACACACACTTGGGGTATTCTATATCCCGTAAAACACACACCAGGGGTATTCTATATCCTGTAAAACACACACTTGGGGTATTCTATATCCCGTAAAACACACACTTGGGGTATTCTATTTCCCGTAATACACACACTTGGGGTATTCTATATCCTGTAAAACACACACTTGGGGTATTCTATATCCTGTAAAACACACACTTGGGGTATTCTATATCCTGTAAAACACACACTTGGGGTATTCTATATCCTGTAAAACACACACTTGGGGTATTCTATATCCCGTAAAACACACACCAGGGGTATTCTATATCCTGTAAAACACACACTTGGGGTATTCTATATCCCGTAAAACACACACTTGGGGTATTCTATATCCTGTGAAACACACACTTGGGGTATTCTATATCCTGTAAAACACACACTTGGGGTATTCTATATCCTGTAAAAACACACACTTGGGGTATTCTATATCCTGTAAAACAGACACTTGGGGTATTCTATATCCTGTAAAACACTCACTTGGGGTATTCTATATCCCGTAAAACACACACTTGGGGTATTCTATATCCCGTAAAACACACACTTGGGGTATTCTATATCCCGTAAAACACACACCAGGGGTATTCTATATCCCGTAAAACACACACTTGGGGTATTCTATATCCCGTAAAACACACACTAGGGGTATTCTATATCCCGTAAAACACACACCAGGGGTATTCTATATCCTGTAAAACACACACCAGGGGTATTCTATATCCTGTAAAACACACACCAGGGGTATTCTATATCCTGTAAAACACACACTTGGGGTATTCTATATCCTGTAAAACACACACTTGGGGTATTCTATATCCCGTAAAACACACACCAGGGGTATTCTATATCCTGTAAAACACACACTTGGGGTATTCTATATCCTGTAAAACACACACTTGGGGTATTCTATATCCTGTAAAACACACACTTGGGGTATTCTATATCCCATAAAACACACACTTGGGGTATTCTATATCCCATAAAACACACACTTGGGGTATTCTATATCCCATAAAACACACACCAGGGGTATTCTATATCCCGTAAAACACACACTAGGGTATTCTATATCCTGTAAAACACACACCATGGGTATTCTATATCCTGTAAAACACACACCAGGGGTATTCTATATCTGTAAAACTGTTAAAACACACACTTGGGGTATTCTATATCCTGTAAAACACACACTTGGGGTATTCTATATCCCGTAAAACACACACCAGGGGTATTCTATATCCTGTAAAACACACACTTGGGGTATTCTATATCCTGTAAAACACACACTTGGGGTATTCTATATCCTGTAAAACACACACTTGGGGTATTCTATATCCCATAAAACACACACTTGGGGTATTCTATATCCCATAAAACACACACTTGGGGTATTCTATATCCCGTAAAACACACACCAGGGGTATTCTATATCCTGTAAAACACACACTTGGGGTATTCTATATCCCGTAAAACACACACCAGGGGTATTCTATATCCTGTAAAACACACACCAGGGGTATTCTATATCCTGTAAAACACACACTTGGGGTATTCTATATCCCATAAAACACACACTTGGGGTATTCTATATCCTGTAAAACACACACTTGGGGTATTCTATATCCTGTAAAACACACACTTGGGGTATTCTATATCCTGTAAAACACACACTAGGGGTATTCTACATCCTGTAAAACACACACCAGGGGTATTCTATATCCTGTAAAACACACACTTGGGGTATTCTATATCCCGTAAAACACACACTTGGGGTATTCTATATCCTGTAAAACACACACTTGGGGTATTCTATATCCTGTAAAACACACACTTGGGGTATTCTATATCCTGTAAAACACACACTTGGGTGTATTCTATATCCTGTAAAACACACACTTGGGGTATTCTATATCCTGTAAAACACACACTTGGGGTATTCTATATCCCGTAAAACACACACCAGGGGTATTCTATATCCTGTAAAACACACACTTGGGGTATTCTATATCCCGTAAAACACACACTTGGGGTATTCTATATCCTGTGAAACACACACTTGGGGTATTCTATATCCTGTAAAACACACACTTGGGGTATTCTATATCCTGTAAAACACACACTTGGGGTATTCTATATCCTGTAAAACAGACACTTGGGGTATTCTATATCCTGTAAAACACTCACTTGGGGTATTCTATATCCCGTAAAACACACACTTGGGGTATTCTATATCCCGTAAAACACACACTTGGGGTATTCTATATCCCGTAAAACACACACCAGGGGTATTCTATATCCCGTAAAACACACATTCTATATCCCGTAAAACACACACTAGGGGTATTCTATATCCCGTAAAACACACACCAGGGGTATTCTATATCCTGTAAAACACACACCAGGGGTATTCTATATCCTGTAAAACACACACCAGGGGTATTCTATATCCTGTAAAACACACACTTGGGGTATTCTATATCCTGTAAAACACACACTTGGGGTATTCTATATCCCGTAAAACACACACCAGGGGTATTCTATATCCTGTAAAACACACACTTGGGTATTCTATATCCTGTAAAACACACACTTGGGGTATTCTATATCTGTAAAACACACACTTGGGGTATTCTATATCCCGTAAAACACACACTTGGGGTATTCTATATCCCATAAAACACACACCAGGGGTATTCTATATCCTGTAAAACACACACTTGGGGTATTCTATATCCCGTAAAACACACACCAGGGGTATTCTATATCCTGTAAAACACACACTTGGGGTATTCTATATCCCATAAAACACACACTTGGGGTATTCTATATCCCGTAAAACACACACCAGGGGTATTCTATATCCTGTAAAACACACACTTGGGGTATTCTATATCCCGTAAAACACACACTTGGGGTATTCTATATCCCGTAAAACACACACCAGGGGTATTCTATATCCTGTAAAACACACACTTGGGGTATTCTATATCCCGTAAAACACACACTTGGGGTATTCTATATCCTGTGAAACACACACTTGGGGTATTCTATATCCTGTAAAACACACACTTGGGGTATTCTATATCCTGTAAAACACACACTTGGGGTATTCTATATCCTGTAAAACAGACACTTGGGGTATTCTATATCCTGTAAAACACTCACTTGGGGTATTCTATATCCCGTAAAACACACACTTGGGGTATTCTATATCCCGTAAAACACACACTTGGGGTATTCTATATCCCGTTAAAACACACACCAGGGGTATTCTATATCCCGTAAAACACACACTTGGGGTATTCTATATCCCGTAAAACACACACTAGGGGTATTCTATATCCCGTAAAACACACACCAGGGGTATTCTATATCCTGTAAAACACACACCAGGGGTATTCTATATCCTGTAAAACACACACCAGGGGTATTCTATATCTGTAAAACACACCTTGGGTATTCTATATCCTGTAAAACACACACTTGGGGTATTCTATATCCCGTAAAACACACACCAGGGGTATTCTATATCCTGTAAAACACACACTTGGGGTATTCTATATCCTGTAAAACACACACTTGGGGTATTCTATATCCTGTAAAACACACACTTGGGTATTCTATATCCCGTAAAACACACACTTGGGGTATTCTATATCCCATAAAACACACACTTGGGGTATTCTATATCCCGTAAAACACACACTTGGGGTATTCTATATCCCGTTAAAAACACACACCAGGGGTATTCTATATCCTGTAAAACACACACTTGGGGTATTCTATATCCCATAAAACACACACTTGGGGTATTCTATATCCCTGTCTAAAACACACACCAGGGGTATTCTATATCCTGTAAATCACACACTTGGGGTATTCTATATCCGTAAAACACACACTTGGGGTATTCTATTTCCCGTAATACACACACTTGGGGTATTCTATATCCTGTAAAACACACACTTGGGGTATTCTATATCCTGTAAAACACACACTTGGGGTATTCTATATCCTGTAAAACACACACTTGGGGTATTCTATATCCTGTAAAACACACACTTGGGGTATTCTATATCCCGTAAAACACACACCAGGGGTATTCTATATCCTGTAAAACACACACTTGGGGTATTCTAGTATCCCGTAAAACACACACTTGGGGTATTCTATATCCTGTGAAACACACACTTGGGGTATTCTATATCCTGTAAAACACACACTTGGGGTATTCTATATCCTGTAAAACACACACTTGGGGTATTCTATATCCTGTAAAACAGACACTTGGGGTATTCTATATCCTGTAAAACATCACTTGGGGTATTCTATATCCCGTAAAACACACACTTGGGGTATTCTATATCCCGTAAAACACACACTTGGGGTATTCTATATCCCGTAAAACACACACCAGGGGTATTCTATATCCCGTAAAACACACACTTGGGGTATTCTATATCCCGTAAAACACACACTAGGGGTATTCTATATCCCGTAAAACACACACCAGGGGTATTCTATATCCTGTAAAACACACACCAGGGGTATTCTATATCCTGTAAAACACACACCAGGGGTATTCTATATCCTGTAAAACACACACTTGGGGTATTCTATATCCTGTAAAACACACACTTGGGGTATTCTATATCCCGTAAAACACACACCAGGGGTATTCTATATCCTGTAAAACACACACTTGGGGTATTCTATATCCTGTAAAACACACACTTGGGGTATTCTATATCCTGTAAAACACACACTTGGGGTATTCTATATCCCATAAAACACACACTTGGGGTATTCTATATCCCATAAAACACACACTTGGGGTATTCTATATCCCATAAAACACACACCAGGGGTATTCTATATCCCGTAAAAACACACACTAGGGGTATTCTATATCCTGTAAAACACACACCAGGGGTATTCTATATCCTGTAAAACACACACCAGGGGTATTCTATATCCTGTAAAACACACACTTGGGGTATTCTATATCCTGTAAAACACACACTTGGGGTATTCTATATCCCGTAAAACACACACCAGGGGTATTCTATATCCTGTAAAACACACACTTGGGGTATTCTATATCCTGTAAAACACACACTTGGGGTATTCTATATCCCATAAAACACACACTTGGGGTATTCTATATCCCATAAAACACACACTTGGGGTATTCTATATCCCATAAAACACACACCAGGGGTATTCTATATCCTGTAAAACACACACTTGGGGTATTCTATATCCCGTAAAACACACACCAGGGGTATTCTATATCCTGTAAAACACACACTTGGGGTATTCTATATCCCATAAAACACACACTTGGGGTATTCTATATCCTGTAAAACACACACTTGGGGTATTCTATATCCTGTAAAACACACACTTGGGGTATTCTATATCCTGTAAAACACACACTAGGGGTATTCTACATCCTGTAAAACACACACCAGGGGTATTCTATATCCTGTAAAACACACACTTGGGGTATTCTATATCCCGTAAAACACACACTTGGGGTATTCTATATCCTGTAAAACACACACTTGGGGTATTCTATATCCTGTAAAACACACACTTGGGGTATTCTATATCCTGTAAAACACACACTTGGGGTATTCTATATCCTGTAAAACACACACTTGGGGTATTCTATATCCTGTAAAACACACACTTGGGGTATTCTATATCCTGTAAAACACACACTTGGGGTATTCTATATCCCGTAAAACACACACCAGGGGTATTCTATATCCTGTGAAACACACACTTGGGGTATTCTATATCCTGTAAAACACACACTTGGGGTATTCTATATCCTGTAAAACACACACTTGGGGTATTCTATATCCTGTAAAACAGACACTTGGGGTATTCTATATCCTGTAAAACACTCACTTGGGGTATTCTATATCCCGTAAAACACACACTTGGGGTATTCTATATCCCGTAAAACACACACTTGGGGTATTCTATATCCCGTAAAACACACACCAGGGGTATTCTATATCCCGTAAAACACACACTTGGGGTATTCTATATCCCGTAAAACACACACTAGGGGTATTCTATATCCCGTAAAACACACACCAGGGGTATTCTATATCCTGTAAAACACACACCAGGGGTATTCTATATCCTGTAAAACACACACCAGGGGTATTCTATATCCTGTAAAACACACACTTGGGGTATTCTATATCCTGTAAAACACACACTTGGGGTATTCTATATCCCGTAAAACACACACCAGGGGTATTCTATATCCTGTAAAACACACACTTGGGGTATTCTATATCCTGTAAAACACACACTTGGGGTATTCTATATCCTGTAAAACACACACTTGGGGTATTCTATATCCCATAAAACACACACTTGGGGTATTCTATATCCCATAAAACACACACTTGGGGTATTCTATATCCCATAAAACACACACCAGGGGTATTCTATATCCCGTAAAACACACACTAGGGGTATTCTATATCCTGTAAAACACACACCAGGGGTATTCTATATCCTGTAAAACACACACCAGGGGTATTCTATATCCTGTAAAACACACACTTGGGGTATTCTATATCCTGTAAAACACACACTTGGGGTATTCTATATCCCGTAAAACACACACCAGGGGTATTCTATATCCTGTAAAACACACACTTGGGGTATTCTATATCCTGTAAAACACACACTTGGGGTATTCTATATCCTGTAAAACACACACTTGGGGTATTCTATATCCCATAAAACACACACTTGGGGTATTCTATATCCCATAAAACACACACTTGGGGTATTCTATATCCCATAAAACACACACCAGGGGTATTCTATATCCTGTAAAACACACACTTGGGGTATTCTATATCCCGTAAAACACACACCAGGGGTATTCTATATCCTGTAAAACACACACTTGGGGTATTCTATATCCCATAAAACACACACTTGGGGTATTCTATATCCTGTAAAACACACACTTGGGGTATTCTATATCCTGTAAAACACACACTTGGGGTATTCTATATCCTGTAAAACACACACTAGGGGTATTCTACATCCTGTAAAACACACACCAGGGGTATTCTATATCCTGTAAAACACACACTTGGGGTATTCTATATCCCGTAAAACACACACTTGGGGTATTCTATATCCTGTAAAACACACACTTGGGGTATTCTATATCCTGTAAAACACACACTTGGGGTATTCTATATCCTGTAAAACACACACTTGGGGTATTCTATATCCTGTAAAACACACACTTGGGGTATTCTATATCCCGTAAAACACACACCAGGGGTATTCTATATCCTGTAAAACACACACCTGGGGTATTCTATATCCTGTAAAACACACACTAGGGGTATTCTACATCCTGTAAAACACACACCAGGGGTATTCTATATCCCGTAAAACACACACTAGGGGTATTCTATATCCCGTAAAACACACACCAGGGGTATTCTATATCCTGTAAAACACACACCAGGGGTATTCTATATCCTGTAAAACACACACCAGGGGTATTCTATATCCTGTAAAACACACACTAGGGGTATTCTATATCCTGTAAAACACACACTAGGGGTATTCTACATCCTGTAAAACACACACTAGGGGTATTCTATATCCTGTAAAACACACACTCGGGGTATTCTACATCCCGTAAAACACACACTTGGGGTATTCTATATCCTGTAAAACACACACTTGGGGTATTCTATATCCTGTAAAACACACACTTGGGGTATTCTATATCCCATAAAACACACTCTTGGGGTATTCTATATCCTGTAAAACACACACTTTGGGTATTCTATATCCTGTAAAACACACACTTGGGGTATTCTATATCCCGTAAAACACACTCTTGGGGTATTCTATATCCTGTAAAACACACACTAGGGGTATTCTACACCCTGTAAAACACACACTTGGGGTATTCTATATCCTGTAAAACACACACTAGGGGTATTCTATATCCTGTAAAACACACACTTGGGGTATTCTATATCCTGTAAAACACACACTTGGGGTATTCTATATCCTGTAAAACACACACTTGGGGTATTCTATATCCCGTAAAACACACACTTGGGGTATTCTATATCCTGTAAAACACACACTTGGGGTATTCTATATCCTGTAAAACACACACTTGGGGTATTCTATATCCCGTAAAACACACACTTGGGGTATTCTATATCCCGTAAAACACACACCAGGGGTATTCTATATCCCGTAAAACACACACTTGGGGTATTCTATATCCCGTAAAACACACACCAGGGGTATTCTATATCCTGTAAAACACACACCAGGGGTATTCTATATCCTGTAAAACACACACCAGGGGTATTCTATATCCTGTAAAACACACACTTGGGGTATTCTATATCCCGTAAAACACACACCAGGGGTATTCTATATCCTGTAAAACACACACTTGGGGTATTCTATATCCTGTAAAACACACACTTGGGGTATTCTATATCCTGTAAAACACACACTTGGGGTATTCTATATCCCATAAAACACACACTTGGGGTATTCTATATCCCATAAAACACACACTTGGGGTATTCTATATCCCATAAAACAGACACCAGGGGTATTCTATATCCTGTAAAACACACACTTGGGGTATTCTATATCCCGTAAAACACACACCAGGGGTATTCTATATCCCGTAAAACACACACTAGGGGTATTCTCTATCCCGTAAAACACACACCAGGGGTATTCTATATCCTGTAAAACACACACCAGGGGTATTCTATATCCTGTAAAACACACACCAGGGGTATTCTATATCCTGTAAAACACACACTAGGGGTATTCTATATCCTGTAAAACACACACTAGGGGTATTCTACATCCTGTAAAACACACACTAGGGGTATTCTACATCCTGTAAAACACACACTAGGGGTATTCTATATCCTGTAAAACACACACTCGGGGTATTCTACATCCCGTAAAACACACACTTGGGGTATTCTATATCCTGTAAAACACACACTTGGGGTATTCTATATCCTGTAAAACACACACTTGGGGTATTCTATATCCCATAAAACACACTCTTGGGGTATTCTATATCCTGTAAAACACACACTTGGGGTATTCTATATCCTGTAAAACACACACTTGGGGTATTCTATATCCCATAAAACACACTCTTGGGGTATTCTATATCCTGTAAAACACACACTAGGGGTATTCTACACCCTGTAAAACACACACTTGGGGTATTCTATATCCTGTAAAACACACACTTGGGGTATTCTATATCCCATAAAACACACTCTTGGGGTATTCTATATCCTGTAAAACACACACTTGGGGTATTCTATATCCTGTAAAACACACACTTGGGGTATTCTATATCCTGTAAAACACACACTTGGGGTATTCTATATCCCGTAAAACACACACTTGGGGTATTCTATATCCTGTAAAACACACACTTGGGGTATTCTATATCCTGTAAAACACACACTAGGGGTATTCTATATCCTGTAAAACACACACTTGGGGTATTCTATATCCTGTAAAACACACACTTGGGGTATTCTATATCCTGTAAAACACACACTTGGGGTATTCTATATCCTGTAAAACACACACTTGGGGTATTCTATATCCTGTAAAACACACACTTGGGGTATTCTACACCCCGTAAAACACACACTGGGTGTTTTCTATATCCCGTAAAACACACACTTGGGGTATTCTATATCCCGTAAAGCACACACTGGGTGTTTTCTATATCCCGTAAAACACACACTGGGGGTTTTGACCTTGATACAGAAAAGGAAGTGTGTATAAGGATTAGTTATTGATATTGTTTATCAGCTGGATGATAATTATGTCCTCGTATTCACAAGCAGAGGACTGAGTCATAAATAGACTTCGCTAAACCCATTTAAGCAAGGTAAAAATTACCAACTGCAGGATCAATCTAACTGAAATGTTGGATTTCTTTAAGAATGACAGGACTGGGACTGAATGGTATTTATTCTCCAGTGAACACCCTGACCATATCCTGCAGGAAAGAAGGTGACATGATTACTGCAATAAAGTCAAACTCTCAACAGGGAA
This sequence comes from Heterodontus francisci, assembly GCF_036365525.1. Taxonomy (NCBI): domain Eukaryota; kingdom Metazoa; phylum Chordata; class Chondrichthyes; order Heterodontiformes; family Heterodontidae; genus Heterodontus; species Heterodontus francisci. Next base: position 16,207,914 of record NC_090417.1, read on the forward strand.
TTAGCACATTGTGTGAATGAATTGGATGGATCGTAATTCCCAGGAAAAAACATTTGCTTTTCCCCTTCTCATGCCAGTCATAGCCCTCAGATCTATCCATAATTTACCAGGTACTGAAGGAACTCCATCCCATGTGTGTTCACACAGTCAAGCCCCAATGTCATGCAGTCCTGGCTAAAAGGAATTAACTCCATGAATTCAGTATAAAGGGGGCGGGGGGAGCAGCTCATTCCCAGGGAAACATTTCCTGATACTCTGCCTGCTCTTGCTCCGTAGGCTGGAAAATCTGAAGGGAATGGCTGAACGTCTGATGGTAACAAAGGAGAAACTGAAGGAAAAACTCCGGATATTGGGAATGCCAAGACGTTGGGAACACATCACCAGGCAGCTCGGCATCTACATTTATCCTGGATTCACTGGTGAGTGAGCAAGTGCTCATCAGTGTGCAATCTGGGGCAAGTAGGATGGACAGATCACTCACTCTCTCACTCACTCACCTACTCAGGTATACCATAACCCTTATTGTAAAGTTCCAGCAATCTGTCTGCAGCAGGTTCATTTGCCAATCTGCTCATCCCAGTTCAGTGTGTGTGTGTGTATATGTGTGTGCTGGAAAACTGTTGCCAAGCTCTGTGCTCCCTGCAGGCCATTCACTGCTGGCAGCACTGACTGAGACCTCCAATACTGTCTGGGAGAGTGTCTGGCTGGTAGACATCCTGTCTGGAGCTCCACGGACATTGCACGTGAAGCTTTCGGACTGATACAGGGAGCTGAAAGGGGACAGGTACAGCCCTCTGTGCCTGGGCAGAAAAGGCTCAAGGGATTGTTTAAGAGGCTCGTGAACACAGAGAACAGGAGCAGGAGAAGGCCATTGGGCCCTTCGAACCTCCTGCACTGTTTGACCAGATCATGGCTCATCATCTACCTAGACTCCCCTTTCCCATAGTATCCCCTGCTACCCAAAGATTTATTGTCCTCTTCTTCACTGACTGACCATCCATGGCTCCCTGATTTGGAGAGAATTCCAAAGGTTAACAACTCTCTGAGGGCTGTGGACAAAAGCCAGGAGAGTGGGATGAGCTGAATTACCCTTGTAAAGAGCCTCTTTCTGTGCTATCCCCTTTCTGTGCTTCTGTGAAGAGATTTCACCTCATCTCCGTCCTAAACCCTGACCACTTCTTTGGAGGCTGTTCCAGATTCTCCAGCTGTACGATTCCTGCTCTCACTCACAAATTGATTTCTTTACTGCTTCTCTATGATCTGTCAAAGGTGGATTTTAGCCTCATAATTCTCCGCAACTCTTCCATCAATCCTTCAAGATCAAACCAGTTGGGGTCATCTGCAGCGTTTATTTTTTTATTTTTATTTATGATGTTGTGTGGGTGTCACTCTCACCTCTCATTCCAAAGGTTTAGGATTCATCTCCCACTCAGACACTGCACTACATCATCAAGGCTGAGAGTGCCAGTGCAGTATGAGGGACTGCTGCAGTGTCACAGGGGCTGTGTTTCGGACGAGATATTAAACCGAAGCCCCGTCTATCCCCTCAGGTGGACGTGAAAGATCCCAGGGCACTATATTGAAGAAGAGTGGTAGAGTTCTGCCCACTGTCCTGACCAATATTTCTCCCTCAGCCAACATCACAAACAGATGATCTGGTCATTAACACATTGCTGTTTGTGGGATCTTGCTGTGCACAAATTGGCTGCTGCGTTTCCTTCATTACAACAGTAACTGGATTTCAACTGGGTGTAAAGTGCTTTACAAATGCAAGTCATTTCTTTCCCACCGACTCTCCGAGATTAAAGTGTCCATGACTCCGGTTAACTGAAACATTTGTGATCTGAACAGATTCCCAAATTGACTACTTGAGGAACAACAAACATATCTACCTCTCGTCCAACGGACAAATCAACATTAGTCTGATTAACAGTCAGAACCTGGCCTACCTGGCAAGTTGTATCCATGAGGCTGTGCTGTCAAGTCCGGAGGACACAGAGTCAAACGGTTAAATGGTGCATCCTTGAGTCAGAGTCTTTGAACAATCCCTGTGCAAAGTAAGACAGATGTGTGAGTATTCAAGGGGGTTTGCCCCTTACTTAAATATTTAATTTGCACATAATGGGTGTGCAATACAATAAAAAAGCCCATTTTGATATGTATCGTTGGGACATGAATAAAGCATTTGAAGTTTGTGATCTCAGGTTCGACTGTGTTGTTCATCTGAACTGAGCTGGAGCCAATCACATGAAAGCCAGTGGGGCATTTCCCTGGGGGCTGCATCAGTTATACTACACACCCTAACCGCACCCCCCCCCATCCCTCCCCCAACCTGCATCCTTCAGCTGGAACCAAACCTGCTGGAAGTGAGCTCTGAAAATGGCACAGGAAGAGACAATGGGCTGTGGTGGGACCAGCAGCCTATCTCTGTGAGCCGAGAGATTTAATGGGGAAAATCAGGTGAATTGGAGACAAATCAGGTCAAGAAAGAAGGAGAGAGAGAGAGAGAGAGAGCAAGGAAAAGGGAGACAAATTGTTCATGTCAACTTGACATGATTCAAACCTCTAAGAACAACTCACTGCCTGAAGGAGTGAGACTCCGCAGTTTTAATGACAAAAACAATGATCTTGTTAAAACAGGATAAGGTAATTAATTACCAAACTTCACTTCCTGTGGCGAATTTAATGGTTTCTTAAAAAGTGAAAATTCAGCATGTTCTTTAAACTAACAGGGAGGGAAAGGGCGAGATGCCGACTGCGTGAGGCAAATGGTGGAGTGGTGTGAATTGGCCAACAGGTCCTGCCGAATCTCTCCATCCCTCAACTCTCCGGCCCATCGGGGGGTTGTTTCTGACTCATTTTTATTCCCAGCATTGTCTGGCCCCAAGTATTGAAATCAGAAATCCTGGATGCAGTAAACTTGGCAGGCAGGATGGGGGGAAAAATCCCGAAACTGTCGCCACTGAATTGGCAGGGTCAGGTGACCAGTGGGAAGCGAGAGAGGGTCAGAGGAAAAGTGCTGGTGTCGGTCGGAAGCTGCTCGAGTTGCTGAACTCTGCTGTATCCCGGCTGCACAGTTAGAGGAAGCCCTCCCTCACTGGCACAGGGAGCTCGAGGTTACCACATTTTTTTTTTATTTCCAAAATATACTTTATTCATAAAAATCTGTAAAAATTACATTCCCAAACATTTTAAAACAGCATCAAGTGAAAAAATACAAACAGTGCAAAGGTGATCAGTTTCCTTCTATACAATTATGAGTTGCCTCACAACCCTTCCATTTCACTGTCATGCCATATACATTTTTACATTTACAGCACACAAAATTTTCCCGATACAGTTCGAGGGGTTTCCCATGAATCCAGCCCCTCAGTTCAGCTTGGTGGGGGGGACCTTACACTGTGGTCTTTCCCCATTGAGCCTTTGCTGCGGCTGCCCCAAGCTTTAGTGCGTCCCTCAGCACGTAGTCCTGGACCTTGGAATGTGCCAGTCTGCAACATTCGGTGGTGGACAACTCTTTGCGCTGGAAGACCAGCAAGTTTCGGGCAGACCAAAGGGCGTCTTTCACTGAATTGATAGTCCTCCAGCAGCAGTTGATGTTTGTCTCGGTGTGCGTCCCTGGGAACAGCCCGTAGAGCACAGACTCCTGTGTTACAGAGCTGCTTGGGATGAACCTCGACATAAACCACTGCATCTCTTTCCACACCTGCTTTGCAAAGACACATTCCAGAGGGAGGTGGGCAACCGTCTCTTCCCCACCACAGCCACCGCGGGGGCATTGTGCGGAGGGGGTGAGACTTCGGGCGTGCAGGAAGGATCTGACGGGGAGGGCCCTTCTCACCACCAGCCAAGCTACATCTTGGTGCTTGTTTGAAAGTTCTGGTGATGAGGCATTCCGCCAAATGACTTTGGCGGTCTGCTCGGGGAACCATCCAACAGGATCCACCGTCAGCTCGAGGTTACTTTTTTTTTTCCAAAATATACTTTATTCATAAAAATCTGTAAAAATTACATTGCCAAACAGTTTCCAAACAGCACCAAAAAATACAAACATTGCAAGGGAGATCAGTTTCCTTCAATACTGTCATGAGTTTCTTCCCAACCCTTCCGTTTCACAATTGTCATGTCAATTACAGTTTTACATTTACAGCAATTGAGAATATTAACGATACAGTTCGAGGGGTTTCCCATGGATCCAGCCCCTCAGTCCAGCTTGGTGGGGGAACCTTACACTGTGGTCTTTCCCCATTGAGCCTTTGCTGCGGCTGCCCCAAGCTTTAGTGCGTCCCTCAGCACGTAGTCCTGGACCTTGGAATGTGCCAGTCTGCAACATTCGGTCGTGGACAACTCTTTGCGCTGGAAGACCAGCAAGTTTCGGGCAGACCAAAGGGCGTCTTTCACCGAATTGATAGTCCTCCAGCAGCAGTTGATGTTTGTCTCGGTGTGCGTCCCTGGGAACAGCCCGTAGAGCACAGACTCCTGTGTTACAGAGCTGCTTGGGATGAACCTTGACAAAAACCACTGCATCTCTTTCCACACCTGCTTTGCAAAGGCACATTCCAGGAGGAGGTGGGCGACCGTCTCTTCCCCACCACAGCCAACGCGGGGGCACTGTGCGGAGGGGGCGATACTTCGGGTGTGCATGAAGGATCTGACGGGGAGGGCCCTTCTCACCACCAGCCAAGCTACGTCTTGGTGCTTGTTTGAAAGTTCTGGTGATGAGGCATTCCGCCAAATGACTTTGACGGTCTGCTCGGGGAACCATCCGACAGGATCCACCGTTTCCTTTTCCCGTAGGGCCTTGAGGACATTCCGTGCAGACCACTGCCTGATGGACCGGTGGTCGAAGGTGTTTTTCCGCAGAAACTGCTCCACGAAGGATAGGTGGTACGGCGCCGCCCAACTGCATGGTGCGTTCCGCGGCAATGTGACCAGGCCCATCCTTCGCAACACTGGGGACAGATAGAACCTCAGCACGTAGTGACACTTGGCGTTTGCGTACTGGGGATCCACACACAGCTTGATGCAGCCGCACACGAAGGTGGTCATCAGGATGAGGGCCACGTTGGGTACATTTTCCCCGCCCTTGTCCAGAGATTTGAACATCGTGTCCCTCTGGACCCGGTCCATTTTAGATCCCCAGACGAAGCGGAAAATGGCTCGGGTAACTGCCACGGCGCAGGAGTGGGGTATGGGCCAGACCTGCGCCACGTAGAGCAACAACGTGAGCGCCTCGCACCTGATGACCAGGTTCTTACCCACAATGGAGAGAGATCGCTGCCCCCACATGCCCAACTTTTGTCGTACCTTGGCTATTCGCTCCTCCCATGTTTTGGTGCACGCCCCGGCCCTTCCGAACCATATCCCCAGCACCTTCAGGTAATCTGACCTGACGGTGAAGGGGACAAAGGATCGGTCAGCCCAGTTCCCAAAGAACATGGCCTCGCTCTTGCCGTGGTTAACTTTGGCTCCCGAGGCCAGTTCGAACTGGTCGCAGATGCTCATCAGTCTGCGCACGGACAGTGGATCCGAGCAGAAGACGGCGACGTCATCCATGTACAGGGAGGTTTTGACCTGAGTGCCTCTGCTGCCTGGGATTGTCACCCCTCTTATGCTCGCATCCTTCCTAATAGACTCAGCAAAGGGTTCAATACAGCAAACAAACAAGACCGGGGACAGAGGACAGCCCTGTCTGACTCCAGATTGGATCGGGAAACTTTCAGATTCCCACCCGTTGATTGACACTGCGCTACTGATGTTTGTGTAGAGCAGTTTGATCCAATTGCGGATTTCCTCCCCAAACCCCATTTTGGAGAGCACGTCCATCATGTAGGTGTGCGATATCCTGTCAAAAGCCTTCTCCTGGTCCAGGCTGATGAGGCAGGTGTCCACCCTCCTGTCCCGTACGTAGGCGATCGTATCCCTGAGTAGCGCGAGACTATCAGAGATCTTCCTGCCGGGTACAGTACAGGTCTGATCGGGGTGAACTCCAGAGCAGACTTGACTCGACTGGCTATGACTTTGGACAGAATCTTGTAATCAACATTAAGCAGTGAGATGGGCCGCCAATTTCTGATTTCTGCCCTCTCCCCCTTCTGCTTGTAAATGAGGGTGATGATGCCTTTTCTCATGGATTCTGACATGCTGCCGGCCAGGAGCATACTCTCGTATACTTCCAGCAGGTCCGGGCCGACCCAGTCCCACAGGGCCGAGTACAACTCGACCGGTAAGCCGTCGCTCCCGGGAGTTTTACTCGTCTCGAAAGACTCGACGGCCTTTGTCAGCTCGTCCAGAGTTAGCGGCTTGTCCAGTCCCTCCCTCCTGCTGTCATCTAAGACCTCTGTGATAGATGACAGGAAGGACTGGGAGGCTCTGCTGTCTGTGGGCTTCGCGTCATACAGCCCAGCATAAAAGGATTTGCTGATCCTGAGTATGTCGGGCTGCGAAGACGTTACCGAGCCATCTTCTTCCTTCAGGCTGCTGATAACAGAGCTCTCTCTGTGTACCTTTTGGAAGAAGTAACGCGAGCACGTCTCATCCTGCTCGATGGAGCGGACTCTGGACCGGAAGATGATCTTGGAGGCCTCCTTGGCAAAGAGCGAGGCCTGCTGGCTCTTCAGGTTACCACATTCCTTCAGTTGTGTCCATGACCACAAGGTGGAGGTGCAGCCTCCATTGCCTTAACTTCACCTGTACCTGCGTGAACCATCTGCACAGTCAATGGTGCCAAGACAAATACAAACAGCAGCACAATGGAGACACTCACAGTGATGCAGGGGCAGCAGAGTGAGACAAACTCACTGAGCTCAGATTCAATGTCCTGCTGAATCAGAGCAACAGGGAGACACTCTTGGCTCTTGCTGTGCTTCACTCAGTTTTGCTGCCTGACCCAATCTCTCCCACATCCTTTCCTTTCCTCTTCAACATTTTAAAACAAAAACACCATCATTCATTATCTAAATATCACTTGGCTCTGTTGTTACAATCGTTAGTGTTGTCAACTCCGGTTGGACCGATTCATGGAGCATTCATCACATGACCTCCGGCCTCCAATAGCCTCGCCCACACACTCCCGCCATTGGTCTCCCAGCACGTCCATCATTGCTGTTCCAGTACAGCTACAACACTGGCATCTACCCTGCAATGTGGAAAATTGCCCAGGTATGTCCTGTACACAAAAAGCAGGACAAGTCCAACCCGACCAATTACCGCCCCATCAGTCTACTCTCAATCATCAGTAAAGTGATGGAAGGTGTCATCAACAGTGCCATCAAGCGGCACTTGCTTAACAATAACCTGCTCAGTGACACTCAGTTTGGGTTCCACCAGGGCCACACAACTCCAGACCTCATTACAGCCTTGGTTCAAACATGGACAGAAGAGCTGAACTCCAGAGGTGAGCTGAGAGTGACTGCTCTTGACATCAAGGCAGCATCTGACCGAGTATGGATTCAAGGAGCCCTAGCAAAACTGAGGTCAATGAGAATCAGGGGGAAAACCCTCCGCTGGTTGGAGTCATACCTAGCGCAAAGGAAAATGGTTGTGGTTGTTGGAGGTCAATCATCTGAGCTCCAGGACATCACTGCAGGAGTTCCTCAGGGTAGTGTCCTAGGCCCAACCATCTTCAGCTGCTTCATCAATGACCTTCCTTCAATCATAAGGTCAGAAGTGGGGATGTTCGCTGATGATTGCACAATGTTCAGCACCATTCGTGACTCCTCAGATACTGAAGCAGCCGTGTAGAAATGCAGCAGGACCTGGACAATATCCAGGCTTGGGCTGATAAGTGGCAAGTAACATTCGCACCACACAAGTGCCAGGCAATGACCATCTCCAACAAGAGAGAATCTAACCATCTCCCCTTGACATTCAATGGCATTACCATCACTGAATCCCCCACTATCAACATTCTTGGGGCTACCATTGACCAGAAACTGAACTGGAGTAGCCATATAAATACCGTGGCTACAAGAGCAGGTCGAGACTAGGAATCCTGAGGCGAGTAACTCACCTCCTGACTCCCCAAAGCCTGTCCACCATCTACAAGGCACAAGTCAGGAGTGTGATGGAATACTCTCCACTTGCCTGGATGGGTGCAGTTCCAACAACACTCAAGAAGCTTGACACCATCAGGATAAAGCAGCCCGCTTGATTGGCACCCCATCCACCACCCTCAACATTCACTCCCTCCATCACTGCACAGTGGCAGCAGTGTGTACCATCCACAAGATGCACTGCAGCAACGCACCAAGCCCCCTTAGACAACACCTTCCAAACCTACGGCTTCGACCAACTCGAGGAACAAGAGCAGCAGACACATGGGAACACCACCACCTGCAAGTTCCCCTCCAAGCCACACACCATCCTGACTTGGAACTATATCGCCGTTCCTTCACTATTGCTGGGTCAAAATCCTGGAACTCCTTTCCTAACAGCACTGTGGGTGTACCTACCCCACACGGACTGCAGCGGTTCAAGAAGGCAGCTCACCACCACCTTCTCAAGGGCAATTAGAGATGGGCTTTTCCAGTGAAACCCACATCCAGAGAATGAATTTGAGAAGAATGTTTTCATGCTCAGGAGAGTAGGAGAGCAGGCTGAGAACTGGGCAAACTGCTTGGGGATACGACCTGGAGAAGAATGAATGGAAGGGAGGAGGGACAAAGCAGCAAGTTGATTGACAGTTCAGGTACTTTCCATGTGGAGGTGGAGCTCAGTGACCGAATTGCAGCACCTGGAACCTTTGTCCTGGTGCCTTTGTATAAAGTGTTTCTGTCTGTAGTGTGTGAATGTGCTGCTGTAGTAATTGATGCACACTTATCAATAAATGACTAATGTGTGTATAATGTCATCAAACTCAGGAAACCCACACTTTGAAGTTTGAAAAAAGCCAACAAGGTGGACTGTCAGTCACTTGTTTATAAACAGTCAGAAATCAGTTCTTAGTGATTGAAACACAACCAGCAGATGGCAGCAGAGATTGTTCATTCACAGAATAAATATTGGAGATGTGGAGCTCACTTTTCCTGGGAATTTATCCTGGAGTCCCGTTGGGATGAAGATGTGGGAAGGAAACCCTTGAATTTGTTAGGGCTCAATGTAAATTTCTCAAGCATGACCGGTTGGTAAAAGCGGAGAGCTGAATTTCTCATGGGTCATTTTCAGAAAGGTTACAGTGCAGAGGACTTGATCACTTCCCTGCCTCATTATTGGGTCTGTGAAGACCTTAAAATCTTTCCAATTGAGCAAGGGGTTACAAACACATCTCCTCCACTGATTGCCCAGATGGAAAACAGGGAGGAAATTTCCAGGCTCGTGGTGAATAAAGAAAGGTTTATATTTGTACAACCACAGGGTGTTCCCAAGAGCTTTACAGCCAATGAAGGACATCTGAACTGTTGCTATGTAGCCAATTTGTGTACAGCAAGATCCCACAAACAACAATGCGATAAATGACCAGTTCTTGTGATGTGGATTGAGGAATAAATGTCAGCCCATAACCCTGGGGAGAACTCAACTGTTCTCTCCTCTTGTCACGGGATGTTTTACATCTACCGGATTGGGCAAACTGAGCCTCGGTTTCATGCCTCAGCTGAAAGACGGCACCTCTGACAGCGCAGCACACCCTCAGCACGGCAATGGGACTCTCAGCCTTGATTATGTGCTCAAGTGTCCAGAATGGGACTTGAACTCCCAACCGTCTGACTCAGAGGCTGTCCGAATCACAGCTGATGTTCCCAATGACAGATGTCAGGGAGTGGAGAGCTGAGGTGTCAGTCGGCTGGATGAAGGGGTGTTGCTAAGTCTTCTGCCGATACCACCGCCCAGGTGTGGCTGATACAAGACGGGAAATAATTTACGCCTTGAAGAAACAATCCTGAGGACACTGGTTCAAATCCAAACGTGGCCATCTGAAAATTTTGATTTGCTTTAAAAACTCTGCCAAGGAAAAAGCTGGTCTCAGTAAAAAAGGATTGTTGTAAAAAACCCAAGTGTCCTTTTAGCAAGGAAACATGCTGGCCTTACCCAGTCTGGTCTATATGTGACTCCAGTCCCAGACCGTCATTGACTCTGAAGTGCCCTGTAAAGTGGCTGGACAAACTTGTGTTCTAGCAAACATCACCATGATCAAATAACACTCGTGGGTTATGTCATGTGTTTGGACACTTGGAATCTCAGCTCATATGTCTCGTACACATTCCACAGGGCAAGACATCCTGTCACTTATCACCGGCCGAGAACTCGGCTCAGAGAGACACCTAGAGTTTCTACTCAGATATCAGTGGAACCTGGGCAGAATCAGAGTGAAATTGTGTCCTCACCCACAACAACTGGCCATATCCTCAGGGTGGCATGGTGAAAACAAATAGGAGTACGGAGGGCTCGCTGTCAGGGTTTGTGCTGCTGGCCCAACCTCACTGTGTCACTGCCTAGCAGCTACTTTTACAGACAACCTTCTATTTATTTAACACATCGCAAAACTATTCAAGACTATTAAAGACTTCTTTCATCAAACAGATTGCCGTCAAATCGAACATGCAGGAGGTAAACATTCAAGGTCCCAAAGCACTCAACAACACAGCAAGTACTTTCTGAAGTGTATTCACTGTTATAATGCAGGAAACACAGCAGCCAATTTGTGCACAGCAAGATCCCACAAACAGCAAGGTGGTAAATGACCACAGAACTCAGTAAACCTTCTTTGACATCATCTTCCCAACCTGTGACCTCTGAGAAGGATAAGGGTAGCAGGCCTATTTTGGATTGTTGTCCCAGATGAAAAACCATATTGCTAATACTGTGCCCATGACTCGGTCTACTGCCTCTTAACCATCCGTCAGCTTGGTGACAAACTCTGACAGTACTGAGACAAGGAGATTCTTCTGATGTGATGATAGATTGCTGTTAATGTCAGTCCAGTAAAAAGCTATTCCTTGGTCAATCTGCCCAGGCACTTCTTCCCTCCTCCAACCTCCCCCTCCTCTGCACCCTACAACCCCACTGCAATGGGGAAGCAAAGGGAGACAGAAAGCTCAGGGCCAACAAAGGACTAAATACTCAGTAAAATTCCACGCTGACTCCTTCGAGCAATGAATCCAGTCCAGGAGATTCCACAGACGCGTGAAAGAGGACCAACAACAAACTGGATTTAAATAGCGCCTTAAAGGTAGCAAACCATCCCAAGGGTGTGTTACCAAACACAACATTTGAAACCAAGCCACATCGGGAGATATTAGGGCCGGTGACTAAAAGCTTGGACAAAGAGGCAGGTTTTCAGAAGTTTTTTTCAAAGGAGAAGAGACAGACACAGAGGGGGTTCGGGAGGAAATTCCAGAGCTTCATGTCCAGGCAGTTCAAGGCACGGCCACCAATGGTGGAGGGATTCAAAGAGCTGGTGTTGGAAGAAGGCAGAGATCAGAGGCTGTCGTAGGTTATATCGACAGGGGTCAGAGGTTACATAGACAGGGAGGGACGGGCAAGGCCACGGAGGATTTGTAAAATTGAGGCATTGCTGGATGGGATCTCTGGCCGAGTCAGAAAACCAGTCCAGCTCCCTCATAAAGGCATGGATAGAGTCAAGGCCCACCAGACCAGCTCGTAACATTCCAGAGGCTCAGTGTTGTCTGGGAAAAGAGGGTCTAGCCAGTGTCCACTCCATTCAAATTCAAAGTCCCCTGTTCCTTCCCAATCTTTTTGAGTGGAAGAATCCATCATTAGGGACGTTGAGCAGTCCTTTCATTGTTGCATAGACCTCTGTCAGTTCTCCTCTCAGTCTACGCTACTCTGTAAGAAACAAAGCAAGGTCCTTGAGGCAGTCTGAGTAACTGAGGTGCCATAAACCAGGCATCTTTCTTGTTAGCCTGGATCTTTTCCAATGTCATCATGTTGGGTAGCCCACTGCGAGGGCTTGTTCAAAACCCCAAACTTCCCACTGTTCTCTGTCCTGAAGTAAACTTCTCCACCTTGGGCAGCTGACTGGTTTAGATTAGAGATACAGCACTGAAACAGGCCCTTCGGCCCACCAAGTCTGTGCCGACCATCAACCACCCATTTATACTAATCCTACACTAATCCCATATTCCTGCCAAACATCCCCACCTGTCCCTATATTGCCCTACCACCTACCTATACTAGTGACAATTTATAATGGCCAATTTACCTATCAACCTGCAAGTCTTTTGGCTTGTGGGAGGAAACCGGAGCACCCGGAGAAAACCCACGCAGACACAGGGAGAACTTGCAAACTCCACACAGGCAGTACCCGGAATCGAACCCGGGTCCCTGGAGCTGTGAGGCTGCAGTGCTAACCACTGCGCCACTGTGTCACTGGTGATCTGCTTTTTTATCTTGAAGAAAGAATTGCTTTCGTATCGCACCTTTCATTAGCTCAGCAAGACCCGAAGCACTTTCCAGCCAGTGAAATCCTGTCTGAAGTGCAGTCATTGTTGTAATGTAGGAAACACAACAGGCAATGTGTGCACAGCAAGATCCCACAGAGAAATGTGATAATGAGCAGATCATCTCGATGTTCATGATGTTGACTGAGGAATAAATATTGGCCAGCAGAGATAGAGGCCGCAATCTATTTACATCTGTCTATCCTGATCAAATCCAATCTCCATTTTATACATCAAATCCTTGTGTCTCAGAATGCATTTAGATTGTATGTTACTTCTAATTAAATAGCATCACCTGCAGCCAACTGGAGTTGGGATGTGGAATTATCTTGTGCCCTTCCTGCATCTCTCACACATGGAATCCCAGATATGAGTCAGAACAGAATGAGTCACAGGTTACACAAGAACCTGCGGGCAGCAGTTCGAACATAGCAAGCCCCCACAGGCAGCAGTCAGGTCAGTGAGGTTAACTGAAGGAGGAATGTTAGGTCGGGCACTGGGAGAACTCCCCTCCTCAGCAAATTCTTCATTCTCTATCTGAATGATCGTGTGACTGTCGAAGCAGCACTGTGCAGGATGGCTGGCTCCAACACCCAGCCTGCGGACAACACGAGATTTCTGTGCTCCTCCAATTTGGGCCTCTTGTGCTTCCGCCATGTTAAATGGGTCCACCATTGGCGGCCATGCCTTCAGCTGCCTGGGCCCTAAGCTCTGGAATTCCCTCCATAACCCTCTCCGCCTCTCTCTCCTCCTTTAAAATGCTCCTTGAAAGCTAGCCCTTTGATCAAGCTTTTGGTCACCTAGTCTAATATCTCCTTGTGTGGCTCAGGGTCAAATTCTGTTTGGTAATGGGGCTGTAAAGCACCGTGGGATGTTTTGTGATCTTCAAAGTGTGGTTGAAAGCACTTTTACACTGGCCGAAAGTCAAGATTGACTTTTGTTTGGGTTCGGGAATCAATGCAGGCGATGCAGTTCAGCGACAGACTGGCCTTGGTCACATTGAATGGGGGTGTGATCAGTGTGCCTGACTGAGGGTCAAGGGAGGTGTGTTCATGCTGTGCCGGTTGAACGATGGAACAGGTGCAAGGGGCTGAATGGCCTCCTGCTGGTCCAATTCCCTAAAGCATGCTACAACCTGTCAGGCGGGGTGATGGGTTCACAGATCTGAAGATACCAAGCCTTGAAAGCAGAAAGCCTGAAGAGGTGATCAGTGGAAGAGACAGTCAGCTTCCTTCACGCCCAAGGAACATTACTGGATTGTTTTATTGGAGAGGGGGGATGCAGGGTGTGTTCGAATTAAACCTGATAAACGTGTCTCTGTCATTTATAACCAGGACTGCCACCTTCAGAATGATTCCATAACAGCTCCTTACACACGTGCACGTTCCAACATCCAACTGTCACTCCCATCAGCTGTCCCAGAAACTCCCAATGAGACATATCCGGGCTACTTGGACATAAAAGCTGGAAAGCTACCACAAAGAAATGCTGTGTCAGAATGCATTCGATTGCATCACTTCAGATCAAACTCACCAAGACAATATCACCCTGTGGTTTCACAATCTTTCCTGTGATGCAATTCAGTGACACACTCACAAATAACACAGTCATGAGCAATCAGAGTTTGATCTGCAGCCAGGAAAATGGAAAGAGAACTCTCCCCTGCCCCCGTCTCTGTCTCTCTGTCTCTCTCTCTCTCTCTGTCTGGATATCACTCCATCTTTCTCTCACTCTGTGCTTCCCTCTCTCCAACACCATGTCATGTCCGTCACAAGAAAGCCTGTTTCCACCTCTGGAACATTACCCGACTTCGCCCCTGTCTCAGCTCATCTGCTGCTGAAATCCTCATCTGTGACCTGTTACCTCTGGACCCAACTATTCGAACACACTCCAGACCAGTCTCCTAACTTCCATTCCCTGTAAACATCAGCTCATTCAAGAGTCTGGATACAAACTCCTAACCGAGTCTCAATCACTCTGATCGCTGATCGACCCTACTTCCTGGTCTGTCAGCGCCTCAATTCCAATTCTCATGGTCCCCCTCCCTCTCCCTTCTCTTGCCTCCCTCCCTCCCCCTCGTCACTGTCTAAATCACTGAATCTCAGGACACTTTGAAAGATATTTTGAAGACTGGGTGTGTAGGAAATGGAAAATGCCGATGGCTTCGGATGCTTTGAGGCAGGGATTCAGTTGGGACATGTTGCTGGGGTGATCTTTAAAAGTTGCTGAACAGGGCGTTGGATTCAGCCGACTCCTCAGACAAGACGCTTCTGCTGTGTGAGCAAGCAAATGGGAAAGAAAGTCCCCTCTCCTTCAGCTCTTTTTGGAAGAACAAAGTGAAAGCACAAGATCTGAGCTGCAGCAATCATGGACTCTCTTCATCTACCACCCAGAAATGATCAAACAATCTGAAACCAATCAAATGTGGACAGGACCAACCTGTGTGTGTCACGTTTCCCGTTCAGTTACAAGACTAGACATTGAGAATGACCTCAAAGAGGTAGCTTTTACTTGGCAACATTTGGCCGCTGAGCACGACCACACAACTTTCTGGTGATGTCTGTCAACAAGCTGTTGGCAGAGGCCCAATCACTCACTCCTGACTGTGAAGGACGTAGAATTACATTGAATTTACTGCACAGAAACGGGCCATTCGGCCCAACTGGTCCATGCTGCACACGAGCCTCCTCCTAGCCCTCTTCATATCATCCTATCAACATATCCTTCCATTCCTTTCTCCCTCATGTGTTAATCCAGCTTCACTTTAAATACATCGATATTATTCATCTCTCGCACTCCCTGCGGGAGTGAATTCCACATTCTCTCCACTCTCTGGGGAAAGAATTCCCCATTGGATTTATTAGTGATTGTCTTCTATTTCTGGCCCGGAGTTTTGGTCTACCTCACAAGTGGAAACATTTTCTCTCTGTTCACCCATATAAAACCCCTTCCTCATGTTCAAGCCCTCCATGAGGTCAGCCTTCAATCGTCTCCTTCCTGCAGCTTATTCAGGCACTCCCGAAGGCTCTGACCCCTCAGTTCTCTGGCATTGCCCTCGTCACTTGAAGCCACCAACAATGCAGCCTTCCTTCGGGTCTGAAACTCCAGCGTTAGCCTACATTCTGTGTTCACGGGCTGCAGCAGGGCTCGAACCTGCAACCTCCAGACTGGGGAGGCGAGAATGAGGGTGAGGGAGTGCCTCCGACTCTGTTTGACGCCCCCTCCCAGTTCTGTAACCTGCCCATGAGTCACTGCCCGAGATCACGTGGGCAGAGGAAGGGCTGCCAAGGGTCGAATGATGCCCCTGGGTCCAAGGCAATGATCTCTGCACCTGATTGAAGCATCCCACTGGGACTGCCCACTTGTTAAAGTGACTCCCAATCCCGAACATGAACCACTGGCCAACAGTTTCCTGGGAAATCCTTGTCTCCCTCCAATATGCTCAACCCACACTCACCCTTTCCTGCCACTGAAACTTAGCCAGGAGGTGCATGTTGGAACGTTTCTGCTGTGAATAAGATGTAATAAGGGGAAAGGGAACTATGGGGAAAATAGTGGCGGGGGGGGGGGGGGGGAGGGGGGCGGGCGCAGCCAAAGTGGGTCCAGGCAGTTTGGGCTGAATGGCCTTCTTCTGTGCTGTATCAGTCCATCAATCTCAGCCTAACCAGGATCTTTGAAGGGATTTTTTTTTGTGGGGCAAGGAGGAGGCACGATGGCCTTCTCCCTGACCCCCTCTTGCCCCTGCTGGTGACGGTTAATCTCTCACCCGGCAGGATGGACCGGGCTGCAGTGGAGTTGCCTACTTGGTGGCAGCTGCATTGAAAGCTCAACGTCCCACAGCCAAACGAGAAGGCCCCAGGCCTTCCATTTCTTCACTCTCAAAGGGTCTGCGTTCCTCCCCTCGCTAATCCTTTTGGAGCTAAAAAAGATCATTCAGTCTTGTTCTGTCAACACTCCTGTGTCCCTCTCGCGCTCAATCTTAAATTCCTGGAGACTCCAGGGCAATCCCGGAGTGTTAGCAACCCAAGGCCTCAAACCCAACAAGGGTCCGTGACCTCCTGACCCCAGCTTCAGGCGAGCTGTGCACCCAATCTGGGCAGAGCTTAAACATTTCACCGCTTGCAGTTGCCCACAACTTGTCACGGACATGCTGCAATCTCACACTGTACTCGATGACAATTGCTGTCAACCTTCAGAAATTGGACTAGACGAATGGGGTGAAGGGGTAAACTGCTTGTCATTGCTCCAAGGTAACCTGATTCCTCAATGAATTGGAATGCTGTAGGAATGTAATCACAGGCAGTGGTTTGCACAAACACGTCCGCTATCTGATAAACAGAAGCTTGCAATCAACAGGAATGTCGAGAATGAAGAGACAAGACTCCAAGTCCAGGACTTTTTACTGCCAAAAAACTGGAACCAAGTGTCACTGACAATGGCTGTTTATCTCAGCCCAAAGTCTCAAACACAATCAGGAGATTCCGCAAACAACCACAACAGAAAATCTCTTCTCACATTTAGACAGTGCCATTTACGCTGTAAAACATCACAAGGCACTTCACAGCAACGTGCTCAAACTAAATCAGACACCGAGTCACCTGGGGAGAGATAAGGACAATCGAGTTGGTTTTAAAGAGCGTCTTGAAGGCGGAGAGAGAGAGAGAGAGGCGGAGAGGTTTAGAGAGGGAATCCCAGAGCTGAGGGCCCAGGCAGCTGAAGGCACGGCTGCCAATGGTGGAGCCATTAAAATCAGGAATGCACAAGAGGCCAGAATTCGAGAATTGCGGATATCTGGGAGGGTTGTGGGGCTGGAGGAGATGACAGAGATAGGGAAGGGGAGAGGCCATGGAGGAGATTTGAAAACAAGGATGAGAATTTTTCACTTGAGGTATTGCTGATCAGAGGTTGATGTGGGTTCAATGGACGATGGTTAATAAAGGGTCATTGTGGAGAGGTGGAAATGGCAATTGTTTTAACTTTGAAGAATGAAGGTTGCTTCATTGTGGTATGTGCTTGATTGGGGTTCCACCCTTGCCCCATTACTGTCAGCAGGATGTGGTTTATTGTGTATCCTGTGTTGATGGAAAGCTATGCTTGGTGTGCAGTAAGAATCCGAGTTCTCCAGACCTCGATCCCTTTTCTATTTCACATCAGCTTCTTGTAGTTTGAGGATGGAGTTTTGATGTGAGAAGCTCACTTCTGTAACCTGAACCCCTGCCCTGCTCCAAGAGTCGAACAGCAAGTCCCTCAGAAAAGTGCTTTTGCCGATATGGCAGTCACAAACCTCGGCTTGTGTGTCAGCCCCGTCTCATTGTTACTTTCTCAGCTTGGAGCCTGAATGCTGTCAGTTCAAGTCCCATTCCCGAAACTGGAGCCTCCCTGTGCAGTACTGAGGGACAGCTACACTGTCTGACGTGCCGTCTTTCAGACGAGTGCTAAAACAAAGCCCCATCTGCCCCTTTCGGGTAGGCCAAGAAAAGTTCTCGCCGGTGTCCGGGGGCCAATATTTATCCCTCAACCAACATCACGAAAAACCGATGATCCGGTCATAATCACATGGCTGTTTGTGGGAGCTTGCTGTGCGCAAATTGACTGCCACCTTTCCTGCAAGTGACTACAGTTCAAAAAGTACTTCATTGGCCATGAAGCATTTTGTGATGTGTTGAGGTCACGAAAGGCGCTACAGAAATGCAAGTTCCTTCATTCTATCATCATGCCTCATGACTCAGATGAGATAAGAACAGAAGGAGGCCATTCAGCCCCTCCAACCCATTCTACCATTCAATGTATCATAGCTGATCTGTATCTTAACTGGATCCACATGCCTTGGTTTTTTGGGAAAGGTCTCAGCAACATCGGGATAAGGGTTCTGAGATCTGGAAGCATGCATCAAGGAATTTCCAGGATCTCAGATATCCTGGAATCAGGAAGCACTGGAGGGAATGCGTTCCAAATCTGGGGCATGGGGAGAGAATCGGACAAAATATGAGGTTGCAGTATTTGGGTGTGGGGGAGGGCAGGGAACAACAGTCTTGCAGGGGTTGGGACCAGTGAGAAAGGACATGAAGTGCCCGAACATGGCTCACGTCAATGAGACCCAGAGCAGTTAACCTCCTGTCTCTCAACCTCCTTACTGATCCCCTTCACCCACTCAGTATAAACCCCATCATCAGTCATTTCTAGTCTTCTGTCTTCACACAGTTAACGCACCATTGGGGAATTCACCTTCTCCAGTCGACAATAAATAGACGTCTTCATTCTCAAAACAAATATCACATCATAAAACAGGCCAACACTTTATGTGAACACCGTCGTCCAGGTTTTTCAAAGATAAATCTCCTTGAACCACCAGAGAGTTGAGTTTGAAAGACTCTTTTTACCTGAATTGTTTGCCTTGTTGAGGGAAGTGGTTCATCACATCACAGCTTTAGAAATGTTATCTCAACTCATGTCCAAGCAAACATTCATCATAACCCTTCAACCCCAGGTCATGCACAGGTTGCATCCTGGGAAATTCCACGACCCGCACATGCTCAGAACGCTCTGGGGTTGCCAACTCTGGTTGGGTGGATTCCTGGAGCTTTTGTCACATGACCTCCCACCTTCAAAGAGGCCCCTCCCAGTCTAACACCTTATTTTCCACCTTCAATATTTTTATCATGTGTAAACTAAAACTTTGAAAGAAAATGAGAAAAAAAAAACATTGCTTTTTTTTTTACCAAAGTCCCTCTGATACTTTTGCCTGTATTTAGTTGCTGGAACTCCAGGGCAATCCTGGAGGGTTGGCAAGCCCCAGTTGGACAGGAAGAGAGTATTGTCACAGAAGGTGTTCGTCCTCCCTTCAATCTGCACTCCCCGCTGCTCTCTAATTCCCTGAACATACAAATCACTCCATAGGTTCACTTCACCTCGAACCCGGCACCTCTCCTCTGCAACTCTATTCATCTTCACCTCAATGTTCCTTAACTGCTGCAAAGAAAGATTTGCATTTCTCTAGCATCGTCACAGACCTCAGGATGTCGCAAATTGCTTCACAGCCAATGAAGTGTAGTCACTGTTGTAATGGAGGAAGTATGTCAGCCAATTTGTGCACAGCAAGCTCCCACAAACAGCAGTAAGATAACGGAGCAGATAATCTGTTTTAGTGATGTTGGTTGAGGATTAAATATTGAGCTGGACGTCAGGAAGAAGTGCCCTACTTGTTCACTTGTGCTCATGAGATCGTTTTCAAATAGCTGAGAGGGCCTCAATTGAATGCCTTCCCTGAAGGGCAGCTCCTCTGACAGTGCGGCACTCCAACACTACTGCACTAGAGTGTTTTCTGCTCATATCTCTGGATCGGGCTTCGAACCCACAACTTTCTGAGTCAGAGCTATGAAGAGCCTCGTACTGAGCGACAGCTCACATCGTCCAGCTCAGTCTCCATTGGCTGGAACTTCCCACGCTAAACCGTCCTCACAGCTGCAAGCCGACTGCAAACAACAAGCACTTTCATTTATGTAGCGCCTGGAATGTGGAAAACTCTGCACAAAGCACTTCATAGAGATGCAATCAGAGGCAAAAAGGAGCTCTTGGCATGAACGGCTTGTCTCAGAGTTGGGATTTAAGGAGGATCTGAAAGGAGTGGAGGCAGGTGGAGAGAGAGATAGAGAGAGATGAGTTGAGGGATGAAATTCCAGAGCTTAGGGCCCAGACAGCTGAAGGCACAGACACCACTGGCAGAGAGAAAGTATGAGGGGGATGTAGAATAGAGCAGAGCCAGTGGATAAGAATTTGCTTCACTGAGATTTAGCTCGTTCGGACAGAGTAATCTCTTGCTGAATGAGGGTGCAACAATGAGATCTAAACATAGCAGCTACACAACTGCTTGACTGGCAGGATTAAAAGGTGAATCCTTTACAAACCATGGATAATATCTCAGATACATTTCAAAGGTTGCCTTGTCGACATCTGATCAACTGCTATTGAAGACCGAACACTCTGGATTCTGCTGGGGTTAATGCTTGGTCCCAGTCTTTCCAGAGAGATTTAAGAAGCTTAAATTATTTGTGCATTGGCGTGGAAACATTTTCGAATGTGCTTAGGCAGATAATTCCCCGGAACAGCTCAGGAATGAAGGCAACTCAGATTTCTCAGGTATAAAGACTTGCTTTTCTGGTGACTTTGATCAAGAGATTCTTTGAGTAAATACTGACCTTTCTCAGTGCAGCAGGCTGAGTTTCTTTCCCCTATCACTGGACATTTAAAGAGTGAAGATTTTATCCCTGCTCTCTGACTTTGCCAGTGCTTCCTGTGATAAAACCAGACAACTCAGCATAGTCCTGGGATTTGATGTGGGAACTCCCTCCAGCCCGGCAACCTTCCCAGATCTCTGCACTCCTCCGATTCCGACCACTTGAGCATCCACTATTGGCGGCCGTGCCTTCAGCCGTCTGAGCCCTGAGCTCTGGAATTCCCTCCCTAAACCCCTCCGCCTCTCACTCCTCCTTTAAGACAATTCTTAAAGCCTACCCCTGTGACCAAACTTTTGGTCACCTGTTCTAATATCTCCTTCGCTGGCTCGCTGTTAAATTCTGTTTGATCACGCTGCTGTGAAGCACCTTGCGATAAGTTACGAGGTCATCGTGCGTTATATAAATTCACCTTGTTGAAAAACGAGGGGCAGAGTCACTGTTTTCAGACTCCCTGCAATTTGGACGAGAGGAATGGTGTCAGAGACAGTGTCGTATCTCCATCTCGGACCCTCACTCTCTCTCTCAGCTTCCCTCCTTCCCCCACCCCCACCACTGGCTATGTGGGGTAGGCCAAGTTACCCAGCAGTCCAGTGGGTCAGTCCATAGTGCTGAAATGAGCCAATGAGGGGAGCTCAGTGGAAATGGTTCTGATTCTGACGAGCCAGTAGTCTGAGGACATGTTGCAGATCATTAGAAGAGATTACCGAGCTGTGGGATCATACTGTACACAAACTGGCTGCTGCAAAGTGACTGCACTTCAGTCAAAACTCAATGACACTGTCTGAACACAAGGCCTGAAGTCATGCGGATTGAGATGATGCAGGTTGTAAGCTGTCTCTTCAGTCTCCAGTCTCTAGGTCAGAAGCTGGTGAGTTTGACTCTCTCTCACTCCCACGACTTGAGCACAGAACTGATCCTGAATTTCTGAGGTTCCATCTTTCAGGTGAGATATTGGACCGAGGTCCCTGTCAGGTGGATGTGCAAGATCCCAGGCCAATGTTTGGAAGAAGAGTTGCAGCAGAGTTCTTCCCGGTACGTGTCCCGCAGTGACCTTTCCCAATCCTCTGGCCTTCCCAGACAAGGAAGCCTTTCTGACCAGCAGCCACTGTGTACATAGCAAGCTGCCACCAAAGTCTCAACACGCAGAGTTCCAATCCACAAAATCTCCCCCACACCCACATCGTGCTGGGGTTTAAATTTGACGCATCGTGAGGTACAAATTGGATGAAACAACAAGAAGATCTTGCATTTATTTTCGTGCCTTTCATGTCATAAAACATCCCAAGACACAGCACAAGGAGCGTTAGAAAATAAAATTTGATACCGAGCAACAGTACAAGATACCAGGACAGCTTGGTCAAAGGCGCAGCTTTTAAGGAGTGTTTTAAAGGAGGGGAGAGAGGTGGAGAGGATTAGGGAGGGAATTCCAGAGCTTAGGGCTCAGGCAGCTGAAGGCACGGCCACCAATGGTGGATCCATTAAAATCGGGGATGTTCAAGAGGCCCGAATTGGAGGAGAGCAGAGATCTCAGAGGGTTGTAGGACTGGAGGAGATTGCAGAGAAAGGGAGGGGCGAGGTCACAGGGAAATCTGAAAACCCTGCAGTGGCCATCAAATAAAGTGAAGTTTAAAATCTTCCTGTGGAGCTGAGGACAGAAGGACTGTTTTCCACAGCGTTATCCCCTCCCTTTCCCCAGCATCTACTTGAAAGCAGCTGGCCTGAAATCAGTGGCTGCGGCAATGACACTAGATGAGGCCTGAGGCCTAATTTCGGGCCTACCTCAGGCCTCCCACTTCAGCCTCCCCTTCTGTTTACACCGATCGACTAACTGAGCATGATATTGACCCACAATCCATATGTATCCAAGATGGGGTGTGGAGGGGAGGGCCAGTAACATTTACACACTCTGAATACCTGTCTCTCTAGGTCATGTTTTAGCTGTGTGAGAAACCAGCATACCCTTACCACACCTTCAGGAGCTATTTGTCACCATTGTCAATGAACACATTGTTATCATTGTTTGAATTTCTTTTTGAAACTGTGGGCATTCCGCCAGGAATGTCTGAAGTCGCTACAGGGGAACAGAATATTCAGACACACAACGCCAGACATAGAAGCACACGATTTTTAAAAGAACTGTTTTCCCTTTACTTATCACACTGTAAAAATACAGGAATACGGTACATGGAAAGAAACCGGACTGGTGGACAGGGCAAAAGGAGACTATCATTTCGCCAATTGTTGGAATGTTTTGACATTCCTCCCTTGGACGACAATGTGAAATGGCGGGAGGGATTGCAGGCTGTTTAGCGGTCTGAAAGGCCACGATGTGATCACTCTTCCCATTGCTACGACCAATGAGTGATGAATGAATCAATATGAACCACTTCCACCATCTCCCACATTATCCTGTCTCTCAGATTGACCATGCACGCACTGACACCTTGTTTGCACAGATTAGTTTTCCAATAGGTGGAGCGATGTCACTGGATGAGTAATCCAGAGACCCAGGCTGATGCCCTGGGGACAGGGGTTCAAATCCCACCACGGCAGCTGGTGGAATTTAAATTAGATTAAATTAATTAAAATGAAAGAATTTTTCAAAATGTTTTTCCATTCTTGCAATGTCCCCTCGGACGGTGTGAAGACGAGAGAGGTCACACAGAGAGGCTGATTAACAGTCTGATAGGCTGAAACGTGAATGAGCATTCCATGGCCTATACCAGCCAATACATAGTGAGAGTGTTTTATGGGGGATCCGTCGGGATGGGATTCTTCCACTGGACGTCGTCCCAGATTTTCAAGCTGGAGCTCGGGTCTCTCCTAGTCAACACTGTGTGGAGTGGCGTTTGACACAGATACCTTCCAACTCAGTCTACCACTTGTTATGACCAATACTGGAGGAGTGCACTGTTAACTCAGTCCCGCTTCTCCACATATTTAAATTTTCCCACTTACCGAAACAATCAATCAGATACTTGACTTAACAATCAACATATACTCGACCTTCCCCCAGAATGAAACACACCAACCAGGTTTCTTTAATATACAACAAGATTATCCGTTTATAATGTTGATGTTGGTGTGTAAATTCTTCATATTAAAGTTGTCAGCCTTGACTTTAATCCATCCATGTCCTCACCCTTCCCTAGCTCTGTAATCTCCTCCAGCCCTACAACCCTCCGAAATCTCTGAGCTCCTCCAATTCTGACCCATTGCACATCCCCCATTGTATTGGCTCCACCATTGGTGGCCGTGTCTTCAGCTGCCTGGGTCCTGAGCTCTGGAATTCCCTCCCTAAACCTCTCTGCCTCTCTCTCCTCCTTTGAGACACTCATTAAGTCCTAACTCATTGGCCAAGCTTTTGGCTAACTGTCCTGATATTTTCTTCGGTATGTCAGTGTCAAATTTTGTTTGATGTTTTCCTACATTCTAGTTGCTACATAAATGCAAGATGTTGTTGTTGAATGTATCTCCTGCAATCCTCTGTCCCTCCCCTTTGTCCCTATTCTTTCTTCCCTTTCCCAAAACTTCTCCAATTCCTGTTTTCCATACAATTGTGTCTCTCCTGCCTGTATTACAGGCTGAAGCCAGGCTCACAAGGACACGGTATTCCACCTGACCCTGTCTTACAGTCACATGTTGTTTGTTGACCTCCCACCTGATCCACACCTTCGTCAGTGTCAGAGTGAATGACAGCATCCTGCAATCCACAAAGCAGCGAAATTGGAAAAAAAACTTCACGGTGACTCATCGAAACTCACAGGGTTTGCATCCCGCATGCCTGCCCCTGGCAATGCTTTAGATGATATTGATCTACGAAAGACCCATGTAGAATGGGCTCAATGTTGGCAAGTTAGCACTAAAACAGATTGTCTGGTCACGATTTCATTGCTCTTTGTGGGATCTTGCTGTGCACAAACTGGTTGTCATGCCAATCTCGAACACACTGCCTGAAGGGGTGGTAGAGGCAGGAACCCTCACAACATTTAAGAAGTATTTCGATGAGCACTTGAAACGCCATAGTATACAAGGCTACGGGCCAAGTGCAGGAAAATGGGATTAGAATAGACAGGCTTGATGGCCAGCACAGACACGATGGGCCGAAGGGCCTGTTTCTGTGCTGTGTAACTCTATGACTCGAAAGCCAGGGAGGTAATTGAAAACAAGGAAAAGGACTTTTCAAATGAACATGTTGCTGGACTGGGAGCCAGTGTAGACCAGCGAGCACAGGCAGCGAGGAGTGAAACTACTTGGGAATGTAAGTTGTCAGGAAGATGTAAAGAGGCTTCAATGGAATTGAGACAGGCTGAGTGAGTGAGCAAGAACATGGCAGATAGAATATAATGTGGATAAGTGTGAGGTTATCCACTTTGGTAGGAAAAACAGAAACCATTTCTTAAATGGTGAGAAATTGGGAAGTGTTGATGTCCAAAGGGAACCTGGGTGTCCTTGTTCATGAGTCACTGAAAGCTAACATGCAGGTACGGCAAGAAATTAGGAAGGCAACTGATATGTTGGCCTTTCTTGCACGAGGATTTGAGCACAGCAGTAAAGATGTCTTGCTGCAATTGTATAGAGTCTTGGTGAGACTGCACCTGGAGTATAGTCTACAGCTTTGGTCTCCTTACTGAAGGAAGGATCTACTTGCCACAGAGTGCAAAGAAGGTTCACCAGACTGATTCTTACAGAGTGTGACAGGGGAGATGTGGATTGTCTGTTTCCCCTGGCTGGTGAGTCTCGAACCAGGGGACACAGTCTCAGAATAAGAGGTAGGCCAGTCAGGACTGAGATGAGGAGGAATTTCTTCATTCAGAGGGTGGTGAAGCTGTGGAATTCTCTACCCCAGAGGGCAGTGGAGGCTCAGTCATTGAGTATATTCAAGACAAAGATGGACATATTTCAAGATATTAAAGATATCAAGGGATATGGGGATAGTGTGGGAAAATGGTGTTAAGGTAGATCAACCATGATCTAGTTGAATGGCGAAGCAGGTTCGAAGGGCCGAATGGCCTATTTATGCTATTTCCTATGTTCCGATGTTTCTATGAATGTGACTTGGTCTGAGTTTAGGCCGTAGAGTTTTGGACGAGTCGAGCCAGGAATGAGTACTGTGGGACATGGGTGTGCAGGATTGCAACCAGACAGGAGTACCGTCAAGACCCCAGGCATTGTGGATCTCAGACAGCATTGTGGGGAAGAATCCCACTCCTTTATTTTGCTGGGTGCCAGTGGCAGTGCCCCACGGGGGCTGCTTAAAGCAAAGAAGTAAAGGACTGGGCAGAAATGTTTCATGATTGAGCAAAGCAGGAGAAGGCTAATGAGATGTCAGTGGGTTTAAAAGAGGGACAAGGAGGCAGAACGGAATTTTACTCACACAAGAATAAACCAATAAAATGGAAAATTAAATGAATGGGCGAATCGCGATTTTATTTTTGAATTATGAAGGAGTTTTTCAGGGTAGGTGTGGAGAAGATGTTACCACTTGTGGGGGAAGACCAGAACTAGGGGGAGGCCATCAATAAAAGAGTCACCAATAAATCCAATGGGGAATTGAGGAGAAACTTCTTCACCCAGAGAGTGATGAGAATGTGGAACTCGCTCCCACAAGGAGTGTTTGATGTGAATAGTATCGATGGATTTAAGGTGAAGCTGGATAAACACATGAAGGAGAAAGGAATAGAAGGAGATGCTGATAGGCTGAGATGAAGAGGGGTGGGAGGAGGCTCGTGTGGTGCATAAATAGCAGCACAGACTAGTTGGGCCGAATGGTTTATTTCCTGTCCTGTAGATTCTGTGCACTGTCAACACCAAGAGTGTGACAAGTGTCCCTGAAATAGCAACACAAGTCTTACAAATAAACCTTCCACAGTTCCAATCCCCTTTGTGTGACCAAGAACTTCCCGACATCACTCCGAAACACTCCGACATTTACTCTGCTCTGGACTGCCTCACGAGAGGAAATGATTTCTCTTCATCTAACCTCACTAAAACTTTGAATCATCTCACACACCTTGATCACATGACTGCTGAATCTTCTAGACAGAAGGGAACACAAGCCGTGTCTGTGGAACTGCTCCTCATTGCTTAACCTGTTTGAGCCCTGGTGCCACTCTGTGCTGCAGCCTCTCCAAGGCGAATATCTTCTTCCTGGGAGGCGGTGGGGGGGGGGCCCAGAACTGAACCCACTTCTCCAGATGGCATCTAACCCGAGTTTTATATCAATTGCAGAATAACTTCCATCCCTTTGCACGAAGGCCAACATTAATATAAAACCTCGCTGCAGTCTAATTTCTGACATATTGAGCATTTCTCCAAAATGTTCTGTCTTCACCTCCACCCTGCTACGAAGTCTCTGTGCACAGGATTGTATTTGAAGCAGTAATGCCGATTAAGTATTAAAATATGAGGGTGACTGTTCCGAGACTCTGGGGTAGATTTTTGCCTTCATTGCTTTAGGATGTTAAAATGATAGCGGGGCAGTCTCTATCGGTACTGAACAAACGCGACTGCTCCACTCATCAATATTGGTGATGTACAGGACTCTTCATGTCTTTCTTCAGCCTCCAATGCCCTCTGCTACTGAGAATGACCAAGTCTTTCTTCACATAGCCCACAGTTTAAAAGATAAAGGCCTCTCCTAGACCAAAGCAAGTGTTTCAAACAATGTTGGAATTCAGCTTCTCGACCATGAACATTTAGAGAATGAGAGGTCGAGATGTTTCCACTGGTGGGGAATCTGGAATCAGAGACCATGAATATAACGTATGAAATAGGAGCAGGAGTAGGCCATTCGGCCCCTTGAGCCTGCTCCGCCATTCAGTAGGATCATGGCTGATCTGATTGTGGCCTTAACTCCACTTTCCTGCCAGTGCCCCCATAACTCTTCACTCCCTTGTAAATCAAAATCTGTCTTACTCAGAATATATTCAACAACCCAGCATCTACTACTCTCTGGGGAAGAGAATTCCAAAGATTTACAACCTTCTGAAGATGAAATACTTCCTTATCTCAGTTTAAAAAGGGAGCTCCCTTATTCTGAAACTGTGCCCCTGAGTTCTCGATTCCCCCATGAGGGGAAACATCTTTGCAGCATCTACCCTGTCAAACCCCCTCAAACTCTAAAATCTTTCAATAAAATCCACCTCTCATTCTTCTGAACTCCAATGACTACAGGCCCAACCTGTTCAACCTTTTGTCATGAAGACTTCACCTGACACAAATGAGACATATTAATTTTATCATACGAACATAATTTTAAACTGTTGCTGGGCTGAAGAGATGAATTGTTTAAAGAGATCAGCAGTGGCTGGAAACATTTGCATTGTAAAAGACAGTTGCCATGGAAAAGACAATGGAACCCGCTCCCTGATCCAATTAACCCAAATGGATTTTGATCACCAGACGTTGAAGGTGGAACAAGCCAGCATTCCATTCCCCCCACGCCACCCCCCACACCACCGCCCCACTGCGGATGTCTGATACGATGAAAGGAATCGCACAAAAATGCAGGAGAGTTTTTTTTTTAAACTACTGGTCACATGACTAACCTGCTGACCCAGGGTTTTTGAATTGTGCTCACAGGACTGTTTGAAGACAAAAGAGAAGGAAGGTCTCTCTCCCTGGCCCTCTCTCTCTCACAAATTTCCGAATCCACTGAGGCCACTTAAACCTCAAGAGAGAAGACCCCAACATCGAAACAAGTTTGAAAGCGTACACTGGGCCCCAACAAAACGGCAAGATTTAACTGCAATCAAAGACTCTGCATCGAACTCAAAGGACAGTAAATGAACTCCAGCTATTGCTTCAAACTGTTCCCCTTTATTCTTACTCCTTTTCTGTCTCTATCTGCGTGCGTGTTTATCACGTGTGCATGCTGGCATCGTCATGTCGTGTATTCGTAGTCGTTTTAGCCAAATTTTAAGGTCAATCAACCTTTCTTGTTTAAATCTATGAAAACCTGTCTGGTTGATTTCTTTGCCTTACAATTGGACATCAGTGAACAGGGATTCACTGAGGGGGAGAACTAAAAACATGGTCTTTTAAAAACGAAACCCTGTTACGGTTAAACCAGGCAAAGTCTGAGAGGGAACTCTGAGACCCCCCTTCTCAACTGGTTGTACCATTTTCCTCATAAGACAACCCATTCATTCCAGGAATCAGCCGAGTGAACTTTCTCTGAACTGCCTCCAATGCTAGTATATCCCTCCTTAAATGAAGAGACCAAAACTGTACACAGTACTCTAGGTGTGGTCTCACCAATGCCCTGTACAGTTGTAACAAGACTTCCCAACTTTTAGACTCCATCCCACGTGCCATACAAAATTGTCACCAATATATTCCATCAGCCTCTGGACTAATCCAGTTATGTTTGTCTACTCCTATATCAGAAAATACTTATCAGAGTGATGTAAAACATAGCCATACTAAACTAATCCTGGAGTATCTGTCAGAGGTCACAGACAGGGCGCGGTTTTTGAAACAGTTATGACTTACAAACAGATCATGGGAAGAGATAAGAAAAGTAATACAGAATACAGAGACAGAATAGAATGAAGTGAGAGATGGCCTGAAAAGAAATAAGGACGTTTAGAAGGTGAAAGTGCTACAGATGTGCACTTCCCATTGTTTGAAGAAATGCACCTTGTTTTGAGATTCTGCCTCCCGAATTCAAATTCAAAGGAAATAGTTTCTCTCTATCAACCCTCACAAATCCTCGAATCATTTTAAATATCTCAATTGGATCATCTCTTAATCTGCCAAACTCCACGGAACACAAGCCCCCTCTATGCAAATAGTTTCATGATGACTGCTAAAATTAAGAAGGAACTTGGGAGCAGAAACAGCAAAACAATGATGATTGGTGGATTTTGCTGCAATTTCTCTTGAACACATTGATCAGAATCGGTAATTTCTTGAACATGGAGAGAGTATGAAGAGAAATGGAAGGCTCCATCTCGGTTCAACTACCATTAGGAATTTCCACTCTTTCAATGGCTCAGGTTTACTGAGTGGATCATGCTTAATGAATGAACTTATTGTTTCTGCATCTTGGGCTGCCACTGAATTCTTTGGCCAGTACCTCCACAAAGATGAATGCATATTTGGTTCTGTTTTGTAACGCATGTATTGAGTCACACAAAGATGAAGGAATTCACCAGAGTCTGATACAATCTGGTCGAGCCACAAGTTGATATTGGATGTTGTTGCTAAAGTGCAGCATGCAGATGAGAAATAGGAGGGGGCCAAGGATCGATCCTTGGGGGACACCAGAGGTAACAGTGCGGGAGCAGGAAGGAGAAGCCATTGCTGTACAACTGGATAGTTAGGAATGAAACCAGCTGACAGCAGTCCCACCCAGCAGGACAATGGTGAAAAAAGTGTTTGTTGCAGGATCCCTGGATCTCGAGTAAGATGGGACCATTACATTATTGGAGGAATCAAGCTTTAAATACGGGATAGTGAAAGAACTGGTTGTGTTCGTTTCCCAAACATCATCAAGTCAATTAATGTCATGCCTCTCGCTCACAAATAACACAGGCTCCAGGACATACAGAACCACTGAAGCTTATAGCATAGGAGACGGCTCATTCTACCTCGGGTATCCCTTTGCTACAACTTATTCAGTTCAATGGTTCCAGTTGCTGTGCCTTTGTTTTCTCGAGACTTGACTATTCCATTGCTCTCCTGACTGGCCTCCCTAAACTTCAGATCATCTAAAATTCTGCTGTCTCTCTCCTAACACTCTCTAAATTCCTTTCTCCCATCACCCATGTGTTCACGAACTGACGTGACTTCCTGTCGATTTTGAAAATCTCATCCCCAGTGTTCAATCCCTCTGTGGCCTCGCCCCCCCCCCCTCCCTATCTCTCTCACTTCTTCCAGCCTGTCAACCCCCCTGACATCTCTGTGCTCCTCCACTTCTAACCTCTTGCACATCCCCAGTTTTAATCACTCCACCATTGGCGGACGTGCCTTCAGCCGCATGAGCCCCCAAGTTCTGGAATTCCCTCCATTAACCTCTTCACCTCTCGACAACTCCCTCCTCCTTTAAGACGCACTTTAAAACTTACCTCTTATGGTCACCTTTCCTAATATCTCCTTACTTTGTCTGCTACCACTCCTATGAAGCTTGGAAAGTTTTTATACGTTAAAGACAGGAGATAAATACAAGTTACTGATGACTTCATTGTCTTATTCACCTGATCAAAACCTCTTGGAATTTTCAAGTGTTTTATTCAAACTCCTCTTCCCTACAAGTTTATAATTGAAAACCAGCAAATCACCTTGGCCTGTTTTGCATTTAATCTGATCCTTTTGTATATGACACTATGCTCTTTACCTGCCGGAAGCACTGATCGGAAACTCAGGTGCTCAGAACCCACAATTCCCCGGATATTGAAATGCAGTTTTTGGTGAGTGAAAGAGAGGGTAAGAAATGGAATCACGCTGAGCAGCCAATGATTGATGACCATCACCGAATTCCCCGTCATCAACATCCCAGGAGCTGGGGGGGTCACCATTCACCAGAAACTCAACTTGACAAGCGATATAAATGCTGTGGTCAACGGAGCAGGTCAGAGGCTGGCAATTCTGCAGCGAGTAACTCACCTCCTGATTCCCCAATCCCTGTCCACCATCGACAAGGCACAAGTCAGGGGTGTGATGGAATACTCTCCACTCGCTGATTTCAGACTGCATTCCTAAACTTGGCTAACACTTCGAAGCAACAGAAACATACAGCACAGAAGGAGGCGATTCAGTTCATCATACCTGTGCTGACTCTTTGAAAAAACAATGCATCTAATCCCACTCTCTGCTCCTTCCCCATATCCATGTAATTTTCTCCTCTTCAGGCAGTTAGCCAATTCTCTTTTGTAAGTTAGTATTGAATGTGCTTCCACTGCCCTTTCATAACAACTTAGTGTGTAAAAACATTTCGCCACTGGTTCTTTTGCCAATTACCTTAAATCGATGCCCTCTGGTTATCGAGCCTCTTGCCAGTGGAAACACATTCTCCCCAGCCAGTTGAGCAAGACCCTTCTGAAATTTGAACACTTCTGCTCAATCTCTCCTTCCCCTTCCCCAGTCTCTCATCCCTGGAACCATTGCGAGTTAATCTCCTCTGCACCTCTCCAAGACCCTCACATCCTTCCTGAAATGTGGTGCCCAGAATTGGACACAAAACTCCAGCCGAGGTCTAACGGATGTTTTATAAAGGTATAGCACGTGCTTACATTTGTATTGTCTCGAATTATAAAGTCAAGAATGTGGGTTTTTTTCTTTTTACTGAAGGAATGCTGGATTATTGGAGGTTGATATAACTCCTGGTCAGCAATGCACCAAAATCCACCTTCTTTCTGGGACTTTGCCAAGCTACAGTGGGTGCAATTCATTGGCTGTGGGGTGTCCCCAAGGGGTGCTGGACATGGTAAGTTCCAGTTACTTCTTGCGCTGGGATTGGTAAATACTGATGGTTGAACGGTGAGAGAGGGACCCTGGGGTTGGCACTCAGCTGCTGCCTTGTTGAAAAATGAGTTGGTGTGATCAGAGTTCTTGCCCACTGGGTCAAAGGTTAATGGGAAATTGGGGAACTTGGATTTCCGGCTCAGGGAAGTGGTCAAGGTGACAATGAGTCGTTGAGCTTGGGAAATCAGGCGGTTGTCGGTTATTGTTGCTGATTCACTATAAATTACATGAAATACAACCCCATGATAACCGGATGTCGTGGTGAAGTGACATCAGTAAAAGTGACCACAAAAGCTGTCGGTTTTTCGGAAAAACCCAACCAATTCACTCATGTCTTTTAGGGAAGGGAACGTGGTGTCCTTACCCGGTCTGGGACTCCAGTCCCACACCAAGGTGATTGGTGCTTAACTGCCCTCTGAAATGGCTTCGCAAGCCACTCAGTTATGTCAAACCCTGTTTGAAGGTGGCCCAGTGCCATCAAACTCAGGTTTGCCCATATCCTGAGAATGAACTAACAGATGGCAAGCCAGAAGCGCAAGTTTGCTCATGAATTTAAAAAGACACACCCCAGGTTTAGGGCAGAATGTGATCGGACAGCAAGGGTATCAAGATGTGCTGCAAAGGTTAATTGTTGCAACACCTAATAGTCCTTAAGATCAGCTGCAGGCAGGAATATAGATAATTGGGATTGAAAGTTGAAGATGTATTTACTCTTCAGTATAAACTGGATCTGCCAACTTACTAAATGGTAATTAGCTCTTGGCAAATTTACCCACAAAAGGAATTATTTTCAAAATGGGTTTAACTGAAGAGACATCAATCCTCTCTGGTTCTGGATTTGATCAGCTGATTAAATCACATTATTGAGCTTCAGAAATCCTTATCTTGCCTTTCTGTGTCTCATTTCAATCAAATATAATAAATTCCAAATATGATTCCTTTTGAAATCATTGATTATCTCCACTTCCAACACCCTCATGGGCAGTCAGTTCCAGGACATTACTACTCGCTGCATAAAAAAAGTTCTTCCTCACGTTTCACTGCATCTCTTGCCCAAAACTTTCACTCTGTGTCCCCTAGTCCTTGTACCATCAGTTAATGGGAATAGTTTTCCCCTGTCTAACTTAGCGAAGCCTGTCATAATCGTGTACACCCACTCTTAAATCTCCCCTCAATCGCCTTTGCAGCACGGAGAACAACCCCAGCTTTTCCAACCTGACCTTCTAGCTAAAATCCCTCATCCCTGGAACCATTCTGGTAAATTTCCTCTGCACCCTCTCAAGGACCCTCGCATCCTTCCTCAAGTGTGGTGACCAGAAATGCACTCAGTACTCCAGTTCAGACTCAATCCCTTTATTTATGAAGCCCATATTTCTGTTTTGAAACTTAAAATGTTTTTTTTTTAAATGAGAAACTTATTTCCTTTCAACTATTTAGTACAGTGTAAAAATAAATCAAAATAATATGGGAAGGAATATCATTGATGACAGTTGAACCACTTATAGCCCCACAACTCTCCTCTGTGCTCCTCCAATTGTGGCCTTTTGCGTCCCCCTGATTTCCCTCGCTCCACCACTGGCGGCCATACCTTCAGCTACCTGGGCCCTCGCTCCAAATGAGCCCCCTAAATCTCTCCACCTCGCTTTTCTCCTTTCAGATGTTCCTTTAAACCTCCCTCTTTGACCAACCTTTTGGTCATTTGGCCTATGACCTCAGTTTGTGGCTCGATATCAGATTTTTTGGACAATGCCCCTGTGAAGCACCTCGGGATCTTCTCCTGCGCTCAAGGTGCTATGCGGAAACAAGTTGTTGTTGTGAACAGAGACCTCAATCCCTTGCAACAGACTGAGAATGACATTTCTTCCTTCCTTCCTCTTTGACGAACAACCCTCGCTGGGAAGTGGTGTTGCTGTGAGGAGCCAATGGCAACGAGGGCTTGCTGTCCAATGATTTTGCCGTGAAAACATTCCGCCAAAAAAAAAGGAGAAAAATTTGAATTGCGACAGTGCCTTGCAAAATTTCAGCACGTCCCAGATGATATTATAGGCAGTGTTGTACTTCTGAAGTGTAGTCACTGTTGTGGTGTGGGAAACGCAGCAGCCAATTTGTGCACAGCAAGATCCCACAGACAATAAGGATAATAATGACTCTTGTCTCTTAGTGATGGTGCTTGAGATAGAGCTCTTCCACAGAGCCAGCACAGGAAGAATGGGCTGAATGGCACCTTTCAGTGCTATATGCTATGTATTTACCTAGATCCCTGTTGAAGATCTGAACCAACTGTATATTCTGACTTGACACAATGCAACGGATACGTTCATATTTTAAAAAAAGGCTTTATTTCATGCGTCAGAAGTTTAAATAGTTTCACAAATAATTTGAGTTCTTTTCTGCTCCTTAAATAATAAAACAATCCCACAGCTATTTTTCAATAGTTTTCACTTACATTCTTAAATTATTGAAGACAAGATTGTTTGATTCACTGTGTTAACATTTCTATAAATTAATCAACAAAAATAAACAAAAAAAAAACCGAAAGTCCCACATAATACAAACAGTTTGCCTTTGTGCTCTTCAGCAGGTGCGGTCCTTTTCTCTGGAGGTGAGATTTCCTCAGGTGAGGCAGGAACGTGACGGTCGGGTGCTGCGGCAGTGGAGAGGTGGAGGGAGGAGGTCAAAGTGGCCAGCACTCGGCAGATGGGAGAATTCCTCACACCCCTGTGCAGAACACAAAAACGGACAACAGTTGTCAAATCGGACATCGCCATTGGCAAGG
Source organism: Heterodontus francisci (assembly GCF_036365525.1). Taxonomy (NCBI): domain Eukaryota; kingdom Metazoa; phylum Chordata; class Chondrichthyes; order Heterodontiformes; family Heterodontidae; genus Heterodontus; species Heterodontus francisci. The sequence continues at coordinate 16,242,791 of NC_090417.1, forward strand.
CAACTTCCAGTTACAGGCTTGTTTGGATTAAAAACAGAGATTTGCAATTCGATCCTGTTTTTCACAACCTCTGGACGTCGCAAACACTTTTTGAAGTGCAGTCACTGTTGTAATGTAGGAAATGCAGCAGCCAATTTGTGCACAGCAAGCTCCCACAAACAGAAAAGTGACCATCACCTGATGATTGAGGAATAAATATTGGCCAGGACACTGGGGAGAACTCCCTTCTTCTTCTTTGAGATAGTGTGAGGGGATCTTTTACCTCAGCACAAGGAGGCAGACAGGAGCCAGAATTTTACGTTGGGTGGGAGGCCCCGCCCACTGACTGAAAACTAGGGGGCAAGCCCGCCTCTGCCGGGCCTGAGATCCAGACTGGATTTTACACTCCCCAGGCCCTTAATTGGTCTTGGGTGGGACTTACACCACCTTGAGGCCAGAAGTCCAGCCTCCAGCAGCTGCCGGCCAATCAGCGGGCCGACAACTCTTAGCCCCAGCGGCGCCACCGGAAGCACTGGCCAACGCTGGGACTGCACCCAGCCAAAAGGAGGATCGTGCGCGTCAGCCCCAGAAGACTGGTAGATTTTAGGGCCTTGCCAGGGACAATCGGCCAGGCCCCGGTGAGGCAAGGGCGGGGTCGGAACTTTCAGTGAGAGCGGTTGGGCCTTTGGTGGGTGGACCTCCGTGGGGCACAGAGTGCCCGATCAGGAGGGCACCTCCCAACCCAAACCACAAGGATGCCACTCAGGCGGTGTTCTTGGTGCCTTTGCTGTCTGGCCGCCAAGGGCCAAATACCCGCGGTGGCGGGAGAGGTCCTTAAATGGCAGTTAAATGGCCACTTAAGGGCCTTGACTGGCCTGGGGTGGGCGGGACATTCATTGCCCCCACTGCCTCCCACTCAGTTTTATGCACCTACCCCACCCCCTCCACCAGGCCGCTCCTGTGGGGGTAGCAAAATTCCTGCCAGGGTCTTTATTCAATCTCTCATCCTGACAACGGCACCTTCGACAGTGTAACACTCCCTCAGTCCTGACCCTCCGACAGGGCAGCACTCCCTCAGTACTGACCCTCCGACAGGGCAGTACTCCCTCACTACTGACCCTCCGACAGTGCAGCACTTCCTCAGTACTGACCCTCCGACAGTGCAGCACTCCCTCAGTACTGACCCTCCGACAGGGCAGCACTTCCTCAGTACTGACCCTCTGACAGTGCAGCACTCTCTCAGGACTGACCATCCGACAGTGTAACACTCCCTCAGTACTGACCATCCGACAGTGTAACACTTCCTCAGTACTGACCCTCTGACAGGGCAGCACTCCCTCAGTACTGACCCTTCGACAGTGTAACACTCCCTCAGTATTGACCCTCCGACAGTGTAACACTCCCTCAGTACTGACCCTCCGACAGTGTAATACTGTCTCAGTACTGACCCTCCGACAGTGTAATACTGTCTCAGTACTGACCCTCCGACAGTGTAACACTCCCTCAGTACTGACCCTCCGACAGTGTAATACTGTCTCAGTACTGACCCTCCGACAGTGTAATACTGCCTCAGTACGGCACTGAATGGTCAGCCTAGATTTTGTGCTCCAGTCTCTGAAGCGACATTCGAACGCATAAGTTTCTGACTGAGTGGATAGAGTGACTCCGATTAACAAGCTCAAAGAGCAACAAGTCTCATTTTGGAGGTTGTTTACTTGCCTGTGTCTCTGTGACTGCTGGGAGAACCACTCTTCAGCAGGCTGGTTTCGGGTCTGGCAAGCATCCTTCGGCAGAATTCACACTTCCTTTGCTTCCGACAACAACTACCAGAGAGAGCAAACAAAGAAAGGGCTCGGTAACATAAGGAGCAATCTGGTTCGCTTTTATTTGTTTATTCGAGGGATGTGGGAGGTGCCGGCATTTATTGCCCATCCCTAAATGCCCTCGAGTAGGGTTTGGGGAGCTGCCACTGAGTGGTGTACCAGGCTATTTCAGAGGGCAGTTCGGAGTCAACCACATCGTTGTGGGTCTGGAATCACATGTCAGCCAGACTGGGTAAGGATGGCCGATTTCCTTCCCGGAAGGATATCTGTGAACCAGATGGATTTTTACAACAATCTGGTAATTTTTTTATCAATTATTCATGAGACTTTTTAAAAAATGTCATACTTATTTTACTAGCTGAATTTAAATTGCCAGCTGAATATCAGCAAGATGCTTGTGTGATATTGGGATGTGGAAGGTGAAGGGGTGATAGAGGTTTTTCAGGATTTTCAGAAGGAATTGACAGGGTAGATAGAAAGAAACATTTTCCACTGGCGAAGGGACTCAAAGACAAAGTGAGCTTCAGCTTAAAATCAGAGTCAGGCTATTCAACAGAGAAGTTAACAAACATTCTTCACATGGTGAAAATGTGGAACTCTCTCCCACATAAAGCAGATGTTAGCCGAATTAATCATTTCAATCTGAAATAGGATACAAAAGGATATGGTGCCAAAACAGGCAGCTGCTGTGAAGATGCACTTCAGCTGTCATCTTATTGAATGGTAGAACAGGCTCGAGGGGCTGAATGGTCTCCTCCTTGTCCCTGTGAACGAACTTAAATCTGGAGCAACAACGATACCAGGGATGAGGGACCTGTATTGTATGGAGAGACTGGAGAAGTTGAGATTTTTCTGCTTCAAGTTGTGAAGCTTCAGGGGGAGATACAATCGAAGTGTTCAAAACTAGATGGGGTTTTGGAAGAGCAGACAGATTGAACCCCCACTTTAGTTTCCAATGGTGGTGGGTGGGGAGGGCAGGAACTGGAGGATTTCAGAGAGTTGGCAAGACAGTGGGAGAGGAGATGAGGTTTTTTTTTTTTACACAGTGAGTTGTTGTGATCTGGAATGCGCTGCCTGAAAGGGCGGTGGAAGCAGATTCAAAAGTAACTTTCAAAAGGGAATTGGACAAATACTGGAAGGGGAAAGGGTTGCAGGGCGATGGGGAAAGAGCAGTGGAGAATGGGACTAATTGGGCAGCTCTTTCAAAGAGCCAGCACAGACATGATGGGCCGAATGGCCTCCTCCTGTGCCACACCGTTCTCAGAACCAGGTTTGTTGAGTTAAAGGGACAATCCGACCTTTCAGATAGGAGTCACATCCTGTGCGTCCAGAGGCCCAGGGACCACTGCAGGTGTGCAGTGGAAACATTAATACAGACTGCCTGGGCCAAATGTCTCTGTGTTTTCACATCTCCCTCATCCTCTTTCATTGGACTTGCAGTTCTGTCCTCCATGAAGTATTTGTGCAGACGTCCATTCCCCCCTCCAGCAAGTTCTCAGCCTCTCGACCTCTCTCTCTCCTCCTTGCACATGCTTCCTAAAATCTATCTCTTTGACCAAGGCGCTCTAATATCCCTCCTTGTGTGACTTGAGGTCAGCCTCATCGGAGAAAAACTCATATAAAGTGCCTTGGGCTATTTTCACTACATTGTAGGTGCTATATAAATGCAAGTTGTTGGTACTGAGTGGGTCATGAGATTGTCAAGTGTTGAGCTCCTCAATAGGTTTCTGAAGACCAGATTTACCAGGTGTAGCACACAGAGAACCGATTCTGTGGTCTGGGGCCTTTGCAATGAGTTGAGCCCAACCACAGGGAGGGAGGTGTTTCTGGAGAAGTTCTGGGCAACCTGATCCATCCACTGAACTTTAATGGACTCAAAACCACAGCCTGTCTGGCTTCAAAATGGGAGAGCTGCTCCCTGCAAGTGTCTCTCTGCTTCATCCCACAGTTACTCTCTTCATTATCAATTCTTTGCTTGATTTGTGAGAGAAAAACAAAAGAAAGAGAGGGAAAGACAGAAGGAGAATGAAAGAACGTGTATTGATATCGTGTCTTTCAGGACCTCAGAATCTCCCAGATTTGTGACAGACTGCTCCGTTCCCGACATTACAGCAGTGACTACACTTCATTGACTGTAAAGTACTTTGGCACATCCCAAGATCCTGAAAGGTGCAATAGAAATGCAAGATCTATCTTTCTTTGAAAGCTTTCGTGAAGGCATTTTCTGTCCAACTTTTACTACCCAACTCTTCAGTTGAGCAAAGTCATGTTAAGAATTTGACCATGAACTCCAGTCCAGGTCATTCCTGCTCACTGCTTCCCAGACACCCTCTTACTGCAGACAGAACTTACTGGAGTAAAACGCACAATGCAATCAGGAGGACTGAGACGATGACAGACACCACAACGAGTGTGGCGATTGCTTGTTGTTTCTGCTTGATGGCCACCACAGCAAGTAGATCGGCGTGCTCACAACGCCTGCCAATGTAGCCAGGGTGACAGCTGTGGAAAAAGAAAACACATCATTTATAAAAGACACTTGAAAGATCAGAAAATCGCATAGCACAGAGAGAGGCTATTCAGCCCATTGAAAGAGTTATCCAATTCATCCCACCCCATCGCCTTCGCTTTTCCCCAGTGCCAGGCACATCTTTCCTTTCCAATTCACTTTAAAAGTTACAAGTGAATCTTCTTCCCTGTCTCAGATCATAACTCACTGCGTTCAGATAAAAAGCTCTCCTCTCCCCCTGCTTCTTTCACAAATGATCTTACTTCTGTTTCTCCTCATCTACTCTCACAAAACCTTTCATCATTTTAAACATCTGTATGAAATCTCCCCTCTGCCTGCTCTGCTCGGAGAAGCACAAGCCCAGCTTCTCCAGTCTCTCCATATTCACCAAACTTCCTCATTCCGGAGTAAATCTGCAAAACACGTGGGCAGCAGCATTGGGTTAGGATGTGGAATGCACTGCTTGGGAGTGTGGTGGAGGCAGATTGAATCGAGACATTTGAAAGGGAATTATCTGAAGAGAAACAAACTGCAGTGCTGTGGGGAAAGGGCTGGTTGTGGGATGAGCTGATTTGTTCTTGCAGAGATCTGCAACAGATACGATGGGCCAAACGGCCTCCTGCTGGGCTGTAACCAGTCTATGATTCCAAGAATGGGTGGGGTAGGAGGAGGTGAAAATTTTTAAGTCCTAAACCTGACCCCAAGCTTCATCCAGTCCACCCCTTCCAAGGGGTGGGCAGCAAACTTGCTCCGAGGAGGTGGATCAGCAATTTAAATATGTTAAATGAGCTGCCAGCCTCTGATTTAACATGCTTTGCAGCTTTTACAGGAGTCAGCCATGGGTTAGCCAGCAGTGTAAAGGAGGAAAGGATTGCTTCAGAGAGAAGCTAAGTGCCTTTACAGCACTGCTTGTGGGCCAGGAGGAGCAGAAGTGCTCCTCACTCAACGCGACCTCCCAAGCTCTCCTCCCCCATTAGACAAAGACCCCTTGAGATCGGGGATCAGATCTATCTGCTCCTGTGGCCTGGTTTGGAGCGCTTCCTGTGCCAACGGGAAGCCGAGTCTGTCAATTAGGCTGAATTCCGGGCACAGAGTGTGTCAGGGCCAAAAGACACAGATTGCGGATTGAAAACTCCGGGTTTCCTGTCTAGAACTGTACTCCTGACCCTGCAACTTTCCCCCAGCCGACACAACCCAGGCCAATGTGCCAACTGTATCCCAACTCCTCCTGAGGACCAAAGTTAACCGTTGGCAAAAGTGGACACAGGAATTGACCTCACAAATGCTTTCTTGACTGGAACAACCAAACATAAGTGATCACAAACTGTGTGAAGTTGCCCCTATTTCTTCAAAATGGTGGCAAACTATTAAATATTGGCGTTTTGATGGATTTGGGTGTGCTTGTACAAGGAACGCAGGAAGTTAGCATGCAGGTGCAACAAGCAATTAGGAAGGCAAATAGCATGTTGGCCTTTACTGCAAGGGGATTGGAATACAGGAATAAAGAAGTCTTGCTACGACTGACCAGGGCTTTGGTGAGACCATACCTGGAAGATGGTGTGCAGTTTTGGTCTCCTTACCTTGCCTTAGAGGGAGTACACAAAGGTTCACTACATTGGTCCCTGGGATGAGAGGGGTGTCCTATGCTGAGTAAATTAGGCCTATACTCTGTGGTGATCTCATTGAAGCATTATAAGGTTCTCAGAGGGCTCAACAGGGTGCACACTGAGAGGCTTTTTTCCCCTGATTGGAGAGTCCGGGACACATTCTCAGGAGAAGGGGTAGGACACTTCGGACTGAAACAATTCTCTCAAAGGGTTGGTCAATCTTTGGAATTCTCTACCACAGAGAGCTGTGAATGGTCAGTCTTGGAGTGATTGTGTTCAAGCCTGAGATTGATAGATTTTTTGGGGGGGATTTAGGGAATTGATGAAGAGAGGGATAATACAGGAAGATGGAATTGAGGTAAATCAACCATGATCTTACTGAACAGTGGAGCAGGTTTGAGGGACCGAATGGAGAAAAAGCCATCAGAAATTCAAGCCAAAGTCATTCAGAGGCTGAAAGATCTGATTTTAAACTCCAGTCCCACTGTAAAAAGGTGAGCTGCTCCATCTCTCGAAGTACTTGCCTGAACAAAGCCACTTACATGCATGCTGCAGAAGATTCTTGGACCAAAAACCGACACGTTCCATGAAAACAGAACTGTCTGTGACTGCTCGGACAGTCATCGAAATGTGCTCGGACAGCAGCAGCTACTGGGCGACCTGGAGAGAGGAGACACAAAAGGACAAGCAGCAGATGAACCCATGAACCCATGAACTGCGCACTCAGTCACTCTGCGTAAACTTCATGTCTGTTCTGCACTTCAGTTCCACATTATTTCTTGCTCAGCTTTGAGAGATGTCAGCTGCCCTCAGTTGGTGCCACTCTCACTCTCAATTCCACCCCTGTCCACGCCTCAGGCACAGAGTCGAGGTGGACTCTGTAACACAGGGTGGAGGGGGAAATTGTTGTCAGAGGTACTGTTCTGTGGATAAGACATTAAACTGGGTTCCTGTGGATCTGTCCAAGTAGATACAAAACATCCGAAACCACAGTTCCGAAACTACAAAGTCCCCAGATTATACAGTCTTTCATCTCATTTGTGGAATCTTGCTGTGCACAAATTAGCTGCCATGTTCGTTTACATAACAATAGTGGCTGTACTTCAAAATACACGATGAAAGATTCCGCATTCCTATAGCACCTTTAGGACGTCCCAAAGTGCTTTACAGCCAATGAAGTACTTTTTGAAGTGTAGTCACTGTCGTAATGTAAGAAATGTGACAGTCAATTTGCACACAGCAAGATCCCATAGACAGAAATGTGATAATGACCGGATAATCTATTCTAGGAGTCAGTAGTGGTATGGGATTGTGTACATCCAGTCAGAACTTTGAAGAGGGCAGACCAGGCCTTGATTTAACTTCACATCCTGAGAGACAACAGTTTTAACGGTGCAGGCCTGGCAGCGACAGCCTAGATCATGTGATTAAGTGTCTGGAGTGGGGCTTGAACCCACCACTTTCTGACCCAGAGGCGAGACTGCCACTCACACAGGCACAGCAAGCACCTATCCAAGGGATGTAACAAGCTGCCACATCAACTCAATTCCATTCTCCTTCCTCCATATGATGCAGAGAACTGGTTCTGGGAGGCTTTTCCATTCAAGTTGCCTTCAGCCAGAGACTGCCTTTGCTAAGAAGCTGTTAGCTGTGTTGTTCCTTTCCAACTTTAAGTCTGCTCGTCCGTCACAGGTCTTACTCAAGCAGCTCCCGATGTCGTGAAGCCCTGGGTGCAGTGAAGTGTTAACAGTCTACAAAGGCACGACATATGAATGACGTGAAGGTACCAAGGGGATCTGACACCAGCTTACAAACCTTTCGAACTGTGCCAAGGTGTTATTGTGCAGTGCTGTTCTGTTGTTTAGTGAAGAGGAGAGAGAGCTTTTCTCATTCATGAAACCTCCTATCTGAGCAGCTGTTGCTGGGTAGGTGCCTGTTTTGATAATATATCTCTCTAGTACCCCAGCACTGATCCTGCCCTGTTTGCTATGTCGATAGCTGCCTCTCGGGGCTGTGACTGCCCAAAGTTACAATCCTTTCAAGTTAGACAGGGTTTCTACTGGCTGTAACAAAGTCTTAGTGAACGAGCTTGTGAACTGGGAGGAGGTCCCAGATCTCACCCGCCACAGCTGGTACTGAGTACAGAGAGAAACTGGCATGCAAAAGGCAGAGCTCTCTGTGACCGTGTATGTGTGCGCATGTGTGTCCATGTGTCCGTGTATGTGTGCACGTGCGTATGTGTATCCGTGTGTGTATGTGTGTGTGTGTGCGCGTGTCTGTGTGTGTGTGTGTGTGTGTATGTGTGTCCGTGTGTGTGTGTATATGTGTGTGCCACATTTCCTTCCAACCCCTTCACGACCTCAGGACATTCCAAAAGTTGTTGGCAGCCAATGAAGTGTAGTCACTGTTGTCATGTAGCTAAGTCAGCAGGCAGCAAACAGCAATATGATCCTGACCAGATTATCGGTCTTTTCAGCAAGGATTGTTAGGTGATAAATATTGGCCAGCAGACTGGGAAGCAATACCCTGCTTCTCTTTCCACAGATGCTGCCAGACCTGCTGAGTGGTTCCAGCATTTCTTGTTTTTATTTCAGATTTCCAGCATCCGCAGTATTTTGTTTTTATTTAATTAAGCAATACCCTGCTCTTCTTTCAGTTGCAGCGATGGGGGAGCCTCAGGTCAATATCTGATCTGAACGACGAAAGGATCTGAATCTTCAGCACGGAGCGTGGCACTCTGCCGAACCTATCCAGTGGCATTGTTCGCCTGAGCTAACGTCCTAATGTCGGTTGTAGATCTGACATGAACTGTTAGCCAACCATACACTCATCAGTTCAAGGTGGTGACGAAAGCCTTGCTTTGGTTGCCCCTCCCCCCCCCATCACTGACCCGTTATGATGTTTTCTCTCAGACTTGGTTGAAGTGAAATGCCCCTCCCCCACCTCAAACGTTTCATCAAAATCTAGCAACATTAACAGGCCATTCAGCCCTTCAAGCCTGCTTGCCCATTCAGTTGAATCATGTCTGATGTGTACCTTTAGCCCAGCTCCCCGTCTTTACTCCATACCTCTTCATACCCTTACCCAATCTCAATCTCAATCGCTCCATTCGACTCCCAGCATCCGGAGGCTACTGGGAAGAGAATTCCAGATTTCCACTCCCCTTTGTGTGACAAAGTGCGTCCTGATTTTTCCCTCCTGAGTGACTTGGCTCTAATTTTAACACAATGTCCTCTTGTTCCCGACTCCCTCACCAGGGAAAGTATAACTTCTCTCTATCGCCCCTATCGAATCTCTTATTGTTTTTAAACACCTTGCTTAGGTCACCCCTCAACCTGCGATCCCCATGCCAGGTTTCTCATTGAGATTGTCATCGGGGCTTTGCACGTCAGAGCCCTTCATTTTTGCTTCTCACCGTGCTGTTGTTTGGAACGAGGGCTTTGGGGAAATGAGATTTCACTTGAGAAACTATTAGCCATCTGCTTCAAGAAAGCAAACCAAAGGAGAATGTTGCTGGATCCTTTCCAAATCTGAGATTACGTCAATGAGATAAAGAGCTTTCTTCTCCAATTTGGCTCAGGAGAGCCTTGTACAATGGAACAAGGAACATGATAAGGGAGAGAATATGTAGAAACAATATCACTGATGGTGAGCGAAAGGATATAATGTCGAGTGACTCAAAGGATTATGTTTGCTTTCAGCTACAAACTTCGTGCTCATCCTTATACCAACAAGTTACTTTTTTGGATTGTTTGACAACTCATCTTCTAACCCCGTCAACATTTACCCAACTTTCTACCAAGTATAATCACTCACATTGCACCAATACTTTCTTTTTTCTGGGGGTTCTTTTCGAGGCAGGGATGAAAAAGGTGAACTCATTCAAGATTTGGTGTCTGTTATAAGGAGGGGTCCAGTTTATCAACGACAGTTACAAGTCTGTCCAAGAAGTGGATCAACAGCTGAGTTTCGGCAAAGGACTCGCAGTGAATTTAAATTACAGAAACAGGCCATTCGGCCCAACTGTTCCATGCTAGTGTTTGTGCTCCACATGAGCCTCCTCCCCACCCCTCTTCATCTCACCCCATTATGTTTTCTATTCCTTTCTCCCTCGTGTGTTTATCCAGCTTCCCCTGAAATGCATTTATGTTCTTCACCTCAACCACTCCCTGTGGTAGTGAGTTCCAGATTCTCTCCACTCTCTGGGTGGAGAAGTTTCTCCTGAATTCCCTGTTTAGTGATGATTTTATATTTAACATGCCTCATTTTGCATTCCCCTGCAAGTGACACATCTTAAATCTTCACGATTTGAAAGGCCTCCATTCATCACCTCTCAGCCTGGTTATTTCCAGTATTAGAGTATCAGCCTGTGCAGTCTTTCCTGATTGTTGTACCCTCTCAGTTCTGGGATCATCCTTGTAAATCTCTTCTGCACCTTCTCCAGTATTTCTCTAGCCTTTCTGATAAAGAGGAAAACCAGCCTGTTCACAATATACAGGAGGCTTCAGATTCTGCAAGGTCTATAGACTGAAAGATGAACAGATAGACAGGTACATACAGGCGGAGGGAGCTCTTCCCTTGCAGAGAATAGCAAGAAGCCGTGGCAGATTCAGAGGGTAATTAACAGTCTCCCAGGCAGCCACATCAATGTCTCTCTGTCTTTATACCGAGTTGATCAGGGGGTTAGTATTACAATGCTTTAACAGACTCCTACAACCCACAGCGGCACAGTGGCGCAGTGGTTAGCACTGCAGCCTCACAGCTCCAGTGAACCGCGTTCAATTCTGGGTACTGCCTGTGTGGAGTTTGCAAGTTCTCCCTGTGTCTGCGTGGGTTTTCTCCGGGTGCTCCGGTTTCCTCCCACAAGCCAAAAAAAGACTTGCAGGTTGATAGGTAAATTGGCCATTATAAATTGCCCCTAGTATAGGTAGGTGGTAGGGGAATATAGGGACAGGTGGGGATGCAGTAGGAATATGGGATTAGTGTAGGATTAGTATAAAATGGGTGGTTGATGGTCGGCACAGACTTGGTGGGCCGAAGGGCCTGTTTCAGTGCTGTATCTCTAAACTAAACTAAACAAGATGAAAAGGGAGGGAGCGGGCAAACACCCACACCCACATGAATCCCACCAGATGTCATCCTGGAATTCGAAGCCAATCTACATTCCGGTCTCCACTGGCCGAGACTTTCTGGAGTAGGAATTGAACTCTTCTCACTGACAGGATGGAGTATTAACGATTAAACTGAAGGGTTGCGCGCGCACACACACACACCCACAGACACACACACACAGACACACACACAGACACACACACAGACACACACACAGACACACACACAGACAGACACACAGACACACACAGACACACACACAGACACACACACAGACACACACAGACACACACACACACACACACACACACACACACACACACTGATTCTGACCACAATGATACAAAGTCAATGATAATAAAACTTATGCCCAGTTATTCAAACACTGCTTAAACATTGCATTCGAAGTGAGGGGTCTAATCTGACTGGTATATACAACAATGGGTGGAAGTTGAAAAAGAGAGCAAATTAAGCAGATTACACTCAATCTAAAATGAACATTGTGTTCTTGCGAAGTACCTTGGCATGTTAACATCACAATACATGCACTACATCAATAGAAATTGATGCTGTTGACACCCAGAGGTACAAATATTAAGTGATAGTTTCTTTCCCCGGTTTTGTTCTTTCCTTCGTTTTGCCACGGGGTGGTTTTCCGCGCCAGTTAACCCTTCCCCCGCTCCAATTTCGGACCATTCCTTTCTGGGATCAAGGAATTCAGCAATCAAATATCCGACAGCAGCAATAAGACCCATAGAGAATGGCTGCCACGGAGTCACCACCTGACAGCATGATGGAGAAGTGTCATGGCACTGGAGAGAAGGCACAAAGGGAGAAGAGAAGAAAGGGACACAAGGAGAAGGACATGCTATTTGATCCACTAACCCTGCTCCTTTCAACAATTGTCCCACCTTGCTTCATCTCCGCAGGGATGTCAATACCTGCCAGTTCCAAAAAAAAACTCCACAATAAAACTCTGATTCCCAAAGGTCACAGTACAGAATTCTAGAATTACCGGCCACAATTATTCAGCCTGACTTTGCTACAAAAAGACTTAAACTGTCACATTTGAATTGCTCTGCTCTCCAGCTGTCACAGTATTTCATTACTTTGCTGCCTGTTATGTACCATTAAAAGGTTTCCGACCAGCACCCTCATATCAGCACAGGTCCAGCAGTCAGTTCTGAGTGTCCATCTCACTCGAATGGTCACGAGTAAATTGCACTGGCCGACATGATTAAAAACATAAGAAATAGGAGCAGGAGTAGGCCATTCAGCCCTTCAAGCCTGCTCTGCCATTCAGTAAGATCAGGGTTGATCCACTTTCCAGTCTGCCCTCCATGACCCTTGTTGATCAAAGATCCATTTAACTCAGCCCTGAATATATTCAATGACCCAGCCTCCACTGCTCTCTGGGCAAGAGAATTTCAAAGATTAACAACCCTCTGAGAGAAGAAATTCCTCCTCATCTCCGTCCTAAATGGGAGACACCTTATTCTGCAACTGTGTCCCCTAGTTCGAGATTTCCCAATGAGGGGAAACATCCTCTCAATATCTACCCTGATTAAGCCCCCTCAGAATCTTCTCTGTTTCAATAAGATCACCTCTCATTCTTCTAAACTCCAATGAACAACCTGCTCAACTGTTCATCCAACGACATCGCTTTCATCCCAGGAATCAGCCCAATGACCCTTCTCTGATCTACTTCCAATGCAACGAAATCCCTCCTTAAGTCAGGAGACCAAAACTGTACACAGTACCCGAGGTGCAGTCTCACCAATGCCCTGTACAGTTATAGCAAGACTTCCCTCCATTTACACTCCAGCCTCGTGGCAATAAAGGCCAACATTCCATTTGCCTTCCTCATTACTTGCTGTACCTACATGCTGACTTTCTGTGATTCACGTGGGAGAACCTCAGTTCTCTCTGTACCGCAGAATTCTGTTGTCTCTCTCCATGTAAATAATATTCGGCTTTTCTATTCTTCCTGTCAAAGCAGACAAGCTCACATTTTCCGACATCATCCTCCACCTGCCAATTTTTTTCCCACTCACTTGACCTATCTATATATATCTCTCTGCATATACTTTGTACCCTCCTTACAACTTGCTTTCCTACCTATTTTTGTATAATCAGCAGAGCTGGCTACATTACATTCACAATTTTGGAACATGACAACCAATGCATCCACTATCTCTGCAGCAACTTCTTTTAAGACCCTAGGATGCAGGTCATCTGGTTCAGGAGACTTGTCAGCCATTAGTTTCCTAAGTTTTCCAAGTACTTTTTCTCTAATGTTTTAAGTTCCTCCTTCCCTTTTGCCTCTTGATTTTCTTGGGATGCTTTTTGTGTCTTCTACTGTGAAAACAAATGCAAAATACTTGTTTAAAGTCTCTTCCTTTTTGTTTCGTTTGAGGGATGTGGGTGTCACTGGCCAGGCCAGCATTTATTGCCTATCCCTAATTGCCCTTGAACTGAGTGGCTTGCTAGGCCATTTCAGAGTCAACCACATTGCAGTGGGTCTGGAGTTACATGTAGGCCAGACCAGGTAAGGACGGCAGATTTCCTTCCCTAAAGGACATTAGTAAACGAGATGGGTTTTTTTATAACAATTGACAATGGTTTCATGGTCAGCATTAGCTTTTTAATTCCAGATATATTAATTGAATTCAAATTTCACCATCTGCCATTTGCTTCCCATTATTAATTCCCCAGTATCATGCTCTTGGGGACCAAAATGTACTTTAGCTACTCTCTTCCTTTTTTTATGTATTTGCAGAAGCTCTCACTGTCTGTTTTTATATTTCTTGCTAGTTTACTCTCATACTCGATTTTCTCCCACTTAATCTTTTTTTGTCATCCTCTGCTGGTTTCTAAAATTTTCTCAGTTTTCTGGCCTACCACTTATCTTTGCAGCATTGTAACACCTTTTCTTTCAATTTGATACCATCCTTAATTTCCACGGAGGGTGTATCCTTCTCATACAGTCTTTCTTTCTCAATGGAATATATCTTTGTTGAGAGTTATGAAATATCTCCTTAAATGTCTGCCACTGCATCTCTTACCTTTTAACTTATTTTCCCAGTCCACTTTAGCCAACTTTGTCTTCATACCCTTGTAATTGCCTTTATTTAAGTTTAAGACACTAGTTATGGACTGACATTTCTCACCTTCAAACTGAAGATGAAATGCTATCATGTTATGATCACTCTTGCCCAGAGGATCCTTTCCTATGAGGTCATATATTAATCCTGTCTCATTACACATTATTAGGTCGAAAATAGCCTGCTCTCAGGTTGGTCCCAGAATGTATTGTTCTTAGAAACTGACCCGAGTACACTCTATGAACCCATCCGCCAGACTACCTTTGTCCGTTAGTTTAGTCCAATCTATATGAAGGTTAAAATCACCCACGATTATTGCAGCACCTTTCGCATATTCTGTCCTAGTGTAGCTACTGTTAGGGGGCATATTAGCTCCTCCCACCAGTGACTTCTTTCCTTTGCTATTTCTTATCTCCACCCAAACTGATTCTACATCTTCATCTTCCAAGCCAAGATCATTTCTGACTATTGTACTAATCTCAACCTGTATTAACAGAGCTACCCCACCTCCTTTTCCTTTTTTCCTGTCCTTCCGAAATGTCAAATACTCTTGCATATTTAGTTCCCAGCCTTAGTCACCTTGCAACCAAATCTCTGAAATGACCATCATATCATACCCATTTATTTCTATTTGTGCTATCAATTCATCCATCTTATAACGAATGTTGTGTGCATTCAGATAAAGAGCCTTTAATTTAGTCTTTTTTCCATTTTCTCCCTACTCTGTCTTTAGTCGCTGGTGCACTCGAACATTTATATGCTCTGTCCCTTCCTGTCAAACCGTGGTTATTATTACCCGTATCGCTACTATTGCCTTGTTCTTAGTCACTTTTTAAATTTTCCCGCACCTGAACTTTACCCCCACACCACCAACCCCCCCCAACCAACTGCTTAGTTTAAAGCCCTCTCTACAGCCCTATTTATACGATTCGCCAGGACACTGGTCCCAGCGCAGTTCAGATGAAGGCCGTTCCAACGGTACAGCTCTCTCTTTCCCCAGTATTAGTGCCAGTGCCCCATGAATCGAAACCCATTTGCCCCACACCAATCTTTGAGCTGTGCATTCAACTCTCCGATCTTATTTACCCGATGCCAATTTGCTGGTGGTTCATCCAGAGATTACTACCTTTGTTGTTCTGCTTTTTAATGTAACCCCTAGCTGCTCAAACTCCCTCAGCAAAACCTCTTACGAACATACGAATTAGTAGCAGGAGTAGGCCATTCGGCCCCTCAAACCTGCTCCGCCATTCAATAAGATCATGGCTGATATGTTTGCATCTCAAATTCCACACTCCCATCTATCTCTGACAACCTCTGATTCCCTTGCCTAAGAAGAATCTATCTACCTCCACCTTAAAAATATTCAATGACCCCACCTCCACCACCTTCTGAGGCAGAGTTCCAAAGTCGCACAACCCTCAGACAGAAAAACTTTCTCCTCATCTCTGTCTTAAAAGGGCAACTCCTAATTTTCAAACTGTACCCCCTCGTCCTGGAGTCCCACACAAGAGGAAACATCCTCTCCACATCCACCTTGTCAAGACCATTCAGGATCTTATAAACTTCAATCAAGTCTCCCCTCACTCTTCTAACCTCCAGTGAAAATAAACCCAGTCTGCTCAACCATTCCTCATAAG
Organism: Heterodontus francisci; assembly: GCF_036365525.1. Lineage (NCBI taxonomy): Eukaryota > Metazoa > Chordata > Chondrichthyes > Heterodontiformes > Heterodontidae > Heterodontus > Heterodontus francisci. Next base: position 16,258,562 of record NC_090417.1, read on the forward strand.
ACAGTCATTCCAGATATCAATCCAGTAAACCTTCTCTGAACCACTTCCAACACATTCACTTCCTTCCTGAAATAAGGAGACCAAAACTGCACACAGTATTCCAGATGTGGTCTCACCAATGCCCTGTATAACTGAAGCATCACATCCTTCCTTTTATTTTCTCTTCCTCTCGTAATAAAGGATAACATTCCATTAGCCTTCTTTATGTCTTGCTGGACCTGCATCCTAACTTTTTGTGACTCCTGCACTAGAACACCTAGATCCCTCTGCACCTCGGAATTCTGCAGTCGTTCTCCATTTAAGTAATACTCTGCTTTTTAATTCTTCCTGCCAAAGTGAACAACTTCACATTTTCCTACATTATACTCCATCTGTCAGATTTTTGCCCACCCACTCAAGCTATCTATGTCAGTCTGCAACCTCATGTTCTCTTCACAACATACTTTCCTACCTATCTTTGTGTCATCTGCAAATTTAGCTACCATACCATCGCTCCCCTCATTGAAGTCATTGATATCAATTGTGAAAAGTTGAGAGCCCCAGCACAGACCCCTGCGGAACTCCACTCATCACATCCTGCCAATCAGAAAAGGACCCATTTATGCATTCTGTTTTCTGCCAGCCAGCCGATCTTCTATCCATACTAATATGTTACCCCCTAAACCATGAGCTCCTACTTTGCGCAATAACCTTTTATATGACCTTGTCAAATGCCTTCTGGAAATCCAAGTACAGTACGTCAACGGACTCCCCTTTATCCACAGTACGTTACTCTATAGTCCTACCCATGTTATTGGTACCCACATGGACCATGACAACTGGATCCGTCCCTCCCATTCCAAGTTCCTCTCCAGGCCCAAGGAGATGTCCTGAACCCTGGCATCGGGCAGGCAACACAGCCTTCAGGGCTGACGTTCTGGGCTGCAGAGAACAGTATCTATCCCATTTAACTATACTGTCCCATACTACTACTAGATTCCTTTTTATTCCCCCCACTTGAATGGCCCCCTGCACCACGGTGCTGTGGTCAGTTTGCTGATCCTCCCTGGAGTCCCTGCTCTCGTCCACACAAGCTGCATGAACATTGAACCTGCTGGACAAGTGCAAGGGCTGAAGCTCCTCCATTGCTACCTTCTGCATCCCGACACCTTGTAGCCACACGCTCCTGTCCCCGACCACAGACCAAATCAGAAGTACCTAGCCTAAGGGATGTGACTGCCTCCTGGAATAAAGTGACCAGGTAATTTTTTCCCTCCTTAATGCATCACAGTATCTGAATCTTGGACTCTCGCTCATCAATTCTGATATAAGATATAGTCACGAATAAATCCAATGGGGAATTCAGGAGAAACCTCTTTATCCAGAGAGTGGTGAGAATGTGGGGACTCGCTACCACAGAGAGTGGTTCAGGTGACTAACATGGATACATTTAAGGGGAAGCTAGAGAAAATATGAGGGAGAAAGGAATAGAAGGAAATGGTGAGAGGGTGAGATGAGAAGGTATGGGCTGAGGTTTGCGAGGAGTATAAACACTAGCATGGACCAGTTAGGCTGAATGGTCTATTGCTGGAAACATCTATATAATTCTAGGTCCAAGAAACTAGCTGCAGCCTGAGTTGCAGTGTGGGATTGGCCAGGGCAGGGAATCTCCGTTCCATTCACTTGTGGATCTGAGCTGATGGAGATTTGAAGAGGTGTCCCTTCCACTCAGTTCAGTGGGCAGAGGGGGGGGGGGGGGGGGGGGGGGCGGGGGAATGGACAGGACGCAGATTGGCTCAGTTAGGGAAGTACAACTCCGATCGAATCAGCGGATTGTGGGCTTCTAGGCCCCCTCTTCCCTGACTCCACGACGTGGACTCTGCCTGTGTTATGGGTCACTCTGGTTTCCGATGGGGTTTGCAACCTGTGACAAAAGCTGTTCTGTGGAATCGCAGGGGCTTTCGAGTGGAATCAATCAGTGTTGGAGTAAGATGTGCTGCTAAGAACTGAAGTGTTGCTAAAGGATGAAGAAGTTTGGTAGGTGTCCACGAAAAAGCCCAGTAATATAAAGCACCATATCGAATCACTGGGGTTTTCTTCTGGCACTGAGGTTCCAACAAACATTGGTGTCAATTGTTAAACTTTATATCTGACAGCACACATTAAAGACGAGCTGGCTGGCAGGCTGTGCAGCCAGAACATTCTGAGCAGCAATTCACGGCTTTTCTTTCGCTCTGACTTGACAAAAGCTACAGGAGCATCTGTCCAGAAAAATAAGATATTCTTTAAATCACTTGAAACAAACTCTATTATTAGCTGACGGTTAATGAAAACGAACGGACTCTGCTTGGCTTATCTATGCTCACCAGACCCAAGCAGAGGCTTGCTTCTTTAATATTTCATTCAGATGCATAGCATCTGTGAAGATTACTTTGTGTTACTGCGTTCTCCTGAATAGTCAAACAGTATGGAGGTAGGAATGCTCTGAATCGTCTACTGCTTCTGAATTCCTGGGAGAATTGGGAAAAACGGAGGAAGGGGGAAAAGCAGATCTCGTTTGGCGGTCAAGACAATTCTTTTAATCTTCAATATTTGCACAAATGCCCGATCTGTCTGATGAAGAAAGATACTGACAGATGAGAACTGAGAGGTTAAGTCCTCCGGATCACACTAGGCTGGATTTAAAGTAGGTTCAAGCCTTTTGAGGCTTGTGGCTCACAATCCTGCCAAGGATACTCCGAGATTCGCCTGCAGTCTCCAGGAATTAAAGATTAATCCCCAGGACACTGCGACAAGCAAAACCTGGCAACAAGAAATCAGAAGTAGCATTACAAAAAGAGCCTTAAAAAAAGAAAAAAATATTTCTTTGAACAATTTTGTTTCTCAGCAGCAAAGATATTGGAGATGGCAAAAAGAAAAAAGCTGTTTGGACGATTCCTGACTGTCAGTCAATCGGATGATTGAGTTTGTTCACTTTCCAATTGGCTGTGGGGAAGGCGGGACACTGTGAGGATGGACGTGCCAGGCAACCAATCGCAGGAGTGTGGGAGGAGGGGGTGGGGTCGCTAGAGGCAGGAAGTCATGTGATACCGCCAGGAATTATGCCCAGAGTTGGCAAGACTAATCTTGTTGGATTTGCCTTCTGTCACAATGGCTGCTTTCTACCTCACTGACTGGAGTGATCCTGCGAGTTCAGGCCTACAAGCCAGGCTGTCGCAGCATGGCGGAACAAGCAGACACAATATCCTTCATTGGGCAAAGAGATGGCGGACAGAACTCCTCTTGTTTCCAGGTGACAGAGGTCACTGTGGAAACAGACAGACAGGAGATCATGGAGATAAGGGCTCCCAACATGTTTCAGGAGCAATGAAGCCGAAAATCCTGGGCATGCTTTGTTCGTCGTCAGATTCTTTCTCAGAATATGAGCATCCCGAGTTCCCCTGAAGCAGCATGGTAAAAGAGGGTCGTGAAGGGTCAGCCATGTTGGCAAGGGCTGGAACCTTGTCCAGAGTCACTAAAGCCTGGAATGAAGTCATTCGGACTGGAGAGGCCCAGACCAGATTAGGACAACAGGTTTCCTAAACCAAGGCCCCATCCAGCCTCTCAGCTGGACTCAAACGATCCTGCAGCACGATTTCAGAGAAGAGCAGAACTGTTTCTCTTCATTGGCCTGGACTGACAGTTATCCCTCAAGCAACAGCAATAAAAATAGATTCTCTGATCCTTTATCCCACTTCTGTTTGTCTGGAGTCTGATGAGTACACACTGGCTGATGTGCTTCCTACATTCCAACAGCAACCCCACTCCGAAAAAAGCACTTGATTGGCTGGCAAGTGCTTTTGAGACATCTTGGAGGTTGTGAAAGGCGCTGCAGAAATGCAAGTTCTTCCTGTCAATGCCAGCTCTGTCTTTAAACAAACAGGAATCTGCCCGATAGGAGAGCCTGATCTCTGGCTGATCATTGGACGGTGCTGAAAATGACTTCCTTTTTGCAGACATTTTTGCCAGGTTATTGTCCTGCATTATGTTGAGTGTTGTGGAGATGCCATGGGTCTGTTAGACGAACTCTTCATCGACAGCAGCAGCATCTTCAATGGGCAGTGTTGACAGAGGGTAAGAGGCCTTGTGTGTGATATCTGCCAGGCAGTTGGTGCCAGCTGCAATGTTAGACCCAGGAGAATTTAACCTCACAATCAGAGGAACTATAAAAAAAGATGGTTAAAATCTGCTTGCTTTTTAATGCAACAACCCTTCTGGGTCCTCCCTCCTCCCTGGAGCTTTCATCCTTGGTCACCAATGTAAATTTAGGAGGGACAGCCTATGTCAGTGAGAGCTACGTAAAGGCTTTCCCAAGGTGTGCTCTTAATTTGGCCCTTCACTGTTCCATTCTTTGTGGTGATTTAATGCTTGGGTACAATCTGGCAGCTGATGTTACTACCTCCCAGGTCAGTCTTTGCTATGTTACCCCTATTCTGGAGCAGCTTCAGCCACTGAAGCAGGCTAGAAATCCAGGCTAACACTCCCAGTGCAGTAATGAGGGAGCTCAGCAGTGTCACAGGCGCCGTCTTTCAGATCAGACAACAAACCGAGTCCCTGTCTGCCCTTCAAGGTGGTCGTAAAAGATCCCATGGCATAATTGTGAGGAGGAGCACTGGACTTCTCCCCACTGCTCTGCTATTTATCTCTCAATCAAAAAAAAAAACAGATTATCTGCTCATTATCACAATGCTGTTTGTGGGATCTTGCTGTGTGCAAATCGGCTGCTGCGTTTCCTACATTACAACAGCGACTACACTTCAAAAAGTACTTCCTTGGTTGGAAATATGCAAATACAAGCCTCTCTTTCTTAGACCACAGACTTATTGACACGTCAGACAGCAACCGGAGAGTAAGTGATTGTACCTCAGGGATTTCCAACACATTCATTTACCAAGGCTAAAAGGGTTAATTAATGGGGGCAGTTTTTAAAGACGAGGCTTGTACTCCCTCATGTTTTGAAGATGAAGGGGTGATCTGATCGAGGTGTTTAAAATGATAGCGTAGAGAGAAATTATTTCCTCTGGTGTGGGGAGTCCAGAACAAAGGGGCAGAACCTGAAAATGAGGGCCAGGCCATTCAGGGGTGATGTCAGGAAGCAGGAAAAAGCTGTCGAGGCCAGCAGTCAACTGAAAATTCCAAAACTGAGATTGATAGACTCTTGTTGAGGACGGGTATTAAAGGATATGGAACTAAGGCAGGTAGATGGAGTTAAGATGCAGATCAGTCATGATCTAATCGAATGGCAGATCAGGTTCGAGGGGCTGAATGGCCTCCTCTTCTTCCTGCCTTTTAATCTGAACCACCTTGCCCATTTTGTCTTAAACAGGGGGTGATGGTAATAGAGAACAGCTGCACCAGAGGCACTGGGAGTGGAGGAGGTGTGGACTGGTAATTGGGATGGGACTACCTTGGCAATCCACATCCCTGGAGTCTCGCCACCATTCGTCATCACTTTCCCGGACAGCAGGAGTCTCGTTCTCCTCACCCATTTGATCAGACTCTCCTCCACCTCTGTTATTCCACTGTTGTCATTTACACCTCCTCTGGATCCATCTCCCGTTTCTTTCCTCGTTCCACTATCATCTCCTTTTGCCTTGTACCATCATCCTTTTGATGTCATTTAATCTCTCCTGCCTTCCACTCTATCACAGAGCTTCCCTTTTTTTTGTTCTTTCCTCCTCTCTGGCTTCCCTGCCTCTGTACTCGCACAAAAGCCGTTACATGACGAGACATCACAGATCTGAAACGTTAACTCTGTTCCTCCCTCCACAGATGCTGCCTGACCTGCTGAGTATTTCCAGCACTTTCTGTTGTTATTTTCAGCGTCTGCAGTAACTGCTCTGTTGACATGAATGCTGGGAGAGTAAATTCACAACTCAATCAATGGGAAAGGAGTGCACAACTCTTAAGAATCTATCTACAAGATGAACAGGGGCGTTATTCCCCATGTCCTGGCCAATATTTAGCCAATACCCATCACTACTAAAAACAGACAGACAATCACACTGCTGTTTGTGGGAGATGGCTGGGTGCAAATTGGCTGCTTTATTTCCTACACTTCACTGAAAACCCTCAGGTGGTGAACGGCACGACAGAAAGGCAAATCTTACGATGTAAGGTCTTGATAAATTTCCACTTGAACTTCAGACAAACAAGGATCTCCAACCAGATCGTAGCCAGGTAAAATTACTCATTTTACTCAACACAATTCCAATTCCAGTCTTGAAGCTCCTTTCTGATAGTTCAGAACTCATGACAATTTATTTTTGGTCTAGTTATGTATGGGAATAAACAGATAAAAATTCCACTGATGTACTGTACCTCAACAGTACAGGTTTAACCAGCGTAACTGCTCACAAAGGTTCCCTGTTCAATTTCTGATACATGTTATTTTGTACAGACTTTGACGAGTGGCCAAAGGAACTCTTGGCCTTGGCTTGACGATTGTCTATGTCCTTGTTGACAGTGCTATCATTTGAGATATTACTATTCAGATCGATAAACTGTTCTCCTGCAGTTCTGAAGAGTGTGCAGGAACACAGGGACCTGGGGGTGCATGGGCACTAATCGCTGAAAGTGGCAGGACGTATTGAGAGAGTGGTTCGCAAAGCAGATGGGATCTTGGACTTCAGAAATCGAAGCTTTGAGTTCAAAAGCAATGAAGTTATGCTGAAGCTTTATGAAGCTCTGGTGATAACACTTTAGGAAGGATGTGAGGGTCCTTGAGAGGGTGCAGAGGAGATTTACCAGAATGGTTCCAGGGATGGGGAATTTTAGTTACAAAGTTAGGTTGGAAAAGCTGGGGTTGTTCTCCTGAGAGCAAAGGAGATTGAGGGGAGATTTGATAGAGGTGTACAAGATTATGACAGGCTTAGATAAGTTACACAAAGAAAAACTATTCCCATTAACTAATGGTACAAGGATCAGGGGACACAGATTGAAAGTTTTGGGGAAGAGATACAGGGGGAATATGAGGAAGAATATTTTCACACAGTGGATGGTAATGATCTGAAACTCACTGCCCACGAGGGTGGTGGAAGCAGAGACAATCAATGACTTCAAAAGGAAATTGGATGGGAACTTGAAGGAAATAAAGTTGCAGGGCTACGGGGATCAAGCAGGAGATGGGACTGCTTGATCCCCGTAGGATTGCTCCACGGAGAGCTGGCCTGGACTGGATGGGCTGAATAGCCTCCTTCTGTGCTGTAAATGTAAATAACTCGAGGTTGCTGACGTCCACGCTGAGCTGCAGTGCATTGTAATTTCCTCGGAGTAGTGGTTGGTCCAGCATTTCTGCTTTCTTTAGGCTAATAGAAAGACCAAAGGCATTTGCTGCCTCAGAGAAACTCTTTACAATGAGCTCCATGTCTGTCAAAAGGCCACAATGAACAGCAAACAGAAGCTCCACAATAAGTGTATGTATGGTTTTGCTGCATGGCAGGTGGTGTTGCAGGCTGAAGACACTGTCATTTGTTCAGAAGTGGATGTATATGCCCTCTGTCTTTTCCCTCTTGAAGTGTCACACTGAAGAAACCAGAGGCAAGGGTTAGAGCCGAACACCCTTGCTTAACACCACTGGCGATAAGGAAGCTGTCTCAGAGGGCTCCATTCTGCTTGAACTGACCTTTCTGCCCTTTGTGCAGTTGATAAAGAATGATGAACATTGGAAGGCACCCCAATCTAGACAGTCTGTCCCGGGTGACTGTATCAAACGCCTTGGGGAGATGTACAAAAGTAGCGTACAGGCCCAGGTTTTGCTCTCTACACTTCTCCTGGATCTGTCTCAGCATGAAAGTCACATCTCTATTTCCCCTACTGGGTCTGAATCTGGACTGACTTTCTGGGAGGCTTTTTGGAACAAGCCTTTTAAGAAGCACTCTGGCCAAGATTTTGCCTGCTATGGAGAGGAAGATGATGCCTCTATAGTTTGAACAGTAAGACTTCTCTCCCTTGTTTTTGTAGAGGGAGACAATCACAGCATTTCCAAGGTCCTGAGGAACTGTCCCTTTCTCTCAACATGTTGTGAAGAGATCTGTAAGCACATCAAGGACTGCATCTCATCCCTGATAGGAATCCACCCATTCCGGGGGCTGTATGTGATTTCAATTGTATTGTACCAGTCTTGATTTCTTCATCCAGCTCACACTTCACTTCCCTCTGGGAGATCTTTGCGATGGGTGTCTCCTGTACTATCCACTGCTCACCAAATCGGCTCTCAAAGTGTTCTGACCATCGGTGGAAGATGGATTCTTTATGGCTGAACAGGGTTGTGTCATCTCAAGATTCTCTTGGTGCCTGCACTTGGTGGGAAGGTCCAGATACAGATCTCAAGTCTTTGTCGAAGCATCTCCTCTCTCCCAGAACTGCATACCCCAGCCCGAGGGCTGCTACGGGATCAGAAAACACAAAGAAATCAAACAGGCAAGCGAAAAAGAGAAAAACCATGGTTTATGCACAGCTGTCAAGGGGGAATCAGTGCGATCTCACACAGAGGGGGTGCTGAATGGCAATTTCAATGGATTGCAAGCGAGCACTGCTAACAGGCATCACTGGGTAAACAGTGCCCAACTCCACATTAAAAGCACAAGGGAGGGGATCGTCATTTCTGGTGGGGCGGAGGTCAGGTAATTTTCAGCATCAAGTTCAGGGCAGAGCAAAGCATGGTTAGCTTGGCAAACTAAGGTTGAAGAGTACGAGGACAAGAGTTGAGTTTGTGCAAATCATACCCGGTAACAAGGCCACGTTGTGAACTCACATTCCCAACCTTCAGCTTAAACTGTCATCAGCACAGCTTCAGAAATATGTCATGAAAAGTTGAAGATTCTGCATCGCAGTAACACACTGACACACCGGCTGCGACTGGGAATCCCACCGCCACCGCCCCACCCTGCCTACAGATGGCAACAGCCAGCAACCAGGGGAAGAGAATCAACCATCCACTCTGCCCTCAGGAGCACTGAGCAAAGCAAGCCAACCACCTTGTGGCCCAGTGAGGACTTCAAGACGACAAATTCAGCCGACGACTACTGGATTTACAGACCGTATTTAAATTCCATTTATTCTGGACATTAACCCAGCCAACAAATCTGTGTGTGTGTGTGTGTGTGTGTGTGTGTGTGTGTGTGTGTGTGTGTGTGTGTGTGTGTGTGTGTGTGTGTGTGTGTGTGTGTGTGTGTGTGTGGTGTATTTTTAGTATTTGAAATCGGGTTAGTAAAGTGTAATAAACTTATCTCTTTGTTTAAACTCAAGAAAACCTGTCTGATTGGTCATTTTCAAATATGTTACAGGAACAGGGTCAAACAATCACAGAGGTGGTCAGCAGAACCACTCTTTGAAACAAGGAGTAAAGCCTGTTACGGTCAGACAAGAGGAAGGGTGAAAGGGGAGCCTGAAACCCCCTCCTCACCTGGCCGTAACATAAATGACAGTTGGAGTGTGGAGACTGTGGCCATAAAATTCTTGTAATGGTCTACTGGATAGATGTTCATAAAAAAAAAAGCACCGAATGGGTAGAGGGTGTGAGCAGGAGAGTGGGATGAGAGAGTACTGGTTCAGGCAAGAATAGAGGGAACAAAAACAGAACGAGATTGGATTGGTTGTGGAGTGGGAGTACAGGGTGTCCAATTTTTTGTCACTGACGCTGAGCATTCCAGTGACACTGGCTGCCCTGTTAGCTCCATCAAGAAGCTCCTTATTTCATGTGTGAGGCCTCAGCAGCACGTGTCAAGAAGCTGCTTTGGGGAGTGGAGTTACATCATCTTGCAGTTCCTGTAACCAGCAGTCCAGAAAAATGCTCAATTTAGAAACAGCGTTTAATATTGCAATCAATTTATTCCCAGAAATTAAAGCATTCAAACAGCGGAGTGGTTTCCTGTGTGTCGCAACTTTCAATTACGTTATCATCAACAGAACAATGAGAAGACAGGAAAGAAAGAGTGGGGCTGGGAAATATTCCCCATCAGCAGCCCAGATGCAAATCCTTCACTCTCAAATATTAATGCCATTCTTTGGGTAAAATTCTCCTCATCCCCTATCTAATCCACCAGTTCATCCCATGACACGACTGCAAGAGGCACAGGGGAGTTCTCCCCAGTGCCCTGGCCAATATTTATCACTCCGTCAACATTTCCAAAACCAGATGATCTGGTCATTGTCACATTGTTGTTTGTTTTCAAATCTCTTCATGGCCTCGACCTTTCCTATCTCTGTCATCTCCTCCAGCCCTACAACCCTCAGATCTCTGCCCTCCTCTAATTCTGGCCTCTTGTTCATCCCCGATTTTAATGGTTCCACCATTGGCGGCCGTGCCTTCAGCTGCCTGGGCCCCTCAGCTCTGGAATTCCCTCCCTAAACCTCTCCGCCTCTGTGCCTGGCTTTCCTCCTTTAAGATCCTCCTCTTTGACCAAGCTGCTTCCACAAAATAGGACACCAAGCCACATAAAAAGATGCTGGAGCAGGTGACCGAGAGATTGGTCAATGAGTTCGGTGTTAAAAGGGTGCTTCTTCAAGGAAAGGAGAGAGGTGGAGAGGCGGAGAGGTTTAGGGAGGGAATTCCAGAGCTGAGGGCCCAGGCAGCTGAAGGCACGGCTGCCAGTGGTGGAGCCATTAAAATCGGGGATGAACAAGAGGCCAGAATTAGAGGAGGGCAGAGATCTGGGAGGGTTGCAGGGCTGGAGGAGATGACAGAGATAGGGAGGGGAGAGGCCCTGGAGGGGTCTGAAACAAGGTGAGAATTCCAACTGCAGGAAAGAGTTTACTTCTGTCTACCTCGTCTGATTGAATGATCATTTTGAACACCTTTCATCATCCAGGAATTCCTTCCAGCTGCTTCTCTGTCTAACTGCAATATGTCGGTGTTCCCCTCAGAGATAACAACAACTTATATTTACATAGCACCTTTTGTTATATTACTCGTCCTTTGGTGCGTGAACTGTTCTAAGATTCAGAGGGACACAAGAAATATCCGAAGAATACTTGGGTTTTTATTTGAAGTTAAACTGGGACATATTTACATACAGCTACTACTGGAGCACACCTACACACAACTCTCTGCTTAGGTGTGACTCAACGTGACTTTCTCAGGTGACTTTTCACTGAACAGTCTTTTCAAGTGATCCCTCAACACCCTTTAACCTACTAAAACATCACAAAGGTTTTATCAAGCATGATTCGACACCAAGACACATGAGGAGATATTTAGTCAGATGACGAAAAGCTTAGTCAAAGAGATTGGTTTTAAGGAGGATAAGGTCACCAAAGTGACTCAGAAGTTCCCGGTGTTTTCTTGGCTGAAATATAAAGCTCGAATTCTTTTGAGAAAGATGAATCCGATTTCACTTGGGAATTCCTCTGAGAAACTTGAGATCTTTCAAAGTGAATGGTGTTTACAGAAGCTGTAATACAGGGTATTTTAAACAGGGACTGATCCATCAAAGGTGAAATCACCCACCTCTGAACAGGTTGTAAAATAGGAAAAAATTCCCAGTTGAATTCTGGCTCTGAGTCGGGACTGAATCTGATTCCTTGGGAGAAGAATGTCACAGACATTCAGCTACAAGACTGCAATGAAGCTCAGTTTCAAATCTGCGATGATTTTAATGACATTTACAGGGTTCTAGAGAAAGAGCAGCGATAGTCTAGCCAAGAGCTAGCACAGACATGATGGTTCGAATGGTCTCCTTCCTGTTTGGATGATGATTTTATCGAGGCCTCATGAATTTCAATTTGATTTTATGCAGCAGCTGTAACTGGCCAGCTTCGGTACCCTTCTTGTAACATGATGCCTCACCTTGGCGGGGAGTCCTCTCACCTCAGTCAGAAGGCTGACGGTTCAAATCCCACTCTCGACATTTCAGCACAAAACTGCCAGTGCAGTGCTGAGAGTGAGCTGCACTGTCACAGTTACAGCAGACCTCTCTCAGATGTGACATGAAACCGAGGTCCTGTCTGCCCTCTCAGGGAGACGGAGCAGATCCCTTGGCATTAGCTAGAAGATGAGCAGGCGAGTTATCCAGGGTGTTGTAGCTAATATTTATCCCTCAATCATAGAATCACAGATTTGTTGCCTGGCAGAAGGAGGCCATTCGGCCCGTCCTGTCCGTGCCGGCTCTCTGAAGGAGCAGTTCACCTCGTTCCACTCCCTGTAACCCTGCACATTATTCCTTTTTTAGATAACGATCCAATTCCCTCTCCAATGCCTCGATTTGAACCTCCCTCCACCTCACTCTCAGGCAGTGCATTCCTGGCCGTAACCACTCGCTGCGTGAAAAGGTTTTCCCCTCATGTCGCTTTTGCTGCTAATGTCAATGAACTTGAATCTGTGCCCTCTCGTTCTCGATCCCTCCACCAACCGGAACAGTTTTTCCCCAGCTACTCTGTCCAGACCTTCCCATGATTTTCAAAACCTCTTTCAAATCTCCCCTGCTCCAAGGAAAACAGTCTCAACTTTTCCAGTCTATCCACGTAACTGAAGTTCCTCATCCCTGGAACCATTCTCGTGAATCTTTTCTGCACTCTCTCTAATGCCTTCACATCTTTGCTGAAACTGATTATCTATTATCACATTGCAGTTGGTGGGATCTTGCTGCGTTACAACCGTGACTGCACTTCAGAAGTATTTCATTGGCTGTGAGGTGCTTTGTGAAAGGCAGAATAGAGATGAAAGTCTTTCTCCTTTCTCAGTCAGTCGGTCCTGGAGATTGATTCAGGAATCTGAATGAGTGCTGCACTGCCAAAGCTTCTTATCGGATCAAAGTCCGGTTTGGACGGATGGAAAAGATGCAAAGATCTCAGGGAGTTCTGCTGTCTTCATTAACATCCCTCCTTCACTCAAGCGCAAAAAAAACTCCGGATTAACTGGAAGCTTGCTTTGTGCAAAGTGGTTGCATTGCTTATTCCATGACCACAGTGACTGCATTTCTGAACATGTTCATTGGTTGCATAAAGCTTTGGGATAGCCTGAAGCTGTGTTTAACTAAACCTTTCTCTCTCATCGGTTTTATGCTCAGCATTCCAGATCTGACGTAATTACCACCGGCAGAGCTGAGGCTACATTTCAAGGCCCTGTGGATTCAGGCAGGCGGAGAAAATATGTGCAATCTCATTGTGTTCAAAGACAAGTCTTTGACGTCAAGAATGAGAGACAATTGTTGATCAGCTAATTCTCCCCCTCAAGAGGGAGCGATCTGACAGAAGGAAACAGTTCAGTGACTTACACTCTCACCTCTAAGTCAGAATGTTTCTCACTTCCGAGTCTCGAGCATGTAATATAACACCGAGGGAGTGCTGCATTGCTGGAGGTGTGAAACTGAGCTCCCGTCTGCCCTCGCTGGTGATCCTGAAAAATCCCACTGCACAAATGGAAGAGCAGGGGAGTGAGTTCTCCCCAGTTTCCCTCAACTAACATCACTAAAATAGAATATCCGGTTATTCTCACTGCTGATGTGGGATCTTGCTGTGTGCAAATTGTGAGCCACGTTTCCTACATTGCAACACTGACTACACTTCCAAAAAAAAAGTCTACTGCACAGACTGTGAGGCCCTTCGGGATGTCCTGAGGATGTGAAATGTCGACTATTGTACCCGGGAGTCACCAGCTGGTGAATGAGGGAAATGGTGACACATCCTGTGGGCTGGTGGGCACTACCATGATGACCAGTGGCTACGGCAGCTTGGCAACAGGCACCAACATCAAAAACAACAACTCACAGTGTCACGTGACAACTTAACCTGCGGCACTTGTGGCAGAACCTGCCTCTCAAGAATTGGCCTTCACAGCCATCAGCAAATGTGCACCAAGAGAAGACACCCCACCTAAATGGATTGTTTGCTGTATGTCCGTCATCTTTCATAGATGGAAGAATGTCAGTCCACCAGACAGAAATGCAAGTTCTTTCTTCCTGGTCCTGAAATGACACTGGGGGTAATGGGGTAACTGTGACCTCGACTGAAATTAGATTGAGTGCCCGCTGAACACCTCCCCATCTCCCAGGCAACAGGGGGTGATCCGCGAGTTCCCATTTTACATAATCGTGCAAAGCCACAATGACCCCCACCGTGAGGTAACAAACATTTCAACACCCAGGATGAAAGTGCTTCATTGTCCGGCTTAATGGAGGAGCTGAATCCATTTCTTGAAGATACTGCTGTCTTGAAACTAGCACAGCAGAGGAACTGAGCAGAACTGGGTGCGGCATAGTGGTGCAGTGGTTAGCACCGCAAACTCACAGCTCCAGCGACCTGGGTTCAATTCTGGGTACTGCCTGTGTGGAGTTTGCAAGTTCTCCCTGTGACCACGTGGGTTTTCGCCGGGTACTCCGGTTTCCTCCCATAGCCAAAGACTTGCAGGTTGATAGGTAAATTGGCCATTATAAATTGCCCCTAGTGTAGGTAGGTGGTAGGAATATGGGATTACTGCAGGATTAGTATAAATGGGTGGTTGTTGGTCGGCACAGACTTGGTGGGCTGAAGGGCCTGTTTCAGTGCTGTATCTCTAAATAAAATAAAACAACTGCACTCAGTGAAGTGTACTGGATTCACAAGGTGTCTCCAGCTGGTCCCCAAGTTGAGAAAACAAAGTGCATCAGTGAAACTCAGCAGTGACTCTATGACAACTTCAAATCAAGAACATTTAGTCTCATTTTGACAAGATTTACATGCAACACTTTTGTTACATCAACCCCAACATTCCCTTGAGTTTAGAAGGCTGTTCTAACTGAGGTGTTTAAAAGAATTCAGTCGAATAGATTCAGAGAAACAGTTTCCTCTCGTGAGTTACACGCAGGGCAAGGGGACACAACTCTTGAATCCAAGCGAGGGGTCATTGAGGGGTGACGTCAGCAAGCATTTTCTCACTTGGAAACCTCAAAGTCTTTTAACCAAAGGACTGTGGATGCACTGGCATCAACTGGACCTTTGAAGGCTGAGGTTGAAAGATTTTTGTCGGGTTGCGATATCGAGGAACGTGGAGATAATCAGTTGAGGCACAGATCAGCCTTGATTGATTTAAAACAGCGGAACAGGCTTGGGGGGGCTGAATGGCCTCCTGCTCCTTGCCCCTTTTGAACAGTTATAAAGAGAAACTGCCAGGATAGCAGTGATATCCACTAACTCACCAGTCAATGTGGAGGTTGTATTTTCCAGAGCATTGCAGAGACACAGTATGACACCTGTCAAATGAGAAAAAACAAGTCAACGGCAGTGATCACTGTGAAAAGGGAGATGTGAATTGAACAGAACCCTTCAGTAATACCAATAACTAAGTGTTGTGTCATTGAATCAAGATAAGAATATGTGAAAAACACTTCCCATACGCACAACTGAATACTATCAGAAAGGTTTTTCCAGAAGAATTCCGAGAATCTTACAGGACGGCCCAGCTCACCTGTGCTGGCTCTGAGAAAGTGCAAGCCAATTAGTCCCACTCTCATACTCTTTCCCCCCCAACTCTGCAAATTTCTCCAATTCCCTTTTGAATGCGCTTTGGCCGCCCTTTCGAGCAGTGCTTTCCAGATCATCACAGGTCACTGTGTCAAATATTTCTCCTCATCTCGCCCGGTTCTTCTGCTGCTCTTCGTTTTATTTTAATTTTCATCATCTTAATTCTGGCTTCTCTGGTTCCCCACCTTCCTGCCAGTGGAAACAGTTTTTCTTTTTTTTTACTCTGCCATAATCCTTGGTAATTCTGGGCACCGCAAATTAAAATCTCCTCTTAATCCTCCTTGTTTGAAGGAGAACAGCCGCAGTTTCTCTAGTCTGACCAGATAACTCAACTCCCTGATCGCTGCAGTCATTCAATTCAATCTGGAATGACTTGACATCTTTTCTCAAGTGCAGTGCCCAGAAGTGGACACAAGACTCCTACCTGGTGATTGATAAAGATTTAGCACAACTTCATTCAGCAAAGGATCCTGTATGATTTTTTTTTTAGAAAACCAGCTCTTTGCCCCCGGTGTCCTGCCGAATATTAATTGTTTCAATCAACATTTCTAAAATCAGATACAGAAGAAAGAAATCTGTGGCTGCTGGAAATCTGAAATAAGAAGAGATAATGCTGGAAATATGCAGCAGGTCTGGCAGCATCTGTGCAGAGAGAGAAACAGAGTTAACATTTCATCAGAACAGTCAGCCACCTGAAATGTTAACTCTCTTTCTCTCTCCACAGCTGCTGCCTGACCTGCTGGCTATTTCCAGCAGGTTCAGTTGCTATTTCACTAAAATGAGACAATCTGGGCATTTATCACCTTGCTGTTTGTGGGAGCTTGCTGTGCACAAATTGGCTGCCACATTTCCTACAGGATAACACTTGCTACACTTCACTGAAGTACTTCATTGGCTGGAAAGCGTTTTGGGACGTCCTGAGTTGGTGAAAGGCCGCTACAGAAATGCAAGTCTTTCTTGAACATATAAAGACAAGTGCTCCTTACTGGCTCCTGTCCTACTCTCCTGTCAGTCTAGTTCATCTGTGCCCCCAAAGCCATGTTTGGAATTTCCACTCGAACTATTGCCCAGTATCACTCAGACTGAAAGCAAGGAGAATCCAACTGCTTGTTACCCAGTGCATTCATCTATTGCCTTTCACGACCTCAGGAAGAAATATGGCGGCCAATCTGCAGGCCAAGTTCCCACAAACAGCTCGGAGATAAATGCACGGGACGCCGGGGAGAAGTCCCCGTTCTTTTTCCAATCGTGTCATGGGATCTTTTCCATCCAGCTGTGAGGGAAGATGGGATTGGGGATTCAAGTTGTGTTCAAGTCTCGGGAATGGAATTGAACATACATGACCCCGTGACACAGTGGTGACAGTGCTACCCATTGATGAAGCAATGTAGAAATGTCAGAATGAATCTTCTGGACATGGTTTTATCCTGTCACATTCAGAATGTGCAGAGACTGCTAACTCCGGGGGACTGACAAAGAGATTACAGGTTAAAACCAAGCACTGGATTCATCATGTTTGTGGAGTGAATGTGCAACAATTCAGGTGGGTGTTTCAGACAATGATAGAAAGTCATCGGAGTGAAGTCTTTTTGTATTCCCGCCGCTTGTAAAGCAGGCCTGATGTTGAGGGGCAGGAAAAGCTAGCTGGATGAGTTGAATTTGAGTCTCTCAGCACTAAAGGCAGCTTTCTCTCATTCATTCTGGGATTCACTGGAACATCATTGTGGGTGGACATGAAGAGAGGTTAGCAGGCAAACTCACCGACTGATTTCTGAATCAAAATGAAATCTCTTTACTTGAAAGGATATTTTCGAGTGAGAAGGGAAACTCGACACTCGTTTGTTCATTAATACTGAACTCGGCCTTCGATTGAGTTCTGTTTTTTAAGCTGAGCGAATCTGCATCCTATTTTGAGAGGGGTCAAGGTCCACTTCCTCTCGCCTGTACTGGCCTTGCTTTGCCCCATCCCATTCCCCAGTTAGCACCAGCAGCCAGTGGGCTGTTGCGAGGTACATGTGCATTTTTCTTGATGCAAGGGGTAAAAGTGAAGTCCAATTGATTGGCAGGGTTTCCAGACCATGTCAGGGTCAAAAATGGTCTAATTTGGACTCAGTGAGCGAGATTTAAAGGGTGGGGGGGGGGTGGGGAGTCCAATAGTGGGCAATGAACAGAGCAGGGGGCAGTCACAGATGGTGACTCATGGCAATGGTCAGTGGGTGGAGAGGCAGGCGGAGTGGGAGAGGGGAGGCCTGGAAAGCTTACCTTTCAAGATGGGGTAGCTGGGGGAAGATTCTTGCTGTCGGAGGGTCAATGCTGAGGGAGAGCTGCACTGTCAGAGGGTCAGTACTGAGGGAGTGCTGCACTGTCGGAGGGTCAGTACTGAGGGAGAGCTGCACTGTCGGAGTGTCAGTACTGAGGGAGAGCTGCACTGTCGGAGGGTCAGTACTGAGGGAGAGCTTCACTGTCGGAGGGTCAGTACTGAGGGAGAGCTGCACTGTCGGAGGGTCAGTACTGAGGGAGAGCTGCACTGTCGGAGGGTCAGTACTGAGGGAGAGCTGCACTGTCGGAGGGTCAGTACTGAGGGAGAGCTGCACTGTCGGAGGGTCAGTACTGAGGGAGAGCTGCACTGTCGGAGGGTCAGTACTGAGGGAGAGCTGCACTGTCGGAGGGTCAGTACTGAGGGAGAGCTGCACTGTCGGAGGGTCAGTACTGAGGGAGAGCTGCACTGTCGGAGGGTCAGTACTGAGGGAGAGCTGCACTGTCGGAGGGTCAGTACTGAGGGAGAGCTGCACTGTCGGAGGGTCAGTACTGAGGGAGTGCTGCACTGTTGGAGGGTCAGTACTGAGGGAGTGCTGCACTGTCGGAGGGTCAGTACTGAGGGAGTGTTACACTGTCTGAGGGTCAGTCCTGAGGGAGTGTTACACTGTCTGAGGGTCAGTACTGATGGAGTGCTGCACTGTCGGTGGGTCAGTACTGAGGGAGTGTTACACTGTCTGAGGGTCAGTCCTGAGGGAGTGTTACACTGTCTGAGGGTCAGTACTGATGGAGTGCTGCACTGTCGGTGGGTCAGTACTGAGGGAGCACTGCACTGTCAGAGATGCTGTCTTTCAGTTGAGGCGTTAAACCGAGACCCTGTCTGCCCTCTCAGGTCGATGTGATCGATCCCACAGCCACCATTGGAAGAAGAGCAGGGGAGTTCTCCATGCTTCACTAGGTCAATATTTATCCCTCAACTCACATCATCAAAACAGATTGTCAGGTCATTGCTCTTCTTTTCGTAGAGAATGGTTTAAAAATCAGGTCCCGACGGAAACAGTCATTAAAGGGTTAACGCTGAGGTCTCAGTGTAATGCTATGTTGACAGTGAGTGTTTGGGGGTGGCAGAGCAGGAGGAAAGGACATAACTCACTGTGACAGGAAATACTGTCAGTGCACATTCTCGTTCAGATTCTCCACTCTGAACAAACTGATCTTCTCTCATTCAGATGAAAACCACAATTCATAAGAGGAAGGACAGTGATTCAAGACGAAACACATCTGAATTCTGCCTTTGAAGTGTCTATCCATAAAATGCCAAACATCCCAGTGAAGCTGGGCAAACGATTAAGGATACACCAGCCGAACCGTTCCATTCCCATTGGCTTGCTCGGAAAAAAACATCGAAATGAAATAAAAGCGTTTCAGCAGTTCTTGGTCCTGTTCAGATCACATGACGAGATATGAAGACATGGGAACGAAGTGATAAAGTGGCAGAAGCTTTCACAGAATGATGATAATACACGCAGAGTTCATTCTGACCTCAGCAGTTACTACTGGTTTTGAAGTGCAGCAATAGACAGGGAAGGAACGGCAAGCCAATGTTCTGCAGCTACTTTCACTCAGGTATCAAATCATTTTACCACTCTTTGCTTTCTTGCTTTTGTTAAAAATATTACACACCATTCTGACTTGGAACTATATCGCCGTTCCTTCACTGTCACTGGGTCAAAATCCTTTCCTAACAGCACTGTGGGTGTACATACCCCACATGGACTGCAGCGGTTCAAGAAGACAGCTCACCACCACCTTCTCAAGGGGCAATTAGGGATGGGCAATAAATGCTGGCCTTATGAACATCCAAAAATAGACAGTCAGGAAAAAGCTGCCCCATGCTCACAGGAACACATGAACAGCAGGAGGCCATTCAGCCCCTCGAGTCTGTTACACAGGAACAGGAGGAGGTCATTCAGCCCCTCGAGTCTGTTACACAGGAACAGGAGGAGGCCATTCAGCCCCTCGAGTCTGTTACACAGGAACGAGAGGAGGCCATACAGGAACGAGAGGAGGCCATTCAGCCCCTCGAGTCTGTTACACAGGAACGAGAGGAGGCCATTCAGCCCCTCGAGTCTGTTACACAGGAACAGGAGGAGGTCATTCAGCCCCTCGAGTCTGTTTCACAGGAACAGGAGGCCATTCAGCCCCTCGAGTCTGTTACACAAGAACAGGAGGCCATTCAGCCCCTCGAGTCTGTTTCAGAGGAACAGGAGGAGGCAATTTAGCCCCTCGAGTCTGTTACACAGGAACAGGAGGCCATTCAGCCCCTCAAGTCTGTTACACAGGAACAGGAGGCCATTCAGCCCCTCGAGTCTGTTACACAGGAACAGGCCATTCAGCCCCTCGAGTCTGTTACACAGGAACAGGAGGCCATTCAGCCCCTCGAGTCTGTTACACAGGAACAGGAGGTCATTCAGCCCCTCGAGTCTGTTACACAGGAACAGGAGGAGGTAATTCAGCCCCTCGAGTCTGTTACACAGGAACAGGAGGCCATTCAGCCCCTCGAGTCTGTTACACAGGAACAGGAGGAGGTCATTCAGCCCCGAGCCTTTGTCACCACTCAATGAGATCTTCTAACCCAACTCAACTTCCCCTCTCTCTCCCCATGTCCCTGAACTCCCTTTGTGCCCAAAAATCTGTCGATCTCAGTCTTCAATATACGGAATGCTGGAGCATCCACAACCCTCGGGGGCAGAGAATTCCCAAGATTCACAACCCTTTGGGACAAGCAATTTCGCTTCAGCTCAATCCTAAACTGCTGTCCCCTTACCCTGAGCCTGTGAGCTCCAGACTCTCCAGGCAGGGGAAACAGCCTCTCAGCACCTTCCTTTGTCAGGCCCCCAGAGAATTTGAAATATCATTCTTCAAGATACAGACCTATTCTACTCAATCTCTCCTCCCATGAACCAGTGGACTGAACCTTCATAGCAGTCGCTCTAAGACAAGTAGATTCTTCCTTCGATGAAGAGACTAAAACTGTGCTCACGACTCCAGCTGTTGTCTCACCAAAGCCCATTCATGCTTTGTGCCGATCTTACTGAATGGCAGAGCAGGGGATTTGTAACACTACCCTGTGTCTGAAACCCATTTCCAGCGATGTCATTGTTTCAACAAAGCTTTCAATAAACGCCCACAAGTCTGGATTTAAACAGATGAGTAAGTGACCCTCTGAAAATCTCAGCTAGTTTAGCATGTGATGAAACAGCTACCACAAGGCAGGGAAAACCCTGGGGTAGCTCCTGATATTGGACTGGAGTTCGAAAGAGAGGGGGAAGGGTGGCCGAGGGTTCCTGCCCCTGACTGCTGTCCAGTGACGGCCCCTCCCTACCCTGACGCCCACTCCTGGGGCCAATACCTCCCCCCTCCTTGACCAAACGGCCCGTCACAGCCCAGATCTCCCATGGTTGAGGGCCTGATGGGAAATGCACTGGATTCTGATCAGGCCCAGTGAAGCAGATAGTCGGTGCCTTCAGAACGAAGGGGAGAACATTATGGGCGTTTTGTTAACTAAGAAGCAAACATACAGAAATGAGAGGCCTGAAAGGACTCCCACTCACAATGCTGGAACGTCGAGGAGACACTTCCTACATTCCCCCTATCCACGATCTCCCCCCCCCCCTCCCCACCCATCTTCTCAGAGAGGCTCAAAATTCCCCAGAGAAAAACCCAGGGCCAAGAAGAGGGAGAAAGATCCTGGAAAAGAGCACTGAAGACTGAGAAGAGTAAAAAGCATCCCCTGTGAAGATACCCACTGCCTGGCGGTATGCATCTCCTCCCGTTCAGCAATAACAGCTCGTGTTGCTTCAGCACAGAACCTTTGGTTTTGAGTGCTTGGACATTTTTCCTCCCAAGACAGAAGGTTGTGGGTTGAAGTCCCACTCCAGAAACTTGAGCACATAATCCAGACTGACACTGGGGAGCACTGCAGCCTCACAGCTCCAGCGACCCGGGTTCAGTTCTGGGTACTGCCTGTGCTGAGTTTGCAAGTTCTCCCTGTGATCGTGTGGGTTTCCGCCGGGTGCTCCGGTTTCCTCCCACAGCCAAAGATTTGCAGGTTGATCGGTAAATAGGCCATTGTAAATTGCCCCTAGTGTAGGTAGGTGGTAGGAGAAAGGTGGAGATGCGGTAGGGAATATGGGATTAATTCAGGATTAGTAGAAATGGGTGGTTGATGGTCGGCACAGACTCGGTGGGCCGAAGGGCCTGTTTCAGTGCTGTATCTCTCTATGACTCCCAGTGCAGTTCTGAGGGAGTGCCACACTGTCAGAGATGCCATCTTTCAGATGGGATGTTAAACCGAGGCCCCGTCTGCCCTCTTGGTGGGGGCGGGCGGGGGTGGGTGGGGAAACATGAAAACTCCCACAGCACTATTTGGAAGAGCAGGGGAGTTATCCCTGGTGTCCTGGAACCAATATTTATCCTTCAGTCAACATCCCGAAACTCATTATCACATTGCTGTTTTGTGGGAGCTTGCTGTGCGCAAATGGGCCGCGACCTTTGCTACATTATAACAATGACTACACTTCAAAAGGACTTTATTGGCTGCAAAACGCTTTCGGACATCCTGCAGTTTGTTTTTCGGCGTTATAGAGATGCAAGTCTTTCTTTTTCCAGTCTGACACACAATTCTCCATCTCCGGAAAACATTGCACTTTTGACAACATTGTCCCAGGTTAATGGTATTCAAGAACAAATTATTTCTCTGCATCTGAAGTCAAGATTTTGCTTCTTTTTCTGTTTTACTGCTGTTGATATTCCTGCTATTACCTCAACAACAACTCCTTTCGTCTAAAGTATTGTACAGCAGCGCAAAAGAGCTTTGGGGGGGGGGGGGGGGGGGGGGCGGGGTGGGCTGAACGGGTTTGATCCTTTTCGGGTTGGGGGACAAGGTTCAACATTGTACCATCTGCTGTTTAAAGGAGACAAGGCGATGAATTGAAAGTAGCCTCAGCACTCTGAGACCCCCCGCCCCCAGAGCCTGAAGCTGATCACTGAGCATTTAACACTGCAGCAATCGATCTGTGACTGTGCCAACTTGGGGGTTTTGTTTAAATAATATAATTGAAAGATGAAGATGAATTCTCGCTTGCTGTGTCCTATCTGTTTGTGATTCTATGTTCACTGACAATCAGTGGTATTCACTGCAGCAAAGCCACAAACAGGGAGCTCTGTCAAAAGCAATCAACTTCCTCCCTTCTTTCAGGCAAACAGACTCTTGACAAAAAATCTTGGAGCCAATTTGCTTGCTCGGGATCGAGGAGAATCTGCCTTTTGGTTCGAATTTCTAAGTCTGATGATGTTTTCTGGATTCGAATTTCTATCAAATCTCTCACTCCAAGTTGCTTCATTCTAATCTGATCCTGCAAGTCCTATTCTGAAACCAATGAACTCCCACCCTGCCGTGCCATTTAAGGAACTGAACTCAATTGGGTGGTTAATTGAGATTGTTTCAGCTTTCCCAATGACTGATTGATCAGTCAAGTGTGGTGAGGGGTTAAGCTGTCAAGGGAGACGAGCATTCTGCCTTTAACAAGATGCTAAATAAAACAATCTCTTGTGATTTCAGACAGAACACACACTGATACACAGGTACAGACTGGTCCTCTGGAATGTCTCTTAAACCTCACTCGAAATAACACAATTCAGGCAGCTTTAAACCCTCAAAGGAACCATAGCAGTGAGACCAGAACAAATAAAATATTTCTGGAGTTCTTCAAACGAGGAGGTGAAAAAAAAGTCGTGATTGCTTACCTGAAAGAATGAGGATAAGTTCTCCACAGGAACTGAACATTGTACTTCACTGAGCTTCCTTCACACACACTGTGGATTATAATGTTGGTGGGTTGGGCTGTACTGAGAGACAGGGAGAGAGTGCGTGACCTTCCAGGCAAAAGGGAGAAACCTTTCGAATGACTCTTAAAGCTACGATGTCCTTGGTGTAGGCAAATGTAAAAATGCCAATTGCTGACAATTGCATGGAATTTGATCAATTCTTCACAGGTTGATGTTGTTTCTTTCAGACTGTCAATTTATCATAGAATTGAATTTAATGTTGACCAACCAAAAATGTTAAACTGCAAGCTACATAATACGATATTGTGAGAGCCCCGTGGAAATTAATATTCTTAGTGTGGCATATCTCACTCTTTAAAAGTGTCAATTCAAAGGGTGATTTATATATATCGTAATGTCCGGACTGCTACTTTCAGTCATCTTCATGTGATAGAACAGAAAAACCCTGCATTTCAGTGGCGCCTTTCATGCTATCAGGATGTCCCAAAGCGGTTCACAGCCAGTGAAGTACTTTAATGAATTGTAGTCACTGTTATGATGTCGGAAACTTGGCATGCAATTTGTGCACAGCAAGCTCCCACAAAAACAGCAATGTGACAGTGACCAGATCATGGGTTTCAGTGATATTGATTGAAGGATAAGTGTTGACCAGGACACCCAGGGACAACTCCCCTGCTCTTGTCCTGAATGGTCCCCCACCTGCCCCGGGAGCTTTTACATCCACAATGAGAGGGCAGACAGTGTCTCGCTTTAATGTCTAACTGAAAGATAACCCCTCCAACAGTGCAGCTCTCCCTCAGTACTGATCCTCAGACAGTACAACAGTCACTCAGTGCTGACCCTCTGACAGTGCAGCACACCCTCAGTACTGATCCTCAGACAGTGCAGCATTCCCTCCGTACTGATCCTCAGACAGTGCAGCACTCCCTCAGTACTGATCCTCAGACAGTACAACAGTCACTCAGTACTGACCCTCCGACAGTGCAGCACTCCCTCACTACTGATCCTCCAACAGTGCAGCACTCACTCAAACTGACCCTCCGACAGTGCAGCACTCCCTCAGTCCTGACCCACCGACAGTGCAGCACTCCCTCAGTACTGACCCACCGACAGTGCAGCACTCCCTCAGTACTGACCCACCGACAGTGCAGCACTCCCTCAGTACTGACCCTCTGACAGTGCAGCACTCCTTCAGTACTGACACTCCAACAGTGCAGCACTCACTCAGTACTGACCCTCCGACAGTGCAGCACTCCCTCAGTCCTGACCCACCGACAGTGCAGCACTCCTTCAGTACTGACCCTCCAACAGTGCAAAACTCACTCAGTACTGCCCCTCCCACAGAGCGCTGCGCTCTCAGGATTGACCCTCTGACAGTGCAGCACTGATTCAGTACTGCCCATTCCACGGAGCGGTGCTCCCTCAGTCCTGACCCACCGACAGTGCAGCACTCCTTCAGTACTGACCCTCCGACAGTGCAGCACTCCCTCAGTACTGACCCTTTGACAGTGCAGTACTCCTTCACGACTGACCCTTCGACAGTGCAGCACTCCCTCAGTACTGACCCTCCGACAGGGCAGCACTCCCTCAGTACTGACCATCCGACAGTACAGCACTCCCTCAGTACTGACCCACCGACAGTACAGCACTCCCTCAGTACTGACCCTCCGACAGGGCAGCACTCCCTCAGTACTGACCATCCGACAGTGCAGCACTCCCTCAGTACTGACCCACCAACAGTACAGCACTCCCTCAGTACTGACCATCCGACAGGGCAGCACTCCCTCAGTACTGACCATCCGACAGTACAGCACTCCCTCAGTACTGACCCACCGACAGTACAGCATTCCCTCAGTCCTGACCCACCGACAGTGCAGCACTCCCTCAGTACTGACCCACCGACAGTGCAGCACTCCCTCAGTACTGACCCACCGACAGTGCAGCACTCCCTCAGTACTGACCCTCTGACAGTGCAGCACTCCTTCAGTACTGACACTCCAACAGTGCAGCACTCACTCAGTACTGACCCTCCGACAGTGCAGCACTCCCTCAGTCCTGACCCACCGACAGTGCAGCACTCCTTCAGTACTGACCCTCCAACAGTGCAAAACTCACTCAGTACTGCCCCTCCCACAGAGCGCTGCGCTCTCAGGATTGACCCTCTGACAGTGCAGCACTGATTCAGTACTGCCCATTCCACGGAGCGGTGCTCCCTCAGTCCTGACCCACCGACAGTGCAGCACTCCTTCAGTACTGACCCTCCGACAGTGCAGCACTCCCTCAGTACTGACCCTTTGACAGTGCAGTACTCCTTCACGACTGACCCTTCGACAGTGCAGCACTCCCTCAGTACTGACCCTCCGACAGGGCAGCACTCCCTCAGTACTGACCATCCGACAGTACAGCACTCCCTCAGTACTGACCCACCGACAGTACAGCACTCCCTCAGTACTGACCCTCCGACAGGGCAGCACTCCCTCAGTACTGACCATCCTGACAGTGCAGCACTCCCTCAGTACTGACCCACCAACAGTACAGCACTCCCTCAGTACTGACCATCCGACAGGGCAGCACTCCCTCAGTACTGACCATCCGACAGTACAGCACTCCCTCAGTACTGACCCACCGACAGTACAGCATTCCCTCAGTACTGACCCTCCGACAGGGCAGCACTCCCTCATACTGACCATCCGACAGTGCAGCACTCCCTCAGTACTGACCCACCGACAGTAAGCACTCCCTCAGTACTGACCATCCGACAGTACAGCACTCCCTCAGTACTGACCCTCCGACAGTGCAGCGCTCGCTCAGGACTGACCCACCGACAGTGCAGCACTCGCTCAGTACTGACCCTTTGACAGTGCAATACTCCCTCACTACTGACCCTTCGACAGTGCAGCACTCCCTCACTACTGACCCTCCGACAGTGCAGCACTCCCTCAGTACTGACCATCTGACAGTGCAGCACTCCCTCAGTACTGACCCTCTGACAGTGCAGCACTCCCTCAGTACTGACCCTCCGACAGTGCAGCACTCCCTCAGTACTGACCCTCCGACAGTGCAGCACTCCCTCAGTACTGACCCTCCGACAGTGCAGCACTCCCTCACTACTGATCCTCCGACAGTGCAGCACTCCCTCAGTACTGACCTTGTGCCAGATGCCCTCTTCCGGAGATGTTAAACTGAGGCCCTGTTTGGTGAAGAGGCCGGGTGCCTCGGTCTGCAATCATTCCCCCAACTACAGTTGATGATATTTTGCTGTGCCACATTTCCCCAGTGTTTGGGAACATTGTAAACAGCCAACCACGCAACATTTAATCTGTGTCTTGCTGTTGTATCCTGGCTCTGGGAGTGATTGGTGCTAATACAAGACGGGTTTGAATACAAAAAAAAAATGAAGAAACTGCATTGAGGAACAGCAGGAGGTCATTCAATACCTTGAGCGTCTTCCACCAACCAATTCAATGATGGCTGGATTGGACCTCAACTCTACTTGAGCCATCTTTGCTGCAAGTACCTCAATACCCTTTCATGCACCAATATCTATTGATCTTAGTTTTTG
Source organism: Heterodontus francisci (assembly GCF_036365525.1). Classification (NCBI taxonomy): domain Eukaryota; kingdom Metazoa; phylum Chordata; class Chondrichthyes; order Heterodontiformes; family Heterodontidae; genus Heterodontus; species Heterodontus francisci. Next base: position 16,285,686 of record NC_090417.1, read on the forward strand.
AAACTGTGAATGCAGAGCTGTTTTGGGGAGTGTTCCAGATTTCCTTTCCCCTTGTAAAGAAGGACTGGCTTAGAAGGAGGCTCTTTAAGGAATGGATGGAAGTGAAGTGACAGAGGGCCTTTCAAGAGCTTCCATTTTACTGATGAAGGCAGTGAACTATTTCTGGGGAAATGCACTTCCCTGCCACGGAGGTTTGGTGCCATGGGAACAGGCAGAATCACTGAATTCCAACACCAAAGCAGGGCATTCGATCCATTGTGCCTGTGCTGGCTCTTTGAAACAGCAGTTCAATTCATTCTATTTCCCAGCTTCCCCCCCACCCCCCCGCAAGACTCTGCAAATTTGTCCTCTTCACGTACGATTCCACCGCCCTTTCAGGTAGTGTGTTCTGCATCATAACAAACCTGTGTGTGTGTGTGTGTGAAGAGGTTACTCCTCAGTTCCCCTCTGACTCCGTCAGTAAATATTTTAAATCCATGCCCTCCCGCGTACCGACTCACTCACCAAAGGAAACCGTCTCTCCCCACTTCTTCAGTTAAAAACCCCTCATCATTCTGAACACCTCTGTTAAATCTCCCCTTAACCTGCCCTTCTCTAAGGAGGACAACCCCAGCTTCTCCACATTAACTAAAGTCCCTCATGTCTGGTATCACCCGAGTAAACCATCTCTGTCCCTTGACATCTTTCCTCTCGTGTGGTGCCCAGAATTCCACACAATATTCCGGCTGAAGACAAACCAGAGATTTCGAAAGGGCTCGCCTGACTTCTTGTCTTTGTATACAGTGTCACCATTTAATAAGGACTTGTTCTCCTTGGAGAACAGAAAATTAAGAGGAGGTTTGATCGAGGTGCTCAAATTCATGAGGGGTCTGGACAGAGTGGATAGGAAAAAACTGTTCCCACTGGTGGAAGGTTCCAGAACCAGAAGACACCGATTTAAGGTAACTGGCAAAAGAAGCAATGGCGATATGAGGAAAAACTTTTTCACGTGGCGAGTGGTTAGGATCTGGAATGCGCTGCCTGAGAGTGAGGTGGAGGCTGATTCAATCGAGACATTGAAAAGAGAACTCGATAATTATCTGAAGAGAAAATATTTGCAGGGCTTCGGGGAAAAGGCAGGGGAATGGGACTAGGTGAGATGTTCTTGTAGAGATCCAGCACGGACCCAATGGCCTTCTCCTGTGCTGGAACCATTCTACAGTTCTATTCGAGCTACAAGGCCAAGTATCCCATAGGCTTTTAAAACTACTTTCTACTATTAAAATGATGACTACAATTCAAAAGTACTTCATTGGCTGTACGGTGTTTGAGAAGTGCAGCGGGTGTGAAAGTCAGGATAGAAATGCAAGTCATTCTTTCCTTCTTGTCAACTTGCCCTGCCACCTTCAAAGATACCAACGTCCCAGAGAGTTTAGGCACGCTTTATAAATGAAGGTAAAAAAACTTCCGCATACCAATCTCACCTTGTTCCAATGGTGTGATGCCGTCACGTGACGCTGTGTGCTGTTTTGATGCAACAGTTGAACTTAGTGCAGGTCACGTCTCGACTCGCAGGCTCCCCCTGGGGGAAGTTTAAGACCAGGCTGTTGGATTCCCCATCACAACGCACCGACCATGTTCAGGGCAGTGACTGGCTCGCAAAATGTCAGGCCACTGTTTGCCTGTGGGATGTTTCTGAAGATGAGAACGATCCAAAGTCTGAGGGATGCCCATCTCGCACTTCCGTTCAAGGTCATATTTCACCTCCCCTCCCGCACTGAAACTGGGAGATGTTATCTGCTGGCCTTTATCCCTTCAAACTGAGACACATTTGAAGAATATGGAAAATCATTATGAAGCTGTGAACCCCTTGTCCGTCCCTTTGGCACTGAGAGCTTTTAACTTTGCCCTTCTCACATTCATTTAGCCTTCATCTATTGATTGATATTGTTATTCTGCAGGGCGGGAACAGACCAGGAGAGTTTGAATATTTTATCTCCAAGCACAGCTTCTGAATTGAATCTGAAGCACAGAAGGAGGTCATTCAGGCTCTCAGGACTCTTTGAAACAGCTATCCAATTTAGTCCCATTTTCCTGTCCTTTCCCCTTAGCCCTACAAACTTTTCTCCTTCTAGTATTTATCCAATTTTCTTTTGAAAGTTACTATTGAATCTGCTTCCACTGCCCTTTCAGGCAGTGCGTTCCAGATCACAACAACTCACTGTGTAAAATTTTTCCCCCCCAGCTCATCTTCAGCTCTTTTGCCAATCACTTTAACTCCGTGTTCTCTACTTGGAACTCACCTGCTAGGGTAAACACTTTCTCACGATATCCTCAATTAAAACTCCTCGACCGAATTTGATCCTCCTGTGGCCCACATAACATTCAGCAGTTGCAATCATGAGAGTGTTTTTGTGATATTTCCTTTTGCAACACAATAGCTCCCTGAGGGTGGATCTTTCCTCGGCCTGCCAGGGTCAGCTCGAAGGCGGGACTGGGAGGAATTTCACACAAGTTGGCGTTGGGTGGACGAGTGATGCCTCCAGGTGGTCATCATTGGCAGAGGCTACCCGCTCGGCCATGGCAGGTAGCCAATCTGCATCATTAACTGCCCATTTGTGGAGTGACTGGGCACACCAACAGGTTCTTCCTGGTGTCCAGTGGGGCATTGACTTAAGGACAAGCCCAGCAGGTGCCTGGAAACAGCTAGTCAGCAGCTGGCCTGGGGGAGATTGGGGGGGGGGCGGCCCAGGAGGCCACCTCCATTAACACCACCCCACCTCAACCCCGGAGCTGCAGTCATCAGCGAGCCACGGTTGCAGTCGCTGGCATCCTCGCGTTGCCCCTCCCAGTGTCAGTGCCCACCTCTGGCGGTGGAGCTGGCCGTCTGATTGTACCTGCAGCCTCAGGAACCTGAACAGCGGCCCTCGAGGCAGCCTGCTCAGGGAAAATCTCCCAGGCAGGCTCATCGACAGCCACAGGACCTGGAAATTGTCCCGACCTTCGACTATTCCTGAAGGTGCACTGAACCAGCAAACACTTCTCCATTGTCCTTTCATGTCCATGTCCAGCTTCACTGAGGGATGAATGAAAGCAAGAATAGATTCCCTGCAAATCAGGTGTTAAGACAGAGACAGCTGCTGATGTACAACACACCTGTCAGATAACAAAGATTAGTGCAGATTAGGTAGGACCATCAGCCCATCCAATTCATCCTGAAATAAATCTGTGTCCCCTCCCTGCCTTTTCAATGAAGCCAGAAATTCAGATGTAGAAAGCCTCAGGTTCAATCCCATGTGGAGTAACTGTGTTCAGTTCTGGGCACTGTACCTTAGGAAGCCCGGATTGGCTTTGGAAGAGGTGCAATGCAGGTCCACCAGAACGATACCAGAGCTAAAAAGGGTTAAATGATGAGGACAGGTTGCACAGACGAGGCTTGTATTCCCTTCAGAGTACATTAGGGATGGTCGAATCAAGACATTTAAGGTGATTAAAGGATTTGATCGGGAGAAACGATTTCCAGTGGTGGGGAGAGTCCAGAGCAAGGGCACATAACCTTAACATTCGATCCAGGCCGTTCAGGGCTGATGTCAGGAAGCACTTCTTCGCACAAAGGGGAGTGGAAATCTGGAACTCTCTTCCCCCCCCCCCCCCCCCCCCCCCCCCACAAAAAGCTGTTGTGGATATTGAGGCAATTAAGAGTTTTCAAGACTGAGATCAATATATTTTTATTTGGTGAAGGCATCAAGGGATTTGGAGCAAAGGTGTAGAGCAGCCATGATCGAATTGAATGGTGGAGAAAGGTCGAGGGGTTGAATGGCCTCCTCCTGTTCCGAATGAAAGAGGAAATCATCATTGCATGGAATAGGAACTTGCATTTTCTCTTTGCAACTGCCAATGTATTACCTGCATTTTTATTCAATTGATTTTGTTATAATTCATCAGTAAGAAAGGAGCCAGTTTGATGTGAAATGGAATGCTTTGCTGAGATAGCATGTCTGACACTGTTGGTGTCCCACTGGCTCCCAGAAATCTCTCCGTCCTTTTGAATTTGATCATTTCTGAGGCTGACTGATGAGTGCAGGATGTCGAGGGAGGGATGGTGACAGAATGAATGAAGTCTGCCCTTGCACCGAGACACAACTAAATCAATAATGGAGCTTCTTCACTCAGCTCCTACCTACAAGCATCGGATTGCCACAATGATTCCCACTAACTCAGGCCCAGATCATCATTCCTCAGCCACTTTGTTGGCGTCTTCGCTCAGTTGATCTGTAGACTCATTGCAGTCCTGCCTCTGAAACACATGTCATGCTGGGAGAGTAAACACGGACAATTCTCTGCACGTATATCTGAGGGAACAATGGGATATGTATTTCAGTCACACCTTCTGTGACCTCTAATTGCCCCCCAAGCAGCCAATGACACACTTCTGAAGTGGAGTCACTGTTTTAATGCAGGAAACGCAGCAGCCAATCTGTGCACAGCAAGATCCAAAAAAAACCCAGCAATGTGAGAATGACCAAATAATCTGTTTGAGTGACGTTGGTCCTCTGTAAACAACAGGGGTGTGAAGAGGGGACCTGTTTGCAATGAGGGTTCTGACCATGAAGAATATGGACAACACAAGCGGTTTACACATACACAGTAAGGTGTGCAGTTACACTGTGGGCAACCAGCAATCTTATGCATTGATATTTTTGCACCTGTAATTCAACTAGATATCATTTGTAGCAATGTACATGTCGGGTAGTGGCACTGCCTGCAATGGTCCTGGGGCAATGTTCTCAAATCTCAGAGAGTTTACCAAACCGTGACATGTGAGCATGCAACTTTCATCCCGTAGTCTATCTTATACCAGCTCACTTTTGACAGAATGCCTTCCATGCAGAAAAATCTCACAAGGCTTAATTGGAAAATGGACAATCCAGAGGAAGAGATCGAATGAAACTGGGTGAGCAGAAAGCTTGGACAAAATGGTGGGTGTGTTTAAGGACGGTCTGGATTCATTGAGAAGGCAGGAAGGGGAAACAGGTGATGTCGAGGTTTACGCAGGGGGGCAACTCCAGAGCTTGGGGCTAGGCGGCTGAAGGCATGCTCAACAACGGTGGGGTCAAGGAAGGGGCAGGGTGGGGATGTACTGAGGTGAGAGCCAGATGACTGGAAAGCTTGGAGATGGGGATGGGTGACACCATGATGGTAATTAAAGACAAGGATGAGGCTTTCAAACTGGAGGTATTGGAGACTGGAAGCCAATGCAGGTCAGTGAGGAGAGGGGTGAAGGGCAAGTGGGACTCGGTACGAGACAGGCAGTTGAGTTTTGACTGAACTGAAGTTTTTGAGGGTTGAGGATGGAGGGTTGGCCAGATTAGCATTGGAATAGTCAAGACTGGAGGTGACAAAAACATGGGTGAGGATTTCGAGGGAGATGGGCTGAGGCAGAGGCAGGAATGGGAAATGTTCCCAAGGTGGAAGTAGGCAATCTTAGCGATGGAGAGAATATGGATGCTGATGTTACAAACAGCTGCAAGCAGTGACTGAGTGGGCAATGCAATGGGTGGAGAGTTCAGCAGGGGATGAAGAGGCTTCGCCCATTGCTTGACTGAAGGAAACCGTGGTTCTTCCCAGGCTGGATGCCGGCCAAGCAGAGTGACAACACAGAGGAAGTGCAGTGGTCAGGACATGTGGTGCTGAGGATTTGAGAAGAATCATGCTCTTGCAAACAATGGTGGGAGGTCAGCCATTTCCCGCTCCTCAAGGGAATGTGGTGCACAAATTTGAAAGAATTGCCCATGAGACTATGAGGCAGCTTTCCATGATATTGCAGAAAGAGACTGAGCAGGGACAACTGCTTGTCTGAAACAGAGCCCCTTTGATTCTGCCCTGGGCTGTACCAGCTACAACGAGAAAAGAACCTGCTCTTAAACAGACGTGTTGGCTCCACATTGGAGGCATACACTGGAATGCCAAGAGGGCACAGCATAAGCCCAGTTTCATCCACTGGCTCGCTGAAATTGGGCCTTGGCTCTGCTGAAACATGATTGAAGGCAGGTTCCACCTCTTGTCAATGAACAGGCAACCTGTAAACTATCATTTCTAACATCCTTGTCATCCTGTTTTCAATCATTTATCTTTCCTCATGATCTTCCAGATATGAATGATGGGGTAAATTGGATCTGCAGAAGAGGTTCTGTGCAACCTGACTTAGCAGCTGGGATGATAAAGCTTGCTGGACCTTGAACTCGGACATTGTTTTATTCATACATAACTCATGTTTGTATCTTAAGAGATTGGAGAGTTAAACGATGCTGAAAAGGTAGCAAGGGTCTGGTGACTTGTTAGTGTCTCTGTTTATGTTGCTTGTCCTCTGTCCAGTGAGTGCCTCACAGTACAATGTGTTGCCATCTTACTAACCATCTGAGAGCTTGTGGTTTCCACCTTCATCCAGTGGTGAGGAAGGATATCAAATTGCATTTATATAGTACCTTTAACAGTGTAAAACGTCCCAAGCCACTTCTCACGTGCACTGTAAAACAGATTTGACAATGAGCCAGATAAGGAGATATTAGGACAGGTGACCAAAAGCTTGGTCAAAGAGGTAGCTTTTAAGGAGAGTCTTAAAAGAGGAGAGACAGGCGGAGAGGTTTCGGGAGAGATTTCCAGAGCTGAGGGCCCAGGCTGGTGAAGACATAGCCGTCAATGGTGGATCAATGCAAATCAGGGATGTTCAAGAGGTCAAAATTGGAAGTTACAGAGATCTTGGAGGGCTGTGATGCAAGAGGAGATTCCGGAGATAGGGAAGGGCCAGGCCACTGAGGCTTTGCCGCATCCGGAGCTAATGTAGGTCCGTCAGCACAGGGGTGATGGGTGAATGGGACTGAGGAACCCCCGTGAAAACATTCTCTGACCTGCTCAAGCGTGGCTACCGAGCCTTGGAACACTGGTGTTTAAAATCCAAACAGCTCAATCTTGTCTTGTACTTTCATTTGTGAAGTCTTCTTCAGTTTGAACTTTACGGCCTGGAGGTTTTGCAAGGGGATGTTTCGAACAGAACACCAATATCTGATAGGAAGACTAAAAAGAATATCTTGCATTTATGGAGTGCCTTTCACAACCTCAGGTGAAGGATTTTCTGAAATGTAGGCACTGCTGTAAGAAATGCAGCAGTCAATTGGTGCACAGCAAGATCCCACAAACAGCAATGAGATAAATGACCAGATCATGTTTTAGTGACCTGGATTGAGGGATAAATATTGGCCGGGTCACAAGGAAACGCACCCGCTCTTCTTTGCAACAGTGGCTATGCAATCTTTTGCAGCCACCCGAGGGGATAGCTGGGACCTCAGATGAAGATCTCATCCACAAGCTGAGCCCTCCGACAGTGCAGCACTCCCTCACTGGTGCACTGGGAGTGTCAGCCTGGGGTTTGTGCTCAATTCTCCAAAGTCAGGCTTGGAACCCACCCCTTTCTGACTCAGAGGCAGGAGTGCTCCCCACTGGGCCAATGGCTGACACCTTTATTTGCAACTATGTTCAAATTCATGGAAACGGAGACTGAAGCTTTGTGTGCTGTCTCACTACATGTGCCATCCCTGTTCTGAGGCACAGATCGAGCAGTATCTCCTGGCTGCCAGATTCCTCTGGTGGAGTTGCAGTGATGTTCGTCTGATAGCTCAACACTGACACCTGCAGGGATAATGTGATCTTACATTTCTTTGCAATATCAGTCTCAGAATGAGCAGAGAAGACAGTGGGTATGACAACAATCTGCAGCAGGAAAGTCTGGGATCCAACAGGGACAATATTGCCAGTGAATGGAACCAGAGTTGATATTTCTTTTAATTTCTGGCTAAAAGGCTTGACCAGGAAGTTATCTGCTCCACTTCTTTGGCTGGCTAAGAATCAAATCAACTTACAGACAGCAGATGGGAATAAGCAAAACATGCTTGTCAACCAGTTACATTCTCGTTTCTCTTTCACTTATTCTGAGAATTGAATGGATTTTCGATTATGCTGAATTTCTTAACTCAATGATCATTGGTTTGTTTTAAAAGAAGGCATTTCATTTCCAAGACTGGCTTTTCATTCAAACCAGAAGCTTTTCCAATTGATTGGATCGGATTCTGTGACATTCTCTTGATGCTTTTTTTTTTATTCATTCATGGGACGTGGGCGTCACTGGCCAGGCCAGCATTTATTGCCCATCCCCTAATTGCCCTTGAGAAGGTGGTGGTGAGCTGCCTTCTTGAACCGTTACAGTCCATGTGGGGTAGGTAGACCCACAGTGCTGTTAGGAAAGGAGTTCCAGGATTTTGATCCAGTGACAGTGAAGGAATGGCGATATAGTTCCAAGTCAGGATGGTGTGTGACTTGGAGGGGAACTTGTCGGTGCTAGCAGCTGGGATTTCAGCCACCATCCAGCTGTCACAAGAGAAGCAGCAAACGTGCAAGCAGAGATGACCAGGGGAATCTGTGTTTTTTTTTCACCAGTGGGACAGATATTGTCCAGGAAAATATCCCCTATCTCTGAGACTTTTGGAAACATTTGAAGCAGAGCAGTGGGACAGATATTGTCCAGGAAAATATCCCCTATCTCTGAGACTTTTGGAAACATTTGAAGCAGAGGAGTGGACAGAGCTTTTCAGGAGACAGCACAGCAGTGGGGTTTGTTCGGATTGTTCCACTACAATCAGAATCTAAGAAATAGGAGCTGGAGTAGGCCATTCGGCCCCTCAAACCTGTGCCACCATTCAATTCAAACATGGCTGATCTTCTACCTCATCTCCACTTTCACGCACTGTCACCATATCCCTTGATTCCCTTCAAGTCCAAATTTCTATGGACGTCGGTCTTGAATATATTCAACGACTGAGCATCCACATCCACAGCTCTCTGGGGTAGAGAATTCCAAAGATTCACAGCCCTTGGAGTGCAGAAATTTCTCCTCATCTCAGTCCTAAATGGCCGACCACTTATCCTGAGACTGTGAGCCCCTAGATCTGACCAGGACAAACAGAATCGCAGCAGCTACCCTGTCAAGCCCTCTCAGATTCGTATCCATTCCGCCACTCATTCTAAACTCTGCAGAATATCAGGCCAGTCTACTCAATCTCTCACCAGTCAACACTCTCATCCCAGGAATCAACTGAATGAACTCCAATACAACCCCTCTGAGGCAAAATGTCAGCACAGACTTAGAGCCAAATGGCCTCCTCCTTTGCTTTCAGCCCCTAAGGTTTCAATAAACAAGGAGATTTTTAACAAGTGCGAAACAGTATGCAAAGTTATATAACTGTCTGCAATGAAAGACGAGAATGGGATCGAGTCTTTGGAATAGCTGCAGATGCTGGAATTTTATTTCCGATGTTGAGAGGCGGGATGTGTTGGTCTTTATCATGACTCAGGGCTATTCAAGTCAGATTCCTTCTCATGCTGAATTATCAGGAAGTCATTACTCTTCAGGGCCTGAAGTGCAATGAATGAACACTGGATCTCTGTGTTCCCTCCAATTCTGGTCTCTTGTGCATCCCCAATTTTAATTGCTCCGTCATTGGCGGCTGCACCTTCAGCTGTTTGGGCCCGACGCTCTGGAATATCCTCCCTAAACCTCTCCGCCTCTCAGACTCTTTTTCAAAGCTACCTCTTTGACCAAGCCTTTGGTCACCAGTCCTGATATCTCCTTGTGTGGCTCGGTGTCAAATTTAATCCACTGATAAAACCCGTGAAGCACCTTGAGACGTTTTCGCACATTATATATAATTAGAAGTTGATGTCAAATTGGAGCCATTCTTTGGCTCTGAGCAGTCAGTTAACTGCAAATCTTGAGATTTGAATTTCGAGAAGTGAGGATCGTCAGTCTAAGTCCACACTGCAAAAAAACCTTTCATTCCATGAAGTAAAGATGGCAGAGGCTGGGGACAGGTCATGGCAATGAGCAAACCTGAATCTAAATTCATATCCTCTGGCCTCAGGGTGAGTTATTGAGGTAAATCCTTTCCTCCTGGCCTTAGCATGAAAAACAGCAAACACTGAATCGCCGTTCTATTTAATAATTACATAATACAGTGTGTTGTTTACACACAAAGCAAGTCCTGCATTTCAACACTGCAAATGAAAAGAAATAGCACCACGCTGAAGACAGAGACATCTCACTCATTTCCTCCTGTCCAAAGGGAAAAAGACAATCGATTGTGATCTGATTAATTTATATTTGATAAGAAGTAGGACTGGGCAGTGTTTTCTGAAAAAATAAAATGCCCCTTGTATTTACAATCTGCTACCTGCTGAGGGGAGTGTTGCTGCAGATGTCCAAGGCACCAAGTGCCATATAAAAGGGTGAACCGAAGGCTCCAGTTGAACAGGGTTGTTCTGGCTGAGGAAGGACATCACAATCTAGTCCGATTTAACTTCCCTGGTCCCAGTTTAAAATAGAAAGGAAGATGACAGCAGCTGTGGTTTGCCCACATCCCTCAATGTGTCTGAGCCACATCCAGCCGGATGGATCCGAAGGTGCCAACTCCACTCAACGCCCCTGGGTCAGGCCTGTGACGGAGCAATGACAGGTCAAACCATCAGCTGCTGTTCTGGATCTGCTTTGCCTCTGCTTCCAATGTGTAAATGAGGAAGATCTTCTGAGATGCAGTTTCCCCCGCCTTGTGATTTGTACTCTGCCAAATGCTCAGCTCCCTTTGGGGAACTTTGTCGTGCCGAAACGTTTGCCCTTTGTCGTGCCAGCTCACAATTGTTGAACAAAATGCTGCAGCAGACTGTACAAAGAGGAAAAGGGAGCTGTTTGTTTCCCTGAGTAACTTCTGGATGATTCCCTTTAGAGCAGCTCTTCAGACTGGTCGAAGGAACCGGCAGTAGAGTTCTCTTCACAACTGGTTAAAAGGAGAGTGAACATGCTCCTGGAGAAGTGAAGGTATCCATGCTGACCAGGCTCTCAGACGGAGATTACAGAACAACTCTCTCCCTCAGTTCTCAGTGAGCGCTGCCTGCTCATCAATCTCAGGCTTTGTCTCTGGCGATGTATAAAGAAAATTGCAACATATGTAGAGTGGGAAGATCAGGAGCCTGCTATCCAGATTCAGCACAACCTGTTCCTATGTGTCGAAACAGAAACTTGTGTCAGCAACAGAAAGAAGCAAAATAAAGGCAAATGAGACAAATGCTCAAACTTTTTAAAATTCCAAACCCTGCACTTTTTCAAGTCAACCGACTTAAAAATGGGAACTGCTCAGTCTCAACAGGATCTGTGGGCACGGGGGAAGCTTAGACCATCTGATCAGTTGGGAGTTTGGGATGAGCTGGGAATTTGGGATGAGTTGGTGATGGGTCCAATGCTCATCATAACCATTGTATAGAGTGGAACTTCATACTACACTCTCCCTAACAATTGTCACACTAACTCTTGGCAGAGGCAATAAAGGTGATGTGGCCGGTTCTAGCAATACGAGGTGTTCCAACTCTCTCAGGTCTCAACAAACTCCAGCCAACTAAGGTCAACCAGGATGTATCAGCAGGTCAACCCTCCCTGTTCCAAACAAATACACTCCTCCATCAAACTCCTTCTCAAAATGACTCGTGTATCATATCAAACTGGCCATTAGATAACCCTTCCCAATGGAGACCGTGCCCTATTTTCGATCAGTTCCAAAAGCTGGTTCACACAGCTTGGGAATGCCCAAAACGAATTCCCTGCCAAGCTTTCACCAGTCAGTGCTGGAATTGGTTTTCCTTGTTTCACCATCGAGCAAATTTCTCAACCTCCTTCCATTCAGTGTCTTCGAGACATTCACACTTTCTCTCAGCAAAATCCCTTTACACAGTGACTGATCTCACTGGGTATACTGCACACCTGACCTGGTATTGTTACGTGAACAGGGGCATCCTTAGCGTTCTACATTCGATGGCATCTCCGGAATGCTGACTCCAACAGCCAGTTTGGAGCGCAGTTGGGTGGTATGCACCGGACTCCAGGACAGCTGCACATTGACTGAGACACACAGCTCTCACCTTTCAGTTGTCACATCAAGGTGTGGGATGGGTTCTCTGGGTCGCGCACTCACCTCTCGAGTCAGAAGGTGCTGGGGGTTCAAGGCCCCGCTCCCCAGACTTGAGCACATAATGCAGGCTGGAACACCAATACAATACTGAGTGAGTGCAGCATATCTTTTAAATGAGACATTAAACGGAGGCTCTGTTTGCCCTCTTAAGTTGACGTATAAGATCCCATCGCACTCTTTGAAGAAAAGCAGGGGAGTTCTCCTTGCACATGATGGAATACATTATCCACGGATTAGTGCTGATAATGTGGGGGCGAAGGGGCTGAAGGTAGTCTGAGCTTTCTGACTATTGCCCTGCAGTCTGTCATCCCTCCAGGCACTATACTGAGCAATGATCCAGCCTCTGTGCACGAGTTAAGGAGTAAGTGATTCTCAACAGAACAGACCTTTTGCTAGCCTCAATCTTTGGTCAGAATATTTCCTGCTACACTTTCATTGGTTTCCACATCCAGAGATGAAATGAGTTACAGAATCAGACATCCAAGTGTATAACATTTCATTGAGTAAATTATTATGCTAACAATCAAAACCAAAACTGCTTTTGAGAAGCAAATCAATTTCCTTTCAGGTCAATAATGATCCCATTTTGAACAGCCAGTTTGCTACTTGGGTATCAAGGCAGAGGTTGAAATTGACCATGAGTCCCGAGGTTTCATTCCCCAAGACGCTGGTCTGGGACAACGCCTAAGTCCAGGGCAAAGTATTTACGGCAAAAATGGAATTTTCTGGAGTGAAACTCAGCTAATATTCATCGGGAAACCTGTCAGTGAGCTGCTGGTCAACCAACACTTGTGAAAAATGAATGATAAAAAATCCAGATTAACGCCAAAGCAAAATACTGCTGATGCTGGAGATCTGAAATAAAAACAGAAGATGCTGGAAATACTCAGCAGCTCTGGCAGTATCTATGGAGAGAGAAATAGCTAATGTTTCCAGTCACTCAGCATTTTCTGTTCTGATTTCAGATTCACCAACATACTGATCACCACACATTGAGTGTGCTTCATAGCTGTGGAAAACTGAATGGAGACGATGCAGCAAGAAATAATCCAACTGGTTTATCGGGGCTAGGCTGGAACGTGGAGTAATCAGTTCAGCCATGGACTTAGTGAATGGCGGAGGAGGCTCGAGGGGCCGAGTGGCCTACTCCTGCTCCTAATTCGTATTTGTTCAGAGAATATCAAGCTGGAATCATGCTTCCTTTCACACTCTGGGCACAGACGACTGAAAGTGACAAGCAATTAGGCAGCAGTGGGTCCAACAGCTTCTGAAGAGTTTCCAAGCTTTGTTACACATTGTTAATACAACTTACTGCAAACAATTCCAGCATGAACACAGCCTGTCTCTGTCCTGCTGCTCCTTCACAAAGCACAGGGCTTTCCACAAGAGGAGAGACTGAGATTGGGAGTGCAGCACTTACATGTCCCTTTCACAAGATAGCCACTTCCTTCGCATCAACATACCTGGTCTTTTTCCAATGATAGAACCTGGTATCCAGCTGATCGACTGCAGATCACTTTCCCATTGCTGTCGAAGGATGCCAGTCTTAATCTGCAATGGAAAGCATCGAGACAGAGTAAAGTCAGAACAACATCAACCCAATGAATACTTCCTTCCTCACTCTGAAGCCAGCTTGGAAGGTCGAAGGACTCACATTATTCACCTTCATCTGTGGCTCAGGAACATTCCTTTTCCCCAAAAATACACTTGAGTCATGAAATTTGTAAAAGTGCATTATTACATAACAGTTCAAATTAGATATTATATAAAGTGCAATACAGATCAGTTTCTTTCATTACAGTACAAGGTGCCTCACTACACTTGCCATTCCAGGTTATATTTACAATGTACCTTTACATTTCATGTTAAACATTCTCTGGTGCAAACAGCCCGAGGGGTTTTACAGAGGTTCCAGTCCCAGGTTCCAGTCCAGGCAGCTGCCCCAAGCTTTCGTGTGTCCCTCAGCACGTAGTCCTGGACCTTGGAATGTGCCAGTCTGCAACACTCGGTCATGGACAACTCTTTGCTGTGAAAGACCAGCAAGTTTGGGTTTCACCGGGTTGATGGTCCTCCAGCAGCAGTTGATGTTTATCTCGGTGTGCGTCCCTGGGAACAGCTCAAAGAGCACAGAGTCCTGTGTTACAGAGCTGCTTGGGATGAACCTCGACAAAAACCACTGCATTTCTTTCCAGACCTATTTTGCAAAGACACATTCCAGATGGAGGTGGACCAAAGTCTCTTCCACACCACAGCCACCTTGAGGGCAGTGTGGGGAGGTGGTGAGACTCCGTGCGTGCAGGAAGGATCTGACGGGGAGGGTCCTTCTCACCACCAGCCAAGCTACGTCTTGGTGTTTGTTTGAAAGTTCTGGCGATGAGGCATTCCGCCAAATGAGTTTGACAGTCTGCTCGGGGAACCATCCGACAGGATCCACCATCTCCATTTCTCACAGGCCCAGAGGACGTTACCTGTGGACCACTGTCTGATAGGCTTGTGGTCAAAAGTGTTTTTCGGTACAAACTTTTCCATGAGGGACAGGTGGGATGGCACATTCTGTGGAAAGGTAGCCAGAGCCATCCTTTGCAACAGCGGGGACAGATAGAACCTCAGCATATAATGACACTTGATGTTAGCGTACAGACTGTCGATGCACAGCTTGATGCAGCCACAGACAAAGCTGACCATCGGGATCACAGCGACATTGGGTATGGGTTTTACCCCTTTATCTAAAGGTTTGAACATTATGTCCCTGCGGACACTGTCCATTTTCGATCTCCACATTAAAGAGGAAGATGGCTCGGGGGACTGCCATGGTGCAGGAGCGGGGTCTGGGCCAGACCTGCTCCATATACAGCAACACCATTAGAACCTCACACCCGATGACCAGGTTCTTACCTGTAACGGAGAGGGAATGCTGCTCCCATATCACCAGTTTCTGTTTCACAACGGCTCTCCGCTCCTTCCAGTTTCTGACAGACACCCTGGCCCCTCCAAACCATATCCTCAACACCTTCAGGTCGTCTGACCTGACGGTGAAGGGGACAAAGGATCAGTCAGCCCAGTTCCCCAAGAACATGGCCTCACTCTTGCTGTGATTTACTTTGGCTCCTGAGGCCAGTTCGAAGTGGTCACAGACACTGATTAGTCTGCGAACAGACAGCAGTTTGATGTGGTGGCAGAAGATGGTGATGTTGTCCATGTACAAGAGGCTCTGACCTGAGTGCCTTTGCTAGCTGGCATTTTAAAAAATTCTTTCATGGATGTGGGTGTCGGTGGAAGGCCAGCATTTGTTGCTCACCCCAAAGTGCCATTGACAACTGCCAGACCAAGTCAGGACAGCAGATGGGTTTTTACAACAATCGATGATAGTTTCATGACACTATTACTGAGACTAGCTTTCAGTTCCAGATTTTTTTTCTCAATCAATTGAATTTATTAATTAATTGAATCTAGACTCCACCAGCTGCCATGGTGGGATGTGAACCCATGTCCCCTGGGCATTAGCCTGGCCTTCTGGATTACTAGTCCAGTAACAATGCCACTACGCCACTGTCTCCCCTCTTATATCTGCATCCTTCCTGATGGACTCAGCAAAAGGTTCGATACAGCAAACAAACAAGACAGGGGAGAGAGGACAGCCCTGTCTGATTCCAGTTTTGATTGGGAAACTTTCTGATTCCCACCCATTGATTGAGACTGTGTCACTGATGTTTGTGTAGAGCAGTTGGATCCAATTGCGGATTTCCTCCCCAAATCCCATTTTGGAAAGCACTTCCATCATGTAGGTGTGCAATATCCTGTCAAAAGTCTTCTCCTGGTCCAAATTGATGAGGCAGGTGTCCACCCTCCCGTCCCACACAAAGGCGATCGTATCCCTGAGTAGCACGAGACTATCAGAGATCTTCCTGCCGGGTACAGTGCAGGTCTGGTCAGGGTGAATCACCAACTCCAGAGCAGACTTGACCAGACTGGCGATGACCTTGGGCAGAATCTTGAAGTCTATACTGAACAGTGAAACGGGCCGCCAATTTCTGATTTCCACTCTCTCCCCCTTTTGCTTGTAGATGAGGGTGATGATGCCTTTCCTCATGGATTCTGACGTACTGCCAGCCAGAAGCATACTCTGGTACACTTCCAGCAGGTCTGGACTGATCCAGTCCCACACACCCCCACACTGACCAAGCAGAGCAGGACCAGAGAGAAGAGTCAGGAGTGGGCGAAGGCAGTCAGGGGTTCTCTGGGCGAAGGAGATATCTGTACCCAGTCAGTTGCTGGTTTACTCCTGCACCATATTCCTGTGTGTCATGACAGACAGCACAACAAGCAGAGCCAGTTACCAAAGGGAAACACAACTCAAACTCTCTTGTCCAGTTGTGTCATGCCTGCATTTTGGGAGTTGCATCCTGTTTTCATTCCCTCCTTGTCAGATTACTATCAGAAAAGCGGAGGGTGTGTGGATTACTGGTTTCCTAATCTGCTGCTTGAAGTGGTTCAAGAGTTCACCAACTGAGGCTCAACTATCACCAGTAACCTGTCTCTCGATGCAGAAATC
The DNA here is from genome assembly GCF_036365525.1 of Heterodontus francisci. NCBI lineage: Eukaryota > Metazoa > Chordata > Chondrichthyes > Heterodontiformes > Heterodontidae > Heterodontus > Heterodontus francisci. Next base: position 16,302,282 of record NC_090417.1, read on the forward strand.
AACAAGCGCATGGGAAAGGCTTCCACTGCTATGTCTAGATTTGCCAAGAGAGTGAGGGAAAATGGCGCACTGACACGGAACACAAAAGTCCGAGTGTATCAAACCTGCGTCCTCAGTACCTTGCTCTACGGCAGCGAGGCCTGGACAACGTACGTCAGCCAAGAGCGACGTCTCAATTCATTCCATCTTCGCTGCCTCCGGAGAATACTTGGCATCAGGTGGCAGGACCGTATCTCCAACACAGAAGTCCTCAAGGCGGCCAACATCCCCAGCTTATACACACTACTGAGTCAGCGGCACTTGAGATGGCTTGGCCATGTGAGCCGCATGGAAGATGGCAGGATCCCCAAAGACACATTGTACAGCGAGCTCGTCACTGGTATCAGACCCACCAGCCGTCCATGTCTCCGCTTTAAAGACGTCTGCAAACGCGACATGAAGTCCTGTGACATTGATCACAAGTCGCGGGAGTCAGTTGCCAGCGTTCGCCAGAGCTGGCGGGCAGCCATAAAGGCGGGGCTAAAGTGTGGCGAGTCGAAGAGACTTAGCAGTTGGCAGGAAAAAAGAAAGAAGCGCAAGGGGAGAGCCAACTGTGTAACAGCCCTGACAACCAATTTTATCTGCAGCACCTGTGGAAGAGTCTGTCGCTCTAGAATTGGCCTTTATAAACACTCCAGGTGCTGCTTCACCAACCACTGACCACCTCCAGGCGCGTATCCATTGTCTCCCGAGACAAGGAGGCCAAAGAAAGAAAGAAAGAAATCTGCTGCTTGAGCTCAGCAGTTTGACAGGCATGTGAGTGCGGCAGAATTGAATCCAGCATCGTGTTCCCCCACCTCCCCGTCCACAGGTGTCGTCCTCCTTGCAGCATTCTCCAAAAGTCCTACCTTGACATCCTACCGTGTGGGAAATTATGAACAGCTTCCCTGTCCACAATGGAGAATCCCAGCTCTCAGTCTGCAAGCAGGAGCCAACTGCCTTTCCTCACTTTGTACTAAAGGCACGCACAATTGCTTTCCACCGTCATTTTCTGCACTTGGAAAGAATCTGAGCAGCCGAGCCTTTTCGATAAGCAGAGGGCACCGATTTCAGTGGATTGGCAGAAGAACCAGAGGTGACGTGTGGAGGAGAAACTTTCTGAACACAATGCATGCGTTGCATTTGGAATGGTCTGCCTGATGGGGCGGTGAAAACAGATTCAAAAGGGCATTGGATAAATCCGTGAAGGTGTTAGAAAACTGCAGGGATATGGGGAGTGAGACGAACCAGATTGCTCCTGGAAAGAGCCAGCATAGGCTCGACTGGCCAAACTGCCTTCCTCTGTGCTGTACTCATGTATAAAGCTGCAACACAGCTTGGCAAGAAGCTCATTGAATCTTCATTCCATACCAAGAATTCATGCCACTGTAACACAAAAAGAAGCCTCAAGTAACACAGTAATATTATCATGTGAACATTTGGTGTTTGAAATCGAAGTGAGGAAATGATGTTGGATTTGTGCCGCGGTATTGGTGAGGCCACAGTCAGAATACTGCACGCACCACAGGACACCCCATTGCAACAAAGATATCAGCAGCAGGTAAAATAAGTTTTATAGTAGTGAAAAAGGTTTAAAAATTGGGGCAATTTTCATTGGAAGAGAGAAGGTTCAGTGGGGAATCTATCAGGTTTTTAAATCTAAGAAAGGTTTTGAGAAAGAAAATTGTGAGAGACTGTATCCAGCTGCAGCTACTGGCCACCCACATTACAGAGCTGAAGCTGCGGGTGGATTCACTGTGATGCATCCGCGATGCTGAGCAAGTTGTGGATAGCACGTTTAGTGAGGTGGTCACACCGCAGGTAATGGCTGCACAGGCAGTAAAGAGGTGGGTGACCACCAGATGGAGCAGTAGGCGCAGGCAGGTAGTTCAGGACTCCCCTGTGGCCATCCCCCTCTCAAACAGATATACCGCTTTCGATACTGTTGGTGGGGGGGAATGACCTCCCGGTGAAAGCAACAACAGCCAAGTTCGTGGCACCACGGAGGGCTCTGCTGCACAGCAGGGGATGAAAAGGGGTGGAAGAGCTTTAATGATAGGGGATTCTATCATAAGGGGTGCAGATAGGTGTTTCTGTGGCCACAAACGGGACTCCAGGATGGTATGTTGCCTCCCTGGTGCTAGGGTCAAGGATGTCTCGGAGCGGCTGCAGGACATTCTGAAAGGGGAGGGTGAGCAGCCAGAGGTCATGGTCCAAATTGGTACTAACGACAAAGGCAGGAAGAGAGATGAGGTCCTGCAAAGTGAATAGAGGGAGTTAGGCAGAAGGTTAAAAAGCAGGACCTCTAGGGTTGTAATCTCAGGATTACTTCCTGTGCCACGTGCTAGTGAGGGTAGGAATAGGAGGATTAGGTAAATGAATGCGAGGCTGAAGAGCTGGTGTAGGTGGGAGGGCTTCAGCTACTTGTATCATTGGAATCTCTTCTGGTGCAGAGGTGACCTGTACAAGAAGAACGGGTTGCATTGAACTGGAAGGGGACCAATATCCTTGCGGGGAGGTTTGCTGGTACTACTCGGGAGGGTTTAAACCAGTCTTGCAGGGGGGTGGGACCCAAAGTAGTAGTCTCTCAGATGAGATAGTTGAGGCAAATGTAGAGCAGGTCCAGTAGGCAGACCGGGCAGGGGCAGGACAGGGAACGTGGAAGGTCTGGTAGGCTAAACTGCATTTACTTTAATGCAAGAAGCCTTACAGGTAAGGCAGATGAACTCAGAGTATGGATCGGTACATGATCCGCAGAGATCAGTGCTGGGACTTTTGCTGTTTGTAGTATATAGAAATGATTTGGAGGAAAATGTAGCTGGTCTGATTAGTAAGTTTGCGGACGACACAAAGGTTGGTGGAGTTGCGGACAGTGATGAGGATCGTCAGAGGATACAGCAGGATATAGATCGGTTGGAGACTTGGGCGGAGAAATGGCAGATGGAGTTTAATCCGGACAAATGTGAGGTTATGCATTTTGGAAGATCTAATGCAGGTGGGAAGTATACAGTAAATGGCAGAACCCTTAGGAGTATTGACCGGCAGAGAGATCGGGGCATACAGGTCCACAGTTCACTGAAAGTGGCAACGCAGGTGGATGAGGTAGTCAAGAAGGCATACGGCATGCTTGCCTTCATCGGTCGGGGCATAGAGTATAAAAATTGGCAAGTCATGTTGCAGCTGGACAGAACCTTAGTTAGGCCACACTTAGAATATTGCGTGCAATACTGGTCGCCACACTACCAGAAGGACGTGGAGGCTTTGGAGAGGGTACGGAGGAGGTTTACCAGGATGTTACCTGGTCTGGAGGGCATTAGCTATGAGGAGAGGTTGGAAAAACTCGGATTGTTTTCACTGGAACGACGGAGGTGGAGGGGCGACATGATAGAGGTTTACAAAGTTATGAGCGGCATGGACAGAGTGGATCGTCAGAAGCTTTTTCCCAGGGTGGAAGAGTCAGTAACTAGGGGACATAGGTTTAAGGTGCGAGGGGCAAAGTTTAGAGGGGATGTGCGAGGCAAGTTATTTACACAGAGGGTGGTGAGTGCCTGGAACTTGCTGCCAGGGGAGGTGGTGGAAGCAGATACGATAGCGATGTTTAAGAGACATCTTGACAAATATATAAATTGGAAGGGAATAGAGGGATATGGGCCCCGGAAGTGCAGAAGGTGTTAGTTTCGGCAGGCATCAAGATCGGCGCAGGCTTGGAGGGCCGAATGGCCTGTTCCTGTCCTGTACTGTTCTTTGTGTCCAGGATAGTTTTCTGAAACAGTATGTTTCTCTACTAGAGAAGGGGCTACACTCGACCTCCTCTTCGGAAATGAGGATGGGCAGGTGGTTGATATGTCAGTGGGGGAGCACTTTGGGACAAGTGACGATAACTCTATTATCTTCAATATAGTTATGGATAAGTATAGGACTGGACCTCAGGTTGAAATTGGGGGAAGGCTAATTTCGATGGCATCAGACAGGAACTCTCAAAATTTGAACGGGAGTGGCTGTTTACAGGTCAAAGGACGTCTGGCAAGAGGGAGGCTTTTAAAAGTGAGATAGGAAGAGTTCAGGGCTGGCATGTTCCTGTTAGATGGAAGGGCAAGGCTGGCAAGTTTAGGGAACCTTGGTTGACGAGGGATATTGAGGGTCTGGTCAGGACAAAGAAGGAGGCATATGTCAGGTATAGGCAGCTGGGATCGAGCGAGTCCCTCGAGGAGTATAGGGGATGTAGGACTCCACTTAAGAAGGAAATTAGGAGGGCGAAAAGGGGCCATGAGATTTCACAGAATCACAGAATAATACAGTTCAGAAGAGGTCCTTCGGCCCATCGAGTCTGCACCGATACATTGAAGACACCTGGCCTGTCCACCTAATCCCATTTGCCAGCACTTGGCCCATAGCCTTGAATGTTATGACGTGCCAAGTGCTCATCCAGGTACTTTTTAAAGGATGTGAGGCAACCTGCCTCTACCACCCTCCCAGGCAGGGCATTCCAGACCGTCACCACCCTCTGGGTAAAAAAGTTCTTCCTCAAATCCCCCTTAAACCTCCCGCCCCTCACCTTAAACTTGTGACCCCTCATAACTGACCCTTCAACTAAGGGGAACAGCTGCTCCCTAGCCACCCTGTCCATGCCCCTCATAATCTTGTACACCTCGATCAGGTCACCCCTCAATCTTCTCTGCTCCAGCAAAAACAACCCAAGCCTATCCAACCTCTCTTCATAGCTTAAATGTTCCATCCCAGGCATCATCCTGGTGAATCGCCTCTGCACCCCCTCCAATGCAATCACATCCTTCCTATAATGTGGCGACCAAAATTGGACACAGTACTCCAGCTGTGGCCGTACCAAAGTTCTGTACAACTCCAACATGACCTCCCTGCTTTTGTAATCTATGCCTCGATTGATAAAGGCAAGTGTCTCATATGCCTTTTTCACCACCCTATTAACCTGCCCTTCTGCCTTCAGAGATCTATGGACAAACACGCCAAGGTCCCTTTGTTCCTCGGAACTTCCCAGTGTCAGGCCATTCATTGAACACTTCCGTGTCACATTACTCCTTCCAAAGTGTCTCACCTCACACTTTTCAGCGTTAAATTCCATCTGCCACTTTTCTGTCCATTTGACCATCCCATCTATATCTTCCCGTAACCTAAGACTGGTAACCACTCCGTCAATCTTTGTGTCATCCGCGAACTTACTGATCCTACCCCCCACATAGTCATCTATGTCGTTTATATAAATGACAAACAATAGGGGACCCAGCACAGATCCCTGTGGTACGCCACTGGACACTGGCTTCCAATCACTAAAACAGCCGTCTGTCGTCACTCTCTGTCTCCCACAGCTAAGTCATTTTGAATCCACCTTATCAAGTTACCTTGTATCCCATGTGCATTTGCTTTCTTGATAAGTCTCCCATGTGGGACCTTGTCAAAGGCTTTGCTGAAATCCACGTAAACTACATCAACTGTACTACCCTCATCTACACACCTGGTCACATGCTCAAAAAATTCAATCAAATTTGTCAGGCATGACCTCCCTCTGACAAAGCCATGCTGACTATTCCTCATCAAATTTTGCCTCTCCAAGTGGAGATAGATTCTCTCCTTCAGAATTTTCCCCAATAGTTTCCCTGCCACTGACGTGAGATTTCCCTGGCAGATAAGATAAAGGAGAATCCTAAAAGATTCTATAAGTATATTAAGAGTAAAAGGGTAGCTAGGGAGAGAGTAGCTCCCCTTAAGGATCAGTGTGGCAATCTATGTGTGGAGCCACGGGAAATGGGCGAGGTCTTAAATGAATATTTCTCGTCCGTATTTACCGTGGAGAAGGTCATGGAAGCTAGTGAGTTCAAGGGAGGGAACACCGATATCCTGGAGCATATCAACATTACAAAGGAGGAGGGTGTTGGAGGTTTTGAAGCGCATTAAGGTGGATAAATCCCCAGAGCCTGACCAGGTGTATGTTAGGATGCTATGGGAAGCAAGGGAGGAGATTGCTGGGGCCCTGGCAGAGATTTTTGTATCATCATTAGCCACGGGTGAGGTACCGGAAGACTGGAGGATAGCTAATGTTGTGCCTTTATTTAAGAAGGGCAGCAGGGATAAACCAGGAAACTACTGGCCGGTGAGCCTTACATCAGTGAAGGGATTCTGAGAGACAGGATTTATATGCATCTGGAAAGGCATGGTCTGATTAGGGATAGTCAGCATGGCTTTGTACGTGGGAAATCATGTCTCACGAATTTGATTGAGTTTTTCGAGGAGGTGACCAAGAGGATTGACGAGGGCAGGGCGATGGACATTGTCTCCATGGACTTTAGCAAGGTCTTTGACAAGGTCCTGCATGGTAGGCTGGTCCAGAAGGTTCGAACACATGGGATCCAGGGTGAGCTCGCAAATTGGATACAAAATTGGCTTGGTGATAGGAGGCAGAGGGTGGTAGTGGAGGGCTGTTTTTCAGATTGGAGGACGGTGACCAGTGGTGTGCCGCAGGGATCGGTGCTGGGCCCTCTGTTGTTTGTCATATATATTAATACCTTGGATGTGAATGTAGGGGGCATGATTAGTAAGCTTGCAGAGGACACTAAAATTGGTGGTGTAGTGGGCAGTGAGGAAGGTTGTCTGAGGTTACAACAGGATATAGATCAACTGGGAAAGTGGGCAAGGGATTGGCAAATGGAATTTAACCCAGACAAGTGTGAAGTGATGCATTTTGGGAAGTTAAACCAGGGCAGGACATGTACAGTGAATGGCAGGGCCCTGGGGAGTGTTGTTGAGCAGAGAGACCTTAGGGTGCAAGTACATAGTTCCCTGAAAGTGGCAACACAAGGAGACAGGGTGGTGAAGACGGCGTATGGCATGCTTGCCTTCACCGGCCAAGGCATTGAGTACAAGAGTTGGGACATCATGTTAGTCATACATAACGTTGGTTAGGCCGCATTTGGAGTACTGCATGCAGTTCTGGTCGCTGCACTACAGGAAAGATGTGATTAAGCTGGAGAGGGTGCAGAAAAGATTCACGAGGATGTTGCCTGGTTTGGAGGGCTTGAGTTATGAAGAGAGATTGGATAGGCTGGGTCTGTTTTCCCTGGAGCGAAGGAGGCCGAGAGGGGACATGATAGAGGTATATAAAATTATGAGAGGCATAGATAGGATAGATAGCCAGAGTCTGTTTCCCATGGTAGGGGTGACTAAAACTCGGGGGCATAGATTTAAGGTGAGAGGGAGGAGGTTTAAAGGGGATCAAAGGGATAAATCTTTCACACAAAGAATAGTGGGTATCTGGAATGAGCTGCCTGAGGAGGTGGTGGAGGCAGGAACAGTAGCGACATATAAGAGGCAATTGGACAGGTACTTGAATGAGCAAGGCATAGAGGGATATGGAATTAATGCAGGCAGGTGGGATTAGTATAGATAGGCATTATGGTCGGCAGGGACGCGGTGGGCCGAAGGGCCTGCTTCTATGTTGTACGACTCTATGACTTGTCTCCATTAACTGGCAACAAGGGTGACATAGGCTAAAAATCCTCAAAATGAAAGACAGATTAGAAATCATCTTTTCACAGTGTCGGTTACAAGCACATGGAACACTTGAGTGTAAATGGCTACTGAGGCAGGCACTGTAACGCTGTTTCAAAAGGAAGAATATGAAAAGATAGAAAAAGGATTACAGCAGAATGCTCTAGTTAAAGAACTGGCACAGGGACAATTGACCTCCTTCTGTGCTGGAATTTCTCCTCACTGAAATTCTCTTGGCCACTCCTTTCATGGGGCCGATAACCCATTTGTCCTTGTCTCCGCTTTAAAGACGTCTACAAACGCGACATGAAATCCTGTGACACTGATCACAAGTCGTGGGAGTCAGTTGCCAGTGTTCGCCAGAGCTGGCGGGCAGCCATAAAGGCGGGGCTAAATTGTGGCGAGTCGAAGAGACTTAGTAGTTGGCAGGAAAAAAGACAGAGGCGCAAGGGGAGAGCCAACTGTGTAACAGCCCCGACAAACAAATTTCTCTGCAGCACCTGTGGAAGAGCCTGTCACTCTAGAATTGGCCTTGATAGCCACTCCAGGCGCTGCTCCACACACCACTGACCACCTCCAGGCGCTTATCCATTGTCTCTCGAGAAAAGGAGGCCAAAGAAGAAGAATAACCCATTTGAAGTGGGAAATAAATTCATCAATTAAAAAAGCCTACCAGGAGAGTTTGATATGAATGCATTATGAAGTCAAATTACAAGGAAACCTTTCAAGTTTTATAATCGCAATGTTACCATCAATTGATGGTGCCATTCCTGATCATTAACCTTGTCTCACTTTCCTTCTCCCCACCACTGACAAAATGGCACAAAGCAAAAAATGATATGGGCTGAAGAGCAATTTTCTTAACGCAACAGCTGAGTGTAAACTCAATGTCATTCCAGTGTGCGACCTGTGGAAACCGTAATGTCGGAACCAAACTAGTCAGTATTAAATATAACATGTACAAGCTGCATACTCTCAGGACCATCAGCTAACTGTCAGGTACTAAAATATTCCATTCTCCTGCTTCATCCTTCACCCCAATAAGGAGCAGATTCAATAATATATAATATAACATGTACAAGCTGCATACTCTCAGGACCATCAGCTAACTGTCAGGTACTAAAATATTCCATTCTCCTGCTTCATCCTTCACCCCAATAAGGAGCAGATTCAATAATTGCAATGTGACATTTCTGATAAAGGTTGCAATCAAAACAACAGACACCCACTGCTTGTGGGTGGATTTGCTGTTTAGTGCACAATGCATTGTTTCTGGAAGCCACTTAAAGAGCAGATTGAGAGTAAGGCCACTGTGATAAATCACCTTCCCAATTCCAGGACAGACATCACCTTCTTTATTGTGAACACAGTTCAAGCCATTAGGTTCCAGGGGCTCTTGATTAATAATCACTCAAACACTTCTCGTTTGGCATTAGGCCAGCAAACCATTCGATTAATCATCTCAAGTCTGACATCAATCGATTTTTGCCAGCCAAGGAACTGGAGCTGAGACTGAGTTCAGATACACATCGGCCTTAATCTTCCTGAATAACGCAACAGGCTCAAGGGGCTGAATGGCCTCCACCTGGTCCTCTGCTTCGGAAGCACATCACTGTTCTATTCTCAGCACGGCAGCTAAGGAATTTAAATTAGATGAATAAAATAAATCTTGGACAAAAATCAGTAATGGTCTCGTCAAATCTCATCTGGTTCACTAATGTCCCTGAGAGAAGGAAATCTGCTGTCCTTACCTGGTCTGGCCTACATGTGACTCCAGATCCACAGCAATGTGGTTGACTCTTAACAGCCCTAACAAACTGTGACAAAAAAATGAAGTGGTTCAAGAAGCCGGCTCACCACCACCTTCTCAAGGGCAAACAGGGCTGAGCAATAAATGAAGGCAAGAAAACATTGTGCAACTAAGGCAGCCACAATCTGCACTTGGCTGCACCAGAAGGAATCCGGCTCAAAATTAAGAAGATATGCATCTTCCGTGTCGAGATCACTCCTAGTGAAGCAGTGTTCCAAAACAGTATTTGGTACAGCGTATTGCTGCATACTGGGCTCTCCTGTCCTCAGTGCAGTTTTAGGTTTCCAATCAGTAACTCTCTGAAGATTTGTGTAAACCTCAAATCCTCCTGCAGCTCCTTCTGAATGCAGTTTCTAATTAAAATTCTCATGCACAGTACAATTGCATTGTCATTCCTCACCTCTTTCACAGAGACATTTAATCAGGCTTTTTAATCACAAGTACTCTGTAATGTTCCTGAACATCAGCTAAGATCATGAAAATCATTTATCATCTCCAGAACTGGAAGAATTGATGAAAATAAAGGCCAAGGAGAGACTGTACCTGACGTGTCACCGTGCAATGGTATCATTTGGAAGAAACAATGATTGAACTGAATGGTTTGGAAGACCTTCTCAAGGAAGGAAGGGGGATTTCCCTCAGGGACCCTGACTTATTACATGTGGCATGATGACACCTGATCAGTGTTCAATGCAGCAAAATTCTGCTTGCAATTATCTGATGAAATGAGCCCCCAGGTTACAGGTATGGGTACTGCTGCCACCCAGGTACTGCCCTCTGATAGTGCTGTACAAAGTACCAGAATAAAGAGGACCTGTGAGTAGAGAAAGCTTGTTTCTGATGTTCACTTGTGCATTCCACTTCTGAGATGCCACACAATGTAATTATTTGCAAGGAAGGCAGTGGGTGAAGGGGTTGGAGAAAAGTGTATTGTGTGTGTGTGTGTGTGTGTGCATGAGTGAGGGGGGAAGTTGGAGAAAGTGGGTCGAGAGAGAGCGAGTGTGCATAGACTGCACGAGCTCCGTCGTCAGGAGTTCAGCTCCCCATCGAGGCTGTGCAACCTTGTTCAAACTACACATCTGAATTCTCCCACTGTTAATCACCCTCTGTCAGGGAGGAACATGAATTTGAAATGTTGCTGCATTGTGTAAATGGGACAGGGAAGACAAGAATGTTATAACAAACGGGTTAGAATGTACTGAATATCTGAATAACTGATCCTTTGTAACATCTCCTGTTGCCCACATTGTGGATGTTTCAAGATTCCTGGTTCAGATTCCTTTCAAACAAATGATCTTGTGTTTACGATCTATTCCCCAGCTGCTCCCTCACACTGCCAATCCACGAGCATTTCTGGAAACGGTCACTTTCCTTCCCTGAGTCCTCAATAAACCAAACACATTGCTTTGATTCAAACAAAAGTCATTTCATCTTCCAACCAACATGAACATTTCTGACTGAGTTACTGCAGCATTAAACAAACTGGTTTCACACAGAATTCCTTCTCCCCCCTCTCCCAAGCCCAATACCATTTCATTTTCCTCAAAATCACTTTCAGACATTTCAAGTAAAAGGTGCATTTTGCACTTCCTCTGATCACAGCCTCGGAGATGAAGTGGAAAAAGGGAAAGGTGAAATCTCTCGCTGTGTGTCCTGAATACAGAAAAGCAGCTCTTACCTAAAGGCGATGTTCCTGTGGGCTAACAGGCTCACGGCCCCATTGCAGGGTTGGCTCAGGGTATTCCTTTTGAAGATGATAAATCGATTGGTATATGTGACTAGCAGATCAAAGCCAAAACTGAAACCAGTCCACCGCCAGCAGTACTGGGAGGAGGGAAAAAGCAACAAGTCTGTTACTACTGCAAAGACACTGTGACCACTGATAAAGACTGAATAAACAGTTACATGCAGCCGTTAACTGAATCAGGGCGAGGTTGCAAGGAGAGGCTTTCTTTCCGAAGATAACAGGGTTTTGGTGTGTTCAGAAAAACTCTTCAGTATAAATCAAAGGTCATTATTTTGACACTATACAGGTCAGTGTTCGGACTGCACCTGGGACAATGGTGCCACCCTGTGATGGGTGATAGAATAGCCTTGGAGAAGATGCAGGTAACAGCTACTAGAATAATGCCTGGTTCATGGCCCCTCAGTTACTCAGACTGCCTCAAGGACCTTGGTTTGCTTCTTACAGAGTAGCATAGACTGAGAGGAGAACTGACAGAGGTCTATACAACAATGAAAGGGCTGCTCAACGTCCCTAATGATTGATTCTTCCAGTCAAAAAGATTGGGAAGGAACAGGGGAATTGTGGAAGAGTAGGAACTGAATGGATGTTGGGCGGATCCTCTTTTCCCAGAGAGCACTAAGCCTCTAGAATATAGTAATATAAAAGCACAATACTGTAAATGCTGGAAATCTGAAATAAAAACAAGAAATGCTGGAAATACTCAGCAGGTCTGGCAGCATCTGCGGAGAGAGAAGCAGAGTTAACGTTTCAGGTCAGTGACCCTTCTTCAGAACCTTCTGAAGTTCTGACGTTAAATCTGCTTCTCCCTCCACAGATGCTGCCAGCCCTGCTGAGTATTTCCAGCGTTCCTTGTTTTTACTCTAGAATACAGTGTTGGGTTGAGAAGAGGGAATGTTCTCACTCTCAGAGTGGTGGAGTAACTCAAGTTCTCCTGCACACCAACTTCATGTGTTGCTATGCTCTGAAAGTTTGGAACCCTCTCTCGTGCTTATGGTTGGACTAGTTTACCCCAATTATGAAGCATAATCAGTGTCTTTACTTTCAGAACATGAGTTAGCGGAGTCCAGGTTTACTAATGAACTCCAAATTATGGTAAATCACTAACCAGAGAATACCTGAGATACCCAACCAAGTCCCCTGTGTTCTCTGATGCCTCAAAATAGCAGCCTCCAGGGGCAGGCTCAATAATATTGGAATAAAAATCAGAGAAGTGAAAAAGACTGCAACAGTACAATAACCAAACTCTCACACGACAGAAAGTGATGAAAAGACACCAGACATGTGCAGAATCTTTTCAATCATGAAGTGAAGGTTGTGAAAGGCTCGCTGGGTTCGAAGGATATTCTTTCTGTGATGTTTGAGCTGACTCTACAAAGATCCTCCCTGAACAAACACTTAGTGTTTCAGCAAACTAGTGCCCTGTTAGCGCTGTTCAAAGCTCCCTGGTTTGACAAGTTCTCGACAGTGTGAGAATCAGATACAGGGACCTCATCAACACAAACAATGCATCCGACTTGTGAAACTGGACAGGCATTGACCAGAACAAAGAACATGAAGTTTAGAACAAGATTTCCCTTTGGAGACCATGACAAGGTCTCTAATGGTCACCCACTGGTTAAGACTGTCACTGACCAAAGAGGCTAAAATAGCCCTTTCTGAACATGTTAAAATCAGCACACTGGGGAAATTAAACCCATTAATGAGTGGCTTTCAAGGCTGGGATTCAAACTCCTCTTTCCTACTGGGAACTGGGGCTGGAAAATTACAGTTGACAACCATCTGGACAATGGATTGATTTGCCAGCTTTGGTGAGCTTGAAAAATAAAATAAAAAGCTCAGTAGCTTATAAATAACCTCAGTGCACTGCTTCCTCCATTTCCTGAAATGCTTCACGTATCTCACTATCATCCCGTGCTTCACAGCCAAGTGGGTCCTGATTTAGAGATACAGCACTGAAACAGGCCCTTCAGCCCACCGAGTCTGTGCCGACCATTAACCACCCATTTATACTAATCCTACACTAATCTGATATTTCTACCACATCCTCATCTGTCCTTATATTTCCCTACCACCTACCTAAACTAGTGGCAATTTATAATGGCCAATTCACCTATCAACCTGCAAGTCTTTTGGCTGTGGGAGGAAACCGGAGCATTCCACGGTGTCTGCAAAGATGGAGAATCCACAAACGCAGGAGTTAGTTGAAACAACTAGTCACATGACTAACTTGCTGGCCCAGGTTTGTTTGAACTGCTCACAGCACAGTTTGGGAGACTGCAAATGAACTTGGAAGAAGACAGCCTCTCTCTTGGCTAGCTCTCTCTCTCATGAATTTCCAGATCCACTGAAGACACTTAAACCTTAAGGGAGAACACCCCTACATCGAAAAAAGTCTGAAAGCGTTCACTGGGCCCCAACAAAACGGCAAGATTTACCTGCAGTCAAAGACTCTCCATCGAACTCAAAAGACAGTAAACAAACCCCAGCTATTGCTTCAAACTTTTCCCCTTTATTCTTTTTACTTTTCTGTCTCTATCAGCGTGTGTGTTTATCACGTATGCATTCTAGCGTGGTCACGTCGTGTATTCGTAGTCTTCAACCGAATTAGAGTTTAAGATTAACAAACGTACATTTTTCTTGTTTAAATCGAAGAAAACCTGTCTGGTTGATGTCTTTGCCTTACAACTGGAGAGCAGTGAACAAGGATCCACTGAGGGGGGAGCTAAAAACACGGTGTTTTTAAAAATTAAACTCTGCTACGGTTAAACCAGTCAATATCTGAGAGGGAAACCCGAGGCCTCTTTCTCACCTGGTCCTAACAGTGCAGCTGACACCCATTTCCATCCATCGTACTGAACACGCAGATATTGTACACAAGTGTCAGCATGGGTGCACTTTTGATTTGGATCACCAGGTGGCTTCCAATCTCACTCCAGAGACCCGAGCATTTTGTCTCCACTGACAATTCAGTGCAGCAGTGACAGAGTGCTGCACTGTCAGAAGTGCCATTTCTCAGATGAGAGTAAACCAAGGCCTCGTCTCCAGGTACAGGTGGATATCAAACCTTCCAACGTCCTTTTTTTAAGATATAGAAAAGGGAGTTCTCCCAATATCCTCACCCCACACCAGTCAAACAGATGAACTAATCATGTATCTCCTTTCGGCAGAGAGCGTTGATAGAGGTGCTCCATGTCAGGGGCAGTTTTAATAAGGAGAACCTGTTCTCAGTGCCAGAAGGGTCGGGAACCAGAGGACACAAATTGAAGATAACTACTTAGTGCAAGTCGACTGCTACGCTTTTATAGGAACAACAGCAACGTGTTATGACCGCTGAACTTTGTCAGATGGTTATGTTTTAAAAACTGCGATCTTTAATGCAGTGTAAAATGGACATTCGGAAGAGACATGTGACCTCACACAAAATCTGCCCAGAGACAAGGCAGGGGTCTTCGTTTCCATGACAACAAGGAACCCAGATCAAAGTCCCTTTTGAAAGCAGGGTGCCAGGTTGTAACCGAAAGGACAATGGGTTTCGCTCTCCCAGACTCTCAGAATGTAAACAGGGAGCCAGGGACTCTCAAATGCAAATCCGAATGACAATTTTTACCACCTGGAAACAAAGGAAGGCACTGGTGGTTTTGCTGTGGCCAGACCTATGGACTCTGAGAAATTCTAAAAGGCAAATGACCAGCAAAAGGCTACTTAGATTTGAACCCCGTTCGAAGACTCGAGGTTTGTGGAGGAGAAAAGACCAAGGGAGACACCAGAGATTGCCTTTTTAACGGAAGTCCAGTCGAATGTTCTCGGAAGAAGTGAGCGAAGAGGATATTGGCTTTGAGAAGGACACTAGCAGATCCAACCCATTGCAACTGGGAGGAGTTTGAGACTTTTAGCTTCAAGGATACCTTTTCGATGAGACCAATGTATAATGTAGAAATGTGGTGTGGGGTTTGCGAGTGTAATTTCGTGTAGAAGCTACCTACTAGTACTGTATATTTCAAGCTGATGTTTAGTCTAGTTGTTAGAGCAAAAGTTCTTAAAACGTGGAATCTTGTCGGGTAATTCTTGAATAGGTCTGGGGAGTTCATATCTCTTTTAAAGTTAATGGTCTCAACTGAGGTCTGAACAATCTACACTTCAAAAGTAATTAGAATTATAGAATCGCAACACAAAAGGAGGCCATTCGGTCCATCGTGCCTGTGCCAGCTCGTTGAAAGGTCGATCCAATCAGTCCCACTCCCCCTGCACTTCCCCCCACAGAACTGCAATTTTTTCCATTGCAAGTATTTATCCAATTCCCTTTTGAAAGTTACAGTTGAATTTGTTTCCACCGCCCTTTCAAAAAGTGCATTCCAGATTATAACAACTCACGATGTGAAAAAAAATCAGTTCTCATGCTGCGTCTGGTTCTTTCATCAATTAGCTTCCATCTGGTTACTGACCCTTCTGCCACTGGAAACACTTTCTCCTTATTGACTCTATCCTTCATGATTCAGAACATCTCCATTAAATCTTCAAGGAGAACAACCCGAGTTTCTCTCATCTCTCCATGTATCTGATGTCTTTCATCCCTGGTACTTATCTAGAAAATCTGCTCTCCGAGATTTGTGTCATGATGAAACTTTGAAATTCTGCTGTGTATACCTCAGTATGACTTATTAATTTATGACAAAAAGAGCAGTGATCCTAACACTGATCCCTGGGGAACGTTGCACACTACCGTCTCGTTCACCACTACACACTGCTTTCTCTCCCTGAGTCACTGACACATTGAGGTATCAGAGGCAGTGACTGTGTCAATCAGCTTCAATGTTACGAACACATCTATGAAGCAGTCCTTTATCAATCACAGTCCATACACACATCATCATCCACACGACCATCAACAAACCTCTTTGTTACTTTATCAAAGAACTCGATCAATTCAGTCAGACAGGATTTGCCTTGAATAAATCTGAGCTGTCTGTCATGTATTAATTTATTGGCTGTGAAATGAATGGGTCTAAATGCTATCCTGATATAAAATGGGTTAGGGATATAAAACTGATCACTTTCAAACAGTTGAAGAATAGTCAGATCATTTCAAAAGAGGCTGAAAATCTGTCAATTGCAGTACTGGGATTGGCAACAAAAGAGCTAGAGTGAACTAAGACTGTTGTATCGATATTTAAAATAGGCGCATAGATCTTTAAAATGACACGAGCAAGTGCAGAAAATAATCAAACAGACTAATGGAATGCTAGCCTTTACATCTAGGGGACTGGAGTATAAAGACACAGAGGTTATGCTGCAGCTGTACAAAACCCTGGTTAGACCCCACTTGGAGTACAGTGAGCAGTTCTGGGCACCACACCTTAGGAAGGATATATTGGCCTCGGAGGGAGTGCAACGTAGGTTTACAAGAATGATACCTGGACTACAGGCGTTAAGTTACGAGAAGAGATTACAAATTAAGCCTGTTTTTGCTCGAATTTAGAAGGTTAAGGGGTGATCTGATCCAAGTCTTCAAGATATTAACAGGAAAAGACAGGCTAGATAAAGATAAACTATTTCCACTGGTTGGAGATTCTAAAACTAGGGGGCATAGTCTAAAAATTAGGACCAGACCGTTCAGGAGAGATGTTAAGAAGCACTTCTTCACGCAAAGGGTGGTCGAGGTTTGGAACTCTCTCCCACAAACAGCAATTGAAGCTAGAACAGTTGTTAATTTTAAATCTGAGATAGATAGATTTTTGTTAAGCAAAGATATTAAGGGATATGGGCCAAAGGCAGGTATATGGAGTTAGGCCGCGGATCAGCCATGATCTCATTGAATGGTGGGACAGGCTCGAGGGGCTGAATGGCCTACTCCTGTTCCTACCTTCCTATGTCCTCTGTCCCTATCTTTTCCGAGCATGAATGCACTTGCAACATTGTTAACATTTTAACACTGCACTGAAGATGGAATTCTCGGAAAACCATTCTCAGCTCTTCTTTGAAAAGTAAAAGATTCTGCTATGTATAAATGCAAAGGATATCAGACGAAAGCAGTGCTAGAGGGCAGAAATATCAATTAATCACGAATAAATCTAATGGGGAATTCAGGAGAAACCTCTTTCCCCAGAGAGTGGTGAGAATGTGAAACTCACAACCACAGGGAGTAGTTGAAGTGAATAGTATCGATGTATTTAAAGGGAGGCTGGATAAACACGAGGGAGAAAGGAATAGAAGGATACGTTGATCAGGTGAAATGAGGAATGATGAGAGACTTGAGTGGAGTATACACTGGTTGGGCTGAATTGTTTCTGTGTTGTAAGTTCTTTGTAATTTCATACACATTTGTTGCTATCAGCTAGAAGTTTACTATTATTGTTTGAATTCTGGTTAGGTAAAACTCATTTCCCTTTTCCACTGTACTTACATCACCATCTTTTGCCAGTTTTCGTCCACACCGCATACTGTGTCCCTCAAATTCTTCTTTGTTCAATTCCTTTGGCCTAGAAAGACAGTTACATTCCAATTAAAGTGAGTTTAACTTGTTACACATTAGTCGAGACACTTAAGCACAAAATCTTGGCTGACACTGCAGTACAGTACTGAGGGAGTGCTGCACAGCCAGAGAGTCAGGACTGAGGGAGTGCTGCACTGTTGGAGGGTCAGTGCTGAGGGAGTGCTGTACTGTCGGAGGGTCAGTACTGAGGGAGTGCTGCACTGTTGGAGGGTCAGTGCTGAGGGAGTGCTGTACTGTCGGAGGGTCAGTACTGAGGGAGTGCTGTACTGTCGGAGGGTCAGTACTGAGGGAGTGCTGCACTGTCAGAGGGTCAGTACTGAGGGAGTGCTGCACAGCCACAGAGTCAGTACTGAGGGAGTGCTGCACAGCCACAGAGTCAGTACTGAGGGTGCACTGCACTGTTGGAGGGTCAGTTACTTGACCTCATCTTCAACAATCTGCCTGCCGCAGATGCATCTGTCCATGACAGTATTGGTAGGAGTGACCACCGCACAGTCCTTACGGAGAGAAAGTCCTGCCTTCACATTGAGAATACCCTCCATCGTGTTGTGTGGCACTACCACCGTGCTAAATGGGATAAAATTCGAACAGATCTAGCAATACAAAACTGGGCATCCATGAGGCACTGTGGACCATCAGCAGCAGCAGGATTGTACTCAACCACAATCTGTAACCTCACGGCCCAGCATATCCCCGACTCTAGCATATCCTGGCCCAGCATATCCCCCACCATCAAGCCGGGTGATCAACCCTGGTTCAATGAAGAGTGCAGGAGGGCATGCCAGGAGCAACACCAAGCATACCTCAAAATGAGCTGTCAACCAGGGCTACATGCATGCGAAACAGTGGAAGCAGCATGCAACACAGACCTAAGCGAACCCACAACCAACAGATCAGTTCGAGGCTCAGCAGTCCTGCCACATCCAGTTGTGAATGGTAGTTGACAATTGAACAACTAACAGGAGGAAGTGGCACCACAAATATTCCCATCCTCAACAATATGGGAGCCCAGCTCATAAGTGCCAAAGATAAGGCCGAAGCATTTGCAACAATCTTCAGCCAGAAATGCCAAGTGTATGATCCAACTCGACCTCCTCCTGAAGTCCCCAGCATCATAGATTCCAGTCTTCAGCCAATTCGATTCACTCTCCGTGATATCAAGAAACAACTGAAGGCACTGGATACTGCAAAGGCTACGGGCCCTGACAATATTCCAGCAATAGTACTGAAGACTTGTGCTCCAGAACTTGTTGCGCCCCAAGCCAAGCTGTTCCAGTACAACTCCAACACTGGCATCTACCCTGCAATGTGGAAAATTGCCCAGGTATGTCCTGTACACAAAAAGCAGGACAAGTCCAACCCGGCCAATTACCACCCCTTCAGTCTACTCTCAATCATCAGTAAATTGATGGAAGGTGTCATCAACAGTGCTATCAAGTGGCACTTGCTCAGCAATAACCTGCTCAGTGACGCTCAGTTTGGGTTCCGCCAGGGCCACTCAGCTCCTGACCTCATTCCAGCCTTGGTTCAAACATGGACAAAAGGCCATAACTCAAGAGGTGAGGTGAGAGTGACTGCCCTTGACATCAAGGCAACATTTGACCGAGTATGGCATCAAGGAGCCCTAGCAAAACTGAGGTCAATGGGAATCAGGGGGAAAACTCTTCATTGGCTGGAGTCATACCCAGCACAAAGGAAGATGGTTGTGGTTGTTGGAGGTCAATCATCTCAGCTCCAGGACATCACTGCAGGAGTTTCTCAGGGTAGTGTCCTGGGCCCAACCATCTTCAGCTGCTTCATCAATGACCTTCCTTCAATCATAAGGTCAGAAGTGGGGATGTTCGCTGATGATTGCACAATGTTCAGCACCATTCGGGACTCCTCAGATACTGAAGCAGCCGTGTAGAAATGCAGCAGGACCTGGACAATATCCAGGCTTGGGTTGATAAGTGGCAAGTAACATTCGCGCCACACAAGTGCCAGGCAATGACATCTCCAACAAGAGAGAACCTAACCATCTCCCCTTGACATTCAACAGCATTACCATCGCTGAATCCCCCACTATCAACATCCTGGGGGCTACCATTGACCAGAAACTGAACTGGAGTAGCCATATAAATACTGTGGCTGCAAGAGCAGGTCAGAGGCTAGGAATCCTGCGGTGAGTAACTCACCTTCCTGACTCCCCAAAGCCTGTCCACCATCTACAAGGCACAAGTCAGGAGTGTGATGAAATACTCTCCACTTGCCTGGATGGGTGCAGCTCCAACAACACTCAGGAAGCTCGACACCATCCAGGACAAAGCAACCCACTCGATTGGCACCCCATGCACAAACATTCACTCCCTCCACCACCGACGCACAGTGGCAGCAGTGTGTACCATCTACAAGATATACTGCAGCAACACACCAAGGATCCTTAGACAGCACCTTCCAAATCCATGACCTCTACCATCTGGAAGGACAAGGGCAGCAGATGCATGGGAACACCACCACCTGCAAGTTCTCTCCAAGTCACATACCATCCTGACTTGGAACTATATTGCCATTCCTTCAGTCACTGGGTCAAAATCCTGGAACTCCCTTCCTAGCAGCACCGTGGGTGTACCTACCCCACATGGACTGCAGCGGCTCCCCACCACCATCTCATGGGCAATTAGGGATGGGCAATAATGCTGGCCTCGCCAGTGATGCCCACATCCAGTGAAATGAATAAAAAAAAGTCCTGAGGGAGCGCTGCACTGTTGGAGGGTCAGTATTGAGGGAGTGCTGCATTGTCGGAGGGTCAATACCGAGGGAGCACTGCATTGTCGGAGGGTCAGTACTGAGGGAGTGCTGCACTGGTCAGTGGTTTCCTCTTTCGGTTAAAATGAAGCCCAATCTGCCTCCTCAGGTAGCTCTTGAAGATGCCGTGGTGCTGTGTGAAGAGGAGCAGAGGAGTGCTCCCCAGAGACCTGTCCAATATTTATCCTCAATCAACACTACAAAAACAGACTACCTGGTCAATCTCTCATTGCTGTTTGTAGGAGCTTGATGTGCACAAACTGGCTACTGCATTTCCTACATAATGACAGTGATGACACTTCCCAGGTAATTCATGGTCTGTAAAGTGCTTTGGGACGTTGGGAGGTTGTGAAAGATGATATATACATGCATGTTTTTCCCCCATATTACACAGTATTTGTCTGAAACAGCTAAAGAACAGTGCTGCAACAGAACATTGCCAGGATTGCCATGTAAATGGAATTGCGTCTCTTAGATTGTATGCTGTTATATTCCAGCTACTGAGCCAGCTCAGACCTAACACACCGGCTCTCTCATTAATCTGTCATTCCTGGGAAAAACCTTGCATCTACTGTGGGGATTAGATGTGGTATAACTTGGATGCTTGAGGGTTCTTGTGAGTTCGGAGGGTCATTTGAAAGGTCATTGTTTCATCATTGGAAAGCAGGGGCATTGCTGCTACAATCAGCTAGACAAGCAGTTGGGCTGTGAGACATCATCTTGGATAACCAGCAGCTTTACACTAGCCAGGGGCCCTGGCGTGTGTGTGTTTGCCTGGGTGCACACAGTACAGGTAGGTGTTGGTGTGTATTTAAGGGTGTACAGGTGATGTGTGCGTGCCTGCTGTGCACATTTGTTTTGGGTGCAACTTCTGAATGTTTCATGTAGTCGAATCCCCTACTGGCATGTAACTGTAAAGTAAAGGTTGAGTGTTTGAGTGAGGGGTCAGTCATTTCCCAAAAGCAGGCTGCCCTGGCTGCCAGCGGGCTAAGTTGGGGCAGGGGGGCTGGGGGTGATGCAGGGAAGGGGCAGGTGTGCCCTAGCCACAGCAGTCCACATTGTTTTTGCAGAAGCCCAAGAGTATTCATGCTCCTCCAGGCCCCAGTAAAAGAACTGAAGACTGAACTTGGGTGCAGCCCAACCAGTTCCAACCTAAAATAGCCACCAGGGTCCTGGTTACATCATAGGGCAGTGACATCCAAGAAGCCAAGTCCCTGAAACTGCAGGCTTTTGAGATCGAGGAGGGCAGTACTGTCTGAGTTCACCAGTGAGCCAAGCCAAGCAAGTGAAAATCCAAGACATTCTCGCCATTACGGAGGTTGTGTTTTCCAAAAAAAATAAGCTTTCATCAGATTTATTATAAAGAATTCAGGTCAGGGCACTTACCCGAGGTCACTGTCCTGCTCCGTCCTGAGCATAGCAAACCACTGTTTCTTGTACACTGCAGACAGCCAGCCTGGGAAACAAAGCTCCCTGTTAGATTCAAGGTCAGACTTGCCAACCTCACTGAGCATGATCAAGATGGGTGAACGTGTGTCACACTCCCTTACCCCCATGTCTGCCAGACACCTTCAGCAGCCTCTCAAATTGGCCTGTGTCTGTTGAAGCAACACGATCAAAGTAGCCAACATGTGGCACGATTTTTAACATTTGACATTTCATCAGAGAAGTTCAATCCCACTACATTCTCCCAGTTTAACACCATATCCAACTGCAAATCAATTTGAACATGAAAATAATCTCATATTAAGTTAGCAACAATATGCAAAGTCATGACCATTTCTGAAATTTCCTTGGGGGAAGTGCTTAGGTTTAGGGTGCAGTTTGTACATGCCTCGCTGCACCAGCTCCTAAAACGACAAGATGGGAATTTTCTAAAATGCCCATGGATCAATGCCACATCTCCAATTGCCTTTCGTCATGGGCTCCAGCTTCTCTGGCACTGCTGAATGCATGCAGTCAACCGCCAGCACGACTGATGCAGCATGTAGTCTGGCTCCTGAGAAACACGATCGACCATCAACCAGCCATCCAACCTCCGTTTTAAACCAGTTCCAAGTCAGCTAATCCAAACCCAATTTCCATTGGCACCTCACCAATGCACCCCAGGTATTTTCACAATGATGATGGTCAATGTCTCGTGCAACAAGAGGTTTTATTTTTGTACTAAAATCTTGGAATTTTGTGGACATGGACACCTGCAAGTAGCTGCAATTTTTGGATGTTGACTTTGTATGCAAGAATAGGAAAAGCAAGCAGTTTCATGGAAACCAGCCAGGGGTTTTTGACCTCCTCAGAACAACACTTTGAATGGCAGGGGAGACACTGTGTCTGGCCATGTGATCGGCTCAGGAAGGTTTACTTTCACTTTGGACCCTTTGAAAAACCAGTGAGTCGGACAAAGAGCAGGCATTTTGAAACTGAGATCTGACCTGCCTGGAGACGAGAGAAAAAGACCTCTCCCTGTAACGGAAACCTGCATCTCTTGAAAAGAAATCCTGTATTCGAAAGGTGGCAGAGACCGATTGCCTCCTGTCTCGGAAGAATTCCTGCATCCAGTGTGGTTCCTGTTTCCTCCTGTGCCTTGGGAAATCCTGGAACCTGAAGAAAGTTGCTGCTGCGAGTCCGAAGCAGACCTGTTCTTACACTCCTGCTGAAAGACCTATTTGTGATGCCTGCTGTAGCTGAATTGCCTTGAACACCTACCCATCTTCATCAACCTTGCCTGGAGAGACTTCGAGTAGCATCTGACTGTTCGACTCTGGGGCACCTCACCCAACCGAAGGATTTTCTACCAGAACGTGACAAACTGAATTATTTTTATTATTTTTTTTCCCCTGTGTAAACCAAAATCCTTTTTCCCCAGTTAACCAGTTTTTTTGAATGTACATGTGTGTGCATGAGGTCTATGGAAATAAGGAGCTTTTCATGTATCATTTTCATTATCTCATTGGTGGTGAAGACTTCTCATTTTTTTCTAATAAATAGTTCATGTTGTCGTTGTTTTAAGAAGCCTGGTTGGTGTGCTTTATTCTGGAGGACATATAGAGTCTAACTGGCTATTCTTCGGTGGGTGGGAACATGTATTGATCTGCTCTGACCCATGGAGAAGTGGGACTCAATTTACAGTGCATTTCTCCTGCCTTGGTCGTAACACTAGTAACAAGAAGCTCCCATGACACAAGAAGCAGCAGTGACAAAAAAACCTTTATCGCAGCCTCCACTGAAAGTTCACACACATTTCAACTGGTGAAGCAGGTTTCCTGAACTGTGCAATATCCTTCATACTCCCGTCAAACAGACTGGTCAAAAGTCTCTGATGTATCTTTGCTCAGCTCCACCACTGGCAGCCATGCCATCAAGGTTCCTCCCCCCACCCCCCCCGGCTCTGGAATTCCTTCCCTTGTCCCCTCCAACTCACCCTCTTCATTTAAGACGCTCCTTAAAAACCCACCTCTTTGACCAAACGTTTGGACACCCTCTCCCGAGTCCCTCGTTCTTTGGTTCGCCATTCAATTTCATCACCTTACAGCTCTCTGGGCCTTGTTTTTTTTTTGACATGGAAGACAGTTTATCAGTACCAGCTGACGTGACTTTATGTTGGCTGCTCAGGGCTTAACCCACAGATACAGAGAAGAGGCTATTCAGAATGTAACAGTAAAATAAATCAACAGAGGGCTGAAATCATGTGCTGCTAACAAATGACATGCCCTTGTTTATTTTAGATGGGTAGATGAATTTCGTATCAATGCATTAAGCCGTTTGCCAATAATATTTCTCAGTGCAATTTCAGCTTGCAGATGATAAATGGGCCACCTTCAAGGATTGCGGCTTTCCTGAAGCTGAAAGCTCCCCGAGTGCAGGTGTCACACTGACTTTCAACCAACAAGGACCCAGTATCCCTGAAGCACTCAGACCTCCCAAACAGACATTCAAAAAACCAATCCTGTCAGCTATTCACAAGGCACACAATGGAACACTGAGTACTCTCACTGGATTAGACAAAGCCATGATTCTAATCCAGCGAAAAGGAAAATGAACACAGCCGAGTGCATCATTCTCACTAACCCTGGACTCAACAGCAACAATTTTTTCTTTTTCCAAAATCGGATATAAAGGTGTGAGCAGCGTGCAGTTTTATTCCTGCACGAGCTCCTAATTAATTGACGGGAGACTGAGGGAGCAGTTCTTCTCTCTATCTCAGATAACTTTTGCCTCAGTGAGATATTCTTTACCAGTCTGTACTTCGATTGCACTTGGAAAGCTGATCTGTCAAAATGAGCTGCGCTCTGGCACAAGGCAGGAACGGCTCTCGTTGCGTGGGTGTCCCTCAGCCTCCTGTCGTACCTTGACCAAATGTCATCATTCCTACTTAATGGGTGTCAGTCAGCTATTGTGGCCATGGGAGAATCACTGCAGCCAAGTCCCATCTTACCCTCAACCCAATGGCCATACAATTCCAGCAGGTTTCTCTGGAAACCGAGTGGACGTGGGGATTTTGGGACAAATCACCATTTTCAGGCGCAGGGGTGCTTAATACAGCTGCCCCAACAGAGATCAATTCATTGAGTGCAGACAGAGGATCAGAATGCTGGGTGCTTTTGGTCTCTGTGGCTGAATTAGGAAGCATGTGATTTACAGTGAACAGAGTCTATTTCAACAGTCACGACGAACCTCAGCAAACAGAGCTCATGAGTGAAACGAGAGCAAAGTCTCCTGATAAAAGCAGGATTATTTCTCCAGCAATAGTGAGTGGCAGATTGTTACATAACATAAATTCGGAGTGTAAAATCAATCCCAGTCACTTAAAGCAGTGCGGTCTCCAGGCGTGACTGTTGGGGGAATTATCCAATCATCTCCATTCTGCCTGGGACTGATGGTGTCACCTTTTGCAGCCAATAACTGAAACAAAATCTGACTGAAGGTACTGTGTAATCCAGAGGAACAGAGATGTTGCTCACCTGAAGGAATAATCATGTCCCGTTCAATAATTTTAGCAGATATCAGGTCATTGATGACATACTGCAGGCGAACGTGACTAAAGACGACTGCAAACTTCTGTCCTTGTTCTGTGTCCAGGAAGCTGCTGCAACTGCAGGTCTCTGTATGAAAGAACAAACTGTATTGTTACTCTTGACTGAATCAATGCTTTTCTAATTTGGAGCTGTTTGACCAGCAAACAGATATCTTAAGAACATAAACCGAGAGATTACCCTGCACAGTATGACCATACAAATCCATAAAGTATTAAAAAGACAAAGTATTATGTCAGAGGAAATCACAGACACAAATAAGGTCGGGGAAAATATGAATGTAACTGATGTGGGTAATTCGCCTGTGGAAGGAGCCAACCACCACACATCGTCAGACAGATAAAGCAGGCCATTCAGCTGCAGAATGATGGACAACATTAGGGGAACAAGCAGAGGCTGGAAAAAAGACGGGCCGTAGAAAAATAAAACTGGGTAAAATCTTTCCGTGCCACTGTGCAACAGCTTTTTGTGAAGTCTGTACAGAGACCGTACGTTAATGCACAATTTTTATTCAATCAGTTTTCTGCTTTTTTGAACATCACTCTGCCATTTTCTTGAACAGATTTTGTATCTGGAGGGAGCCAGTGATGTACTTTTGCTTATCCTCTCTTTTCATCGTGGCACCTTCAGGATTAAAGCCATGTTCCCTTAAAGAGGCCAGTCCGATACAGAACGGCACAGGAAAGAGTCAGTCCGTCAATGATGCAAAGAGCAGTGCTCCATCCTTCCCTTAGTTTCCCATTCGCTGGCCTTGAACTGAGCAACTCCTGGGCTGTCATTTTGGAGACCGTTCTGGGAAAGTCAGCTACAATCCAAGACCTTCCCACAGATGTACCAGTCTGCCACCCAGTCAGCAGGGGGATTCGTTTTAGTTTCAATGATTGCAATCAACTGCACTTCAAAGCAGTTCAAATTTATGTCTGCGAAAATTCCTGCAATTCAGCAGTCCTTTTGAAATCACCAGAGAGAGAAAAAAGCAGAGAGAGGGAGAGAGAGACACACACACACACAGAGTGAGAGAAAGACAGTCACAGAGCCAGCCAGCCAGTATGTCACAAAGATAGAACAAGAAGGTATTCCCACGTAAAGGTCAGGAAACCATGTTCCAGGTCCAGTGTTCGCACAGGAATTGGGACTGTTTATTTTCCATATTCTTAGGAGAAATGATCATGTTCTTCAAAGTTCTTTTTTCTTTTTGCTCCTGCGTACTTATCTATTCACAATATACCCGTTGAATAGTTTCAAGCTGAAGCCATGACCAAACTGACCATTTATTCTGCTAGTTTCTGAAGTCAAAGGAATCCAGTGGGAGAGTGCAATATAACCAGCAAACGGAACAAGGGTTTCTGTTCCATCAATGGGCACATTACACTCACCAAGATATTGAACTGGATCTCAAGGTGCAGACTCAGCACAGCTGCTGCCCATGAAACATACACTTCATTCATTCAAACAGTTAGTGGGCAGTCCCAGTGTATCTGCAAGCATGTGAAAGACACCTATATTCATTGTAATGAACCTGAAGTTAACTAGGGGCTGGATTAATTGGTGTTTATTGTCAATATTTCACCCTGAATTGTTAAAAAGTCGCAGAATCACAATATTTTTACAGCACAGAAGGAGGCCATTCGGCCCGTCATGCGTGTGCTGGCTCTCTGAAGGATCAATTCACCGAGTGCCACTCCCCCTCCTTCTCCCCGTAACCCTGCACATTCTTCCTTTTCAGATAACAATCCAATTCTCTCTTGAATGCCTCGATTGAACGTGCCTCCACTTCACTCTCAGGCAGTGTATTCCAGATCCGAACCACTCGCTGCGTGAAAAGATTTTTCCTCATGTCACTTTGGCTTCTTTTGCCAGTTACTTGAAAACAGTGCCCTCTTGTTCTCGATCCTTACACCAACCCAAACAGTTTCTCCCCATCTACTCTGTCCAGACCCCTCATGATTTTGAACACCTCTATCAAATCTCCTCTCAGCCTTCTCTTCTCCAAGGAAAACAGTCCCAACTTCTCCAGTCTATCCATGTAACTGAAGTTCCTTATCCCTGGAACCATTCTCGTGAACCTTTTCTGCACTCTCTCTAATGCCTTCACATCTTTCCTAAAGTGTGGTGCCCAGAACTGGACACAATACTCCAATCGAGGCCAAACCAGTGGTTTATACAAGTTTACCATAACTTCTTGCATTTGTTGCCTCTGCCCCTATTCATGAAGCCTAGGATGCTGTATGGTCTATTAACTACACTCTCAATGTACCCTGCCACCTTCATTGATTTATGCACATATACCCTCTGCTCCTGCACCCCCTATCGATTTGTACTCTTTATTTTGTATTGTCTCTCCATGTTCTTCTTACCAAAATTAATCACTTGACATTTCTCTGCATTGAACTTCATCTGCCACCTATCCGCCCATTCCACCAACCTGTCCATGTCCTTTTGAAGTTCTATATGATACTCCTCACAGTTCACAATGTTTCCAAGTGTTTCTTTTTGCTGGTGGTAACAGTCAGATGATTGTGTATGGCAATAAATTCAAGTCTTTCGAAGTTGTAAGTGATTGTTAGTGAGCTGGCAAAGTGTACCAACAAATTACTGAGGGCACCCTAGGCAGCAGCAGATGTTAACAAAAGCAAATTAGTACACTGGCAACTGACTGTGCCAACGATCACCCTGAATGACAGAACAACAATACACAGCCTCCTAACCATGGACAACAATCCAATAGCAAGGTAGAACGAATAGCTCTTTCTGGAACTCGATGAACACCAGGTAAAGGTCCCTGCTTTTAATTCGACTGAACAAACTGAGTTTCCACATGAGTGGGTAAATAGAAAAGCAACTGAATGGTCCAAAGCTCTGCTGAAGAACAAGTGCTGACAAGGTGACAAGAAAGATCAAGTACCAAGCTGGATCTGACCAGAACGAGCTCCCTTTTCATACTCCCAGGATAGCACTGAATCCTCCCCACCTGACAGTCCTACTGAATCCAACCCATAATGTCCCACTCAGTCCCTCTCCAATCCCCAGACTAGACGGTTCTGGAATATTTGTAACCCACATAAACAGACAGAGCCACAGGGCAAGTCCAACAGTGATGAAATGACTGATGTTGAATGATGCCTTGTGGCACGATTTCAGACAAGCCAAGATTCATTTGTTTTTTTATTGAAAGGTGAAACCTCCTTAACCTCTGCCCTTGGGAAGATTCTGGCATATCCTTCTGAGACTTTGCTGTGAGGAGAGGAAATGGGAAGGAGATTGCTAATCAAAGCCATGTGCTGATAACTGAAAGGCAGACAGTCCAATAAATGGAGCAGTAAAATACACAGACATTAGAAATTTAAATGTGTATGAAAACAGGCAATGTGAATTTACTGCACTATACTGACTCCCAACAGTTTTCCATCTACTATTTATTACACAATGGACCAGTAAGTGTAACAGCCATCAGAAGGTCTGGTTTCTGTCAATGGATTTCCACATAGTGGAAAGAGATGTGATGGCAACTGCATACTGTGTCCACTGAAGCTGGCCTCTGAAACAGAAACCCTGAGGAAATGGAAGAATCACGGCATTCTCGCAAGCCACCAGAAACGATAGAGTGTGCTGGTTCATGTAAAGTGGCTGCTGAACTTGAAAGGAGACAGGGAGCAACTAAACAGAAACAGACAGCACTGGAATGTATCACAACAAACATGCTTTTGCCCTTATTTTCCTGATCAGAATCTGGGTCTCGTAGGCACGTAACAAGTACATTCTGGGGTCAGCCTGTGTTTTACATTTCACCAATTGTCAGCAAAGTGCATTACCACACCAGCAGTCATGGCCCTCAGCTAGACATGTAGAAGAACCATCCCTACCCACAGCAGACAGCACTCACCTTTCTTGTGTTTGGAGAACCAGGCATCTGCATCAGTCAGCAACTGCTTCAAGGAGCCATTCCAGGACGGCACCAGTTGAAGGAACATCCACTGCAAAAAGTAAGGATTCAGTTCAAACGGAGTCCGAGATACAGGGGGACAAATAGAGCTGCTTCTCTCTGTATTCTGAACACGCTGAGTGTGCTTGTACACTCACTCTGCCAGCCAGATTGTGTAGCTGCAATGATAAAATATGCATCATGGAGTACTGTTGACACTGCATGTTTAAATAGGTTTACACGTCAGCCAAAGCAACTTGAAAACAGCGGACAGCAAAGTAAAAGTAGATGTTCACCGTGTTGTACTGGTTTGAATGCTGCAAACGTCAATGAGATGCAACACAAGAGAGAATAAACAAAAGAAACTTGTGCTCGAGTGCAGTGACTCGATTTGTGTCTTTCTTTCTTTCTTTCTGTCATGTTTGGGTCGTTCTCTTCACAGGACACTGCCCAGTCGTTGGAATGGAAACTCTGCTGACATGCAGGCTGCCCTTCCACAGGATCCCCAAGAGGATTATTAATACCTGCAAGAGGGAATGGGAAGGCAGGGGGAGGCTGGGTGCTTGAGCAGCCTGTTCATATGCTCAGCAAGTTTCCACAAGTCAGATTTCTGGAGTGTGTTAATATTTGGTGTGGGGGGCGGGGGGAGGGTTCTCCCACCTGGAAACGTTTGAGAACCAATGAGCTGAACAACTTGATGAAAATGGCTCCTCTCACCCATTCCAGCCACTCCTTAGATTGTGCTGATCAGGGAGGGGAGTGGACATCTTCGCAATTCTTCGAAAACATCTGCAATTTCCAACCTCTGAGATTGTGACTATCAGGCTGGTACAGGAGGAATTGAAGAAACCAATACCAGTACTGTTATTTTACATGGGATGATGAACAGCAGCTTGGATCAGCCAGTAACAAAGCAATCTCTGGTTTATTCTGCCACGACCAAGCGTAATGCCCAAGTATATCCTAAACTCGACCACACTGAGTCTGGCCTCTTGTGCATTCTCCATATCCATCGCTCGACACTGGTGGTCATGCCTTCAGCTGCCTGGGCCCGAAGCTCTGAAATTCCCTCCCGAAATCTCTCCGTCTCTCTAAACCTCTCCTCCTTTACAATCTTCCTTAAAACCTGCCTGACCAAATTTTTCAGTCATCTGCCCTCATACCTTTTATGTGGGTCGGTGTCTAATTATTTTTGATAACGCTCCCGTGAAGCACCTTGGGACATTTTTACTTGGTTAAAGGCGCAATATAAATCCAAGTTGTTGTTATGGTATACATACCTTCTTCAGTGCAGTGTACACATCCATCTCCACCTGCATGACAAACAAGTCTGGAGAGCTGATCAATTTCTCCATCAGACCCAGGCTGCATGAGTGGAATAAAAGACAGCATTGTCAAACCAACAGCAGTGACAATAAGAGGCTCTCCTGTTATCCTGCAAGCATACAGTGACGACAGCTGGATCCCGTTCTCATGCTACACTGACGGAATACGAGAGCTGATGCTGGGTCTCCTGAGGTCCAAACGGGAGGATGATTAGTACTAGTGTACTTCTAACAGCTCCATGGTAACAGCTGTGAACGGCAGTGAACAGCATGGCCCTGCTCTATGGTAAGCACTCTCAGTACTAATGGACAGGACTATGCAGAAACCTGCTTCTACGGTAACAGCAGGGAGTCAGGAAGAATTACAAAGTTTGAGGGGTCGAGCAGTCACTTGCAGATAAAGTGAAGACTTTTTAGTCCACCCAGCTCCAATTATGAACCATATATCAGACTGAGAATCGTAAAATATACAGGCCATTCAGCCCTTTGTGCCTGTGCTAGCTCTTTGGAAGAACTTGCCAATTAACCCCACTCTCCTGCAAATGTTTCTTTTTCAAGTATTTCACCAAATCCCTTTTGGAAGTTACGACTGAATCTGCTTCCACTGCCCTTTCAGGCAGCACAATCCAGGTCACGACAACTCGCTGCGTTAAAAAAAAATTCAACTCGTCTCCCCTCTGGGTCACCTTAAAGCTGCATCCTCTGCTTTCCAACCCTCCTGCCAGTGGAACACCTCCTTCAACTTCCCTGCTTTCAGGAGAACAACCCCAGCTTCTCCACGTGTCTCTCCACATCACTGAAGTCCCTCATCTCTGGTACCTTGTGAGTAAACTCCCTCTGTACCCTGTCCAAAGCTCTGCTATCCTTTCTAAAGTCTGCTCAGATTAGCTGCTGTGTTTCCTATATGATCCAGGGTGACTACACTTCAAAACTACTTCATTGACTGTGAAGTACTTTAGCAACGTCCTGAGGTCGTGAAAGGTGCTGGACAGATGACAGAATCACAGAATTGTTACAGTGCAGAAGGAGGCCATTCAGCCCATCATGTCTGCACTGGCTCTCTGAAGGAGCAATTCACTCAGTTTCATTCCCCTGCACATTCTTCCTTTTCATAGAACAATCGAATTCCCTTTTGAATGCTTCAATTGAACCCGCCTCCACCACACTCTCAGGCAGCGCATTCCAGACCTTAACCACTCGCTGCGTGAAAAAGTTTTTCCTCATGGCGCTTTTGCTTCTTTTGCCAATCACTTTAAATCTGTGCCCTCTCGTTCTGAATCCTGTCACGAGTGTGAACAGTTTCTCCCTGTCCACTCTGTCCAGACCACTCATGATTTTAAATACCTCGATCAAATCACCTCTCAGCCTTCTCTTCTCCAAGGAAAACAGTCCTAACTTCTCCAATCTATCTTCCTAACTGAAATTCCTCATCCCTGGAACCATTCTAGTGACTCTCTTCTGTACTCTCTCCAATGCCCTCACGTCTTTCCTCAAGTGAGGCGCCCAGAATTGGACGCAATACTCCAGCTGAGGCCAAACTAGTGTCTTATACAAGTTCAACATAACCTCCTTGCTCTTGTTCTCTATGCCTCTATTAATAAATCCCAGGTTACTGTCTGCTTTATTAACTGTGCTCTCTCAACCTGTCCTGCCACCTTTTTTTTTTACTTTTCTAAGTTGGTACAGAGCAAGTTGTGGAGTGATGGCAGGAAGATTGTTTTCACTCCAAGGGTGATAATTACCCAGAATGGGCAATGGGTTAAAATAGTGGAAGTGAAAACTCTGGAATCATTCAAGAGACCGTTGGAAGATGCAGGTTTCTCCAGAAGGGTGAGCTGGATAGGATAACATGCTTCCCTCAATGGTCTGATCTTTGTCAATACATTTTACAGAGCTTAAAGAAACGTCATTGTTGAATTCTCCAGTAACAAGCAACATTTGACTGTTGAAATGATGATGAATTACCTCAGATCTTTCAGCAGGTCCACATTTGGATGTGTCATCAGGTTGTTCAAAAGCCATTCAAGGCACCTGCCATTTAGAAAAAAAAACAAGATTAAAACATTTTCAATAAATATTAGACTTGGAATTCCTGTACCTTAATATGACTGTTTCATACTCGAGTTATAATGGAGATTTCTACCTCCATTTGTCAGCTGTAAGGAGATTTCAAGAGCAGCTCAGACTGCACTCACTTCCAGCTTCTCTTTCCAACCTTTCCAGCCCATGGAGGTGAAGGTGCCTCACAGGCTGTGGAGTCAAACCTTCGAACCTCAACACAAAGCATCTAAACACTGGGACTCACACTCGGATTACAACTGCTTCCGAAAAGTAACAGCTAATTCTTACCACAGATGGCAAGGCTCCAGGGACAGAACGTGAAATTAAAAAATGATATTTTCCACAGAGGTGAGAGAAGTGGTTTCAAACAAATAGAAAATCCACAGAGAAATGGAGACCACTGGAAATTGTGGACAGGCAAGGTGAGAGTTGAGTAGAAAGTGCTCATTTCTCAGCAGGAAGCTGAGATTCTGAAGCTGGCAGTTCAGACAGAATCAGGAAATAACCCTACTGCCTCAGATACATCTACACCACTGACTCAGAGTTCAGGACAACCAGATTTCTGCCTGCTGCTGCTGCTGCAGCTGAGGGTGAATACAAACTTGCAAACCTCCTTCTGCATTCTATCCACCTGCCACAACACAAAGGAAACATTAAGACAGTGAATGACAAGGGGAATGATATGAAGAGCGGTTCCTGACCTGCATGGTTATGGGGGTACGTGTACACTGACCAGAACATGGCAACAGAAAAATACTTGAAGGATTTCCAATTGGGTTTTCACAATGGAAATTCTCATTAAAATGAACATCCTTTGGATGGGAGAGGCTAAACCAAGACATAGTGAATTCAAACAAGTCTCACGGGAATTGGCTGGCACAATGGATAGACACTGGTCTTAAAGCAAGACAAGTCTCATGTGATGGAAGTATCCATTTGTCTGCTGGCTATGCCAAGTGTTTGGATAGATCCACGTGAGTGTGGGCCTCCAGGATAAAAGTGTCCCTAATCTGCCACGAATGGGAATCTTATTCAAGAGAGTCCACAGGATGGAGGGGATGGGAACTGGAAGAATTGTCACCTCGCTGTAATCGGGAACATGTTTCTGAAGTTGGGGCAGATTGATGGGAGCTTAGCTCTGGGTCCACCTGTACTGGAACTGGGCCAGGTGTGCTCGAGATTCAACCAAAAGGCTCAGCAAAACTCGGCCTCCACCCCAATCCGTCTGGACTTGCCGACAGAGGCCTGGAGTCCACCTCCTATAGGACGACAACTCCTCCAGACTAGAAGATCTGCCAGGGTCAGAGGTAAGTCCCTCTTACACTAAGAGACTGACTCCAGTGGCAGATGGAGAGCTGTATGAAATAGGTCCATTCCCTAGCACTGACTTGATAAGGGCAACAATGAAGAAAAGAGCGGTAGTGTCAAAACTGTGTGAGCGGAGTACACTACAAAAATCTGAATATGTTCCAGTGCTTACTTTTGTTGTACTGAGTCCAGTCCGTAAGTCCCAGCTGCTGTATAGAAGCCGCAGACAGTTTTGGAACTGATTGTCTCCTTCATGGTCTCTCCACACTGTTGAATCAAACCGTCCTTGAGTAAGCAAACAGGAAAAAAGGGAAGATGAGCAAAGACTGACCTCTCTGCTGAGGTGAACAGACCCTTCGCCTCCACTCTACCCATGCCTCTCACAATTTTGTACATGTCAATCAGATCTCCCCTCAGCCTTCTCTGTTCCAAGAAGAACAAGCCTATCCAACCTTTCCTCATAGCTGCAATTTTCCAGTCCTGGCAACATCCTCGTAAATCTCCTCTGCAGCCTCTCTAGTGCAATGACATCCTTTCTGTAATGAGGTGACCAGAATTGCACACGTGAGTACACTAGGGTGAAATCCTGGTGGTGGGTACAAATCTGACAATAGTGATGGCAGCAGTTTGAATGCGATAATGAGAAGAAGCAGCATTTTTGCAGACTGTTTATGTGCATTGATTTCCTGTGGCATGGCGATCCCTACCGACGACACTGGACATTTAGAGCTTACATTTTCTGATGGGTGTTACATTAAAAACAGTGCAAAACCTTTGATATCAATTGAAAAATCTCGGCTTGTATGATGGTGCGACATTATTTATTGTGACTGGATTTCCTGAAAAGGCAGTGGAAGCAGACACAATACACTGGGGTCCATATCTCGAGACTGCGTTAGAGGTGTGACAGCATTATAACGGGACTCCAATGCATTTGGTGGGAAACACATCTGACTGGGTAACCGGTATGTGCCTATTTTTGTTTCCTCGATCAATCAGTATTTCTTCCCAAGATAGGATGTTATGTATGTATTGGGCCCAGTGATAGCTGTGTCTTTTGCTGGTGCCTAGTACTCAGGTTTATACATAAATACACGATACAGTAGGGTCAGCCAGCGACAGATTTGCCTCTTTACTAACAGAGGGATGTTGTACTGCCTTGACTGCTGCCTCAGCAGAGCTCAGTTACTAAGCTGGAAGCCTTCCCGACTTGTGTGGTTTAATTCCGACTTGGACAAATCGATTTCAATGAAAGTTTTGGGGTTCAAGATGGAGCCACATTCCAGGGAGTACCACACTATAGCACACCACATAACAGAGGGTCCCAGTGCAGTAACTGTTCAAAGGGAATTAGATAAATTGTGCATGGCCAAATGGCCGCGGGGCAACAGCAAGAGTGTGGGATAATTGGATAGCTCTGTCAAAAGGCCGGCCCAGACACAATGGGCGCCTTCTGTGTTGTACCATTCTCTGACTGTGTTTTGCACAGCTCATGAATGGATGCTACGTCCAAGTGAAGTAACTGTTTTTTTCTTTGGGATGTGGACGTCGGTGGAAAAGGCTGCATTTGTTGCCCAGTTGCTCTTGACAACTGAGTGTCTTGCTCACATTGCGGTGGGTCTGGAATCACATGTAGGCCAGACCAAGTCAGGATGGCAGATTTCCTTCCTTAAAGGACATTAGTGAACCAGATTGTTTTTTTTACGACAAATGAAGATAGTTTCATGGCACTGCGACTGAGGCTAACTTTCAATTCCAGATTTTGATGAATTATTGAATTTATTAATTAATTGAATTTAAATTCCACCAGCTGCTCTGGTGGGATTTGAACCCATGTCCCCAGGACATGCAGATTACTAGTTCAGTGATGTTACCACGACACCACCTTCTCCCACCACAGCTCAGTGTCCTCTTTGCCCAAATAACCTCCTTCCGTGCTGTAACCACTGTCTAACATTAGCAACAGACATCTCAATGCCAGCCTGTCCTACCTCTGTAGTTGTGAGACCTCACCTTTTACAGGTATGGATGTAAAAGCTTCCAATCACGGCTGTCCTGCACAATATTTATTTCTAAGCTGAACAATCCTCCTGCGTTCGGAACGACGCGCTTGCCCTAATTTATCATCTCTCCCAGAAAAAAAAACCCCTCATGCTCCAAGAGCATCTGTAAATTTATAACACGCTGCACATCCTCCCACACAAAATACTCCTCAGCAATTTTTTCTTTCCTGTTGCTTTGGCTCACACTGATGCAAGGTGACACCGACTAATACGGTTCAGATGAACTCATTTTTCTTGCTGAAAATTTGAAATTGATCTGATAATGCACTGTGCGCAGTGCTGTGACACACAGATAAAGTGTTGCTAACAGACCAAACATCAGCATGGATGTTAATACTGACAGCAGGTATTCCTTTTCCCTGCTGGCTGTGCTGGGGAAATACACTGCCACTCGAACCCTGCAAAGCAGTTAGGACTGATGTTGGATTTGACTGCGGAGGCTGAACTGGGATGGCAGCTGGCCTCACTCAGCACCTGAAGGGAAGAAATCAAACCAGCTGCAATTCCCCATCACAGCAGTCATGTGGTTACTCCTGCTGGAAAACACGTGTCGAGACACAGCCAGCGACACTGACTCCCACCCCAGCAGCAAGGGTGGGAGGGGGTCAGGGAGAGGCCACTCATGAACAAACATGCAACATGGCCCAAACCTGTTGTACAGGCACCCATTACCGATTCAGGGTTGTCCAAGTGTTCTGCTGTGGAGAGACAGGACACTTCAATGATTTCCTTCAATCAGGTTCCCATCGTGAAACTGGAGCTGCCTTTTGCAGCACTCCTTGTGGGCCAGGAGAAGTGGGAGTGCTCCCCCGACAGGAAGTCCAGCTCTCTCTGCCATTCCGCCATCAGCTGGCTCCTCTCAGCAGCCAATCGTGGCCAATCCACACCCCCCCCAACCCATACAAAAAGCCCCGATCACTGACCTTCTACTTCTTTTAAGGACATCTCTCCCCCTCCTCACAATTCTACCCATTCCATCCCCAACCATCTCTGAGGATCCCTGCTTGCAGCTTGCTGCTACACAGCAAAAGGCCATTTGTCCGAACTGGTTCATGTTGGCGTTTGCATTCCACATGAGTCTCCTCCCACCTTAACTCACCAAACTTTATCAGAACCCTCTGTTCTTTTCTCCCGCATATACTTCTCAAACTTTCAACTACTGTACATTCTCACCACTCTCTGAATGAAGAAGTTTCTCCTGATTTCCCCATTGGATTTATTCGAGTGATGGCCCCTCGTTTTCATCTCCCCACGAGAGCAAACATCTTCTCCACACCTCCCCTATCAAACTACTTCAAAATTTCAACATTTCCATCCTCAGCCTTCTTTTTACAAGAGAAAAAAAGTCCTGGCCTGCTCAATCTCTCCTGATCAAAAGAGATTTGGATGAAAAGCAGTGGATATTCTGTTTGATCTTGTTCTGCCATCGCACAGCCAGCTGCTCCTTGACAACTCATGTTCTGGTCTTAACCATGTTTCCTGCCAATTGTCAGCCACTCTTCATCAAAACCACAGCCTTGGCCTGACCTCTGACCTGAACCGGTCACAATTCGGTTCGAGCAGCTGAATAAAGACGCTGCGCTCCCTGCCTAGTCTCTCACATGAAAGATATTCTTAATGGTGATGCACTGAAGGCCTGCAAAATGGTAACCTAGCAACAGACTGCATCCCCAGTGAAGGAGGGCAAGGGGAAACAGCTCAGAAAAGCAAAATATAAAAGTGTCTCATTATAAAAAAAAGTCTCACTAGCTGAAGGAGAAAAAGGCAAGGAACTGCCAAAACGCATGGACGCAATCTCAGTTCATCATCATCAGCAGCAGCAGCAGTGGACAGGGAACTTGCCTGCTCGCTGACCGACACTGGCTTCAGGTCTGACAACACCTCAATTCTAAAACATTCGTTCCTCTTTTCAAACCCCTCCCTGTCTCTGCAACGGCCTCCAATCCAACAACTCTTCGAGATTTCTGCCTCTTGAGCATCCTCGATTTTAATTGCTCCACTAGTGCCGTCCAATGCCTGGGACCTAAGCTCTGGAATTCCCTCCCCAAACCTCTCCGCCACACGACCTCTCACTCCTCCTTTAAGATGCTCCTTAAAACCTATTTCTGTGACCAAGCTTTGATTCACCTGTCCTGATAGCTCCTTCTGTGGCTCACCATCAGAAATCTTTTTCCTAATAAGGCCCAAGTTAAGTGCCTGGGAACATTTTGCTATGTGAAAGTGCAAGCTATCGTCACTGTTAAAACATGCTCCCGACATTTGGTCGGGGCCACTCTGTACCTGGTCATGCTTGCACGCACAGGAGGCCAATCGAGGCTGACTGACTTTAACTGTCCCCAGCTCTGGGAAAGCAGCTAACCTCAGTGTTTCCCCGGTGGGACTGCTCAGAGTGTGCAATCAATATCAGGAAAAGGCCAAAGCACGTGAGACTCCACGATGCAGGACGTCCATGTGTCTGTGGAGAGTTCTGACCAAAGGCCATCAACCTGAACCGTTAACTCTGTTTTTCTCTCTCCACAGATGCAGCCTGACCTGCTGAGTATTTCCAGCAGTTTCTGTTCTCAAGCCTTACCACTAGCAAACTGCAAAGACAGCACTCAAAAAATTAGCAGCCGTAAGGAGACTTTAATACAAGGCTAATATGTTTAACTGGGACATCAGCGTGAATCATTGTAAGTGAAACAGTCTTCTTTTCCAGTGAGAAACCTAAGGGGAGGGCTCATCAGCTAAGCTCGGGAAATGTTCCAATCATTTTCGAATGAAGCCAAACTGAAAATTGTGGGAATTTTGACCATTCTTTGCAAACACACACCACGGGGTTTTGTGGGGACAGGGGCAAAGGTGCCACCTTATTATCACATGTTTCTTGTTCTGTTTTGAGGCTTACCAGTTGGAGCATGCAGGCTGCAGCCAGAATCATCACCACCCGACTGGGATGGATTAAGACATCGTCCCTATACAACGAGCCAAACGCCACTTGCAGTGCTGCAGGAGAGAAGAATGGAATAAGAGCTCACAAAGACATTCATCAGAAGGTGGCCAGACCCTCACAGGTCAACATGTACTTAACAGCTCCATCACCTCTCACAGTACGTCTGGACTCTGTTCATTGTCAAGATACATGGCTGCGTTGCTCAGTGTGTGGCTGGACTACTGCGCTGTGACAGCAGAGAGCCAGCAGGCATACTTTCCAGGTGTCATCCATGCAGCAAGCTCCCCATCTGGACAGCGTTCAAACAAAAGAAATTGGAGCAGGACAAGGCCATTGGGCCCCTCAAGACTGTTCCACCATTTCAGAACATTGTGGTTAAGCTACATCAACTCCAATTTTCTGCCCTTTCCGCATATCCCTCGGTTCCCTTAGCGTCCAAATATCTATCAATCTCAGCCCTGAATATACACAACCATTAAGTTTAAAAGAGTAACAGGTACTTGATTGAAACATATAAGATCCTGAGGGGTCTTGACAGGGTGGATGTGGAAAGGATGTTTCCCCTTGTGGGAGAATCTAGAACTCGGGGTCACTGTTTAAAAATAAGGAGTCATCCATTTAAGACAGAGATGAGGAGAATTTTTTTCTCTGAGGGTCGTCAGTCTTTGGAATTCTCCTGCTCAAAAGGCGGTGGAAGCAGAGCCTTTGAATATTTTGAAGGCAGAGGGAGATAGATTCTAGATAAGCAAGGGGGTGGAAGGTTATCGGGGGTAGGTGGAAATGTGGAGTTGAGCTGGCAATCAGATCAGCCATGATCTTGTTGAATGGCAGAGCAGGCTGGAGAGGCCGAGTGGCCTACTCCTGCTCCTAATTCCTATGTTCATATCCACAGCTCTCTGGTATAGAGAATGAACTTAGCTTATAGCTTTTAATCTTTTAACTGAGTGCGTCATCTAGTTTAAGTTAAAGGCAGATTAAATGAAATACTGACCTGCAACATGAACCTCCACCAGTGCTAGGAACAAAAAGCAGCCCCTCCTTCACCCTCTATACCAAACTCCCACTCGCAGCAAATTCCCTCCTTTTACACTCTGCTTACACTCATACTGGAATGACCACACAGAGCAGTATCCAGCAAACACTAACATTCCCTCTCTCAAAAGCAGATAAAGAACATCTGTCGAGCTGTCAAACCCCTCAGGTATCTCTGAGTAACCAATAAAGGAGCACTGGGAGAAAACGGAAACTTGAAACATAGATGTAAGGCCGTGCCCTGAACTGGGGAACCGGGGAAGGTGAAATCAATCTTCTCATTTATTTGCATGTTTGTCAAGCTGCAGATACCAATCGATCTTTGTGTTCTGATTTAATGAGGCGAGTCTGCCAGGCCCACAACATTTTAACAGGACAAAACTAGCGGAGAAGAGACAGAAACTCAAGTGATACTGCATTGCCAGAGCCTGCAGGCCAGATCTGCTCCACACACACGACAGATTGGACATGGCTGTCAGAAGCATTTGATTCAAACTACTGACAAGTAAGAAAGGACTTGCATTTCTATAGTGCCTTGCCCAACCTTAGGACGTCCCAAAGTACTTTACACCCAATGAGAGCTTTTTGAAGTGCAGTCACTGGAGGTTACAGGACATTCTGAGCATGAGAAATTCACTTGGATGCTTTGTGTCCATTGGTACAGAACATGTCATCTTTCCCTGCACACATTCCATTACTTTTCAACATCATTAAAACAGAAAGCGCTGGAAATAATCAGCAGAACTGGCAAAGGTTAGAAAT
This sequence comes from Heterodontus francisci, assembly GCF_036365525.1. Classification (NCBI taxonomy): domain Eukaryota; kingdom Metazoa; phylum Chordata; class Chondrichthyes; order Heterodontiformes; family Heterodontidae; genus Heterodontus; species Heterodontus francisci. The sequence continues at coordinate 16,343,087 of NC_090417.1, forward strand.
ATAATAGGCTTTCAGCACGTGAAGGGCAGGGGGTTGGGGGAGGGGAAGAAGAACAAAAGGGAAGGTGTGTGATAGGGTGAAGGGCAGGAAAGATGAAATGACCAAACTGTTCATGCTGCAAGGCCAATGAGAGTGGGAATGGGACACGTTTTTATTTCACATTTCTAGCATCTGCAGTATTTTGTTTTTGTATTTGCTTCAATTACACTATGCTGGTTTCAAAATGGGGAGAACGGAGAAGGAGCAGGACTTTGTCTACCGTGGTATCCACAGGGTGGAACTGAGAAGATCCTCAAGTGTTGGGCAAAAGCTGACGCTGGAAAAACTCCAATCACTGAGATCACAATTCATTAATTTCAAAAAGAAAAAATAATTCAGCAGCAAAGGGACTTATCACTGTCCAAAGGAACACGATTATCCTGCGGGAAATTCAGGAATGTACTTCCAGAATCCGGGTGTTATCACTGTCCAAAGGAACACGATTATCCTGCGGGAAATTCAGGAATGTACTTCCAGAATCCGGGTGTTATCACTGTCCAAAGGAACACGATTATCCTGCGGGAAATTCAGGAATGTACTTCCAGAATCCGGGTGTTATCACTGTCCAAAGGAACACGATTATCCTGCGGGAAATTCAGGAATGTACTTCCAGAATCCGGGTGTTATCACTGTCCAAAGGAACACGATTATCCTGCGGGAAATTCAGGAATGTACTTCCAGAAACCGGGTGTTATCACTGTCCAAAGGAACACGATTATCCTGCGGGAAATTCAGGAATGTACTTCCAGAATCCGGGTGTTATCACTGTCCAAAGGAACACGATTATCCTGCGGGAAATTCAGGAATGTACTTCCAGAATCCGGGTGTTATCACTGTCCAAAGGAACACGATTATCCTGCGGGAAATTCAGGAATGTACTTCCAGAATCCGGGTGTTATCACTGTCCAAAGGAACACGATTATCCTGTGGGAAATTCAGGAATGTACTTCCAGAATCCGGGTGTTATCACAGTCCAAAGGAACACCATTATCCTGCGGGAAATTCAGGAATGTACTTCCAGAATCCAGTTGTTATCACAGTCCAAAGGAACACGATTATCCTGCGGGAATAATCCGGAATGTACTTCCAGAAACCGGGTGTTATCACAGTCCAAAGGAACACGATTATCCTGCAGGTAATTCCGGAATGTACTTCCAGAAACCGGGTGTTATCACAGTCCAAAGGAACACGATTATCCTGCGGGAATAATCAGGAATGTACTTCCAGAATCTGGGTGTTATCACTGTCCAAAGGAACACCATTATCCTGCGGGAATAATCAGGAATGTACTTCCAGAAACCGGGTGTTATCACTGTCCAAAGGAACACGATTATCCTGCGGGAATAATCAGGAATGTACTTCCAGAATCCGGGTGTTATCACTGTCCAAATGAACACAATTATCCTGCAGGAAATTCAGGAATGTACTTCCAGAATCCGGGTGTTATCACTGTCCAAAGGAACACGATTATCCTGCGGGAAATTCGGGAATGTACTTCCAGAATACGGGTGTTATCACAGTCAAAAGGAACACGATTATCCTGTGGGAAATTCAGGAATGTACTTCCAGAATCCGGGTGTTATCACTGTCCAAAGGAACACGATTATCCTGCGGGAAATTCGGGAATGTACTTCCAGAATATGGGTGTTATCACTGTCCAAATGAACACAATTATCCTGCGGGAAATTCAGGAATGTACTTCCAGAATCCGGGTGTTATCACAGTCCAAAGGAACACGATTATCCTGCGGGAAATTCAGGAATGTACTTCCAGAATCCGGGTGTTATCACTGTCCAAAGGAACACGATTATCCTGCGGGAAATTCAGGAATGTACTTCCAGAATCCGGGTGTTATCACAGTCCAAAGGAACACTATTATCCTGCGGGAAATTCAGGAATGTACTTCCAGAATCCGGTTGTTATCACAGTCCAAAGGAACACGATAATCCTGCGGGAATAATCCGGAATGTACTTCCAGAATCCGGGTGTTATCACAGTCCAAAGGAACACGCTTATCCTGCAGGTAATTCCGGAATGTACTTCCAGAAACCGGGTGTTATCACAGTCCAAAGGAACACGATTATCCTGCGGGAATAATCAGGAATGTACTTCCAGAATACGGGTGTTATCACTGTCCAAAGGAACACGATTATCCTGCGGGAAATTCAGGAATGTACTTCCAGAATACGGGTGTTATCACTGTCCAAAGGAACACGATTATCCTGCGGGAAATTCAGGAATGTACTTCCAGAATACGGGTGTGATCACAGTCCAAAGGAACACGATTATCCTGCGGGAATAATCAGGAATGTACTTCCAGAATCCGGGTGTTATCACTGTCCAAAGGAACACGATTATCCTGCGGGAAATTCAGGAATGTACTTCCAGAATACGGGTGTTATCACTGTCCAAAGGAACACCATTATCCTGCGGGAAATTCAGGAATGTACTTCCAGAATCCGGGTGTTATCACAGTCCAAAGGAACACGATTATCCTGCGGGAATAATCAGGAATGTACTTCCAGAATCTGGGTGTTATCACTGTCCAAAGGAACACGATTATCCTGCGGGAAATTCAGGAATGTACTTCCAGAATACGGGTGTTATCACTGTCCAAAGGAACACCATTATCCTGCGGGAATAATCAGGAATGTACTTCCAGAATCCGGGTGTTATCACTGTCCAAAGGAACACCATTATCCTGCGGGAATAATCAGGAATATACTTCCAGAATACGGGTGTTATCACAGTCCAAAGGAACACCATTATCCTGCGGGAATAATCAGGAATGTACTTCCAGAATCCGGGTGTTATCACTGTCCAAAGGAACACGATTATCCTGCGGGAAATTCAGGAATGTACTTCCAGAATCCGGGTGTTATCACAGTCCAAAGGAACACGATTATCCTGCGGGAAATTCAGGAATGTACTTCCAGAATCCAGGTGTTATCACAGTCCAAAGGAACACGATTATCCTGCGGGAATAATCAGGAATGTACTTCCAGAATCCGGGTGTGATCACTGTCCAAAGGAACACGATTATCCTGCGGGAAATTCAGGAATGTACTTCCAGAATCCGGGTGTTATCACTGTCCAAAGGAACACGATTATCCTGCGGGAAATTCAGGAATGTACTTCCAGAATCCGGGTGTTATCACAGTCCAAAGGAACACGATTATCCTGCGGGAATAATCAGGAATGTACTTCCAGAATCCGGGTGTTATCACTGTCCAAAGGAACACGATTATCCTGCGGGAAATTCAGGAATGTACTTCCAGAATCCGGGTGTTATCACTGTCCAAAGGAACACCATTATCCTGCGGGAAATTCAGGAATGTACTTCCAGAATCCGGGTGTTATCACAGTCCAAAGGAACACTATTATCCTGCGGGAAATTCAGGAATGTACTTCCAGAATCCAGTTGTTATCACAGTCCAAAGGAACACGATTATCCTGCGGGAATAATCCGGAATGTACTTCCAGAAACCGGGTGTTATCACAGTCCAAAGGAACACGATTATCCTGCAGGTAATTCCGGAATGTACTTCCAGAAACCGGGTGTTATCACAGTCCAAAGGAACACGATTATCCTGCGGGAATAATCAGGAATGTACTTCCAGAATCCGGGTGTTATCACTGTCCAAAGGAACACCATTATCCTGCGGGAATAATCAGGAATGTACTTCCAGAAACCGGGTGTTATCACTGTCCAAAGGAACACGATTATCCTGCGGGAATAATCAGGAATGTACTTCCAGAATCCGGGTGTTATCACTGTCCAAATGAACACAATTATCCTGCAGGAAATTCAGGAATGTACTTCCAGAATCCGGGTGTTATCACTGTCCAAAGGAACACGATTATCCTGCGGGAAATTCGGGAATGTACTTCCAGAATACGGGTGTTATCACAGTCCAAAGGAACACGATTATCCTGTGGGAAATTCAGGAATGTACTTCCAGAATCCGGGTGTTATCACTGTCCAAAGGAACACGATTATCCTGTGGGAAATTCGGGAATGTACTTCCAGAATACGGGTGTTATCACTGTCCAAATGAACACGATTATCCTGCGGGAAATTCAGGAATGTACTTCCAGAATACGGGTGTTATCACAGTCCAAAGGAACACGATTATCCTGCGGGAAATTCAGGAATGTACTTCCAGAATCCGGGTGTTATCACTGTCCAAAGGAACACGATTATCCTGCGGGAAATTCAGGAATGTACTTCCAGAATCCGGGTGTTATCACAGTCCAAAGGAACACTATTATCCTGCGGGAAATTCAGGAATGTACTTCCAGAATCCGGTTGTTATCACAGTCCAAAGGAACACGATAATCCTGCGGGAATAATCCGGAATGTACTTCCAGAATCCGGGTGTTATCACAGTCCAAAGGAACACGCTTATCCTGCAGGTAATTCCGGAATGTACTTCCAGAAACCGGGTGTTATCACAGTCCAAAGGAACACGATTATCCTGCGGGAATAATCAGGAATGTACTTCCAGAATACGGGTGTTATCACTGTCCAAAGGAACACGATTATCCTGCGGGAAATTCAGGAATGTACTTCCAGAATACGGGTGTTATCACTGTCCAAAGGAACACGATTATCCTGCAGGAAATTCAGGAATGTACTTCCAGAATCCGGGTGTGATCACAGTCCAAAGGAACACGATTATCCTGCGGGAATAATCAGGAATGTACTTCCAGAATACGGGTGTTATCACTGTCCAAAGGAACACAATTATCCTGCGGGAAATTCAGGAATGTAGTTCCAGAATACGGGTGTTATCACTGTCCAAAGGAACACCATTATCCTGCGGGAATAATCCGGAATGTACTTCCAGAAACCGGGTGTTATCACTGTCCAAAGGAACACGATTATCCTGCGGGAAATTCAGGAATGTACTTCCAGAATACGGGTGTTATCACTGTCCAAAGGAACACCATTATCCTGCGGGAATAATCAGGAATGTACTTCCAGAATACAGGTGTTATCACTGTCCAAAGGAACACCATTATCCTGCGGGAATAATCAGGAATGTACTTCCAGAATACGGGTGTTATCACAGTCCAAAGGAACACCATTATCCTGCGGGAATAATCAGGAATGTACTTCCAGAATCCGGGTGTTATCACTGTCCAAAGGAACACGATTATCCTGCGGGAAATTCAGGAATGTACTTCCAGAATACGGGTGTTATCACTGTCCAAAGGAACACGATTATCCTGCGGGAAATTCAGGAATGTACTTCCAGAATCCGGGTGTTATCACAGTCCAAAGGAACACGATTATCCTGCGGGAATAATCAGGAATGTACTTCCAGAATCCGGGTGTTATCACTGTCCAAAGGAACACGATTATCCTGCGGAAAATTCAGGAATGTACTTCCAGAATACGGGTGTTATCACTGTCCAAAGGAACACGATTATCCTGCGGGAAATTCAGGAATGTACTTCCAGAATCAGGGTGTTATCACAGTCCACAGGAACACGATTATCCTGCGGGAATAATCAGGAATGTACTTCCAGAATCCGGGTGTTATCACTGTCCAAAGGAACACGATTATCCTGCGGGAAATTCAGGAATGTAGTTCCAGAATACGGCTGTTATCACTGTCCAAAGGAACACCATTATCCTGCGGGAAATTCGGGAATGTACTTCCAGAATCCGGGTGTTATCACTGTCCAAAGGAACACGATTATCCTGCGGGAAATTCAGGAATGTAGTTCCAGAATACGGGTGTTATCACTGTCCAAAGGAACACCATTATCCTGCGGGAATAATCCGGAATGTACTTCCAGAAACCGGGTGTTATCACTGTCCAAAGGAACACGATTTTCCTGCGGGAAATTCAGGAATGTACTTCCAGAATACGGGTGTTATCACTGTCCAAAGGAACACCATTATCCTGCGGGAATAATCAGGAATGTACTTCCAGAATACAGGTGTTATCACTGTCCAAAGGAACACCATTATCCTGCGGGAATAATCAGGAATGTACTTCCAGAATACGGGTGTTATCACAGTCCAAAGGAACACCATTATCCTGCGGGAATAATCAGGAATGTACTTCCAGAATCCGGGTGTTATCACTGTCCAAAGGAACACGATTATCCTGCGGGAAATTCAGGAATGTACTTCCAGAATACGGGTGTTATCACTGTCCAAAGGAACACGATTATCCTGCGGGAAATTCAGGAATGTACTTCCAGAATCCGGGTGTTATCACAGTCCAAAGGAACACAATTATCCTGCGGGAATAATCAGGAATGTACTTCCAGAATCCGGGTGTTATCACTGTCCAAAGGAACACGATTATCCTGCGGAAAATTCAGGAATGTACTTCCAGAATACGGGTGTTATCACTGTCCAAAGGAACACGATTATCCTGCGGGAAATTCAGGAATGTACTTCCAGAATCCGGGTGTTATCACAGTCCAAAGGAACACGATTATCCTGCGGGAATAATCAGGAATGTACTTCCAGAATCCGGGTGTTATCACAGTCCAAAGGAACACCATTATCCTGCGGGAAATTCAGGAATGTAGTTCCAGAATACGGCTGTTATCACTGTCCAAAGGAACACCATTATCCTGCGGGAAATTCGGGAATGTACTTCCAGAATCCGGGTGTTATCACTGTCCAAAGGAACACGATTATCCTGCGGGAAATTCAGGAATGTAGTTCCAGAATACGGGTGTTATCACTGTCCAAAGGAACACCATTATCCTGCGGGAATAATCCGGAATGTACTTCCAGAAACCGGGTGTTACCACACAGAATTTGAAAACCAGCCTGCAGTGTTTCAAACTGCATGAAGATGTTGCTGTGAAGATGGATCACATGTTGTCTCCCAGATTGGAATAAAACCTGCCATGAGCTGGGAAGTGTTTTTTTGGAAACTGCATGAACACCATTCCTTTTATCCTCAGGAAACTGGAGTTGGATCCAGCCTGGACAAATGGTGTGAGCGACTCATTTCTCCAGAAAAGCTGGACATGGGACAGGTTTCCCTATGTCTTCCACTGGAATTGAGCTCAGCACAACACTGGTGGGAATTCAGCTGCCAGCACATGCTTTTCCCGGAGTGCTGGGAAAGATGGATGGGGGTGGGGATGGAAGTATAAAGGGAATAGGATGCACTGTTGGGATAGAGTCCAGAGGAGCTCCACTGCAAGAGTGATTGCTTCTCTCCTGACACTGAACTGCTGGTCAAATACTTGCAGATCTCCCAGGACATTGCTCAGACCAAGTCAGAGGACATTCTGTTTCACAGGTACCTGTTCTCTACTGTTGGGATTTTTGTGTGCAATCATTTCTCCCTCTCATTGTGCCTATGAATTTGTCAAGCTTCTACTGCAGCCCTCCCATAGCAGCAGGGGTGAGATGGGGAGCTCAGCAAGTCTCTGCCCTATCAATCTATTACTCTACCCTTGTTACCGTAAACTTCAGCTCATCCTAAACTCTGATACTCTATCCCAACTCACAGCAAACTTCACTCACCCCATCACTCACTGTGCGCACTGACTTACACTGGCTCCCAGTCTGCCAATGCTTCCATTTTCAAATCACTCTGTGCTCTCTCCTCTCCCTCTCTCTGCAATCTTCTCCAACCCTGCAATCTTCCAAGATAAATGCCCTCCTCTAATTCTGCCCTCCTCAGCATTCCCGATTTGAATCGTTCAGCCATTGGTGGCTGTCCCTTCAGCTGCCTGAGCCTCAGCCAGTTCAGTTTTTCCTGATGAATATCTCCTTTCACTTCTGTTATCATCCTTGTGAATCAATAACACAGAAACATTTTACAGTGTGATAATGGATGCAGCTCACAGCTGTTGATACGCTGCTCCCTACCCTCATTGACCATTCTGTCTGAGGTGCTGTCCCACCTGTAACTCGGTTGGAAGGCAATTCACGGATTAGATGTTATTGTGGGATGTGATATTTCCCAGACTCTGGGACGGGCCAGGTGGACTGTCGAGTTCTCCAGTCCTATACATGCTGTCTGGGGTTACAGACTTGATGTTGTGTCACAGTGGTCTGTAACCAGCACAGACCCGGGACTAACTCAGCCCACTCTGCTTCCTGACACTTCCCCAAGTGTGGCTGCACGCACACCTGGAGATTTCATCACCTGAATTTCCAAGGGCTGCTTTCCATGTGTCTCCTCAGTGATGGATGTCCCCCCACGTTAGATCTGTTAGTATCTACAGCTGTAGCATAAGAGTCAAACCTCCAATGATGAGGAAACAGACGAACAGCCTTTTAGAGTGTGGGCGAGAAAGTGGAGTTGAGGCAGAGCAGCCATGATTGTACTGATGTGAGGGGCTGAATGGTCTACTCCTTTCTTCTGTTCGTAGGTTGTCAGAAATCACTTCAAGTCCAGCAGGTCTATGAAAGTGGTGGAACAGAGGAAAAGCTTTTTTCAGTGTAGAAAGATAGCTGAGTTATTGTGAAATGTTATTTCCATGGGGAAACAGAACTTGCAGTTTGTTATGAAGAACAAGTTCCTGCAGGAGGCACAGTTATGGACTAATAAAATACCAATGTTGTGTCAATTTTTGAAGAAAGCAAGTCTCTTATTTTGATGAATTTTATTCACATTTTCACTTGTACTGACTGATTTATCCTGCAGAAATAGAAGACAACAGACAGTGTGCTGTTGAGGTGCAGAACTGTGAAATGTATTACCTTGAATGTAAATCTTTCTGCGGAAATTTAAATCTTAGACTTGACATTGCAAATTCTGTGCGTATTGTGTTCTTGTGGCACTAATGTAGCTTGCGTGAGTAACAAAATGGGAGTAATCGCAATACTGTGGTCGCTGTGGGGATAATTTGACTCGAACCCTCCAGGTGAGATAGCCACAGCATGGAGTGGGGTGGGGGGGGGGAATTCAGGTTTTTCTCCAGCCCAATATTGAATGGAGAGAAAATCAGGTGGGGTATCAAACCAGCATTCCATCCACTGTTATCTAGAATGGAGAGCTGGCTTCACAATTTCCATCTATATCCTTCAGAGGGTGACTCCACATCAGAACACCTTTTCAAAAATCAAACTGGAAATGAGATTCATTGTCGAGTCTTGGTCAGATTCTGCTTGGAGTGCAGCCTTCAGTTTTTGGGCACTTCACCTCCTCCAGCAATCCTGTGGCCTTGGGAGTGGGTACAGTGCACAATGACCAGAATGATATTGGGGCTTGAAAGGGTTAAATGATGAGCACAGATTGTATAAACGTGGTTTGTATTCTCGAGGGATGATCTGATCAATGTGTTTAAAATTATAAAGAGATTTGCGAGGGCAGATATTTTCGCTGCTGGGGGATGTCCAGAACAAGGGGAAATCTTGTTCCAGTTCAGAGTGAAAGTGAGAAGCAGATTTTTCAGAAAAAGGGTATTGTAAATCTCAGCTGTGAATGCTGGGTCAATTACAAATTTTCAACAGTGAGACCAACAGATTTATGTTCGGTAAGAGCATCAAGGGATATGGAACTGAGACACAGAAATAGAGATGAGGTCCAGCCATGATCTAATACAACACCATAACAGGCTCGAGAGGCTGAATGGGTTCCACCCACTCCTTTGTCCCTCGATTAACCGGAATATATTCATATATCATATCCCCCAAGGCACTGTGCTCGGTACTGAAGCAACCAATTCAAACAAAAAATCTTGAACGCTCTCGACTGACTGGATTTCCAGCATTCTCCTGAAATGACAATTTGCATTTTGGCAGCCCTAATGTTTCAGCAACTAATTAATGATGGAAACAGTAGAAATAGGTGATGGGCTATCTGGAAATCAGCAGTAGAAATGGTCACACTTGTGTGTTTCACAGAGCGGAGCTGGTAGGTGTGACTATTTGAAGAAGGATGGTCTGATTCAGTTCAATAGGGGTCAGAGTTACAAAAGAGCAGTCAGCAAACAGCACAGGGGGACGGTAATGAAAGGAGGTCAGTTTGTTGACGGACTGAAAGAAGGGCTGATAGGAATGCAGTAAGGGGACATGCAACCTGAGCACAGATGATTCGGTCAATGTGATCCAATATTTTATTTGCCCAATTTCAACTTTCAGGCTGATGGAAAGAAATGATCAATCATTCAGCCACTGCCCCTGTTGACTTGAGATTCCATTCCAAGATAACTCGAAGATAACTAATTGGAATTTGTCTCCTTTTGTTTGAAATTGGTTGAAATACTAGGCCTGCCCAAAAATTTTAGCTCAACCAACATCAGTTCTAATCGGTCACTGTGTTGCAATGCTGCTTGTGGGATCTTCCTGTGCACAAACTGGTTGCCACGGTTCCCTGCATTGCAACAGTGACTGCTTCAAAAGATCTTAAGGGGCTGTGGAGCGCTTTGGGACACCCAGAAGATATGAAAGGCACTAAATAAATGCAAGTTCTTGAATCCAAAGTGAGGAAAACAGACAAGCAGGGTAGAAAAAGAACATAGGAAATAGGAGCAAGAGTCGGCCATTTGTCCCCTCAAGCCTGCCCCGCCATTCAATAAGATCATGGCTGATCTGCCCCAGACCTCAACTCCTCTTTCGTGCCAGCTCCTCATAGCCCTCAACTCCCCAATATTTCAAAAATCTATCGACCGCCTCTCTAAATATTTTCACTGAACCAGCCTCCTCAACTCTCTGGGGTAGAGAATTCCAGACATTCACTATCCCTGTGTGAGAAGAAATTCCGTCGCATCTCAGTTTTAAATGAGTGTCCCCTTATTCTGTAACTATGTCCCCTAGTCCGAGATTCCCCCACGAGTGGAAACACCTTCTCAACATCTACCTTGTAAAGCCCCCTTAAAATCTGACATGTTTCTATAAGATCACCTCTTATTCTTCTAAACTCCAATGAATAAAGACCTAACCTGTTTAGTCGTTCTTGATAAGTCAACCCCTTCATCCCAGGAATCAGCCAAGTGAATCTCTTTTGAACTGCCTCCAATGCTAGTATATCCTTTCTTAAATACAGGAACCAAAACTCAGTACTCCAGGTGCGGCCTCACCAACACACTGTACAGTTGTAACAAGACTTCCCTATTTTTAAACTCCAACCCTCGAGCAATAAATGCCAGAATTCCATTTGCCTTCTTAATTCCTTGTGGCACCTGCATGCTAACCTTTTGTGTTTCACGCACAACACCCAGATCCCTCTTGCTGCACTTTTTTGAAGTCTCTCACTATTTGAAATCAGTGTGGAAAGTAAAGTCATTGAACAGCAGACTGCTCCTCTGGCAATTCAAATGGAGCCAGTGCAGTTCTCAATGGAGATACTTCATTGAATATGTCAAAGGGGGCAATAACAGTGGATGGAGTCATGGCTCAAAGCTTTCTGCTTTGCTTGCAGGAGCCATACAGGGTTGATGAAGCTTCGTGCGTTCAGTATTTACAATGACAACTGAAGCTGATGTGGACCATGCAGCATTCCAACAGAGAGTGCAGTGTGAGACAGCAAACTGCCCATTTTTATATTGCTGCTCTGTGCTAGCCTCCAGATGAGTCTCCAAGCATCATTTGGATTCACAAGCACAAGCTGCAGAGTTCAAGCCTTGGCAGATGGAGCCTCTCTGTCTTCACACACGCCCCATCTGCTGCAGCCTGAACTTTTTGACATGTGGGAATGAATCAATATTTACTGAAGGGGATGAAAATTAAAGGGGAAAAAAAAGTCATTTCAAAACTTAATCTCTGAAGCGCAGACACAAAATAAAGGTTTTATTCATTTTATAAATCATCCCCACATGTTACATTACATCTATACCAGATGAAGTGGTTCCAGAAATAGTCCCATTAAAATGACTGCATTGCATTCCATTGTCTATTCCCTACATTGTTTCTGCATTTGTGCTCGTACGTCGGACACCAAATGCAAGCTCCTGGGAATTCATGCGCGTTCTATTCCTGGCACACTTTTACACATGCAAGGCTGAAGAGAACAGTGACCAGACAAAGCAACAAGGAGAATTTCAAGCTGGGACTGTTGCAACTTAGCACTGTCTGCAGCTTTCAAAAACTCAGCAGGGCAAACAGCCCTTTCAATTATTCACTCTGCCTTGAAACACTCAACTTCAAGAAATAAAACCTTCCACCGAGCCAACATCATCTGTTTGAAGTTTGGTGTCAGCCCTGCTCAGTGGGGAGTCTGAAGATTGTGGGTTCAAGTCTCACCCCAGGATTTGAGCACATAAATCCAGGCTGACACCCCCAGTGCAGTACTGAGGGAGTGCTGCACTGTCAGAGGTGCCACCTTTCGGATGAGACATTAAACTGATGCTCCGTCTGCCCTCTCAGTAAAAGATCCCATGGTAGTATTTTGAACAAGAGCAGAGAAGTTCTTCCCCCATGTCCTGGCCAATATTTAGCCCTCTATCAACATCATTACAACAGATTATCTGGTCATTATCATGTTGCTGTTTGTGGGATCTTGCTGTGCAAAGATTGGCTGCTGCATTTCCTAAATTACAACCATGACTACAATTCGAAAGTACCTGCATCTGCGGCAGGTGGTGATGGAACCGACAAGAGAGGAAAACTTATTTGACCTTGTCCTCACCAATCTGCCTGTCGCAGCTGCATCTGTCGATGACTGTATTGGTAGGAGTGACCACCGCACAGTCCTTGTGGAGACCAAGTCCCGCCTTCACATTGAGGATACCGTCCATCGTGTTCTGTGGAAATACCACCGTACTAAATGGGATAGAGTTCGAACAGATCTAGCAATACAAAACTGGGCATCCATGAGGCGCTGTGGGCCATCAGCAGCAGCAGAATTGTACTCAACCACAATCTGTAACCTCATAGCCCAGCATATCCCCCACTCTATTATTACCATCAAACCAGGAGACCAACCCTGGTTCAATGAAGAGTGCAGGAGGGCATGCCAGGAGCAGCACCAGGCATACCTTAAAATGAGGTGTCAACCTGGTGAAGCTACAACACAGGACTATCTGTGTGCCAAACTGCGTAAGCAGCATGCGATAGACAGAGCTAAGCGATCCCATGACCAACGGAGCTGATCTAAGCTCTGCAGTCCTGCCACATCCAGCCATGAATGGTGGAGGACAATGAAACAGAAGGAGGTGGCTCCACAAATATCCCCATTCTCAATGATGGGGGAGCCCAGCACATCAGTGCGAAAGATAAGGCTGAAGCATTTGCAACAATCTTCAGCCAGAAGTGCCGAGTTGATGATCCTTCTCGGCCCCCTCCTGAAGTCCCCAGCATCACAGATGCCAGACTTCAGCCAATTCAATTCATTCCGTATGATATCAAGAAACAGCTGAAGGCACTGGATACTGCAAAAGCTATGGGCCCTGGCAATATTCCGGCAATAGTACTGAAGACCTGTGTTCCAGAACTTGCCGCGCCCCTCGCCAAGCTGTTCCAGTACAGCTACAACACTGGCATCTTCCCTGCAATGTGGAAAATTAGCCAGGTAGGTTCTGTCCACAAAAAGAAGGACAAGACCAACCCGACCAATTACCACCCCATCAGTCTACTCTCAATCATCAGTAAAGTGATGGAAGGTGTCATCAACAGTGCCATCAAGCAGCACTTGCTCAGCAATAACCTGCTCAGTGATGCTCAGTTTGGGTTCCGCCAGGGACACTCAGCTCCTGACCTCATTACAGCCTTGGTTCAAATATGGACAAAAGAGCTGAACTCGAGGTGAGGTGAGGTGAGAGTGACTGCCCTTGACATCAAGGCATCAAAGAGCCCTGGCAAAACTGGAGTCAAAGGGAATCAGGGGGAAAAATCTCCATTGGCTGAAGTCATATCTAGCACAAAGGAAGATGGTTGTGGTTGTTGGAGGTCAATCATCTGAGCTCCAGGACATCACTGCAGGAGTTCCTCAGGGTAGTGTCCGAGGCCCAACCATCTTCAGCTGCTTCATCAATGACCTTCCCTACATCATAAGGTCAGAAGTGGGGATGTTCGCTGATGATTGCACAATGTTCAGCACCATTCGCGACTCCTCAGATACTGAAGCAGTCCATGTAGAAATGCAGCAAGACTTGGACAATATCCAGGCTTGGGCTGAAAAGTGGCAAGTAACATTCGTGCCACACAAGTGCCAGGCAATGACTATCTCCAACAAGACAGAATCTAACCATCTCCCCTTGACATTCAATGGCATTACCATCACTGAATCCCCCAGTATCAACATCCTGGGGGTTTCCATTGACCAGAAACTGAACTTGACCAGCCACATAAATACTGCAGCTACTAGAGCAGGTCAGAAGCTGGGAATTCTGCGGTGAGTAACTCACCTCCTGACTCCCCAAAGCCTGTCCACCATCTACAAGGCACAAGTCAGGAGTGCAATGGAATTCTCTCCACTTGCCTGGATGGGTGCAGCTCCAACAACACTCAAGAAGCTCGACACCATCCAGGACAAAGCAGCCCGCTTGATTGGCACCCTATCCACCTCCTTCAACATTCACTCCCTCTACCACCGAAGCACAGGGGTAGCAGTGTGTACCATCTACAAGATTCAATGCAGCAACACACCAAGGCTCCTTAGACAGCACCTTCCAAACCCGCAACCTCTACCACCTGGAAGGACAAGGGCAGCAGATGCATGGGAACACCACTACCTGCAGGTTCCCCTCCAAGCCACACACCATCCTGACTTGGAACTATATCGCCGTTCCTTCACTGTCGCTGGGTCAGAATCCTGGAACTCCCTTCCTAACAGTACTGTGGGTATACCTACCCCACATGGACTGCAGAGGGTCAAGCAGGCAGCTCACCACCACCTTCTCAACGGCAATTCTGGATGGGCAATAAATGCTCACACCCCATGAAAGAAAAAAAAAATTGGTGGTAAAGCTTTGAGATATCGGGTGATTGTGAAAGGGACTATTTAAATGCAAGTTGTAATGCAGACTGGTTGGTCCTGACAGGGTTAGCTCAGCTCAGCTCAGCTGTGTGTGTGTATATGGGAGTGACCCTGAAAGTCAAAATCAACGCCAGATGGCAAGTCATTCTGAACTTGTGCAAAGTCAGTCCTGGTGTCAGGATAGCTAACAGGGCCAGCTTTCCTACCCAAACTGCTGCACGCCATAAATGCAAACGATACATTAACAACTGACAATACTCCAGGTGCTACAGTGGAGAAAAAGGGACTGCAATACACCGTTGAGTACGCATGCTGAGTGAAACCTTCTTGCCCACCCCAACCTGTGCATCACATGCAGTCAAGGGCTTGACTTGCTCCTTGGCTGCTCTCCCTGGGCACCCAGCCAATGTCTGCACTCGGAACGAACTGGCTGCATGCAGACTGATGAGAGGTGCACAGGGACTACTCACCCTTCGCTCTCTTCATTCTGGCTTCATCCCTGCTTTCTCCTTCATGTTACCCTGCAGCAGTTTGAGAAACTGAACTGAATTCCCTTCACTGTAATGATGCTCACCTTGTGTATTGTCATCGCATTACACACACAAACGCGCGCACACACACAACCTGAAATATTGCAGCATGCTAGATTAACCTGACATGGCAATTGTAATAAAAAAAAACAAGACAATTTAACATTCTTATCCCTTCTAATTGAATGAAAAGTCAAAGGAAAACATACCCTCAGTGTCGATGTTCTGATCTGGGATCTCCAGCTCTATAGAGTTCATATTTGACTCCTTCCAGGATCCACTGAACATACTTGAAAAGTAACCGGACTGGAAAAGATAAAGGAACAAAATGTTCAAGGCTTAGCTGACCTTGCTAGGGGTTGACAAGTCAAACATAGTCCGTGCCAGCCTGTAGCAACCTTTACGCAGACAGTATGAATCACAGTGCACCGCAACACATCTTGTTTGACTGAAATTGCAACAGAAAGTGTTGGAAATACTCAGCAGGTCAGGCAGCATCTGTGGAGAGAAGCAGAGTTAATATTTCAGGCCTGTGACCTTTCAGTGGAACTGGAAACAGTTCGAGATGTGACAGGTTTTCAGCAAGTACAGAGGCAGGGAGACCAGGGGGGGAAGGCAAGAGAAAACGGGAAGGTCTGGGATCAGGTGGAAGGCAGGAGAGATTGAATAAGTGATGGCAATGGGACAAAGAAAGAAACAACCAGGAGTCCAATGGAGATGTAAAAGAGAACAGCAGAATCATCACCATCTGATAGGGAAATGGGGGCTGAGGTTATGCTCTGAAATTGTTAAACTCAACGTTCAAACTGCAAAGATGTAGAGTGCCTCATGGAAGGATGAGGTGCTGTCCCTCAAGCTGAGACTGAGCTCCATTGGAACAGTGCTGGAGGCTGAGGGCAGGGAGGTCAGAGGGAAGAGTGGAGCGGAGAATTAAAATGTCAGGGGATCGGAAGCTCAGGGTCATGATTGCAGACTGAACGTATGGTCTCTCCAGTATAGAGGAGACCACATTGTGAGCAGTGAATACAGAATACCAAATCGCTGTTTCGCCTGGAAGGAGTGTTTAGGGCCTTGGACAGTGAGAAGGGAGGAGGTAAAAAGGCAGGTGTTGGATCTCCCACACATCATGGAAAGGTGCAGTGGCAAGGGGAGAGGATGTCGGGGGTAATGGAGGAGTGGACCAGGATATCACGGAGGGATCGATCCCTTCAGAATGCTGAAAGGGGAAGATGTATTTGGTGGTGGGGGAAATGGCAGAGGATTATCTATTGAATACAGAGGCTGATGGGGTGGAAGGTGAGGACAAGGGGAACCCTGTCGTGGTTCTGGGAGGAAGGGGAAGGGGTGAGCATAGCAGGATGGGAAATGGAAGGGTCCTGTTGACCATGGTGGAGGGGAATCCTCAGCAGAGGATAAAGGAAATCAGATTGTTAGCACTGCTCTGGAAAGTTCCACCATCAGAAAAGATGCAATGGAGAGGGAGAAACTGGGAGAATGGAATGGAATCTTTCCAGAAAGCGGGCAGGGAGGAGGTGTAAGTCCGGCTTGCTGTGGACCTCACTGGGCTGTTTAAGCACAATGCAGCACTGTTAGAGGTGGAGACATCATTTTCTGATGATAGTGATTTGTGCTGGAAATGCCCAGCCCTCAAAGTGCACATTTTCTTCTTTCAAATTTGAATGGTGCCAAGCAGAGTATTGGGCAGAGAGGGAGGAATCATCTTGGATTCAGGGGGTTGAAATTACACTGCAGTGTAAAATGAGAGATTTTCCATGGGCTGCCTGTCAAGAGTCAGTTTCACTGGAGGGACTGGAAGTGAATATCTATCAGGGTGTAGAATGGGCTGGCAATGAATTTCTGCACTCTAACCAACCTCCAGCATACAATGAGGAATTACTGACCATGACAGACTTAGCTCAACTGGTGGGAGCAATCGGGAAACTCCGGGTCTGGGAGCAGAACCAAATCCGGAAACTCCGGGTCTGGAAGCAGAACCAAATCTGCAAACTTCAGGTCTGGGAGAAAAACCAAATCGGGAAACTCCAGGTCCAGGAGCAGAACCAAATCTGCAAACTTCAGGTCTGGGAGCAAAACCAAATCGGGAAACTCCAGGTCCGGGAGCAAAACCAAATCCGGAAACTCCAGGTCCAGGAGCAAAACCAAATCCGGAAACTCCAGGTCTGGGAGCAAAACCAAATCCGAAAACTCCAGGTCTGGGAGCAAAACCAAATGGGGAAACTCCAGGTCCAGGAGCAGAGCCAAATCTGGAAACTCCAGGTCTGGGAGCAAAACCAAATCCGAAAACTCCAGGTCTGGGAGCAAAACCAAATCGGGAAACTCCAGGTCCAGGAGCAGAGCCAAATCCGGAAACTCCAGGTCCGGGAGCAAAACCAAATCCGGAAACTCCAGGTCTGGGAGCAAAACCAAATCTGCAAACTTCAGGTCTGGGAGCAAAACCAAATCGGGAAACTCCAGGTCCAGGAGCAGAACCAAATCCGGGAACTCCAGGTCCGGGAGCAAAACCAAATCCGGAAACTCCAGGTCCAGGAGCAAAACCAAATCTGGAAACTCCAGGTCTGGGAGCAAAATCAAATCCGAAAACTCCAGGTCTGGGAGCAAAACCAAATTGGGAAACTCCAGGTGCAGGAGCAGAACCAAATCTGCAAACTTCAGGTCTGGGAGCAAAACCAAATCGGGAAACTCCAGGTCTGGGAGCAAAACCAAATCGGGAAACTCCAGGTCCAGGAGCAGAGCCAAATCGGGAAACTCCAGGTCTGGGAGCAAAACCAAATCGGGAAACTCCAGGTCCAGGAGCAGAGCCAAATCCGGAAACTCCAGGTCTGGGAGCAAAACCAAATCCGGAAACTCCAGGTCCAGGAGCAGAGCCAAATCGGGAAACTCCAGGTCTGGGAGCAAAACCAAATCGGGAAACTCCAGGTCCAGGAGCAGAGCCAAATCCGGAAACTCCAGGTCTGGGAGCAAAACCAAATCCGGAAACTCCAGGTCCAGGAGCAGAGCCAAATCCGGAAACTCCAGGTCTGGGAGCAAAACCAAATTGGGAAACTCCAGGTCCAGGAGCAGAGCCAAATCCAGAAACTCCAGGTCTGGGAGCAAAACCAAATCCGGAAACTCCAGGTGCAGGAGCAGAACCAAATCCTGAAACAGAGGTCAGGGAACAGAACCAAATCAGAAAATTCCAGGTCTGTGAACAGAACTGAAACCAGAAACTCCAGGTCAGGAGCAGAACCAAAGCTGACCAGTAACGATGTGCTCGCCCAACCTCGATAACCAGATGACTGATGCAGTTAACATAAATTTAAATAACCTAACAAAGGACAGGCAGTACAGGCTTCAAAGAGACGGGTCTTAACTGACTTACCTCATTGGTTTTGTTTAATGTTACAGATTGAGGGAGCCAAAGACATAGGATGCAGTGAACCTAGATTTCTGAGCAGTCATTAACAATGTAGAGTTTAGCGGACTGCTTTTCGCCATGAGGATGTTCAAAGCAAGTTACTGCCTAATGGGTATGTATACCTTGAAAGAAAACACAACATGCTGCAAGGACATCAGCTACCTTAGCCAGGAATTAAAGTGGTGTGCAAAATGATACAGTAGTCTGCAGTAATTGGCTCCTGCTCAGGGATAGTCTCAATGTAATTGCTCCCTTCTTTCTCAGAATGCTCAGTCTTTAGGTCCCCTATAATTATAGATCTAATTCTGTCAGATCCTGCAACATCTGCAACGACAGCAGCTCTGAAAATAGGAACATATAACCATTCCT
Organism: Heterodontus francisci; assembly: GCF_036365525.1. Classification (NCBI taxonomy): domain Eukaryota; kingdom Metazoa; phylum Chordata; class Chondrichthyes; order Heterodontiformes; family Heterodontidae; genus Heterodontus; species Heterodontus francisci. Next base: position 16,362,292 of record NC_090417.1, read on the forward strand.
GATTCCCTCTTGCAATTTCGAGGCATTCCCCTTTCACTGTGCTTGAACTTCATGCCACGATTTCCCTCCCTCCCACAGAGAGCGTGCTTCAGAAACTACAGATGGGCTGGAAACTCTTTCGGATCTTGCAGGAGGGGCTCTTGGCAATGACAATCCCATGGTGAACTCTGACCTGCAAGATCCAGAATAGATTTCTTGATCAAAGTTAGGAGGGGAGCCTGAATAGATCCAGTGGTAGCTGAAAGGACTAATTTGGTGAGGCAGCAATAGCTGCAATTCCCATATTAACAGCATGTCAGAGGATTAGCAGCTAGACAATCTCTCACAGCAGGCAGCCCATACCAATTATCTCCACACAAAGAGGGAGTAACAGTGCTTTCGAAAGGAAACTTCAAGTGCATGTTCAGACTTTACCCCCTTTCAGGTAGAACTGACAGCAATTTCCCAGGATTTTCCACCACCAATTCATGGGGAGACCCTGAAAAAACAGCACAGTAATTCATCCCGTTTGTCCACTGAATTGCCGCCCAAGTTACAGCGGGAGATTGGTCTACAGAACATGGTGGCCTGTTTATGTTCATCCAATTGAAAGTTGCTGGTGCTGGGAAATGAAATGATTTGCCACTTCAGACATATGCGCTCCAAGATCAAGTAGAGTCGATGTGGGTGCCTCGAAAACGTCGAAAGCTTGCTGCCTGCACCGTGTCAACGCCTTCCATCTCCAACACCCACTGCCCTGTACTATCAGTCTGTACCTTCACGATACTGGTCAAAACTGTCCAAATTCAATTTCCATTTAGCCTTTAAACAGGTGCTTTTTTTTAAATAAGAAAGGCAAAAGCTCTTAAAAATTGTGTGTGTTTTTAAGTTGGTTAAATTCTCGAAAGCCCCAGCATTAATTTTCAGGCCTGTCAAATAATCATTGGAAAGGTAGGTGCTGACATGAATTAAAACTGTATTCGGGTGCCCAAACTGGATGTGTGCAAGTTACGATGCTGACAACCATATTTTATTTCAGATCACGTCTCTGAAAACAAATGAACTCAGAGGAAGTAACTGCATGTAACCCCAAACACTTCTCGTACTCCTGTCAAAGAGTGGCTCTACAGCCGTGCTGTTGTAAGGCCACTATCCTTGTAAGGCTGACGTCCTCCCGCTTACTTCTGTGTGTTGCTCTCTCACACAACTACCCTGTAGCTGCTTTTGCAGTCATTGCTGTTTCTGTCACACGGTGCTCTCGTATCACACAATATTCCCTCTCTGTCACTGTACCCTCTAATTCTTTCTCAATCTTTCTTCATTCACTGCTCTGTCTGTAACTGCCATCTCCCTCTCATTGCTCAGTCTCCCTCTCTCTCAATCTGTCTCTTACTGCTGTTATCTTTTGGTTACAGCTCTGCTCTGTTGTCTCCATCACCGTTTCGCTGTGCTGTTCTCACACAGCTCTCTGTTGCATTTAACCTTCATTACTGTTCTCTCACTGCTCTCCCCATTGCTGCTCTCTCTCTCTCTCACTGCTCTCTCTCTCCTTGCTCTTCTCTCACTGCTCTCTCTCTCCTTGCTCTTCTCTCACTGCTCTCTCTCTCCTTGCTCTTCTCTCACTGCTCTCTCTCTCCTTGCTCTTCTCTCACTGCTCTCTCTGTCCTTGCTCTTCTCTCACTGCTCACTCTCTCCTTGCTCTTCTCTCACTGCTCTCTCTCTCCTTGCTCTTCTCTCCTTGCTGTTCTCTCACTGCTCTCTCTCTCCTTGCTCTTCTCTCACTGCTCTCTCTCTCTCCTTGCTCTTCTCTCACTGCTCTCTCTCCTTGCTCACTCTCTCCTTGCTCTTCTCTCACTGCTCTCTCTCTCTCCTTGCTCTTCTCTCTCTCTCTCTCCTTGCTCTTCTCTCACTGCTCTCTCTCCGTGCTCTTCTCTCACTGCTCTTTCTCTCTGCTTGCTCTCTCTCCTTGCTCTTCTCTCACTGCTCCCTCTCTCCTTGCTCTTCTCTCACTGCTCTCTCTCCTTGCTCTTCTCTCACTGCTCTCTCTCCTTGCTCTTCTCTCACTGCTCCCTCTCTCCTTGCTCTTCTCTCACTGCTCTCTCTCCTTGCTCTTCTCTCACTGCTCCCTCTCTCCTTGCTCTTCTCTCACTGCTCTCTCTCCTTGCTCTTCTCTCACTGCTCTCTCTCTCTCCTTGCTCTTCTCTCACTGCTCTCTCTCTCCTTGCTCTTCTCTCACTGCTCTCCCTCCTTGCTCTTCTCTCACTGCTCTCCCTCTTTGCTCTTCTCTCACTGCTCTCTCTCCTTGCTCTTCTCTCACTGCTCTCTCCTTGATCTTCTTTCTCTGCTCTCTATATCCTTGCTCTTGTCTCACTGCTCTCTCTCCTTGCTCTTCTCTCACTCTCTCTCTCCTTGCTCTTCTCTCTCAGCTCTCTCTCCTTGATATTCTTTCCCTGCTCTCTCTCCTTACTCTTCTCTCACTGCTCTCTCTCCTTGCTCTTCTCTCACTGCTCCCTCTCACTGCTCTCTCTCCTTGCTCTTCTCTCACTGCTCTCTCTCTCTCTCTCCTTGCTCTTCTCTCACTGCTCTCTCTCTCTCTCTCCTTGCTCTTCTCTCACTGCTCTCCCTCCTTGCTCTTCTCTCACTGCTCTCCCTCTTCGCTCTTCTCTCACTGCTCTCTCCTTGATCTTCTTTCTCTGCTCTCTATCTCCTTGCTCTTGTCTCACTGCTCTTTCTCTCATTGCTGTTTCTCTCACTGCTCTCTCTCGTGTTGTTATTTTCTCACTGCTCTCTCTCCTTGCTATCTTTTCTCTGCTGTCTCTCTCCTTGCTCTTCTCTTTCTGCTCCCTCTTTCCTTGCTCTTCTCCCATTTCTCGCTCTCTCTCTATCTATCCTTGCTGTTCTCTCACCAATCTCTCTCTCTCCTTGCTGATCTCTCAATTCTCTCTCTCTTAAGGGACATGTTTAACCTCCACTTGGAGAGGCAGGAATTGATCAGGGATAGTCAGCATGGCTTTGTCAGGGGGAGATCATGTCTAACAAACTTGATTGAATTTTTCATGGAGGTGACTAGGTGTGTAGATGAGGGTGAAGCAGTTGATGTCGTCTACATGGTCTTCAGTAAGGCTTTTGATAAGGTCCCACATGGGAGATTGGTCAAGAAGGCAAGAGCCCATTGGATCCAGGGCATTTTGGCAAACTGGATCCAAAATTGACTGAGTGGCAGGAGGCAGAGGGTGATGGTGGAGGGTTGTTTTTGCGAGTGGAAGCCTGTGACCAGTGGTATACCACAGGGATCGGTGCTGGGACCCTTGCTATTTGTAGTGTACATTAATGATTGAGACACGAATATCGCAGGTATTATCAGTAAGTTCGCAGATGACATGAAAATTGGTGGTGTCGTAAATAGTGTGGAGGAAAGCCTTAGATTACAGGATGATATAGATGGGCGGAGCAGTGACAAATGGAATTTAATCCTGAAAAGGTGATGCATTTTGGACGGACTAACAAGGCAATAGAATATATAATGGATGGTAGGACCCTAGGAAGTACAGAAGGTCAGAGGGACCTTGGTGTACTTGTCCATAGATCACTGAAGACAGCAGCACAGGTAGATAAGGTGGTTAGGAAGGCTTAGGGGATACTTGCCTTTATTAGTTGAAGCATAGAATAAAAGAGCAGGGAGGTTATGATGGAGCTGTATAAAATGCTAGTTAGGCCACAGCTGGAGTACTGTGTACAATTCTGGGCACCACACTATAGGAAGGATGTGAATTAAACACTAAAATAAAAGCAAAATACTACGGATGCTGGAAATCTGAAATAAAAACAAGAAATGCTGGAATCACTCAGCAGGTCTGGCAGCATCTGTGGAAAGATGTTCCGAAGAAGGGTCACTGACCCGAAACGTTAACTCTGCTTCTCTTTCCACAGATGCTGCCAGACCTGCTGAGTGTTTCCAGCATTTCTTGTTTTTATTTATTATAGGAAGGATGTGATTGCACTGGAGAGGGTGCAGAGGAGATTCACCAGGATGTTGCCTGTACAGGAACATTTCAGCTATGAAGAGAGACTGAAAAGGCTAGGGTTGTTTTCCTTAGAGCAGAGAAGGCATGTTTGAGGGATACAACATTATGAGGGGCATTGATAGATTAGATAGGAAGAAACTTTTTCCCTTAGCGGAGGGGTCAATAACCAGCGGGCATAGATTTAAGGTAAGGGGCAGGAGGTTTAGAGGGGATTTGAGGAACAACTTCACCCAGAGGGTGGTTGGAATCTGGAGCGTACTGCCTGAAGGGGTGGTAGAGGCAGGAACCCTCACAACATTCAAGAAGTATTTAGATGAGCACTTTAAACGCCATAGCATACAAGGCTACGGGCCAAGTGCTGGAAAATGGGATTAGAATAGGTAGGTGCTTGATGGCTGGCACAGACACGATGGGCCGAAAGGCCTGTTTCTGTGCTGTATGACTCTCTGCTATTCTTTCTCTGTTCTCACTCGTTGCTGCTCTCTCGTGTTGTTCTCTGTCGTTGCTCTTCTCACTGCTCTCTCTCCTTGCTGTTTCCCTCGCTGTTTTCTCTCTCCTTGCTGTTCTTTCACTGCTCTCTCTCTCTCTCTCTCCTCAAAGTTTCTCTCACTGCTCTCTCTCACGTTCCTCTTCTCCATCACTAGTAGGTGCTGTTAGCAGTGCAATATTAAGTGCCATTTTTCTCATTTGTGTATGAGAGAGGGATCTAAGATTGCAAAAGCCCTGAATTATCATCAAGCAATGAGTTTGCTAAGAATCAAACTGATCAGGTAAGTTCAACAGCCATGCTCATTCAATTACAGAGAACATGAACTGCAGTTGGCACAGGGCTCACTACATACATGCAATTCTCTTGATTTAGGAGCAACTAGTCATGATTCAGTTTCAAACAGGTGGCTCTGTAAAAGCACAGGCATGTGCTTTCATCTCAATTCTTTCTGTACTACAAACCAGTCTGTAAAAAGAAAGAGAAGCAGGAGGCCATTCAGCCCCTCGAGCTTGCTCTGCCATTCTCTCAATTCCCATGGTGCCCAGGAATCTATCGAACTTAGTCTTGATATACGCAATGTCTGAGCATCCCCAGCTCTCTCTTTGAAGAAATTCCTCTTCAGCTCACTCCTAAAAAGTTGATCAGTTCTCCTGGGACGATTATCCTGATTGCTGGACTGTGCAGCTAAGGGAAACAGTCTCTCATCGTCTAACCTGCCACGTACTCACGTCACCAGAATGTCTGCTAAACTCAGGAATAGTGTCTGAGAGGTCAGTGTTGGTAAATCTTCCCAGTCAAAGAATGGCAAGCAGTGCGATCTTCAGTCATGTGCTGCCTCTAATTTTCTATCACTCTCTCACAGAACACACTGCGTGAGGGTTCAGTTTCCTACCTGACACAGATAGACTTTGTGTAGATGCCACTCTTGTCCCAGAGCACAGATGGTGATATCACTGCTTTCTCCAGCAAGGAAGAGTGTCTGATAAATGTACTTGGAAGTGCTCTTTAACTTCTTCCTGCAAAATTAATAGTGAAGCCTGGTGTTAACTACAGACAGAATAGGAACACAAAAAAAACAGTCTTGGTGTATCAGACTGAAATGGGCTGTTTTGCCAAGTTGGAGAGAGGTCTTAAAACTGAGGACCAAAACGAAAAGTAGAGGTCCTCAATAATGCAGTAACACCTCTGGCTCCTGACAAATTCTTCTCAATCTGAGCACCTCTGCTTGTGTTCTACATCCCATCAAAAACCACGAAAGCAAAGATCCAGTGGTTGCCAAATGCTACAATTGCCCAATGCTTGAACTCTTGCTGTATCATTCACTGCCAGATGTTTACCTGGTTTTAAATTTGGAAGTCCCAGGTTAATTTGCCTCTGTTCCTCTCTGGCTGAAAGAGGCTGAGACCACAGCGTGCCTTCCTTAGCTCCACTGAGTGCACATGCTCTGGCCTGCGCTCTCTTCAGTCATGGAAGATCCAAATTCAGCCATGCCCTCCTCAACATCTCCCCCCCTCTGCTCTCGTGAAGGCGCTGGCTCTTGTTGAGAACTAATTTCTGAGACACCAGTGGGAACAGAGGAACAGGACGAGGCCATTTAGCCCACAAGTTATTCAATGAGATCATGGCTGATCTGAAACCTAATTCCATCTCCCCACCTTTGCCCCATCTCCCTTCATATCTTTGGTGAACAAAGACATATCAATCTCAGATTTAAACTGACAAGCGACTCAGTGCCAATTTCTTTTTACGGAAGAGAGTTTCAAACTTCTATCAGCCTTTGCATCCAAAACTGTTCCTCACTTTATTGCTGAAAGTCCCAGCTCTCACTTTTAGGATATACCCCCGAGTCCTTGGCTCCCCTGATGTAGTCCTGAAGGGTCACGCACAAGTGGTGATTGCTTGCTCTGGGAGGTGAAACTGTGCCTCACAGGCCAGACCAATCCTGTCAGAGTTTTAAGAGTTAGCAGAGTACAGGGAGCACCATCTCCAAGAAGCTCATCTCTGGACCAGGCTGTAAGTGTCAAGACCGTATTTCACACTCGTCCCTCATTGCAATGAGGGCACTGGGTCAGCTACAGCTTCTGAAAGTAGAGTCACACGTACAGACAGGGGAGGGGCTGCAGGTTGTCTTCCCCAGACCACATTTGTGATCAAGCTGTGTCTTTACAACACGGCAGCAGCTTTCCTGGCCATAGTCCTGATATATTCACTTTCCCAATGCAGCTTGGCGAGACGTGAACTCATGGATGGGGAGGGGAGCAATCGTCAGGGTAGAATAGTTGGTTTCCAATTTGCAATGGTTTGAGAGCTGCCAGAAACCCAAGTGATAACAGAAGTCAATTTTTGTGTCCAACCTTACTTGCATAATGCGTCTGAATTCCAGATGCAAACTTTATTGGTTGCAGGAATTGAATCACAGCAGAAAATCACCTGCAAATCGAATTTAAAGGGATGAGGACTATTCAAGGAGAGTGGGAGGGGACAAAAATTGACAAAGCTTCGGGAGAGCATTCAAAGACCCCTCAACCCATCAGCCTGAAAGGGGCATGGCCAGTACGATGTGGTAAGCCAGGATGAAGGGAAGTGAATCCTGCTCATGCAGGCATGGGTTTTCAGACAAGTGTCAGGTCACCAACATTTGGTCTGCGATTTGATGGTTACTGACATTGAAGTGTTGCTGCAAGGATGGTTTTCCTCTGTGTCACTCTTCAAACAGAACTGCAACACGCCTGCAAGGAGGTGCAGCCAAACTTCAGAGCACACGTGTCCCTCTACAAATGCAGGCTCCATGCGACATGGTCGATGCTTAATGGTTGCTCCTGCTCTGAGTGCACATCAGAAAATTAGCAAGTAAACACACAACTCCCTTTGGTCACTCTTGTCTGTTCATGGAAATGGGTCAAAAGTAGAATTATTTAGAAAACAGATTCACTGAAATATTCCAAGAACAGGAAGCTGCTGGTTTTTGTCAAAAAAAAAATGAGATTTTCCCCTGGCATAGAATGTCACTCAAATATGTGCTGACAGCACAGGTGAAGATAAAATCCATGTGCTTATTTGTGTCATGTTTTTGTGATACGTATGATCCCCATGCTGTACATTTGCATCAATTCAAATGGCCCAGGCAGGATTTTGGGTTGGGACCCACGATGTCGGGGGTCAACTGGAGTCACTGAGACACAGACAGAGAGACAGAGACAGAAAGAGAGAGAGAGAGAGAGAATTTTCAGGTGACCGCTCAGCAACTTTAAAAACTTGTGCAGTTAAAAATGGCCACTGCTGCTGGGCCAGCACTGTGTAGGGGAACCTCGACAGGCCCTCCTGCAGCCACAGCTGTCCTCAGGTAGGTGGGGAGGCCTCAAAGACTGCCTGGAGTGCTGTACCCCCTATCCCCACCCACCCAGTCTGCCTCTGGGAGGGCCCCTCCAGGTAGCTGGCCTTGTCCCAACAAGGCAGGGGGTTCCAGTTGGCCTCTGATCCATGACTTTAATTGGCCTTTTCATGAGCTTACCTGGGGCTTGCAGGCGGCTCCCTGTTCCACCCCTGTATACAACCTCCAGCAACATGGCAAAATACATACACACCCAGCCGCCCCAGATCCTGGTGAAAATCCGAACCCAAGTACTTGTTATGCTGTTACTACTTTTCCAAAATAACAAAAGCATCTGAGCGGTTTGAAAGGAGGAGCTGAGCTTTAAAAATGCAGCTGTGTCTCAGCTACTGTCTCTTTTGCGAAGTCAGCAGACATTTCTTTTCTACATTTGTCAACTCACGAGTGTGAAATTTCTGGTGCTGTCCTCTAATAACAGCATTTCCTGCAGGGACAGTGACGGGGGCTGACACTGTTGTGAGGGAGGTGCCATCTCGGAAATTGGTGCTTATTCATCTGTGGAGGTTCCTGCGTCCGTGACAGTACTTCCATGAGGTTCTGACTTTGAAAAGTCTGCAGCAACCACTCCAAAGCAATCTTTGAATGAAAGGTCACAGACCTGAAACATGAACTCTGTTTCTGTCTCCACAGACGCTGCAGTTGCTGCTGAGTGTTTCCAGCATTTTCTGGTATCGCTCCTAACAGCCCGATATGTTAGACTATCGGGGAAATTCTGACAGTGGAATAAAACTTAGGAAAGGATGTAACTCCGGCTGTAAATATATGTGAGGTAAACAGTGCATTCCGCCAAAGCCTGTTGCACTAATGCAGCATTGCAGTGAAGGTGAATTTTCCCTGCTGATGGGATTGGTGCCATTGAATAAGGTTTGACAGACACCTGAATCCATTGGCAGGGCCAATGGTTAACAATAACTGAATAAATAAGTCAAGGTTCGGTTTTATTGAGACCTGCTTTTGTCACCCCTGGACTCCCCTCTTCTCATGCTTCTCATCCACCATAATCTGTCAACTCTTCCAAAACTATCCTGGCCGCCACTAAAACCTCCACTAAGGAATCTGCAATGTCGCCTGAGTGGGCAAAAACTTGGCAGATAAAGTTTAAACGAGGAAAGACATGCACTTTGGTTGGAAGAATCAAAAGACAGACTCTTATTTAAATGGAGAGAGGCTCCAAAAAAGTGCAGTACAGAGGGATCTGGGTGTTCTTGTACATGAAACACAAAATGTTAGCATGCAGGTGCAGCAAATAATTAATAAGGCAAATGAATTTTGCCTTTATTGCTCGGGGGTTGGAGTTTAAAAATGGGGAAGTCTTGTTACAACTGTACAGGGTGTTGGTGAGGCCGCACCTGGAGCACTGTGTACAGTTCTGGTCCCCGTATTTAAGAAAGGATATACTAGAATTGGAGGCAGTTCAAAAGAGATTCACTTGACTGATTCCTGGGATGAAGGGGTTGACTTATCAAGAAAGGCTAAACAGATTAGGCCTTTATGCATTAGAGTTTAGAAGAATGAGGGGTGATCTTATTGGTTCTGCGGGGGCTTGACAGGGTAGATGTTGAGATGATGTTTCCACTAGTGGGGGAATCTCGAACTAGGGGACATAATTACAGAATAAGGGGGACACATTAAAACTGAGATGCGACGGAATTTCTTCTCTCAGAGGGTAGTGAATGTCTGGAAATCTCTATCCCAGAAAGTTGTGGAGGCTAGATCACTGAAAGTATTTAAAGAAGAGGTGGATAGATTTTTGGAATATTGGAGAGTTGAGGGCTATGAGGAGCTGGCACGAAAGAGCAGTTGAGCCCTGGGGCAGATCAGCCATGATCTTATTGAATGGCGGGGAGGAATGAAGGGCCGAATGTCCTACTCCTGCTCCTATTTCTTATATTCTTATAGTTTACTCATCATTCCTTGCTGCCTCACATTCGCACTCCAATTCCACAGCACTCATTTTAACATCCTTATCCTCAAATCCTTCCATCGCCTTGCTCTACCATACGTCTGCAACCTGATCCAGACTTAGGGTCCTCTCTTGCACCCTTTGGTCCTGTGACTTTGGCCTTTGGGTCATGCCGCTCTCCATTTGCTCCGTCAATGGAGGTCCAGCCGAATAAAACTCCCTCTGTAAACCTTTCCACCTCACTCTCTTCCCACTTTGACAAACCCCTCACAAATTCCAATGTTTTGCCACCTCTTGCTTCGCCACCTCTGCCCCCACCATGGCTCACTGAGCATTCTTTCTCTCTTTCCCTGCAAAACACCTTGTTTGGAGGGGGAGGGGGTGGGGGCAGGGGTAGGACAGGGAAATTGTAGCAAAGGAAAAGGCCATTTGGACCCACTGGGCTCTGGCAGTGTTTAGACACCTTCCTTCCATTCAAATAACCTCTTTGCACCCTCACACTGTAACCCTCCATTTCCTCGTCCATCACGGACATGCCACCCTCCCCAGCACAGACTAGGCGGGCTGAACGGTCTGCGAGCATACTGCAGAATCGAAGTAAATAGGTCAAACGCTGTTGGCTGCAACCAGTCAGCGAGTTTGACATCTGCCATTCCTGCAAAAATTCTTCTTTCTCTGATCTATGAGTGAAAACCTCGTTTCCATTGACGTCCTCTGGGTATAGAGGCTCTTCCAGCACAGGAGGAGGTCATTCGGTCCATCTAGGCTGTGTTGGCTCTTTCCACTGAGTCCTACTCCCCCTGCTCTTCACATGGGAATGCTAAATGTTGACCACTGTCTGGAAATGCAGGATTATTGGTAAGGACAGGAAGAATCTGAGCCTTTTTGTGGGGGGGCTGCTGGACCTCCCAATGCAGGTTGCTGGGCAGAGTGACCCTCAGCTGGTCACCATGACTTCTTGACCATCCCTGGGACACGTGACCCTCGCTGCCGCGCATGCGTGCGGCCGCGGTCAGGTGACTGCCCAGGCTGCGCTGTGATTGGCCGAGTGCTGACCTACGCGGCCCGCTCGCCTCCTGGGCCGGGCTGTCCGGGCTCTCGCTCTCCTCCCGCTGCCGCTTGCGCTTCCTCCGCTCGCACTCGCATTCGGCGGCTCTCGGGCCGCCCACCAGCCGGCTTCCCAGAGAGCCCATTCTCCGCCGCTCACCGCCCTCGCCCTCTCACGCTCCGGCCGCCCGCCATCTTGCGAAAGCTGCCTGCAGCCGGAGAGGGGGCGGGGCGGGGGCCTGCTCTCTCCACCAATCAGATCGCTTCCCACCTCTGCCAATCAGAGCCCTCCTTCCCTCTCTGTCTACCAATCGCCTGCTCCCATTCTGCGCCAATCAGAGCCCACCTCTCCCTCTTTGCACCCATCACGTCCCTCGCCTATTAAAGCGAGGAAGTACCTGCAAATTCAGGTTGTGCAGCTTCAAATCATTGTGGGCATAGCAGGATCCCAACAAACAGCGACATGATAATGACTGGATCATCTCTTTCCGTCATTTTAAATGTACAAAATTGTGAGAGGCCTAGATAGAGTGAAGGTTAAGGGTCTATTCACCTCAGCAGAGAGTTCAGTGACGAGGGAAGATAGATTTAAAGCGATTGGTAGAAAAATTAGAGATGAGGAAAAATCAGAGGGTGGTGATGGTCTGGAACTCACTGCCTGAAAGGGTAGTGGAGGCAGAAACCCTCAACTCATTTGAAACGAGTCTGGATATGTACCTTAAATGCCGTAATCTGCAGGGCTACGGACCAAATGCTGGATGGTGGGATTAGCATAGGTGGTTCGTATTTCGGCCGGGGCAGACTACGTTGCTTCGTGGGATACATTGGCAAAGCAGGTGCTGTTCAAAATCATGAGATGCCTGGGCAGAGCAGATAGAGAAATTCATCAGCAGTAGGATCCAGAATGAAAAGGCACAGATTGAAGTTGATTGGCAAATGGCGATATGAGGACAAACTTTTTCACGCAGCGAGTGGTTAGGATCTGGAATGTACTGTCAAGAGAGTGATCTGCAGGCAGGTTCAATGGATGCATTCAAGAGGGAATTGAATTATTTTTAAATTTATTTCGAGATACAGCACTGAAACAGGCCCCTTTGGCCCACCGAGTCTGTGCTGACCATCAACCACCCATTTATACTAATCCCCTCTTCTTGCCACGTCCCCACCTTCCCACTATTCCCCTACCACCTACCTATACGAGTGGCAATTTACAATGGCGAATTTACCTTTCAACATGTAAGTCTTTGGCTGTGGGAGGAAACCGGAGCACCCGGCGGAAACCCACGTAGACACAGGGAGAACTTGCAAACTCCGCACAGGCAGTACCCAGAACCGAACCCGGGTCGCTGGAGCTGTGAGGCTGCGGTGCTAACCACTGCGCCACCCATCTGAGGGCAGAAAATTTGCAGGGCTACGGGGAAAAGGCGGGGGGAGTGGGACGAGTTTAATTCTTCCACGCACCGATGACAGTTTGTCCCCTTTATAATGGGGCTTCAAACATTTTCTCTGTCCTCACTGATATCGGGTGTCATCTGTAAGTTGTGAAAAGACGATCTGCTTTGGAAGCCAATTATTCAGCATTACAGTGGTAGTCTCCAGCACAGTGGAGATGATTGCTCCAGCATCGTAAACAGGATCGTGCACAATGAGCTTCGTCTTTGTCTGTCGCTCATTGCACCGACCCAGGCTGCGCCATGAATCCCCTCCCCCTCAGCAATGGCTGAAATCAGCGAGAACGTCCCCTTTCCTCATGTCATATCACAGTTATAAAGTGCAACAAAAAACGTTCATTCAGCTGTAACTGGGTTTTGAAACAGTGATGTGATCCGTACAATTTGATAAACAGAACTGGCCCTGAAAAAATAATTTTATATTGCTGGAGTGCTGTTAACTGATAAATTTGTACATTTTAAAAGGGAAATCTTTAAAAATAATTTTGTAAATCTTTCTTCAGAATGGGTGGCGCAGTGGTTAGCACCGCAGCTTCACAGTTCCAGCCACCCAGGGTCAGTTCTGGGTACTGCCTGTGCGGAGTTTGCCAGTTCTCCCTGTGACTGCGTGGGTTTCCGCCGGGTGCTCCGGTTTCCTCCCACAGCCAAAGACATGCAGGTTGATCGGTAAATTGGCCATTATAAATTGCCCCTCGTGTAGGTCGGAGAATGGTGGGGATGTGGTCGGAATATGGGGTTAATGCAGGATTAATATAAATGGGTGGTTGATAGTCGGCACAGACTTGGTGGGCCGACGGGCCTGTTTCAGTGCTGTGTCTCCAAATAAAAAAGAATAAAAATATTGCAGCCTCCTCCTTTAGCCCGTGTGAACATCCCAGTCTTTAATTTGCTCGATGTAAACATTTGACAACGTGATTTTATTGTGCTGCTTTTTGTTTCCTGTTTGGGGTTTGAGAAAATCCTTGCATGTTGGGGAGGGGGGTCGGCTGTTTGGACAGCTAGCACTCCCATTCCACGCTGCGCATCCCCCCTATAAAACACTGCAAGCAGTTGGAGTAGCGTTGCAAGGTGAAAGAGGTGAAAATTCTCAGCAGAGAGCTCACTGGATCTCTCAGCGATACTTACTTCGAGGTCTGTCAATGCTGGCTTTGCCACTGACCACAAGCTCTTGCTCTTTCTTTCCTGGTTGGTTGCAAATATGGAAAATCCTTTTCGACTTGGTCGTGAAAACAGCAATGTGACTTTTTGCCATCATTTTCACTTTATACTGAATCTGGAACTTTATGTGTTCTGCAGGATACGCCATTCAGAGAGTGTTGTAGCTCGAGCAACTACACTGTGACTCTATCATCCAGTCATCGTGAAATAATAACAGGAGAAACCTGGATTTTCACTGTAACGCATTGCCAATGTCGAAATAATCTGAGGCCTTTATGCAGGGTCACTTACATTATGTACTCTGTGCTGTACCTCACTTATGTACTGAAACTATACAGGACGGAAAAATAAAAGTGAGGGTATTCTGAGACTCTGTATTGTTTGCTCAGAAATACAGTACAGTACACATCCAGAAAACAGGGATGAATGGTCACCTGACTCTCATTTCATCTGCTGTTCCTTAACTTGTCCCATTGCCATCCCCTTTTGCTCGCACCATTATCCCTTCTGGCATTTAATCTTTCCCGCCTAGCTAGGACAGACCTGCCCTTTTGTTTTTTTCCCCTCCCCTCCCGACTTTTTCTGTCTCTGTTTTCGTTTAAAACCTGTCAACTCTTTCCAGTTCTGTTGAAAGTTCACAGACCTGATATGTTAACTCTCTCCACAGATGCTGCCAGACCTGCTGAGTATTTTGCTTTTGTACCACACCTGCTCATTCCCATTCTCTCACTCACCTGGAATTCCCTTCCACTTGTCAAAATGACACTATTATTTGTCAGAAAAGTATATCAAGACTTTTGCTGAGGCAGAGGTTAGCGATTATAAGTTTCAACCAAAGGAAAACTACAGATTATGGAACGATGCAACAAAAACCACAAAAGGGGACCAATGAAACTTGTGTGGAACGAAGAGACATTTCTTGCAGGTCGGAACACTCTCATCAGAATTGAAACATCAGAGATAGCTAACTACGCGAATCGGATTAGAGCAAAACATGAGGAGATGTATCAAAAAGTGAAAGAAATGCAAAGAGGGAGAGTGTTAGAGTATTTATATTTCACTCTTCTGCACGGTCAGAATTTTCCAGCTCCTCGACAGAAAAGACGAGGCCAGGTTTTGGTCAGTACACATCTTCGGAACCAATGAGTGAACAAATGTTTGTTGAATCAGGCGGAAGACAACAGGGTGGGTGGGGAAATGTTGACTCCAATCACAGAGGGTGAATGGCCTGAAACCTGCTCAGAGCAGAAACTGCAAACAGTATGATCAAAGCTGCAGCAGGAATAAACAGCTTAAATTGGGAGGACAAATCACACAAACTGGGCTCGTGTTCCCTCGAGTGCAGAAGGGATGACGTCAGGAAGCATTTCTTCACACAAAGGCTCGGGAAAACCTGGAATTCCCTCTCCCCCAAAAAAGCTGTTGAGGCTGTAGGTCAATTGAAAGTTGATAGTTTTTAGTCGAACAAGAGTATTCAAGGTTATTGAACCAAGGCGGCTAGATGAATGCAGAAATAATATAAGACATGATCTAAGTGTAGCTTCTAAGGGAGGTATCGTAGGCTGAACCATCTTCAGCTGCTTCATCAATGACCTTCCCTCCAATGTAAGGTCAGAAGTGGGATGTTCACTGATGATTGCACAATGTTCATCAGTCGCAACTACTCAGATACTGAAGCAGTCCATGTAGAAATGCAGCAAGACCTGGACAATATCCAGGCTTGGGCTGATAAGTGGCAAGTAACATTCGTGCCACACAAGTGCCAGGCAATGACTATCTCCAACAAGACAGAATCTAACCATCTCCCCTTGACATTCAATGGCATTACCATCGCTGAATCCCCCACTATCAACATCCTGGGGGTTTCCATTGGCCAGAAACTGAACCAGCCACATAAATACCGTGGCCACAAGAGCAGGTCAGAGGCTAGGAATCCTGCAGCGAGTAACTCACCTCCTGACTCCCCAAAGCCTGTCCACCATCTGCAAGGCACAAGTCAGGAGTGTGATGGAATACTCTCCACTTGCCTGGATGGAAGCAGCTCCAACAACACTCAAGAAGCTCGACACCATCCAGGACAAAGCATTGTTTGATTGGCACTCCGTCCACAAACATTCACTCCTTCCACCACTGACGCACAGTGGCAGCAGTGTGCACCATTTACAAGATGCACTGCAGCAATGCACCAAGGCTCCTTCGACAGCACCTTTCAAACCCGCGTCCTCTACCACCAAGAAGGACAAGAGCAGCAAATACATGGGAACACCACCACCTGCAAGTTCCCGTCCAAGCCACACACCATCCTGACTTGGAACTGTATCGCCGTTCCTTCACTGTCGCTGGGTCAAAATTCTGGAACTCCCTCCCTAACAGCACTGTGGGTGTACCTACCCCACACGGACTGCAGCGGTTCAAGAAGGCAGCTCACCACCACCTTCTCAAGGGCAATTAGGGATGGGCAATAAATGCTGGCCTGGCCAGCGTCGCCCACATCCCATGAAAGAACATATAAATAAAAGGACAGAACATGCTTAATGAGCTGAATGGCCTCTTCCTGTTACTCTGTTCCTAATGCACTGGAGAGAGGGTTCCATGTTGACAGGGTATACTCCATAGTAACTTGGTAAATATCTCATATAATGCAGACAACACTGCTGCAATGCAAAATGACAGCTTTCCCACTCTTGTTGGAGCAGTTAGGAGTGGTTTCCTCAGCTCAATTTGCACTCTTTAAAAATAATCTCTTTAATATGCTAGAATGGAACAGTGCACAACCTGATCAAAGTTGACATCATCTTTCGACAAGATTAGAAAGTCTGCTTGCAAATTAGTCTGGACAATCTGGATCATCCAATATTAAAAAGCAACATCAGTGAATCATTTTTAATGACAGTATCTGAAGTACAAATGTTTCATTCATTTTCCACTAAATGATTTCAAATGCTCCCTCTGGTTTGCATCTTGATTATCTGTTCTTCCTCCCCCAGTGGGCTGCTCTGTTGCTCAATGCAATGGTGGACTGTGGCTTAGACGGAGCCCCCACCATCTAGAGAATGCATTGGCACATGCCAGCTCTTCGACCAGCAAAGGCAGCACACGTGCACACAGAAAGTGCTGACATTTTCAAAAAAACAAAAAGACAAACTGAAACAAGGACAAAAGTCCGAATTGTAAACTCCGGGTAAACATTGGAACAGCAGACATCTATCACAGCAGCAGGGATGGCTTTTTTTAAGATTTCACCTGAAGCTAACCATAGATCGAAAATAGGCAAGCTGCCCTCCAGCTGGAGCGACTCGACAGGAAGGTTTTCTTTCTTCACCATCTGGACTGTCTGAAGAGGGATGACGAAGCAAGCAATCGCACATTAAGGAGGCCAGAACTTGAATAAATATTTCTGCAGATGACAGCTTCACTGTGTCTACCAGCTGAGCTTCTGTTACTTTCGCCAGAAACAACTTGCATTTGAACAGAACTTTGAACATGTCCAATGGCCCAGGCCACAGCAGTGTTACCAGATCAAAATTTGACAGTGAACCACCAAAGGAGATATTAGAACAGGTGACCAAAAGCTTGGTGAAAGGGGTTGGTTTGAGGGAGCCTCTGAAAGGAGGAGGGAGAAGTATACAGGCGGAGAGGGTCAGGGAGGGAATTCCGGAGCTTCTGGCCTGCGCAATCGAAGGCATGAGTGTGAATGATGGAGTAGTTAAAATCAGGAGCACACAAGAGGCCAGAATTGCCAGGAGGTCAGATATCTCGAGTGGTGTGGGGACTGGAGGAGTTTGTGTTTCTAATTGTTAACTGCATTGAATTGTAATTCACGTGAGGGACTTGTGCAAAGTGGTTCACAGGAGGAAGAGTGCAGCCAGGAACGTGGGAATAGAAGAGGGACGTTGGGATGTTTCTGGAAGCAGAGGGATACACTCGAGCTCAAAAGAAATTCACATTGACTACATTTGGTGATGAAGTGGGTTAAAAAAAAGACATGTTGAAATACTGGGCAGGATTTTTACCCCAGTACGGGAGCGACAACGGAAATGGGCAGGGTTGCCTAGTTACTCAGACCATTCTGCCCCCCAGCCATTTTCCCTCAGTCGAAACTGGGTGGGGGAAGGGGTGGTCCAGAGACCCATTGGCAATTTTGAAGTTGGCCTGTGGACCTGGCTTGGTGTCGGGAACCTGGAAGCTACCTGGAGGAGGCCTGATGGCGGCAGACCTGGAGGCCCCCCCCTACTTTCCCACCTTGCCCACTGCTGCAGTTGCAGACCACCTGCTGCCAGGGCAGCTTCCCCTCCCCCAAGTCTATTTTCTATTGCAACTTGTTTTTTTTTAAAAAAATTGCTGTGAGGTTTCCTCAAGATGGAGGTGCCCTTACCCCTGACCTGCAGTGGCAGTCTGCACTCCTCCCATTAGCCTTCCAGCACCCTCCCACTGTCCTTCGTCAGACCGTGAGCAAGCTCCCCAGTCACCAAATGGCTATTCCTACAGAAACCAATGTCGGGTGACTGCGCCTGAAACAGTTTGTGTTGGGGCAGGGGGGGTGGGTGGAGAAGCCCCAAAATGAAACATCTTACCCGCTGTTTTCAAATCTGCGAGCAACCTCCCGTGGCATTGCTCATTGTTAGCTTGAAAAATTGTTTCCCCTCGAATAAGCAACAAGGACCGGCGTCCAGTGTGCTGATTACAGCTGGTTTTCACGTGGCCAACACTTGTAGCCTGCGTCAGAGTAAATGACAGGAGATTTATCATACCAGGTGTTTGCTACCCTTGCATTGCCCATGGCCTTACCCAGGGGGCAGAGGATGAGCTGAGGCCACTTTTCACTTTGAAGTAGTTCCGAAGCAGGGGGAGGGCAGGGGTCTCTGACCTGAAACGTTAACTCTGCTTCTCTTTCCACAGATGCTGCCAGACCTGCTGAGTGGTTCCAGCATTTCTTGTTTTTAATGCCACTTTTCACTTCATTCTCTACTCAGGGTGTTGAACAAACTCAGGACCTCCCCAAACATCTCTAACTAAATAAATAAATAAATAATTTGCAGTCATCAAAAGACTCTGAAGTGCAGTCAATCTTGTATTGTAGGGAAATGCTGCAATCGATTTTCACACAGCAAGATGCCACAAACTGCAATGTGATGTGGCCAGATCATCTGTTTTGCCAGTGATATATATTGGCCCAGGACCCAAGGGAGAACTCCCCTATTCCTCTTTAAAAATGGTGCTGGGATTTCTTGCCAGGTGGGCTAACATTCATAGTGCCAGCAGCACTGGGCCTGAGGTTGTGCCTGCGCAGTTCAGAGGATTAAGTTGAGGGAGGGTGGGGAGGTAGCTGGTCTTGGAGGCTGAGGTGCACTGCTGGCCCCTCAAAACATCTCCCCCCCCACCCCCACGCTTTCCACACCTGCCACGCTAAGCTCTTAGCAGTATTTAAATGATGGGGGCATACTACAATGGCCCATAACCCGACTATTGAAACATTCCTAAAAAGGGCCATTATAAATTTCTCAGAATCACAAAATGAATGCTCCACCTCACACAAGCTACTGGCAATGTTACTCAGCAATTTTAGTATAGGACTGTCTGAAGATGAGGTTGTTCGATGACAGTGTTGGGAGACTATCATCTGCACTCTCACTGATTGAAGCAAAGACCATCTCAATGCACTGAGAGATTACAGTTATCACGAGAGACAGAACAGGACATTGAGAGAAGGCTGGAGGGGTGACCTCATTGTAGTTCTTAACCTGATTAAATGGTTTGGTTAAGGTTGACACACAGAAGATATTCCCACTGGTTGGGAAGACAAGGGGCAAGAAATATAAAAAAGACAGACAGACAGTCTCAAATAAAGCCAGTGGGGAATTCAGGAGAAAATTCTTTCCTCAGAGTGGTGAGAATGTTGGACTGAGTGGCCTATTTCTTATTGTACATACAACAGGATATTGAAGACCGGCTTTTGATAGGTTAAGAGAATAAAACAACAAAGATATAGCAACAGAGCAGGCACTTGGTATTAATATACTGCCGGTGTGGAGACACAACAACGACTTGGCCTGGTTGAGTCAAACTGTCTGAGCCTCAGGATTCATTTTTACTTGTCGCGTTTCTTTGGGTTGGTCTGAGACTGACCCCCCCCCCCATCCCATAAAAGGTCACCACTGAGAATATTCTGAACAGCAAATTGACAGGTGGAGCATTATAACATAGCAGGAGAACGGTTGCAGTGGAATTTGCCAAGGTGACAGAAATGGAATGCAGGTGAGCTATATTTACAGAACTCATCGCCTGCATCTTTTACAAGAGTTTTTACAAATGCTCCCAACCGCCTAAAACATTCACAGCAGCTGAGTCCATCTCACATCTGGACCCAACACAGGACAGAACATCAAGACTTGGGTTTTTCAAATCATTCATAGAAATGTTTACACTGATAAAAAAGGACTTCAACAACATGTGGGCCTTCACACACCAGTTCATTTTAATGGAATGTGTCATTTACATTGAGTAAATCTCTGAATCACAACAGGTACATTACTGAAAAAAAATCTGACAGCATGCAGTTTGCAAAGTGGAACACACGCCCTCCCCACCACTGTGTAAAGTTTCCATTTTAACAGGTGGCGTCCCTCATGAATGATGTCGTCAGGCAGACAGACTCATTCAAGAGGATCTCAGTGACTTCTCTACAAATCATCTGCTGGGAACAGACAAATATTGTTACTTTTAAATCATACGTTCACACAAGGAATTGCTTCCATCCTCTGCTCCACTGATCGCGAGCTCTATGTTCACAGTGGAAGGGATTTGTGACCCGACACTAGTTAAGCAGAAATGCACCATCCTGGGAATGGAGAGACCTTTCTTTGCAGGTCAGTTTCTGCTGCAGAATGAATACAGGCCCAACACCAAAACAGAGCCAAACAGTGAAAATACCCTCACGCACTGTAATTTTGACGATGAAATAAGGGTGCAAATCAGCAAACTACAACAGGACCAAACTCAGAAATCTACAAAGAGGGGGACACAGGACACAAGATCAAATTGAAGAGTTAAACCAGCAGCATATCCTTGGACGTGGAGCGAGGATGAGTAAGTAGTGAACCATGCCAATGGTATGATATATATTTTCTCATTAACCCTCAAACCCTTATTTCTCAGTGTTGTTGACTGCATGAATGGTTTGAACTTCTGAATGCTTGGTCAAGTCCCTCAAATGAAGGTCATTACCAAGTCTCAGTAAAACGTCCCAAATTTGTAAAAATATCAGCAGCAGGGCCGTTGAGGAGCATCGAGCTGCGGTTCTTGACCGCACAGCTTGAACTCTGCCAAAAAAAAAAACAAACCAAGGACCTGCAGCCGATATCAACTTTTTGCTCCCGTCTTGCATTTGACATTCGCTGTTTGTCTTGGCATGAAAGAGAAACAGACTGTTTACACTGGAGTATTTCTTTAAGGGAATAGAGACAAAAAGCAGCAGTTTAAGGCTGCACCATGTAAATGATTAAAAGAAAATCACTCAAATGAGGGACACATCCACTTATAAAAAGATTTGAACACGTTCCAGTCATTTCCACTTGGAAATGACACAGGGATGTTTCTTTCATTACTCTCCTCCACACAGCTCGAGCAGGATCTTCTTGTAATCTCCAGAACAATCTCCCTAGAAGCGAAAAAAAAAAGTAAAAGTTTGGATTCCATCTTGGGAACTATGCCTGCTTGTTTAAGCTTACATATATCACACAAACTTGCATCATTTGTATAAACACAATGATAGTTACAGTCCCAACTTTTTTTTTTTTTAAAGATTTGTTTGCGGGATGCAAGTGTCGGACTTGGCCAACATTCATTACCCATCCCCAATTGTCCTTGAACAGAACGGCTTGCTAGGCCATTTCAGAGGGCAGTTAGGAGTCAAGCACATTGCTGTGGGTCTGGAATCTCAGGTAGGCCAGACTAGGTGTAGACAGCAGATTTCCTTCCCGAAAAAGGATTTTTAGTGAACCAGATAGGATTTCACAACCATTGATGGTTTCATGGCCACCAACTAGCTTTTTAAAGCCTAGATTAATTGAAATCCACTTTCACGATGTGCTGTGGTGGGATTCGAACCCATGTCCCCAGAGCAGTAGCCAGGGTCTCTGGGTTACTAATCCAGTGACATTACCACTACACCACCACATCCCCACTTATGCAGTCCACCAAAAAGAAAAAAAAAAAAAAATGGAGCATCAACTTATTCCTCACAACGGTCACTGTCACCTTCAAAGCACTGCCCATTGCTCAGGCAGAGTTCACAAGCTGCCAAATGACCCTCCTGTACAAACAATCATCCTTTTCTGTCAGAGCCAAGACAGCAAAGCTGAGATTTTTCCAGTAAGTTAAAACCAACACATTCCCATTATTGTTACACCCTCAGCTTGATGGCTGACTGCATGGGGCATCACCCCAGCCTTGGCCAGTTTTTGCCTGATACTGGCATTCCTCAGGGAGCAGGATTGGGAAACACTGTTTTCAAATTTTATTTTTTATCCAGAGATAAAGCACTGAAACAGGCCCTTCGGCCCACCGAGTCTGTGCTGACCATCAACCACCCATTTCTAATAATCCAACATAAATCCCATATTCCCTACCACATCCCCACCATTCTCCTACCACCTACCTACACTAAGGTAAATTGGCCATTATAAATTGCCCCATCAACCTGCTAGTCTTTGGCTGTGGGAGGAAACCGGAGCACCCGGCGGAAACCCACACGGTCACAGGGAGAACTTGCAAACTCCGCACAGGCAGTACCCAGAACTGAACCCGGGTCGCTGGAGCTGTGAGGCTGCGGTGCTAACCACTGCGCCGCCCAACTCCTGAAGCTTTGAGTAACAGCAACAACTGGAACAATCGTGCAGCTGACACTGGGACATGGAGCAGAATGGAAGCTGAAGCCTCATCTGCATGGCAGAAAACATTTGCTGCCTAAACAGGTTAGCAACTGACAGAGCACAACTGAAGTAAATCACAAAAACACTGAATTTACATCACAGCAACAGGCCATTCAGCCCATCTGGTCTGTGCCAAGCTTGATGCTCCACTTCAGCCTCGTCCCATCCTCACTTAACCGTCACCAGAACCTTCCATTCCTTTCTCCCTCATGTATTTGAGGGGGAAGCTGGATTTAACATCTACACTATTCACCTCACCCACTCCCTGTCGTGGTGAGTTTCCCATTCTCACCACTCTTAGGTGAAGAAATTTCTCCTCAATTCCCTGTTGGATTTCTTAGTGACAAGATTATTGAAGACTGAGCTTTGCTCTTCTCCACAAGTGGAAACACTACCTCCATATCTACTCCATCAAAACCCATCATTTTAAAGACCTCCATGTCGGCCGCCCCTCAGGCAAAAACACCCGAGATTATGGCAACTGTATCAGAGGCTCTGGTGGGGGAAACTTTCATTCTTCTGTTATTTACCAAAGACATCAGGGCAATATCAGCCGAGGTGTCACAAGCTTTGTGTATTGACAACTCGTGAAGGGATTAGTTCTAATTATTTCTTCCTCGGATATCAATATTGGGGTGGGGAGGCTGGGGAATTTCCACCAAATATCTTTTCAACAGTGTGATTTTAATGCACGAGTGCAAAAGTTTTTCCAAGCTTTCACCACCACTTCAATAGACTCAAAATACCTTCTTCCAGTCCCAGAATAAAACATAGGTGGTCATTCGGCACCAAGTCCATTCCAGCTCTCCATGGAGCAATCCATTCAGTCTCAATGCCCTGCTCGTTACCTGTAGCTCTGCCATTTTATTTCTCTCAAGTGCCCACTCCATTACCTTTTGAAGTCATGAATCATCTCCTTCTACCAGCCTTATGGGCAGAGTGTTCCAGGTCATTACCTTCTCTTTCTCTCTTTGGCCTCCTCGTCTCGGGCGACAATGGGTAAGCACCTGGAGGTGGTCAGTGGTTTGTGAAGCAGCGCCTGGAGTGGCTATAAAGGCCAATACTAGAGTGACAGACTCTTCCACAGGTGCTGCAGATAAAATTGGTTGTCAGGGCTGTCACACCATTGGCACTCTCCTTCCACTTGACTTTTATCCTGCCAACTCTTCAACTTGCCACACTTTAGCCCCGCCTTTATGGCTGTCCGCCAGCTCTGGCGATCACTGACAACTGTCTCCCACGACTTCTGATCAATGTCACAGGACTTCATGTCGTGTTTGCAGAAGTCTTCAAAGCAGAGACACGGACGGCCGGTGGGTCTGATATCAGTGACGAGCTCGCTGTACAATGCATCCCTGGGGATCCTGCCATCTTCCATGCGGATCACATGGCTAAGCCATCTCAAGTGCTGCTGACTCAGTAGGGTGTATATGCTGGGGATGTTGGCCGCCTCGAGGACCTGTTGGAGATACGGTCCTGCCACCTGATGCCAAGGATTCTCTGGAGGCAAAGATGCAATGAGTTGAGACGTCGCTCTTGGCTGACATGTTGTCCAGGCCTCGCTGCCGTCGAGCAAGGTACTGAGGACACAGGCCTGATACACTCGGACTTGTGTTTATGTCAGTGTGCCATTTTCCTCACACCCTCTTGGCCAGTCTGGACATAGTGGAAGCCTTTCCCATGCGATTGTTGATTTCTGCACTGAGAGACAGGTTACTGGTGATAGTTGAGCCGAGGTAGGTGAACTCTTCAACCACATCCAGAGGGTGGTCGCCAATATTTATGGATGGGGCATTTCTGATGTCCTGTCCCATGATGTTCGTTTTCTTGAGGCTGATGGTTAGGCCAAAATTGCAGGCAGCCGCAAACCTGTCGATGAGACTCTGCAGGCACTCTTCAGTGTGAGATGTTAAAGCAGCATCGTCAGCAAAGAGGAGTTCCCTGATGAGGACTTTCCGTACTTTGATCTTCACACTAAGATGGGCAAGGTTGATCAAACTGTCCCCTGATCTTGTGTGGAGGAAAAATCCTTCTGAAGACTTGAACGCATGTGAGAGCAGCAGGGAGAAGATCCTAGTGTAGGTGCAAGAATACAACCCTGTTTCACGCCACTCATGATAGGAAAGGGGTCTGATGAGGCACCACTATGCTGAATTGTGCCTTTCATAGTCATGGAATGAGGTGATGATACTTAGTAGCTTTGGACATCCGATCTTTGCTAGTAGTCTGGAGAGACCACGTCTGCTGACTGATCTCACCAAAGCCTTTGACCTAATGAAAGCAACGTTGAGGGGCATCTGTTGTTCACGGCATTTCTCCTGTAGCTGGCGAAGGGAGAACAGCATGTGAATGGTGGATCTCTGCTCAAAAGCCACACTGTGCCTCAGGGTAGACACGCTCAGCCAGCTTCTGGAGTTTGTTTAAAAACGACTCGAGCAAAGACTTTCCCCACTATGCTGAGCAGGGAGATTCCACAGTAGTTGTTGCAGTCACCACGGTCAACCTTGTTCTTAGAGGGTGATGATATTGGCATCGCGCACGTCCTGAGCTACAGCTCCCTCATCCCAGCACAGACAAAGCAGCTCGTAGAGTGCTGCAAGTATAGCAGGCTTGGCACTCTTGATTATTTCAGGGGTAATGCTGTCCTTTCCAGGGGCTTTTCCACAGGCTAGAGAATCAATGGCATCACTGAGTTCAGATTTTGTTGGCTGTTCGTCCAGCTCATCCATGACTGGCAGAGACTGGGCTGCATTGAGGGCGTTCTCAGTGACATTTTCCCTGGAGTACAGATCTAGGTAGTGCTCCACTTGCTTGTGTTGGTCAGTGATCATGTCCCCTGATTTAGACTTGAGTGAGGGGGATGATCTTCCTGATGGTTGGCCCAAAAGCTCTCAATGCCATCATGCATCCCTCTGATGTTTCTAGTGTTGGAGGCAGCTGAATATGACTGCCTCTGATCATCTAGGATTACTGCTGAGGAACGTGTCGTCCGCCTGGGTTGTGGAGTTCTATTCATCTTGCTGCGCCCACCTGGAAGGCGCTGGCCAGTGACGTGGAAGGCGGCCGAAGTGCCCATAGGCGGTTGTTGAGGCTCAGTGCCTTAATCCGGCCCCAGTCATCCTTCCGTCGTCACTGCTGCGAGCCAGGAAAGAAGTTCTACCATCAGCTGGATGGCGACCACGAGTGCAGAGTCAGCCTGGAGAACGCTCCTCTGCAGAGGAGGCTTTTCAGGCTGTGAGCTGGCCTGCTCACCAGGGTCGCGACCCCTGCTGGACACCACCTTCCCCCACCCCCACCCCTCCATGAAATCACACAGCTTACTTGTTTGGGCCACTGCTCAGGGACAGGAGCCAACAACCCCACTGCCTTGTGGGTGTCACAGGAGTGACCAAGACTAAAGGGAGTAAACCTGAACAGAAAATCCAGAGTGGAACCCCGAAGGCGGTCATGTGTCACCTTTGGCATGTTTCCGGCAGTTCCTGCAACCATACTAGTGCCGAATGTCATGCTCTGCACTCCTTTGGACCCCACTAGGAAGGCTGAGGGGGGTGGGGGGGGTGGGTTTTGACACTTGGGCAACTCAACCTCCATACATTCCCAGGAATGCGCCATAGAAAGGTCACTCCATAGTTGCCAGACAGCGACCAAAACACGGAAGGCAGCAGTTACGGGTTATAGGTCCAGCTCAATTGGCGTAGAGATTGGGTGCCATGGGTTGCCTTCGACAGTGGGGAGAGGTCATCGCATCTCACTGGACAGCTACCACCCGCCTCAAACCGGGCAGCCCCGTCAGGAAGGTTCGGTCCTGCCACAGTCCACCTGCTTCCATGGATGCTTGGAGCTCAGGGTCATTGCCCGACAAGTGGACTGTAACACCACGACCGAAAAAAAAAAAGTACCAGCCCTTCGTTTTGCAAGCTGGAACATCAGAACTGTGTCCTGGCCTGTCAGAAGACCTTACACAAATCAATGATTCTCAGAAGACCACCATCATTAACAACGAGCTCAGTGGACTCCATGTGGACATTGCAGCACTTCAGGAGACATGCCTCCCTGCAAGCAGATCGCCAAGTGAATAAGACTACACCTTCTACTGGCAGAGTAGAGATCCTGAAGAACCAAGACAGCATGGAGTGGGCTTGGCCATCAGAAACTTTGCTCAGCATGATAGAGCCACCTACAAACGGCTTGGAACGCGCACACTCCATCCGACTGCTCACTGCCTCTGGTCCAGTACACCTACTCAGCATCTATGCTCCGACACTCTGCTCTCCACCTGAAGTTAAAGACAACTTCTGTGAGGAAATCCATAATATCATTAGTAGCATTCCCAATGCTGAACATTTGTTCCTGCTGGGGGACTTGAACACTCGGATTGGGGCCGACCATGACTCATGGCCCTCCTGCCTTGGAAGGATGAATGAGAACGGGCAGAGACTGCTGGAGTTGTGTACCTATCACAACCTCTGCATCACCAACTCGTTCTTTCAGACTAAACCCTGTCACCAGGTTTCAAGGAGACACCCAAGATCACATCGTTGGCACCAGCTGGACCTCAGTCACAAGGCAAGCCGCCTTAAACAGTGTCCAAATCACACGCAGCTTCCACAGTGTGGACTGCGACACCGACCACTCCCTCGTGTGCAGCAAAGTTAGACTCAAACCAAAGAAGCTCCGTCACTCCAAGCAGAAGGGCCGCCTGCACATCAACACTAACAGAATTTCTTATCCACAGCTTTTACAAAAGTTTCTAAATTCACTACAGGGGATGCAGAGCCGAAGTTGGCCCATATCAGAGACACCATCTATGACTCAGCAATGACCACCTCTGGCAAATGTGAGAAGCAGAATGCAGACTGGTTTCAATCTCACTTTGAAGAGCTGGAACCTGTCATAGCCACGAAGTGCATTGCACTGTTGAACTACAAGAAAGCCCCCAGTGAGTTTACATCCATAGCACTTAAAGCAGCCAGAAGCACTGCACAAAGAACAGCCAGGCACTGTGTGAATGACTACTGGCAACACCTATGCAGGTAGTTACCATCCACTGCATAACAAAGTGCTTGCTCATATTCCCGCTGCATCTCTTGCCCAAAAAACTTTCAATCTGTCCCCTGGTCCTTGTACCATTAATTAATGGGAACAGTTTTTCCTTGTCTAACTTAGCAAAAACGGTCATAAATCTTGTATATCTCTAACCAATCTCCCCTCAATCTCCTTTGCTCCAATGAGACCCCAGCCTTTCCAATCTAACCTTGTAAATAAAATCCCCCATCCCTGGAACTATTCTGGTAAATCTCCTCTGCACCCTCTCAAGGACTCTCATCCTTCCTGAAGTGAGGTGACCAGAACTGGACTCAATACTCCAGTTGGAGAAAGTTTTGGAGATGAAAAACAACAGTTTGGCACTGGGTGTTTAGACACAGGTTAGTGGACAGAGTACAGAAATATCATACTTCACAAAGACCCTGGTGACAACACCAAAATGACTCCATGACCAAACAAGGAAATGCTTAGGGCTGGAAAATGCTTGTGGCTTTCAGAGGAGATAAAAAGCCAAGCAGAGATGAAGTATGAGCAATCGCTCCTCCCTCAGCAGACAGGTTTGTGGACAGTCTCTCGAGCTCACATGATAAACAATATTTTAACCACAGGAGTAGGAGGTTTGCTCAACTTGTATCCATCAGAAATTTCAAACATTTCTCAAGATCTGCCAGTGCACAACTGCAGAAGCAGTTGTCATGTGTTTTATTTAATGCAGTTGTTGCTGAAAACCTTATCCACACTTTCAGGTCTAGATTGGACAATTAGCTGTATAAGGTACTGGTGAGGCCACACCTGGAGTACTCTGTGCAGTTTTGGTCTCCTTACTTGAGAAAGGATGTACTGGCACTTGAGAGGGTGCAGAGGAGGTTCACTAGGTTGATTCCAGAGTTGAGGGGGTTGGCTTATGAGGAGAGACTGAGTAGATTGGGATTATATTCATTGGAATTCAGAAGAATGAGGGGGGATGTTATAGAAATATAGAAAATTATGAGGGGAATAGATAAGATACAAGTAGAGAGGATGTTTCCACTGGCAGGTGAAGCTAGGACCAGAGGGCATAGCCTCAAGATTAGAGGGAGCAGATTTAGGACTGAATTAAGGAGGAACTTCTTCACCCAGAGGGTTGTTAATTTATGGAATTCCTTGCCCAGTGTAGTTGTTGATGCTTCTTCAGGAAACATTTTTAAAGCTCAGGTAGATATCTTTTTGAACAATAAAGGAATTAAGGGATACGGTGGGAGCGCGGGTAAGTGGATCTGAGTCCACGAAAAGATCAGCCATGGTCTTATTGAATGGCGGAGCAAGCTCGAGGGGCAAGACGGCCTACTCCTGCTCCTAGTTCTTATGATCTTATGAAGACTCTCCTGGCCATCTTCCCACCCTCTGCTGCCTATGTATGAACTCACAACAAGATCCACTCACTCATCACCCACATTGCTTTCTGGTCTGGTAACACCTCCATTTTAACGATCACAGACTGGCTTTCAAATCCCTGCTCGGCCTCATGCCTCTCTGCAATCTCCTGCAGCCTTACGCTTTGTGAAATCTGTGTTCCTCCAATTCAGGCCCCTTGAGCACCCCTGATTTTAATCAGTCCACCACTGTCAGCCGTGCAGTCAGCTGCCTGGGCCCTGAGTTGTGGAGTTCAGTCCCTAAACCTCTCCATCTCTCTCTCTCTCTAACTCCACTCTGACAATACTTCTTCAAACCTGCTTCTTGGACCAAGCTTTTGGTCACTTGTCCCATCATGTGGCAGTTGTTACATTTGATTGATAACTCTCCTGTGAAGAACTTTGGGATCTTTACTGCATTTGCATGGTGATATGTAAAATAGAAGTTATTGCTAATTCAGCTCTCTATTCTGAAAGTAAATATCTATCGTTTGAAAGTGATGAGTGCTTTCTGAATGTCCTTTGCATCTGGAGTTATCTTTTACCAAGCTGCCTGTAAACTGCAAAGTTTGTCCTTATCTTTTGCTTTGGGTCTGTAATTCTCAGTACAATGCATCCCTATTTTGAATATCAACTTAACTGATTATTCAAACAAAAAAAAAATTCATCTCCTTGGGGCTGAACTAATAACAGGTTCTCCTGTTCAGTCATGATCTGCATTAGTTTATCCTGGGCCCTCCCTTGTAGCAGATCCCCTTTGTTGTCTTTTTCTTATCTGCATTTCCTCTTTCCAACACTTTACCGATTCAATTCGCCACTTACTTTGAGCCTTCGTTGTTAACTTTGAAAGCTGCTAATACACTGAAGAATTTCTACACCTGGCCAGACACATTGAGGGGCTCACTTTCACAACAGGTGGGTTTTACTTGGAAAATCCAGCACGGAGATTTCCTTGGTGCGTTCCAGGTCATTACTGGCTTGCGTTCACAAGCAAGATGGGCAAATGTCAGACGTGGCTCAGGTGGAAGCTGTCTCCTTGGAAGCAGAAGGTCATGGGGTCAAAGCCCCACTCAGGTTACATGAGCCCTTAATCCAGGCAGACCAAGGAAGTGCTGCACTGTCAGCTGTGCTGTTAAACAGAGGCCTGTCTGCCCTCCAAGATGGCTCTAAAAAAAAAAAAAAGAGATCGCATGGCACTATTCAAGTACGAGCCCACGAGTTCTCCCCAATGTCCTGGCCCTCAATCAACTTCACTAAAATGAAGCAGGTTATCTGGTCCTTTATCACATTGCTGTTGGTGGGATCTTGCCATGCACAAATTGGCTGCTGCCTTTCTTACATTACAGCAGTGACAACACTTCAAAAACAATTCACTGGTTAAGAACTTTGGAGGAAAGACTGCCAAGACTTGCATTTCTCTAACCCCTTCCACAACCTCAAGATGTCCCAAAGCGATTCACAGCCTTGACCTTTTGATGCGTAGTCAGTGCAGGAAGGACAGTAACCAATTTATACACAGCAAGATCCCACAAACAGCACTATGACAAGGAGCAGATAATCTGCTGTATTTTAGTGATGTTGACTGAGGGATAATTCTTAACAGGAACACTCCCTTACTCATCTTCTAAACAGTATGTGGCACTGAAAGAACTTCCTGCTGGATTAGGTGACAGATTCCACATCACATGGGGCAAGGCGAATGAGCAGTTTTTGGAAAAATAATTAGTCTTCAAAAAGGGAGGGGGATAAATGTTTAATATGATCAGTGTGGTCAACCTCAGGAACTACACGTCATTGCTGGCATCACAGTTCGAGATAGCTGGAGGAAGGCTGTTAGAAATAGCTCGCTCTATAAACTTGATTGGGACACATGCGCCGTGCAGCTCCAGTACAGATCCTGCATCTTGATAACACAAGCACCTGACAAACCAGCCACAGCGTGCGTCACTTGACCTCTGGTTTGATTCCCAACTCAACCGACAAGTCAGCGTCAGTGAAACAAATAACAGAATTGGCACATCATTTCACCATTTCCAAACAATTGGCTGGATAAAAGGCATTCAAAAGGTCAGATAACAGATGCAAATGCGCTCTCTCGTCCCTGACTGAGACAGACCAACAAGTCTCTGCAGTCACCGTCAATGATCTGAACAGGGAATTCGGAGAAGTAGGCCATTCAGCCCCTTGAGCTTGTTCCGCCATTCAGTAAGATCATGGCTGGTCTGTTTGTGTCTCGAATTCCACACTCCCATCTACCCCCCAATAACCTTTCATTCCCTTGCCTAATTAGAATCTATCTGCTCCACCTCTTTCAATGACCCTGCCTCCACCGCCTCCCGAGGCAGAAGGTTCCAAAGTCACACAACCCTCAGAAAAAATTTCTCCTCATCAGTCCTGAAAGGCCAACCTCTAATTTTCAAACAGTGCCCCCTGGTCCTGGATTCAGCCAGAAGAGGAAACATCCCCTCCACATCCACCTGGTCAATACCATTCAGCATCTTATAAGTTTGAATCAAGTTTCCCCTCGCTCTTCGAAACTCCAGTGAAAACAAGCCCAGTCTGTCCAACCTTTCCCTAAATGACAACCCACTCATTCCAAGTTTCAATCGAGGAAACCACCTCTGAACCACTTCAAAAACATTCACATCCTCCCTTAAATAAGGAGACCAAAACTGCACACAGTATGAGATGTGGTCTCACTACTGCCCTGTATAACTGAAGCATCACATCCTTACTTTTATTTTCAATTCCTCTAATAAAAAGGATAACATTCCATTAGCCTTTTTTAAAAAAAAATTAAACTTACTGTACCTGCATACTAACTTTGCGACTCCGGCACGAGAACACCTAGATCCCTCTGCACCTTGGAATTCTGCAGTCATTCTCAGTTTAAGTAATACTCTGCGTTATTCTTCCTGCCAAAGTGAACAACTTCACATTTTCCCACAATATACTCCAACTGTCAGGTTTCTGCCCACTCAACCAACCAACCTGTAACAGTCTGTAACCTCCAAATGTCCTCTTCACCATATACTTTCCGACCTATCTTTGTCTGGTCTGCAAATTTAGCTACCATGACAACACTCCCTCAACTAAATCATTGATATAAAGTGTGCAAAGTTGAGACCCCAGCACAGACCCTTGTGGGACTCCACTCATCACATCCTGCCAATCACAAAAGGACGCATTTATGCATTCTTTTCTGCCAGCCAGCCTGCCGATCTTCTATCCATACTAATATGTTACCCTGACACCATAAGCTCCTACTTTGCACAATAACCTTTTATATGGCACCTTGGAATTCCAGAAGGCATTTGACAAGTACAGTACATCAACAGGCTCCCCTGTATCCACAGCACAAGTTACTCCTTCTAAGCACTTGAATAAACTGGTTCACACGTGACTTCCCTTTCACGAAGCCATGCTTACTATTCCCGATTATCTTGTTTTTTTTTCAGTGCCCAGCTATAGCCTCCTTAAAATGATCAATTTGAACACCTTCCCCATGACTGACATCAAGCTAGCTGGCCGACAGTCACCAGCTTTCTGCCTACCCCATCTCGAATGGAGTGGTTATATTTCGGACTTTCCAGTTTGATGAAACTTTTCCAGAATCCACAGCATTTTGAAAGTTAACACCAACACCTCTACTACCTCATTAGCCACCTCTTTTAAAGACCCTCGGATGAAGGCCAGCAGAGCCCAGGCACCTGTCAGCCTGCAGCTCTATCAGTTTGCTCAGTACCACTTCCTTGATGGTAATTTCACCATGTTGCTCTTCCTTGCACCTCCTGATTTACAGCTTATTACTGGAATGTTTTTTTGTATCCTCTATAGTCACTACTGCTTTATTCTTGTGTGCAGTTAAGTGGTGATTGAGTTCAGATGGAAAAAAAATAATTGATTTGCACAGAAATTATAAGGCATTTCACAGTTTGGGTGAACTGCTCGTGCCTTCTTCGTGAGGCATTTCAGAGTAAAAGATAAACCCTGTGGATTCTACTCACAGGTTAGATTGTTGGCCAAGTGCAGATTAAGCTCAGCTCACAATAGAGCAGAGGGGCAGAAATATGAAGATTTCCAAAGGTACTAGGGCTGATGGAGATTAGAGATAGGGAGGTGGCAAGGCCACAGTCATTTGAAAGCAAGAGTTTTGGATTTCAGGCACTGCTGGAGAGGTCACTGGTAGTCAGTGAGGACTGGAGATGCAGAGTGATCCCCTGGAACTGAGTAGTCAGTGAGTCCTGTAAAAGCTACAGTGAGGTACAGGTAGTGGAGTTTTCTACTCTACAGGCTTCAGCCTAACAGATGCCTCTGCTATTACAACAGCTTTGATGTAAAATCACAGTCAGCACTGATTCCTGGGGAGACAATCAAACTCAGCAACACTATTTACACAATACATTCAAAGCCTATTACTGAGACACACTGGTAGAAACTGCCTTGCAAATCGCTGTGTCCCAATCCTGCTTAAACCCATCAAAATTGATTAAATACAGACAAACTAACTGCCAACAGAGGCACAATATTACACATCAGCCACACAGATATAATAAAACCACAAGACAAGCTCATAATACACTGCAGAATTCTAATGGAAAAAGGAGTTTTTCTGAAATAAACTGAGGGGAACAAGTCCTTCATATTCCTTTCAGTTCCATATCTTACTTTCAAAAGAGTCTCAAGTAAATTATTTTTGCCTGACATTTGTGGGTTTTGGTTCCTCACCCAGCATGATCGTCTTCCACACTATCCAAGAACATGCTTTTGCCTGCACATGCTCTCAAACCTTCCACAGAACTTGTGCCTGATGCTTCCTTTCCAATACACTTGTCATTCAAAAGGGTTGTGAATCTGGAGAATTCTCTGCCCCAGGCGATGGGAACCTAACATAAGAAATCGGAGTAGGAAGAGGCCATTCAGCCCCTCGAGACTGCTCTGCCATTCAATATCATGGCTGATCTGATCCTTGCCTCAACTCCACTTTCCTGCCTGCCCCTCAGAGCCTGTGACTCCCTTGTAAATCCACCATCTATTTAACTCAGCCTTAAATATGTTCAATGACCCAGCTTCCACTGCTCTCCTGGGGAATGAAATTCCTAAAGGTAAACAACCCGGAGGGAGGAAATTCCTCCTCATCCCCATCTTAAATGGGAGAGCCCTTATTCTGCAACTGTGCCCCCTAGTTCGAGATTCCCCCATCCTGATGCTCCATCCTTCAATATATTGAAGGCTGGGATAGACAGATATTGTCTCCCAGGGAATCAAGGGATATGGGGAGAAGGGAGAAGAGTGGAGTTGAAGACCAAGATGAGTCAAGTTTGCATTGTATGATGGAGCAGGATCGAGCGGCTGTATGGTCTACTCCTGCTCCTTACAGTTCCCTCCAAGTTCCCCAACCAAAAAGGTTGATTCTTTCAATTTGTTAAATCAACCTGGAGATTTGAACTTTTTATAGTCAACATGACAGTCTGATCCCGTTTCATTCTCCCACTATTCTGAGGCGAGAACACAAGAGGCTCAAGTCCACTGAGGGAGCAAAGCGCAATCACAAGGGCCTCTGTTCAGCACACACTGCCTTACAAAATATTGGAGTGAAGTCTCGTCCAGTTTTTAGAAGCAACATGCTCCAGAATAAAAAAAAAGGCGCTTTTCAACGATTGTTTGGGTGAAAGTGGGCAGATTTAGTGATCACCTTTACTTCAAACATGGTGGAGATATTGTCAGTCTTCGCCCCGGTTCCACATGTGAATGCGATTTAACACAGGATTCCTCCAGGAAGATCCAACTAGTTAGCAATCACCGCTAACCTGTCTCTTACTAACTAGTCACTTACCTTGATAAACGAGTACAATGACTTTCCGTACATCCTCTGAAACTGCTCTCTAATGTCCAACATGTCAATCTCACAGCGGGAAACCATGACTCTGATCAAGGTGTTGTCATCTGTACCAGCCCCCTAATATCAAGGAAGCACAGGGTTAGACAATCTCGGCTTACTGGGGAAAAGCCGATCGAAATCTTGGACTAAATCGGATTTTGGCTCTCAGCCATCTGAAGGTCTGTAGTTAATCAGCCATGCCTCAATGGGTAGCACCCTTGTCTGAGTCAGATGTTTGATTCACACTCGAGTGCTGAGCCCAGAATCCAGTTTGACCCTCCCAGTGCAGTACTGAGTGCTACATTGATGGAGTTGCTGCCTTGCAGGTGAGATGTTAAACTGTCTGCTCTTCGGAGGTGGATGTCAAAGAGCCCATGGCACTGGTTGAACAGCAAGGGAATTCTCCCTGGT
The DNA here is from genome assembly GCF_036365525.1 of Heterodontus francisci. NCBI lineage: Eukaryota > Metazoa > Chordata > Chondrichthyes > Heterodontiformes > Heterodontidae > Heterodontus > Heterodontus francisci. Next base: position 16,397,395 of record NC_090417.1, read on the forward strand.
CTCCGGGCCAATATGTATTCCCCCAACCAATATTAAAGAGATTTTCTGCTCACTGCTCTTAAATGAATCCTTGTTGTGTGCAAAATTCTGACATTACAACAGTGACTACACTTCGAAAACACTTGGGAAGCCCCGAGATTGTGAAAGGTATGTCAGAGATCAAAGCCTTTCTTATTTTCTTTATGACACTTGGTAGATAACCCAATGCTTATAAAGCAGTATATCCTCCATCTCATGCTGAGAGGCAGCACCTCTGACAGTGCAGCACTTGCTCAGTACTGCACTAAGACAAACAAGCTAGACTTGGTGCTAGTGTTTCTGGAGTGAACCAGTGACTCAGAGGGAAGGGTGCTAACCACTGGACAGTGTGACAAGTCACCACACAAGGCAACACAGGAAATGGGCAGGACACTCAGACACATACACTGTAAAATTACTGTATCGAGCAAATATTACCAAAATATATACTTGTCCCAAACTTCAGTCATTTGATGTAAAGCTGCGCGTGACAAACTCTGCATTTCAACATTTGAACCAAAGTCACTCATCAGCCTCATGGGTACCTGGGCACTGAAGGCGGAATCATCTGGAGACAGAGACGTGCTCTCTGCAGCAACTATGAGCAGTCTGACTAGAAACTTGCAGTAATATATGCAAAGTTGAACAGGCAGTTCACGCGAGGTCACAAGAAATGGTTTCTCGAGCAGCAAAAGCTCAGTTTGCAATTCGTTGTGGATTCATTAAAAAAAAACAGAAACCTTCCAATGCCACACAGTTAGTGAAAAACACCTCATGCTCGCAAGGGTCGAAGCACAGCTTTAAATTGACACCCAGAAAAATCACCTGTATCTTCAAATCTCATGAAGTCGAACCCCTGATTCCAGGGACAACACTTCAATACACAAATGTTGATACAAGCAAACAAAAATTTCTCAGCTGACTGAATAGGTTCCAAAAAAACAAATGCAGCATTGACAATGCAAAGATCGTGCCTGCTGTATGTTCAGGGATGTGCATTCGGTTGCAGCACAGGCAGTCTCCGTAAATTGGAGATGAAATAAACTCCTGGCTCATACAAATCCTGTTACACCTTGACAAACTACTTACGGGGCTTGGAAAGTAGACTGAGGCATTAAAGGAGGACTCAAACTGAACGCAAGCCACAAGTGCCCTCTCTTGCTTGACTATCTGTTCAGTGATCACTTGAGTGCACTGCAAAAGCTACACAGGAGCGATTATAGCACATTTAAACTGGAAACCTGTCAGTTTACCTTCATAGACTTGTAGAGCCTCTCTGCAAAGTAGGCAGGTTGGTTCTTCATGTTCTTAACTGGGAGAAGAGGAAAGTATTACTGCAGAGCCAAGTGTACATCAGAAAAGGAAGCTCAGTAAGACCAAAAGGAGAAAGGGAGCATGACAACTTACCAACTGCTAGTAAAGCATTTTCCAGACTGCCAGACATCTCTCCCTTAACGCTGCTCTCAATGTCCTTGTTGGCAATCTTCTTGTACTCCTCAAACACTGTTCACAAAAGAGACCACACTGGCAATGAGGTCGAGCCACTGGACGTCAGTCAACACAAGTCGCAGCTCAATCAGACTCATACTATACACAAAGCCATTCTACCCATTGTCGACAGAGCAATCCCATTCATCTGCCTTTTTCCACACCCCCGCCACCTCCCCCAAAGAGCCCTGCAATCTCATCCAGCCTTGAAGTCTACTCCTGCCAACTCTTTTAGCCTGCTCAAGGCAACTGCACTATCCGTGGCCGAATCGACCCACCACAGCTCCCGCCACCATCAAGGGGTCAGCGACAGCAGCACAAAAAGGGAGCCAGCTTGCAGGTTTCAGTCTCCTGGGATCTCAGCTGAGCCAGCACTAGTTAAAAACTGAAGAGCAGTTGCATTTGACGTCAGTGCACCACATGCCATCAAGCACCCTTCCCAAGACACAGGCCCAGGCTGGCAGGGAGACGATGGGATGAATGGCCTCCTTTCTGTGTCTGAAATATTTCCATGTTTCTATGTCCAGGGCTCACTACAATCGAGATGGGAGGTTTGCCCTGAGTCAGTTGAGAAGTAGGGCCATTACAATCCACCTCAATAGCTTAGGGTTTCGGGGAGATGAAGGGGAATGAAAAGATCTAGCTGTGGTTCATACTCCTGACCATTTGCCATTGATTCCTTTCCTCAAGTGTTCATGTGAAGCATGTGCAAGGGTAATTATCTTCCTCATGCTTATCTGGGCTTGTCGACAAACACTATAGCACAGGAGTCTGACATTCAGCCCATCGAGTAAAAGGGACTATCCTACAAGTCCCGGTCCCCTTTTTCATGTTTGTCTTTTAAGTCTGCTGCACTCTTTCCAAAACCCTTCTAGATTGTGCATTGCCCATTTCAGATGATAACGCCCCTTCTGGATTATTAAAAAAAAAATCTCCTCACCTCTTGCTCAATTATTCACAGGGGAAGGTCAGGAAACCCCCCCCGAGAACAATCCAAAGATATGCTGATCAGAACCCACATTTCATCTCTACAGCCTACTCAGCTTGTGCACTATTTGTTGTGAAATTTAGTTCTTGTAACAGCTAACTCTAGATTGTAGGGCTGAAGGGCCTCTTCCTTTCTGTGCAACTTGAATGTCATTGGGATCCCCAACTTGGTCACTCCATGGTCCTGACTCACTGACCAATGGAAATATTTGACCCTGTACTCAGAGCAGTGGAGTGTTCCATTATCCTGGGCACAAGTCAGGGTCTTCAGCAGAAGGTGAAAGAAGCTTCTATGAAGAAGATTTACTCTGTCTGCACAGACAGATGTAGAGCAAAACATTTCAACAGTTGGCGATGCTGCCAACTGCTCAGTTAAGTGGGGTTGGTGTCTGAGCACGAGTGTAGGAATTTCTCACCAGTCTGAGTTACTGCTCCACTGGGTAATGAGAACCATTCATTTCACGCAATAATATCTCATCTTAGGTACTTGGAATTATCTGTGGAGGAGAAAGACTTCCATCCCCAGTCAATACCTGGGCATCTCACTTTGGAGAATGACAGTGTTATATTCAAACTGATTTGCTGGCCAGGCTCTGACTCCCTCCGAGCAGCTGACGGAGAGAGCTTTGCCAGAGGAATGAGATGAACTAATGTATTTTCTTCATAGCATGACGTGACTAAGGATTTCTCTGCCAGTGCTTCCTTGGGAATGTAGGAGAGCTGTTCTGAATCGGATTTCATCTGTAGCACATTTCAATCAAGGGACGAAAACTGTAGACCGAAAGCTAAAATACGGCATATTTAGACAGGTCTTCTGTGATGTGCTTAGTGAGTCGGAGGAGAGTGTATCAGTACAGCTGAAACACGGGAAGCAATTATCTCGTGACAATAAGTGCATTCTGCACACAAGACCTTGCTGTGGTTTGGAGAGAAGCGTGCTTGCCTAAAATCAGGTTGTGGGTTCAAAAATTCGAGGCCAAGACTGCAGCGCTCGTACCGAGGGAGTGGTGCATTATCTCAGGTGTTGTCTTTCAGATCAGATGTTAAACCTAGTCAGCCCTCTCAAGCTGGTGTAAAAGATCCTGTGGCACTACTTGAAAGAGCAGGGAGCTGTCCAGACCAAAATCCAACCCTGAAATCAACTTCAACAGATTTTCAGATCATTGTCCCATTGCTGTTTCTGGGATCCTGCTATGCCCAAATTAACAGCTGTTTCCAACATGACAGTGACTGCACTTCAAAAAGTCTTGCTTTCTACACATTTTTCTGATTCATGCACACATACAATATACTTACCTATCAACACAATAGGATTTATGTACCAATATCAATATAAAATAGGAACCTATCGAAAATGTACTTCTACACAGGTAACATAAACCCAGACACTTGGAAATACATTTCATTAAATACAGCTTGACGAGAGAAAACATTTATTAATCAAACCGAGTGAGACCTATACGATTCAGCAATTGGATCAGAGGGGAGAAGACACTAAGTAGAGAAAAAAGGTTTATAGCGGAAAAGGGGAGGGGCAGCAAACCAGTTTGAGATTTGCATCCAACTTTTCAGAAACTCAGACTGAACCTTTCCTCTTGGAAAGCAGGGCTGTGACCCAAGGCTTTCAGTTCTCAAGGGGCTCATTGGATCAGACTTTCTTCATTCCAGTAAAATAAAAAGGCAACAGCCACAGTGCTGTCAACTTCTGTTATCAGGAAGGAACAACAGAGTCAAAGGCAGCTGAGAGAACATGAAAAGCTTCACTGGTTGTAAGCCTATACAATGTTCTCAAAAGGAAATAATCCACATGGACAGACGCACGAGTACTTAGTAAAGATAGACACATTTGCACAGCAATTATCACAACCTGAGCATGTCCCAAAAATGCTGGTCAGCCAGAGAAGTACTTTTTCCATGTGTAGACACTGTTTATAATGTAGGAAATGTGACAGCTAATGTTTTCCACAGCAAGATCCCACATACATCACTAGATAAAACAATCAGTTTAGTAATGTTGGTTGAGGGATAAATATTGGCCAGGACAGAGCTCCCTTGTCCTACTGGGCCTCTGACATCTCAGCTGATGGACACTACCTCTTGTCTGTGCAGCAGTGGAACTGTCAGACTGCAAGCCATCCATAACCTTCTGACAGAGACATGTGTCTTGATCTTAAAAACTGCAGAGATGAAGAAATTTTCTGAAATTTAGCCATGTGTTCTTGGCAGAACACCCAAACACATCAGGGGCAAAGTCAAAATGGTTTGACAAACACTCAACTGAATCAACACTTGACCCAGCAAAAGCTCACCTCTTCTCAAATGGGTTGGGTTCCTGATACAGAGAATACTCAAGAACGCAACTTCATCAGTCCCCCATTGCTTCTCGCCAGCCTCGTACAGGGTCTAGTTTACAATGAGACAGACAGAACAAGTTGCAGTGAGACACTTTCAGGAATTGGTAGTTATGTCACCCACACACACCCTTGGAAAATTTAATTTCATGATCTTTAGCCAGCAGTACAAGGCAGGAAACAACCAAGTTAAGCATACTTCTGTGTAACAGACTTCAGAATGATAACCCATGGACATGATATCAAAAGGCCCCGAAATCTGAAAACTGAATAGATCACAACATGGCTATACCCTGACCTCAGCCTGCAGTTTTTAAACAAATTAGATTTTTCGTTCTAGAAAGTATTTAATACAAGTCTGTCGGACAAGTTTCGATGGTGTGAAAGGTATGTCTGAGTGACAAAGAAAGTCATGTCGCCTTAGATTGTATTGTAGTGACTGGAGATAAAGAAAGTGCGCACACAGTCCATGTATTGTTTATAATTAGCCAATAAAACGTGTGCCTGTGAACAGCATGCTTGCGCGCTCCTGGCCTATTTGAAAGCTGCTGCATTTGCCAGTGTTGTCAGGACTTCTAACTCCATTTGTGATTTCTTGGTTTTGTATTATTTGTTTCCATGCTGTAACTTTGCAGTATCGGGCGTGGTCGGGTGATGAGCAGTGCAGGGAGAGGGGGAGAAATTAAACCATTAAAAGCCGTGCAGTGGAGAAGAGCAAAAGCAAAAATAGTCATTGAATTAATTCTTGCACTGTCTTTAATCTTTGGCTGCTTTGAGTTTAATGCAGGGCTGTGGGACAGTACACCTGAATGAGGGCCAGGAGAAGCCTTTTGAAAGCAACATCATGGTTATGGAGAGAAATGTAAAAATGTATTTTCAGCCAGTACAATGTTAAGATGTAAAGATAGTCAGTGTTTGGACGACTTAGGTCATGGATTCTCAGTTCAAGCTGCTGCAATCATCTACACTACAGTAGGACAATAAGCTGCCTGTCGATTGTAAGGTACCACAAGTGGAATCATTTATATTTCCAAGTGTTTTGGGCTTGTGAAGGCAGGTCTAAGTCTGGTTTCCCATGACTGGAAAAGTCCAAAGAGACTTGTGTGGAAGGTGGTCAGGGGAGTAAACAGGAGTTAAAGGGTTAAAAGGCAGATGAATATTGTCGCCCTCTGTCTTCATGACATGTTACTACAAAGGTTTAAATTTCAGTGACTTTCAGCTGTTAGTAACCACCAGACAAACCTGGAACTAACTGATGACAAAGGAGTTTGCTCACAGAAGCACATTAAAAGGAAGGATGCTGTTGGTCCATTTATCCTAGTTTTCCACAACCTCAACCAGCTTACACAGAACAAGAGGAGTTGTGAAAAGATCGACAGCACTAATGCATTAGCTCAAAAGCAGGGTGAGCTGAAGCAAGCTGTAAATCCTAGTCAGTCAGTCAAACCGCCTCCACCACACTCCTCCAATGCACTGCCTCATCAATTTTACACAGGCCTGACTTCCCTTCGCAATTTGACGGAGTTGTAAAACATACTTTGAGCAGCTGTTTCCAGCAACCCAAGGAGCAGCACAAGAGGAGTGTGAATGTCTCACGGACGATATCAACAGATTCCAATCTGCAGCTGAGCTGGGAGGGATCAGACCAAGTGGAAAAGCAGCTGGAGATGTGCTGGGGGTGTGGCAAAGCCCCCAGGTAACTGGACTCAAAGAGAAAGGACGACACAGCGTGGAAGTAATGAGGTCAATGCATCGGGACTGATCAATATTGCACCAAACAGAAATCGACAGAGACAAATAGCAAGGAATTACACCATCACCGAAAATCAGGAGGAAATCCCTCAATACCCGATGCTGCCTATGTGGGTTCCAGACTCGGGGTAACTTACTCTTGTTTAGTTAAGCCTCTGGATTTCTGGGAGATTAAACCATTACTATGAACTAAATTCTTACTAACACCAGTTTCCAGGTGGGGAAATGCTGCTACCAACCTGTGCATCCTTCTTGGCTTGCTCCTCATTCACATGAGTTCCTTCATCTCGGTTTCCCTGTGAAGAAGCAATCGGTTGGGTTTGGATATTATTAGTGCACATGGTTCATTAAAATGAGCAAGGAGCCAGCAGTGAAAATGGATCACATCCCTTCTTTCTTTGGTCACCTTCAGCTCAGTGACACACTGCTTTGTAATAAAAAGGTCACACCAGTGGAAACCACAGTCATACCACAGAGGCTTGTGGTCAGCTTGTGCCTGGAGTCCATTACCACTCACTGAGCATTCCAGGCAGCGTCAAAAGCCACCAGGCACATCCTCAAGTCTGCCTGGTCTCCATTACAAAGAGACTGGAGAAACAGACACATCAACCCTTGATAAAAAAAGGGGACTGTTTTTAAACCAAAACCATCCAATAGGAAACTGGCCTTGTATTCCACACAATCTCAGTCTCCATTGGCAATAGTGTAGTGGAATATTGGATAGTGTGCAATTCTGGCATTCTGCCTGAATTCGGCCATTGGTTTCCAGCCCAGAGAGTTAGGTTCACATTGCTCCTGAAAAGTCCACATGGGCATCTGGTAGTTCGGAATGTCTATGATATAGATATAGTCAAGCTAGAAAATGGAAGGAATCTGCTTGACTGAGACTAAAAGGGACACAGGCTCCAAACTAAAAACAGACAATTTTGGAAGTATATCACACAGATTCAACTCCTGGACAGAGCAGTGAAGGTGAAAGAACTGAATGCTGCAGGAAGGTAGTGGGGAGAAGGCTCTTTAATGACTAGTTAAGATTGGTGAATGACTCCTCCCTGCCTCTGATTCAAACTCTCCCCCATGTTTCTCTCAAAGAGTCAACCATGGAGTACACTGGTTTCAGTACTACTGAAATTCTCGTCGGTTTGCCATGCCAATATTAACACTTGATTTTCTGAACGTCAATTCCAATCAGATAGCATATTTCAGCAGGGAAGCTGCACTGGCAGAGGTCACAGGTCAAAGACAGAGCAAGATCACAACCTCAATTGTCTGATGCTTTATCAGATGGGTGCCCTGACAGGATTGAGAGGTGAACTTGCTGGTCTCTTCCTTACCGTTGCTAAGGATACCAGCACTCTCTGGAACATATGGGAAGTGTCCCCAGAGATGTCATCTTCAAGATTCTTCCCAAATTCTGAAAAAAAGTGAAACAAAACCTCCATTGTGAGCAAAGTAGAGTTAACGAGAGAAGCAAAAATACCACAAATATTTTAGTTCCCCTCCTGAGAAATTACAGCCACCATTCTGTATTTCACATCTGCTAAGCATGGTCAAATATGGACACAGAAGCAACACACTAATGTCTTCATTCTAAAAGTGTCATTCTGGTGTTCAAAACCTTCAGTCACCTTTCCCAGTACTAGCTGTTACCTCCTCCAGCTCTTATAACCCTCTAGAATCACCACATTCCAATTCTGACCTCTTCTCCCTCCCTTTATTCCTACACACCACCACTTACTCTGCAATTACCTCCCTCTCCTTCAATTCAACTCTCCTTAAAATAAGAGAAAATCTTACACCAAGCTTTTGCTCGCCTGTCCTAATGTCTCAGTCTTTGGCTTGGAGTCAATTTTTGTCTGCGACACCCCTATTATCTGCAAGGTCTCAAAAAAAAAAAAAAACACAAGTTCTCGTCAATAAAGCAAACTCCATCACAGAATGCCACAAGTAAGGCTTCATCTCCCAGCCAACTCAAATAAGTGCACTGTTTGAGGGAGAAGGGGTTAAAGCTGCCGAACAGGAACACTTGGAAATTGTCAAAAAAAAAGCACCTTTCTTGTAAGTGGCAACAATCTGCTGGATTTCTCGATTGTTCCGTGAAGCCAAAATTTCAATTAAACAACCTTCATCAGTCCCAGCACCCTAGGGAGAAACACAGTTGGTCACACCTTCTTTGCAGATTTCACAGCAACACATTACATTGATGACAGATCAACACAACCTCCAGCTTAAAAAAAACAGCACAGCATCCAGATCAGCAGTGAATTCAAATGATTTCACACATCCACTTGGAGCTTCTCCATGGCTCAAAATGTTTTTATGGCTGCAAAAATATTCCAGATATTTTGCCTTCTGGCTGGAAGCAGTCTTGGAATAAATGACCTGTATTTTGGCATGTCCAACAGCCATTTTACACCAACAACATTCTAATGATAATCAGTTACATTGAATTCTCTTTTGTTGGACTTAGGTTGAGGGAAGAATATTCACTAGGACTGGGTTCACTAACAGTTGTGATGCTGCGGAGTTTATTTTTTGGGCTACTGGTCGAGGCAGAGAGCACAGCATTGTGAAAGATGAGATGGGTGGATAAAAGGGACACTGGGACAGGCTGGGTACCTGCCATTAGGTCTGCTGACAAATGTGGAGCAAACACACTAATGCTGACTAATTGTGGCTTGTTTAGGTGATGTCTGCCTCTTGTATGTTCTGCATTTGTGAGCAGCCTGCTCTGTTGAACATTGTGAATCGATCGGAATTCCAGAAATGACGAATAAATGTGTCGTTGCTCAAAGCAGAGGCAGATTTCTTTCAAGTCACCAAAATGCAGACAGGGTTCTCAGTTCCACGTCGCACCCAGGGAGATGCCTGATCAATGGCCCATGACCAGGAATGACTTTGTTTGCTGAAGGAAGTTTTATCTTGAAATATTGATTTGACTATATTGAAATATGACATTGAACTGAAGTTCAACGTTTGGGCTGTCATTTACCTGCTAGTAATTGGTAAGCAGAGCTTCTCGTATCTGGTGTCAAGCTGGAGGGAGACAGGCACCAATAGATTTGAATGTAACAGTGACTCAGGTGGAAAAAAAAAAGTCAACTGAAAGAAGGAGCTAGTCTTCAAACACAATGTATTTTTAGCAAAGATAAAAGAAAGAGGATAAAACACCAAATTCACAAGCCTTGAAAGAGATTACAGGTTAGTGAGCTTGTGAAAAACTGCCAGAGAAGGGAATCCATGCAGGATCAGACTGGAACCTTTAAGAATGGTTACTGCATTCATGAACTCTTCAGAAGGGAAATTGGAGAGGAGATATCAATCTCACTTGCACAGCAAGAGAAATCATTGTCTGTTTTACCCATGAGTTGAGGGGGTAAAAATAGCCAGGACACCCAGGAGAATTCCACTGCTCTTCAAAAATAGTGGCCATGGGATCTTTTACATCAACTTGAGGGGGCAGATGGGGCCTCAGTTTATCATCTCATCCAAAAGAGAAGACCTCTGACAGTGCAGCACTCCCTCAGTATTGCACAGGGACCATCAGCTGAGATGAAGTTCTCAAGTTTCTGATGAGGATTATAGCTACAACCTTCAGACTCGAGTGTGCCAAGGCTTAGAATTTCCAACTCCTCAGTAGGTATATGCCCCTTCCTCAGTGGGCTCAGAAAGGTTTGACTCCTGGTTTGAGCCCAGGTGAGTGGATCTTTAGTAGAACAGTAGGGACCTCACAACTAACAACAGTGACCCTGGGGAAGACAGTAGCCTCAGGTTTCCGACTCTTGGGTCACTGTGGGGCAGGTTGCACGCCATGTGAAGACAGGATTTCAGTCAGCAAAAAAAAAAAAAAAAAGATAGTCACAGGCAAACTGCCTGCACGTGCTTGGCTGGCTGCAACGCAACAGCCATTTGAATGCATCATTAAAAGCCTGTCACTGCACATGGAGTTATACCACAGCATGGCTTCAGGAGACAGAAGAAAACTGAAAAAGATCAAAGCAGAGATTTATCGAGCTCTCTTTCCCAAATATATCTGCGTTTCAGCAGTGAACCAAGGAACTCATTTGAAGCTGTTCAGTAACGAGACAAAAAAAAAAATGACAGTCATGGTAAAGGAAGTTGTACTGTTGCCAAGTTCAATGCCATAGATTGAAAATACAAGCAGCAGGGGTCCGATTTAAAACTGTATGGAGCAATGATGCAGTTTCCAGTCACGAAATTGTCGGGAGTTTGAGGACTGAAATAATTTGAATTTCAGTCACCAAACTAACGGATTGGCAGATTAACGGAAGAGGATTAAACAAACAATGTAGAAGTCAGCAAATGAAAACACGCTGGCTTGCAGTGAACCATGAAACCAAAAAGCACTGGCTAAGGCTGCCTTGTTGCCTACCAATAGAGAACATTGTCTGGTTTCTACAACAGTTTAGATAGAAGCAGCAACATACATTGCCCAAGGACTCTAACAGGAGGATTTCAGTAGTTCCTCCAACTACAACATCCCATCAGCAACAGTCACTGAACAGATGTGAACTGTGGCCATTTTTTCACCCTGTTCCAAGGGGGACAGCATCTGAACATCGCCTCCGCGGCATCAGTTTCCTCATTCCACAGGCCTTGCCATTGCTTTCCCTGCCCAACACAAAACTGCACTGCTAAATGGTTTCAGTCACATGCAGTTTGATGGTGAAATCGCCCATTGTACAGACATGCAATTTGCTTCTTGACTAATCAGTCTCTCTTCTCATGAGAGACACCAGATCTCAAATGAAACCATGAAACAGTCGCTCGGTCAGGCTTTGAAAATCCAAATACCTGAACAGTCAAGGGCAGCAGAAGTCAAGGACTCTGTTTGGAAAACAGCGATTACCCACATAGATATGTAATGATAATTACTTATTTAAGACCCAGATGGCTGCCTAATGACACAATATAAAGTGTACACAAACAGCAGGGAAATAGGAATCAGAGCAGCAGCAGCCAGGGAAAGCAGCCAAACAGCATTGTTAATATTTGAATTTTCTTTTGTGCGAGCACATTTTCTAAATGGGAGAAATAGTGGAGTGGGGCCAAGTCAGTGTCAAATTATCAGCTTCACTGGAACAGAAGTTGACAGCTTGACTCTGTGCAAGAACAGAGGGAAACACTGATAAAGTAGAAGTATTTCATGGTGTAGTACAATCTTTAACAAGTGAGGATTCGCTACAGTTTGAGATTTTTGTAACTTCCAAATTAGTATTGGCACATTTCAAGGCAATAAATGATAACATGTGGCATCATCGTCACCACTTTTTAATTACTACAACAATTTTGTCCTTTGAAAATTCATGTGGACATGAATAAATTGGTTATCATGAACTCGACTTCCAGCAGCTCCTGAACAGAAGAAACATGGCAACAGGTAGAGGCCATTCAAGCAGGTTCCGCCATTCAATGAAGTCATGGCTGACTGGTGACCTAACTCCACCTTTACCCCTTCATAACTTTGGTTCTCAACTTTTAAATTGGAAATGAATAGAGTTAACAATTGATCTGGCATCAATTGCCAATTGCAGCAGAGAGCTCCCAACTTCTCCCACCCTTTGCCTGAAGGCATTTCCCAATTGCATTCTTGAAGTCGAGCTGTAATTTTTAGTCTCTGCTCCCTCAACTTAGACTCTGCACGAGTGGAAATATTCTATTTAATCCATCTGTTAGAGGTGTGAAAGGAAGTTTTTGCGACATTTCAAAGACCTCCAAGTTACAATGAATTGTTTGAAGGTGAAATGACTGTTTGTATTATGTACACAAGATCCCCCACACAATGAGAGGAGTGATTGATTTTGCTCTTGATAGAATTGCTGAAGGACGACTGGTGGTTTTTTCAACTGGTTCCACTGGATCTTCACTTGTCCATCTACCATCAGCAGGATAGGCAGATCAAACCTTGGTTTCACGTTCCATCTCCTCAATATTGTGCTGGAGGAGTTTCAAACTTGGGTTAAGTGTATCCAAGGAACCAGAACTGAATTCCACCTTTATAACCCCTGCACTCCAGCTAGCCCTTAAAGATTAATATGGGGTCAAAGATCAGAATGTAGGATTCTTGCCTTTTTCACCTGAAAATCAACACATCATAAATCAGAGCTCACAGCTAATACATCCGTAGTCTGCAGTTAGCCGTACCTCGTTCAACTTTCCTCCCAACATGTTCAAATATTTACATGGAGAGTGTCCCTACGCACCTTTATTGCTTTCTTGAGCTCGTGTGCATCATACATGGTAGGAGTCATCAGCAATCCAAGGACAACCTGTTCAAAGTTGCCCGATATTTCAGACTTCAAGTCACTGATCAGGTCCTGGATCAATAATGGGAGGGGAAGAAAGACGAGATATCAAATAGACTGTGATCAGTTAAAGGACTACACATTAACCCGGAGGATAGCCTTGAACCGAAACAGTTGGTTTCTGCGTATTTTAATCATTGTCAGTCTGTTCCATTCCTGGATTAAGAACAGTCAACCTCTAGGTTTTAAATTGATAAGGGTTTTTAACAAGGTCAAAAGGGGACCAAAAACAAAGCTGGGGAGTTTGAGAACTTGGTGCATTCCAGAACACAGGAGCACTGTGTGCCTGATTACAATCAACAGTGCTAACAGTAAGTTATGGCGGGTCAGGTAACTGATTTCACTTTGTAGCTTTCCCTGCAAGACACAGCCAAGAATCACACACATAACCAATGCTTTCGAGATACAATTTTGCACTTTTTCATGACGGTGACTCCCCTGCAAATATTGTCACATTCCCAGGAGCCCTGTTCTTAACTACGCAAATGGAAAACAGTACCATGACAGTCAACAATATTTAATTGTGCACTTAAATAGAAAGCGGTTCGCATGTCAACAATTACAGCAATCAGATTCCCTTGTAGACTCTTGTATCCCGAGAGGCCAAGATCCCAGATGGAAAATGCTTCTACAAGCTATGTCCATCATCATATTGAGCAATCCTACCATTTCTCACAGCCTGCTTCTGTCTCTCAAATGGAGGTTAGCCAGTTCCAAGGATGCTCACATACCCTTAGGCCAGGCTTGCTGCTGCGTCATGCATTTCAAGGCAAAAACCAAGCGACGAGGCAGCAAAATAGACAAGTCACTTAAAGGACTGGACACCATATTAGAATAAGATAGAGGTACTGGTGAAGGTGCAGAAGAGATTTGCAAAACTGATATTACATCCATCAGGAAAAACAGTCAATGGGCTGGGGTTCATTTCCCTGGAAACAAGGCAACGGAGGAGTGACCCCAGAAATGTGAAAAATAACGCAGGCTTTGACAGGGCACGCAAAAGCAAAGTTGTTTCCACTTGTGGGGAAGGGCTAGAAGTATGATAGTCATGAATACATCCAATAGGGAATTCAGGAAAAGCTTCTTTGCCAGAGGAGAGTAGCTGCTGTGAAAAGTATCAATGTATTTAAGGGGGAAGTTGGATAAACATGCAAGGAAGAAAGGACTAGAAGGATATGGTGATAGGGCGAGATGGAGAGGGTGGAAGGAGGTTCGTGTGGAGCATTGACACCAGCATGGACCGGGTGGGCCAAATGGCCTGTTTCTGTGCTGTAGACGAAGTTTAAGCAAATCTCTTTGCAGCAGAATTGTAAAAACAATTGAATGGGCTGTAACTGGAAGTAAAAACAAACAGAGGACGACTTCAACAAGACAGCTTCACATGCTGATCAAATCAAGAAGGGAATTAACCAATTCAGTACCCAACACACTCTTGTCTTTGTACTGTAGCATGACAGCGCTCCGTGCATTTAAAAAGAAAAGGCAAGGAATTGCTCGACACAAAAAACACTTGACTTTGAGAGACATGAGTGAAAGGTCCGATGACACAGGGCAGCAGCAGCAAGATCTGAGAGAGAAGCGCAGAGCAAAAAACAAACTATCGGCCAAAATCTCTTTTAACATGGGGGAGGAAACACAGACAGAGGATACTGGGCAAGAGAGAGTTCAGGTTATGATGGTGCAACATCAGGGACAGAGGGATGGACAGATGGACAAAGTAGATCGAAAAAAGGTTAACTCAACAGGTAGTTCAGTTTCCAGACAATTCTATTGAGTTTTTCCCACAACAAACCGCTTATTACGGTCATCTTTGAATGTGGAGTTTCAATTTCATTTCTTGGGGATTCCTTGAAACCTCAAGTTCGTTAAGACAGAGCCAAGACCAGAACAAACAGCAAACTTCCTCTCTCAACTATACAGCATTCACAGATTGCAGCCAGTGTCCTCGGGGCAACAGAAAGGACCGTAATTACCATCCATGTTTGCTATCCAGTGACCCTGGCTGGGAGTCAATCTATTGGAACTGGATCCTGAGCCCACATCTGGTGTCTCCCAGGATTGAACGGCCTGTAGGCACCAAGTGGGTACACACGCACACACGAGGCTACAATTAATACCATAGGACGTAACACAGGAACACCACTCCTGGCCAGTTATATTCAGTTTGTCCTCACTGACAGCTCCATTTGACTTTTTTTTTTAAATTAAGCAACTCATGGAGACTGAGAAAGGTCTCAATTTACATCGCACAGTGGAAAAAAATAATCTATGAATTGAGATATCCTCATACATTGCCTGGCCATCAGTCACACCAAGACTAAAATTCATGAAATCCAGCAAACTGGTTTCCTAGCAACTACCTGAAGGCCTGTAGTGGATTAGCAGCTCTGAAATTATCAGCCTTGAATACATTGCTCAGGAACTTCTCAAATCTGCACACTAAAGAGGCACTGCAGCACAAACATACCCTGCCAAAAGCAGTCTTGAAGTCCAGTTTGATCTGCTGCCTTTGGGCTATAGTTCTCCGGGCTAGCACTTCAACAATTGCATCCTCATCAGTACCTGTACAGCAGTAAAAGAATTTCAAAGTAATTTCAATTTTCCGGTCTAAAAAGCATAAAATGAAACCCTGTGTTTGGACTGCAAGATTGTAGCTAGTCTGTAAGCTTCCTGATGTCAGCATGTTACAGACCAAAAGAGCCTTGCTTTCATTAGCACTTCTACTTCAAATATACAGCAGCACACAAACAGGCCATTCGGCCCCATTAGTCTGTGTTGATGCTTCACATGAACCTCCTCCCACTCTTCGGCATATCCTCCTAACCCTTTCTCCCTCATGTTTTGATCCAGTTTCCTCTTGGTGTGTCATGTGTTCACTGAGCTTACCAATGATGCCTTTGAACAACTGGAGAGATTAAGGTAATGGCCATTGTTGCTACTCTTCAGTGGCACTATATTGGAATGTATGTGGGTGTGACAAGGGCTGCCCTCTCCTCCAGGACAATCCCATGCTGTCATTCCGTCTGCGCACACGCTCAGCAACGGCCACTTGAGCAAAGGGATCGGAGAGCACTGGGTGCCAGTGCCTTCTGCAAAGGGACAGTTTGTGTGGGAAGGAAAGTATGTGGCAGGGAGAAAAAAAAAAACATACATACTCTGGAAGTGTCTCCTTACCACATGGCGACTGACCTTTGCCTCTATGAACAGTCATACTTGAAGCTCTGAAGTTTTGTGTTGATATTGGGCAGAGTTCAAAGCGACTGAACAAGGAAGGTTATGGTGACCCTAACCCACACCCTCTATGGCAGATACTTGCTCTCCTTCCTGTCCTCCCCAGGTGATGTTCTCTCACCATTTACCAAAAGCATGCTGATCAGACATTGGCAACTCCAGTACAAAGCCGCCAACCTCACGAGGGCAGTATCCAGGGAGAATCGTAAAGATGGACGTCTGAACAACCCACTTGCTTAGAAAACAAAAACACACATGAAGCACTCTGAAATATCCAAGAGAACTTTCCATGCTTCACATCAAATGCAGAAAAAGCAGCTTCTGCTCAAAACTAGACTCCCATTTAAAACTGTACACTGGGCCTCTGATAAACAATCCCAACTCAACTCACACTTAGCACTTCTTGAACTGAAAATGGAGTGGGGTTAGAAAGCAGGTCATCTGATTTCCAAACACACGGCTGATCTGTATTTGAGCTCCATTTGCCCGTTTTGATTCCACATCCCTTTAAAAACACTTATCCAATAAAATCTAGCAGTCTCCATTTTGAAAGCCTCGACAGCATTTTGAGGAACAGAGTTCCCCACTTCCACCACCTATTGTGTAGAAATGCTTCCTGACACTACCCTCAATTTAGCCAGCTCTCACTTTGAAATTTTCCCTTGTTTTGCAATCTCTGAGCAGAGGAATTAGTTTAGAGAAGCTATCAACGACTAGTCATTTTTAAATACCTCGATTTAGACTTCCCCTTAATCTACTGTACTCGAGAAAAGACAATTTGAGTCCATACAACCAGTCCTCATAATTTAACCCTTTTAACCCTGCTATCATTCTGGTGACTGAGCCAGTGAACAATCTGCATTACTAAAAGCCAATAATTGGAGCAAACCAAATGGACGTGAATATTTAGCTAGAAAAACCTCTCCATCGATTCTTACCTTCAATTATATAATATTGCCCTTGAAGTCCACACTCCACATCTGCTTTTGAATTGGAGACAGAGGTGATCTTGGCAAGGTCACATTTTATTCCTCAATCTTCCAAGTTAGGCGTGGGACTTGAGTAGTTTATAAACTTTGTGGCTTGCTAATTATTTCGGAGGTCACCAGAATGATAGCTTCTCTAAACTAATTCCTCTGCACAGAGATTGCAAAACAAGGGAAAATTTCAAAGTGAGAGCTGGCTAAATAGGGGGGGGGGGGGGGGGGGGGGTAATGTCAGGAAGCATTTCTACACAATAGGTGGTGGAAATGGGGAACTCTGCCCCTCAAAACGCTGTCGAGGCTTTCAAAATGGAGACTGCTAGATTTTATTGGCTAATGTTTTAAATGGATATTCAAACAAAGCAGGCTAATGGAGTTCAAGTACAGATCAGCCATGATCTATTTGAATGGTGGACCAGACTCGAGGGGAGAGATGACCTCAGCCTGGTACTACACGGCTTTTGGAAAGCAGTCAGGACCAGTGACAAGAATACAGGGGTTAACTGCTATTAGCATCGAACGATGCAGGGGAAATGGAGCTCAAATTAGACCGAACTGCAGGTGCAGAGTGTCAGAAATACAGACTTTCAATGCTGAAATGAGTGACAGATTCCTGTGTAAGAACTAAAATGACTGGCTGTTGAACATACCTAACCCCTTCATTGCCTTCCTCAATTTGGCAGCATCTTCCTGGGAATTGAATCCAGAGAATTCTCTGACTGTGCCTCGTTGTCCAACCTGTCAAAATAAAAACAAATTTTCAGTCAAGATCATGTTAAAATATCTCCCGATTCCTATCAAGCTATTTAACACCTCGTTCTCAATCCTACTCTTGGTCACCTGGTCTGTGCTTTGCCAAGGGCCTCAATGCTCATCACAAATAGTTAATATCCAACTTCATCTTAGTCTGCATGAAGTAAAACATGTCCCACATGAAGCAGTGTGTGATGTAACATCAAATCATTTGCTCGCTTTCCCTTTAAGCTGTGGATGAGAGCAAGAGTCCATTACCTTTGTCAAGATGTCGTGTGCTTCTTAGGGAAAATGATGAAATGCAGATAGGGAGTCATTTATAACTCTGGTTCCTTCATTTTCGAATGGCAAGTGGGACAGCAGGAACAGAGGGAAGCAGTATGTATACACTTTGCACTAAGCTTTGCTCCAAGAAAAGGTTAGGTTTGAAGGGAGACAAGGACCTGGCACATTGATTGTACTAATTGCAGTTGTAAAAGTGCAGCATGGAGTTGGTGACATAAGAGAGACATACTCAGTCAATGCAGAGTGGGAAATGTATTTGTCACCATGCCCAGAAGCAGAGAGAGCTCTTAAACCTCACCGGGACATAACAAGACACTTCACTGCCAGTCACATGCACTTGTGAAGCGCAGTTCTTGGTCATAAACCAAGCAGACAATGGAGGCCCCCACCTGCTAAGAATAAAGGCACATTTTCACCACATGGACATTAAACTGGGAAAAAAAAAAATAGGGCCCATCACAAAGAATGGCCAGGCCCCGAGCCAGGAAGATATTTTTGCATACTAGCACAGTGTTGGAACAAAAGGAACCAGTCCCTGCTCACCAATACACAGGACGTGGTCAGACCAGTTTAGTCACATGACTAACTGGCTGTTGCAGGTTTTTGAACTCGACACAGAATTTGAATGGAGAAAAGTCCTGGATCGAGAACACCTCTCCTGTTTGCTCTCATCTCCTTCTCACCATCTTTGGAATCCATTGCAGACACAGGAACCCAAAGAGAGAAAATTCCCCTCCAGTGAACAAGGTCCAAGAATACTGGGCCCCAACGAAAAGCAAGCATGACATACAAGCAAGAACTGCTTACGAGAAGGACTCTGCAGTGAACTTGAAGCACAGGAACAAGAAACGCTTCAGAGATCGCCTCAAACCTCCCCACTTGATTTTTCATCTGCTCTTTTCTGTTTCTCCGTACGGATTGCGTACGCATACTAGTGTGGAGCACAGCGTGTGTCTATAGGCATCAGACTTAAACTCTAATTGAGTTAGATCAATAAAAATTCAACTTTTCTTGTTTAAACTTAAAAGCCTATTTGCACTTCTTTCTTGGCTTAATAATAATTAGCAAGTTTTGCACAAGGATTCACCAAAGGGGAGTTCAAAACAGAGTGTTTAAAATTAAATCCTGTTACAGTAAGAACAGGTGAAAGCCGAAAAAGGACACCTGGACACCTTACTCACTTGGTCATAACAAAAGCAAGGTTCCACTAACAGACGATGACATCCATGGTCATTTCACTAGTCTTGGGGTCAGTTGTTAGACCAGATGCTGCAAAAACTCCAAGGCTTTATTTGTAGCAGAGCTTGGAGAAATGTTTTATACCTCCTTCTGAGGATGCACGCGAGTTCTCGGCTTCATGTCATCTGAAAGACAGTACCTCTGACAGTATAGCACCCTCAATACTGCACCACTAGTGTTATTCTCCATGGTGTGCTCAAATCTTGGAGTGGGATTTTAAACCACAAGCTCAGGACTCTGATGCAGGAGTGCTGCCCAATCAGCCAAGCCAACGCAAACAGGGGGATTCCTTCACACCACTGGAGATAAGTAAGCACAACCTTGAACATGGAGACTTCCAACAAGTGCTATTAAAACAACCTTGTGACAAAAATGTCAGTTCTAACAAGCAATGTCCAAAATACCCTAATTGTAGCAACAGATCATCTGCTCATGAGCACATGGCTCTTTATTAGGAGCTTGCTGTGCACAAATTGACTGCTGCATTTCCTACATGACAGTGAATACACTGAACGAGTACTTAGGACGTCCCAAAGTGCTTCCCAGCCAATAAGGATCATAACAGGCACTTGAGAAATGCAAGTCTTGGCTTGATAAACCCCTTCTTATAATAAAGAAACTTAAAACATTAAATTGACAACTTGGCTGGAATTTTACCTTGGGCAGGAGGTCCCACCCACTGGCCCAAAACTCAGTTGCGAGCCTGTCTCCATCGGGCCTGGGGATCAATGCCAGGATTTTACACTCCCCAGGCCCTTAATTGGCCTTGGGCGGGACTTCCACCTGAAAGTCCTGCCCAGAGGAGCCGCCAGCCAGTGGGCCAGCAGCTCTGAGACCCAGCAGCGCCACTGGGAACCTTAAGTGTTGGGGGGGGGGGCGGCCCTCTGAAGCGCACGGTACCTGATTAGGAGGCCTCCCCAAGCTGGCAAGGAAGCCACTAGGATTCACCAGGTGGGATTCTTGGGGCCAATGAGGGCAGGAGGAAGTCCTTAAGTGGCAATTAATCAGCTGTGATTGGCTGGGCAGTTACACTCCACCAGTGTAAAATTGAAATGGTGGTGGGAGGTTGTCAGGAATGGCACCCCCTGCCTCCCACTCCATTGTATACACACCCGCCCCCCCGAATCACTCCATCAACAGCCTGCTCATTGTGTAGGTGGGGGGTGCTGTAAATCTCCAGCTCTCATTTCTTTTACAACCGACATAGCGAGACAGCTTAACAGCGAAGCAGCCAGTGAGAAAAAATGACATGTGGGTAATATTTTAGAAATTTTGTTGGATGTGGGCGTCGCTGGCTAGGCCAGCATTTATTGCCCATCCCTCATTGCCCTCCAACTCAGTGGCTTGCTTCAGTGATTTCAGAGGGAATTTTAAGAGTCAACCGCATTGCTGTGGGTCTGGAGTCACATGTAGGCCAGACCAGGAAAGGACGGCAGATTTCCTTCCCTGAAAAAAGGACATTAGTGAACCCGATGGGTTTTTACAACAAACGCTAATAGTTTTATGGTCACCATTAGACGAGCTTTTTAAAATCCCAGATTAATTGAATTCCAATTTCACCATCTGCTGCGGTGGGATTCAAACCCATGTACCCAGAACAGTAGCCTGGGTCTCTGGGTTACTAGTCCAGTGACATTACCACTACACCAACATCTCCCCTAACTCAGTGTTGAACCCATCAGAACCAACGTCATCACAGGAGAGAGTTACCAGTACTCATGCAATGTCCAAACAGTTGTCCAGTTTAAAAATGCCACATTTCTACAGGAGACACGCTTTGCACCTGAACCAGACAATAAGATTATCTCCAATAGCTTTCCAAATAGTCCCAGTCCTCCTTCCCCACAGACATGCACAGTTTTCCCTTTAAATTTTTATCCAGTGCTCTTCTCAATGTTCTTATTGAATCTGCTTGCACTGCCCTTTCAGGCACGGAATTCCAGATCACAGCAACCCACTACGTAAAAACTATACCCATCCACTCTGGTTTCCTTGCGAATGCTTTTAAAACTCTATCTTCTGGTTATAGACACACTTGCCAGTGAAAACAGTTTCTCCCTAACTATTTTGAACACTTCAAATAAACATCCCCTTCACTTTCTCAGCTATAAAAAAGACAAACCCCATTTCTGTGGTCTGTCCACCCAACAGAAACCCTGCATTGCTGGGATTGGCAGAGACGAGTAGAAACTTGACTGCTTCCAACAGTGGCTTAGTTGGTAATCCTATGGGTTCACGCCCCACACCGAGCCCCGACTACAGCATTCAAGTTGTGATTGATGGCATCCTATATCGTACCAAGGGACAGCTGTATCTTTCTGGGCGAGATGTGAATTGGAAGCCCTGCCTGCTTGTTCCAGGGAATGTTGAAAGATTTCCCAGTTCTGTCTGAAGAGTAGGGAGTCCCCCTTTGGTATCCTGACCAACATTCCTCTCGGCCAACAATGCCAAAAATAGATGGGTGAGTCAGTCATTCATCTAGCTGCCTAGCTAGTTTGCATAACAGTCACTACAGAGTGAAACAGACGGTGAAGCACTTAAAACAGGTTGGGCATGGGATACAAAAGCTAGCATGTAGTTTTCTAGGTGGCCAATCTCCAAGATGAAGAGGCTGATATTTACAGCCATGTCAGTTACTTATAAATGTCAGACCTGTAGTAATCATATGCACTGCCCTGTGAATTTTAACATGTTTCAGTTTGATTTATCTTTAGCAAGAGATAAACTGAATGAGGGTTCATTACTCTGCTGATCGGTGACTGCAACCCCCTTCATTCTACAGCATATTAAACATGTCTCCCAAGATAATTCAGGACAATAAAGCTCCTTAAGCCACTGATCTTATCCTCAAATTAGAATGAAGTGCTGTGTAATCCTCCCACCCGTCTCTCTGCTTTTGTGCAAACACTGAAAGTGAGCAGAAGGTGGCCGACAACTGCAAACGCCCACCAGCTGAATGGGATTCCGTCACTTAGTTTTAGCATTGCAAAATGCTTGGGGCGCCCAGGCCGATGGGCAGAGTGCTGCAGCTCAGCACGAGGCACCCATTCACTGAAAAGCAATTACACCTGCAGGGGAACAGACTACAACTTGCATCTATAGAACAGAGTACCCAAGGAGCTTGACATGAGGATTAACAATGTGACATCGAGCCACGTAGGTGAGTAAAAAGGGCAGGTGACCAGAAGCTTGGTCCAAGCGGCAGGTTTTAAAGAGAAAAAAAAAAGTGGAGATTTCGGGAGGGAATTCCAGAGCTCCGAGCTCAGGAAGCTGAAGGCATGGCTGCCAATGGTGCAACGATTAAAATTAGCTAGTGCAGATATCTCGGAGGGTTGTGGGACTTCAGGAGCTTGTGGAATTGGAAGGCAAGGCAATTGAGGGATTTGAGAAAAGATGAGGTTCAAACCAAGATGTTGCTTAACCAGGAGCCAATCCAAGTCAGTGGGAACAGTTGCCAGTTAAGACCCAGGCAGCAGAAATTTGGAATGAACTCAAGTTTACAGAGTAGAATGTGGGAGGACAGCCAGCAGTGTGTTCGAATGGTCCAGTCTAGAGATAACAAAGACATGGATGATGGTTTCAGTAGCCAAAGAGCTGATGCTGGGGCAAAGTGGGCGATGTTACGGATGTGGAAATATATGACATTAACTGTTGGAAGAGATGTAGTCAGAACCTGATCTTGAGGTCAACAACACTGTGGTTCAGCCTCAGACCCAGAACGCATCGATGGTGAGGGAATAGTATTTGTAGTGGAAACAGAACAGCTTCAGTCTTCCCAATATTTACTTGGAGGAAATTTCTGCTCCAGTGCTGAAAATTGGCGAAGCAGTCTGATAATTTAGCACCAGGGGAGGGGTGGAGAGAGGTGGTGGTGGTGGTGAGGTAGAGTTGTGAGTCATCAGTATATATGTGTAAAACTAGCACGGTGCTTTCAGATGATATTGCCAAGGAGCATGGAGATGAGAAATAGGAAGAAGCCAAGGGACACCAGAGGTAACAGTGTGGGAGCAGGAAGAGAAGCCAGTGCAAATGATTCTGTGGCTACAAGTTAGATAAGAATGCAAGTGGTTGAGAGCAGTCCCACCCAGCTGGACAACAGTAGAGGTGTTGGAGGAGGATGGTGTGGTCAACCGTATCAAAGGCTGTAGACAGGTAGAGAAGGAAGAGGTAAAGTTTACATTTGTCAGTCACATCGAATGTCATTTGTGACTTTAAGATGAATCAGCTGCAATACCCCAAAACTATCACGAGTCCCAGCTTCCGCCTGCCAGAGATGGACAGAAATAAAACAGCACGAGGAGAAATTCAACCCTCAGTTCACAACTGACGATTGAGAATGCAGCAGCAAATCCGGCAGCTATCACGTTACCAAGACGATATGTAAATTGGTAACTTGTACCAGCAAACCCAGATCTGCAGTCAACTTTCTACTGGAGTGTCGGAGAACTGGAACTTTTTACAATCAAACACTGGTGAAGAAAATCATTTTGTAGCATTGCGAGGAGTACGAGGATGTTGCCCATAAACTGACATTCTCTCACTCCATCACTTTGAGGCTGTGAGTATTCTCAATGATTGTTCAACTAAACAGCACAGGAAATACTGCCAATTTCTCCACAACCAAAAGGAGAGGGAATGATATACACTGATGCAAAATGGGGTTTAGGGAGGGAATCTGCAATTGGATCCAACTGCTCTACACAATCAGTAGCGCAGTCTCAATCAACAGGTGGGAATCGGAAAGTTTCCCGATCAAATCTGGAGTCAGACAGGGCTGTCCTCTGTCCCCGGTCTTGTTTGTTTGCTGTATTGAACCCTTTGCTGAGTCTATTAGGAAGGATGCGAGCATAAGAGGGGTGACAATCCCAGGCAGCGGAGGCACTCAGGTCAAAACCTCCCTGTACATGGATGACGTCGCCGTTTTCTGCTCGGATCCGCTGTCCGTGCGCAGACTGATGAGCATCTGCGACCAGTTCGAACTGGCCTCGGGAGCCAAAGTTAACCACGGCAAGAGCGAGGCCATGTTCTTTGGCAACTGGGCTGACCGATCCTTTGTCCCCTTCACCGTCAGGTCAGATTACCTGAAGGTGCTGGGGATATGGTTCGGAAGGGCCGGGGCGTGCACCAAAACCTGGGAGGAGCGAGTAGCCAAGGTACGACAAAAGTTGGGCATGTGGGGGCAGCGATCTCTCTCCATTGTGGGTAAGAACCTGGTCATCAGGTGCGAGGCGCTCATGTTGTTGTTCTACGTGGCGCAGGTCTGGCCCATACCCCACTCCTGTGCCGTGGCAGTCACCCGAGCCATTTTCCGCTTCGTCTGGGGATCTAAAATGGACCGGGTCCGGAGGGACACGATGTTCAAATCTCTGGACTGGGCGGGAAAAATGTACCCAACGTGGCCCTCATCCTGATGACCACCTTCGTGTGCGGCTGCATCAAGCTGTGTGTAGATCCCCAATACGCAAACTACAAGTGTCACTACGTGCTGAGGTTCTATCTGTCCCCAGTGTTGCGAAGGATGGGCCTGGTCACATTGCCGCGGAACGCTCCATGCAATTGGGCCGTGCCACCTATCCTTCGTGGAGCAGTTTCTGCGGGAAAACACCTTCGACCACCGGTCCATCAGGCAGTGGTCTGCACAGAATGTCCTCAAGGCCCTACGGGAAAAGGAAACGGTGGATCCTGTCGGATGGTTCCCCGAGCAGACCGTCAAAGTCATTTGGCGGAATGCCTCATCACCAGAACTTTCAAACAAGCACCAAGACGTAGCTTGGCTGGTGGTGAGAAGGGCCCTCCCTGTCAGATCCTTCATGCACACCCGAAGTCTCGCCCCCTCCGCACAGTGCCCCCGCGTTGGCTGTGGTGGGGAAGAGACGGTCGCACACCTCCTCCTGGAATGTGCCTTTGCAAAGCAGGTGTGGAAAGAGATGCAGTGGTTTTTGTCAAGGTTCATCCCAAGCAGCTCTGTAACACAGGAGTCTGTGCTCTACGGGCTGTTCCCAGGGACGCACACCGAGACAATCAACTGCTGCTGGAGGACTAACAATTCGGTGAAAGACGCCCTTTGGTCTGCCCGAAACTTGCTGGTCTTCCAGCGCAAAGAGTTGTCCGCCGAATGTTGCAGACTGGCACATTCCAAGGTCCAGGACTACGTGCTGAGGGACGCACTAAAGCTTGGGGCAGCCGCAGCAAAGGCTCAAATGGGGAAAGACCACAGTGTAAGGTTCCCCCACCAAGCTGGACTGAGGGGCTGGATCCATGGGAAACCCCTCGAACTGTATCGTTAATATTCTCAATTGCTGTAAATGTAAAACTAATTGACATGACAATTGTGAAATGGAAGGGTTGGGAAGAAACTCATGACAGTATTGAAGGAAACTGATCTCCCTTGCAATGTTTGTATTTTTTGGTACTGTTTGGCAATGTAATTCTTACAGATTTTTATGAATAAAGTATATTTTGGAAATAAAAAATAGAATGATATACACTGATCAAACTGGGCCCCATTTAAAGTGACGAGTCACAAATTCATGTCTGCACGAATGTGCTGCGGCTGACAGTTGAGTTGCAAGCAGGAAATGGTCAGCCACTCGTACGGATAGCTGCAGCAGAAATCCATGTCAGCCTGAAGTCCCAACTGCTTCCAAAGCTGAAGCGGGTTTTTGAAAACCGTTCAGAGCTAGTCTTTTAGCCCTTTAGAAGTTTGAAAATGGATGACAGTTAGTTTTACAAAATCCATCATTGTCTTGGGAAGCAGTGTGTGTACACAGTGAGATTGCATTTCAAAACATCACTCAAGCAGATTATCCAGTCATTGTCTCATTGCTGTTCGTGGGATCTTGCTGTGTGCAAATCGGCTGCTGCGCTTCCTACATCACAGTAACTACACGTCAAAAAGTATTTTGTTGGTTGCAGAAGCGTTTTGGGACAGTCTGAGGCTTAGTCAATGCAAGTGTTTCCTTTCTCCAGCAAAGAAATAGCACCAACATGGGTCAAATGGCCTCCTCCTGTGCTAGAAATCCCGATGTTTCTATTCTGGAAATCTCAGCAGCGGATTGTTTCAGGAAAATGTGACCATTAGCAACCAGAGGCGAACTTCATTCATCTCTCCTGGAAACCAACTCAGGAAATACTGCACTCAGAAAAGCAGGCTTTCCAAAATCACAGCTCCCTGCTCGGAGCAGCTGGTTTCAGCACAGCTAACACATCCTTTCATTTGAGATCACCCTTTTTAAAAAGGCGACAAATGTATAGCTGCTTTGCACTTAGAAAGCTTGCAAGTATGTAATAGTAGGTCACAGGCTGGAGTACAATCCAGTCATTTCTAATGTCTAGGCAGGTACAAGCCACGTGACTTCGTCATCAGCCGAGTGAATGGATGCCTCAAATTACTACTCACCAAGAGCAAAACAAAGCTATTATATTAAATATACAACACCATTTCAGAAAGACAGCTCAGTTCCATAACTATCTGCATACAATCTTCTCTAAAGCACTGAAGACACTACAATTGAAAAAACAAACAGGTTCCTTCACTAACAGAAGCTGGAGGGTCTCAGTCCTCGCCTCCCCATGGCAAACACAAAGAGGTCCTCTTCCTGACGAAGGGGAGGAAGAAAGTGCTGGCTGCCACACCAGAAGATTCTCAGCTCCAGCCCAGACTGTGCACAGGAGGTCGCATTGGCCTGGCAAAGGAGATTCCAGCTCCTGACAGCTACCATTCAGCATCTGCCCCCACTCCCAGAACTGCACAGGTGGACACAGATTCTGCGATGCCGGTCAAATGTCTTTTCTCTAAGGTGGCGGCAGTGGTTAGCACCGCAGCCTCAGCGACCTGGGTTCAATTCTGGGTACTGCCTGTGTGGAGTTTGCAAGTTCTCCGTGTCTGCGTGGGCTTCCTCCGGCTTCCTCCCACAGCCAAAAGACTTGCAGGTTGGTTGGTAAATTGGCCATTATAAATTGCCCCCAGTATAGGTAGGTGGTAGGGGAATTTAGGGACAGGTGAGGATATGGTAGGAATATGGGATTGGTGTAGGATTAGTATAAATGGGTGGTTGATGGTCGGCAGAGTCAGTGGGCCGAAGGGCCTGTTTCAGTGCTGTATCTGTAAATCTAAAGTAGTAGGCCGCAGATAAAGAACAGCCACTTGAGCAGCCTTTATGGAACCAGAGATATGCTTTCTGGAGATGGAATTGGTGAATGGGGCAAGGATGGGTAAAGCCTGGGCTGTGATGTGTGTGAGACAGTGAGTGTAGGCATGTCAGCTGGCATGTCTGTCGGTCAGTCGTTCTCAAATTCAATCCAGACCTGATTCACTCTTAAGGAACAGGTACTAACAATATTTAGCTGGCAGCCAGAGAAATCTTCATTCCCTCAATTCTGCCTCCATCACATTTTCAGCAAAGTCACAGTTTCCACAGTGTGCACACACACACACACACACACACAAGGCAAGAAACCACCCCCACACCCCCCCCCCCCCAACACACAAAAAGCACCTTGCACATCAGCTCTGTCACCACACTGGGTTCACATGGTGTGTGGATCCAAACCAAAGTTCTCTTTGGGCAGTGCTGACAGATATGCAATCACCAGGATAACTACAGAAATGGCTACACAAAGCTGAGTTTATAAAGAAACACAAGATGGACATCACTCATCAGAAAATTGCTCGAATATATTAGGGAAGTCTTAATAGACTGAGAAAAATCCTCAAATGATCATGAACATGGTTTTACAAAATGGAAATCAGGAGAGCTTTTGAGGATGTCCCTAGTCAGATACAGACCAGTAGATGTTGTATTGTTGGCTTTCAATAAGGTACCCCATCAAAACAGACAAACGAAAAGCAAGGTGTAGATGGTACCTTATTAGCATGGATGGAGGATTGGTTAACAGACAGGAAGCAGATAGTAGGGATAAACAGGGCATTTGCTGCAAGGATCAGTGCTGGGGCCGCAGCCATTTACAATCTATATTAATAACAGTCAAGAGACTTCGAGTCATGAATCCAAGTCTGCTGACAAGACAAAGTTCGAGTGGGAATGTAACTACAAGGACGACACCAAGAGGCTGAAGAGAGATTGATGGGTCAAGTGAGTGGGCAACAAGGTGGCAGATGGAGTATAAAATGTAGTCCAGTGTGAAGTAACTTCGTGCTGTATTAACAGAAAAGCAAAATTCTTTTTAAAAAGTGTATAACTTCTAAATGTTGTTGTTCAGAGGTACTTTGGTGTACTCATACAGGGCACACAGTAAGTTAGCATTTAGGTTCAACAAACCATTTGCAAGGTAACTGGCATGTTGGACAAAATTGCTGAGGGCTTGGACTGCGAAAGTCAGGAGGCCTTGCTTCAATTGTACAGGGTTTTGATAACCACACCTGCAATACTGTGTGAAGTTTTGATCTCCTAATCTAAAAAAGGAAGGAGATTTGTTTTGGAGACACACTAATGATGCAGTGACATAAGTAAACACTAGTTTAAACTAGCCATGTTTGGTTCTCATTTTCTCTGCTACTGCCACCCGATCATATCACAGAAAACAGAGGCGAGGATGGGATAAGAATTCAATAAATAGTCAGCCAACAGCAACAGGAAGTGTAGGGACCAAGATGAGCCAGCTCCTATCACCTACCTCCATGGCGATTTTGGCTGGATTGTATGAAGCGTGAGCCTCAAAGCGTCTCTTCAGTTTAACGGGGTGCCACAGGCTCCGACCGTGCATTGGCTTCAAAGTACTCATTTGAGAAGAGAATAGTTACCATCAGCGACTAGACTGGTTTGAGCTTAGTATATGGACGGCCACAGCAAAGTGTTTTACTTCGGTTACGGTGAAATACAGAAATAGGATAACATAACTGCACCCACAGGATACATCAGAAGGCTCGGAACATACAGGAGAGCACGAGAACCATTCCGTTCATAAAGTTTGAAAAACTGACATGTTTTTCAGAATCATCATTCTGGGACACGAAAGTGAAGAGGCCACAACTCAAAAGGCAGCCATTCTTGAGTGCAAGAAAGCAAATCTATCCAATGAAAATGGCCCTGGAAGTGTACAGTATGCTAACAAATTTCTTGTCAACACAGGAGTGCTGTTTATAACAAGCACCACCGAGTCAGAGGAACATTTCAACACCACTAGAGACAGCAGAAAGCTACAAATTTGGAACCAGAGTTCAGAAAAGTGGTGCAATAGTTGGTGACTACATTGTGGCACTGAAGAATTTATGACATTGCAACTTCGGCACATTTTTACACCATGCATTATGACAGATGTGTGGGGGGAAATTGGTGAAGTTAAGAATCCAGATCGAAATTACTAAATGCATATAGTATTAGATTTGAGCTGGCATGCAAGATTGCCATTTCTCTGGAGGTGGCAACGAATGCTTGAGAATTTCCTCCTATGCCAGCAACCAGCACAGCTTCTGTCCACTGTCAGTAGACTTCTATCAAACCTAAAGTGGAGACCTAGTCAGAGCAGTGCTGGTGATAGCAGTTTACTGATTTATTACTTTGAGGGCAACTGCACAGCAGAAGCATGTTAAATGCTTCAATTGCCAAAAGAAAGGTCATATTTAAACTGCTTACTGAGTGAAGGCCAAAAGCAGATGATGGAACTCATTCCAGTGGTAATGGAAAACCACTATGTCACAAGGGTGGAGTTAACAATCTTGGTGAATCTACAGTGCCTCAGCCAACAGTAGGGCTGCACAGCACTTATGCCACTTGCAATCACTCAAACGACAGTTTTGTACAAAGGTGTTGTTAAATCAAATCAACATGCACATTAGTACAACTGCAGATTATTCTCTTCTGAGTACAGACACAAACGACAGAAAATTCAGTGATGCATCCCAAACACAGATCAGTTTAGTTGAAAACCTAATCTGGTGATGTGTTAGAAACATGCAAAGTCCAATCTAAAGTCAAGTGCCACAAGTTACCCATTGTTGCAGCAAGACATGTCAACAAACCAACATTAACGGACTGTTACGATCTGAAGAGGGGTCGATGGGTTCCCCTCTTTTCCCTTTCCTTGTTTGACCACAACAGATTGATTTCCTGTGGAGATACCTGCCAAATCAGTGAATGTTTAACTGTTGTTGTCATGATCATAAAAGAGCAATTTGAACAGGGTTTTGAGTTTAACAAAAGAGGTTAATTTTATTATGCTTAAACCAATTAGAGTAAAACTAATAAAAATATGCTCCAACTTTCTCACAAAATAGGTTAGAGAGTGGGGAAGGATAGATTGGTCAAATTAGAGGCTTTAGAAATAAAAGGGGAATACAGTCTGTGGAGGTTGGTGACTCAGCAGGCTTCAGGCTGAATTCGGTGGATGCTGATTTAATGGTTCTCCGGGAGACAGCAATGTGAAGGAATTCCGGAAGGTTATCTCCCTGTAACTTTGCCCTCATGCTTATCTAAGTAAGTAAGCAGGCAGAGTTCAGAGTGTGCAAGGTTTGAGTGGTTTATCATTGCAGAAACATTTTCAAGGACAGCTATGAAGGTATAATTTGGGAGAAAGTGCACATGCAGATCAGTTCCGATACAAAACTGGATATTGCAAAGCTAGACAGGTTCCTATGATCTCTAAACCCAGGTCGAAGAGGACCTTAAGACGCTCGAGGGGAACAGTGTGTTCATGAAAACTGAACACAGCTGAATGGGCAACCCCAGTGGGCATAGCTCCCAAGTCAGTCAAAATGGAAAGACTACGCAGAGATTCCAAAGTCACAATCAACCAACCAGGCAGTGGATGATGAACAGTGGGGGCAGCACAGTGGCGCAGTGGTTAGCATAACAGCTCCAGCAACTCGGGTTCAATTCTGGGGACTGCCTGTGTGGAGTTTGCAAGTTCTCCGTGTCTGCGTGGGTTTCCTCCGTGTGCTCCGGTTTCCTCCCACCACCAAAAGACTTGCAGGTTGATAGGTAAATTGGCCATTATAAATTGCCCCTAGTATAGGTAGGTGGTAGGGAAATATAGGGACAGGTGAGGATGTGGTAGGAATATGGAATTAGTGTAGGATTAGTATAAAATGGGTGTTTGATGGTCAGCACAGACTCAGTGGGCTGAAGGGCCTGTTTCAGTGCTGTATCACTAAACTATTGACCTCCTAAGATTTGCATGTGGAGTTAGTGGGATCCAAGTTGTCCCATGCTTATACACAACTCAACATGGATCGAGAGAATCAGCAATACGTCTTCAGAAACATACACATGGGGTGATGCTGCAACACAAGGCTACCTGTTGGTGTAGAGTCTTAGCCATTGGAGCTTGTAAGATTTTTTGGAGATGATTTTACATGGCGTGCTGCATTGCTTGAAGCATCAAGATGTGTCAACTGCGACTAACAGAGGAAGACAACCTTCAGGTGTTGGATCAAGTGTTAGAAAAGGCTCAATGATTGCTATGGCAAGTTGAGAAAGAACAAGTGTGCCTTTGTGCAATCTGAGGTCATGTACCTTCACAGGAAAGTAAATGAAAAAAGGACTACAGCCAGCAAAAGACAAGATTGCAGCTATAGTCAATGTCCCAAAGCCAAAAGATATGTCTGAGTTCAGCTTTTCTCTGCATGGTCCAATACTACTCAATTTCTGCATGAGCTTTGCAACGGGGTGAGCTCCATTAAGTCAGGTGTTGAAGGAGGATGTGAAATAGGAATGGTTGGAAGTACAAGACGCTTATGATGCATGCAAGAGAAGTTTGACGAGTGATGCACTACTTGTTCATTATGACACGAACTGTGACCTGAAGTCAGTTTGTGGCCCATCAAACTATGGAGTTGGAGCAGTGATCGGTCACGTCAGCAATAATGGTCCAGAGAAGCCCATAATATTTGTGTCACGTACTTCGACAAAGAGAGAATACAACTAGACGCAAGTAGAAAAGGAAGGACTCGGAAACATCTTCAAAATGAAATGAAAAAGGTTTCACCAGCTTTTGCTGGGTAATATTAACAGATCATAACTATTAGGTGTTTATTCTGGTACCAAAGTCTGCAATAATCTCAATGGCAGCATTAAGGATGCAGTGATGGGCTGTACCTCTGAATCAGCTATCGCATTCTCTTTCCAACTTCAACATTTGATGCTGTACTGTCCTATTTGCCACACGAGGACTCGGAAGTCAGCTGCGAAGGTGCAATCCTCACAAAAGGAGGGGTCGATAATGAGTTTCCCATCACAAACTGAAATTGCAGCTGGAAATCAAATACTCAGGGTTGAAAAAAAAAAAGTCCACATATAGACATGGAATGGATTGACAGAGTTTGACCAGCATCCAGACCAGGGATCAAAACTGTTCTCCAATTGCTGCAACTATTTGTCATGGGAACAGGGCAGCATCAAAAGGGGTCAGAGTGATGTAACCTAGTTCTTGCAGTGATATAATGAGAACACTCCATACTGAATACACAGGAAGAGTTAGTGAAATCCACAGCAAGAGGTTTTGTTTATTGTCCTGGTCCAGAGAGTGACCTCAAATAAATGGTTAGCAAATCACAAAACTGTAGAAACAAGCCACCTAAATTCTTGGGTCATGGTTTCCCACAGCAGCTTGTCTCAGATAATACCCCTCAATTTCAGTTTGCTCCGTTACAAAAATTCATAAAGCCAAAAGGTATCAAACATCTCCTCACTCTTTAGTTTCCAGCATCAAATGGAGCAGCTGAAAGATCTGTTATGATAGTTAAAGAAACACTCAAAACTAATGTGCTGCATGGGTGTTCAAATTTCACGATGAAGCATGATTTTCCTGCTCAAGTACAGAACAATCCCACACCCCACTACAGGGTAGATAGCTACTGAGCTTTTGAAGAGGAGGAGGTTAATGTTACACTCGAGTCTGCTCCAACCAAACACCAAACAGGTCAGTCAAAAACACCAGTATGACACGAACAAAAAGTGTGTTACAGGCAAAATGAGCATGTTTGTGTTTCAAATCCCCCTCAAGTCACACAAGGAGGGATGTGAGACCAAAAGATACTTGGGTTAAATTGACAGAAAAAAAAAAAAAAGAGAAAAGTTCAGGTAGATCACAAGCTAGTGCCAGAGATTGAACCAGTTCAGATTTCAGCATCTTAAATCCAACTTGAGACAAACAGGATCTTCTTTCAGGACTGAAACAAAACCAAGCAGTCTAAAACCTGGAAGGAGACCTGAAAGAGTTCACAAACCAGTTAGCAAACTTGATTTGTGGATATTGTTCTTTTGAAACCAAACAAAAGGAACTACTTGTCTTTTGAAATTGCAAGCATTTGAATGTATTTGAATATTGAGCTCATGACAGGATGATCTAAGTGAGGTACATAAACACTTCCGTGAACTGGTCTTGCTTGGTATTCATTTTCTGTGTTAGTGCAATGTAAACATATTGCGGAGGTGATTCAGGAAAGCATTACGATATTAGTTCCTGGCTGAGTGTGGGTTGTTCTATAATGAGAGGCTGAGTAAATTGGGCCTATACCCTATGGAGTTTACATGAACTGAACGAGGGGTCATCTCATTCAAACATATAACATTCTGAAGGGGCTTGACAGGGTCCACAATCAGAGATCATAGAGTCAGAGTTATGCAGCACAAAATATCCACCGGGTCCACGTCAGCCATCAAGCCTGTCTATTCTAATCCCATTTTCCAGCACTTGGCCTGTAGCCTTGTATGCTTATGGCGTTTCAAGTGCTCATCTAAATACTTCTTAAATGTTGAGGGTTCCTGCCTCTACCATCCCTTCAGGCAGTGTGTTCCAGGTTCCAACCACCCTCTGGGTAAAAATATTACTCTGCCAATCCTCTCAAAACCTGCCCCTTACCTCAAAAAGGTATCCCCTACCTGGTTATTGACACCTCCACTCAGGGGAAAAAATAAAAAAAAAAGTTTCTTACTGTCATGATGCTGTAGTTTTTTTATTTGGAACATGCCATTTTCCTTTAAGGCTTGCAAGGGATCAGTATTAGTTTAAAAGCTGTCAAGCCTTCAGAGTTTGCAGAAGGTGCATTTTCGTTGCCTTAGAAACGACCATTTGGAGACTACGATTCAAAGAGTGCATTCTCGTTAACATAGATAGGTACAACCACTGGGAGAGAGTCTCATGCAACACATTTGTTACAATTCAGTTTGAACTGGTAGTTGAAGACAGTTTGTCCGAACTGAAGACAAACAGAAGACAGACAGCTGTGGTGTCACTGAAATCTCAACCATTTAAACTGGAGGAAATAGGATTTTTGTCTGTTTAATTATTACCTCTCAAAATTCTGAAAAGTCAAGCCAAGACAGAGATCTCTGGTAATTTAAATTGAAGAAAGGGAAGTGAGATTGTGACAAACTTTTATCCCTCAAAAAACTCTAAAGTCACATTGATTCCATTGAAAGTGTTTGCAAGTTGTTAATTGTTGAAATTCACTGGAGAAAGAAAGCATCACCTTCTAAAGTTGGACTACAAACTGTTCTACTGTGGAAGAACCTTTTTCCCCGCATCAGTCAACTGCGAGGGACTTGGAACAACATTGGACTGTAAATTTGCAAGGACTCGAATTTTTTCTATTTTAAAAGGTGGTTTACATTTTCACCGTGTTAAAGAATTTAGTTCTTTTAATTTAAAAAAAAAGTGTTAATTTGTTGATTTAAAGACATCTAGTTTGGTTAGCCTCATTCAAGGAGTTAAAAGACAGTACAATTTGGCTGGCTTTCTTTAATTTGGAAAATTTTCAGTGATATGTTAAGTGATCTGTGGAGCGACGGGACTGAATTATCAGTGCGTCTTGCCTGCCACAATCAGAATCGTATATTTTGATTGGGGGCTTTGACAGGAGCGGTCGATCGAAACACTATCTTACCCATCGATGCCCCTCAATTTTCTGTACCTCAATCAGGCCTCCCCTCAGCCTTCTCTGCTCTAAGGAAAACAACCCTAGCCTTTCATAGCTGAAATGCTCCAGCCCAGGCAACATCCTGGTGAATCTCCTTCACACCCTCTCCAGTGCAGGTTGTTAGATTCCCCTGGTCGGGTAATCTAGAACCTGGGGGCACAGAGATTCAGGATGGGGGGGGGGGGGGGGGGGGGGGGCAATCACTTCAGACTGAGATGAGGAAAAACTTCTTGACTTTAAGGGTTGCGAATTTGTGTTATTAAGTACCCGAGAGGATTGTGGATACTCCATTGTTGAATAGATTTAAAGCTGGGATAGACAGATTATTTTGGTCTCAGGGAATTAAGGGATATGAGAAACAGGCAGCAAAGTGGAGTTGAGCCATGATCGTATTGAATGGCGAAACGAGCTCTTAAGCCATACGGTCTCCTCCTGCTCCTATTTCTCACATTCTTCTGATGCAAACAGAATTAAGTCACTTCTCTGCAGTTCTGGGCACCAAACCTTAGGATGGATATATTGGCTTGAGAGAGTGCAGTGTAGATACAGAATGATAACAAGACTCCAAATTATGAAGATTAATCAGACGAGCGTTTTATTTTGTGCATTTTAGTAGGTTAAGGGGTGATTTAATCCAAGTTATCAAGTTATTAAGGGGGCCAGGTCGGGTACATAGTGTAAAACTACGTCTGCTGGTTCAGGAGTGTAGGAGTCGGGGGCATGGACGATAAATTAGAGCCAGACCTTTCAGAAGTGAAATAAGAAAAAACTCCAACACACAAAGGGTGGTAGAAGCTCAGAACTCTCCACAAATAGAAATGGTTAATTTTAAAACGGAGATGAACAGACCAAAAGGTACGAAGGGAATGGAGCCAAGGTATGAGATAAAGTTGGATCGTAGATCAGCCCTAATCCGATGAAATGACAGAACAGGCTGAAGGGTTGAATGTCCTCCTCTTCTTCCTATACATTGTGACCCCCCTAACTCCACAGCAGTTTCAACTGGAAATTTCACAGCACAAATTAGAAAGCAAATCATCCCTTCAAAGAAATCCTTGCTTTATTTCTTTAAAAATGTGAAACCCTCAAGGGTTTTTTTTTTTTTTTATCTTCAATAACCCCTCAAAGCATGGTTAAACTTGAAAAACTTCAGCTTGCCATTACTAATCACTTATCTAATTTCCCTGAACATTAAACAGTGGACTTCAATGATGCACTATCAATGGAGCTGCTCACCAACTGGTACCATGTTTGAATAATGGATTTTTCTGCTGATAACATTTTACAACATGCCAAACTAGTGTTTACAGTTTAACTAGCAAGAAATCAAGTCAATGAAACCTTTGACATGGCTATTGATCACAGTCAATCCTGTTAAATCTTATCACAAACAGGAAGGGGGAACCTGAAGAGATGAGAGAGATGGAGGGAGGTTGCGTGCGGTCAAGCATTATTGTACTTACTGCTGCCATGGTATTGATTCCAAACTTGTCCTTGGTGGAAATCTACCTGCTGGGGGAAAAAAAAGGAGATTTTTTTTTTTTTTTTTTTTAAAAAGCTGGATAATTTGACTGCACAAATTTAAGTGTGGATGAAGTGTATTGCAGAGAATTTTAAATAGTAACAGTAACTGACTTTATAAATGCTAAACAATTTGAAGTCACAGCCAAAGCTACCAAGTTAAAATAGAAAATTAAATAGAATTCTCAGAACACCATGACAATGCCATAATACTGCACAGCAAGAGCAGAATTGGACCGATTTGCTGTTAATCAGCGTTGCTGATCACACAGCATCCAACCATCAGCTGCTTTCTGAATACTCAGACATGTCCTGAGCCTGGGAAGCTTCTAGGCCAACTTTGGTTCAGTAGTTAACATTCTCACCTTCAAGACAGCAAGTCATTGCTTCAAGTCCCACTGCAGAGACGAGAGTTGCAATTTCTATGCTGATATTTCCAGTGCAGTACTGAGGGACTGCTGCAGTGTTGGAGGCACCATTTATCGGTTGAGACATGAAAGCAAGCCCTGTCAGGTGGACGTAAAAGATCCCACAGAAGTTCTCCCTGGTGTCCTGGCCATTTATCCCACAACCAACATCAGCATGAACAGATTATCTGGTCATGACATCATTGCTGACTATGGGACCTTGCTGTGCTAGGTTGCCGACGTCAAAGTACTTTATTGAGCATAAAGAGCTTTGGGATGTCTTGAGCTTATGAAAGCTGCAGTAGAAATCCAAGTCTTGCTTTTCAGATCAAGTTGCTGTACCCACCTACACTTTCTGGTGACTGTTCCAGACGCAGAAATGATGCTGAATGAAAAGCCTTTCCCTGGCCATCCCAGACAGTGACTGGCTACTTGAGGATTGGAGCACCCAGAAAACATTTCACAATCTGTCCACGTCAACCAACTGGGGTCCCCAAGAGTAACAGCACAATTTCAGGCTGGATGCATGCATTTGCTCACTCACATGACTTTGGGTCTGGCAGTGCAGAGGTTCTCGTACTGCGAGAGCAGTGAAACCCACCCTTCATAAACATCTCTCCTCTCGTTCTTTTGCCAATTACCAGACATCAGTGTCCTCTTGTTACCACCATTGCAGCCAGTGCAAACACTTTCTACTCGATCAAAACCCACTATAATTTTAAACACCTATTAAATTTCACTTTGACCTTAGACTACTCTTCACATCACTCAGCTGTACAGAATTCAAACTTCAAAGCTGACACCAGCATCAATAAATGGCAGTGTTAAACCATCCCCTAGACGAATATTAGTAAGAAAGTCAAATATGGTTACTTCCACCTCTTCACAAGACGTTTCATTTTCCAAGTCCTTTATTATACAACACCCAACATTGCTCTCTGAAGAGAATTGCTCTTGCAAGCTTGTTCTTGCTCAGGGACCATAATTGATACTGATACACCAAACCACTCCCTGCTACCCTCAAGAAGGGGACACCACCCTCAAATCGAACCCAACTTCTCACCAGAGCAGAGTCTGTTTCTTCCTCAAAGTAGCCCATTAACAAGGGAGTAAAGACTGAAGGCTTATGAAAGAAATTGCATTCATTTCACACCTTCCACAACCTCAGGGCATCCATTTGACATCCAAAATGATGTACTTGAGCAAAAATGTTGTCAATGTTGTAACGCAGGCAAAGGCAGCAGCTAATTTACATACAGTAAGATCCCAGAAATGACATGGAGATGGATGACGAAATCAAGTTAATCTGTTTGTTTGTAAAGGATGTTGGTGGAGGGATAATTATTGGTCAGGTCACCAGGAAAAATCCCCTGATAGTGTTTAAAAATTGCCATGGGGTCTTCAACATGCATCCAAAAGGGCAGATGAGCACTCTGTTTAATGTCGAACTAAATGACAGCACCTCCAACAGTGCAGCACTCCCTCAGTGCTGATAACGGGAGAGTCAGCCTGGATAATGTGCTCAAATGAGACTTGCACCAACAACCTTCAGAAGCAAATGCCAGACAGCTGCCTACAGATCCCATCTGACAGATGGACTGGATTTCAAGGACCCCTCCCCAAGTCTACTGCAGTGAGGCTGCTCATCATTGCATCCTGTGCAATTCCCAATGCACATGGTGGCATCAAGTTAATGCTTTGCAATGTCACTGCCAGTCAAGACAGTGTGTACAGCAGTCACTGGAAGACCCAGACCAGTTTTTGGCAGACAACTAAGCTCATATTATCTTCCGATTCCCCTTCACCAAGCTGAGACCTGCCAGGCCATACTGGGCCGGAAACACCTCAAGCACCTTAAACAGTGTTGCCATCTCTCCTGGTTGCACGCAGAGATCAGGAGCATGATTTTGTACACCCTCACCTCACCAATCTACCTGCAGCCAGTAAGAGAGGCACAAAGGCCAAAGTCGAGTCAGAACTTCAATTTAAAAAAAAGCTGTCATTTCAGTCCAGTAGAAAGCACACCATAGAATGACCCAGGTCCTTGTCAGAGTGTGGATCCTCAGGCAATATTACAATACCACTTGGTGAGGCAGGTCTGAAATATCATTTCACCTCACACAAGGTTGAGATAGCCAGTTCAAGTGCCCCCTCCAGCATGCCAAGATAATTCATGCAACCAGAAAACAGTCTGAGACCATTCAGCTCATCGCCTCTGTGCCAGCTCTTGGGAAGAATTATTCCATCAGTGCCTCTCTCAGAACCGTGTACATTACAGATAACAAAAGACTGAACCAACATCTTGTTGGTTCTTGACAGAGATGCTGTCAAAAACAGGAGTCCAATTTGGATTAGGCTAGCGAGTTCAGAAGGCAAGAGGTGAAGGTTGCAAATATCGCCAGAGCTCAAGTCACCCCATTCAGTTGAGCCACAGACCAGCAAGATCCCAGCTGCCATCTGTAGGAGTCACCCAATCCTGTCAGGGATCCTCGAGGTAAGCCCAGCACCCCTAACTTAAAGAAATCAACCAGGATTCCTACTTCGGATTGCTATGGAGTGCCTCCTTCTAAGATGCATATGGGTGCCTGCTCAGGAGTGTGTTCTGTGCAACAGGGTCTACCTCAAGCTTCGATCATCTTTTCTCTCACTCCACACACCACCCTGCCCACCAACACCTCACAGTGTTGGCGAACAATTTGCACTAATTCACCACTTGGCTGCTGCGTTTTCATACAGCGACCACACAAAATTACTTATGACGACAGGGTCACAGACTTGAAACATTAGCATCTGCGGAGAGAGAAGCAGAGTTGACAGACCTGCTGAGTATTCCCAACATTTCTTGTTTTTTATTTCACATTTCCAGCATCTGCAGTATTTTGCTTTTATTAGACTAAAGTACTTGACTAGCTGCCAAGAGCCTAGGGATGTTATAAGGATGGGAAATGTGCTAATATAAACACAGTTCCTCTTTTCACTGAAACAGTCTCAGGTGGGTGAAGCAGCAGGGAAAGGGTGAGCGGGGGCAGTTGCGGCTGTTAAGCACCCACGGAGCTGGTTCCTGGCCTTTAAAAAAAAAAAGAGATGAAGTCAGCAAGAGGCCATCAGACCAACTCAGATCCTCTTAGAATCTCAGTTGAACAATTCACCTAATGCTCTTTTTTTTTTTTGTAGTGCCTCAATATGGAGAAGTCAGTCAACTTTAGGGAAGGAAATCTGCTGTCCTTAACTGATCTGGCCTACCTATGACTCCAGACCCACAGCAAAGTGGTTAACTCTTAAATGCCCTCTGAAATGGCCTAGCAAGCCACTCTTTTGTATCTAACCGTTACAAAGTCAAAAAAATAAAATGAAACTGGACGGACCACCCAGCATCGACCGAGGCACCAGAAGCGACAACGGCAAACCCAGCCCGGTCGACCCTGCAAAGTCCTCCTTACTAACATCTGGGGGATTGTGCCAAAGTTGGGAGAGATGTCCCACAGACTAGTCAAGCAACAGCCTGACAGTCATACTCACGGAATCATACCTTACAGACAATGTCCCAGACACTGCCATCACCACTCCCGGGTATGGCAAAGACCCAGCAGAGGTGGCAGCCCAGTGGTCTACAGTAGGGAGGGAGCTGCCCATAGAGTCCTCAACATCAACTCCAGACCTCATGAAATCTCATGGCATCAGGTCAGACATGGACAAGGAAACCTCCTGCTGATTACCACCTACTGCCCTCCCTCAGCTGATGACTCAATACCCCTCCATGTTGAATACCACTTGGAGGAAGCACTGAGAGTGGCAAGGGCACAAAATGTACTCTGGGTGGGGGACTTCAATGTCCATCACCAAGAGTGGCTCAGGAGCACCACTACTGACTGAGCCCTAAAGGACATACCTGCTAGACTAGGTATGTGGCAGGTGGTAAGGAAACTAACAAAAGGGAAAACGTACTGGACCTCGTCCTCACCAATCTGCCTGCCACAGATGCATCTGTCCATGACTGTATTGGTAGGAGTGACCATCACAGTCCTTGCGGAGAAGTCCCACCTTCACATTGAGGATACCGTCCATCGTGTTGTGTGGCACTATCACTGTGCTAAATGGGATAGATTTCAAACAGATCTAGCAATGCAAAACTGGGCATCCATGAGGCGCTGTGGGCCATCAGCAGCAGAATTGTACTCAACCACAATCTGTAACTTCATGGCCCAGCATAGCCCCCACTCTACCATTACCGTCAAGCCAGGAGAGCAACCCTGGCTCAAAGAATGCAGGAGGGCATGCCAGGAGCAGCACCAGGCATACCTCAAAATGAGGTGTCAACCTGGTGAAGCTACAACCCAGGACTACTTGCATGCAAAACTGCAGCAGCATGCGAGACAGAGCTCAGCGATCCCATAGCCAACAGATCAGATCGAAGCTCTGCAGTCCTGCCACATCCAGCCGTGAATGGTGGACAATTAAACAACTAACTGGAGGAGCTGGCTCCACAAATATCCCCATCCTCAATCATGGGGGAGCCCAGCACATCAGTGCGAAAGATAAGGCTGAAGCATTTGCAACAATCTTCAGCCAGAAGTGCTGAGTTGATGATCCATCTCAACCTCCTCCTGAGGATCCCAGTATCACAGATGCCAAACTTCAGCCAATTCAATTCACTCTGCAAGAAACAACTGAAGACACTGGATACTGTAAAGGCTATAGGCCCTGACAATATTTCAGCAATAGTACTGAAGACACTTATACCCCTGGACAAGCTGTTCCAGTACAGCTACAACACTGGCATCTACCCTGCAATGTGGAAAATTGCCCAGGTATGTCCTGTACACAAAAAGCAGGACAAGTCCAACCCAGCCAATTACCACCCCTTCAGTCTACTCTCAATCAGTAAAGTGATGGAAGGTGTCATCAACAGTGCCATCAAGCTGCACTTGCTTCGCAATAACCTGCTCAGTGATGCTCAGTTTGGGTTCCGCCAGGGCCACTCAGCTCCAGACCTCATTACAGCCTTGGTTCTAACATGGACAAAAGAGCTGAACTCGAGGCGAGTTGAGACTGACTGCCCTTGACATCAAGGCAGCATTTGACCGAGTATGGCATCAAGGAGCCCTAGCAAAACTGAGGGCAATGGGGATCAGGAAGAAAAGTCTCCGCTGGTTGAAGTCATACCTAGCGCAAAAGGAAGATGGTTGTGGTTGTTGGCTCCAGGACATCACTGCAGGAGTTCCTCAGTGCAGAGTCCTAGGCCCAACCATCTTCAGCTGCTTCAATGACCTTCCTTCAATCATAAGGTCAGAAGTGGAGATCTACGCTGATGATTGCACAACTTTCAGCACCATTCGCGACTCCATCAGATACTGAAGCAGTCTGTGTAGAAATGCAGCAAGACCTGGACAACATCCTGGCTTGGGCTGATAAGTGGCAAGTAACAATTGCACCACACAAGTGCCAGGCAATGACCATCTCCAACAAGAAAGAGTCTAACCATCTCCCCTTGACATTCAATGGCATTCCCATCGCTGAATCCCCCACTATCAACGTCCTAGGGGTTACCATTGACCAAAAACTGAACTGGAGTGGTCATATTGAATTGAAAGTCCCCAGTTGAAATTGTGGGATTTGAACACATGTCTCCAGATAATTAGTCCAGGGCCTCTGGATTATGAACATAACCACCTAACTGCCAGTTCCCATTATATACAGAGAGCAAGACTGGAGAATGTGCAGTGAAGACTGAAGATTTCAAAGCATGATCACTATCGTCACTTAAATTCCACGAAAGGACAAAACATTATCGGACAAAGACACCCAAGAGAAAGGGACAAGGGCAGCTTTCAACATGATTCCAATCTGAGCATCTCGACATTTTGCAGTTAACTCACGATTCTCCGTGGCACTCCAGTGATGACTCATCTGGAAATTGCAGTTCGAAGAAAGTCCCACAAGCACACTAACACATAAGGAAGGCCCCACATCAGTCACTGAAATGCACTCAATCAGCTCACTGCCAGAACAGCTACATTTGGGTTCAATGCCCAGGCAAAGAAGGGAAAGAAAAGCAACAAAATAATTTGCTCCCAATTGCTAATCAGCATCCCCTGCTCGACTGCAAACATACAGTTAGATGAATGTAGGTATACTAAGAGAGACCAGGGGACAGAGGGGGAGCAGAGGGACTGAAGAGAGGAGCAGCAGAGCACGATTGACGGACAGGCAGAGGGGCAGAACGAGCACAAGGAAGCGTGTCTAGTGACACCCCCACAGCTGAACTGCCCATCATTGCATGCAGCACTGCCCGATGCTCACGTTTGGTTCTTGGGGTGCTGGTTGCCAAAAGTCATATCATTCAAGTGATCAAGTGTACCCCAAAAACAAAGTGAAAGTCAACAGGTTGAAAATCATGGAGATGAAAATTAGAACCCAATTTTAACTCTGCCCAAGTAAATCAGTTCTGAAGGAGTTAAAATTGAGCCCTTATCAATCACCGTCCCTTGCAGGAGTAATATAGGTTTTATTTCCCCAGACGATGTCAAAATTTACACTAGGTGATCAAGTGCTTTGCCCACTGACCTGTATCCACTCTTGAATCTCCTGTCCTTTTGTAGAGTATTTCACAGCTGGAGCAGAATCATCAGGTTAGGGTTTGATTATTTCATGTAGCTACCAGTGTGAAATTGGACAGGCTGACACAGCACAGTAACCTGACTGATCCCAACTTCAACAGTCAGCCAATGCTTAAGAGCAAGCAAATCCTATCAAGGACTTGCATGAAGGGACCAAACATCTGTAGCTAAATTAGCTGATAAAGATAGGTAGGAAAGCAAGTTGCGAGAATATAAAAAGTCTCGAAAAGGATTATGGATAGGTTAAGCGAGTGGACAAAGACTTGGCAGGTGGAAAAACATGAAATTTTCCACTTTGACAGGAAGAATGGAAAGGCAGAATATTATTGAAATGGAGAGAGAGGCTGCAGAACTTGCTAGTACAGAGGGATCTGGGTGCCCTTGGACCAGAGTCAAAAAAGTTAGTTTGCAGGTACAGCAAGTGATTGGAAAGCTTCGTGGAATGTTACCATTTATTGCAAGGGGAATGGATTATAAAAGTAGAAGTTTTACTAAAGTTGTACAGGGCCTTGTTGAGACCACATTGGGAGTACTGAGTCGAGTTTTGGTCTCCTTACTTTGGAAAGGATAAAATTGCATTCAAAGCAGTTCAGAGAAGGTTCATGCGACTCATTTCCAGGATGCAGGGTTTTTTTTTTAAAAAAAAGAGGAAAAGTTGAGCAGCTTGGGCCGAGAGTCACTGCAGTTTAAGAACGAGAGGTGATCTAGTTGAAACATAGAAGGTCCAGAGAGGGCTCGACAGGGTAGATGCTGAGGGGACGTTTCAGAGGGTCATCAGTCTATGGAATTTACTTTCCCAGAGAGCAGTGAAGGAAGGGCCATTGAATATTTTTAAGGGCGAGTTAGATTAATTCTTGACTGACAAGACTCAAAAGGTTATCTAGCAGGTGGACAGGAAAGTCGAGTGGAGGCCAGAATCAGATCAGCCATAATCTTAACAAATAGAGCAGGATTGAGGGGTCAAATGACCTTCTCCTGCTCCTATTTAATATGAAAAGTAATCACTTTCAACAGGGTGAAGGGTCCCTGTGGAACTGCCCCCCCAGCAAGGATGAAACACCTTCAGGGTGAAGGACATGGGCAGAGAGGGA
This sequence comes from Heterodontus francisci, assembly GCF_036365525.1. Lineage (NCBI taxonomy): Eukaryota > Metazoa > Chordata > Chondrichthyes > Heterodontiformes > Heterodontidae > Heterodontus > Heterodontus francisci. The sequence continues at coordinate 16,442,321 of NC_090417.1, forward strand.
AAAGGAGGAGGTGAACCATAATTCTATTTTCTGGCAGACTTGAGTATGGGTTTGAGATAATCAAAACAGACAAAAACCACAAAGAGACCTTCGCGTAGGAACTCAAGCGCATGAACACATTTCCCCAACAGTTTGTCACAGCTTCAGTTTGTTGGCTATTAAACTGACGAGTTTGTCTTCTACAGGTGACTGGAGCTCTCAGTTGCTGCCATACATTACAGGTCAGCAGTTAGATGAGGCAGTCCCTGTTAGGCCAACAACAGAAATGCAGAGTTGAGACAGACTGGAATCTGGAGCAAAAAGCTGAGATCGTATCTCAGTTGTTAAAGTTTGACACAACAGACTGTCAAATCAGCAAGGTGTCAAACCTGGTTTTCAATTTGCTTGTGCTGGGGACGGGGAGGTCGAGCCTCAGTCTACCTGACTTCACAACAACTTAGATTGACATTGCACCTTTAACGTAATGAAATGTCCCAAAGCACTTCACAGGAAGTTGGGAAAGCAAAACTGACAGGTTTTAAGGAGCATTTTATAAAGGAGGAGAGAGAGACACACAGACAGACAGATGGCAAGATTTCAGGAGAAAATTAGAGAACTAGGGACATAGGTCCCAAGTTCAACTCTACAGCTGTCAATTAAAATAATGAGGAGAAAGAAAAGGGTTCGCCCCCTTGTTGCATTCTCTGAACGTTCACATTGCCAATTGTTGGGACGTTGCATACACACCTACATCCAGATCTGCAGACAATTCGCACAAGTAGGGAAAATAAAGTTGAGGCCAAGCAAGCAAACTGCTGTGTGCACTGCTGTGTAAATCCATTCCCCTCCCCAAACATCAATGTGAAGAGAGTTGTCACTGCAATCATTAATAGTCAGGAGAAAACACTAAATTTGTGAAGTGTTCCTATGCTGCTGGGCCTCTGGAAGTTATTTCAGCAAATGAATCGAGTAGAACACAAAGGCTTTGTCTACCTTTTGCACATCCCATGATGCAATACAGCAAATGTGATTTGCACCAATTGGACACTTGAGTCTCACAACACAACTGAAAAGCAAGCAGATTTTGCTTCAAAACAATGCACAATCTGAGATATCAAGTTGTGCTGGACCAGAATATAGAGGCTAGTCTGTTCACCAGACAATCAGATTTGCAAAGTCATTTCCGTGCAAAGAACATGGGTTCTTTCAAGTGATGCCTCACCATCTCTCCAGTCTGTCTGGTCGAGCGAGGTGCACAGGAAACAAGTTGGATCAAAGACACCTTCCTTATTCTTCGTCCAAATGGGAGACAGAGGGGGAGAATCAATATTTATTCAATTCTCAAACAGGAAAAAGTAGCAATGTGCAGGAGGTCAGTGAGCAACAGAAGACGACAAGTCAGTCTGTTTGACAACATGCTTGAACAGACTGTAAATGCTGTTTGAGTTGGCAGGTGATGGAAGAGTCTGGGTGTAAAATGTTCATCCATCAGTTCTTTCCAGATGCTGACTGACTGGTATTTTCCAGCATTTCCTGGTTTCATTCCCAATTTCCCCCTCTAAATCTGATTCACTTGGCTTTCTACAGCAAACTCAATAAGCATGGTGGGCAGTTGCACGATATATACTACACAAGGTTTTGCATGACCAGCAGTGAGATGGAAGCCTGAATGAACAGATAGTCACATGGACAGGCACAAGAACCCTGCCTCAGCAGCTCTGCACCACTCTACTGTTACAGTTCTGCAATAAACGACCGACTGCACAGACTGCAACATGGCACAGCAAATGCTAACTCACTACAGAACATGGCAGGGATATGGGGAGCGAGCAGGAGACTGGTCATAAATTTGTGAGCAATGCACAAGCCAGACCTGAAGAGTCAATGGTATCAGAGGCAGCTGAGCTCCCAGCTCTGTAATGGCAGAGGGAGATGGAACCCAAGAGGATATTCCTCATCAGGAATAATATTTATTCCCCAATCAAATTCACTCAAACAGATGATCCACTCACTACCACATTGTGAGAGCTTGCTGTGCTTCCTACATTACAACAGTGTATCACTGGCAAAGCCAGCATTTATTACCCATCCCTGATTGCCCTTGAACTGAGTGGCTTGCTTGGCCAATTCAAAGGGCAATTAAGAGTCAAACACATTACTGTGGGTCTGGAGTCACATGTAGGCCAGACCAGGTAAAGACAGTAGATTTCCTTCCCTAAAGGAAATTAGTGAACCAGATGGGTTTTTACAACAATCGACAATGGTTTCATGGTCATTAGACAAGCTTTTTATTACTAGTCCAGTGACAGTACCACAGCACGACCACCTCCCCTTATTGGCTGCAATGCACTTAAAGATGTTCTGAGGTTGTAAAAGGCACTATAGAAATGCAAGTTCTTCCCTTCCACACCCCTGATCAGGATCACATTTCATTAAACTAAAAGCAAAATACTGCAGATGTGGGGAATCTGAGTAAACGCTGAAAGCACTGCAGCAGCTCAGCTAGATCAGTGAAGAGTAGGGGCTCATATTTGAGATGGATAACCTATCAGAATTCAGACACCCCCTTTTCCTGATCGGAGTAAATCTCATGGCACTGGAAACTTGACCAGATTTGAAGAGGTTTCAATGTCAAAGTCCCTTGGGAAAATAGATAGCAGAAATAACCAGGTAGGTGCATGTCAGACTGGAGACTGACACCCACTGGCAAGGCGGCAGGTGTACTCTCCCAGCCTGGGCTGCTTTCAATTGACAGCCAGGAAACACTAAAAACGTTCTTTCATTGGCGAAAAAAAAAGGGAAAGATTCGGCATGCTCAGCATCCCCGAGGCAATTTACAGCACACCTAACAAGTCCAGTGTCACAGACTAACTGGGGAGACTTGTTTAAAAGGCGCTTCCGCAGCTCGAACACTGACAACTGGAATTGTACTGAGTGAACAATGTGGGTAGTGACTCAACATTCAAACACAGCAAAGTTGCCGTCAGAAAAGAGTAACTTTCCAAAGACAAGTCAATTACCCCCCCAAATCTGTTCAAACATGATCAACCCCCAAGTAAATGACTCAAAATACTGGAGTCAATTTCCCCCTCTGAAATAAACAGCCACACACTGAATACTGTCTCCAAACTTGCTCAAAGCAACAAACAAGAATTTCCCAACAGAGCTGCACCTTTCTTCATGCAGTCCCCTCTTGCAGAAAACAGACCCCTAACTCACAAACTTACCCGAAACTTTCCGGAAAAACCTTCCTACTCTCTGCTGTCTTGACAGTTGAGACCAATTGAGTGAAAATGGCTGCTTTCTCTTTTATAAGAAGTGGGCGGGACCCTGCTCACTTAAAGAGCCAACGAACAGGATTCCCAGTCCCCGGGTTCACTTTTAAAGATGAATCATTCCACTCACGAGGAAAAAACATTTCCCAGCCTGTCTCAACCCCAGCTGAAGCTTGGCTGGGAGATGGGCAGGGTTCCCAAATCTCTCTTTGTAAATTTACATTTACAATTCCACACTGGAGAAAATCCCATTTGATTAAAGGTCACTGAGATCTAAGGTGGAAAAATCAAAAGTTTTATTTTTAAAAAAAGTGCTGTTTCCAATGGAGGATTTTTCTCTTTTTAACCCAGAAGGTGATGTCAGGAAACAGCCTCCAGAGGAGGGGAGTGAACACTCCAGGGTTCTCCCCGAGTCTCCAGGAATTAAAGATTAATCTCCAGGACACTGCGACCAGCAAAACCCAGGAGAAAAATCACAGGGTCCTTAAAAATAGTCTGCTTTTTAAAAAAATATATTCCCGACAGTTACATTTATCAAATCAAATTATCGGAGATGGGGAAAAGGCTATTTGACTGGGTGGGGCAGCTTTGAAGGCAGGGAGTCACAACAACAACTTGCATTTATACATGCCTCTAACGTAGCAAAATGTCTCAAGGTGCTTCACAACAGTAAGTATAAAGCAAAATTAAACACCGAGCCGCACAAAGATATTAGGATGGGTGACCAAGAGAGGTAGGTTTTAACACGGGCGGCACAGTGGTGCAGTGGTTAGCACCGCAGCCTCACACCTCCAGGGACCCGGGTTCAATTCTGGGTACTGCCTGTGTGGAGTTTGCAAGTTCTCCCTGTGTCTGTGTGGGTTTCCTCCGGGTGCTCCGGTTTCCTCCCACAGCCAAAAAGACTTGCATGTTGATAGGTTAATTGGCCATTATAAATTGTCACTAGTATAGGTAGGTGGTAGGGGAATATAGGGACAGGTGAGGATGTGGTAGGAATATGGGATTAGTGTAGGATTAGTATAAATGGGTGGTTAATGGTCGGCACAGACTCGGTGGGCCGAAGGGCCTGTTTCAGTGCTGTATCTCTAAATCTAAAATCTAAATCTTAACGAGAGTCTGAAAGGAGAAGAGAAAGTTGGAGAGGCAGAGAGGTTTAAGGGTGGTTTGGACAAATAGAGTGAGTGGGCAAATGCAGGGCAGATGCAGTATAATGTGGATGAATGTGAGGTTATCCATTTTGGTGGCAAAAACAGGAAGGCAGATTATTATCTGAACGGCCATAAACTGAGAGAGGGGAATATGCAGCGAGACCTGAGTGTTCTCGTACACCAGTCGCTGAAGGTAAGCATGCAGGTGCAACAGGCGGTAAAAAAGGCAAATGGTATGTTGGCCTTCATAGCGAGAGGATTCGAGTACAGGAGCAGGGATGTCTTGCAGCACTGAGACAGGGCCTTGGTGAGGCCACACCTGGAATATTGTATGCAGTTTTGGTCTCCTTATCTGAGGAAGGATGTTCTTGCTACAGAGGGAGTGCAGCGAAGGTTTACCAGACTGATTCCTGGGATGGCGGGACTGACGTATGAGGAGAGATTGAGTCGGTTAGGATTATATTCGCTGGAGTTCAGAAGAGTGAGGGGGGAATCTCATAGAAACCTATAAAATTCTAACAGGACTTGACAGGGTAGATGCAGGAAGGATGTTCCTGATGGTGGGGGAGTCCAGAACCAGGGGTCATAGTCTAAGGATACGGGGTAAACCTTTCAGGACTGAGATGAGGAGAAATTTCTTCACCCAGAGAGTGGTGAGCCTGTGGAATTCATTACCACAGAAAGTAGTTGAGGCCAAAACATTGTATGTTTTCAAGAAGGAATTAGATTTAGCTCTTGGGTCTAAAGGGAACAAAGGGTATGGGGGGAAAGCGGGAACAGGCTACTGAGTTGGATGATCAGCCACGATCATAATGAATGGCGGAGCAGATTCGAAGGGCCGAATGACCTACTCCTGCTCCTATTTTCTATGTTTCTATGTAAGGAGGGAATTCCAGAGCTTAGGGCTCAGGTAGCTGAAGGCACAGTGCTGCCAATGGTGGAGCCATTGAAATCAGGGATGCTCAAGAGGCCTGAATTAGATGAGCACAGATATTTCAGAGGGTTGTGGGGCAAGAGGGCATTGCAGATATGGGGAGGGGAGAGGCCATGGAGGGATTTGAAAACAAGGATATGAATTTTAAAATCAAGATGTTACTTGACTGGGAGCCAATGTAGGTTACTGAGCACAGGGGTGAGAGGGGAACAGGACTTGGTGTGCGTTAAGACACGGGCAACAGAGTTTTGGATGGCTTCAAGTTTACGGAGAGTACAATGTGGGATAACAGCCAGGAGTGCGTTGGAATAGTCAAGGATAGAGGTAACAAAGGCATGAATGAGGGTTTCAGTAGCAGATGAACTGAAGCAGGGGCGAAGTCGAGTGATGTTACGGAGGTGGAAATAGGTGCTCTTAGTGACGAAACTAACGTGTTGTCAGAAGCTCAACTTGGGGTCAAATATGACACTGACTTTGTGAACAGTCTGATTCAGCCTCAGACAGTTGCCAGGGATAGGAATGGAGTCAGTAATGAGGGAACTGAGTAGAGACTGAAAACAATGGCTTCAGTCTTCCCAATATTTAATTGGAGGAAATTTCACATGATAAAACCTCCAGAAATACATCCAACTGGAGTTCCCATCAACATCTTTTTGTGCATCTGGCATCAAACCCAGGGTCAATTGTTCTGGGCTACTGAACAGAGCAGTGATTGCTGGATTTGTACTAGTCTGTTCAGGGTTGCCAACCCTCCAAGAATGTCCTGCAGTCTCCGGGAATTAAAGATTAAACTGGACAGCCCAGCAAGCTAAACCCGGGTGAAAAGTCACAGGGACATTTGAGAAACATTGTGCATTTTTTTTCAACTCCTTTATTGATGAGTGATAAAAGTGTTGGAGATGTAAAGAAAAGACTTGGTTGACTGGCTGGGGAAGTTGGATACAGAAATTCAGGTGATGAAATCTCCAGGTGTACGTGCAGCCACACTTGGTGAAGTGTCAGGAAGCAGAGTGGGCTGAGTTAGTCCTGGGTCTGTGCTGGTTACAGACCACTGTGACACAACATCAAGTCTGTAACCCCAGACAGCATGTATAGGACTGGAGAACTCGACAGTCCACCTGGCCCGTCCCAGAGTCTGGGAAATATCACATCCCACAATAACATCTAATCCGTGAATTGCCTTCCAACCGAGTTACAGGTGGGACAGCACCTCAGACAGAATGGTCAATGAGGGTAGGGAGCAGCGTATCAACAGCTGTGAGCTGCATCCATTATCACACTGTAAAATGTTTCTGTGTTATTGATTCACAAGGATGATAACAGAAGTGAAAGGAGATATTCATCAGGAAAAACTGAACTGGCTGAGGCTCAGGCAGCTGAAGGGACAGCCACCAATGGCTGAACGATTCAAATCGGGAATGCTGAAGAGGGCAGGAATTTTGTAAGCGTGCCAAGCGAGCAGGTTTGTAGGGCTGGAGGAGATTCTGGAGATAGGGAAGGATTTGAACACAGGGTGATAATTTTAAAATCAAGTCGCCAGATTGGGAGTCAAGAGCAACGGGTGAACGGGACTCGGTGCGAGTGAGGACACAGGTAGCAGAGTTTTAGACAGTCTCAAAGATTTTGGAGGGTGGAAGTTGGGAGACCAGACAGGAGTGCATTGGAATAGTTCAATTCTCGAGGTAAGAAAGGGATTTTCGAGGATGACACCCGCAGGTGAGCTGAGTCAGGGGGCAGTGACAGTTGATGTTATGGAGATGGAAATTGGCGATTTTGGTGAAGGAGCAGATGGAGGGTTGCAAGCTCATTTTCTCAGGGTCAAGTAAGACCCCAAGATTGTGAGCAGTCTGGTTAAAGGACTAATTTGTCTTTAAGGCCCGATCATACTCAGCTACATTTAGTTCACTCAGTATAACCAATGGATTGATTAGTCCAAGCCATATGAAATGTAACTTTGAAAAATGTAAAATACGATAGATGGATGGAAAAATTGTGTCAATGATATTTGACAGCAGGTAATTAAGGAGAATTTCTTGACTCAGAGTGATAAATCTTTTGGATCAATGTGCCAGGTGCGGGAACAAAGCAATTCTCCTAATGAGTCAGAATGCGATATTGGGAGAGGTCGGGTACCTGAGAGACAAATTTAAATAGACTGTACCTCACCTCTGCTTCACGCTATAAATAGGGATGACACGGAACAGGCTTTCAGAAGTTGCACCATAGAATACACACTGAATTCAGTAATAAAAACTAAAATATTCAGCAGGTCTAGCAGCATCTGTGGAGAGAGAAGCAAATTTAACGTTTCAGGTCTGTGACCTTTCATCAGAACTGGCAAAGGTTAGAAAAGAATTAGGTTTTAAGCAAGTGGGGGAGAGAACAAAGGAGAAGGTGTTTGATAGGGCAAAGAGAGATTAAATAACAAAGCTGACCTGGGACAAAGGCAAAGAGTGTGTTCATGCTAGTGATGAAAGACAAAGCATTTGTCCAGAGAGACTTTGAATAGCAGAATAATGAGCAGCTCTGTCGATATGTCTTCCTTTTTCCTCAACTGAGGATTTCCCCCTCACTGTGGTTGACAGGGCCCTCATGAAAAGCAGGCACATGGTTAAAAAAAAATCTAAAAAAAAAGCCAGTCATGCTCTGAAGTTATTGAACTCAATGTTCAGTCCACAAGGCTGTAGAGTGCCTAATCAAAAGATCAGGTACTGCTCCTTGAGCCTGCATTGACGTTCATTGGAACACTGGAGCAGGCCAAAGACAGAAAAGTTGGCATGAGAGCAGGGGGGAAGTGTTGAAATGGCAAGCGACCGGAAACTCGGGGTCATGTTTTCGGACTGAGCGGAGGTGTTCAGCAAAGTGATCACCCAATCTGCGTTTGGCTCCCCAGTGCAGAGGAGACCACACTGTGAGCAGCGAATACAGTATATTACATTGAAAGAAGTACAAGTAAATCGCTGCTTCACCTGAAAGGAGTGTTTGGGGCCTTGGATAGTGAGGAGAGAGGAGGTAAAAAGGCAGGTATTACACCTCCTGCGATTGCATGGGAAGGTGCTGTGGGAAGGGGATGAGGTGTCGGGGGTAATGGAGGAGTGGACCAGGGTATCGAGGAGGGAACGATCCCTTCGGAATGCTGACAGGGGAAGGGAGGGGAAGATGTGTTTGATGGTGACATCACACTGGAGGTGGCGGAAATGGCGGAGGATGATCCTTTGGGTGTGCAGGCTAATGGGTGGAAAGTGAGGACAAGGGGAACCCTGTTGCTGCTCTGGGAGGGAGGGGAAAAGGTGAGGGTAGAGATGCAGGAAATGGGCCAGACACAGTTGAGGGCCCTGTCAACCACAGTGGGGGGGGGAATCCTCAGTTGAGGAAAAAGGAAGACACATCAGAAGCACCGTCATGGAAGGTAGCATCATCAGAGCAGATGGTGTCAGAGACGGAGAAACTGGGAGAATGGAATGGAGTCCTTACAGGAGGCAGGGTGTGAAGAAGTGTAGTCAAGGTAGCTGTGGGAGTCGGAGGGTTTATAATGAATATTAGTGAACATATTAGTCCAGTGAATTCAGTCCCAAGGTAGCTGTGGGAGTCGGAGGGTTTATAATGAATATTAGTGAACATATTAGTCCAGTGAATTCAGTCCCAAGGTAGCTGTGGGAGTCGGAGGGTTTATAATGAATATTAGTGAACATATTAGTCCAGTGAATTCAGTCCCAAGGTAGCTGTGGGAGTCGGAGGGTTTATAATGAATATTAGTGAACATATTAGTCCAGTGAATTCAGTCCCAAGGTAGCTGTGGGAGTCGGAGGGTTTATAATGAATATTAGTGAACATATTAGTCCAGTGAATTCAGTCCCAAGGTAGCTGTGGGAGTCGGAGGGTTTATAATGAATATTAGTGAACATATTAGTACAGTGAATTCAGTCCCAAGGTAGCTGTGGGAGTCGGAGGGTTTATAATGAATATTAGTGAACATATTGGTACAGTGAATTCAGTCCCCAGCATGAACACCAGGATGACACTCTGAATATGTGCACTCAGGAAATATATTTCCTGATATATTCAGTCACTGTCTGAGGCTCCCCACTGATGGTGCGTGCAAAGTAATTTGTCCCCATGCTACCTGTGATCCCCATTTACACCCCGTAGTTTGGACAACTCATTCCCTGCCTCTCCCCCCCACTCCCCGAATGCCAGTGCGAAATCTCTGCTCTCAGGCTTATACCAACATGAACCTTGACAGCATTATCAATGAATATGTGACATCAGTTCAGTGACTGGTTTCTGCTCCGTCAGTTACCTCTGTTCAATGACACCTGATGACGTCATTGTGACAAGTCACTCGATGCCACTTGTTCAAGTTCATTTAGTTTCAGCTCGGATGAATCACCCGCTCTGAGTATTTTTGGTGGCAGGCATTTAGTGATGGGAATCCTGCAAATATTTGTTCTGGATCTGGGGATATCACGATTTGCATGGCTTTCACCTGTACAATCATCCATCAACAAGGAACAGGCAGTGGGCAAACAGGGAGCCTCGAGCTCTGCTCACCTGCTCTTCTTCAATGGATTGAAAAGAGGACACACAATGGGAAAAGGTGGAGAGAGAATCAGACAGTAGACAGTCCCTTTCAAAGACCATGAAAAATTCATCAACATACATTGTGCCTCATTTCCCAAATGTCTCTCCCAACTGCCTGTGCGGTTGATGGAAAGGACTCAATCATTGTAAGGAGACACAGTTCACTTTGCGCAGGGAAAGGACAGCAATCAGGTCCAGTCAAATCACTTGACGTGCATTGGGTCAGTGGGCACAGTTACACACACAAAGACCCTCGAAAGAGATATGAATTCTTTCATTTGGTTTGGTTGGTGGCAGGATTGAGAACATTTTATTCAGCAGGGCAGCAGCTGCTGGATCAAGCAGAGCTTGCCTCAGGATACAGTGCCAGCCTTCCCAAATATCATCGCTTCCCCAAGAGGCAACATTAACACTGGGCAAGCCACCCACCATGACAGCTACATGAAGGAACCCTGCAATAAAGCCACTGGATTGATCTCATCTTATATTATCCTGTGCTATGCTGCATATAGTTTTGTTAGGCACCAGGACTAATCTCCTATGTGCTCACATCACTTTTTGTGGGTTCCCATCCCCCCAAGTCCCCCTTCCTCCCACCTCCGGATGGAAGCCAAAGAAAGGGCCAATCCAATATTCTTCTCTGACCCCTGATCGAAAGAGAGATTGGAAAGACTTATGACACAGAAGGAGGCCATTTGGCCCCTCAGTGGTGATCAATGATTCAATCAAGGATGTAGCACAAGCTGGAATGTTTGAGAACTGACGTGCACGTTCGCAGCCCACTCGAGCTCTTCTGAGAGAGCTGGAGCTTCTTCTGTGTAAAGACGCAGACAGCTAATGAACTTTGCAGTCGCACATTGTCTTGGTGACCTGATTGCTACAGTGGAACATCATCAAATCTTTGTGTGTGTGTGCTACCAGAGTGGGCCAGGCTTCCAGGGGATTAGCTGGAGTAACACTTGACCAGGCGCTGCTCTCTCAGTAAGAGGTCTTTCCACAGATACAACCCTGACACAAAATAGACCCACACACACACACACACCACACACAGACACATACACACACACACACACAGACACACACACAGAGACACACACACCACACACACAGAGACACACAGACAGAGACACACAGACACACACCACACACACACACACTAGGGGAGATTTTGCTGGTATTGATCAGGGCTGTTCACGGTTGACTTGTACAGCCAAGTCAGTCTGTTCTGAAAACGGCGACCTCACTGATGAGCTGTGAACGATAACCTGCCTCCAACTACCTCGCCCTCATGCTCCGGCCACGAGTCACCCAATACATCCATCCTCGTGACGCATCCCCCACTATTTGGAAAGCAAACAGGCTCTGTTGGGGCTGCGGGGGTTAACCGAGCTGAGCGGGCAGCAAAGCCACGGGATTTTAACACCCTGCCCAACCTTACTATCTTTGCCAGGGCTGGATGTGGTACCAGACTGGCACCAATCCTGTCAATTTCCCAATGGACAGGTCAGCATCAAATTCCTGCCTCCTGGTTACCTGATTGGATGATCCTTGACCATCCACCGGCCTTCCATTTTCCACCCAGATAGCTATAGATTTTAATCAGACAGCCCCATTATATGTGTTCATATCTCTGCATGTGGCTCAGTCTGAAATGTTCTTTGTTAACGCTCCTGTGAAGCACCTTGGGACGTTTTACTTCATCAAGGAGGCTAGGGAAGTACAAGTTGTTGTTGCATGAAATGCAGAAATTGTAATTACATTTTCACTCGCCCATTTCATCCAATGCATCTTGAGTCAACGCTGAGCTTTGCTCCAACGATTAACAATCGCTCAAAATCTGGTTGATTGTCACACCACGTGGTTTCAGACTGTGCATCAAACAGTATGCAGTCCACAGCAGAGCTGCCTCAATGTTGCTGCAACTCCAGGTTGCTCACATCCTCTGGCTAATTACCCATCAGGTTTTCAATGCTCGAGTACCTGTCTAACTTGTGTAAAATCACGATTAGCAGAAAAAGCTGTCTGTTTTTAAAGCTTTTTTTTTTATTACCAATTAGGTATTACGAGTGGCTTCCCATTGCAGATAGAGGAGTTGACACAGGAATAGAAGGCAGCATTCAAACCTTGAAATGTAATTCATCAAGAGAAGTTGGAAGTATCAGCTCATTATTCTCTCCCCAATCTCTCCGCATCCTTGTTCCGACCCCTTTCCCCTTCACTTTCATCTCCTCCCCTGCTCTTACATCACTCCTCAGATGTTCTGTATTTATATTGAAACTGGAAAAGAAAAGTCACGGGCGGCCCATTCTGTGCTTTTTTTTTTCTGGATAAAACTCAACTATTCCAATGGCTGGTCTCCCATCCTCCAACGCTTTATAAACTTCAGTTCATTCAAGAAGCTGTTGCTGGTATTCTCTGCTGTGCCACGTCCTGCTCACCCATCACCCCTCTCATTGCTGACTCACCTTGCACCCAATTTCAAATTCTTCCCTTTGTGTTTCGATCCTTCCAATGGCTTTTCCCCTCCCCATCCTTGTGACTTCCTCTCGAAAGTATCAGGGAGATCATTTGAATTGACAGGACTGAAACCAGTCATTGAGCAAGTGCCTCTCACACTTAAACACTTCGCAATGCCTTTGGAACATCTAAGCCCCCACCTGAGCACCTATTGTACTGAGAGCAGGGATCACAAACAGTCCTAACCCAGTCACCCCTATGCTGAGGACCTGGAGTACCATGCCTGTGAAATTTTATTTCATACACTCAAATGCTGGTATTCCCCACTCAAACACAACCTTGCCCCAGTGAACAGCCATATTTTCTTTCATTCGTTTCGTGGGATGTGGGCGTCGCGGGCCAGGCCAGCATTTATTGCCCATCCCGAATTGCCCCTGAGAAGGTGGTGGTGAGCTGCCTTCTTGAACCGCTGCAGTCCATACTGCGGCTGGGACGCTGATGACATCTCAGTTTCGCACCACATGATGTTTTGTGAAAGCAGAAATGGACGACCTGACCATGAAGTGTCAGAATGACAGCGGTCTTGCCAGCTCTGCAACAGGTAAGCAGCAATGCCGATTCTGACACCTTTTCCTCCCCTGTGCTGGCACGATATTACTGAGGGATAAAATTCTGTCTTTTGAAATGCTTTCTCACTGATTTTCCCCCCAGCTCTCCCGAAGCTGTTGGCTCCTGGCTGAAGTTACATTTCCAAAGACACCTGGACCACATCTGGAGCACTGCGGACAGTTTTGGTCTCCTTATTTAAGAAGGGATATACTTGCATTGGAGGGAGTGCAGAGAAGATTCACTGGGCTGATTGCTGGGATGAAGGGGTTGTCTTATGAGGAAAGGTTAAACAGGTTGGGCCGATACCCATTGGAGTTTAAAAGAATGAGAGGTGATCTTATTGAAACATTTCAGATGTCCCTGAGGGGACTTGACAGGGTAGATGCTGAGAGGATGATTCCCCTTGTCGAGGAGCTAGAACTTGTGGACAGAGTTTCAAAATGAGGGCTCTCTCATTTAAGATGAAGATGAGGAGAATTTCTTTCTCTCAGAGGGTGGTTAGTCTGTGGAATTCTCTTCCCCCAGAGACTGGGTCATTGAATATATTCAAGGCTGAATGAGATAAATTTTTGATCTCCAAAGGAGTTAAGGGTTACGGGGTCAGACAGCAAAGTGGAGTTGAGGCAACCATCAGATCAGCCACGCTCTTATCGAATGGTGGTGCAGGCTCGAGGGGCCGAATGGCCTACTCCTGCTCCTAATGCATGTTGGTCTCGTGTTGTGGCACCTCCACCATCTGCCCCGCAACCTGCTCCCTACCCTTGATAACCGAACATATCTTCCTCGGTGGGGTATCTGTCTAGCTCACGCTGCTGCGAGAATCAGACCTAGCCCACACTACAGTCTCTGCACAATATTCAGTGACAGAAAATACAACCGAACAACTAATCTAATCCATTTGCTGATAGAGTTTACACGCAAATTTATATTTCATCCATCCTTACCCATCTCAGCGAGGGAAATTATGGGCACACAGGGACAGGAGGAGGCCATTCAGCCCCTCGAGCCTGTTCCACATTCAGTTAGATCATGACTGCTCTCCATCTACCCACCTCAGTTCCATAACCCTTATTGCCCTTACCCAGCAAATCTCTTGTCAATCTCGGTTTTGAATTTTCAGTTGACTCCCCCAGCCTCTACGGCTCTCTGGAGGAGAGTTTACCAGATTTTCACGACCATTTGTGTGAAGATCTTCCTTCCCTGAACCACCGTTCTCTAATTCTTCAGGCGGTTCTTCCTTGTTCTGGATTCACTGCACCAGAGGAAATAGTTTCTCTCTACCTACCCCTGTCAACTCCTTTAATCATCTGGAGTTTCCTGCAATTCAGTCTCAAAAGCAGGATCCTCGAACTCTCGTGTGCCTTACGCAGAAGAACTGTTGCCTCAGTGATGCTGTTGGAATCTTTACGGATACGTTTTCTTTATTTTTTGTTGGTGGAACACGCTGGAAACAAACCAGTGCTGCCCAACGCATCTGGCTTTGAAACTCTCTCTGCAGCACCAAATACATTGAGAGGCTTTGAAATGGAATTTACTCCTTTGAATAACTCGCTGTCGAGAAGATAAAGTGCGGAGAAACACGGTGATCTTGGCTGGAAATCCTGTCACGAGCAGCAGGAAGGTTCAATTTCAAAGAAGGAAGCAGAATGTTCTGGGATGAGTGACTCCGAATAATAAAGGCAGGGCTGGTGCAACCACAGCTGTCCAGCCGACTTCTTCATACACTCACTTTGCTCAAACCAACCGAGAATGTAATTTTTCTCGCACTGTGTAATTTGCATTGCTTCACTCAAATGTTTCAGATGGATAAACAATTTTCTGTTATCAGGGAAGACTATGTTCTCGCAAGCTAAGATTGATCGAGATTTAATGCTGTTGCCAGAGGGAATAGATAAAGGGGCTGTTTTCATTGGATATTGGTTGGTATGTTAAGATAATATGTTTGATAGAATAAGTGTAATCATTTGAAAATATGTTGATGCAAATATAAACATCCCAGGAAGTGATGCAATGCAACGTGTTGCAGCCAGGAGCACGTGTCAGTGGAAGCCTCCCAATAAAACTCAGTCTGCAACCTCTTTAGAGAGTGTTTGTGTCAGTCTAAAGTCCCAGATAATTCCACAAAGACCAACAATAACTTGCATTTATATGGCACCTTGAACAGAGCGAAACGTCCCAGCGTGCTTCACAGCAGCGTTATTGGACCAAATTTCATACCGAGTCACATAAGGAGGTCTGATGTCACTTCCAAGGGGAGTCTTTAAGGAGCGTTTTCAGGAGAGAGGCCGAGAGATTTAAGGAAGGCAATTCCAGAGCTCAGGGCCGAGGTAGACTGGCTGGATAAGAATGGAAGTGGGTGAGAGTAGTCCCACCCAACTGGTCGACAGTAGAGAGGTGTTGGAGGAGGATGGTGTGGTCAACAGCGTCAAAGGCTGCAGACAGGTCGAGAAGGACGAGGAGGGAAAGTTTACCATTGTCAGTCACATAGGATGTCATTTGTGACTTGATAAGAGACGTTTGGTTCTGTGGCAGGGGCAGAAAGCTGATTGTCCTGATATCTCCGTATGTGGCTCAGCATCTAATTTTGTGTGATAACACTCCTGTGAGGCACCTTGGAATGTTTATTTAACTGTATTTAAATTCTCTCGTGAAATGCAAAAGCAAAATACTGCAGTTGCTGGAAATCCGAACTAAAAACTGTAAATACTCTGGCAGCATCTGCGGAGAGAGAGAGAGAGAGAGAAACAGAGTTAATGCTTCGGGCTGATGACCAGAGAATGCAGGGTTATTGCGAAAAGAGGAGAAGACTAAAGCAAGAGGACAGAACCAGGAAAAGGAGCCTGCGTAAAATCAACCCCCTGAGAAGGCCTTAAATTCACAGGAGGGCATTGTCCTGAGCTAAACAATCCTGCTTACATGATGTTACAAGCAAGCACACACTCTGCGTCGGTTTGCAACCTCACAAATTGAGAAAACCATCCAACAAATTGAAAGGGAAATGCAATGTAGTCTCCAAAGAGAGACAGATTCCGATTTAAAATGACTTGTACTGAACAACTCTCCAACCATCGCCAGCTGAGTGATGAAAGGAAAAGCAAATATGAGTAATCCATTCCTGCATTTACAAACGAGTGCTGAATGATGTCGGGCGATCCAGCCAGTTCTCTTTTCTGTTTGCCAAGTGTTCAGGGAACCAAGGCGGCTGGATGGAGTTCAGATGCAGACACGATCAAATTGAACAGCAGAACAGACTTGAGAGGGCCGAATGGCCTTCTCCTGTTCCTCGCGAATTGTTTACAGATTTTTTTTTGTTGAAGGAAGTCCTCCCAAATAGGCTTCAAACAGGCTGTCAGGGAGAGCCCAGAATCTTGCAGGCACGACTCGGTATAGAACCTGCTGACTGCAGCTGCCTGCACCCTCCTCCTCCCCACCCCATGTACTCCTGATCCATTTCCATCAGGCCTCATCCACAAGTGTGGGTTCAGGAAAGAAAGGCAGAGGAAGTCGCATTTGCATCGTGCCTTTCACCATCTCAGGACATCCCAAAGCACTGCACAGCCAATATAGTCCTTGATGAGGTGTAGTCACTTTGGCAATGTAGGACGGGCAGCAGCCAATTTGCACACAGCAAGATCCCACAAACAGCAATGTGATAACGACCGGATCATCCATTCCATTGGCTGGAAAGTGCTTTGGGATGTCCTGAGGTTATTCAAGGTAATATAGGGATACAAATCTTTCTTTCTCATTCTTTTTCATTCACACTTCACTGCTTACACCTGTCTGCTTTTTCACTGAGTGTAACTCCAGTTGTTTTTTTTTTAGAACATTACAGCGCAGTACAGGCCCTTCGGCCCTCGATGTTGCGCCGACCTGTGAAACCATCTGACCTACACTATTCCATTTTCATCCATATGTCTATCCAATGACCACTTAAATGCCCTTAAAGTTGGAGAGTCTACTACTGTTGCAGGCAGGGCGTTCCACGCCCCTACTACTCTCTGCGTAAAGAAACTACCTCTGACATCTGTCCTATATCTATCACCCTTCAACTTAAAGCTATGTCCCCTCGTGTTTGCCATCGCCATCCGAGGAAAAAGACTCTCACTATCCACCCTATCTAACCCTCTGATTATCTTATATGTCTCTATTAAGTCATCTCTCCTCCTCCTTCTCTCCAACGAAAACAACCTCAAGTCCCTCAGCCTTTCCTCGTAAGACCTTCCCTCCATACCAGGCAACATCCTAGTAAATCTCCTCTGCACCCTTTCCAAAGCTTCCACATCCTTCCTATAATGCGGTGACCAGAACTGCACGCAATACTCCAGGTGCGGTCTCACCAGAGTTTTGTACAGCTGCAGCATGACCTCGTGGCTCCGAAACTCGATCCCCCTACTAATAAAAGCTAACACACCATATGCCTTCTTAACAGCCCTATTAACCTGGGTAGCAACTTTCAGGGATTTATGTACCTGGACACCAAGATCTCTCTGTTCATCTACACTACCAAGAATCTTCCCATTAGCCCAGTACTCTGCATTCCTGTTACTCCTTCCAAAGTGAAACACCTCACACTTCTCCGCATTAAACTCCATTTGTCATCTCTCAGCCCAGCTCCGCAGCCTATCTATGTCCCTCTGTACCCTACAACATCCTTTGGCACTATCCACAACTCCACCGACCTTCGTGTCATCCGCAAATTTACTAACCCACCCTTCTACACCCTCTTCCAGGTCATTTATAAAAATGACAAACAGCAGTGGCCCCAAAACAGATCCTTGCGGTACACCACTAGTAACTAAACTCCAGGATGAACATTTGCCATCAACCACCACCCTCTGTCTTCTTTCAGCTAGCCAATTTCTGATCCAAAGCTCTAAATCACCTTCAACCCCATACTTCCGTATTTTCTGCAATAGCCTACCGTGGGGAACCTTATCAAATGCCTTACTGAAATCCATATACACCACATCCACTGCTTTACCTTCATCCACCTGTTTGGTCACCTTCTCGAAAAACTCAATATGGTTTGTGAGGCACAACCTACCCTTCACAAAACCGTGCTGACTATCGCTAATGAACTTATTCTTTTCAAGATGATTATAAATCCTGTCTCTTATAACCTTTTTCAACATTTTACCCACAACCAAAGTAAGGCTCACAGGTCTATAATTACCAGGGCTGTCTCTACTTCCCTTCTTGAACAAGGGGACAACATTTGCTATCCTCCAGTCTTCCGGCACTATTCCTGTCGACAATGACGACATAAAGATCAAGGACAAAGGCTCTGCAATCTCCTCCCTGGCTTCCCAGAGAATCCTCGGCTAAATCCCATCTGGCCCAGGGGACTTATCTATTTTCACAATTTCCAAAATTGCTAACACCTCCTCCTTGTGAATCTCAATCCCATCTCGCCTAGTAGTCTGAATCTTAGTATTCTCCTCGACAACATTTTCTTTCTCTACTGTAAATACTGACGAAAAATATTCATTTAGAAGATTTGAGAAGATTGAGATCTTCCTGATTCCCCCATGGTCCATGAGCTAATGGTGCTCTCCCAGGGAGGCAATTGCAGGATTTTGACCCAGGAACGAGGAAGACGATGCTTTCGGACCGTGTCTCTGCAGCTCCAGTCTGTCTGAGGTGCCAGGACTACTGAAGGAAGACTGATCCTGCCATGAGCGCGCGCACACACACACACACACACACACACTGCAGCCCCAGCGTGCAAGCGGCTGAGGGAGCAGATACGGAGTCCACTGGCAGGGATGTTCATCTCACAGCTGGCTTGCAAATAAATAAAGTCAATTCAGCTGCCACCGCTACGATTTAATGTCGAAAGCAAACACAGTTCGACCGCAGTGGCCTGTAAGTGATTATGCAGCAGTCTGCTGACACTGAGTTCAGCCTGCCCCTCAGTATGAAATATCTACAGAGTGCAAGCCTCCAAGGCAGGTGAGTAGTAATTCGACACCACAGGCAGTGCCACACTCAATTTAGCGAGGATCAAAAGGCCAGCACCAACAGGAGAAGAGTCATTAAAAAGATTTTAATTAAAGATTTTTTTAAAAGTCAACTCTCTCTTTGCAATTAGACACTGGGCCCGGTGTTAATTCACCCAGTTGGTCATTTGCCTGGTAAAGCATGAGAGAGAGAGAGAGAGACGGGAATCTAAGGTCGTTGCTGTGTATAGTTCTGGTGGTGCTTCCCCACTGCAGTCGCTGTCAATTGGGAAAGTGCTCCACAAACATTCTTGGTGATTGACATTTGATTGTAGGAGGGAGGAATGTCACCAAGGGCACGACAACATCTCCCCTATCTTTCTGCAAATGCCTCCGTGGGACTTTTAATATCCACCTGAGAGGGCGGGCGGATCCTCGGTTTAACATCTCATTCTGAAAGACGGCACTTCTGACAGTGCAGTGTGCTCTCAGTACTGCACTGGGACTGTTGGCCTGGATTATGGGCTCAGCTCCTGGACTGGAGGACAGCGAATGTGGGACCATTATTCAAGAAGGATAGCAAGGATAAACCAGGTAATTACAGGCCAGTGAGTCTAACATCACTGGTAAGGAAACTATTGGAAAAGATTCTGAGGGACAGAATTAATCTCCATTTGGAGAGGCAGGGGTTAATGAAGGATAGTCAGCATGGCTTTGTCAGGGGGAGATCATGTCGAATAAACTTGATTGAATTTTTCAAGGAGGTGACGAGATGTGTAGATGAGGGTAAAGCAGTTGATGTAGTCTACATGGACTTCAGTAAGGCTTTTGATAAGGTCCCGCATGGGAGATTGGTTAAGAAGGTAAGAGCCCATGGGATCCAGGGCAATTTGGCAAATTGGATCCAAAATTGGCTTAGTGGCAGGAGGCAGAGGGTGATGGTCGAGGGTTGTTTTTGGGATTGGAAGCCTGTGACCAGTGGTATACCACAGGGATCGGTGCTGGGACCCTTGCTGTTTGTAGTGTACATTAATGAATTAGACGAGAATAGAGGAGCTACGAAGATTTGACAAAACACATTGATGAAGGAAGAGCAGTGGATGCGGTTTATATGGATTTTAGCAAGGCGTTTGATAAGTTTCCCCATGGTAGGCTCATTCAGAAAGTGAGGAGGCATGGGATACAGGGAAAGTTGGCTTACTGGATACAAAATTGGCTGGCCCATAGAAGTCAGAGGGTGGTAGTAGATGGAAAGTATTCAGCATGGAGCTCGGTGACCAGTGGTGTTCCACAAGGATCTGTTCTGGGACCTCTGCTCTTTGTGATTTTTATAAATGACTTGGATGAGGAAGTGGAAGGCTGGGTAAGTAAGTTTGCTGATGACACGAAGATTGCTGGAGTTGTGGATAGTGTGGAAGGCTGTTGTAGGTTGCTACGGGACATTGACAGGATGCAGAGCTGGGCTGAGAAATCTGGAAAAGTGTGAAGTGATTCATTTTGGAACGTCGAATTTGAATGCGGAATACAGGCTTCATGATAGGATTCTTGGTAGTGTGGAGGAACAGAGGGATCTTGGGGTCCATGTCCATAGATCGCTCAAAGTTGCCACCCAAGTTGATAGGGTTGTTAAGAAGGCGTATGGTGTGTTGGCTTTTATTAACAGGGGGATTGAGTTTAAGAGCCACGAGGTTAGGCTGCAGCTCTATAAGGCCCTGGTTAGACCACACTTGGAATATTGTGTTCAGTTCTGGTCGCCTCATGAGAGGAAGGATGTGGAAGCTTTAGAGAGGGTGCAGAGGAGATTTACCAGGATGCTGCCTGGACTGGAGGGCATGTCTTACGAAGAAAGATTGAGGGAGCTAGGGCTTTTCTAATTGGAGTGAAGAAGTATGAGAGGTGACTTGATCGAGGGGTACAAGATGATGAGAGGCATAGATAGAGTGGATAGCCAGAGACTTTTTCCCAGGGTGGAAAGGGCTATCACCAGGGGGCATAATTTTAAGGTGATTGGAGGACGGTTTCGGGGAGATGTCAGAGGTAGGTTCTTTACACAGAGAGTGGTGGGTGCATGGAATGCACTGCCAGCGGTGGTAGTAGAAGCAGATACATTAGGGGCATTTAAGCGACTCTTGGATAGGTACATGGATGATAGTAGAATGAAGGGTAGGTAGTTAGTTTGATCTTAGAGTAGGTTAATGATTCGGCACAACATCGTGGGCCGAAGGGCCTGTACTGTGCTGCACTGTTCTATGTTCTATGATCAGTAAGTTCGCAGATGACATGAAAATTGATGGTGTCGGAAATAGTGAGGAGGAAAGCCTTAGATTACAGGACGATATAGATGGGCTGGTCAGATGGGCAGTGCAGTGGCAAATGGAATTTAATCCTGAGAAGTGTGAGGTGATGCATTTTGGGAGGACTAACAAGGCAAGGGAATGTACAATGGATGGTAGGAAGTGGAGGGTCAGAGGGACCTTGGTATACTTGTCCATAGATCACTGAAGGCAGCAGCATTGGTAGATAAGGTGGTTAGGAAGGCATATGGGATACTTGCCTTTATTAGCCGAGGCATAGAATATAAGAGCAGGGAGGTTATGATGGAGCTGTATGAAACGCTAGTTAGGCCACAGCTGGAGTACTGTGTACAGTTCTAGGCACCACACGATTAGAATGAGAGTTAACGCTTCAGGTCTGTGACCTTACATCAGAACTTTCTTCCACCGAGGGATGTTGGTTAGACTCTCCAAGCAACTACACTTCACAAAGTTCTTGATTGATTGTAGAGCACTTTGGGACACCCTGGAGATAGTGAAACCTTCAACCATGCAGCTCTCCCGCAGTACTGCACTGGGAATGTCAGCTTGGAGTTTGAGATCAATACTCTGGAGTGGGACTGGAACCCACAACCCTCTGACTCAGAACACTGTAAATTTGGGAAATATATGCGTGAATGGAGTGTATTGGAACACTGTTAATTTGGGAAATATATGCGTGAATGGAGTGTATTGGAACACTGTTAATTTGGGAAATATATGTGTGAATGGAGTGTATTGGAACACTGTTAATTTGGGAAATATATGTGTGAATGGAGTGTATTGGAACACTGTAAATTTGGGAAATATATGTGTGAATGGAGTGTATTGGAACACTGTTAATTTGGGAAATATATGTGTGAATGGAGTGTATTGGAACACTGTTAATTTGGGAAATATATGTGTGAATGGAGTGTATTGGAACACTGTTAATTTGGGAAATATATGTGTGAATGGAGTGTATTGGAACACTGTTAATTTGGGAAATATATGTGTGAATGGAGTGTATTGGAACACTGTTAATTTGGGAAATATATGTGTGAATGGAGTGTATTGGAACACTGTTAATTTGGGAAATATATGTGTGAATGGAGTGTATTGGAACACTGTTAATTTGGGAAATATATGTGTGAATGGAGTGTATTGGAACACTGTTAATTTGGGAAATATATGTGTGAATGGAGTGTATTGGAACACTGTTAATTTGGGAAATATATGTGTGAATGGAGTGTATTGGAACACTGTTAATTTGGGAAATATATGTGTGAATGGAGTGTATTGGAACACTGTTAATTTGGGAAATATATGTGTGAATGGAGTGTATTGGAACACTGTTAATTTGGGAAATGCTTTCAAATTAAAGGACCGTGCAAGAAACTGGAAATAGACAGGACCGGGAAAATGGGAGGAGAAAGCTGGCTTTCGAGGAGGGTTTTCAGTTTTTAAGGGTGGAGGGAGTTCCGGGGAGCAGGGGAGACAATTGAAAGCTTTTCAATCTCTTAAATGAGTGGGTGAAATCCAAGAAACATCAAAGACAGTGTAGTTACAGTACGACAAAGTACATTGGCTGTTGCTATATAGCTGAACAGGGGTAGAAGTTTTATGCCTTGGAGCAATCACCTATCTGTCCTCTGACATTTCTGAACACGGCCTCAGATTTCCTTTCCCGGAGCCACAGTGAGGAGAGGGCGTCGGTAAATGCAGCTGGATTTATTTCATTGCTCGGGACAGTCTTACTGCCAGCAGATGGCAATGCTGCCCTTCACTGCCTCACTGCTCCATGTTCTATTGATGGGCATTGTTGGGTTTCTGACATTATTAAAGCATAAGTAGGAGAAAGCATCAGAGTAATTTCATCGCTGAGAAATCTCCTCCACACTTTCCATTTTATTGAACTGAATGTGTTGAACCCTGACACCGTGTACTCTGCCAGCTCCTTGGGACAATACATCAGCAAATAAACAGGTGCCAAAACACACAGTGCAGATAGCAGAGGCACGAATCAGTTTTAAGAAAAGACGTGAACATGTCTGAACAGTGTAAAAATAGTGTCCCCACACTCACCGTTAAACCAGTGAGTGGCTGGTCAGGTTCACATCTTCCCACAACTTTTGCCCCTCCGAATTTTCTCTCCTCCCCAAAAAAGCTGCTCATTCTTCCTGCGGTCCGCTGCCATGAATGCTCTGCTCTGTGATAGCTTTCCTGAGTGGCCCATTTTTTTTTAACCTGTCAGCCCAATAATCTTAGCTGACGATTTGAGCATGAAGGCCGACAGAGCTGTTTTCTCACCAAGGCCCCAACCCCTAGCTTCTTGTGCTTTGCACTGGGAAGTATCCATTTGCATCAGTCCTGTTGATCGGGAGCAGAAGAAGGTATCTGAATGACCAAGCACACCCAATTCATGGACCAATTCACATGGGCAACAACCAAACGGGGACAGCACTAACTAACACGGACAGAACAGGTCAAGCACAAGCCGATTTCATCACTTATCTCTTCTTCAAAACCATCAGTCTTGATCAGCAATTGTAGTGCCCTGGAATAAACATTGCTAAAATGCAGATGACCTGCTCATGATCCCATTCTTGTCTGTGGGAGTATGCTGGGCGCAAATTGGCTGCCACGTTTTTTACAACAGTGATTACACTTCAAAAGTAGTTCAGTGGCTGTCACACTCACCTGCTTCCATTCTTATCTATCGAACTGTAGCCAGAGAATCACTTGCAATAGCTTTTCTTCCTTCTCCCGCACTGTTAACTCTAGTGTCCCCCAAGGATCTATCCTTGGCCCCCTCCTATTTCTCATCTACCTGCTGCTCCTCGGTGACATCATCCAAAAGCACAGCGTTAGTTTTCACATGTATGCTGACGACACCCAGCTCGACCTCACCACCACCTCTCTCGACTCCTCCACTGTTGCTAAATTATCAGACGGCTTAGTCAACATCCAGTACTGGAGCAGAAATTTCCTCCAATTAAATATCGGAAGTACCAAGGCCAAGGTTTTCAATCCCCACTCCAAACTCCGTTCCCAAACTACCCATTCCGTCCCTCTCCCTGAAAGCAGTCTGAAGCTGAACCAGACTGTTTGCTACCTCGGTGTCATATTTGATCCTGAGATGAGCTTTTAATGACATCTCCACTTCACTTTGTCATCAGCAAGACCACCTATTTCCACCTCGCTAACATCGCCTGACTTCACCCTGTCTCAGCTCATCTGCTGCTGAAACCCTCATTCCTGCCTTTATTACCTCTGCACCTGACTATTCGAACGCACTCCTGGCTGTTCTCCCACATTTAACCCTTCGTAAACCTGAGGCCATCCAAAACTCTGCTGCCTGTGTCTTAACTTGCACCAAGTCCTGTTCCCCTATCACCCCTGTGCTCACTGACCTACATTGGCTGCCGGTCAAGCAATGTCTTGATTTTAAAACTTTCGTCTTGTTTTCAAATCCCTCCATGTCCTCTCACCTCCCTATCTCTGTCATCTCCTCCAGCCCCACAACCCTCCCAGATATCTGTGCTCATCTAATTCTGGCCTCTTGTGCGCCCCTGAATTTAATTGCTCCACCACCTTCAGCTGCCAAGGCCCTAAACTCTGGAGTTCCCTCCCTAAACCTCTCTACCTCTCTCTCCTCCTTTAAGACATTCCGTCAAACCTAACTCTTCGGCCAAGTCACCTGTCCTAATATCTCCTTACGTGGCTCAGTGCCAAATTCTGTTTGCTCGCACTTCTGTGCAACACCTTGGGATGTTTAACTACATTGAAGGCGCTATATAAATGCAAGCTGTTGATGTTGTTGGTTGGCACTTTGAGACATCCTGAGGTTGTGAAAGGGACTAGATATAAGTTTGAGGATTTCTCTGCTTTGACAGCCCCTGGAGTTCAGGTCAGTGAAGTCACCGTCACAGAGCTGGGATTCGGCTGTCATCTTACTGGACTATAGGGCTCTGTTCTTCACCGATAAAACCAGCTGAGCTACCAATGGAGTGCTTAAAGCTTTAAGATGTCTCTATGTTGAAACACGCCCAGCCTGGACCAGCGCAATTAACTCGGATTTACACCCCACACACGTTAACTGCCTAGTGCTCCTGAATCTAATCCTTTAATCCTTTCACACCTGGTTGGCTGCAACTGTGTGCCTGTCTCTTTTTTTGTTGTCTGACTTGCTTGCAGTCCATCTCTCATTCTATATGCTCCTTTTTAAAAAAATTAAATTTTCAGTTCTTTATCATCCATTTCTTCAGGCAATTCTGATGAATTTCAGTGCTCACATCTCATCATAACACTGGCAGTGCAGACCTGACAATAAGCGGGTGGGAATGTACAGGAAGATACAGTGAACAGAAGGAAATCCTGCTTGGATTACAGACAGCAACTACATACATTTTGATCGCAATTTGAAGGCAGTAACATGTCCCAAGGAGCTTCACAGGATCATTATCAAACAAAATAGTCACCGAGCCTCAAAAGGAGATGGCCACCCAGATACAAACTGGGTGGTTTTATTTGAATTTAAAAAATGTCAACAGATGAAACTCTCCGCCGAACAAAAGCTGATGAAAAACTTGGCCAAAGAGGTAGTTTTTAAAAAATTTGTTCCTGGAATGTGGGCATCGCCAGCCAGGCCAGCATTTATTGCCCATCTCTAATTGCGCTTGAGAAGGTGGTGGTGAGCTGCCTTCTTGAACCACGACAGTCCATGTGGGGTAGGTACACCCACAGTGTTGTTAGGAAGGGAGTTCCAGGATTTTGACCCAGCAACAGTGAAGGAACGGCGATATAGTTCCAAGTCAGGATGGTGTGTGACTTGGAGGGGAACTTGTAGGTGGTGGTGTTCCCATGTATTTGCTGCCCTTGTCCTTCTAGTTGGTAGAGGTCGCAGGTTTGGAAGGTGCTGTCTAAGGAGCCTTGGTGCATTGCTGCAGTGCATCTTGTAGATGGTACACACTGCTGCCACTGTGCGTCGGTGGTGGAGGGAGTGAATGTTTGTGGATGGGGTGCCAATCAAGTGGGCTGCTTTGTCCTGGATGGTGTCGAGCTTCTTGAGTGTTGTTGGAGCTGCACCCATCCAGGCAAGTGGAGAGTATTCCATCACACTCCTGACCTCTGCCTTGTAGATGGTGGACAGGTTTTGGGGAGTCAGGAGGTGAGTTACTCGCCACAGGATTCCTAGCCTCTGACCTGCTCTTGTAGCCACAGTACTTATGTGGCTGATCCAGTTCAGTTTCTGGTCAATGGTAACCCCCAGGATGTTGATAGTGGGGGATTCAGCGATGGTAATGCCATTGAACATCAAGAGGAGATGGCTGGATTCTCTCTTCTTTGAGATGGTCATTGCCTGGCACTTGTGTGGTGCGAATGTTACTTACCATTTATCATCCCAAGCCTGGATGCTGTCCAGGTCTTGCTGCATTTCTACACGGCTGCTTCAGTATCTGAGGAGTCGCGAATGGTGCTGAACATTGTGCAATCATCAGCGAACATTCCCACTTCTGACTTTAAGATAGAGGGAAGGTCACTGATGAAGCAGTGAAGATGGTTGGGCCTAGGACACGACCCCGAGGAACTCCTACAGTGATGTCCAGGGACTGAGATGATTTCCGACAACCACAACCATCTTCCCTTGCGCTAGGTATGACTCCAGCCAGCGGAAAATGTTCGCCCTGATTCCCATTGACTTCAGTTTTGCTAGGGCTCCTTGTTGCCATACTCAGTCAAATGCTGCCTTGATGTCAAGGGCAGTAACTCTCACCTCACCTCTGGAGTTCAGCTCTTTTGTCCATGTTTGGACCAAAGCTGTCATGAGGTCTGGAGCTGAGTGGCTCTGGTGGAATCCAAACTGAGTATTGGTGAATGGGTTATTGCAGATGGTTATGAGGGGGCAGGCAGGAAAGTGAAGTTAATGCCACAGTCAGATCAGCCATAATTGTATTGAATGGTGGAGCAGGCTCAAGGGGCTGAATGGCCTACTCCTGCTCCTGTATCTTCTGTTCTTATGTTTGTTCTTATGTGTAGGTGCCGTTTGATATCACTGTCAAAGACACATTCCATCACTTTGTTAATGGTCGACAGTAGACTGATGGGACAGTAATTGTCTGGATTGGATTTGTCCTGCTTTTCGTGGACAGGACATACCTGGACAATTTTCCACATTGTTGGGTAGATGCCAGTGTTGGAACTGTACTGGAACAGCTGAGCTCAGGGCGCAGCTAGGTCTGCCGTTCAAGTCTTCAGTCTGAGTGCCGGAACTTTTTTCAGGGCCTATAGACTTTGTACTTTGTTATGAAACACAGTTTCAAACTGGGATCTTAGCCGGAAAGTCGGAAAGCAGAGGAATACCCATGGGTTGGGGTTGGGTTTGGAGGTCAAAGTACCCAAGTGAGGGAAAATGAATAGTTGTTTGATTTGTATTTCACTTGGACAATGCTCAACAACTTCCCTTCGCAGTGTTTGAGAAGTTGTTTGCTATCAGTTAGACTGATGAGCACACTCCTTGTTCTGAACATTGTTCAGTAAGAGTTTCCACAAATAACGACATCAGTTCTGATGAAAGATCATAAACCCAAAACGTCAACTCTCTTTCTGTCTCTCCACAGAAGCTGCCTGACCTGCTGACCTGTTTTTATTCCCTATATTTGTACGGATTTGACTGGATATTCCCGGACACACTTCACACAGAATAGCTGTCATCAGTCCAACAGCCCAAGGAACTATGAGGTTGAAATCCATCTGAAAAAATTCAAGTTGGAAGGTTGGGGATTCAGTACAAAGAAACGATCGAGACTCCGTCCTTTGTCACTGTCCCTATTTTGGAAGTCGTGAATTTTTTTCCACCTAACCACATCACAGTCGTGAACATTTCATGATCTTGACTTAAACTAAATGGTTTGTCGTTTGCGAGACAGCACACGCTTCCTCAGGGCTCCTGTTGACAAGGATAGACAAGAACCATTTTCACATTCACCTCCACTGAATACCCAGCAAAAACTGCTGCCTGCTGATATAAGCACATGGTTCCTGGCTGTACAGAACCTTCCAGTTATCACCGAAGGGAAACTTCATTGAGCTCAGTTCCCCAGACAAAGCAGCAGAGAATTTGAACAAAAGGAAGACATGCATTTCTGTTGCGCCTTTCATGACCACAGGATGTCCCAAAGCACTTTGCAGCCAACGAAGTATATTTTAAAGTCACTGTTGTAGTCTCGGAAACACGGGTGCCAATGTGTACACAGCAAGATCCCACAAACAGCAATGTGATATTGACCAGATAATCTATGTTTGTAACGTTGGTTGATGGGTAAGTATTGCCCGGGAAGTCCCCTGATCCTCTTCCATGTCATTCCGTGGGATCCATTATGTGCACCTGAGGGGGCAGATGGGGCCTTGGTTTAGCGTCTCAGCCAATAGGCGGCATATCTGACAGTGCAGCACTCCCTCAGTCCAATCTGGGAGTGTCAGCCTGGACTTTTGTGCTAAAGGCTTGGAGTGAACCCTTCCGACTCAGAGGTCAGAGTACGAGCAAGTAAACCAGAGCTGACAACCTGTAAGAGATGAAGTCTTGTTTCACAGAAACAGGCCATTCAGCCAGCTGGTTCATGTTGCTGTTCATGCTGCACACGAGCCTATCACCATATCCTTCTATTCCTTTCTCCCTCATGTGTTAATCCAGCTTCCCCTTAAATACATCGATATTATTCACCTCTCCCACTCCCTGTGGGAGCCAGTTCCACATTCTCACCACTCTCTGGGGAAATGAGTTTCTCCTGAATTCCCCTTCAGATTTATTAGTGGCTATCTTATATTTATGAGCCCTGATTCTGGTCTCCCCCCACAAATGGAAATATCTTCTTTACCTTTACCTGCTTAGAGATGGGCAAAATAGTCAGTTCTGGAAACTTGACATCAAAGCTGATTGATGCCTTTATTTTCATTTCATGTCTTTTTGCATTTCCCTTGGGGGATTTGGTACTTCCTCATCATGTTTATTCCAAACAGAAGTGCATTGAAAGTAAACTCTTTTTGCCCTGATTTTCAAAGGTGTCCTAAATTCTCCACTTGGGTCCTTAAAATCTCATCAAATGGGAACTGAAATCCCCCAGTTAAATATTTAGCCAGACTATAAAATGTGATGTGAATTCATTACATAGACTCATTTCGATATGTCCTTACCTTTCATTGCACTGAATGTAAGGAGACTATTTCTAAAAGGACGACGTTGGTTCGGCCACGAGTTGAGCTTCTTCACTCAGTAGCAATCTCACTTGTCAAAGGTTCCCCAGGGAAATGTTGAACATAAGAAATCGAGGCAGGAGCAGACCACATGGCCCATCGAGCCTGCTCCGCCAATCAATATCATCATGGCTGACCCGCGGGCTCAACTCCACTTTCCCACCCGCTCCCCATATCCCTTTGATCCCCTGAGAGACCAAAAACCTGCCCATCCCAGCCTGAAATATATTCAACAATGGAGCCTCCAAAACCCTCTGGGTTCACAACCCTTTGAGTGAAGAGTAAAGAAGTTTCTCCTCATCTCAGTCCGAAATGATCGTAGCCCAATCCTGAAACTGTGTCCCCGTGTTACAGATTCCCTAGTCAGGGGAAATGACCTCTCAGCATCTACCCTATCCAGCCCCTTCAGCATCTTCTAATCTGCACTGAGGCCACCTCTCCATCTTCTAAACTCCAGATGATATAGGCCCAATTTACTCAGCCTCTCATCATCAGACAGCCCTCCTATCCCGGGTCCAACGTTGTGAACCTTTGCTGTACCGTCTCCAAGTATATCTGTTGAGAGTCAACCACATCACTATGGGTCTGGATCATATGTAGGACAGACCAGGTAAGGGCAGCAGATTTCCTTCCCTCAAGGACATTAGTGAACCAGACTGTTTTTTTACGACAATTGATGATAGTTTCACAGCACCATTACTGAGACTTGTATTCAATTCCAGATTTTTATGAATTAATTGAATGTAAATTCCACCAGCTGCCATGGTGGGATTTGAACTCATGTCACCAGGGCATTAGCCTCGGTCTCTGGATTACTAGTTCAGTGACATTACCACTAAGCTATCGTCTCCCCCGTTTACAGAACACACACTCGTTCCAGTCTGACTCTTGTGCTGAAAGTCATGATCACTAGTGGCTGGGGTAATTCCCACATGAAACTTGACAAGCCATCAATGTGGCTTTCTGATCGAGACATTCTATTTTCGGCAATCTGCCAGAGACACGTCGCGGGCCAACTGCGAAAGGAAGTTAAAATTTCTGTGACCTCTTGCTGTCACCTCCTGGGAAGTAAAGCAGACACACGTGTTTTGTGGCACTTTCTGAAGGAAAGTTAAACTGAAATGAAAAGTTACACACACAACAGTGGTTAGCACCGCAGCTTCACAGCTCCAGCGACCCAGGTTCAATTCTGGGTACTGCCTGTGTGGAGTTTGCAAGTTCTCCCTGTGTCTGCGTGGGTTTCCTCTGGGTGCTCCGGTTTCCTCCCACATGCCAAAGACTTGCAGGTTGGTTGGTAAATTGGCCATTATAAATTGCCCCCAGTATAGGTAGGTGGTAGGGAAATATAGGGACAGGTGGGGATGTGGTAGGAATATGGAATTAGTGTAGGATTAGTATAAATGGGTGGTTGATGGTCGGCACAGACTCGGTGGGCCGAAGGGCCTGTTTCAGTGCTGTATCTCTAAACTAAGCTAAACTAAACTAAACTAAACAGGCCTTTGCTATGAGCAAGGGCACCCTCAACACCCACAAACAAAGGGCTGTAGAGGGAAGCAGAGGGTTCAAATTTGATCTCCCAGTCCTGCGGCCAAACACGTTGTTTCCTGCTCGAAGAATGATCCAGGGCAGCTTCTCACTGGCATTGAAATTCATTGCTTCTTCCAGGAGCAGTTGGTGGCAGTGCTTTGACCCCTCAATATTTGGCGGTGTGATTCCTGAATTGCTTCATAAATAATTCCAAATTGCAGCCCAGAGTGTTGAGAGGAAAGGTTCTTTTGTCTCCTGGCTGTCAGGGGCCTAGGTGAAGGTGGATTGGGGCAGTATCAACCCAGTTCCTGGTGACCAGGAATCAACAATGTAAGATCCCTGGCTCAACATTAACTGGCATTTCCAATGAAATTCACCAGTCCTCCACTCATGGTGAAGAGTCTACATGCAAAGTGATCAATCTGCAACACTCGGGGAGGAGAGCAATCTGTCGAATTCATGTCGAATCTTTCACATCCCCGCTCCGCCCAAAGTGTGACACGCAGAACACGTGCCGAGAAAAGCAACAGGCAGGTGCTTCGTTTGTCTGTTCTCGTTGGTCCAGAAGACCGGAAGAACCTTTTGTTCTTTGACTGGTGCCAATGGATCTTTTACTCTTCGTTAAGCAGGCAGATCC
Organism: Heterodontus francisci; assembly: GCF_036365525.1. Taxonomy (NCBI): domain Eukaryota; kingdom Metazoa; phylum Chordata; class Chondrichthyes; order Heterodontiformes; family Heterodontidae; genus Heterodontus; species Heterodontus francisci. The sequence goes on from NC_090417.1 coordinate 16,473,954, forward strand.
CCCGCCCAAAAGATGGCACCTCCGGCAGTGCAGCACTCCCTCAGTACTGTACTGATTTATGTGCTCAAGTCTCCAGAGTGGAGTTTGAACTCCACGACCTTCTGATTTAGGGGTAGCAGTGAAACTACTGACTCAGACTGACACTTTGCGGTGGAAATGGTTCACGGCTTTTATCGGGATCTCATTTGAATGCAGGGTTCACACTTCAAAGAAGCATTTAGGAGCAAATACCTGGCCTTAAAGTTTTGCACATCGCATACACTTGGTGTGTTCCACTTTGCCCAGCACACACTGTTAACTGTCACCCCTGTTGTTACAAAGCAGCGTTCGTCATGCCCAATTGACGAGTGATGTAAAATAAATTGACTGATAGCAGTTATGAATATTGTCTGGGACATTTATCAGAAGTGTTTAGTTTCATCATCTTGCACACCAATATCGTGGGTTATTTTCAGGCGATCTCAGGTGATTGCTGAATTTTATGTACGAGCTGTTCCTGTGCCGATACTACATTCCAGTCTCTGCGACTTGATAACTTGTTTGAAATACTGGATTGATGTTAGTCTAAAAATGGCTGGTCAAGAAATGTATTGAGTATTTGCACAGCCCAGCACTCCCAGGGAAAATAGCTTCCAGGCCGTGATTTCCCCACATCCATAAGTGTTTTTTCCCACTGATCGGAGCTGGATTGCAGAATCGGATCTGTCGCCTAAACTCATTGGGGTCAATTTTCATTTCTTTTTTACTGGGCAGTAATGGCCTCAAAATGGATGACACAGGATCAGGAAGAGGCCATTCAGCCCCTCAAGTCTGTTCTGCCTTTCAATTAGATTTATATCCGAACTCTATCTGCCCACCTTGGTTCTGCAACCCTCAATCCCTTTCCCCAACAAAAATCTATCAATCTCAGTTTTGAATTTTCAACTGACCATTCAACTCAACAGCATTTCTCAGGGAGAGAGCTCCAGATTTCCACTCTCCTTTGTGTCAAGAAGTGCTTCCTGACATCACCCCTGAACGGCCTGGCTCGAATTTTAACATTCTGCCCCCTTGCTCTGGGCTCCCTGCACCAGAGGAAATCATTTCTGTCTATCTATCCTTATCAATTCCTTGAATCGTCATCGATACCTCGATTTGATCACCCCTCAATCTTCTATACTCGAGGGAATACAAGCCTCGTGCACGCAGCCTGTCCTCATAGTTTAACTCTTTTCGCCCTCGTGTTTACAGAACACAAACGTGACCCAGTCTGACACTTGTACTGAAAGTCATGAGCACTTGTGATATCTGACAACCCATCAGTGTGTCACAACACAGTGGTCAGGAACAGAGTTCCAGATATCGCTCCCTTCACACCAGCAATGCAGCATGTTGAAAGTGGCCTCCGTCAGGCTGTCCAGGCCACCTGCCTGATTCAGGCCACGAGGCTCTCCTTTCACATGGAACTCGGCGTCCTGTGACGTCAACAAGACCCCGACTCCCACTGTAGATTGGAACTGGGCTGTGCTTCCACGGGCGAGCGAAGAGGCAAGTCCCACCAAGAGCCTTATTATTTTAAATTATTTTTGTCCGCCCGAGAGGATTGGGAGTGTCCGTCCACAAAAAAACAATCTGGGCTGCTGTCGCCCAGCTTTTCCCCCTGCTCCCCGGCCCCACCATTCCACTTACCCCTCAACCAACATCACTAAAACAGATTATCTGCTCATTATCACATTGCTGTTTGTGGGATCTTGCTGTGCGTAAATTGGCTGCTGCGTTTCCTACATGACAACAATGACTACACTTCAGAAGTACTTCATTGGCTGTAAAGCGCTTTGGGACATCCTGAGGCTGCGAAAGGTGTGTTCGAAACTCAAGTGCCTTCTTTCCCCTTGTCTTCCAGCAAGTGGTGGAAGTTGAGGACCGATTTTCAGGCTCCAATCTGGCGGGTTGTTTCGAGAGGCTTGTCTGGTGTCCTGCAGCTTGGCTGCTGAATTTAACTGAGGCTGGGTGGGATGTGCGATGGGCAGGCAGTGGGTGGGGGGGTGGGGGCAGTGCCTCAGAATGATGGAGTCCACTTTGCCATCAGAGTGGGGTGTGTCATCCTCGCATGCTGTGCCACTCAGAGCTCGCAACCTGCCCCCTTTACTGCGCCCACATGACTTTTGCTCCATTCAGCCCCGTGGTAAGCAACCGGAAACTCATCCTACCTCCAGGAAAGCAACAATGAGCTTCCAGCAACAAATGACTAATTGACTGAAGTCTGCCCTGTGCCCAACTCTTCATAATAACAGAATCAAGTCCCATTTTCTAGTGATAATCTCAGCTGTGTTCTCTGGAGAAAGGTTGAACATAGCTTGTTTGTGTAGAATCAGGAGTAATTGGTTAATCAGAACTGACTGAATGAAATTGTTAATCTTTCATTGAACTCAATTTCATCCCAAACACAGTGTATTATTACTCAGTTTGTTCAGCCCTGCCTCCCTTCCTCTCTCACCAGAAATCCCTTTATTTGATGATAGATTGAGAGTTTACAAATTGACCTCAAATCAAAACAAAATCAAAAAGGAAATTAATTTTCAGATCATGTCAGTGATCGCAAAGGAGATTTTGCTGGATGAAATGGTGGAAAGATTGGTTGGCTTATATTTAGACAACATGTCTCACACATGCCTTGAAGCACTTCATATACAATCAACAACTTGAAAATGCAGTGACTGTTGGTATGTCGGCAAACAAGGCAGCCGTCTTTCACTCGCTATGGGCTGTTGGAAATTTGCATTTGGAATAATTGCTGGTTTGGTTTCCCACAAGAGATAAATATTTTTAATGATTCAGCCCTAAAATGAAAACTCGGCCAATTTATGCCGTGAAGCCACTTTCCGACAATTAGTTTCATGTCAAAGACCTTCCAGATGAAACGCGAAACCGCAGGCCCGTCTGCCCTCTCAGGTGGAATGTAAAAAAAACCTTGGGGCACTATCTGGAAGAAGAGCAGGGGGGTTCTCCCCGGTGTCCTGGCCAATATTGATCCCTCAATTAACATCAGTTCGAAGAAGGAGCACAGATGATCTGGTCATTATCACATTGCTGTTTTGTGGGATCTTGCTGTGTGGAAATTGTCTGCCGCGTTTCCTGCATTACAACAGTGAACACACTTCAAAAATGCTGAATTGGCTGCAAAGCATTTGGGGATGTCCTGAGGTCATGAAAGGCACTACAGAAATGCAAGTCTTGCTTTGCATGTGAGCCAGTCCGGAGGCACATTGGTGTACCAGATACTGTGGCCCCAGCCTTGGTCACACGATCCGAGAGTCCGTCAATATGCCTCATTGTTCAAGTCCTCTTGAAGGTGACAATGCCAGCTGCTGTCATTCCTTCGGCTTGGACCAATGACAACCTCTTTTGGGTGCAACATGTCAATGATAGTACAATTCACAAATCAGTCATCTGACTCGCGAGCTCACGAAAGCAAGCGTTCGGAGACTGAGGTAGTCTCACACGAGATGGTCTTTGCACCAATTTCAGAATAACTTCCAGCTTAAGCCACCATAACAAGAGGAATAACCATTTGGCCCAATGGACTTGCTTTGTCCATTCATTTCCAATTCACCACTCTTTCTCCACGTTTCTGAATATTATGTCAGGTTAGCTTGTGGATTTACCAGAATGATACAAGTACTGAGAGTTATAGAGTGATACAGCACTGAAACAGGCCCTTTGGCCCATCGAGTCTGTGCCGGCTGTCAGCCACCCATTTATACCAATCCTACATCAATCCCATATTTCCTACCACATCCCCAACTTCCCTCGATTCTCCTCCCACCTACTTACACCAGGAGCAATTTACAATGGCCAATTTACCCAACAACCTGCAAGTCTTTGGCTGTGGGAGGAAACCAGAGCACCCGGCGGAAACCCACACAGTCACAGGGAGAACTTACAAACTCCGCACAGGCACTACGCAAAACTGAACCAGGGTCGCTGGAGCTGTGATGCTAACCACTGCACCACTGTGCCACCCACAGTTCTACCAACACAGTTCTAGAGGTCCTAACAATCAGGAAAACTGAACAGGCTGGGGATCGGTCCTCTGGAAAAGAGAAGGAGCACCTGACGGAGATTGTCAAGACCATGAAAGGGTTTGATTGGGTAGATGTAGAGAAGATGTTCCCAATTGTTGGGGAGGGTAAAAGTAGGGGGTCATCAATACAAGATAGTCAGGAATAAACCCAATTGGGATTGCAGGAGAACCTTCTTTACCCAGAGAGTGGTGAGAATGTGGAACTTGCTACCACAAGGAGTGGTTGTGGTGATAAACACATGAGGAAGAAAGGAATAAAAGGATAAAAGCAAAATACTGCAGATGCTGGAAATCTGAAATAAAAACAAGAAATGCTGGAAATACTCAGCAGGTCTGGCAGCAAATGTGGAGAGAGAAGCAGAATTAACGTTTCAGGTCAGTGACCCTACTTCAGAACTGGCAAATATAAGAAATGTAAAAGGTTTTAAGCAAATAAAGTGGGGGTGGGGCAAGAGATAACAAAAGAGAAGGTGTAGATTGGACAAGGCCACAGAGAATAACTGACCAGAAGGTCATGGAACAAAGGCAAACGGTATGTTAATGGTGTGCTGAAAGACAAAGCTTTAGTACAGAGAGGATGTGAATTGACTGTAAAGCACAAAGCACTCCAAGCACAAACATTAAAAAACAGAAACAGTGGGTCGGCACAGTAGAAACAAACGAAACAAACTAAAATAAAATAAACAAATAAAAAAGAAAAAAAATAACTAAAAATAAAAAGGGGGGCTGTCATGCTCTGAAATTATTGAACTCAATGTTCAGTCTGGCAGGCTGTAGAGTGCCTAATCGGTAAATGAGATGCTGTTCCTCGAGCTTGCGTTGATGTTCACTGGAACACTGCAGCAATCCCAGGACAGAGATGTGAGCATGAGAGCAGGGGGGAGTTTTGAAATGGCCAGCAACCGGAAGCTCGGGTTCCTGCTTGTGGACTGAGCGGAGGTGTTCCGCAAAGCGGTCACCCAGTCTGCGTTTGGTCTCCCCAATGTAGAGGAGACCACACTGTGAGCAGCGAATACAGTATACTACATTGAAAGAAGTACAAGTGAATCGCTGCTTCACCTGAAAGGAGTGTTTGGGGTCTGGGATAGTGAGGAGAGAGGAGGGAAATGGGCAGGTATTACACCTCCTGCGATTGCAGGGGAAGGTGCCATGGGAAGGGGATGAGGTGGTGGGATAACGGAGGAGTGGACCAGGGTGGCGCGGAGGGAACGATCCATTCAGAATGCTGACAGGGGAAGGGAGGGGAAGACGTGTTTGGTCGTGGCATCACGCTGGATGTGGCGGAAATGGCAGAGAATGATCCCTTGGATATGGAGGCTGAGAGGGTGGAAAGTGAAGACGGGGAACCCTGTCACGGTTCTGGGAGGGAGGCAAAGGGGTGAGGGTAGAGGTGCGGTAAATGGGCCGGACACGGTTGAGGGCCCTGTCAACAACAGTGGGGGGGACTCCTCGTTTGAGGAAAAAGGAAGACATATCAGAAGCGCTGTCATGGAAGGTAGCATCATCAGAGCAGATGCGTCGGAGATGGGGAAACTGGGAGAATGGAATGGAGTCCTTACAGAAGGTAGGGTGTGAAGAAGTGTAGTCGAGGTAGCTGTGGAAGTCGGTGGGCTTATAATGGATATTAGTAGACAACCTATCCCCAGAGATGGAGACAGAGAAGTCGAGGAAGGGAAGGGAAGTGTCAGAGATGGACCATGTAAAGGTGAGAGAAGGGTGGAAATTAGAAGCAAAGTTGATAAAGTTTTCCAGTTCGGGCGGGAGCAGGAAACGGCACCGATACAGTCATCAATGTACCGGAAAAAGAGTTGGGGGAGGGGGCCTGAGTAGGACTGGAACAAGGAATGCTCGACATATCCCACAAAAAGACAGGCATAACTAGGACCCATGTGGGTACCCATAGCAACACCCTATACTTTAAGGAATTGAGTGGAGTTGAAGGAGAAGTTGTTCAATGTGAGAACAAGTTCAGCCAGGCGGAGGAGGGTGGTGGTGGATGGGGACTGGTTGGGCCTCTGTTCCAGGAAGAAGCGGAGAGCCGTCAAACTGTCCTGGTGGGGGATGGAGGTGCAGAGAGATTGGACGTCCATAGTGAAGAGGAGGTGTCACGGTCAGGAAACTGGAAATTGTCAAAATGACAAAGGGCGGCTGAAGAGCCACAGATGAAGGTGGGAAGAGACTGGACCGAGGAGAAAAGATAGAGTCAAGACAGGAAGAAATAAGTTCAGTGGGGCAGAAACAGGCTGACACAATGGGTATCCCAGGACAGTCCTGTTTGTGGATTTTGGGAAGGAGGTAGAAGCGGGCTGTCAGGGGTTGCGGGACGATGAGGTTGGAAGCTGTGGAGGGAAGATCTCCAGAGGAGATGAGGTCAGTGACAGTCCTGTGGACAGTCACTTGATGTTTGATGGTGGGGTCATGGTCCAGGAGGAAGTAGGAAGATGTGTCTGAGGGTTGGCACTGAGCCTCTACAAGGTAATAAGATCATAATAAGATCATAAGATCATAAGAACTAGGAGCAGGAGTAGGCCGACCGGCCCCTCGAGCCTGCTCCGCCATTCAATAAGATCATGGCTGATCTTTTCGTGGACTCAGATCCACTTACCCGCGTTCTCACCGTATCCCTTAATTCCTTTATTGTTCAAAAAGATATCTACCTGAGCTTTAAAAACGTTTACTGAAGAAGTGTCAACTGCTTCACTGGGCAAGGAGTTCCATAGATTAACAACCCTCTGGGTGAAGAAGTTCCTTCTTAATTCAGTCCTAAATCTGCTCCCTCTAATCTTGAGGCTATGCCCTCTTGTCCTAGCTTCACCTGCCAGTGGAAACATACTCTCCACTTGTATCTTATCTATTCCCTTCATGATTTTATATGTTTCTATAAGATCCCCCCTCATTCTTCTGAATTCCAATGAATATAATCCCAATCTACTCAGTCTCTCCTCATAAACCAACCCCCTCAACTCCGGAATCAACCTAGGGAACCTCCTCTGCACCCTCTCCAGTGCCAGTACATCCTTTCTCAAGTAAGGAGACCAAAACTGCACACAGTACTCCAGGTGCGGCCTCACCAGTACCTTATACAGCTGCAACATAACCTCTCTGCTTTCAAACTCAATCCCTTTAGCAATGAAGGACAAAATTCCATTTGCCTTCCTAATTACTTGCTGTACCTGCAGACCAACCTTCTGCGATTCATGCACAAGGACACCCAGGTCCCTCTGCATAGCAGCATGCTGCAACTTTTTACCATTCAAGTAATAATCCTTTTTACTGATACTCCTACCGAAATGAATGACTTCACATTTATTAACATTGTATTCCATCTGCCAGACCTTTGCCCACTCACTCAATGTATCTATGTTCCTCTGCAAAGTTTCACAGTCATCTGCACACTTTGCTCTGCCACTCATCTTAGTGTCATCTGCAAACTTTGACACCCTACACGTGGTCCCCAACTCCAAATCATCTCTATAAATTGTAAATAATTGCGGTCCCAACACCGATCTCTGAGGCACACCACTGGTGACTGATTGCCAACCAGAATAGCACTCATTTATCCCCACTCTCTGCTTCCTGTTAGTAAACCAATCCTCTATCCATGCTAATACTTTACCCCTAACGCCATGCATCCTTATCTTATGCAGCAGCCTCTTGTGCGGCACCTTGTCGAAGGCTTTTTGGAAATCTAGGTACACCACATCCACTGGGTCCCCATTGTCCACCTTGCTCGTAATGTCATCATAGAATTCCAAAAGATTTGTCAAGCATGATCTGCCCTTCATGAACCCATGCTGCGTCTGCCCAACGGGACAATTTCTATCGAGATGCCCTGCAATTTCTTCCTAACAAAAGGATATGTTGACATGTGAGATGAAGAGGGGTGGGAGGAGGTTCGGGTGGCTCATAAACACCAGGTGGGCCGAATGGCCTCTAAATTCCTTCTCATTTTTCCTTCCCAAGCTTCCTCTGAATCGTCTTATTTGATTCTGTTTCGATTTATTTTGGAGCCATGCTTCCCACATTCTCACAACCCTTGGGACAAAGAACATTTTCCTCAGGCTCGCATTTCACTGCCTCAGTTCCAATTGGAAGATTGTGAAGCCCCATTCAAGATAGTTTCCTGCTGGTATTTGGAGTTGGCAGGAACTTTTTAAACTGAACATCGAATCTTTTCGATGCTTGGAGCAGGCAAACCCTGTGGCTGAATCGCTCATAAAATTCTAAAAACTGAAGGAAAATGGAGCAGAGGTTGTGCACGCAGGTAAAGACATGCAGACAGTGCTCTGTCAAGGCTGCTTATTTAAAACACACAGAGGTTTTATTCTGAACACAACATGCTGCAAAATAAATCACACAAATGCAAATCTAATGTACGTGAAAACCCATTGATCCAGCTGCATTGTAGAAATTCATTGGAATGTGTAAATTTCACATCAAACTGCACTCAAAGTGTTCTCAAGCAGCAATGTCTGGACATTAAGACTTGCTAAGTGGCTCATTAACTGCTTGAAGTGCATTCAGCGATCATCATCAATGGTATGTTGTGCTTTGGCACTATTAATAACAGACACCCAAATTGCAACCTAAAAAGGATAGAACTGGGTACTTTCCAAACGCGAAAGGTGAGAAGCAAAGGTGGCCCAAAGAGACTTGGGGACCAGGTGCATAGATCATTAAAAATCATGAACAAAGACAGAAAATTATCAGAACAACTAATTGAGTGCTGGCCTTTCTATCCAGAGGAATAGAATACAAGATGTCGGAAGTCATGCTTCAGCTCGACAAAGCCCTGGTTGGACCACACCTTGAGGATTATGAGAACCCCTGGGCATCACATCTTCGGAATATTGGCCTTGGAGGTAGTACGTGGACTTGATGGGCTGAATGGCCTCCGTCTATGCTGTGAATGACTCTCTGACTTGACAGTGTCCATTTACCAGAATAATACTTGGACTCCAAAGGTTAAATTATGAGGAGAGATTACAAATTAGGGCTGTATTACCTGAAATTTAGAAGGTTAAGGAGTGATTTGGTCGAAGTCTTCAAGATATTACGGGGAATGGACAGGGAGATAGAGAGAAACTATTTCCACTGCTTGGGGAGTTTTGAACTAGGGGACATAGTGTAAAAATTTCAGGAGTGAAATTCAACACTTCAACAAACAAACCCACAGCAATATGGTTGACTCTGAGATGACATAGCAAACCACTCAGTTCAAGGGCAATTTGGGATGGGCAGTAAATGCTGGCCAGTGACACCCACATCCCATGAATGAATTAAAAAAAAAGGGTGGTGGACGTTTGGAACTCTCTTCCGCAAATGTCAATTGATGCTCGATCAATTGTAAATTTTAAAACTGTCATGAAGAACCCGCCTGCCACGAATGAGGCCTATTAATTTTGTCACATGAAACATTAATTTTACAAAGTGATTCCTGACAACGCAGCGGCCCGCTGACAGCATCAGGGTGCGCCAAGTTGCGCACATGCGCAGCTACATCTTGCCAGGACTAAGTGGTGCATGCGCGGATGACATCACCGCGCAGCGCCGACGTCATCGCATATCCGCGCCTGGTACCATCTTCGCGTATGCGTGATACCCCGTCATCGGGTATCCAGCCCCCCACTCAGCTGGAGCGAGCGGCTGAAAGAGAGAGTTTGAGGCCGGAGCTCTTCCGCCCCACCCCCCACTCCAGGCCTCGGTGCTTCCTCCCCTCAGCCGAGAGGGGGGGTGGGGGGAAGCGGGGAGCGAGCGACCGGAGAGCGGGGTGCCGAGGAGAGGAGAACAATCGGGCAGGGGAGTCAGAGGGAGCAGCAAGGTCTCGAGCGGGTGGCTGAGCGGGGGAAGCGGCCTGCGTGGCAGGAGCCAGGAACTGCTTTCAGGTGACATCAGTCCTCGTCAGTCATATAATCGAATCACAATAATGAACTGGCAGCACATTTTATACTCTGCCAGATTTTCCTTTCCATCCATCAGAGTGCCAATTCACTGTTTTCCAATGGAAATTCAATCATAAAATTCCTTTTGTATTTAATAGGATTACTGGCATATTAATTGGATCTGAGCATTACAGCTAGTATCCAATAACGACATAGTAGCATATTACTGGGCTTCCATCCAACTTAATGTCAGGTTAGCTTGCTAGAACAATCTAACCATAAGCATTTCCTGTGATAAATTGAGCAGTGCCATCTTTAATTCTGGCAGCTGCCTGAACGTCGCAGACACTGACGTTCCAGTTGAAGAGCCTGCAATTGCGCATGTGCAAGTACTGCGCCACCTGGTGCTTGCATTGTCAGCGAACGCAGCCTTAATTTTAAACTGTTGCTGGGCTGAAGAGATGAATTATTTAAAGAGATCAGCAGTGGCTGGAAACATTTGCATTGTAAAAGACAGTTGCCATGGAAAAGACAATGGAACCCGCTCCCTGATCCAATTAACCCAAATGGATTTTGATCACCAGACTTTGAAGGTGGAACAAGCCAGCATTCCATTCCCCCCCACGCCACCCCCCACACCACCGCCCCACTGTGGATGTCTGATACGATGAAAGGAATCGCACAAAAATGCAGGAGAGTTTTTTTTTTAAACTACTGGTCACATGACTAACCTGCTGACCCAGGGTTTTTGAATTGAGCTCACAGGACTGTTTGAAGACAAAAGAGAAGGAAGGTCTCTCTCCCTGGCCCTCTCTCTCTCACAAATTTCCGAATCCACTGAGGCCACTTAAACCTCAAGAGAGAAGACCCCAACATCGAAACAAGTTTGAAAGCGTACACTGGGCCCCAACAAAACGGCAAGATTTAACTGCAATCAAAGACTCTGCATCGAACTCAAAGGACAGTAAATGAACTCCAGCTATTGCTTCAAACTGTTCCCCTTTACTCTTACTCCTTTTCTGTCTCTATCTGCGTGCGTGTTTATCACGTGTGCATGCTGGCATCGTCATGTCGTGTATTCGTAGTCGTTTTAGCCGAATTAGAGTTTTAATGTAAATAAACTTTTCTTGTTTAAATCTAAGAAAACCTGTCTGGTTGATTTCTTTGCCTTATTAAGGTATTAAGGGATATGCGGCTAAGGCAGGTACAGGAAGATAGATCATGGATCAGTCATGATCTCATTGAATGGTGGAACAGGCTTGAGGGGCAAAATGGCCTCCTCCTTTCTCTACGTTTCCTACCTGCAGTAAGCTGCCTGCACTATGAGTTGAGGTTTCAGAGCTTTGGGGAACGTATATTCTGGAGAAGAGGAGAGTTTGGGGAGATATCGAATAATAGAATGAAGTGCCGCCCTGTGGAATGAATCTCCCAGAGCGCCAGTGCATGGGGCAGAGAGTGTGTGCAAATGGAAAGGCAGGTTGGAGAGATATTTGTGAGAGTGGGTGATTGACCAGTAATGGTTGGGACACTTGTTGGCGAGACCTGGCTCTGTTGTGAATTATGTTCCTGACAAAATCCCATTCTTAGAAACAGCCACGTACAAAAGAATCTCTGTGATACGATTTCACTCATGGTTCATTTCATTCAAACAAAGAAACAGCTACATCACCTTTCTTTATATAAAGAGCTTTTCAGCTCTTGTCAGAATCTAGTCCAAGAACCCGAAATTATTACCTTGTATCTGATTATTTTACATACCATTGTTACATTCGGGTGGCACAGTGGCGCAGTGGTTAGCACCGCAGCCTCACAGCTCCAGCGACCCGGGTTCAATTCTGGGTACTGCCTGTGTGGAGTTTGCAAGTTCTCCCTGTGTCTGCGTGGGTTTTCTCCGGGTGCTCCGGTTTCCTCCCACATGCCACTTGCAGGTTGATAGGTAAATTGGCCATTATAAATTGCCCCTAGTATAGGTAGGTGGTAGGGAAATATAGGGACAGGTGGGGATGTGGTAGGAATATGGAATTAGTGTAGGATTAGTATAAATGGTGCTTGATGGTCGGCACAGACTCGGTGGGCCGAAGGGCCTGTTTCAGTGCTATATCTTTAAACTAAAAAAAAAATTAAACTAAACTTAAACAACTGAGGCTGGAGGAGTGCCCTGTCTCTAGCTCCACTTCTCCATAGATCACAACACATATTTAAATGTTTACCTAGTTATCAATACAGCCAATTGTACACTATTTTTATTTCAGAATAAAATACACCAACCAGGTTTCTTTAATAAACAACAACATTATTAATTTATAATAAAACAAGACTTCGTCAATCAAGATGCAAAGCTTTAACACACAGTTTGAAATATGACAGCAAATACCTATATGTTCCCTTCTTTCTGGAACTTTCTGGAGCAGTTCTTCTCAAGTGGCGTTGAGGACTAATCTGCAGGCTTTCCAGGAGAAATGCAGCATCAGGGGTTTTAGCTATCACACACCAAATTCTCAGGGTTTCTCAGAGAGGTGGAGAAAAGCCGAACTGATGTCTTCTCTGTTAGCAGGCTGACCTCCAAATGACTCAAAACAGTATTCAAAATGAAACCAACTCATGACCACCATAAACCTTGACATGCCACTTCTCTGTAAACAACTCCCATAGTTAAAAGGCACCTGCTGTTTACTTAGCTGAAGACATTTGACTTCCAGTAAGTGTTTCTCAATAAAGTCCTTCCAGTGACTTAAAAAAAACCAAGTCCAGCATCTATGAAATCACTTGAGTCCCAAATGATTCGATTTCTGCAATCTTCCACCACAAGTCCTCAAAAAATATGAAAAATAGAAGCACTTTCAGAACACCATTAATCTCCAATTCTAGCTTCTTGAGCACCCCCCGATCTTAATCACTCTACCATTGGCGGCCTTCAGCTGGCTGGGCCCTAAGCTCTGGAATTCAGTCCCGAAACCTCTCTCCTCCTTTAAGATGCTCCTTAAAATCCACCTAACAGAGGCTTGAGCATAAAAATCCAGGCTGACACTCCCAGTGCAATCCCGAGGGAGTGCTGCACTGTCGGAGATACTGGCTTTCAGTTGTGACGTTAAACGGAGGCCCTGTCTGCTCTTCCGGGTGGATGTAAAAGATCGCATGAAACAATGTGGGAGGAGAGCAGGGGAGTTCTCCCTCCGTAGTCTGGCCAATATTTATCCCTCAACCAACATCACAAAAAACGGATTATCAAGTCATTGTCTCATTGGTGTTTGTGGGATCTTACTGTTCATAAAATTGGCTACTGCGTTTCCTCCATTACAATAGTGACTACACGAGGGGTCAATTGAAAACTGCAAATTGAATTTAGTAGATCTTTGTTGGGTCAGGATATTAAGGGAGATGGAACCAAGGTGGGTAGATGGAGTTAAGAGACAGATCAGCTTTGATCTAACTGACTGGTAGAACAGGCTTGAGGAGCTGAATGGCCTGCCCTGTTTCCCTGCCGGCTGTGTTGTCTTACAGAAAGTATTCTGTGGATCCAATAGGGCCAGCAGAGCAGTCCCGTCTGCCCCTGAATTAAGGAGCACATGAGCTTCTTGCCACGTTTGTCCTGTGCAAAATGAAGCTCTTGCTCGTCAGCTTCAAATTCTGACACTTCTTTAAAAGGCATGTCAAACGCTTTGCTCATCGAACAGAATTTCAAAGAACGAAGGCAGATGAAGTTATGATTAGGTTTGTGAGTGCGTCACTGTTCCAGAAATCAATTTTCTCTTTGGATTTGTTCATCGGTGCTGCTGCCTGCAATTGAAAACTAGAAAAGCCAAAGGTTTTTCATCATGATATTACATGACAGAGGATTACAAGGAATCCTCCAGTGCTGAAGATGGCCATTCAGTCCATCTGTTGATTGAGGGATGAGCATTAGCCAAGGATAGCGGATGACCTCCCCTGTTCTTCTTCAAATAGTGCTGTGGGATCCTTTATGTGCATATAAGCTGCCTGCAAGACTCATAAAGGGCTCCCAGAATTATGCAAATGGAAGGGCTGCAGTGATTTAACAAGCCAGCTAATTGCTTCACCTTGGTAGAGACAGCAGTAAAAGGTTAACTCCCACCAACTGCAAAGCTTTTGATAGTTTTCAGCAGGTTTGCCCGACTCAAAAAGATCAGCTATGTCATGTTATCTCTCACATAAACTTCAGTGAACTTGGAGTATCTGCCACCCAGATTTGGCTGACGTCAGTGCGTCAAAATAGGGGATATAAACAGAAAGTGCTTGAAATACTCAGCAGGTCCGGCAGCGTCTGTGCAGAGAGAAGCAGAGTTAACGTTTCAGGTCTGCGACCTTTCATCAAATGAAGGGAGCCTGTTTAAAGCGACACGAGCGAAGACTTTCCCCACTACGCTGAGCAGGGAGATTCCACGGTAGTTGTTGCAGTCACCGCGGTCACCCTTGTTCTTATAGAGGGTGATGATATTGGCATCGTGCATGTCCTGTGGTACTGCTCCCTCATCCCAGCACAGGCAAAGCAGTTCATGGAGTGCTGAGAGTATAGCAGGCTTGGCACTCTTGATGATTTCAGGGGTAATGCCGTCCTTCCCAGGGGCTTTTCCGCTGGCTAGAGAATCAATGGCGTCACTAAGTTCTGATTTTGTTGGCTGTACGTCCAGCTCATCCATGACTGGCAGAGACTGGGCTGCATTGAGGGCGGTCTCAGTGACAACATTTTCCCTGGAGTACAGTTCTAGGTCGTGTTCCACCCAGCGGTCCATTTGCTTGCGTTGGTCAGTGATTGTGTCCCCTGATTTAGACTTGAGGGGGGCGATCTTCTTGACGGTTGGCCCAAAAGCTCTCTTAATGCCATCTTCCATCCCTCTGATATTTCCTGTGGCAACAGTGACTACACTTCAAAGAAAGCATGTAAGTGGTTGTGCAGCATTTTGAGACATCCTGAGGTTGAGAAAGGTGCTATGTAAATGCAAGTGTTTCTTTTCAAAATGATTTGTAACGTGACACAAGACAGTTCCTTCCGCAATCCAGGGTGCCGAGCACAAACAGCAGCTCCGCAGCAGTGCTAATGTTGCGTTAATCTGTCTGAAGAAACATCAGAGAGGCAGAACCACTTTGAAAATTTATCACTCGGGGGCATTGAACTGCATGACAATAGACAGCCGAAGGCATAAATGAATCTCCTGCTGGAGAAGAAACACACAGAAACTGAGACCACAGGAAGGTTGGCAGGGCAAGCTGTGTGACAAGTCAGCAAGAAAACAAAAGAAAAAAAGATTAGCAACCTGATGTTGCCTTTAATCAAATGACATGTTCTGTTTGGTGCGCATTGAAAGAATGAACCAAAGCACTTATGAAAAATGATGGACAGGAACAGACCCTCAGGTGCATCGAGTCTGTCACACACAACTGTGCCTCCTTATTTATCACAATCAACAAGCTCCCCTTCCTGTCAACTGAAAGCCATGTGATATCCGAGGAGAGGTGAAAAATCTGATTAAAAACCCCAGTGGGCAAAACGTCTGGCAAATTCCTTCTGACCCGCTTAGATGATCAAAACTATTCCAGGAGATCAGTCAGGCCCAGATAATTCTCGGCAGTACCTACCTGCTTCTCCACCTTTGATTTGCATTGCTTGCAATAAAACTTTGCTGGTAAAAGGACCAGAGGAGACATGAGGAAACAGTTTTTTTTTTAACGCAGTGAGCTGTTGTGATCTGGAATGCACCGCCTGAAGCAGTTGTTCTACAGCAGAAACGCTTTGGAGATGTGCTCAAAGGTTCCCTGGAGACCCGTGGCAGTCCCTGGCTGGTGACCATCCCAGATGGAGGAAGCTCATTCGGGAAGGCATTGTACACCTCGAGGGACTTGGTTGGGAACATGCGGAGGCCAAATCGAGGCTTTGGAGGGAGTGCACAGACTTCTCATCGACCTGACCCTGCAAGCACCACCTGCCCCTCACACGACAGAGTCTGCAGATCATGCGTTGGACTTTTCAACCATCTTAGAACTCGGTAAATCAGAAGTGGTAGCAAGCCATCCCGGATCCCAAGGGACCGGCGAAGCAGAAGGGCCCCGCCTGAAAGGATGGTGGAAGCAGATTCAAGAACAACTTTCAGAAGAGAACTCAGAAAAAGAAAAATGAGAATGATAAATACTTGAAGTGTGAAAAGGAAATTGCAGGGCTTTGGGGAATGAGGGGTCAGCGGGTGGTCGGGGTGGGGAGGGGGAGTGTGTAATGGGATAAATTGGGTAGCTCTACCAAAGAGCCAGCACAGGCACAATGGGCCAAATGGCCACCTTCTGTGCCGCATCATTCCATGACTAACAGTACTCAGTCCAAATACATTCATGGGTGATTTGAAGCGCCAGGACATAATTTCCTCCTTCGATTGGGTATGGCAGTACAATCAAGGCTTTTTAACAAAATTATATTGCATCCAAGTGAAGCCTTTGAATTGATATTGAAAATTGCTGATTTATTGTACCAATATTGTCAGATGATAGCCTCTGGCACACTCATGCAGAAATAACTCAAAGTCAGAGTTGTGTGATAATTGATTCAAACTCTTTGATGCAGCTATTTACCGTCAAAAATCATAGTGTTTGATATCGGCTCCCATATCTCCAGGAATCTGCTGAGGGATTCCAGAGGATCATGGCTCGATTTCTGCCTGCCTTCCTTCTCATCTCTGCAATTGTTAATTTAGCCAAGCTATTGATTTCAATTGCTATCTCTCAATAAAGCATGTTTCCTTCACTGGGAGCACCAACTTGCTCTGTGGGTGGGGACTGGTAAACCAGGATGACACTGTGGAAAAGCAGAGAAGGAATTGGAGGGAATAACGAACAAGAATTCACTGAAGTGCAGCATCTCGACCCATGAGCTCGACTTGTCCCTGCATGTCGAAATTGGAAAGTTATCTGCTCACATGTGCTGGAACCATGAGCTGCAAGAACAGTGCAGCAAGGGCACGACACTATCTGGGACCTTGGTCAACAATGGGACTGTCAGTCAATGAGCTTTCAGATTGACAAATGAACAGCCCAAGGACAGGGATGAAGGGTGAATTAGCTGGTGGGGTGGGAGATGGGAGTGGAGGTGGGGAATCTCACGCCAAATCAGGTACAGAAAGAGAAATAAAGAGAGGGAAAGGAAGAGCAAGACTCCACACTTACAATGGGTCATTTACTGGGCAGGAGAGGTGGATTGGCAGTCATTATCCCATCCTTTTGCTGTTAATCACTAGACTTAACTTTGTGCACTGTGTTCAATAGGCAATTAATAGGCAAATGCAACAAAATCAAGACAATCATGGGGAGGTTAAGCGTGAGATGCCATCTTCGTAAAGGTAACAGTGGAGTGACACCATTAACCAACGACGTGTGTTGATTCGTAATTCACGGGGTATCTCTTCCTCCTCACAAGTTGCCGGTTGTTTTGCGGATTAATGATGCCGTGCATCGTTCACACGCCATTTTTATTCAGCAAATTCCGGCCCATTCTGTTGGGTGGTAGAATTGTGTTGAAAGCGGTTTTGAAGGATGAGGAGGTTGGAGGCAATGGGGGAGGGTGGCGAGGTCGGGGTATGGGCGGTGGGAGGAAGACCTCCAGAGGAGGTGAGGGCAGTAATGGTCTGGTGAACGATCACTTTGTGTGCCGCAATGGAGTTGTGTTTCAGGTGGAGCTTGGAGGACTGGTCGGAGGACCTACTGACAGAACAAAACAGTGTTCCCCTTTGTCAGGACTGGACCCGAGAGAGGGATTGCTGCACATTCAGAGAAAGATAGAGAGAGTAAGGGGACTGAAGAAACGGACACGGTTGCTCGTATGGTGACAAGGGGTAACTTCATTGAAATTCATCGGATTTTAGAAGCAATTGATGGAGTTACGAACAGGTGAGGAAGGGGTCTAGAGGTTCCCTCTCAGCCTTTACCTGGCTTGACCGTAACAAGGTTTGATTTTTAAAACACCGTGTTTTTAGCTTCTCCACGTTGAATCCTTGTTCACTGCTCTCCAATTGTCGTGGCAAAGAAACCAACCAGCCAGGTTTTCTTAGATTTAAACAAGAAAGGTATAAGTTTATTAACCTTAAAACTCTAATTCGGTTAAAACGACTAAAAATACACGACGTGACCACACTGGCATGCATATGCGATAAACACAAATGCAGATCGAGAGAGAGAAGGTGAAAGAATCAAGGGGAAAGGTTTGAAGCAATAGCTGGAGTTCATTTACGGTCTTTTGAGTTCGGTGTAAAATCTTTGATTGCAGCTAGCTTTCACACACTCAATGTCTTTTGATCAAAATCCATTTGGTAATTGAATCAGGGAGCAGTTCCATTGTCTTCTCCAGGCAACTGTATTTGAGAATGCAAATGTTTCCAGCCACTGTCCTTTTAGAATGCAGCTGCTGTCATGTTTTCAGTTCAGTAAGAGTTTAAAATTCATGTCGCATATGACTAACTTAATATGCCTCATTCTTGGCAGGTGTGGTTTGCCTCACAATGGGGTAGATTGAGAGAGAGACTGTTTCTGCTAGTCGTGGGGACTCTGGGACAAAGGGATATAACATTAAAAGCAGAGCAAGGTCTTTCAGGAGAAGAGTTAGTAAACACTTCTTCATGCAAAGGGTGGTAGAAATGTGTAACACTCTCCCACAAAGAACATTAGATGCTCGCTCAATGAGTAATTTTAAACCTGAGATTGACAGATTGTTGCAAGCCAAGGGTTTCAAGGGATTTGGGGCCAAGGCAGGGGGTTAGGGTTCAGATACAGATCAGCCATGACCTCAATGAATGGTACAACAGGCTTGAGGGGCTGAATGGCCTCCTTCTGTTCCTGTCTTCCTATGACAGTTTTTCATAAAAAGATGAGGGGAGGGTAGAAAGCCAGAGAGAGGAGTCCAAGTAACTCCAGAAGGCTGAAAAAGACAGGAGAAAGGGTCAGGTGGCGTGGTGGAAGCTTCCTGGATGACACAGCAAAGGAGGAGGGGGAGCTCAGTCTAGCGCCGAGCTCAGAATTAATTGAGGTGGAGGCGGTGTAATGGGCTGAAACTAAGGCCTTTGATCAGGATGGAGTCAAAGAGGGCACAGTGAGAGGGAGAATGAAAATATAGCAAGACATGAGACTGGAAGGGTTGAAGAAAGTGAAGAGAAAGAGGGATATGAGAAATGCTAGCATGAATGAGTTGCTGTTTCCAGTCCTTGTCACTTGAAAAGAAACTAACAAATATTTTGTATCATTAAAACACCAGATGGGACAAAGGAAATCAGGTATTGAGGACCAGGATAGCTTTGAAATAATGCATTGGTGCTGCTGCAGAGAAAGATCAAATGCATGTAAAGGGCAGGTTTCAGGAGAGTGGGTTAATGGAGTAAGTATTCTCTGTAACAGTCCCCGCATTTTGCTATGTGTCATGCAGGCCCCCACCTGCCAAGAATGAGGCATATCAATTTCACCACATAGACATTAAATTTCAAATTGTTGCTGGGAAGAAGAGAAGGCCTGTTACAAGGGGTTGCCAGGCCCCTGGCCGGAAAGACATTTTTGCATATTAACAGACAGTGTTCGTAGACAAAGGACCATTCCCTGACACACACAATACACAGAGCTAAGACATGGTCAGATCAGTTAGTCACGTGACTAACCTGCTTGGCAGTCTGTTTTTTTTCTGAATTGTAGCGTTTGAACTGAGAGTTTGGGCAGAAAGTTCTTTGCTCCTGGATTGAATAGACCTCTCCTGTCTGCTCCCATCTCTTTCTCACGGAACTCCAAAACCCAGCGAAGACACATGAACCCCAAGAGAGAAAGGTCGCCGACAGTGAACAAAGATTAAGAAGAATACTGGGCCCCAATGAAAAGCACGATCTACCTACAGTCAGGGACTCTACAGTGAGCTCGAAGACCTGGAACAAAAGTTCTTCAGATATTGTCTCAAACCTTTCCACTTTATTTCTTTTGCTCTTTTCTGTCTCGATTTGCATGTGTGTATCGCGTATGCTTGCTAGCTTGGGCGCATCGTGTATCGTAGACATCAACTGAATTAGAGTTTAGGTTTAAGTTGAATAAATTTCAACTTTTCTTCTTTAAACCTAAGAAAGCCTGTGCTTGTTTCTTTGCCTTATAATTGAAGAACGGTGAACAAGGATTCACCAAGGGGGAGCCAAAAACACGGTCTGCTTAAAATTAAACCCTGTTTCAGTAAGTCCAGGTGAAGGCCGAAAGGGAATCCTGGACCTCTTTCTCACCTGGTCATAACACTCTGGTTCACCAGCTTTTGGGAAGGAAAGGGTGCATTCCAGATCGTGGGGGACAGCAGGTCCACTGAAAGGGGTGATTAGAGACAGCGAACCTGAGAAAATAATTGACATACAATCCAGAAACGAGACTTTCCCTCTAGTAGTCTGGCTTATACAGGGCTCAGATCCGTACTGACTCTTCATAACCTCTGCAATATATCAGCAAGGGACCCACTTATTCATTAGCAATGGGCAATAACTGAGGTCTTACAGTGTTGTCCACAACTATGATTGAAAAAAAACACAGGCAAGCAATATATTCCAGTTCATTCATTTTGTTATGCACAAATTGCAGACCATGTTAATTTTTCTGCTTGTATGATTTAGTAACTGAGCAGAACAACAGTCCTATGCAATGTGCTTCTGAAGGTATGGGGAGACTTTGAATTAATGGGTTTTAGGTGTT
Organism: Heterodontus francisci; assembly: GCF_036365525.1. Classification (NCBI taxonomy): domain Eukaryota; kingdom Metazoa; phylum Chordata; class Chondrichthyes; order Heterodontiformes; family Heterodontidae; genus Heterodontus; species Heterodontus francisci. The sequence goes on from NC_090417.1 coordinate 16,494,594, forward strand.
AGCTGAGGGCCAGGACTATGCTGGCCAACTCTCAGCCTTGCAACAGCCTGGCTGCCTGGGAACTGAGCCAGAATTCATCTTTCCTCTGGGATTAATAAAAAAAAAGTGCTTTACTTTCACACCTTCACTGGTGTAAATCTATAGATAATGTATAAAAGAGAAATCCCTTCTGGGCTTCACAAAGTAAAGAAACAACATTTTGAATGAAGTATGCTTCTTGGGAACTTGATCAAACCAGTTGCTTAAGGGCAGGTGAGTGGTGAATTGAGGTGCTGAAATCATCAGAGCTAAATCAAAGCGTAATAGAAATGGATTCGCCAAGCGTGAATATTTGTGAATAAATGTTTAATTCAGCTGCATATTCTTTCTGTCTCTGACCACCTCTCACTTGTGCCCAGGAGCAGATTTACTGCCATTAACATCAGGTGCAGTTCTTGTTCAACGATAGCCAAGCTCTACTGGAGTGAAAGAACACTGACTGGTGAGGAGGACTGGTACTGTCTGATTCAGTCATGTGTTTCTCAGATAGCGTCTGTGATGGATAAAAGACCTGTCCCAATTCAGACCCTAAGAATATGTCACGTCTCTCTCTGTGATGCAACTGGTTGCTTAAACTTTGCGAGCTGCTAGCTTGACTTCTTCAGGCTAGAGAGGGTGTCTGTTACTGTCCATCGTGCAAAATGTCACTTGAAAGCCATTAATCCTGTGCAAATATATTTTAACTGTGCAAATTAACACAGGTTACCTACTGTGTCCAAAAATCTAATACATTAAAGCTAACTGGTTGGCAACACATACAGAGGGATGTGTGAGTACAAATACACAGATCATTAAAACTATCGACTCAGGTTAATAAGGCCGGAAGAAAGCATGCCAAGTACTGCTTCTCATTTCTTGAGAGACTGAACTGGGAAGCACAGAAGTTCTGTGAAACACATATAGAACAGTGGTTAGGCCACACTTGCACTTATAACCCTTCTGCTTTCCATATTATAAGAAGGATGTAGAGGCACTGGAGAAGATGCAATAAAGCTTTACGAGAATGATAGCAGAACTCTGAGGTCATATGCATCAGGAAGGGTTGATCGGGACGGGGCTTCCTTTCTCTGAAAACAACAAGACAGAAGGGTGACCTTGATCGAGGTTTTTACGATTATTGAAGGGGTCAATGGGGTAGGCGTAGGGAAGAAGTTCCCACATGCAGGACTCGGCAACATGAATAGAAGACAGACACTGATAAATCCAATAGGGAATTCTGGAGAAACTTCTTTACCATGACAGTGGTGAGAATGTGGAACTTGGCCCAACAGGCAGTGGTGGAGGTGAATAGTATCGCATCAAAAATTGGCTTCAGGACAGAAAACAGCGAGTCATGGTAAATGGTTGTTTTTCAGACTGCAGGATGGAGGACAGTGGTGTTTCTCAATGGCTAATGTTGGAACCACAGCTTTTTATGATATATCTTGTGACGGAAACCACACCTGCCAAATGGAAACATATTAATTTCATCAAATGGAACACTATTTGAACGCTTACTGGACATTGAAAATAACTTGATGAAGAAGACCACAGAGCAATGGCTGAAAACATGGCTGCACATTTGCATTCTGAGAGACAGTTGCACAGAGAGACAATGGGAGTGCTCCCTGATTCAATTAGCCAGATTGGTTTTGTCAATAGTGATGATCAAAAGACACTGAGAGTCATTGTCTGTGGAAGAGCCAGCACTCCACACCCTCCCCCGCCCCCCCCTCACCCCCACCCCCACCCCAACTGAGTGTGTCTGGTAAGCTTTGAAGAATCAACAAGCCTCGTAGGCAATGCTGTCACAAACAAAGAGCTAGTCACAAGACTAACCTGTTGGCCAACCTGGGAATTGATTGAATTGTGCTCACAGTAAAGTTTTGAGACAGACAGCTTTTGAAGACCAAAGAGAAGCAAGGTCTCTCTCTCTCTCTCTCTCAGGCAAAGTTACAGGGATCCACAGAAGTAACTTAAGCCTCAAGACAGAAGACCCTCAGCCTTCTGGTACCAGCGAAACAAGCTTGAAAGTGTGTACTGGGCCCCAACGAGAACTGCAAGACTTAAATTCAATCAAAGCCTTTACATCCAACCTAAAACTATTAACTGAATTCCATCTACTTTAAACCTCCCCCAGCTTTAATTCTTTCTCCTCCTCTGTATCAATTTGTGTGTGTATTTATCGCATATGTATGCTAGCATGGTTTCGTCGTGTATTCTTAGAAGTTTTAACTGAGTTAAAGTTTTAAGATTTATATACTTACACCTTTCTTGTTTAAACCTGAGAAAACCTGGCTGGTTGATTCCTTTACAATTACAATTAGGGAGCAGTGAGCAAGGACTCACTGAGGAGAAGCTAAAAAAAACTGTGTTTCAAAAGTTAAACGCAAACCAGGAAAAGGCTGACCACAGAGCCCTAGACCCCTTCCTCACCTGGTTTTAACAATATTAATGACTTGGAGCTTTGAATACAGAGTAGAATTTCAAAGTTTGCTTGCGATACCAAACACGGAGGAGTGATAAACAGTGAGGAAGATATGAACTGTTTGCAACAGGACACAGATAGGCTGGCAGAATGGGCAGTCAATGGCAGATGGAATTTAATACAGAGAAATGTGAGGTGATGCATTTTGGCAGAAGGGATAGGGTAAGACAAGATAGACTGAACGGCATTGTTCTGAAGAGTGTGCAGGAACAGAGGGACCTGGGGCTGCATGTGCATAGATCTTTGAAGGTTGCAGGACGTATTGAGAGAGTGGTTTGCAAAGCATATGGGATCTCAGGCTTCATAAATAGAGACAGAGTACAAAAGCAGAGAAGTTATGCTGAACCTTTAGAAAGCTCTGGTTAGGCCACAACTGGAGTACTGTATCCAGTTCTGGTTACCACGCTTACGGAAGGATGTGAGGGTCCTTGAGAGGGTGCAGAGGAGATTTATCAGAATGGTTCCAGGGATGGGGGAGTTTTGTTACACGGTTAGGTTGGAAAAGCTGGGGTTGTTATCCCTGGAGCAAAGGAGATTGAGGGGAGATTTGATAGAAGTGGACACGATTATGACAGGCTAAGATAAGTTAGACAAGGAAAAACTGTTCCCATTAACTAATGGTACAAGGACTAGGGGACACAGATGGGACACAGATCAAAGGTTTTGGGCAAGAGATGCAGGGGGAAATGTGTGGAAGCACTTTTTTTGCGCGGCAAGTGGTAATGACCTGGAACTTGCTGCCCATGAGCCTGGTGAAAGCAGTGACAATCAATGACTTCAAAAGGAAATTAGATGGGAACCTGAAGGAAATAAAGTTGCAGAGCTACAGGGATCAAGTGGGGGAATGGGGTTGACTGGATAGCTCCACGTAAAGCTGGCATGGACTCGATGGATCGAATGGCCTACTTCTGTGCCATAAAAAATTTTTCAAAAAAAAGATGTGTTTCAGGGGAAGCTAGACAAGCACATGAGGAAGAAAGGAATGGAAGGACATGTTGATGGGGTGAGATGAAGTAGGGTGGGAGGAGGCTTGAGTGCAGCATAAACAGCAACACGGACCAGCTGGGCTGAATAACCTGCTTTTGTGCTGTACATTCAGTGTAATACTCTGTAAATAGGTGGGGATCTCACACCCGGAGGGAACTCAGGAAACCGTTGCATTAATTATTTGGTTCAACAGATATCATTTGTTCTCCTCCAGCCTCAATTGGAAAGATTGCAACAGTTCCAGCTGCGTCTCCGAGTCAGAAGGTTGTGGGTTCAAGTCCCACTTCAGAGACTTGAGCACAAAGATCGAGGCTGACACTTCAGTGCAGTACCGACAGAATGCTGCACTGTTGGAGGCCCCCATCTTTCGGTGTTCTGGCCAATATTTATCCTTCAACCAAAGGTCACTGAAACAGATTCTCTGATGGTTATCACATTGCTGTTTGTGGGAGTTTGCTGTTTGCAAATTGGCTGCTGCATTTCCTATATTACAACAGTGACTACACTTCGAAAAGGTCGGTGCAAAGCACTTGCGCACATCGAGGTCGTGAAAGGCGCTATAGAAATGCAAATCTATTTTTCTCTTTCTGGTCCAATCTACATATGGGATCTGGTCTTCACATTCTCTATTTCTCCTTGCTGCTTCAGGCAACCCCCGTGAGACCTGATGTCAGGTATTTAATCATTCTGCCCAAGTCTGTGGCCATATTTTATTTACATGCAAATGACAAGAATACATCTTATGAATATATTTCACATTATTTGCATTTTAGCAATGCAGAGTGGAAGGAATGCCATTGTGTTCTTGCTAACTGGAGTTGTTAGTTGGGGTGGAAGGACAGGAAGCCTGTGCAATTGATCTCAGTTTGATTGATCTGTATGAGTTATGATGCTTGACTGTAAATAGTGAAATCGAAAGCCCCAGGCAGAATGGGGATGATCCCCTGTCAATCACACCTGGAGACAGCTGAAAGTGACTGGGATTGAATTTAGGGACAGAATCTGTATTGTATAACTATTTTCCACTCACTTAGGAGAAATAATTCTGCTTTTATCAGGAGACTTTGCTGTAGTTTCGCTCATGAGTCCTGTTTGCTGTAGTTCGGAAACACTCTGTTCAGCCCGGCCTCCTGTTTGCTGTTTAAAAAGACTCTGTTTGCTGTTGTGTGCTGTTTTAACAGACTTCTTTGCCGCTGGCTGAGTCAAAAAATCTTTGTTCTGCAAGGTAGATTGTGCATGATGTGAGTTCCATGTAGGTGAGGTGAGGTGAGAATGACTGCCCTTGACATCCAGGCAGTATTTGACCGAGTATGGCATCAAGGAACCCTCGCAAAACTGCAGTCAATGAGAATCAGGAGGAAATCTCTCCATTGGTTGGAGTCATACTGAGAGCAAAGAAAGATGGTTGTGGTTGTTGGAGGTCAATCATCTCAGTCCCAGGACATCACTGCAGGAGTTCCTCAGGGTAGTGTCCTAGGCCCAACCATCTTCAGCTGCTTCATCAATGACCTTCCTTCAATCATAAGGTCAGAAGTGGGGATGTTCGCTGATGATTGCACAATGTTCAGCACCATTCGGGACTCCTCAGATACTGAAGCCGTCCGTGTAGAAATGCAGCAAGACCTGGACAATATCCAGGCTTGGGCTGATAAGTGGCAAGTAACATTCGCACCACGCAAGTGCCAGGCAATGACCATCTCCAACAAGAGAGAATCAAACCACCTCCCCTTGACATTCAATGGCATTACCATCGCTGAATCCCCCACTATCAACATCCTAGGGGTTACCATTGACCAGAAACTGAACTGGAGTAGCCATATAAATACCGTGGCTACAAGAGCAGGTCAGAGGCGAGGAATCCTGCGGTCAGTAACTCACCTCCTGACTCCCCAAAGCCTGTCCACCATCTACAAGGCACAAGTCAGGAGTGTGATAGAATACTGTCCACTGACCTGGATGCGTTCAGCTCCAACAACACATAAGAAGCTCGACACCATCCAGGACAAAGCAGCCCGCTTGATTGGCACCCCATCTTTTTTTTTTATTCATTCATGGAATGTGGGCGACGCTGGCCAGGCCAGCATTTATTGCCCATCCCTAATTGCCCTTGAGAAGGTAGTGGTGAGCTGCCTTCTTGAACCGCTGCAGTCCATTTGGTGTAGGTACACCCACAGTGCTGTTAGGAAGGGAGTTCCAGGATTTTGACCCAGTGACAGTGAAGGAACGGCGATATAGTTCCAAGTCAGGATGGTGTGTGACTTGGAGGGGAACTTGCAGGTGGTGGTGTTCCCATGTATTTGCTGCCCTTGTCCTTCTAGTTGGTAGAGGTTGTGGGTTTGGAAGGTGCTGTCTAAGAAAACATTCACTGCCTCCACCACCAACGCAGAGTGGCAGCAGTGTGTACCATCTGCAAGATGCACTGCAGCCACGCACCAAGGCTCCTTAGACAGCACCTTCCAAACCCGCGACCTCGACCAACTAGAAGGACAAGGGCAGCAAATACATGGGAACACCACCACCTACAAGTTCCCCTCCAAGTCACACACCATCCTGACGTGGAACTATATCGCCGGTCCTTCACTGTTGCTGGGTCAAAATCTCTTCCACCAGCACTGTGGGTGTACCTACCTCACATGGACTGCAGTGGTTCAAGAAGGCAGCTCACCACCACCTTCCCAAGGGCAATTAGGGATGGGCCCACATCCCATGAACAACTCACTGATTGACACAGTGATATCAATATTCACTTTAATATTCATTTTGTTCCTTCAAATTTTGGGTGACCTTCAGAAATTGAGATTCTTTTGAATATTCTAGTAATTGGTTTGGAAGTGTTCTTGAATTTGAAAGGCTTCTTGTCGCCGTGCGTTATATAATTCTGATTGCAGTGGGAGAAACGCATTGTTGATTTAGTCCTGTCCCTCCACAGGTCGCTGAACATATCACTTTAAACTTTCCAAATTAAAGAAAACCACAGACAAATTGACCATCTGTGAAGACCCCGAATGAGGCGAACCAAACCAGGTGTCTTTCGATCAACAAATTAACTGTTTGATTAGAAAAAAACTGAATTCTTAAACACGACTAAGATATAAACTACATTTAAAATAGAAAACGAGTGTCTTTGCAGATTTACGCTCCTACCGATGTGGAATCTTCCAATGTGGAACAGTCCAAGGTTGTTTGAAGTCCTCGCAGCCGTCTGATGGGGAAAAAAAAGGTTCTTCAACAGGACAACAGTCAGCAGTCTAGTTCAGCAGTTCTTTTCCAGCGATGAATTCAGCAATTACAGCTCAGTCGTTGAAGTGATTTCTTAAAAGAAAATAACCAATCAATCTGGCTTGACCTTTCAGAATTCTGAATTTCACAGAATATTACAGAATTTCAGACTGTAATAAATAGGGCTTAAACAGACATAGGGAGAGCGTTCCTATTTCCTTCAGTATATGCTGGCAGACAGTCTGTGTGTCTGTGTCTCAACTGTCTCTGCAAAGGCCAGTTTTTCAACTAGTTTCAAAATTAAATGGCAACATTGGAAATCCTGTCCTTGGTCTCTGAATGGCTGTATCCAGGGCAACCAAGATGCACTTTCCTCGCTAACTTCTGATACTGGCTTGTTCTCCCTCTCTGTATGGTTGCATCCAACGGCAACCAGAATGCACCTTCTCTAACTCCTGAGACTTGCTTGTTCTGAAAGCAGTACTGATCCTTTGCTGTTTTAAAGACACACCGCACACTCCCCCGCCCCCCCGCCCCCCCCCCAAAAAAAACAGCAAGATCATAACAGCGTCCATATTTGCGGCAGTGTCATGATGTGAAAACGTTCTTGGGAGTGCTTCATGATGTGAGTTTACTTTTCACAGTCTGTTGTCAACTATTTTTAAATGAATGCCTTTACATCCACTGCAAGTTTTCAGTACTTTCGACTGTCAAGGCAAGTTTTCAAACTTGCCTATTCATGGATTTTTCAGAAGACTTATTTTTACTTCACTTTCCTCAGTTTTTACAGTGCACTTGTTCATTCTTTTGTACCAAGGATAGATTGCGAGCTTTCACTTCTGTCACGGCAAGGGAAATCACATTTTGAAAAACACACAACTTTACTTGATGAGTCACACTCCACTGTATTATAAAATGAACACAAAGGATTTATTCATAGGCACACAATCCTATCGTATGGATATTATAAACCCATTAATTATCGTCAAACACAGAACGAAAAGGGCACTTTGAGGGGCTAAAATAATTCAAAAATTAAATAAGTGGAAAACAAATAGCTAATGAGTACATGAGTCAATTCCTTAATTTATTCATGCATTCCTCATTTACTTATTAGCAAACATGTTTTCTAATTGTTTCATTCACTTACATTGATATCTTAACCCAATTGACAAATATATTGGCATATTCAGTGCTCGGTTGGTTTATTCGCATGCAGCTCAGTCCAATGCAGATGTTGAGGTTATTGCTCCCGACAGTGTGTGGCTTCAAATCTGCCTTGTGTTACGACCTTGTGATTGGATGTGAAATTTCTGAGCCACGCTAAAACTTGATTATCAAGTGTTTTTAACCTCAAACTACAATCAAAATAAATACGTGAATGCACAGGCTGGACATTAGGCTCTGTTTATACAAGATATATAGTGAATACTACAGACACAGGTTAGTGCCTCAGAAATTGGCCAACGTAACACATGTTTGTTGGACTTTAAGTGGCCTACTGAGTCCCCAATATTGAGGGCAGAAAATGCACAAATATTTCCTGCTGGAGTACAGTCTCTGCCTCACTGAAATAGGAGGTAAGGCAGTCAGCATGAGTGCAGCCGCCATCATGAAGGAATAACAGCCTGGGGCTTGTTTCTCTAAAAAAAGAGAATCCTGAGGGCTGGCCTGGTAGTGGTCTCTTAGATTATGAAGGGGTTCGATAAGGTAGAAGATGTTTCCACTTACCCGGGAAGACCAAATAGGGGCCATCAATTTAAGATAGTCCCCAATAAATCCAAAAAGGAACTTGGCAGGAACTTCTTTTTCCAGAGAGTGGTGAGAATGTGGAACTCGCTACCACAGGTAGTGGTTGAGGTGAATAGTATCGATGTATTTAAGGGAAAGCTGGATAAACACATGAGGGAGAACAGAATAGAAGGATATGTTGACAGGGTGAGATGTAGAGGGGTGGGAGAGGCTTGTGTGGAGCATAAACACCAGCACAGACCACTTGGGACGAATGGCCTGTTTTTCTGCTGTAGACCCGATGTTATACATGAAATGTAGGGTCCCTGTGCTTCTTGGGGAACACATTGCCCATTTTGGGTCAGCCTCCATGATTCAGTCATCACATGCAGAACTCTCTCAGCACAACGTGACATGAACTGGCACGACGTCCCCTCTCCAGCACTCTTGGAAGGCACCATTCAGTACCTACAGGCTATGGCTGTTTTAGTATTTTGGGCTGCTCTCCTGCCAGCCATCCACGTTTCTATGGGAGTCTCGAGGAACTGAAGATTAATCACTTCGACAAGGAAGCCTGGGAGAAAAAGCAGAAGGACACTGGACAAAAATTGTGGTTTCTTCATTTTCTTCACATGCTTTCACTTATTAATGATAAAGATACTGGAGACGGGAGAAAGAAAGGCTGTTTAACCCGTAGTCAAGGTGAATCCAACGAGGTAAGATAGAGACAAGAAATGCTGGAACCACTCAGCAGGTCTGGCAGCATCTGTGGAAAGAGAAGCAGAGTTAACGTTTCGGGTCAGTGACCCTTCATCCACAGATGCTGCCAGAGCTGCCGAGTGGTTCCAGCATTTCTTGTTTTTATTTCAGATTTCCAGCATCTGCAGTATTTTGCTTTTATTTTAGGTAAGATAGAGTCTGCTCCCTTTCCAATTGACCATGGCGGGGCATTTCAAAGTGAAAAGTCCAGGAATATGTACAAGCAGAGTTGACAACCCGAGCGGGAAAAGACAGCCACTTTTGTGGGAATTTACACCTACTTTGTCCAGGAAAAGCAGTCAGAACATTGAACCTGATGTCTTAAAGCAGGAAGGGTCTTATCCAGGGTCTTGCTGTCTCTGCTGTTTGTACCTCTGTGATCCTCTACTCGGAAACAATCTGGTTTTAGATCAATTTTATGAGGCCCCCTCACACTAGTGCCCCCCCCCCACCTGCTCCACCCGCCCCCCCCCCATGCTTGTCATGTCATCTACCGTCCGAATTGGTGCATCTCTCCTGACCACGGCTACAGAAAAGTGACAGCAGCCCTTCACTTGCTGCTGCTCCCCAATAAGGTAGCCCAGCTCAGGCGCTGCTGCAGTACATTGTGAAAAACACATCAGTAAATATGCAAGTGGGCTGAGTCTCATCGGCATGCAAGGTAAACCACTTGGAGCACTGGTGGAAAGAGAGGAAGAAAGAAAAGACAGACAGACAGAAAGAACTTTCATTTCTATCGCGCCTTTCTTGACCTCAGGATGTCCCAAATAAAGGCCTGCTCGGGTCTGCAAATGAAACCCGACCCGAGCCCGACAGAACCACATCCGACCGAGCCCAACCTGGCCCGAGTCTTTTAATTCTTTCCCGCTCCCGAGCCGACCCGACCACCGCAATAAAGTTGATTCCATTAAAGAGGTCGCGCTCCACCTTTGATGGAATCACTCACTTGCAGACCCGTGGGGAGTGTTTCCCGCCTTGACGTCCTGGCTGTCACTGTGTCCGACCCAGCCCGACCTGACCCGAGCCCGAATGCCGGACCCGGAAGAGCGACCCGACCCGACCCGGAACCCGGAACCCGGCACGTGTCGTCGGGTCCTGTTGGGTTCGGGTCAGGTAGTCATGCTCTGGTCCCAAAGTGTTTCACAGACGATGGTGCGTTTTAAGTGTAGTCACTGTTGTAATGTCGGGAGCACAACTCAAGATTAGCAACTGGAAACATAAAGGGGGAACTGCAAAGAAATATTTTAATGCAATGGATAATTAGAATCTGGAATGCATGAGCAGAAGTTGAAATTGAAGTTGAAAAATATTCAAGGACTGTGATTAGAGTAAATAGCTGGAATGTGAAGTTTGCACCAGCAAAGACAGCTTAGGCCAAAAGACCTCCTTTTCCTGACTGAAATTCCTATGATACTGGGTCAACTGGTCAGAAAATGAAAATGTCTTGAGGGAAAATGGAGATAAAACACCAGGATTTAGGGACAAAAAACTCCGAGACTAGGCTGATGTCAGCACAGAGGAAAAAGGAAAGAAATCAATGTGTAAATAAGATGAGTAAATGGAAGAGTCCAGCTGTGATGATAAACAGATTCTCATTCTGGTCTTTGCAGGCAACCTCAAGGCTCTAAGTGCCAAGTGATTGAATGCAGTCTGCTATCATCGCGTCACATTCGGCAGGCAAAATGAGGGCTCAGAACGCTCATTTACTGTTTGTTTTTTTTTAAATATAGTAATTAGATCATTCTCACACACATCTGTCTGCATGCTGTCATGAAAACTGCTGCCTCTTTTGCAGGGAGAATCTGCTGTGGTTCAAGCACAGCCTTTAGCACAGTGTCTGTATCATGAAACATCGACTGTATAATAAATCATCGTCTGTATAATGAACCATCATCTGTATCATAAAACAACATTCTCTGTCGAATGAACTATTGTCTGTATAATGAACTAATATTGTCTGTATAATAGGCCAACATCATCTGTATAATGGACAATCGTCTGCACACTGAACCATCGTCTGTCTACTGAACAATCGTCTGTATACTGAACAATTGTCTGTATACTGAACCATCGTCTGTATACTGAACCATCGTCTGTATACTGAACCACCGTCTGTAGAACCATCGTCTGTATACTGAACCAAAATCTGTATACTGAACAATCGTCTGTATAATGAACCACCATCTGTATACTGAACCATCGTCTGTATACTGAACCATCGTCTGTATACTGAACCATTGTCTGTATACTGAACCATCGTCTGTATACTGAACCACCGTCTGTATACTGAACCACCGTCTGTATACTGAACCATCGTCTGTATACTGAACCATCGTCTGTATACTGAACCATCGTCTGTATACTGAACCACCGTCTGTATACTGAACCATCGTCTGTATACTGAACCACCGTCTGTATACTGAACCACCATCTGTATACTGAACCATCGTCTGAATAATGAACCAACATCATCTGTAGAATTAATCGTCCTCTGTACAATGAACCAACATTGTTCTGTATAGTGAACCATTGTCCCTATAATGAACCAAGATCTGTATAATGGACCAACATCATCTGTATAATGAACCATGGTCTGTAAAATGAACCAACATTGTCGGTATAATTAACCAACATTGTCAGTGCAATGAATCATCGTCTGTATAATTAACCATCATCGTCAGCAGAATGAACCACCATCTGTATAATGAACCAACATCGTCTGTATAAATGAACATACATTGTCTGTATAATGAAGCAACTTCTTTTTTTATTGGTTCTTGGGATGTGAGCATCACTGGCAAGGCCAGCATTTATTGCCCATCCCTAATCGCCCTTGAGAAGGTGGTGGTGAGTTGCCCTCTTGAAGCGCTTCAGTCCATGGGATGTATGTACACCCACAGTGCTGTTAGGGAGGCAGTTCCAGGATTTTGACTCAGTGACAGTGAAGGAACGGCGATATAGTTCCAAGTCAGGGAAGTATGTGGCTTGGAGGGGAACTTGCAGGTGGTGGTGTTCCCATGCGTTTGCTGCCCTTGTCCTTCTAGGTAGTAGAGGTCACAGATTTGGAAGGTGCTGTCTCAGGAGCCTTGGTGCATTGCTGCAGTGCATCTTGTAGATAGTACACACTGCTGCCACTGTGTGTCGGTGGTGGAGGGAGTGAATGTTTGTAGATGGGGTGCCAATCAAGCGGACTGCTTTGTCCTGGATGGTGTCGAACTTCTTGAGTGTTGTTGGAGATGCACCCATCCAGGCAAATGGAGAGTATTCCATCACACTCCTGACTTGTGTCTTGTAGATGGTGGACAGGCTTTGGGGAGACAGGAGGTGAGTTGCTCGATGCTGAATTCCCAGTCTCTGACCTGCTCTTGTAGTCAGAGCATTTATGTGGTTGGTTCAGTTCAGTTTCTGGTCAGTGGTAACCCCCAGGATGTTGATAGTGGGGGATTCAGCGATGGTAATGCCATTGAACATCAAGAGGAGATGGTTAGATTCTCTCTTGTTGGAGATGGTCATTGCCTGGCACTTGTGTGGCGCGAATGTTACTTGTCACTTATCAGCCCAAGCCTGGATGTTGTCCAGGTCTTGCTGCATCTGGTCATGGGCTGCTTCAGTATCTGAGGAGTCAGAATGGTTCATATTACAACCCAACATCATCTGTATAATGAAACAATATTCTCTGTCTTGTTATGACTGAGGTGGGAGGAGTGACTGTTTATTCTCGTTCCACTTCTCCACAGGTCACAACATATATTTAAACTTTTTCCCACTTACCAATACAATCAATCATAGGTTCTATTTTTATCCAAGAAGATAGCACATCAACCAGGTTTCTTCAATAAACAACAACATGATCAGTTTATTATAAAGCAAGTCTTAACCAGCAATGAAACAAAGCATAAACACACAGATGGAAATATAAAAGTTCCCTTTTTACCTTAGCCACCCACACACACACACACACACACACACACACACACACACACACACACACACACACACACACACACACACACACACACACACACACACACACACACACACACACACACACACACACACACCCCGAAACCGAAAAAAATTGACATTTACTCTTTGGAGCTCTAGTACAGAAATAAAGCAAAAAAAAATTTCATTGGCCAAAATACTTGCTAACTCTTGAAGAAAAAAAAAGATCTAAAAGATGTCAGAAGTCCTTTTTTGTTTTGGCGCCCCAAACATGTATAGACGTCTGTCACTGGGATCTTCCGAGAACAGTTCTTGACAGGCGACATTGAGGATCAGTTTGGGCAATTGTACCAAGGGACGATTGAACATGAGGCTAAAGGTCAATTCTTTAATTGGTCCGTGACCCCTTTTCTAATGTGCTTAGACCAGACCAGGAGTATCAATAGATAGATGATTTGTGCACCACTTTTGGGTTTTGTGCTTTGAATGCAGGATTCCAGTTGAAGATTAGCAATCCTCTTGGTAACTCAATGAGAACATATAAACTATATTCTCTCACTTTTAATTGCTCTTTCTCCTGCAAGCATGGCAGGTGAATTTTTTTCAAGAATAGGATGCTCCACTGTCAGTTTAGAAGAAGTGTGATTCAAGTTGTAAGACAGGAATGTAGTTTTATTTTCCTGAATCTCAAGTCCTTGAAATCTACTGGGCAAGGCAGTATTAGCTTGGGAGAGGGTGCGTTTGATTTGAGTGTGGGGCCCACTTATTCCAATGGTATGTAGAGTCTCTCTGGCTCACTCTGTTGGCTTGCACTGGCGTATGATGAGTTGTTCGACAGTCAACTTGACACAAGATTGTAAAATAAGCACTCCAGCATGGTGAAACCAAAAAACAAAACTACTGAGTGCTGGTTCCAACTTGCCTTGGAATTAGAAGTTTTTGGGTTCGAGTTCCCACTGCAGAGACGAGAGCACAAAATCCAGGCTGACACTCCCTGCACAGTACTGAGGGAGTGCTGCAGTGTCAGAGGTGCTGTCTTTCACAGACTACGATCATCACCTGAAGGAAGGTGACAATCGCTGAGAACGTAAGAATCAAAGTTCTCCTGCCTGCCAGTTCCTCGAAGCTGCTGCAGCCAGGGGGAATCCTCAGTTTGCTGGCAAGGCGTTTTTTTTTGTTACAAAAATATGCCAAAAGCATTTGACAGACTTTTCCTTCTCTAGTATTGCTTCTGTTGGATTTGCACAACTAAACACATAGCACTGTCCTTTTCCATTAACCTCCTCTCAGAGGTCACTGAGGTCTCTCATGCTTTAGAATCTGAATAAATTGTATCTGTTTTGCAACACCAATTGAGTAAGACAGGACAGTGGAACTCACAAATACAAACAGATGTTGCATGAAAAGACATTTCAACTTAAAGAAAGGAATCTGGAAAGACTGATGGGTTGCTTCTGATAATTGCCTCTTTGTGCCTTTGTTCATTGTGACAGAGAGCTATTTCTGTCCAAAGAGAGTAAATTTAATCATTGCTTGTTGCAGGCAATGGACAGAAAGCTGAACACACTAGACAAAGCAAAGTTTCACTTTATTTATTGTCCTGACTTTCTCAGAAAGATGACCAAAAACAAATTAGTTTAAAGACTTGACGGCTAATTATCAGTACACAGGGCGACCAGGATCTCTTTGTTAAGTTTTATTTGACACAACATCCTCGTTAAATTCATAAACTTGATTCAGCATAACCGGTTTACAATTGAACTGTCACCCACAAGCAGACTGGTCAGAGTGCATGGAACCTAACCCTGGGGTCCTTCATGTTGAAGGTGCAAAAAGGAATTTGTGTAGCATTCTGGGTGACAACGCAGCTTTCTGACTTGGAAATACATCGCAGTTCCTTCATCACTGCCGAGCCAGAGTTCTCGAATTCTCAAACCAACATCACGAGCGGGACCATCTCAGTGCAAGTTTGAAGCCCATCGTCACCTTCACGGGGTTATTGATGCCTCCATCATGAAAAGAAGTGGAGAAACGTAAGTTTGCTTCAGATTATCCTGTCGTTTTTCAACTTTAGATCACAGGGCACTTGGAGAGGTTTGAGTGAATTAAGGATAGCCAGCACAGATTTGTAAAAGACAGACCATGCTTGACTAATCTAATTGAATTTTTTGATCAAGTTACAGAGAAGGTTGATGAAGGGAATGTGGTGGATATTGTCTGTATGGATTTTAAGACAGCATTTGATAAAGTACCACAGAAAAGGCTGGTTAACAAAATTGAGGCTCATGGAATAGGAGGGTCAGTGTCCAGTTGCATAAAAGATTGTCTTCAGGTCAGAAAACAGCGAGTCATCGTAAACGGTTGTTATCAGACTGGAGGATGGTCGACAGTCATGTCCGCCGAGGGTCAGTTCCAGGGCCACTGCTTTTTTTGCTATCCATAAATGACTTGGATTTTGGAAAATAGAGTAGAATTTTAAAATTCACCAATCAAACCAAACTGGGAGGTGTGGCAAAAAGTGAGGATGATACAAACTGCCTGCAACAGGACAGAGATAGGCTCTTAGAATGGGCAGACAGGTGGCAGATGGAGTTTAACACACAGACATGTGTGACGATGCATTTTGGCGGAAGGGAAAGGTTGAGGCAATGGAGACTTAATGGCACAGTACGAAAGAGTGTGCAGGAAACAGAGGGACCTGGGGGTGGGGGTGCATGTGCATTCATCTCTGAAGGTGGCAGGACATATTGACAGAGTGGTTTGCAAAGCAGATGGGATCTTGGGCTTCATAAATAGAGGCATTGAGTGCAAAAGCAGGGTAGTTATGCTGAACCTTTAGAAAGCTCTCGCTAGGCTCCAACTAGAGTGTTGCGTCGAATTCTGCTCAACACACTTTAGGAAGGATGTGAGGATCCTTGAGAGGGTGCAGAGGAGGATTACATCAGGGATGGGGGATTTCAGCTACAAGGTTAGGTTGGAAAAGCTGGAGTTGTTCTCTTTGGAGCAAAGGAGATTGACGGGAGATTTGTTCGAGGTCTACAAGGTTATGAGAGGCATAAATAAGTTAGACAAGGAAAACTTTTCCCATTAACTGATGAGACAAGGACGAGGGGACAAAGATAGAAGGTTTTGGGCAAGAAATTCAGGGGTGGGTGTGAGGAAGAACATTTTTTTACACGGTAGGTTGTAATGATATGGAACTCGCTGTCCACAAGGGTGTTGGGAGTGGAGACAATCAATGACTTCAAAAGGAAATTGGATGGGCCATTGAAGGAAATAAACTTGCAGGGCTACGGGGATCCAACAGGGGAGCGGGACTGACTGGATCGCTCCACGGAGAACCAGCATGGACTCAATGGGCCGAATGGCCTACCTCTGTGTCATAAGTGACTCTAAATGATTCGATACAGATGATTTCAGATTGTCCTTTCGTCAATTCTCAAGAACTCAAAAGTACCATAACAGAAAGTAAGACGAACATTTCTATAACACCGTTCCCAGCCGCAGGATGTCCCAAAGTGCTTTGCGGCCAAGGAGGTACTTTTGAAGTGCAGTCACTGTTGTACTGTAGGAAATGCAGTAGGTAATTTGTGCACAGCAAGCTCCCACAAACAGCAATGCATTAATGACCATGACAATGTTGATTGAGGGATAAATATTGACCAGAACTCCTCAGCTCTTCTTTGAAATAGCATCTTTTACATACATCTGCAAGGGTAAATGGGACTTCGCTTTAACATGTAGTCAGAAAGACAATGGCTGGAATTTTCCGCCCCCCCCCCCAGTCCAATCAAAGCCCTTAAGTGGCCAATTACCTCTCTCTTAAGGACCTCTTCTCCCACCGCGTGTATTTTACCCTTGGTGACTAGACAGCAAAGGCATTTGGAGTGAAACCCGGCGGCCTTCTTGCTGGCTGGGGAGGACCCTCCTGCTCGGGTGGACTGTGACCCACGGAGGGCTGTCTCCAAAGCCCCAACCGCACAACACTCCCCCACCAAAACCCCCCTAACTGGGGCCTGCCCGATTGTCCCCATGAAGGTCCTAAAAACGTACCTTGGTTCCGGGACCGCCCTCCCTCTTGCCTCCAATGGTTGGGTTGCAGTCTCAGCAGTGGCCACAGCTCCCGGTGGCGCGACTGGGACCAAGAGCTGACGGCCCGCCGATTGGCCGGCAGCTGCATTTAGGCGGGACTTCCTGCCTCAATGAGGTGGAAGTCCCCCCCAAGACCAATTGAGGGTTCCGGGGAGCGGAAAATCTGGGCAAGGTTCCCCAGGCCCGGCGGAGGCGGGCTCGCCGCTGACCTTTCGGCCAGTGGGTGGGGCCTCCCGCCCAACGTAAAGTTCCAGCCAACATCTGCGATCGTGCAGCACTCCCTCAGTACTGCAGCGGGAGTGTCAGCCCAGATTTTTGCGGACCAGTCTCTGGAATGGAACTTGAACATACAACCTTGTGACTTGGCATCAAAGGTGCTGCCCACAGAGCTATCATCAACATTTGCTTAGCCTATGAATGGCATGGTAATTGTAAAGCTCGGGTGAAGAGTCGGCACTCTCTGACGCAGAAAAAGAATCTTCAATTTGAAAAAGTGATGTCAGAGTTGTGGTCAAGCCCAAAGAACTATAGCTAAGTGATTGATTTATTTTATATAGCTTGGTGTATAATTAATCATATAATTAAGTTTAGTATTTAATTAATCAGATCGGGGGGTGGGGGGTGGTGTTAAATTAAAATTAACTAACTGGAGGATACCAACATTCAAATGTTCTCAAGCTTTCATTACGTTCAAATCCAACAACAGAATAAAAAGATTAAGTGTAAGACAAAATTTAGGAGCTGAAATAAAAACAAGGAACAGAGCAGAGGGTTGGAGTAGCTTAAAAAGGAGCCCCTAATTTTCGGTAAATTTTGATGAAATAAATACAACAAGGTTGGATAGGGATTACAGTGCAGCTGAGGTGGCACAACAGTAGCATGTGGGAGTTTGTGGAGAGAATTAAGAATGAGAGATGATTCCACTGAAAAGTATAAAATTCTTCAGGGGAGATGCTGAGAGGCTGTTTTTCCTGGATGGAGAGTCGAAAACGAAGGGGTCACAATCTCAGAATAAGGGATCGGCCATTTCAGACTGAGATGAGGAGGAATTTCTCCACTCAGAGGGTTGTGAATCTGTGGAATTCTCTACCCCAGGTGGCTGTGGCTACTCAGTCACTGAAACATAGCAACATAGAAAATAGGAGCAGGAGTGGGCCATTCGGCCCTTCGAGCCTGCTCTGCCATTCATTATGATCATGGCTGATCATCCAACTCAGTATCCTGTTCCCGCTTTCCCCCCATATCCTTTGATCCCTTTTGCCCCAAGAGCTAAATCTAACTCCTTCTTGAAAACATACAATGTTTTGGCCTCAACTCCTTTCTATGGTAGTGAATTCCACAGGCTCACCACTCTCTGGGTGAAGAAATTTCTCCTCATCTCAATCCTGAAAGGTTTACCCCGTATCCTTAGACTATGACCCCTGGTTCTGGACTCCCCCACCATCGCGAACATCCTTCCTGCATCTACCCCGTCAAGTCCTGTTAGAACTTTGTAGGTTTCTATTAGATCCCCCCTCACTCTTCTGAACTCCAGCGAATATAATCCTAACTGACTCAATCTCTCCTCATACGTCAGTCCCACCATCCCAGGAATCAGTCTGGTAAACCTTCGCTGCACTCCCTCTATAGCAAGAGCATCCTTCCTCAGATAAGGAGACCAAAACTGCACACAATATTCCGGGTATGGCCTCACCAAGACCCTGTATAATTGCAGCAAGACATCCCTGCTCCTGTTTCGAA
Organism: Heterodontus francisci; assembly: GCF_036365525.1. Classification (NCBI taxonomy): domain Eukaryota; kingdom Metazoa; phylum Chordata; class Chondrichthyes; order Heterodontiformes; family Heterodontidae; genus Heterodontus; species Heterodontus francisci. Next base: position 16,513,573 of record NC_090417.1, read on the forward strand.
TCCTCTCGCTATGAAGGCCAACATACCATTTGCCTTTTTTACCGCCTGTTGCACCTGCATGCTTACCTTCAGCGACTGGTGTACGAGAACACCCAGGTCTCGTTGCATATTCCCCTCTCTCAGTTTATACCCATTCAGATAATAATCTGCCTTCCTGTTTTTGCTACCAAAGTGGATAACCTCACATTTATCCACATTATACTGTATCTGCCATACATTAGCCCACTCACTCAACTTGTCCAAATCACCCTGAAGCCTCTGCATCCTCCTCACAACTCACCCTCCCACCCAGTTTTGTGTCATCTGCAAATTTGGAGATATTACATTTAGTTCCCTCGTCTGTATTCAAGACTGTGATCGATAGATTTTGGGGTATTTAGGGAATCGAGGGATATGGGGACAGTGCAGACGAGGTAGAAGATCAGCCATGATCTTATTGAATGGGAGAGCAGGCTTGAAGGGCCAAATGGCCTACTTCTGCTCCTATTTCTTGTGTGAACTTGATCTCATCCAAAATTCTGCTGCCCGTATCCTAACTTGCATCGAATTATGTTCACCTCTGTGCGTGCTAACCTACTTTGACTCACAGCTTTAATTTAAAATAGTCATTCTTGCTTTCAAATTCCTTCATGGCCTCGCTCCTCCCTATCTCCATAATCTCCTCCACCTATCTGCACTCCTCCAACAGTGCCACATCTCAGATTTCCATCGTTCCACCACTGGTGGCCATGCTTTCAGTTGCCGAAGCCTCAAACTCTGGAATCCCCTCCCTAAACCTCTCTGCCACTCTTACCTCGCTCTCCTCCTTTATGGCACTCCTGAAAACCTACCTCTGTGACCAAACTTTTGGTCATCCGCCCTATATATATATATTTGTATGGCTGGGGAAGCAGTTATAGTTCGATATCACGGTTAACCTGCCCTAACATCTACTTATGCGGCTTAGTGTGAATTGTTGTCTGCTAGCGCTCCTGTGAAGCATCTTGGAATGTTTTACTCGGTTAAAGGCGCTATTAAAATGCAGGTTGTTGTTGTTTATTTACAAACTGAAGGAGCAACACTGATGAGGGATGTGTAACTGAAGTGCTTTGCACACTTGAAAAGAAAGCTTTCTCAACTGTACGTTGTCTTGGCCCATGATCCCTCACACTCCACTATACGGAGCCATTGAAGTGCATGGCCAGAGTCACAGAGTCATAAGGGCGCAGGAGGAGGACATTTGTCCCATCGAGTCCATGCCAGCTCTCTGTTGAGAAATCCACTTGGTCCCACTCCCCCGCTCCATTCCCGTAGCCCTGCAAGTGCCCATCCAATTTCCTTTTGAAATCATTCATCGTCTCTGCTTCCAGTAGTGCAGTCAAAAAGGCAAATGGGATCTTAATTATTGAAAGAACCACAAAGAGAAAAATTGGTAAGATGGACTGTTACTGATAATTTCCTTTCAGCTGCCGTTTCGAGGGATACACTGTCCAATTGGTTATAATCGGCCCTGATCGGTTTTTTTCATTAAGTTTTATGACTTTATGACTTATTAAAGTCATATTTCCTGCCTGCTGTGAATTACAGGGGCAGTAATTCAGTCTATTTGGGGTCACAATATTGCTCAGTCCTTATGGTCTCAGATTAATCACTTTTATTAGGTTCTAATTTAGCACCTAGACAGACCCACACATGGATACAGATGCACAGGCTGTTTTCTTCAATGCCACAGCGATTGCTCCATGTCGGTTTAATGAGGTTGTACATCACAACTATCACACAGCCAATCTTTGGTGCAACCCTTTTTACAGCACCCCTTCCCTACTTCTTGCAGCTGGGGAACTTGATCACAATATTTATTGATGTCTGCGCTGCAAGTTCAATGAGAAGAGGTTTGCAACTAATCATTTCATGTGAGACCAGTCGCCTTAAATCTCTGTCAGAAAATGACCCGTCACCTCTGTGCACCCTGCTTTCAAAGGGAAGGCACGCCAATAGACTTACTAACTTCTCACCTGCAGATGTCGCTGGCAGCAAAAGGCCCTTTGTTACAGGCAGCTCCATGAAATGATATTTTGCTGTCATTCGAAAGCAAAAACATCTATTCGCTCTCTTTCGAGGTCCACTATAACACTTGGACCATTGTGGAAAACGTATGTTTACAAGTTATAAACGTTTGCAGAAAGAATCCGTTCTTGACAGTTACCCACATGCTGCAAATTGTTTAGATCGTCCCCTTTGGTTACCTCACTCATCTCTTCCACGATCCTTACCCCGATGGGCTAAAGTCTTCAATTCGGGTGCTGCGCAGCATAAATATCTGTCCACTCTGACGAGACAAGCTGCATAAACATGGGTACATTTTCCCATTCAGGAAGTGATCCCGGCAGTTTGCGGGAAGAGTTAATTCGAGATAGGAACGTGGTCCGTGCAGCAGACGACGCTCTCTCGGATCATCTGTCGTCAAGCGATGATCTCACATTAACCAAGGCGATTCAGATAAACAGGCAAGCAGAGGTTAGAAAATGTAACCATGTTGTCATTCGAGGGGACAGGGAGAGTCTGATCTCGAAAATAGCAGACTCCATTGAATACTTAAAGAAAGTGCAGGCAAAAAATGACTGTCAAAGACAGGAAAGGCGGGAAAAGCATCAAAAGGCAGCAGCATCTCACTGCAGTAGGTGTGGCTGAGTGAGGCACTGGTGCGAAATTTGCCCAGCCAGAGAAGTGGAGTGTTTCGAATGTAAAAAGAGGGGGCACTTTCAAATGGTACGATGCAGCAAGAAACCAAGGCTGCAAAATAGAAAAGGCAAATCCAAAGAAAATAAAAAAGTTAACAAAGTACAAGATGCGCAAAGTGTTGAATTACTGTTTCTGGGAGAAATCCACGGTTTAAGTGAAGATTCCTGGACATTAGAGATTCTTGTCGGAGGCTATCAGACAAGATTCAAACTGGGCACTGCAACAGCAGTTTCAGCACTGGCAGACACAGAACTGTGGCTGAAGAAAGTCAGCATCAGATCGACAGGTAAAACACTGGATGGGCCTGGAGGCAGTGAGCTGAAGGTATCAGGAGAGTTGAAATCGCTTCTGAGTTACTGCAGAAAAGAAATTCCTGACATTATTTATAATCAAAAATCAGAACGGCTCTCTATGAAGGAGAAAAGCTTGCATAGATTTACATTTAATATGCATAGCTGAAGAGCTTAAAGGGATAAAGGAACAGCCAAGGAATTTTAGGGCCAGATTCACCAATTGATTCAAAGGATTGGGAAAACTAAAAACAGCCGACCACATCACATTAAGAAAGCATGCAGAACTATTGTGTTTATATACACTGAGAAAAGCTCCACACCCAGTCCGAGAGGATGTTCAGAAAGAAATTGAGTTCATGACCAAACAGGAAGTCATTTCAGCTATTACAGAGCTGACTGGATGGTGCCCAGGTATGCTTCCAGTGAAGAAACCAAATGGGTCCATTCAAATTTGTGTAGACCAATTAAACAAGGCTGTAGAGCGGGAAATTCATCCAATGGCATCAAGTGGATGAGAGTTTGGCAAAGCGAGGGAAAAGTAGGATTTTCACTACATGAGAGGCGAACAGGAGATTTTTGCAAGTACCTTTGAATGAAGAATATAAATTATTGATGACTTTTATAACATAACTTGGAAGATTCAATTTTCACAGATTGCTTTTGGGAATTACGTCAGTGCCGGAGAATTTCCAAAGAACGATGTGCAGATATCCGGGGGGCAGCTCCGGGTTGGCCCGGTCTCGGGGGGCAGTTCCGGGTGAGCCCTATCTCGGGTGGCAGTTCTGGGTGAGCCCTGTCTCGGGTGGCAGTTCTGGATGGGATCATCTTGGGTGGCAGTTCCGGGTGGGCTCGGTCTCGGCTGGCAGTTCCCGGTGGGCTCTGTCTCGGGTGGCAGTTCCGGGTGGGCTCTGTCTCGGGTGGCAGTTCCGGGTGGGCTCTGTCTCGGGTGGCAGTTTTGGATGGGATCATCTTGGGTGGCAGTTCCGGGTGGGCTCGGTCTCGGGTGGCAGTTCCGGGTGAGCCCTGTCTCGGGTGGCAGTTCCGGGTGGGCTCTGTCTCATGGGGGCAGTTCCGGGTGAGCCCTGTCTCGGGTGGCAGTTCTGGATGGGATCATCTTGGGTGGCAGTTCCGGGTGGGCTCGGTCTCGGCTGGCAGTTCCCGGTGGGCTCCGTCTTGGGTGGCAGTTCCAGATGAGCCCTGTCTCGGCTGGCAGTTCCGGGTGGGCTCTGTCTCGGGTGGCAGTTCTGGGTGAGCCCTGTCTCGGCTGGCAGTTCCGGGTGGGCTCTGTCTCGGGTGGCAGTTCCGGGTGAGCCCTGTCTCGGGTGGCAGTTCTGGGTGGGCTCTGTCTCGGATGGCAGTTCCGGGTGAGCCCTGTCTAGGGTGGCAGTTCCAGGTGGGCTCTGTCTCGGGTGGCAGTTCCGGGTGGGCTCTGTCTAGGGTGGCAGTTCCAGGTGGGCTCTGTCTCGGGTGGCAGTTCCGGGTGGGCTTGGTCTCGGCTGGCAGTTCTGGGTGGCACTGTCTCGGCTGGCAGTTCTGGGTGGGCTCTGTCTCGGGTGGCAGTTCCGGGTGAGCCCTGTCTTGGGTGGCAGTTCCGGGTGGGCTCTGTCTAGGGTGGCAGTTCCGGGTGGGCTCTGTCTCGGGTGGCAGTTCCGGGTGGGCTCGGTCTTGACTGGCAGTTCCGGGTGGGCTCTGTCTCGGGTGGCAGTTCCGGGTGGGCTTGGTCTCGGATGGCAGTTCCGGGTGGGCTTGGTCTTGGCTGGCAGTTCCGGGTGAGTCCTGTCTCGGGTGGCAGTTCCGGGTGGGCTTGGCCTCGGCTGGCAGTTCCGGGTGGGCTCTGTCTCGGCTGGCAGTACCGGGTGAGCCCTGTCTAGGGTGGCAGTTCCCGGTGGGCTCTGTCTCGGGTGGCAGTTCCGGGTGGGCTCTGTCTCGGGTGGCAGTTCCGGGTGGGCTCTGTCTCGGGTGGCAGTTCCGGGTGGGCTTGGTCTCGGCTGGCAGTTCCGGGTGGGCTTGGTCTTGGCTGGCAGTTTCGGGTGAGTCCTGTCGAGGGTGGCAGTTCCGGGTGGGCTTGGTCTCGGCAGGCAGTTCCGGGTGGGCTCTGTCTCGGCTGGCAGTTCCGGGTGAGCCCTGTCTAGGGTGGCAGTTCCTGCTGGGCTCTGTCTCGGGTGGCAGTTCCGGGTGGGCTCGGTCTCGGCTGGCAGTTCTGGGTGACCCCTTTCTAGGGTGGCAGTTCCCGGTGGGCTCTGTCTAGGGTGGCAGCTCCCGGTGGGCTCTGTCTCAGGTGGCAGTTCCGGGTGGGCTCGGTCTCGGCTGGCAGTTCTGGGTGAGCCCTGTCTAGGGTGGCAGTTCCCGGTGGGCTCTGTCTAGGGTGGCAGTTCCGGGTGGGCTCTGACTCGGCTGGCAGTTCCGGGTGAGCCCTGTCTAGAGTGGCAGTTCCGGGTGGGCTTGGTCTCGGCTGGCAGTTCCAGATGAGCCCTGTCTAGGGTGGCAGTTCCCGGTGGGCTCTGTTTCGGGTGGCAGTTCCGGGTGGGCTCTGTCTCGGCTGGCAGTTCCGGATGAGCCCGATCTAGGGTGGCAGTTCCCGGTGGGCTCTGTCTCGGGTGGCAGTTCCGGGTGGGCTCGGTCTTGGCTGGCAGTTCCGGGTGAGCCCTGTCTAGGGTGGCAGTTCCCGGTGGGCTCTGTCTCGGCTGGCAGTTCCGGGTGGGCTCTGTCTTGTCTGGCAGTTCCGGGTGAGCCCTGTCTATGGTGCCTTTTCCCGGTGGGCTCTGTCTCAGGTGGCAGTTCCGGGCGGGCTGGGTCTCGGCTGGCGGTTCCGGGTGGGCTCTGTCTCAGGTGTCAGTTCCGGGTGGGCTCTGTCTCGGGGGGCAGTCCTGGGTTGGCTCTGTCTCGGGGGGCAGTCCTGGGTTGGCTCTGTCTCGGGGGGCAGTCCTGGGTGGGCTCTGTCTCGGGGGGCAGTCCTGGGTGGGCTCTGTCTCGGGGGGCAGTCCTGGGTGGACTCTGTCTCGGGGGGCAGTCCTGGGTGGGCTCTGTCTCGGGGGGCAGTCCTGGGTGGGCTCTGTCTCGGGGGGCAGTCCTGGGTGGACTCTGTCTCGGAGGGCAGTCCTGGGTGGACCCTGTCTCGTTTGGCAGGTCCAGATGGGCTTTCTCTCAGGTTGCAGTTCTGGGTGAGCTCTGTCTTCGGTGAGAGGGTTGGTCTGACGATAGATCTTGGTGCTGGGCTGGATCTCAGCAAGGGTGGACAGGTGGGCACTGAGGGACATTTGCATATTAACTGAGGGAGTAGCAAAGGCAAAGATGCCAAGACAAGTTCTTCTCTGCAAGGACAGAGCTGCAGAGACCTACTGATCAGCTGGCATGGGTCTCATACACCCTGACCTTGTGGATCCCCTCGGCATGATGCAGCACATCTGACAAGGGAGGACTAGGAGGCAGCTGTGCCTGCCCGTGAAGCTGCATGAGGAGAATGATACCAGCCAGTCATGCCAAGAAGGGCCCACCTGCACCAGCGCATTGACTGAACTCAAATCTCCAAATGTCTGAGTGACATTGTCATTGAAGACCACGGCTTTCCAGGGAGGTTGTCACCGACTAATGCACCCTGCTGCAGGACGAGTTGCGACCTATGGGATTTGGGTGTCGTCCGATGCCAGTGGCCCTGAAGATCACCATGGCATTCAACTTCTACACATGTGAATCTTTCCAGAGATCCACTGGGGACATGTGTCAGGTATCACAGCATCAAGGAGGTGTCCAATGCCCTATTCAAGAGGGCCAGCGACTATGTGCACTGCTGGACTGACCCTGACAGTCAGGCCAAGAGGGCGACTGGATTCAGGGCCATCGCGGGATTCCCCCGGGTGTGAGGTGTGATAGACTGCATGCATGTGTCCAGCAAAGCTCCAACGGACCAGCCAGCCTCCTTCATCAACAGGAAGGGCTTCCGTTCCATCAACATTCAACTGGTCTGTGACCATCGAAAGTGTTTCTGGCAGCCTGCAGATGTGAGCCCTCTTCCCGGGAAGCAGCCACGATACCTACATACTTCGACAGTCCGTTGCCAGAGCCTTTCAGGCCCTCTGCTTGCCTTCAAGGATGGATTTTGAGGACAAGGGCTACCCATTGAAGACATGGCTAGTCACGCCTGTAAGGAGCCTTCGCAATATGGCGAAGGAGAGATACAACACTTTGCCATGGCTCCTTCCGAGCGACCACTGAGCAGACCATTGAGATTCAGCTGCCTCGGCTGATCCGCTGGAGCCCTGCACTGTACCCCAACAAGGGTCTCGCTTATCTTGGTGGCATGTTGTGCTTTGCACAACCTCCAAGAACACAAGAAACAGGAGCAGGAGGGGACCAGATGGCCCATCAAGCCTGCTCTGCCATTCAATATGATCATGGCTGATCTTTGGCTTCAACTCCACTTTCCCGTCTGCTTGTCAGATCCCTTGATTCCCCAAGAGATCAAAACTCTGGCTACGCCCATCTTCAATAAATTCAACGATGGAGCATCCACAACCCTCTGGGGTTGAAAATTCCAAAGATTCACAACCCTTTGAGTGAAGAAATTCCAAAATGATTGGCCCCTTCTCTGGTTTTAGATTCCACGACCAGTGCAAACGACCTCTCAGTGTCCACCCTCTGGCCTCTTGAGCATCCCCAATTTTCATCACTGCACCATTGGCAGTCATGCCTTCAGCTTGATGGACAATGAGTTCCCTCTCGAAATCTCTCCACCTCTCTCTCCTCCTTTAAGATGCTGCTTAAAACCTACCTTGCATCACCTTTCCTGATATCTCTTTTTATTCGTTCATGGGATGTGGGCATCACTGGCAAGGCCAGCATTTATTGCCCATCCCTAATTATCTTTGAGAAGGTGAAGGAGCTATAGAAAAGCAAGTTGTTGAATGTGGGTTGAGAGAAGCTTCAGTTCTTATTGCAGTCAAGTTGCTCCTGAGCACGAAAGCCATCCATCAACCAGCCATGGAATGACGAGACGCACACATTTTTGCGTCCCTTCCAGATCTCAGGAGCCTATTGGTACTTCAACCATAAATAATCAGATAATAAGCTGGAACAGAGCAGCTGTATCTCGACTAATTTATATTTCAAACCAGCTCCCATGGCCAGTCCGTCTTTCTGTCTCCCATCCGAAATTTATATCAGGGAAGTCACTTTCCATCTTCATTCGAGGTGATCTAAATTCTTTTCCCTTGGTGGATGGAAACGTTGCTTTCCTTGAATAGGATTATTCCGATAACTGGCTGATGTGACAATGTGTTCTTATTCTAGTTTCTATGACAATGTGATAAACAGTTATAATTGGTGAGACTGAAATTCGTGCTTATAATACAAGATAGTCACAAAGAAATCCAATCAGCAATTCGGGAGAAATTTCTTTACCCAGAGAGTGGTGAGAATGTGGAACTCGCTCCCACAGGGAGTGGTTGAGGTGAATAGTATCGATGGATTTAAGGGGAAGCTGGATAAACACATGAGGGAGAAAGGAATAGAAGGAGATGCTGATAGGGGGAGATGACAAGGGGTGGGAAGAGGCTCATGTGGAAAATAAACAGAAGCACGGACCAGTTGGGCCGAATGGCCTTTGTGAACTTGATACAATTCTCTGGCTTTGGCAGTGAAATTTCTCATCCGTTGTTGTTTGCTCAGGGATCTGCCACTTTAATTCTGTCGTTTGCTCTTGGCATTTCTTTTCAGGTGAGCAGGGATTTGAGGGAGATGGATGAAAGAAGAGCATCAATGCGCCAGCACTCAAATTAGTTTGATCTCCCATCAGAACCATTCGTCGGAGGCTATGATATACTGACGCTCCATCTCAGAACAAGCCTTTGGGTACTGGCTGAATCTGTTAACAGCAGGGTGTCCAGTAAATGTCTCTCAGGTTTCTGACAATAATCAACTGTGAGTGAAGTGGCAAATGCAGATCACAGTGTCACCATGGAAGAGGAAAATCTCTCCCCAGTGGACCAGAATTGAAAAATAATCTTCATGACACTGCTATGTAGTGGCAAAAAAAGATCAGAGATACACTGACGAAATTGTGTGCGATTCTTTTTCCCCAATCATCACTGAACCTTTATTTAACGTTAAAAAGACTGGAGACCGGATTAAAAGGCTGTTTGACTGCTCCAGCTGGGTAATTCAGTCTGTTTGCTTTCCAATTGCCATGGGAAGGCAGGCTCAATCATAAGACGGCACAGATCACCAGAGGAGGTCTCACATGGTGTCACAATAAACTCCCTGCACATGGAACAGCCTCAGCCTCCCTGGCATGTGACACCAGCACTGTATTCATGTGAAAACCATGGGTTCCAGCACTTGGGACCCAGTGAGGAAGGTGTACTGAGTCGAAAGGTCCTTTGTATTTGCTGACTTGTTTACAACACACCCATTATTCACTTCAATTGAAGTGAATGGAACTGAATCTTGGGCGTTTTATGGGTGACTGATGTTTTGCGTCCTCTTGCAATGCCCAATTTTAGCCCCATGCTCCACTGATCTGTGTCACCTTCTAGCTATGGGCAGAGTTTGAACAACCCTACCTCCTGCCGGCAGGTCCTCCTTCCTGATGGGCTTTACTCAGTCCAAGGTCAAGAAGAACATTATTTTGCAGTAGCTTTCTGCAGGAAATGCTATCTCTCAGTTCGAAAACTTTGCATTCATTTGCATAATGTGCCATGCAGCATTTGCTTCGACATCAAAGCACGCAAGAAATACAGGTCACTGAAGAGCCAGCTAATAATTCCCCGTGAGCGCAACACAACCTGAATGTGTGAAACCCGACAACATCCCTCGCCTTTCCCCCTTTCTTCATTTTACTTCTACAGATCATATTTTGTTGTGGATCCTTCATCAGACGTTCCTTTGGGTGTGTGGCAATGAATTCAGAAAGCTGCAGCTGTACCATCACAGTATATCACTGTTAGTACTCATTATAATTGGGGAGATAGGAGTGTGGAATTCGAAACATACACAGATCAGCTATGATCTCATTGAATAGTGGAGCAGGCTCGAGGGGCCGATGGACTACTTCTGCTCCTCATTCGTATGTTTGTAAACCATGATGCAACTGACACATCGACACTTAATGCCCTTATTTGGAATCAGAAATTAAAATTGGCACGCAGCCTCATTTAAATACTGAAATGAGGGACGTGCTTCCTGAGAGAGGGTGGGGCATCTTGGTCCCTGATTCCAGCTCCATGCAGTTTGAGTTTGAAATCTTTTCAGTGTTAACTACCTACGTTACCAAAGCCACCCATTTTTTGCAGGGTGAAAATGACTCCATTGCCTCTCGTTGTGCATGCTCAATCGATTCAGGAGTGCATTAATGACACTGGGGCCTTGTGCGTATTTCAGCACACAGTGGAGAACTGCAGTCAGAATGGACCCTTTGCAAAATCTACCCGTATGTCTCCAGCTTTGTTTTGTTTCACGCTTTGCTGAGATTCCCTGTGTGTACTCTCTGTGCCTCGGTCCTCCTGGGCTTCAGTGGAATGACGTTTGTGCCTTCGGGCACGTTAACAGCCAATTCATCTTTGACGTGGCAGTATTTCTTGACACCAGCAGGCACATGCGACTTGTCTTTTGACCATTCTGACTTTGCATCAGGGACAAAGACTCACATCTTAGCCGGTTTATGTGTCATTGCCTTCAACTTACTGATAGTGCTCTGTCCAGATTGCTTTGTTTGTCCTTGGGGAGGATGTATATGTGAATCTGATGTGAGTTCTTCTTCTTAACCACTCCCACAGTGCTCAGTTGTGGTATTGGCTCCATCACCTCTTTGGTGATGTCTACATTCTTTCAAGATTCTAATTCTTATGTCAGTTTCCCACTTTACACACAAGCGGGAAATTGCATCCAAAACTACGCTTGAAACTGCACTGGTTGGGTTACACTTCAACCTTCTGCTCAAACTCATTTACAAGATCACACAATCCAGTACTAGCCAGTGCAATCGGGCAGTGTGATTGAACGCAGTCGTTTCTCAACTTCCCCTTTCCCTTAAAATGTATTCCTTGATATATTTAAGAGTGGCAAAGTTTTATTAACCCAGCTGAAAATGGGTTTATCACTAGAAGGAAGCTTTTCGAATAAAGGTTTCCAGAAAAGTGGGGCAGAGCCTAATCTTGAACCAGTATAAAAGCTTTTGGATAACACGAGCACTCGTGGTTTTGGGCTTAATTCAGCAAACACAGATAATATCTTGTCTCAAATAAATATTGACGAGTTCACTTTCCAACATGAAGCCTGATGCGATGGCTGTGCAGATTGGATGCACTGACCACAATACTGTGTCCATTTAAAACTGGCCACTAGTATCACAAATGGTTATTGCTGGGATCAGATCGAGGGCATCACTCAATTCTTAGACTCTTTGGCCCTGTGATATTCTACTTTGCTGATTTGGGCCAATTCTATCATCAACAACAGCACCTTGCATTTATATCGCGCCTGTAAATCACCTCACCTGAGCGTAATCAAACAAAACAAAAGGACAATTTGGGATGGCCAGTAAACGCTGCAATGTTACTTGTTCCTTTCGTGAGAACTATTGTAAGATTCACAGGACTGGAAGTAGCATCCGAAGTAAACATGGGTTTTTATTCTACTTTAAACTAGAACATTTATATATATCTAAAGAAACAGTTACTGCACGAGCCACATCTAAACACATCTCACTCTGCCAGGCAACACCAACAACTCCTTGGTCATGTGTGACACACCATCACTTCCTCCAGTGACCTTCACTTACAGCTTCTGAAGGTGATCCGCTCTTAAAGTTGTCCCACAAGAAATGCCGCCTTCCCAACATCACCCACACTCCAAGAACATCTCAGGAACTCCCTTCCTAACAGCACTGTGGGTGTGCCCACAGTCTCAAGGGCAGTCACTCTCACCTCACCTCTTGCATTCAGCTCTTTTGTCCATGTTTGAACCAAGGCTATAATGAGGTCAGGAGCTGAATGGCCCTGTCGGAACACAAACTGAGTGTCACTGAGCAGGTTATTGCGAAGCAAGTGCCACTTGATGGCACTGTTGATGACACCTTCCATCACTTTACTGATGATTGAGAGTAGGCTGATGGGGCGGTAATTGGCCGGGTTGGATTTGTCCTACTTTTTGTGTACAGGACATACCTGGGCAATTTTCCACATTGCAGGGTAGATGCCAGTGTTGTAGCTGTACTGGAACAGCTTGGCGAGGGGTGCAGCAAGTTCTGGAGCACAGGTCTTCAGTACTACTGCCGGAATGTTGTCAGGGCCCATAGCTTTTGCAGTATCCAGTGCCTTCAGTCGTTTCTTGATATCACGCGGAGTGAATCGAATTGGCTGAAGTTTGGCATCTGTGACAAAAGCAAAATACTGCGGATGCTGGAAATCTGACATAAAAACAAGAAATGCTGGAACCACTCAGCAGGTCTGGCAGCATCTGTAGAAAGAGAAGCAGAGTTAACGTTTCGGGTCCGTGATCCTTCTTCAGAACTAACCCAGTTAGTTCCACCAAACCCAATTTATCCCATAAATATCTACCCACAGAGGAAGCCTCAGCAAGAGTTAAGCCTGGTTTGGCTTATTGAATCTCTCGGAGCTTTGGTAAGTACCTGACACAGTGCACTGTAACTGAGACCACTGGAATATTATCTTTAAACAGGGCGAAAGGACGCTGATAGATTGAGCTGTTTCTTACGTCACTTATTTCACCACGTGATCACTTCACTCCATTACCTTGTGGCTGTGATTCAAACACTGACGAGGAATAATGCTTGGGATTTATTTTTTAATTAGCTCCTTGTAAGCACTGGAACGTTCCCACAGTCCTGGTTACTTTGTCATTTTGCACTGCCCCTGTGACAGTACCAGTGATCCTGTCAAAGTAAATTCCACTTGGAAGTGATTTGGATCGTTTTGCCGGGCTGAGGAAAAATTATGTGCAAGTCCCTCGTCATCTTCTATCAGGTTCCCCAGCTCCACAACAAAACCCAGGAAGAATGATTCCACGGGAGTGACTCACACAGGCTGTAATCTCTTAGAGAGGCTTGGATTGCATCTATCACGGAACAAAACGAGAGAGTGACAGCAGGATTACACCGCAATGATTTCCATGAAATTACTCTTGGCATCTGTTGTTTTTCTATTCGGGTGATAATATGCTGCTCAGCTTTATTTTCAGAGGGTGGTTTCACTGGGCCTTGGAGGCCCATTCATGCACTGAAACCATCAGACAGCAGTCGCTGGCTGGACTCGAGCTTCACATTCTGTTGGTGTCTGTGTGTGATGGCATTGGCACAGCCAACCGAGTGATTGTGGTGGCATTGCTGTCTGTTTATTGAGAAGCTATTTGCAGCTGACGGCCCGGACATGACTGGTGGGGACGGAGGAAAGGCATTCAAAAGAGAATTGGATAATCATCCAGAGACGACAAATTTGCAGGGCTATGGGGAAAAGGGCGTGGAGTGGGACTAGCTGTGCTGCTCTTACAGAGAGCCAACATGGACTTAACAGGCCGAATGGCCTCCTTCTGTGCTGTCACCACACTATGATTCTTGTGAGGTCCATAGTGAAGCACAGTTTGATGAAAAAGACTGAATGGTAGTTAATCCATTCGCCTGGAGCTGTGAGTTGCTGCCAGGGCTGGAGTTGCCATACATCAGGAGGTGACTATTTTGTGTGCTGGCTGTTGAGCACGCAGCCTGTTCCAGTTATGACTTATCTGTCACCCCCTTCCCCCCACCCATCACAGAATGAGCTACTTTTCTTCAAGCACAACTGAGTTCCAGCATCGGTTTTAAGGCAGTCGTAAACCCACCTTTCACACCCATTTGCTTTAAAATCTGACCCAAGTACAGCATCCACTGCAGGGTGGAACTGCTAAACCAGGGTTGACAGCAGGAATAAAATGCTGACACGTTTGCAATCGGAAGGTTGTTTGCATATTTTAAAAATCACAAGCAGCAATTTATCACTTCCACCGACTGTTCAAAATGTGCATTGACCGCAACCAGAATCAGACACAGGGAGTTTCACACATTGGGTTGTACGTGCAAGGGACGAACTTGCATTCACGTCATGCCCACTAGATGCCCCAAAGAGTGTCGGAGCCAATGAATTACTTTGTGACTCTCGTTATCTTGACAAATGCAGCCACCACTTTGCACGCAGCAGCTGACGAATGCATGAATGATGACCGAAACTGCTTTTGATGGTGTTGGTCTCTCCTTTCAGAATGACTGGAGATCAAACAGCAAATCTATCATGAGGCTGGTGGAAAAGATGGAGTCATTGTCAACGAGGAGATTGAGGAAGACAGAATTGTCACCAACCCAACGATCTACTGGTCTGATTTAGAAATGCAGGAAACACAAAGTGTGAAGACTGTGCCGAGATTGGAAATTCATGTGAGGAACTAGGGTGAAAAACCCACGTTTCACCACATAAGAACATAAGAAACAGAAGTAGGAGTAGGCCATTCGGACCCTTGAGCCTGCACCACCTTTCAACTAGATCATGGCTGATCTTCCAACTCAACTCCACTTTCCAGCACAATCCCCACATCCCTTAACAGGGAGCTGGCACAGAGACAATGGGCTGAATGGCCTCCTTCTGTGTGATTCTATAAATTCTTATTGTGTATAAAAATTATCGATCTCAGTCTTGAATATACTCAACAACTGAACATTCACAACCCTCTAGGGTAGAGAATTCCCAAGATTTGCAACCCACTGAGTGGAGAAATTTCTTATCTTCAGTCTACGCCCTTATCCTACGACTTATGCCCCCTGTGTCCTAGACTCTCCAGTCATGGGAAACAACCTCTCTGCATTTATCCCTCTCAGACGTTTACACATTTCAATGAGAATACCGCTTATTCTTTTAAACTCCAGAGAATATAGGCCCAATCTACTCAATGCATTCACAGCACATTCGTGCACGATGACTCATGGTTCAATGAATTTTGCCATGTAATAATACTGAAAGAGACTGAAACCGCTGGTGAGTAGCACAGTAACTCACAGCCCCTAAAATGACTGGAACAAAAACATCCTGCATTTTCTCAAAACCACATCAAATATGAACCCATCAAAGGTCAGTCCAAAGATTGGGGAAGAATCACAGATATACAGGAAGACAACGAAAAATATTAAAGAGAAAAACTATCTGAAGTTAGAATATTTTACTTTTCTGATTGGACTAATAATGACCTGTCAGACACTTTAATACTTGAGAGGTTATATTTATTCGGCAAGAGTGAACAGTCTGGGGCTGTATTCTCTAGAAAAGCGAAGACTGAGGGATGACCTGATGGAGGTCTTTCAAATTATGGAAGGGTTGGAAAGGGGAGATGTGAAGAAGATGGGGAGAGACCAAAACTCGGGTTATCAATGTAAGCTAGCCACTTATAACGCCAATCAGGAATTCAGGAGAAACTGCTTTCCCCAGAGAGTGGTGAGAATGTGGAACTCGCTACCACAGGGAGCGGTTGAGCTGAACAGCAGAGATGTATTTCAGGGGAAGATGGATAAACACATGAGGGGGAAAGGAATAGCTGGATATGTTGACAGGGGAGATGAAGAGGGGCTGGGGGCGGCTCGTGTGGAGCATAAACACCAGCACAGAGCAGTTGGGCTGAGTGGCCTGTTTCTGAGCTGTAGATTCTATGTAATACCTCTGTGTAAAAGCATAAAGAAAGCAGCGAAGGAAAGAATATGAGGGCAGTCAAACAGGCCCAGGTTTATGGGACTTGAACACACTATAAAAGCGCTGCTCTCCACATTTATGAGGCTGCCTAGACCTATTAGTTGTGTTACAGTCTGCTAACTCCCAATTTGGAGTCAAGTATTCCTGTTATAAAACGCCAGAAAAATCTGTCTCTTAATCTGCTTGTGTTTCTAGCTAATCACACTCACTTCCTGGGCTATGTTAATGCAGTCAAACTACAGGACAGCCCCCAGGGCAATCCCAGTAAGACTTACTCCAAAAAATTATTGATATCCCGTCAGACGTTATTTACTCCACACTCAAACACCCCACAGCCTTGTGCATGCTGACAGTATTGGCTCTGTTTGAGGAGGATTCTCAACACCAACCCAATACAATGCTTGACCACGGTTCACAACAAATTGCTGGAATCTTTGATCACAGAGAACAATGACTTTTATGTATATTGTGCCTTTAATGTAGTAAAATGTCTCACGGCTCATCACAGGAGGGATTATCCACACAAAATTTGACACTCAGCCACATAAGGAGATATTAGGACAGGTGACCAAACATTTGGTCCAAGAGGTAGGTTTTAAGGAGAGAGGCGGATAGGTTGAGGGAGGGAATTCCCGAGCTGAGTGCCCAGGCAACCAAAGACAAGGCCATCAATGGTGGAGTGAAGAAAATCAAGGAAGCACAAGAGGTCAGAAATGGAGGAGCTCAGCGATCCCAGGGAGGGTAGTAGGGCTGGAGGATGTTACAGGGATGGGAGGCGCGAGGCCATGCAGGAATTTATAAACAAGATCCAAGAATTTTTAAATTGACCGTAATTGCAAAACTCAGAACACAGTGTCCAACCTTGGATGTAATTCCATGATTGGAAAGCTCTTACTGAAAAATTCCGAGTGTGTGAAGAATTACACTAACAACCACTTCAAGATTATCAGTCGGGTTCTCAATGTGGCTCACTTATGCTTTCCAGATGCTACATATATTCATATGCAGGGATCTGTCCTCTGCAGGCAAAAGAAACATGTCCAGGTATTGTGCTTTTTTTGAATTAAACAAAAGCGTGGGAGACAACAGTTCCATGGTGTATTCTCCATGGCAATGCCTCACCCAATCAGAGTCGATTTTCCAACTAATCAGCACCCTTTTCTCATGCAGTATAAATTATTGCTCCCTCTGAAATTTGGCATTCTTGCGTCTGTCCTGATGAGTGAAAGATGAAAAACTTCAACAGCACGTCTCTTTCTTTCACCAATGCTCAACGTTTAAATTGTGGTGTTCCTGCACTGGGAGCCACTGTAGGTCAATGAGAACAGGGGCTTGGGGCAAGTTGGGATATGGGGAACAGCGTTTTGCATGAGCTGAAGTTTACAGAGGGTGTGAGGTGGGAGGCCAGCCAGGATAGTGTTGGAATAGTCAAGTCTAGAGTTAACAAAGGCACTGATGAGAGTTGTAGCAGCAGATGAGCAGCAGCAGAGGTGGAGTTGGGTGATGTTATAGTGGTGGAAGGCTTGTTTTCCCTGGGATGTAGAAGATTCAGGGCTGATTTGATTTTGGAAGGAACTGATAAAGTCGATAGAGAGAAACTTTCTCCACTGGTGGCAGTCATGGCCAAGGGGAGGCAAAAGCTTAAAATCAGGAGAGGAGTTGGGAAATACTTCAAGCAAAAGGTGGTAGAAGTGTGGAACTCTCTCCCACAAAAGGCAGCAGATGCCGGGGCTCAATTAATTGCTCTAAATCTGAGGTCAACAGAGGTTTGCTAGCCAAAGGTATGAAGGAATATGAAGCGAAGTCAGGTGGCTGGGTTTCTGTCCATGTCAGCCATGATCTGATTTAGTGGAGGAAAAGGCTCAAGGGGATTAATCGCTTCCCTCCTGTCCCCTGGCAATTTCCGAAGCAGTCTCCAGCACTGACACTGCTTCAGTGCTGCAGACAATGACTTGATGGCTGCTCCCTGTGGCCCTCGCTCCCACACCACATGCAGTGACACAGAATCGTCTCCCATGCCTGGATATTCCAAGGGATCAGCATTGTGTGCCCTCACGTCACGCCTCAAACACTCGGAAAGGGGGCGCGCTGACATTGGGGATGTGGCCAGGTAACTTCTCAAAAGCCAAGGAGAAGCTCGATAAATACATGAGGGAAAAAGGAATGGAAGGGTAGGCTGATCGGGGGAGATGACGTCGGGCAGGAGGAAGTTTGTGTGGAACATGAATACCGGGAGACAGCAGTTGGGCCGGATGGCCTGCTTCTGCGCTGAACACTCAGTGGAACAAACCTGTACACACTCGCCTGTCACAAGCCTGGTGATGTTGTGAATCTGAAGAAGGACACTTGGTGGGCTACCTGCCTTTGATATACTCAGGGAGCACCGAGCATCGGCTTATTATTCCATCCTTTTACACACTATTATCTGCTTATTATCACAGAGTCCTGAAACACAAAGGCATTTCCTATTTATTTCTTTTGAACATGTCCAATTTCATGAGATAACAGGGCCTGTTCAGTATGATAAGTGCTTCCGAGGCTTTCACTTCTGCAAGCTTCATCCAATCTGAATTTATAATGTGAAATGCATCGCAACCTTTTTACACATGGCTTTGATTTTTCTTATTATTAACCTTGGAAACATTTGTCAGGCAAACAGCTCCCTCATTTCTCTATTTTTTTCAGAATTCATTTTTCATTCTGATTCAATGCTTTTCATCTTTGCTTTCCTCAACCTGCGGAGCGCACTGGTACATCAAATATTGGCCTCCCACTTCATTCTGAAATGATGTTCTCTTGAACCCTCGTCATCTACCATCTGTTGAAAGAATGAGATGTCTTAAACTCACTCGCTGAACAACAAGTCGAATATCATTTCAGAATTAAGACGGGAGATTCTCGGCCCACTGCACTCCCTCAGTGACAACACAGCCTGAACGGTGGACTTCGCATTTCCCAATCGTGACCTTGTTCTGCTCCATTAGCTGGCTGCAGAAAGGTGAACACGAGCACAGGAAAATCTTTTCCCTTTCAAAACAGACAGGAGTTCAAATACCACACAGGAAATTTGAGAATCTGAGTGCAGCGTTTTGAAAGAAACAAAATAAAAAGCTGTTCCCAGTAAAACCACATTATCATAAAACTGCTTGATTAATTTCCTGTCGGAAGGGAAACCAGGCAGCGACAGGCTCCGGACAGTATGAGGCTCCGAGATTGAGATGGTCTGGAATGTAATGGTCAGTGATGGTGTTGACTCTTAACGGCTTGCTAAGTGATAGTGTGCAGTGTAGTTCCACAGATTGTGATTTTGGGGAGTATGGTGCCTGGGGAGTGATGGTGCTGCATTGTGTGAGAGGAAGACACTGACTCAGAACTGTCCAAGCTTGGTCAGCTCTCCTTTCATCACCTCCAGGCTCTCTCTTTCCAATTCTGCTCACCCCATCCATGCTCCAGCCTTCACACGCTCCAGTCCCTGGAACCCTGCCTCCTGTTCAGTCGTCCCGCTCACCCTCGGCTTCGCTGAGCTCCATTCCAAAGTGCACCGTTCTCCAAGTTTATACCTTGGTTTACAAATCCTGGTCGGCTGGTCGTCCTGCTCTCATCCTCATTACCATCTAAGACTGGACTATCGGTCTGTACAACTCTCCCCCTCTGTGATTCCCCCTTTAGACCCCATCTGAAAAAACCTCCCCCTCTTCCGCTTCATGTTGGGTCACCCATTTGGCATTCGTTTAGCCTTAGAGCGTGTCACTAACCTTAGAGATGAGTGTTCTTTGCTCTTGTTCTCTCTCTGGCCTGAGCTGAGTTGGAGGATCTTAGTTTGGCCTCCATAGTTGGTATTAAGATTGACAGAGTAGGGAGGGAACAAAAAATGCAGGCAATGTTACCGCTTGTGACTGCTATCCCTGCCGGCAGGCAGGTTGTGCAAGCATCAGCAGAGGAAAGGATTTGTTTCGGCTGTGAATCTGTTAATGGTTTGATTATATGCAGGTGAAGGGTGTTGCTTTGGGTCTTAGTTGAGCATTTGTCAGCAGAAACTCACTGAGACTGGCGGAGGGTTTTGAGTGAGGAGCTACATGTTTGTAATCTTTTTACTTTGCACAATAAATGTGAAACTGAGTAAAGATAGGCTCCAGAATTATCCTTCCATAACAAGCTCTGTGGAATTTAATATCGACTGCCGTGTCCCTCTCCCCTCAATAATCAAATCACCCACCGCGGGTTCAAACATAAAGAATGGTGTCACTTAGGAGAAGCATCAGGGTCTGGCTACTCTGGAACTTTGCATGGAGCAGTGGATTTTTCTCAAGCAAAATGAATCAGCTCGGAGAACTCTGAAGCCTAATGTAGTTGGATCCGAGAATGATAAGTGGTCAGATTTATTTTGTGCAGTAAACCAGTGTAATTCAATCAGCTCCTGTGGTACGATGTCTCGTATTTCATTCTGCATAGCAGGTTCCTTCACCCCCAGTAGACTTGCTTTTCTCTCAGAATAGCTTTCTGCGTCATTTTCAACCCCCCTCCGACTCAAATTGACAGATTACTTTCCTTTTCCTTTACACGGATGCCGAAATGGATGGAGCCTGTGACTGCTTCATAATATGCTGCGATTTGGCAGGACAGCATGGGTCTAATGCAGTCGCGTCTGAGACTGAAAGTCTTCCTGCAGAGCAGGCACTCCACACAAAACCTACATGGCTCGTCAATTAAACAACTCCGCATTGTCCTAAAATAAAATGGAGTTGACGGCACAGAAACAGGCCGATCGGCTCAACTGGTCGAGACTGGTCTTGATGTTCCGCACGGGCCTCCAAAGTTCACGTACGGCGTTAAGGTAGCTGGCAGACTCAGTCCCGTAGACAGGAGCAGGAAGTACGAAGGGACGTTGCGAGATGACGTGATTGGGCAAAACTGTGCTGGACGGAGTTCAACACGGGTGATGTGCGAGGTCATCCACTTGAAGCGAAGAACATCGGTGAGAGGAGGGAAATTTTGGGGGAGCAGAGAGAGACTTCGGTGGAGGTGGGGGGAGGGGTGTCCATGTGCAGAAATCACTAAAAATAGGTGCAAAAATTAACGTAAAAGGCAAATAGAATTTTAGCCTTCATCCACTTTTGACAATACAAGATATGTAGGTCTTATCCAACTTCAAATGGCATGATGAGGAGAAGTTTTAGAGCACAGTGAGTTGCTGTGATCTGAAAGGCACTGCCTGAAAGGGCAGTGGGAACAGGTTCAATCGTAATTTTCATGTATATTTGACAATGGAGAAAAAATTATGACAGGGCTTTGGGGAAATGAACAACAGGGAATGGTGCTAATTGGATAGCTCTTTCACAGATCCAGCACAGGCCAGGTGGCCTCCTTCTGTGCTGTACAATTGTGTGCAAAGCAGACTGCTACACAACGCCAATAAGATTTTAACTGTGTGGAGGGCGACTGACCATTTCTCAGAGCTCTTAGTAGCTGTCTTCTATTCTGGTTGCCCCCCCCCACCACCCCCGCACGTGCCGCACATCTATCAAACTGCAGTGTTCAATGGTTTGATTGATCTGGGTTTGATTGCATTAGTCCATTTACTGATCAGTGTTCACTGTGCTTAATTGCTTCAGCCTCGTGTTTTGAAACTGAATCTAAAAAGAGAGGCTGGAATGTTCCAGTAAACACAACAGTGTTCTGAAAGACATTGCACTGAAATCTTGTAAATGCTGAGATATTTTGAAGTACTGTAAATAAACCTGTTGTTGATTTCGAACTAGAATCATCTCTGCATTGCTCTGTGATAAATCAGATATATAAAGTATCCAGCAAAAGCACGGAAAACATAACACAAACCATTTTACTCAAGATTCTGTGAAATTGCAGGGGAGAAGCTGCACATTACCGAGGAGGGTCCCCTCTGCAGACTAAGTGACGAACTAATGACCTTAAACTCAGAAAATGAGGAGACTGTGACTTGGATCAGGGGATTTGCATTTGCTAAATAATAATAAAATGCACAGGTTAAAATCCCAGAGACAATGAGATCACTGAATGACTATTTGATAATTTCTTTTGGTGATGTTGGCTGAGGAAGCAACGTCAATCAAGAACAATTAGACACCTTCCAGCTTTCCAGAACCAACATTGTGACCAACAATTTCAGATCAGAATCTCTGCCCCATGTTTCTGAACAGCATCTGTTGCTGATGATTCTGCTGTTCCCAGTTATTCCCTCTCTAGACCCATCATTTCTTGCGTTACTTGTCCCTTTCGTCATTTAATCGCTCCTTCTTTCCACCCTCACCCTTCGTTTTCTTCCCTCCTTTCCTTGTCTTGGTACTCACTTCAGCCTTGTTACCTCTCTAACTTTTTCCAGTTCTGACAAGAGAATGTCGACCTGAAACGTTACCTGTGTTTCTCTCTCCATAGATGCTGCCTGACCTGCTGAATATTTACAGCACTTTCTGTTTTTAATTCACATTTCCAGCAGCAGCTGTATTTTGCTTTTGCAATGGGCTCTGTCAATAGGATTCCAAGCCATGTTTGATACCTACCTAAGCATTCTGTTTTAATGTCTAAAGGACAATCCCTTTGACAATGGAGTGTTCCCTCACTACTTTCCTGGACTGCAACTTTGAGTGCATGCTGACTGTGTCCTGTAGCAATCCAAAACTATATGTAACCCTCCAGGCTGATCCCAGATATCTCCTTCCCAGTCAGCTCAGAAATAGTTTTGTGAAGGCACCTCTCTGGACTTCAACCTCCCCTTCACCATGTCCCAGACTTGACTCTTCCAATTCTCTCCTGACTGGCCTCTCAACTTCAAACCTCCAAGAGCTTCAGCATATCCCAATCTCTGCTGCCTGTATCTGAACTCACGCCAAGTCCCATTCACCCATCACCCCTGTGCCTCCTGACCTACACTGGCTCCCAGTTCAACAACACCACAATTTTAAAATTCTCATCCTTCTTTTCAAATCCCTCCATGGCCTCCCCCCTCCCCTATCTCTTTAACACCGCCCCCCCCACCCCCCCCTCCAGCCCTACAACTCTACGAAATCTCTGCACTCCTCCAATTCTGGCTGCTTGAGCATCCCAAATTTGAATCACTCCACCACTGGTGGCCGTGCCTTCAGCTGCCTGGGCCCTAAGCTCTGGAATTCCCCCGCTTAAACCTCTCTGCCTCTCTCTCCTCCGTTAAGGGGCTCCTCACAAGCTTCACTCCCTGTCTTCATGTCAGTCGCTCCTGCGAAGTCCCTTGGGACACTTTAGTTTAGTTTAGTTTAGAGATACAGCACTGAAACAGGCCCTTCGGCCCACCGAGTCTGTGCCGACCATCAACCACCCATTTATACTAATCCTACACTAATCCCGTATTCCTATCACAGCCCCACCTGTCCCTATATATTTCCCTACCACCTACCTATACTAGGGTCAATTTATAATGGCCAATTAACCTATCAACCTGCAAGTCTTTGGCATGTGGGAGGAAACCGGAGCACCCGGAGGAAACCCACGCAGACACAGGGAGAACTTGCAAACTCCGCACAGGCAGTACCCAGAATCGAACCCGGGTCCCTGGAGCTGTGAGGCTGCAGTGCTAACCACTGCGCCACGTGCATTTATATAGCTCCTGCAACAACCTCAGGATGTCCCAAAGTGCTTTGCAACCAGTGAAGTAATTTTTGAAGCAGAGTCACTTTTGCAATGTAGGCAACATGGCCTCCAATTTGTGCACAGCAAGCTCCCAAAAACTGCACAATTTTGCAATTTTCAGGCAATATATAAATGCAACTTATTGTGAAGGTACCTGAGGAAAATAAATTAAAAAGCAAAAGCAAAAGGCCAACAGCAAGAAAGCTGACTTGCAGTTAATATTTACTGTGTAGCTGTCAAGTATTTACTCATCAGGGACATAACCCTGGTCTGAGCTGACAGGAGCTTAAAAAAGCATTGGTATCTCTGCACTATGACTGCATATTCCCATTATCAATCAGAGGGTTGCAGTGATGACTTGTTCAACTCAAAAAGAGTGAGGAACAGAGGAAATCCTGAACTCTGAGCTCATCATCTGCCGATCATAAAGTCACGGGTGATTTAGAAGAACGGTGTTTGTTTGTCAATGAGTACACAAATCTCGTCTGAAAGGAAGTTATTTTGCCTCCCAAGACATTTGCCCATAACTGTTCATTTAGCTTTGGGTTAAAAATCAAAGAATAAAATCTGAAGTACAATATTGATCAAATGGAAGAGCAGGCATTTCCTTCAACGACACATAACATCAATCGGTTATGTGATGCTAGGTCCCTCCATGCATGCGGTGAATGGGCTGCACTCGATGACAGCGACACTTGGCTTTATTGGGTTCGAATGATGTATAAAAGCTTTTTGTTCTCATCAGATCAGGCCCAATAACACACAGCCAATCCGCACACTAATCCTTATTAATCTCGTTCTGTGTTGGCCTTTGGCCACCCAAGGAGATTTGAACTAGACAGTTTCTGGCAAAGGCAACTAAAAGGATGATCCATTATGTAAATATATAATCCTTGAGGCTTATGTGGCCACTTACAAGGAAACAAGGACGCCTGTCTGTATTCGTGCCTACTTCCATCAATTAACTTTGCAATCTATCGTGTTTCCACTCCAGTAAGTGTCTTCTCAAAAATATTTTCCACAAAAGCCATTTGCCCCAAGAAAATATGACAGATTTTGCTGTCTCATTGTTCATTCGCCCCCTTAGTTATTGTGGGAGGTGGTGGAAGCAGGTACGATAGTGGCGTTTAAGAGGCATGTTGACAAATACATGAATAGGATGGGAATAGAGGGATACGGACCCCGGAAGTGCAGAAGGTTTTAGTTTAGGCAGGCATCAAGATTGGCGCAGGCTTGGAGGGCCGAATGGCCTGTTCCTGTGCTGTACTGTTCTTTGTTCTTTGTTATGTACATCAGGAGAAATTGCTTGGCGGTAAGAGCTGATGTCAATTCTCACTTGTGAACAGTGTC
Source organism: Heterodontus francisci (assembly GCF_036365525.1). Classification (NCBI taxonomy): domain Eukaryota; kingdom Metazoa; phylum Chordata; class Chondrichthyes; order Heterodontiformes; family Heterodontidae; genus Heterodontus; species Heterodontus francisci. The sequence goes on from NC_090417.1 coordinate 16,538,291, forward strand.
ACTGTCATGCAAACCCCCACCTGCCAAGAATGAAGCACATTAATTTCACCATATGAACTTTAATTTTAAACTGTGACTGCAGTGAAGAAGTGACTTACTTGAAGATCATCAGACACTGGGTTGGCAGAACATTTGCATACCAAGAGACTGTGCTTGGAAAGACAAAAGAATTGCTCACTGATTCAATGAACAGAGATTGGTCTGGGCAATGGTTCCACATCTTGTCAGCAAGAGACAGCCCTGCACACCCCATCGGGAGCTTTGAAATCCACAAAGGCAGGACTGGTTAAACCGGCTGGTCACATGACTGACCGGCTGATCCAGGCTTTTGAATGAGACACAGGACAGTTGGAATTGAGAAGGCAGCTTGCAACTGAAGCTGGAACAGGGAAGCTTCTCTCTCTCTCTCTCTCGCTTTCTCCCAAGTCACCGGACCGATGGACGACACATAAACCTCAAGACAGAAAAGACTCCGACATCGAAACAAGTTGAAGCATGAACTGAGCCCCAACGAACAGCAGGATTTACCAGCAGCCGAAGACTCCACAGTGAACTTAAAGGACTGTAATTATAATCCCGATATTGCCTCAAACTTTTCCCCTTTATTCTTTTCTACTTTTTCTGTCTCTATCTGCGCGTTGATCACATATGCATGCTAATGTGGTCGCATCACATATTCAAGGTCGTTAACTGGATTAGAGTTTAAGATTAATCAATTTACACCTTTCTTGTTTAAATCCAAGGAAACCTGCCTGATTTCTTTGCCTTACAATTGGGAGCAGTGAACAAGGATTCACTGAGAGGGGAGCGAAAAAACACGGTGTTTCTAAAATTAAACCCTGTTACGGTTAAACCAGGCAAAGGCTGAGAGGGACCCCCTGGGCCCCTTCTCACTTGGTCGTAACAGTCACACATTAGCAGCATGAACTTTATCAGTAAATCTCAGGTGTTGCGTTTATCCCAAATAACAGCTTTTTGTATTGGTACAGAATCACAGAATAATACAGTGCAGAAGAGGCCCTTCGGCCCATCGAGTCTGCACCGATGCATTAAAGACACCTGGCCTGTCTACCTAATCCCATTTGCCAGCACTTCGCCCATAGCCTTGAATGTTATGACGTGCCAAGTGCTCATCCAGGTACTTTTTAAAGGATGTGAGGCAACCCGCCTCTACCACCCTCCCAGGCAGGGCATTCCAGACCGTCACCACCCTCTGGGTAAAAAAGTTCTTCCTCAAATCCCCCTTAAACCTCCCGCCCCTCACCTTAAACTTGTGACCCCTCGTAACTGACCCTTCAACTAAGGGGAACAGCTGCTCCCTATCCACCCTGTCCATGCCCCTCATAATCTTGTACACCTCGATCAGGTCACCCCTCAGTCTTCTCTGCTCCAGCGAAAACAACCCAAGCCTATCCAACCTCTCTTCACAGCTTAAATGTTCCATCCCAGGCAACATCCTGGTGAATCGCCTCTGCACCCCCTCCAGTGCGATCACATCCTTCCTATAATGTGGCGACCAGAATTGCACACAGTACTCCAGCTGTGGCCTTACCAAAGTTCTGTACAACTCCAACATGACCTCCCTGCTTTTGTAATCTATACCTCGATTGATAAAGGCTTCCCCTTTCTCTTCAATGACCACAAAATCTGCATCTACCTTTGGGTCACCTACCTGCAGTACAGCCTTGAAACATTTCACAGTTTGAAAGAGTATCTTGGATGTGCATGGGAACAACTTCTTCCCACATTTCTGTGATGTGCACTTGATTCTCTTCTTCAATCCTTCCCACAATGTCCTCTCAATCACTTGCAGAATCCACAATGATGTCCACCTTCAGCCCTCCAGTCAGCACTGGAACTTTTCCATGTTTCCCATCATTGACTGCAAACACATATCCCTCATCACATTCACCATCATTCTTGCTGTCATTTTTCTGTCCGCTATTTTCCTTTCCAGACTTTCCTCTCTTCTCAGTGTTGCTTCTGCACTTCCTAGCAAAGTGATCCTTTCCCCCACAATTTCTGCAGGTCTTGCCTTTAGCAGAACACAAGAATTCTTCATGAAATGTCCCAGATTTCCACATTTGAAGCACTCTTTCTCCATTGTATTTAGGCTACTTCTTGTCCTTTAGAGCAGCGGTGTCCAACCTTTTCGTGAGGCGGGGGCCACATTACAAATTTTGTCGTACGTCGGGAGACAAATTTGGAAAAATCAAGGCATTAAAAATTTATCTTACTATTAATCAAAACAACAACAAATGTGCATTTTTGTGAAGAAGCTTTAAATGAGTGGACTAATTTATTGACTTACTTTCTCATCACCATGTTGGACACTGATTTAGTGGGATACCTGGCTTTTCGTTGCGTATACAAGTAGTCAATGTTTGCCCACACACTTCTTGTAGTGATGCAGAGTATTCCAGACAGATGACCACCTGTCAGAAGTGATCTTGAGCACTTCCTCTCTCTGTCTCTCTCTTCTTGCCACCTCTTTCTATCTCTCTCTTTCTGTCTCTCTCTTTCTGTCCCCCTCTCTGTGTCCCCCTCCCCATGTTGTTACCCCCTCTCTCTGTCCCCCCTCTCTCTGACCCCTCGCTATCTGTCCCCTCTTTCCTCTGTTCCCCCCCTCTGTGTCCCTCCTTCTCTTTCCCCCTCTCTGTCCCCCCTTCAGTGGCCCCCATCTCTCTGTCCCTCCCTCTTTCCCCTCTCTCTCCGTCCCCCTTCTATGTCTTCCCCTCTCTCTGTCTCCCGTCCGCCTCCCTCATCTCTTTGTCTCCCCTCTCTCTGTCCCCCCCTCTCTGTCTTCTCCTCTCTCTCTGTCCCATCTCTCTCTCTCTGCTCCGTCTGTCTCTCCCCTCCCCCCCCCCACGTCCCCCCCCCCCCCGACAGTTACAGAGAGCTGGAACTCTCAACAGAACAGCTTTGTGCTTGGTCAGTTTTCAAAGAAAACCTCAATGTCAGTTTCACAGCTGCCAGGTGCTGGGAGCAGCAACAGTGGCTTCCGACCTTTGGGCAGATTTGGGGTTTTCCGGTGAGCTTTTTGAAAAAAAAGGCAGAACCCGCCGGAAAACCCTGAAGCTGTCCAAAGTTCGGAAACCGCTGTTCCTGCTCCCAGCACCTGTCAGCTGTGAAACTGACATTGAGGTTTTTTTTAAAAAAAAAAGCCAGACTGGAAGGAGAAGCCAATGGGAAATTTTTCATCATTAAAGTTACCAGTCACGGACCCCTGGAAAGGATGAGGAACAGCCGGGGAGAGATTACATCCTGGGGCTGAATCCTGGACCGCGGGCTGCGTGTTGGACAACCCTGTTCTGGAGGATCTAAGCTTCTTCACTTGGCTTGAGGTTGATCTAGGACACCCGCCTGCAATAGTTCACGAACCTCATCCAATATTTTGGACCCCATCACCGCTGTTAGGTCCTCCAGTAATGAAACTTAGCACGACTGAGACTTAAATTGCTTCACGGACTTTAGTCAGCCATCTTCAATCTCCAGATGCAGCCCTTCAACATGTGCTATCCTGACCTTCAACCTCGGGTCAGATGACCTCATCGTATCTAATATGCAAGTCCGCATCACACTCATTTGTCACCATGATAGCAGGAATGGGTGTGTGTTGGGATACAGGCAGCTAAGTCTTGAATAAACTGAAGGTTACAGAGGGTGAAAGATGAAGGTGAGCCAGGGAGTGCAGTGGAATAGTCCAATCTGGAGGTAACAAGGCAGATGAGCTGAGACAGGGTTGCATACCTCGGCCCTCCCCTATTGAACTAAACCTCAGGAATCCAGCTCCAATCTCACGTAGTTTCTCTACTTCTGTGCTATGCATCCTGGCATTTTACAAGATTAAAGAGCTAGAAATTGGTAAAATGGAGAGAATTGCAAAAATTGATGTCCAAAACGCAATTTAGTTCGCTCAATTGCTGCAAAATCAGTGGCCTATTGTGTGTAACATGCCATAATAGACCAGTTATTGCAAAGCAGTTTATTCTGCAACTCCCCTTCAGCAGGACCACAGAGAATTAATTGGACTTACAACACAGAAACAAGCCTTTTGACCCAACCTTGCCCGTCTAAGAGCGAAGTCCAAAGTACGGAAAGGACTCATCAGGGAACTCCTCTTTGCTGACAATGCTGCTTTAACATCTCACACTGAAGAGTGCCTGCAGAGTCTCATCGACAGGTTTGCGGCTGCCTGCAATGAATTTGGCCTAAACATCAGCCTCAAGAAAACGAACATCATGGGGCAGGACGTCAGAAATGCTCCATCCATCAATATTGGCGACCACGCTCTGAAAGTGGTTCAAGAGTTCACCTACCTAGGTTCAACTATCACCAGTAACCTGTCTCTAGATGCAGAAATCAACAAGTGCATGGGAAAGGCTTCCACTGCTATGTCCAGACTGGCCAAGAGAGTGTGGGAAAATGGCGCACTGACACGGAACACAAAAGTCCGAGTGTATCAAGCCTGTGTCCTCAGTACCTTGCTCTACGGCAGCGAGGCCTGGACAACGTATGTCATCCGGAGAATCCTTGTCATCAGGTGGCAGGACCGTATCTCCAACACAGAAGTCCTCGAGGCGGCCAACATCCCCAGCTTATACACACTACTCAGTCAGCGGCGCTTGAGATGGCTTGGCCATGTGAGCCGCATGGAAGATGGCAGGATCCCCAAGGACACATTGTACAGCGAGCTCGTCACTGGTATCAGACCCACCGGCCGTCCATGTCTCTGTTTTAAAGACGTCTGCAAACGCGACATGAAGTCCTGTGACATTGATCACAAGTCGTGGGAGTCAGTTGCCAGCGTTCACCAGAGCTGGTGGGCAGCCATAAAGGGGGGGCTAAAGTGTGGCGAGTCGAAGAGACTGAGCAGTTGGCAGGAAAAAAGACAGAGGCGCAAGGAGAGAGCCAACTGTGTAACAGCCCCGACAAACAAATTTCTCTGCAGCACCTGTGGAAGAGCCTGTCACTCTAGAATTGGCCTTTATAGCCACTCCAGGCGCTGCTTCACAAACCACTGACCACCTCCAGGCGCGTATCCATTGTCTCTCGAGATAAGGAGGCCAAAGAAGAAGAAGAAGAAGAAGAGTCCCTGTTGGTGTTTCTCCCCAACACAAGCAGTATCCTAATCCATTCTACCCACCCTGTTCTCATACCCCTTTACCCCCCGTGCTCCCACCCCGTCTTTCCTTCAGCTACCTCTCGAACCCGTTCTTCAATGTTGTCCTGGTCTCTAGTTCAATTACTAACTCCAGGCAGGAATTCCACACACTCACAACCCTCTGTGTCAAATAAAGATTTTCCTGTTCCGAAATCTCTCACTTTTAATCTTATCTCTAAGTCCTTTTGTTAGAGATCTCTCAATGTTTGTCCCGTCTCATCATAACTTTAAGCACCTTGATCAAATCACTCCACAAATCTCCTGGATTCCAAACAGCCCTAATTTTTCAAATCTTACTTAACACTTGCATTCTCTTGGTCCGAATGTACACCCTCGTGAATGTGCACCGTACCCTCTCCATTATCTTGACAAGCTTCGTATTGTGGGGGACCCAAAACTTCACACACAACTCTTTACTGGGGCATTCGTCAGGTTGTATAAAGAGTGACTACAACTGCACTGTTCCAAATATCTCTCTGTTCTGGCCTTAACCACTTGAGGTGCTGCTTTCAATAAACTAAACTTGAACCCCTCCCCGCCGCTCCCCGCTCTCCCCATCACCCAGCTCTCCTTCATTTAAATAAGAAAATTATTGCTAACTTTTTCACCAAAATGTACCACTCCCCAGTTGCTGACACTGAATCCCATCCATCAGTTCTCCTCATTTTACCATTCCATTCCTGGCCTCCTTTTGTCCTCATAATTATTCACTCTTCTATTTTTGTGCTGTCCGCACCCTGGGAGATCCAGACATCGACCGAGCTGTCTCTATCTCCTGATCCAGCTATTTTTCTGTCAACATAGATGAAATTTTGGGATCCAGTATGCATCACCACATTTCCGAATGTTAACAAGATGTAAAAACAGAGAAAGAGAGCCAGACATTTCATGCTGATTTCTTCAGACCAGCGGCTGCCAAGTTACAAACTCCTGTTACCACCGGCCATTCAGTTCGACTTGCTGGCTCGAAAGGGTCAGGGCAGTTGAGCCCAACCTGAACAGGGGAATATGATCCACTGCCCTGCTATCTCTCCAAGCCCCCATATTTTCCTCTTTCAGGGAGTGATCACTATTCCCTTTCAGATGAGACAACATTCACCTCAGCTATTCTAAGCAGCAGCGCATTCTGTGCTCTGTGCAAAGATATTCCCCCTCACCCCTCCATTTGCTGTCTCGATATACTATGTCCATGTGCCAAATCACAATCTGTGTAAATGCATATTTTTGTTAATTAATGACTGCACACAGAATTGTGTTTCGACTCCTCTTCTCCAAAGTTTGTGCATTCGCCAGATTGTTGCTGCTCACTTGGAAATCTGCCCTCATTATCCAGCTACAGGCATTAAACCTTCTTCCCATCTGTCGCTACAGCACACCCGCAGGGAGGCAGCACCAGATTCGGCAGGCAGCAACACACTGCAACATTACAAATCACCAAACAACAGCTCATCTCAGCTACAAAAACGCACACTACAGCACTGTCGGAGGGCCAGTACTGAGGGAGCACCACACTGTCGGAGGGTCAGTACTGAGGAGAGTTGCACTGTCTGAGGGTCAGTACTGAGCGAGCACCACACTGTCGGAGGGTCAGTACTGAGGGAGCGCCACACTGTCGGAGGGTCAGTACTGAGGGAGCGCCACACTGTCGGAGGGTCAGTACTGAGGGAGCACCACACTGTCGGAGGGTCAGTACTGAGGGAGCACCACACTGTCGGAGGGTCAGTACTGAGGAGAGTTGCACTGTCTGAGGGTCAGTACTGAGGGAGCACCACACTGTTGGAGGGTCAGTACTGAGGGAGCACCACACTGTCGGAGGGTCAGTACTGAGGAGAGTTGCACTGTCTGAGGGCCAGTACTGAGGGAGCACCACACTGTCGGAGGGTCAGTACTGAGGAGAGTTGCACTGTCTGAGGGTCAGTACTGAGGGAGCACCACACTGTTGGAGGGTCAGTACTGAGGGAGCACCACACTGTCGGAGGGTCAGTACTGAGGAGAGTTGCACTGTCTGAGGGCCAGTACTGAGGGAGCACCACACTGTCGGAGGGTCAGTACTGAGGAGAGTTGCACTGTCTGAGGGTCAGTACTGAGGGAGCACCACACTGTTGGAGGGTCAGTACTGAGGGAGCACCACACTGTCGGAGGGTCAGTACTGAGGAGAGTTGCACTGTCTGAGGGTCAGTACTGAGGGAGCACCACACTGTCGGAGGGTCAGTACTGAGGGAGCACCACACTGTCGGAGGGTCAGTACTGAGGGAGCGCCACACTGTCGGAGGGTCAGTACTGAGGGAGCACCACACTGTCGGAGGGTCAGTACTGAGGGAGCACCACACTGTCGGAGTGTCAGTACTGAGGAGAGTTGCACTGTCTGAGGGTCAGTACTGAGGGAGCACCACACTGTTGGAGGGTCAGTACTGAGGGAGCACCACACTGTCGGAGGGTCAGTACTGAGGAGAGTTGCACTGTCTGAGGGCCAGTACTGAGGGAGCACCACACTGTTGGAGGGTCAGTGCTGAGGAAGTGCTGCATTGTCAGAGGGTCAGTGCTGAGGGAGTGCTGCACTGTCGGAGGGTCAGTGCTGAGGGAGCACGGCATTGTCGGAGGGTCAGTACTGAAGGAGTGCTGTACTGTCGGAGGGTCAGTACTGAGAGAGTGCTGCACTGTCGTAGGGTCAGTACTGAGGGAGTGCTGTACTGTCGGAGGGTCAGTACTGGGGGAGTGCTGCACTGTCGGAGGGTCAGTACTGAAGGAGTGCTGCACTGTCAGAGCGTCAGTACTGAGGGAGCGCTGCACTGTCGGTGGGTCAGTACAGAGGGAGCGCTGCACTGTCGGTGGGTCAGTACAGAGGGAGAGCTGCACTGTCGGAGGGTCAGGACTGAGGGAGAGTTGCACTGTCGGAGGGTCAGTAGTGAGGGAGTGCTGCACTGTCGGAGGGACAATACTGAGGGAGTGCTGTACTGTCGGAGGGGCAATACTGAGGGAGTGCTGTACTGTCAGAGGGACAGTACTGAGGGAGTGCTGTACTGTCAGAGGGACAGTACTGAGGGAGTGCTGCACTGTCGGTGGGTCAGTACTGAGGGAGTGCTGTACTGTCGGAGGGTCAGTACTGAGGTAGAGTTGTACTGTCGGAGGGTCAGTAGTGAGGGAGTGCTGCACTGTCGGAGGGTCAGTACTGAGGTAGAGTTGCACTGTCGGAATGTCAGTAGTGAGGGAGTGCTGTACTGTCAGAGCGTCAGTACTGAGGGAGTGCTGTACTGTCGGAGGATCAGTATTGAGGGAGTGCTGCACTGTCGGAGGGTCAGTACTGAGGGAGTGCTGTGCTGTCGGAGGGGCAATACTGAGGGAGTGCTGTACTGTCGGAGGGGCAATACTGAGGGAGTGCTGCATTGTCGGAGGGTCAGTATTGAGGGAGTGCTGTACTGTCGGAGGGTCAGTACTGAGGGAGAGTTGCACTGTCGGAGGGTCAGTACTGAGGGAGTGCTGCACTGTCGGAGGGTCAGTACTGAGGGAGTGCTGTACTGTCGGAGGGTCAGTACTGAGGGAGTTCTGCACTGTCGGTGGGTCAGTACTGAGGGAGTGCTGTACTGTCGGAGGGACAATACTGAGGGAGTGCTGTACTGTCGGAGGGGCAATACTGAGGGAGTGCTGTACTGTCGGAGGGGCAATACTGAGGGAGTGCTGCATTGTCGGAGGGTCAGTATTGAGGGAGTGCTGTACTGTCGGAGGGACAATACTGAGGGAGTGCTGTACTGTCGGAGGGGCAATACTGAGGGAGTGCTGCACTGTCGGAGGGTCAGTACTGAGGGAGTGCTGCACTGTCGGTGGGTCAGTTCTGAGGGAGTGCTGCACTGTTAGAGGGGCAGTCCTGAGGGAGTGCTGCACTGTCGGAGGGTCAGTACTGAGGGAGGGCTGTACTGTCTGAGGGGCAGTACTGAGGGAGTGCTGCACTGTCGGAGGGTCAGTACTGAGGGAGTGTTGTACTGTCAGAGGTGCAGTACTGAGGGAGTGCTGCACTGTCGGAGGGTCAGTACTGAGGGAGTGCTGCACTGTCAGAGGGGCAGTACTGAGGGAGTGCTGCACTGTCGGAGGGTCAGTACTGAGGGAGGGCTGTACTGTCAGAGGGGCAGTACTGAGGGAGTGCTGCACTGTTGGTGGGTCAGTACTGAGGGAGTGCTGTATTGTCGGAGGGTCAGTACTGAGGGAGAGTTGTACTGTCGGAGGGTCAGTAGTGAGGGAGTGCTGCACTGTCGGAGGGTCAGTACTGAGGTAGAGTTGCACTGTCGGAGGGTCAGTAGTGAGGGAGTGCTGTACTGTCAGAGGGACAATTCTGAGGGAGTGCTGTACTGTCGGAGGGGCAATACTGAGGGAGGGCTGCACTGTTGGAGGGTCAGTACTGAGGGAATGCTGTACTGTCAAAGGGGCAGTACTGAGGGAGTGCTGTACTGTCGGAGGGGCAATACTGAGGGAGTGCTGCACTGTCGGAGGGACAATACTGAGGGAGTGCTGCACTGTCGGTGGGTCAGTACTGAGGGAGTGCTGTACTGTCGGAGGGACAATACTGTGGGAGTGCTGCACTGTCGGTTGGTCAGTACCGAGGGAGTGCTGTACTGTCGGAGGGACAATACTGAGGGAGTGCTGTACTGCCGGTGGGTCAGTACTGAGGGAGTGCTGTACTGTCGGAGGGACAATACTGAGGGAGTGCTGTACTGTCGGAGGGGCAATACTGAGGGAGTGCTGCACTGTCGGAGGGTCAGTACTGAGGGAGTGCTGTACTGTCGGAGGGTCAGTACTGAGGGAGAGTTGCACTGTCGGAGGGTCAGTACTGAGGGAGAGTTGCACTGTTGGAGGGTCAGTAGTGAGGGAGTGCTGCACTGTCGGAGGGTCAGTACTGAGGGAGTGCTGCACTGTCGGAGGGTCAGTACTGAGGGAGTGCTGTACTGTCGGAGGGACAATACTGAGGGAGTGCTGTACTGTCGGAGGGGCAATACTGAGGGAGTGCTGCACTGTCAGAGGGTCAGTACTGAGGGAGTGCTGCACTGTCGGTGGGTCAGTTCTGAGGGAGTGCTGCACTGTCCGAGGGGCAGTACTGAGGGAGTGCTGCACTGTCGGAGGGTCAGTACTGAGGGAGGGCTGTACTGTCGGTGGGTCAGTACTGAGGGGTGCTGTACTGTCGGAGGGTTAGTACTGAGGGAGAGTTGTACTGTCGGAGGGTCAGTAGTGAGGGAGTGCTGCACTGTCGGAGGGTCAGTACTGAGGTAGAGTTGCACTGTCAGAGGGTCAGTACTGAGGGAGTGCTGTACTGTCAGAGGGACAATACTGAGGGAGTGCTGTACTGTCGAAGGGGCAATACTGAGGGAGGGCTGCACTGTCGGAGGGTCAGTACTGAGGTAGAGTTGCACTGTCGGAGGGTCAGTAGTGAGGGAGTGCTGTACTGTCGGAGGGGCAATACTGAGGGAGTGCTGTACTGTCGGAGGGACAATACTGAGGGAGTGCTGTCCTGTCAGAGGGGCAATACTGAGGGAAGGCTGCACTGTCGGAGGGTCAGTACTGAGGGAGTGCTGTACTGTCGGAGGGACAATACTGAGGGAGTGCTGTACTGTCAGACGGGCAGTACTGAGGGAGTGCTGTACTTTCGGTGGGTCAGTACTGAGGGAGTGCTGTACTGTCGGAGGGACAATACTGAGGGAGTGCTGTCCTGTCAGAGGGGCAATACTGAGGGAAGGCTGCACTGTCGGAGGGTCAGTACTGAGGGAATGCTGTACTGTCGGAGGGACAATACTGAGGGAGTGCTGTACTGTCAGACGGGCAGTACTGAGGGAGTGCTGTACTGTCGGTTGGTCAGTACCGAGGGAGTGCTGTACTGTCGGAGGGACAATACTGAGGGAGTGCTGTACTGTCAGAGGTGCTGTCTTTCAGATGAGATGTTAAACCGAGTCTCTTTCGGGTGGATGTAAATGATCCCCCACAGCACTATTGTGAAAATGAGCAGGTGAGCTCTCCTTGGTGCCCTCATGGCCAGCGTCAATCCCTCAACCAACAGGACGAAAACAGATGATCTGGTCACTGCCACATTGGTGTGTGTGGGATCTTGGTGTGTGGAAATTGGGTGCCACGTTTCCTACATTACAACAGTGACGACACTTCGAATGTACTTAACTGGCTGTATAAATTAAAGTCTTTCTCTCCACCCAACCACTGACAGCATCAACGGTTCAACCAAAATAAAATCTGCGAGAGAAATAAAATGAGGGGATCCGCATTAAACCTGTCACATACTGAGCAGTGGACCCAGGATTAGTCAGTAATCCTCATGGTTGTATACAGAACACTGGCGTTAATGTGGTGATGTTCACCACGTTCCCTTCGAAACAAGAGAGACAAAAGCCTAAATTCTAACAATTCTCTTGTGGCTTTTTACCACGAGAGTGACTTGTGCTTGGCTCACTGCGAGCTTGACTGCACTTTCCATTATTACAAAAATTGATATGTAAGTCTCTCACAGAACACTGTCCTGATCAACAGAGCACATAAAGAAAGCTAACAATCAATACCAACCAGCTCGCAAGGAATCTGCTCAAAATAAAACATATATTTTGACCCAAGGGACAATCAACATCAGTGTTTTACCAAAAATCTGAGCCTTGCCCGTTTGACACTTGGACAGCAAAACCACAAGTCCTGAATGCAATCAAGGTGTTTGGTTAATTCGCCCTGTTAATCATGCCTGGAGCCTACGCTACTGGAAGTGACGGAAATTGTGCTGTGTAACTATTCTCCACTCAATGCATTTTGTTAAAGAGGTCTCCTGTTGTCCATTGGACAACTTGTTGACTGACTCCAAGGTTTGTGTCACTCTGTGAGTGAATTAAAACCTTCGCTTCCTGCCGTACCTCCAACCCATTAGCTGACAGAGAGGTGTCAATCTTCACTTCGTTTTCCCGATGGCTTCCCGGCGCGGTGTCTTGACGTTCCTTCCCTGACCTTTCAGGATGGTAAGGCATTACTCCACAACTCCAGTCTGTCGAGTCCCTGCTTCCCAGAACAAAGCAAATGCTTCCACCTCACCTGTCATCGGACGTTTCAAGATATTTGGTTCCCTGTCTTTGTAATCTTCTCCAGCCCGACAATCCTTCAAGATCTCTGCGCTCGTCCCATTCTGGTCTCTTGCACATCCCTGATCTCCATCGCTGGCGGCCGTGCCTTCGGCTGCCTGGGCCAGAAAAGCTCTGGAATTCCCTCCCTGAACCTCTCCACCTCTCTCTGCACCTGTAAGACACTCCTTCCAACATCACCCGTCCTCATCTTTCCTTAATTTTGTTTGACAACGCTCTTGTGACGTTTTACAACGTTGAAGGTGCAATGCATTGAGTTGTTGTTGTTGTCGTTTGGTACAATTTTCCTGTCAAGAAAACACAAAGCAGAGTGAAATGCTGAGGCTCTGCTGAAAAGATTTCACCAGCCTGCTGTGTAAATCCATTGAGCAATGGCTCTTGTAAAAGTGTGCTGGGAATTTCTTGCTGCGTTCTTCTGGCCCAAGATGGGCAGAGAAAAAAGAATGATGAAACACTTGCATTTCTATAGTGCCCCTCACCACCTCGTGCTGCCCCCAAGGCGATTCACAGCCAATGAAGTGCTTTCTCGAAGTGTAGCGACTGATGTAAAGTTGGAAATGCAGCAGCCAATTTGCGCACAGTGAGATGCCACACACAGCAATGTGAAAATGGGCAGACAATCTGTTTTCTCAGTGATGTTGACTGAGGGGTAAATATTGGCCAGGACACCATGGAGAACTCCCCTGCTCCTCCTCAAATAGGGCGAGGGTATCTTTCATGTCCACCTGAGAGGGACCCTGGGTTTAAAGTCTGATCGGAAAGAAGGCTCCTGTGACAGTGCAGCACTCTCTCAGGACTGTGCTGAAGTCTCCAGAGTGGGACTCAAGCCTATCACCTCCTACCTCAGAGGTGGGAGAGAGCTCCTCACTGAGCCACAGGTGACACAGTTGAGTTGAAGAATCAGCCTGCTGCTAAGAGAAGAGGGTGAGAAATGAGGCAGGTGTGATTGCAGTTTCTGCTGTGCTCCCTGTTTCCATGTTTACCCCCTTGTTGATTCAGATTGTGGGTGAGCGTGGAGATAGTTAGAAATCCATTTATCAGCCTTCAATGGCCCCAGCTGCCTGTTGTGGACCTGAGATGCCCCGATGTCAAACTGCCTGCCGACACACAACAACAAATTGCATTTATATACCGCCTTTAACGTGGTAAAACGTCCCAAGACACTTTGTCGTAGTGTTATCAGACAAAATTTGACACAGAGCCACATGAGGAGATATGAGAGTAGGTGGCCACATAGGTGGGTTTTAAGTGTTCGGGTCTGAAGTTCTGTTAATGGATGATAAATACCTGATCGTTCAAAATAATAGGGTGAAGAGGTGGTGGGTGTTAATTAGTCAATTGTATTCAATGTGTATTTATAAAGAGCCAGCCAGCACTGGATGGTGGTGTTGTTTGGAGAGCAGAAGTAAGCTCTGTGGCAAGCAATAAACAATCTCCACCAAAGCATCCTAGTCTCAGTGTCTTCTTCACAAACAGTCTTGGAGAATTCGCTAACATTAAGGAGCGTCTTAAATGAGGAGAGATAGGCTGTGAACAGGAGAGGTTTAGGGTGGGAATTCCAGAGTTTAGAGCCCAGGCAACTGAAGGCACGGCCATCAAAGGTGGAGCGATTCAAATCGAGAATGTGCAAGAGGCCAGAATGAGAGGAGAGCAGATATCTCGGAGGGTTGTGGGGCTGGAGGAGGTTACAGAGACAGGGAGGGGCGAGGCCAGGGAGGGATTTGAAAGCAAGAAGAGAATTTTTAAATGGAGGTGTTGCCGAACTGGGAACCACTGTAGGTCAGTGAGCACAGGGGTGATGGAGGAACATGTCTTGGTCCGAGTTAGGATACGGGCAGCAGAACTTTGGATGAACACTGGAATAATCACGTCTGAAGGTAACAAAAGCATAGGCACCAAATGGGAAATGGGTAAGGCACTCGAAATTGTTCGTCACCCTGGCACCTGTTACCCTTTCAAAACTATCCCGAAAAGGAGGTAACAAAACTGGAAAAGAAAGATAAACAAGGGAAAAAAATTGGGATGGCTGTTTATGAATAAAGCCACAGCATGAAAAGCTCATTTAGAATAAAGTACAATGAACAGCCATGTGTGTTTTAAATTACTACTGCGCTGAGTATTTTCAGCTTCATTGAAAACAAAAAATTAACTTGGAGAGGAAACATTAATTTTCCAGACTTCGCTTTTCTCTTTCAGTTGATAAATATAAATGATCCTGCACATATATTTCAGTAAAACTAACAAATCACCTGAGCAATTGCTTCAAAGGTAGTTTGGAGTCACCAAGCGTTTAACAGGACAGTATCAAAGTAAATTTGGCATCGAGCCACATACTGACCAAAAGCTCGGTCAAAGAGGTAGGTTTTCAGGAGCACCTTAAAGGAGGAGGGAGAGGCGGAGAGGTTTAGGGAGGGAATTCCAGAGCTTAGGGCCCCAGGCAGCTGAAGGCACGGCCACCAATGATGGAGTGATGGAAATTGGGGATGGGCTCGAGGCCAGAATTAGAGGAGCGCAGAGATCTCAGAGGGTTGAGGGGCTGGAGGATATTACGGAGGTAGGGAGGGGGCAAGACCACGGAGAGATTTGAAAGCAAGGATGAGGATTTTAAAATCGAGGCCGAGAGCCAATGAAAGTCAGCGAGCACAGTGGGTGATGGGTGAACGGGACGAGGATATGGGCAGCGGAGCTTTTGGGTGAGCTCAGGTCTTTGAAGGGTTCGGGTGGGTTGGCTGGTTGGGAAAGCATTGGAATAATTGAGTGCCGAGGTAACAAAGGCATGTTTCAGGGCTGCAGCAGCAGATGAGATGAGGCAGGGGCGGAGACGGGCAATGTGACAGAGGCGGATGTATGTGGTCTTGCAGACACCAACGCTGGAGTGAGGACAGAAATGCAGCTGGACCCTGGAAGCAGAGCCAGGCCTGATCATAGAACAAAGTGAAGCCAGAGTCCCTGGAGAAGAGAATCTCGATCCACTTAGCTTGAGATTATGTTCAAAGCTGATTGACATTGCACGCCAAGAACCACTCAGCAACAAACGGAAAGTTGTGGTCGAAATAGACCGTCAGCGAAGGATGGCCTGCAGCATCGTTTTCACTCAAGGTACTCTCACTCTTTTGGAGTCTGACCCTCTGGATTGCGCAGTGAAACCTGAGCATCGGTGTGAGCTGAGATAATTTTGTACCAATGCTACATTTGTGACAGCCTTCAGCATTTTCTGTTACAGGTCTGGCTATTTTTATAAGCTGACTTTAGCACTGAACTGGTTCAGATAATCTGCAGGAGCTGGTTGAGCTTCACTTTGAAGCTGATGACATCATTTGAAGCTCTGCGTTCGCACCTCACAAATCCCTCCTGCTTAATTTCTGTTGTCTTTTGGGCCGCCCTGTATTTCTCCAGCTCCTTGCCTGGAATACTAACTCAATCCGAATGTAATATCAAATCAGACACTGGGGGAATTGAGAGTTATGTGCAATTTTTCACATTCCCAGCACTGGGATTGTAAACCACACAAAGAACACCACAAAGCAATGTAAGACTGCAGCCTTCTGACTTTTCAGGAGGCGCAGAGCACAGTCAGCATCATTAATGTTAAAATGTTGCTTGCATTGGGATCCGAGTGTAAAATGCTCTGTGCAGTCCGAGCTGCAAGGCAGGAGATTTACAATGTGGAAACACTGCAAGTGTGATCAAGCCAGGGGTGAATGGAACAAGATGGTTTAAACTATTGTGTAGAGAAAGCAGAGCAACATCGAAACAGGGAGAGGTCATTCAGCTCCTGTTCTGCTGTTCAATTAGACCATTGGCTGTATCTGTATCTGAACTCTATTTACCAGCCTTGCTTCTATATCCCTTAATCCCCTTACCGAACAAAAATCTTTCAATCTCAGTTTCTACATTTTCCATTGACCCCCAGCCTTAACAGCTTTTTGGGGGAGAGAGTTCCAGATTTCCAGTCCCCTTTGATGAAGAAGTGTTTCCGGACATCACACCTGAACTGCCGGGCTCTAATTTTAAGGTTCTGCCCCCTTGTTCTGGACTCCCCACACCAGAGGAAATAGTTTTCCCTATCTACCCGTCACTTACAGGAAGACCAGAGGGTTGGCGGGGGACATGGAAGCTGAACGTGAAACTGTTGACCCCTGAAAACATCGAGGGAGTCAATAAGGGATTACAAAGGTTGGAGAACTGTGCAACCCCTCTTTGAGTCCCTGATGCACAGGCGGGAAGCGATCAAGGAGAACGTCAAGAGGTTCTTCATCCTCAAAGGTGTTCAGAGGGCGAGAGAGAGAGAGAGAGAGACAGAGGGAAATGTCCTGACTCCTGAAAAGAATGCAGAATCTGCTCCTGCTGCAGTGGATGGGGGTTGAAGTCAAGGAGGATCTCCAAGAGGTGAAGAGTCAGCAGGCCTCACTCTTTGTCACAGAGGCCTCCAAGATCATCTTCCAGTCCAGAGTCCGCTCCGTTGAGTAGGATGAGACATACTCGCATTACTTCTTCCAACAGGTACACAGAGAGAGCTCTGTGATCAGCAGCCTGAAGGAAGAGGATAACGTCTTCGCAGTCCGACATATTAAAGATTAGCAAATCCTTTTATGCTGGGCTTTACGACGTGAAGCCCGCGGACAGCACGGCTTCCCAGTCCTTCCTGTCATCTATCATGGAGGTGTTCGATGATTCTTTTCAGGAGTGTCTGGACAAACCACTAACTCTGGACGAGCTGACAAAGGCCGTTAGGTCCTTTGAGATGAGTAAAACTCTCAGGAACAATAGCTAGGCGGTCGAGTTGTATTCGACTCTTTGGGACTGGATCGGCACAGACCTGCTGAAGAGTATGCTTGTGGCTGGCAGTATGTCAGAATCCATGAGGAAAGTCACTATCACCCTCAAATACAAGCAAAAGGGGTAGAGGCAGGACATCAGAAATTGGCGGCCCTGCTCAATGTAGACTAAAAAATTCTGTCCAAAGTCATCGCCAGTCGGATCAAGTCTGCTCTGGAGTTGGTGATTCACCCTGACCAGACCTGTACTGTACCCGGCAGGAAGATCTCTGATAGTCTCGCGCTACTCAAGGAAACAATCGCCTATGTACGGGACAGGAGGGTGGACACCTGCCTCATCAGCTTGGACCAGGAGAAGGTTTTTGACAGGATATTGCACACCTACATGATGGACATGCTTTCCAAAATGGGGTTTGGGGAGGAAATCCGCAATTGGATCAAACTGCTCTACACAAACATCGGTTGCGCAGTTTCAATGAATGGGTGGGAATCAGAAAGTTTCACGATCAAATCGGGAGTCAGGAGGAGCTGTCCTCTCCCACCTGTCCCGATCATGTGCTGTATCGAACCTTTTGCTGAGTCCATTAGGAAGGATGCGGGCGTAGGAGTGACAATCCCAGGCAGCAGAGACACTCAGGGCAAAGCATCCCTGTACATGGACGACGTCACCGTCTTCTGCGACGAGTTCGAATTGCTGTCTGTTCGCAGACTGATCAGTGTCGGCAACCAGTTCGAACTGGCCTCAGGAGCCAAAGTAAATCACGGCAAGAGTGAGGCCATGTTCTTTGGGAACTGGGCTGACTGATCCTTTGTCCCCTTCACCGTCAGGTCAGACGACCTGAAGGATTTTTTTATTTGGTTGTTGGATGTGGGCGTTGCTGGCTAGGCTAGCATTTGTTGCCCATCCCGAACTGCTCTTGACACCTGCTAGGCCATTTCAGAAGGCTGTTAAGAGCCAACCACATTGCTGTGGGTCTGGAGTCACATGTAGGTCAGACCAGGCAAGGACGGCAGATTTCCTTCCCCTGAAGGGCATGAGTGAACCAGATGGGTTTTTACAACAATCGACAATGATTTCATGGTCACTGTTAAATGAGCTTTTAATTCCAGATTTATCAAATGAATTCAAATTTCACCATCTGCCGTGGTGGGATTCGAACCCATGTCCCCAGAGCATTAGCCTGGGCTCTGGATTACTAGTCCAGTGACAGTACCACTACGCCACAGCCTCCCCTTGTGGGGGTATGGTTTGGAGGGGCCAGGGTGTCTGTCAGAAACTGGAAGGAGCGTAGAGCCGTTGTGAAACAGAAACTGGTGATATGGGAGCAGCATTCCCTCTCCGTTACAGGTAAGAACCTGGTCATCGGGTGTGAGGTTCTAATGGTGTTGCTGTATATGGAGCAGGTCTGGCCCAGATCCCGCTCCTGCACCATGGCGGTCCCCCGAGCCATCTTCCTCTTTAATGTGGAGATCGAAAATGGACAGTGTCCGCAGGGACATAATGTTCAAACCTTTAGATAAAGGGGTAAAACCCATACCCAATGTCGCTGTGATCCCGATGGTCAGCTTTGTCTGTGGCTGCATCAAGCTGTGCATCGACAGTCTGTACGCTAACATCAAGTGTCATTATGTGCTGAGGTTCTATCTATCCCCGCTGTTGCAAAGGATGGCTCTGGCTACCTTTCCACAGAATGTGCCATCCCACCTGTCCCTCATGGAAAAGTTTGTACCGAAAAACACTTTTGACCACAAGCCTATCAGACAGTGGTCCACAGGTAACGTCCTCTGGGCCTGTGAGAAATGGAGATGGTGGATCCTGTCGGATGGTTCCCCGAGCAGACTGTAAAACTAATTTGGCGGAATGCCTCATCGCCAGAATTTCCAAACAAACACCAAGACGTAGCTTGGCTGGTGGTGAGAAGGACCCTCCCCGTCAGATCCTTCCTGCACGCACGGAGTCTCACCACCTCCCCACACTGCCCTCAAGGTGGCTGTGGTGTGGAAGAGACTTTGGTCCACCTCCATCTGGAATGTGTCTTTGCAAAATAGGTCTGGAAAGAAATGCAGTGGTTTTTGTCGAGGTTCATCCCAAGCAGCTCTGTAACACAGGACTCTGTGCTCTTTGAGCTGTTCCCAGGGACGCACACCGAGATAAACATCAACTGCTGCTGGAGGACCATCAACCCGGTGAAACCCAAACTTGCTGGTCTTTCACAGTAAAGAGTTGTCCATGACCGAGTGTTGTAGACTGGCACATTCCAAGGTCCAGGACTACGTGCTGAGGGACACACGAAAGCTTGGGGCAGCTGCCTGGACTGGAACCTGGGACTGGAACCTCTGTAAAACCCCTCGGGCTGTTTGCACCAGAGAATGTTTAACATGAAATGTAAAGGTACATTGTAAATATAACCTGGAATGGCAAGTGTAGTGAGGCACCTTGTATTGTAATGAAAGAAACTGATCTGTATTGCACTTTATATAATATCTAATTTGAACTGTTATGTAATAATGCACTTTTACAAATTTCATGAATAAACTACATTTTTAGAAAAAAAACTCCCCGATCAACTCCTTTTAAATATTTTACCACTTCAATCAGATCACCCCTTAATCTATACTCAAAGGAATACAAGCAATCTGTCTCCGTAACTTAACCCTTTCATTCCCAGTAATACAAGTCATCGAGCTGTGGGCAGCTGATGGTTTCCATTGCACTGTTCTTCTCAGGTTGGTGTGTACTGACCTTCTGGAGACTGATCTCAGTATAACTCGGGAATGTCCTGAAGGCAAGCACTCATTGTCTCCTTGAGAGGGACCTGCTGTAAATTGATCGACATCTGAGTGCACCAGAGTGTTCAGTCCCGGGCTGGAATGCTGTGATCAATAATATTTGACAGGGGGTGTGGGTGATGGGCAGGGTCTTCGAGTACTGGGGAGACAGTATCTCTTCATCCAGGAACACTGGAGAGCCAATATTTTGGGGGGTTTGAATCACTTTGGTTGCAGTGCACAAAGACTGACATGTCTGATAATATAGTTGTGCATTGACCAAACTCAGTGCTACTCTGAGAGCCCGTTCTGACTGACTGACAAGCCCCCTTGGGACATCAGCTCACTTTGGGCTTTGGAAACGAGTGCTGTTGCTTGGTTACTGAGCCACCGACACACATTGTATGTTTTTATTTTTTCTATATTTGTGACCTGGGTTGGTCAACAAAGAAAAGAGGGCCTTACAGTCAGGTTCGACTAGCTTCTGTTCCAGCATTTATTAAAATGGAGTCTGATGGCAGTCAGTGTTTCAGTTTGTGGGGCCCACACTCTCATTGGCATCAACATTTCTGATCACTGGATGTATCTCATCAGCAATCGCAATGATTCCATTCTGAACAGCAAGACTGGCTGATCGACAACAGCCTCTGAGACTGGCTTTGACTTCAAGACGACAAAGAATATTCTAGCTCCTGGGAGTGGAACTAACAGTGAACTGAGGAATCATCTCGATGCATTGAACAGGGAATTGAAGTTCGATTCCCAATTTACAGTCTGCCCACACTATTCTGTATCTTTCCACAATGAGGTCATTCAAAAAGCTATTCTTAAGACGTATGTACTCCCACCAGTTGAGACGTGGGCACCGCCCCCAGTTAAGACGTGTGTACGCCCCCAACTGAAGACATGGGTACCCCAACTAGTTAAGATGTGGGTACCCCCCCCCCCACCCCAGTTAAGGCCATAGGAAGTCACCGTGAGACTCCAGCTGCCTTTATTTTCACAGCTGCGTGGTTTGATTGGCCATTTTAGAGAGTGCTCCGACTCAACTTTGTAACTGTGCCGTAATGTGGATTCATTCCGACAGACCAGACCATGTAGAGGAGGCAACCTTTCGGTTCCTCTTTTCCTGAAATGTTCTCATTTATCCTTTCCTTTTCAGAAGACAGTGATTCATGTTCCGTGGTAATTACTGCACAGAACCAGACCAATCCACACAGCTGTCAGTGTTTATACTCCACACCAGCCTTTCCCTCCACACTGCGGCATCTCACCTTATCAACATATCCTTCTATTCCTTTCGCCTTCATGTGTTTATCTCACTTTCCCTTAAATGCATCTTTATTATTTGCTACAGCCACTCCCTGTGGTAGCGAGTTCCACATTCTCACCACTCTCTGAGTAAAGAAGTTTCTCCCGAATTCCCAATTGGATTTATTAGTGACTCTCACATAGTTATGGTACCGAGTTCAGTCCTCACCTGCAAACAGAAGCTTCATCTCGACATCTATCCCACTGAACTCTTTCACAATCTGAAAGGTCACTCCTTAGCCTTCCCTTTCGCAGAGAAAAGAACCCTCGCCTGTTCAGTCTTTCCTGACAGATGTAAACTGTCAGTTCTGGTATCATACTATCACCTTCTGCAGTGCCTCTGTATCCTTGTATTTTTCACAGTATTCCCTGTGTTTTCGAACCAAGATTCTATACAAGTGTCACTTAATTTCTCTACTTTTCAATTCAATTCTATCACTCTCGAAATGAACCCCTGTGCTAGGCTTGCTTTTGTCTTTAATGGCCTTATTAAGCTATGTTGCTACTCTTAGTGATTGCCCATCACTTTCAGGCCCATTTGCTCCTCTACCCCATTGAGACTCTCATTTCCCAAGGAGGATGTGGCCTCCTTCTTCTTTACACCAACATGTATCAGCTCACACGTATCCAAACCGAAGTGAATTTGCCATGATGGGCTCTGCTTCAGGTTGGGACGTTGGAGGGAGGAACTGTTCAGTCACAAAGCTCCACCCATTGTGGCGTGCGACAGGCTCGATGGGCTGGCAGCTTTACTCCTGCCTCTTGATGTTGTACGCTTGTGTGTTTCCCTGAGCCCTGCCAAACCCTTTCATATCTCACACAGGTGATTATTTATTCATTCCTGGATTGTCCCAGCCTCACTGGTCCAGCCTTCCCAAAGTTGGCAGATGTGGAGATGACTGAAGGGGATCGCGAGTGGAGTTGGGTCCCAGTCCTTCCCCCTTCTGGCAGACAATATTCAGACGCCCAGCGCTTCCCAGTCTGAAACCAGCAAACTGTGCACAAGCCTTCCCGGTTTGAACCAAGTGAAAACAATGCTTTCTCCTCCACAGCATCAGATAAACCTAACAAAGGAACAAAATAAAAAGGTTCGGAGGTTCCTCCCCCACTCGCACCCCAACTCGACAAAGGACAATGTGTTGTAAAAACTCTTGTCACTGACAATGAAATGCTGACAACTGTGACTCAGGCAGCGGGAGATAGAACTGAGGGCACCCTCCTTTCTTTCTGAATAATACTCGATTATGTTATTTCTGAGAGCAAAGATGCGAGGAAAAGAAGAAATTGTCACCACTTTGCAAGAAATCAAATAAAGTTATGTTGGGTTACAGTGACCTTGTGGGTCAACGCTGGAGGTTACTCAATGTAAGCTTCAAGTGAGAATGAGTTGGAGATAACTACAAGACTTCCAGAGTCTGCAAAGATCATTCAGTGTCTTAATTTTGCCACTGCCTTCAAACGTGCTCCGACTGTCAGAACGTAAGGAATTCTGGCACGACACCAGTGCCAGAAATTTTCTATGTCGGTAAATAGCAGCAAGAGTAGGCCAATTGGCTCTTCGAGCCTGCACCACCATCCACTAAGATCACAGCTAATGTTCACCCCTCAACTCCACCTTCCTGCAATCCCCCAATATCCCTTAATTATGAAGCACATTGGGACGTTCTATCATGTTAAAGGCACGATATGAATGCAAAAGGTGTTGTTGATTCCCTTTGGATCCAAAAATCTATCGACCTCTGTCTTGAATATACTCAGTTTATCCAACATCTTCCACAGTCATCTGGGATTGAGAATTCCAAAGATTCACAATCCTCTGAGGAAAGATTTTTCTCCTCATCTCGGTCCAAAATGGCCAACCCCTTATCTTGAGAATGTGACCCCGAGTTTTAGACTCTCCAGCCAGGAGCAACAGCTTCTTTGCATCTACCTTGTCAAACCCTCTAAGAATTTCATCTGCTTCAATGAGACCACCTCCAGAGAATATAGGCCAATTCTATTCAATCGTTCCTCATAAGACAATCCTCTCATCCCAAGAAGCAGCCTCGTAAACCTTTGTTACACTCCCTCCGAAGGCAAGCCTTAGATTGAGGCACCATTGACTTGTTCCAGTGTTTCGTTTGAATGTTAAATATCCCTGATTCGATTTGCCAAAGCAGAGAGTTTTCCTGATGTCCTGACAAAAAATTCTCCCCGAACCAACACCCGCACCCCCCAAAATAGATTAACTCGTCATTCCTCTCATTTTCTGTTTGTGGGATCTTGCAGTGTAAAAGCCACTGTTGCATTTACTACAGAATAACGGTGCCTGCACATCCAAAACAATTTGCTGATTTTGAAGTACTCAGAGTTTGTCACAACGCTTTCTCACTTAAATGAAGATTCTTTGGAGAGTTTAGAAATCATTTATTCATTGGAGAGGTGACTGTGATGGACAGAAAATTGGCAGTAGAGAATATATTGGAATTACAGATATTCAGTCATCATCCAGTCACATTTTGTGAGCGATATATTCCTTTGTAGATGTTTCAAATTTCAATTTTTCAGAGTCTGTTCACATCCAATTATCCCGACCTCGAACTGCCTCCCTGTCAGGGAAAGAGGGAAAGATTTAGACACATCAAGGGAGGAGAGTCTTAAAAGTACAGAGAGAGCAGGTGGCGAAGAACTGAGAGAAGGAAATGGAGGGAAGTATCGAAGATTGGAGGAAGAGAAGGAGGAATGAGAGAGGGAGAGTGAGGTATCAATGAACAGAACAAGAGAGAGAAATGAGAGAGACAGAGAGAGAGAGAGAGAGAGAGATGGAGGAATAAAGGAATGGCTGAAGAAACTAGGATAACCTAGGAGCCAATTTGCATCCTTCCTCTTCAGCTGACTTGGATTGGTCTGTCTGGATGAGCCACAGCCTGATTTCCCAGTCTCCCCGTCTGACAGAATAGCAGGATGGGTGGGAAGGACCGTGGAGACCATGAGTGATGGAATAATTTCCATGTGGGCTTTCCAGCTGCTTGGATTTGTACTGCTGCGGTTGAGCATCATTTTAGTCACAGCCTCGGCTGACTGAGGGGCTCAGACCTGTTTGCGTCTGTCTCCCCATCAGCCTGTTCTTCTTCAATTCAGATTGCGATGTGATTGTGCTGCTCACTCACCATAACATTGACGGTGACTTTTGCTTCTCAGAGTCATCTTGGTCAAGGTTAATCTCTCAAACCACACCACCAAAGACAAGATTCGCCAGTAATTTAACTCCTGGCTGTTTTTGTAGGGCCTTGCTGTTAGCAAAAATAAGCTTGGGCATTTGCGGAGAAAACAACACAGTGCACCTTTCGAAGAGTGCTTCATTGGATGTGAACACAGTGGAACGTCCTGAGGATGTGGAAGATGTTAGATAAATGCAAGCTCTTTGTTTTTCATTTGGCTTGTGGTTTCCTGTTTACTGGTGAACAGGTTTGCTGCATTATGTTTGCTCCTGGATGTGGCAATGTAATATCACTCCAAAGATTAATGTTCATGATGAGCTCATCCCTAACCTCAGATCTGCTCCCTTTCCAACATGATCCTCACTGGTTTGGCTCGAAATATTACATTGCCCAAGGGTTAAGAACCCATATTGGTTATATATATCTCCATTTGACTCTCCAATTCTTCGAACAGACACAGGAGAAACAGTTTCTATGGAAACCTTTATTGCCTATAATTTGGCCAGTACACAAAGAAAACATTACAGGATGGCAGGGTATATTTCATCATAATGAGGCATCAGTCATGGCTCAGTGGGTTGCAAGCTTGTCACTGAGTCAGAAGGTTGCGGCTTCAAACCCCACTCCAATGACTTGTGCGCATAATCCACGATTACACTCAACAGTGCAGTACCAAAGGAGTGCTGCACGGTCGGAGGGTCAATATTGAGGGTGTGCTGCACTGTCGGAGGGTCAGTACTGAGGGAGCACTACAATATCGGAGGGTCAGTACTGAGGGAGTCCTGCACTGTGGGAGGGTCAGTACTGAGGGAGTGCTGTCCTGTCGGAGGGTCAGTACTGAGGGAGCACTACAATATCGGAGGGTCAGTACTGAGGGAGTCCTGCACTGTGGGAGGGTCAGTACTGAGGGAGTGCTGCACTGTCGGAGGGTCAGTACTGAGGGAGCACTACAATATCGGAGGGTCAGTACTGAGGGAGTCCTGCACTGTGGGAGGGTCAGTACTGAGGGAGTGCTGTCCTGTCGGAGGGTCAGTACTGAGGGAGTGCTGCACTGTCGGAGGGTCAGTACTGAGGGAGTCCTGCACTGTGGGAGTGTCAGTACTGAGGGAGCGCTACACTGTCGGAGGGTCAGTACTGAGGGAGTGCTGTCCTGTCGGAGGGTCAGTACTGAGGGAGTGCTGCACTGTCGGAGGGTCAGTACTGAGGGAGTCCTGCACTGTGGGAGTGTCAGTACTGAGGGAGCGCTACACTGTCGGAGGGTCTCTACTGAGGGAGCGCTACACTGTCGGAGGGTCACTACTGAGGGAGCGCTACAATATCGGAGGGTCAGTACTGAGGGAGTACTGCACTGTCACAGGGGCAGTAATGAGGGAGCGCAGCCCTGTCGGAGGGTCAGTACTGAGGGAGTGCTTCACGGTTGGAGGTGCTGCTTTTTGAATGAGATGTTAAAGGGCCTCTCTGCCCTCACAGGACAACATAAAATATGCTGTGGCACCAGTTCGATGAACAGGCAAGGGAGTTTCCCATGGCGCACCAAACGTCATAAAAACATATTCTTTAGACGTTTATCTCATTAATATTTGTGGAATTTTGCTGTGGAAATTAGCAGTTATGTTTTCATAGATAGAGAGGGTGACTACACTTGAAACGTGCTTCCATGGCTGTGAAATACTTTGGGACATCTTCAGTGTTAGATAAAGACGAATGTTTTCTTTCAATACACTGCACGGCAAAATCAGATGATAGTCAATCTTAGTATGGCTCAGAGTGTTAGTGTACAGTTTGATCATTTTTTAGAAGCAAATACAGCCACAATCTCACAAGTCAAGTGCATCAGTTTACTCCACTTGCACCATCATTCTGTGACACAATGCTGTCATCAAAGTCATCCGTGAACACCATCAGAGGTTACCATGGAACCAGCTATTAATTGGTACCATGGGCTGATTGTGAACGAGGGCACAGGTTGGGCAGAAGGTGGGCATAGTGATTGTAATGTCCATCCAATATCACTTACAAAAGCCTTCCAGCAGTAGCCCAGAAAACAGATTGCAGCTGAAGGGGAGAGCCAGACTGATTGGCAGTGGGGAGAGAGGATGGCAAAACGTAGATTAGAAACTGAAGTTTGGAAGGACTTTGGGAGACGCACAGGCACTCCACCTGCTTCCGAATTATCCTGGGCACACTTGATCCACCTGCGATCCCTTTTATCCGTGAGTAAGGGGGACGGTGATTTGGCCACTTTCTGTTGGAAGGTGAGTGGACAGGAGCAGCACTGCTGGGTGCCACTTGTCACACGAAAATGGCATTGGGGTACAATCTGTGTCAGGGGACCAGATTTGGCCGGCCTGCTGTGGCTCCTGTCTATGTCTATTGTCAGGTTGCTAACACTCCAGGATTGACCTGGTGTCTACAGGAATTGAAGAGCACTGCGTCAAGCAAAACCCAGGAGAAAAATCACAGGCGCAGGAAAGCAAAATGATCCTTTCTCCATGATTGTTAAACACTTCTGATTTTTAGTTATTAAAATATAGGAGATGGGCGACGAAAGGCTGTTTGCGTGACAGTCAAGGATTATCCAGCTGGGTATTGAATTTACCTCCCAATTGGCTGTGAGAAATCGGGGCACCGCAAAGATGGACCTGTCAGGCAACTAATGGCAGGAGAGTGGGGGCTGGAGGTTATGTGATGAAATCTCCAGGAATACATGCAACCAGAGTTGACAACCCCTGTCTGGTGGGACCGCTGGCTGCCAGTTTTGAGGCCGACTTGAAAATGGCTGCAGATGGGAAGAGAACAGTGAGTCATGTAACTTGGAATCATAAACGGATACAGCACAGGAGTCCATTCAGCCCATCCTGCCTGTACCAGCTCTTTGGTAGAGCTGTCCAGTTAGTCTCACTCCCTGTTCTTTCCCCACAGTCTTACTTTCCCCATTTGTCTCCTCCAAGTATCTGTCCAATTGCCTTGCGAAAGCTACAATTGAATCTGTTTCCGCCAGCCAATCAGGCAGCACATTCCGAAACCTAACCAATGATCAATAAGTAAGGATCCAATTTTGGTCACAGGTTTTCTTTTCATCGAGTTTGTTCAAAGCACCCTGAGGCAGTGCCTTCATTCCACGACTCGATCACAAACCCAGTTTGTGTTCCAGTTCGTTGGCTGAATTGAGTATTGATTCATCATCTTCTGTACTCACTCGGCAATGAAACTTCACGGAGTACATTCAGCTGATTATCTTGTGAAGTACCAGCCAGTAGAGTTCCTTTGTTTGGTGCTCAACTAACTTGCAGGCTACGGTGAATTGATCACCTTGGGAATTGCTGCTGAATGGATGTGGTATAATGGCTTTGAATTACTGAATTGATTGTGTGCCAGGCTGATTTCAATATCTTCCAGAAGCACTGAGCCTTAGCAAAGTCAAACCATGAAGATCACAAATTAACAATGGGCCATGATCTCTCTGATTTACACAGAATTACATTGAAATTACAGCACAGAAACAGGCCATTCGGCCCAAATTAGTCTGTGCCAGAGCCTCCTTCCACTCCTCCATCTCAAACCGTCAGCACAGTCTCTTAATCCTTCCTCCCTTTTGTGGTGACCTCGCTTCCTCTTCTGCATTAATGCAACACAGGAGGCCATTCAGCCCATCATGCCTGTGCTGGCTCTTTGAAAGAACTATCCAACAACTACAGCAGGGACTACACTTCAAAATTGATTCATTGGCACTGTGGGATGCCCTGAGGTTGTGAAAGGTGCTGCATAAAAGCAAATTTTTTGTTTTCTTTTATTAGTCGTGCTCCACTGCCCTTTTATCAATGCCCTAAATTTCTCCCGAGAAAACTGTTTATCCAATTCGCTTTTGAAAGTTACTCTTGAATCAGCACCCACAGCCTTCTTTCAGCCACTGTTATTCACCTGAACTAAGCAGCACCACATCCAGTTCGATGGCGTACTGTTGCCACGTAGGACGTACCTCGGAGAATTTGGTCGGCGCAGTGATGGGGAGAGGTGCTGTTCTGGTCTTTCACAAAACCAAGAGCAGTCCGAGTGAGGGGGCGGGAGACAGCGAGACATGGCAGCAGTGCAAGCAACGGCTGATAAATCAGAATGGGAAACGAGTGGACTTTCCACAGTATTTACCAAAACAAGGAGTGACGGCAGTTAGGTGATTGGTGCATTTTTACAGGGTTTTTTTTGTCTCTAATCTGGGGTAGTGATTTAAACAAACACTGGGAAACTATAAAATATTGTATTAAATTTACAGTTTAGATTCATCTATCTAATTCCAATTGGGGTAAGTATAACTGTATGTGAATTACTAAGAGTGTTAGCACAGAACAAATCTGGAGGCATTCATTAAAATTAATAGTTTAAACAAAGTGCTATCTAGATTCTAAAAGAGGGAATAGAGATCTTTTTAAGATCAAGGATGGGCAGCTGAGACCTGTTGCTTGCAATTTCTGCACCAGGTGGGAACTTCAGGACACTTCACGTGTCTTGGGGGACCACATGTGTTGGAAGTACCTCCAGCTTGCTTGCGCTGGAGCTTAAGATTTCCAGCTCTAGGGGCCTCTGGAGTCACTGTGGAGCATCAGGGAGGATGAGAGTTTCCTGAATCAGACTTTCCAGGAAAAGGTCACCCCACCGGCAGTGAAAGTTCAGGATAGTAGATGGGTGGCCATCTGGAAGAGTACGAAGAGGCAGGAGGCGCAGGAGTCTTCGGGGTGTGTGCCACTCTCAAAATGGTGTTCAGCTTTGCAGACTGCAGGCAGCGATGTCACCTTGAGGGAGTGCAGACCATTGCACCAATGGACAAGGACTGCACCGGAGCAAACGGCAAAGAGTAGAAATGCAGTCATATAGAAGATTCCATTGTTCGGGGGACAGTCAGGCATTTCTGAATTCATCATCATGGTGTGTTGCCTACCTGGGTGTAAATGACATCAAGGAGAGGGTGTAGAATATTCTGCAGGGGGAAGGGAGTGAGCCAGACATTGTGGTACACATCGGCACCAATGACAGAACAACAGACAGTATTGAGGTCCGATGGTCAGGTTTTCAGGAGCTAGGGAGTGGGAGTTCAAAGGCAGTAATCCCTGGATTACTCCCAGTGCCATGTGCTAGTGAGAGTAGAAATAGGAAGATAGGGAGGATCAACGTGTGGCTTGAAGCAGGGCACAGGAGGGAGGGCTTCAGATTCTTGGGACAGTGGGACCAGTTCTGGAGCAGGAGGCACATCTTCAAAAGGGACGAGTTGCTCCTGAACAGGACTGGGACCGATGTCCTTGCAGGGAGGTTCACGAGTGTGGTTGGGGATGGTTTAAAGTAAAGTGGCAGGGGAATGGGCAACAGCAGATAGAAGTTGTGAAGAGGAATATAGTGCATAAAGGACTGAGACTGTTGGATAGTGCGAGGGAAGGAGGTAATACCATATTGGACAGGAGCAGACTAAGAAAGACTATGAGGAATACAAAGACAGGTTTACAATGCATGTTTGTAAATGCACAAAGTGTGGTGAATACGATTGGGCAGCAACAAGCATAAATAGCCATGTGGGAAGATGATATAGTGGCTTTAAAATGGTGGGGACTGCGTGCTTAATATTCAGGGAAGAAAAATGTTCAGAAAAGGACAGGGAAGGAAAAAAGGGAAGTGGGGTGGCAATACTGCTTAGGAAAGACTTTGTCATATTCAAAAAGGAGGATGTCCTTGAGTGGAGAAAGTCAGAATTCCTTTGCTTAAAGTTAAGAGGCAAAAAGGGGGTGATTATGCTCCTGGAGGTATTCTATTGGCCTCCAAATACTGAAAGAGAGATAGAGGAGCAAATCTGCAGGCAAATCACAGAGATGAGCAAGAATATAGAGTGGTGATATTGGGGGATTTTAATTATTCAAATATCGATTGGGATAATGTTAGAGTAAAGGGTAAGGTGTTGTGCAATTGCCTTTAAGAGTGCTATCTCTTTAAGATCTTAAAATGCTAATGAGCTAAGTGCCAGGACATCATCATGTGACTCGAAGCCAGAGTCACTCTGTAACTGTAACACCTAGAGGCAGGTCCTGTAAATAGTTATCTCTATTCTATGTTTAATAGTTTAGCTGTAAATAAACCTGTTTGAGATCTTCAACCAACTGGACTCCAGGCATTTCATTTATGCTGCATCAGTCAACACAAGAAGAACTCATGAGATAAGGAGTGGGAGCAATTTCTGAAATGTGTTCTGGAGAACCTCCTTGACCAGTATGTTCTTGGTCCAACTAGGAAGGGGGCATTGCTGGATCTGGTCCTCGGGAATGAGGTGGGCCAAGTGGACCAAGGGTCTGTTGGGAAATGCTCGGGTAAGAGTGATCATATTATCATCAGGTTTAGTTTAGCGATGGAGAAGAGCAAGGAACAATTTAAAGTAGAACTTCCAAATTGGAAGAAGGCTAACTTCAATGGGGTGAGAGGGCATGCAGCCAGGGAACCACAGATCGACAGGACAAACTGAAATGGATGCTCCAAGTGCAAGCTAGGTACATTCCAACGGGGGTGAAATGTAAGGGAACCAAAGCTAGAGCACCTTGGATGATGAGGGAGATAGAGAATATGACGAAACAAAAAATGGTGTATGATGCATGTCAGGTCAATTCTTTATGCGAGAACCAGGTCAAATTCAGTCACTTGAGGGGAGAAGTGACGAGGAAAGTACAACTGGAAAAAGAGAGAATATGAGAATAGAATGACAGTTAACATTGATGGGGTGAAAATTGATAGGCAGGAGGTACAGAAAAAGTTGGCTATACTTCGAGTGGATAAGTCACCTGGTCTGGATGTCTTGCATCCCAGATTGCTAAAGGAAGTGGGAGTGGAGATCGTGGAAGGGTTTGCCATAATCTTCCAATGGAGGTGCCAGAGGATTGGAGAGTGACAAATGTGACACCCTCATTCAAGAAAAGGGTTAAGGACAGTCCGAGTAACTACAGGTCAGTTCGTCTGACAGCAGCGGTGGGGAAGGTTTTCAAAACAATAATCAGGGAAAATGTCAAAGGGCACTTGGAGAGGCGTGAATTAATTCGGGATAGCCAGCAAGAATTTGTAAAAGGCAGCTGGGGCTTGACTCATCTCATTGAATGCTTTGATGAAGTCACAGAGAAGACTGATGAAGAGAATGCAATGGATGTTGTCTATATGGATTTTAAGAAAGCCTTTGACAAGGTTCTAGATAAAAGGCTCGTTAAAAAATTAAGGTGAGGTGATGTATTTGGGCAGAAGGGATAGGGTGAGGCAATACAGACTTAATGGCAAGGTTGTAAAGAGTGTGCAGGAAGAGAGGGACCTGGGGTTGTAGGTACATCAATCTTTGAAAGTGACAGACATATTGAGAAAGTGGTTAGGTATGCTTCGGGGATCTTGGGCTTCATAAATAGAGGCATTGAGTCCAAAAACAGAGACGTTATACTGAGTCTTTATAAGCTCTGGTTAGGCCCCAACTAGAGTACTGTGTCCAGTTCTGGTCACCACTCTTTTGGAAGGAAGTGAGGGTCCTTGAGAAGGTGCAGAGGAGATTTACCAGAATGGTTCCAGGGATGCAAGATTTTAGTTGCAAGGTGAGGTTGGGAAAGGTGGGGTTGTTCTCCTTGGAGCAAAGGAGATTGTGGGGAGATATGATCGAGGGGTGCAAGATTCTGAAAGGTTTGGAGAGTGTGGACACAAAAAAGCATTTCCCATTCGCTGATGCAAGGGAAGGGGAAACGTAAGGAAGAACTATCTTGTGCAGTGAGTGGTGATGACCTGGAACTCACTGCCAATGAGGCTGGTGGAAGCAGAGACGATGAACGAGTTCAAAAGGAAATTGGATCAGTATCTGAGGGAAGTTTAATTATCGGGCTATGGGGATGGAGCGGGGCAATGGGACTGACTGGATTTCTGTACAGAGAGCTGGCATGGACCCAAAGGGCCAACCAGTTCAACCACTCCTTGTGAGAGTGGGTTCCACATTCCCACCACTCCCTGGGTAAAGAGGTTTCTCCCTGAGCTCGCTGTTGGAATGAATAGTTGAAAAAGGATAAGCAGCAATCTGGGGAGAATTTTCAGACATTCGACACCCAGCAAGCAGAAGCTCTGGGTAAGTTCTCTGCAAGATTTGAATTGTTGGAAACTCAGTCATTGTACCGAGTCCATTCAGCAGGAATTACCAAAGTGGGAACTGAATTATCCAACATATTAACAGCGGGAAAGGTTCCCAAAACAGTGAGACAAGGTTTGAAGATTCCTCCCACTCCTCCTCCTGCACTGCTCAGAGACAGGTCCTGGTAAAATTAGGTTAATCCTTTGATTATCTGATCATTATCACACTGCTGTTTGTGGGAGCTTGCTGTGCCCAAATTGCCTGTTTCCTACATTTCATTATCCATAAAGCATTTTGGGACATTCTGAGGTTGTAAAAGACGCTGTATAAATGCAAGACTTTCTTTCTTTCGCCTCCAATATATTTCAGATTTCCAGCATCTGCAATACTTTTCCCTAATATCTCCCTCTGTATTTTCGCACCAAATTTTGTTTGATAATCGCTCCTGTGAAGCTCCTTGAAATGTTTCATTCCATTCAAGGTGCCATAGAAATGCAACTGATTGTTGTTCCAAGCCGATGAATGTTTATGAGACTTTTGACAATGTGTTATCCACCTGAAGCGCTCGTCCGACCTTCATCTCTCTTTTTTCAATTCTTTCACTGGATGTGAGCATCACTGGCCAGGCCAGCATTTATTGCCCATCCCTAATTGCCCCTTGAGAAGGTGTTGGTGAGCTGCCTTCTTGGCTTGGAGGGGAACTTGCGGGTGGTGGTGTTCCCATGCATCTGCTGCCCTTGTCCTTCTAGGTGATAGAGGTCGTGGGTTTGGAAGGTGCTGTCGAAGGAGCTTTGGTGAGCTTCTGTCCAGACACTGTCTGACCTGCTCGGCCTTTCCAGAAGTTCCTCTTATTTGGGATCTCCAGGGTCCACTGGATCCAGCTTTTCGTTTTCATTATCAACGTGAGGAGCCATGAGAAACAAGTCACCCAACACCCTCCCCCCATTCACAAAACGACATCACTCCTGTCGGTGACCAAAAAATCACTGCGCTGATGTTATGTTTGGAAGCCAGAAATTCTGCAGGAATTGTCTCGGAATCAGTACTCCGAGCAGCCAGGGTCAGAAATTCGCCTCACGACCCTCTCCCTTTATTGCCTGAGAAACAGGCGGATTCTGGGTGAAAATGGAGGAGGTGCTGGGGCAGCTCTGTCACTGCATCGAAGCCCTGTTGCAATATTCAAGGCGGGTCTGTACGTGCGCGAGCAGCTGACCCTGCCCAAAACAGGCGTGACGCTGCTTAATTATTCAAATCAGGGCTGTCGGACCCTGATTGCAGAATTCGCATACAAACAGGTGTCAGTGTTGTAGAGTAATTTACCGCACAGAAGGAGGCCATTCGGCCCATCGAGTCCATGCTGGCTCTCCACAGAGTTATGTTGTCAGTCCCACTCCCCGGCTCGATCCCTGTAGCCCTACAAGTCTATTTCACTCAGGTGGCTGTTCAACTTCCTCTTGAAGCCATTGATCATCTCCTCTTCCACCACCCTTGTGGGCAGCGTTGTCAAATGGCTTCTCCAATATTAAGTATTAGTGGGTCACAATATACTCCATTAAACAATGAGATAACCAAAGCCAATGTCTTCTGGCCCTGCCACTGATTCCATCTCCATCCCCAGTCACCATCTCAGGTTGAATCAGATTTCCCACAATCTCACCATCCTATTTGATACCGAGCTGCGTATCCAACCCATTATCTTCCACCTCTGTAACATAACCTGTTCCATCCCCACTTCAGCACATCAGAGGACATGCATATAAAGTTCTGTAAACATAGAACTCGGTGGGATGTCAGCAGGTTTTTGTTTTTGCTGGGGGGCGGAAGGAGGGAATCATTGATCTTTGGAACAAAAATTGCGAGCTTGCTGTCCGTGCCCAGATGTAGCACATGTTGAGTGGTCTAACCCGGAGGCCATCTAAAGGCCAGCTGAACAGCAGATTTCCAGTTTTCATTTCAGCAGGTCCTGGAGGAGCGGGACTGCTCTGTGTGGACGTGTCGAATAACTCTGCTCACCTGCCAGCTCATTCGAGGGGCCACGCATCCCGCCCCCTCTGTCATCACTGCCCTCCCTCCTCCCTAATCCTACCAGACCTGAGCTACCCACTGACCTACCATGCTGCAATACAGTCCTTCAACAGTTTGGTGCTGGTATCATCAGAGTTGGACTCTGCTGTTCGATTCGACTTCACGGCAACTTGAAATTTCTCAGCTATAATCTCAGCTGCCACTCTCATGAGGTTTGCGAAGGGTGTGCTGCAGTGGTGATGCCTCATGTACATTGGCTGTAAAACACTTTGGGATATCCTGAGGTTGTGAAAGGTGCGAAAGAAATGCAAATCTTTCTGAATTTGGTGAAACTATTCAGCTCGATACAATCGATATGATTGTTAGCAATCACCCCTCAGCCATCACCACCAAAAAGAGATTAACCGCTCACTGATCTGCCTTTCCCTTTCTCAGATCCGTCTGTAAATTGGCTGCTGTGTCTGTCTAAAAGCCGCGTTGGCTGTGGTGGGGAAGAGATGGTCGCCCACCTCCTCCTGGAATGTGCCTTTGCAAAGCAGGTGTGGAAAGAGATGCAGTGGCCGAGAGGGGGGTTTTGACGACTGGGCAACTCTCAACCTCCATAAATTTGCCCAGGCATGCGCCATGGAGAGGTCACTCCATAGTTGCCTCACGGCGACTAAAACAACACGGAAGGCAGCAGCTTCACAAACCACTGACCACCTCCAGGCGCGTATCCATTGTCTCTCGAGATAAGGAGGCCCAAAAGAGGAAAAGAAAGAGGTTTTTGTCGAGGTTCATCCCAAGCAGCTCTGTACCACAGGAGTCTGTGCTGTACGGGCTGTTCCCAGGGACGCACACCGAGACAAAGATCAACTGCTGATGGAGGACTATCAATTCGGTGAAAGACACTCTTTGGTCTGCCCGAAACTTGCTGGTCTTCCAGCGCAAAGAGTTGTCCACCACCGAATGTTGCAGACTGGCAAATTCCAAGGTCCAGGACTACGTGCTGAGGGACGCACTAAAGCTTGGGGCAGCCGCAGCAAAGGCTCAATGGGGAAAGACCACAGTGTAAGGTTCCCCCACCAAGCTGGACTGAGGGGCTGGATCCATGGGAAACCCCTCGAACTGTATCGTTAATATTCTCAATTGCTGTAAATGTAAAACTGTAATTGACATGACAATTGTGAAACGGAAGGGTTGGGAAGAAACTCATGACAGTATTGAAGGAAACTGATCTCCCTTGCAATGTTTGTATTTTTTGGTGCTGTTTGGAAACTGTTTGGCAATGTAATTTTTACAGATTTTTATGAATAAAGTATATTTTGGAAATAAAAAATAAAAATAAAAAACAATGACTCCACTGGAAGAGTATTGAATCAAGTGGGAATCACTTGGGTATTCCCTGAGGAGATGAAAGCTGTTGCTTTCCTGCCCCAAAGCAATTAGCACAATAAGAAAAGTGTCAAATAAAGATTTTGCAAACTTGACATAAAATAACTACCAGAAGAGGCACTGTCTAACCAGACAACGAGGAAGTCTTGCATCTTTTTCAATCCCGTTCCAGTTCTGCAGCGCCTTTCTCAATCTCAGAACCTCCCAAAGCGCTTGACAGCAACTTATTGAAGTATAGTCACTGCTATAATGTAGGACATGCAGCAGCCAATTTGCGCACAGCAAGCTCCCAGAAAAAGCGATGTGATAATGAGAAGGTAATCAGTTTCAGTGATGTTGGCCGAGGGATAAATATTGACCAGGACACACTGGGAAACTCCCCTGCTCTTCTTCAAAATAGTGCCAGGGCATCTTTTCCATCCACCTGAGAGGGGCCCTCAATACCAATGCAATGACATCCAGCTTTTGGTTGTACCTTTGAGTGTTCCTCCATCTCCCATATTCCTGCTGTCCTTCCTTCATTGTGAAGATGGAACGAACAAGGCCATGCAGCTTCCCCCCATGTGCCCCTGCTCCATCTTGCTGGGCTGTTCACCTCTGTGAATTGGAGATTTCCATGTGACCTGTTTCCCTCTCTTTCCCAGGTGACCAGCTCCAGGCTTAAAAGGCTGGCTCCTCAAGGAATCCCTTGGGCGAGTTCAGTTGGGATGGCTTTCAACTTAGGCGGTAGCATGAGTGGAATCTAAGAGAAAATTCGGTAACCCAGTGGGGAGCCCACAGCTGACGAGAATGACAGTATTTCTCACTGGAGTGACCTAAGGCACAAGAGCCGAACTAATCCAAAACAAGAGGGCTTGCAAAGACGCTTTGCTAACTCGCTTCTTCCTGTTGCTTGATCTGTCTTATTCTCTGCCTCTCACGGAGCAGGCACACGAATTCATTACCAAGGCGAAAAGCCAGAACAGGTCTCTAAGGAAAGCATGAAGAAAGCACCAGACTTTCAGCAGAGACTTAAATAAGCCACAAGCTGCTTTACAATTCCAAGGGTTAATTAACAGTGACCCATGAACCCCCAAGTGGCCTCCAGTAGTATTTGTACTGTCATTTAACTCCAGCGACTAAAAGGTATTACTTCTCTGGCAAAGATCTTAAGGTATTAGAGAGGCTGAGTTCTCACTGCCTGGTGAATCTACCATGTATCTCAAAGGAGATACTTATTAGAGAAAAGCAGCAAAAAAGGTCAGAATTGACAAAGACATGGAGACTGGTTCAGCTCAGGATTCTCGTCAGCTTAATATCTTCAGGGGAGTGATAATGCTCATGACAAGGAGAGATATTTACTCTTAGGAAATGTAAGATGTACATTGAGTTCCTGCAATTAAAATCTGGCAAACAGAGATCGGACATTTTAATTCAGAAACCCTGCAAGATGAAATGCCTTATTAAATTAATAATTTTTTTTTGAAGCTGATACAGCTTTGTTACAAACATATTGTTTAATCTGTAGCCGTGATGTGATGGGTAATTCCACTCTGTGGTAAAGTGATGGATATTTCGATTGAACACCCCAGCACTGACCTCAGATTATTACTGATCATTAATACTTTTGGCCTTATCGAGATCTTCAAAATTCTGAAGGGGTTTGATAAGCTCGACAGAGAGAAGATATTTCCACTTGTGGGCAAGAACAAAACGAGGGGCCATAAATATAAAGGTAGTCACTGATAAATCCAATGGGGAATTCAGGAGAAATGTCTTTACCCAGAGAATGGTGAGAATGTGGAATTCACTACCACAGGGAGTGGTTGTGGTGAGTGGTATAGATGTATTGAAGTGGAGGCTACATAAACACATGAGGGAGAAAGGAAAAGAAGGATATGAGAAGAAGTAGGGTAGAAGGAGATTCATGTGGAGCATCAACACCAGCATGGATGAGTTGGGTTGAATGGCCTGTTTCTCTGGTGTAAATTCGATGTAATTCTATGTGAGGGAAGTTAATGCAGTGTTAAATTAACTCATTTAGATAGAAAGCTGGAGAAATGCATGGTTGCCAATGCACTGGAGATCACAGAGACACATAAGGAGAGAAGTAATCAGGAAATAAGTGGGATTTTGTGATGAAGTACAGAATCAGCCAGGTTTTAACAGTGGGGACGCGAGGGTGTACCCCAGTTTAGCTTATTGCATTTGAGTTTCAATAACTGTCGCAAAATGTATCTTCAGGAGTTTAGGTAAGTGGGACAGAGATCATGATAGGGCAGAATACAAATGGAGTGTGGGAAAAAGACCTTTTTACATTCATGATTTGTTCTTGGGATGTAGACAAGGGTAGCGTTCATTGATAGATGGCCTTCTCCTTGGTGTGTTAGGTATAGAATTCCTGGATTTTAAATGAACACCAATGAAGGAATGGGAATGGATATCCAAATCAGGATGGGATGTGATTTGAAGATGATGACATTCCCATGATATTGTTGCTCTTGTCCTCCTTGGCAGTCGAAGTTGAACAGCTGGTAAATGATTGGCTAGCAACTTCAAAGGTTCTAGATACTATAAAGCAGTCGCTACCAGTGGAATATATATAACGTCATGGGAAATTTATGGTCGTAAGAAAGATCTCACACCATATCAAACTGGACACACATCATCATTCCTTCATCGTTGCAAGGTCAAAATCCTGGAACTCCCTAAGCGGAGCCCTTTCATTACACGGACTGCAACGGTTCATGAAGGCAGCTCACCACCACCGTCTAGAACAGGGTTCTCCAACATACAGCCCATAGGCCAGGATCCGGCCTGCCAAAGGTTTGATGGGGAACATGAAGAGAGAGGGGGACAGAGAGAGAGAGGGGGGAAGAGAGAGGGAGGAGAAAGAGAGAGCGGAGTGAGAGATTGGAGGCACACAGAGAGAGAAAGAAGGGGCACACAGCGAGCGAGGATGAAACGGCGGGGGGGGGGGTGGCGGGGGGCGGGGAACAACACAGAGAGGGGGCAACACAGGGAGAGAGAGAGAGTGATCAAGATCACTCCTGACAGATGGACATTCATCTGAAATACTCTGCATCACTAAAACAAGTGTGCAGGCAAACAGTGACTACTTGTGCAAGCAAAACAATGCCAGGTATCTCACTAAATCAGTGTCCAACATAGTGATGAGAAAGTAAGTCAATAAATTAATCTTCTCATTCAAAGCTTTTTTTTTTACAAAAATGCACATTTGTTGTTGTTTTGATTAATAGTAAGATACATTTTTAATGCCTTCATCTTTCCAAAATTGTCTTACCAGCCCCCATGTAAGACAAAAATTGTAATGTGCCCCCCACACACGCGAAAAGATTGGACAAACTTGTTTTAGTAGGACAATTCGGGATGGCCAATAAATGCTGGCTCTGCCAGTGATGCCCACATCCCAAAAAGACATAAAGAAAAAATTAGATGTTCTCTACTTCACAAGAACGGTGATGTAGGCAGTATGCTGAGTTCTCTCCACATCACGAAGCAACTGAATCATCCAGGAAAAAAACCACAGGAATAATATATGTAGAAAGTCCTCATAATTTTCAATCTCCAACCCCGCTTCCTCTACCTCCACCCCCCAACGCCCTGCACACCAGGGACTGTAAAAACCAAGACCACAGCCTACTTGAGAAGAGAGAGTTGGTGCTATCTGTGGGTTAAAGACCCGAGGACAGATTAAACTGAATCTATGCAGCTGCGTGAATTAATTCCAGAACAGTCTGAATTCATCGAAGCATAAAAAAAACAACTGTTCACTGCAATTGTGCATCTTTTGCTGGCAATTACTTTTGTGTTGTGGAGTGTGCTGCGCAGAGAAAATTCTTTGCCCAGATTGCTATTGGAAATGATCACCCTTGCCCGTCAGCAATGTGTTCAAAGGCTGAAATAAACTCTTGTTGCCCACTTCCTGCTTGGCCGGTGTTTAGGACACAAATAGGCAATGTCAACTCCAGGTTTCGGGGCTATGTTGCTCTTTCTCATTCGAAGCAGCAGCCAAGGTCACCCTCTGTCCAGGCTGATTTATTTTTACATCGAATTGCATATCCTGGGGCCGCTGCTTACCCTTCAAACAACAGCATTAGAATGCGGATTTTCTGCTATCGCAATTCGTGGGAGCTGTCTGTGTGCAAATTGGCTACTGTGCTCCCATATTACAACAGTGACGACACTTTCAAACAACACTGTTGTCTGTCAAGCACTTTGGCACATTGTGAGGTTGTGTAAGACACTATATAAATGCAAGTTTTTAATGTATAATTGACAGCACTGAAACAGGACATGGATCTACATGGTTCACCTCAATCACTCCCTGTGGCAGCAAGTTCCACATTGTCACTACTCTCTGGGGAAAGAAGATTCTCCTGAGTTCCTTATTGAATTTATTAGTGACTATCTTGTATTTATGACCCCCTAGTTTTGGATTCCCTGACAAGTAGAAACACCTTCTTTACATCTACTCCATCAAACCCCTTCATAATTGTCAAGACCTCACTAAGTCACTGCTCAGTCTTCTCTTTTCTGGAGAACACTGCAGTTATATAAAGTTACCTCTGAAAGAATAATGTAGCTTTTGGATTAACGTTTATTGCTTTCCTTTCCAGATGCTTGATTGAAGTATTTCTACCATAAATAATATATGATATGACTGCTATTTGTTTGCTTGTTCATCTGTTGTTCAATCAATTCACTTAATAATTGAAGAAACTTAAGAATATCAGAAATAGGAGCAGGAGTAGACCATGTGGCCCCTCGAGCCTCCTCCACTATTCCGTACCATCATGGCTGATCTGATTGTGGCCTCAACTCCACTTTCCTGCTGGCCCCCCCATAACCCTCGGCTCCCTTAAGTTCAAAACCTGTCCAACTCAGCTGGAAATATATTCAACGTCCCAGACTCCACTGCTCTCTGGAGTAGAGAATTACAGAGAATTCCAAACAGTCACGACCCTCTGAGAGAAGGAATTCCTCCTCATCTCCGTCTTAAATGGGAAACACCTTATTCTGAAACTGTACTTCCTAGTTCAGCATCTACCCTGTCAAGCCCCTTCAGAATCTGATATGTTTCAATGAGATCACCTCTGCTAAACTCCAATGAGGAAAGGCCCAACTTGTTCAACCTTTCCTCGCAAAACAATCCCTCCATCCCAGCAATCAGCCGAGTGAACCTTCTCTGAACTGCTTCCAATGCAAGTCTGCCCCTCCTTAAATAAGGAGACCAAAACTGTATGCAGTACTCTAGGTGTGGGCTCACCAACGCCCAGTACAGTTGTAGACAAGACTTCCCTACTTATCTACTTCATCCCACTTGCAATAAAGGCCAACATTCCTTTTGCCTTCCGAATTCCTTGCTGCACCAGTATGCGAACTTCTTGTGATTCACATATGAGGACAATCAGATCCCTCTTTTTTTTTAGAATTAGAACATTACAGCGCAGTACAGGCCCTTCGGCCCTCGATGTTGCGCCGACCTGTGAAACCATCTGACCTACACTATTCCATTTTCATCCATATGTCTATCCAATGACCACTTAAATGCCCTTAAAGTTGGCGAGTCTACTACTGTTGCAGGCAGGGCGTTCCACGCCCCTACTACTCTCTGAGTAAAGAAACTACCTCTGACATCTGTCCTATATCTATCACCCCTCAACTTAAAGCTATGTCCCCTCGTGTTTGCCATCACCATCCGAGGAAAAAGACTCTCACTATCCACCCTATCTAACCCTCTGATTATCTTATATGTCTCTATTAAGTCACCTCTCCTCCTCCTTCTCTCCAACGAAAACAACCTCAAGTCCCTCAGCCTTTCCTCGTAAGACCTTCCCTCCATACCAGGCAACATCCCAGTAAATCTCCTCTGCACCCCTTCCATAGCTTCCACATCCTTCCTATAATGCGGTGACCAGAACTGCACGCAATACTCCAGGTGCGGTCTCACCAGAGTTTTGTATAGCTGCAGCATGACCTCGTGGCTCCGAAACTCGATCCCCCTACTAATAAAAGCTAACACACCATATGCCTTCTTAACAGCTCTATTAGCCTGGGTGGCAACCTTCAGGGATT
This sequence comes from Heterodontus francisci, assembly GCF_036365525.1. Taxonomy (NCBI): domain Eukaryota; kingdom Metazoa; phylum Chordata; class Chondrichthyes; order Heterodontiformes; family Heterodontidae; genus Heterodontus; species Heterodontus francisci. The sequence continues at coordinate 16,580,215 of NC_090417.1, forward strand.
TATGTACCTGGACACCAAGATCTCTCTGTTCATCTACACTACCAAGAATCTTCCCATTAGCCCAGTACTCTGCATTCCTGTTACTCCTTCCAAAGTGAATCACCTCACACTTTTCCGCATTAAACTCCATTTGCCATCTCTCAGCCCTCTGTACCACATCATTCTGTAATCTCTCTCCATTTAAATAACAGTTTGATTGTCTATTTCCCCTGACAAAGTGGATAACCCCACATTTTCACACATTGTACTCTTTCTGCCAAACTTTTGCCCACTCACTTAACCTATCTATCTCTCTTTGCAGACTTGTTGTATCCTCTGTATCGTCCACAAATTTGGCTACAATACATTTGGCGCCTTCATCCAAGTCATTAATAAAGATGGTAAATAGTTGTAAAGAGCTGAGGCACCAGTGGTGCAGTTGTGGAAGAACCTGGACCCCATGAGACGGAGGTGAGGGTTCTACCACTGAGCCAAGGGAAAGCTAGCTGAACACGTGAAAGAGAAAGGAATAGAAGAATATGCTGCCAGGGTGAGATGATGTAGTGTGGGAGGAGGATCATGTGGAGCATCAATAGCAACATGGACCAGTTGGCCTGTTTCTGTGCCGTAAGATTCTATGGAATGTCGTCACCTGAAGGAGATCTTTCCAACAGATGGTAATTCGAAAGAAACTGCTTTGAAGATCTTCAAACAACACCCCAAAAATCATCAGTTTAAACGAAGCTGCAGAGTGACTCATTGAGTTCTTCCATCGCTTGTTTAAGCATCTGTTACAGTGACTTTGCCACCTGAGTGATATTTTGCAGATCATTTCATCCTGATCTCAGCTGTGGCTCAGTTGATAGCACACCCACCTCAAAATCACATGGTTTTGGGTTCACGTCTCAATCCAGAGGCTTGAGCACAAAAATCCGGGCTGACACTTCCTGTGCAGTACTGAGGGAGTGCTGCACTGCTGAGGCCCCCATCGGCTCTCTCAGGTGAACACGAAGGATCCCATGGCCACTATTCTGAGAACAGCAGGGGAGTTCTCCTTGTGTCCACGGCACTATTTATCCCCCAACCAATGCCTAAAATGGAATATCGCATCATTTCAGCACATGGTGGGATCTTGCTGTGCACAAATTGGCTGCCGCGTTTCCGACATGACAACAGTGACCACTGTTCCAAAAGTCCTTCATTGGCGGCAAAGAGCTTTGGGACATCCTGAGGTCATAAAAGGTGCTTGAGAAATGCTGGAGCTTTTGAGATTGTATCCTCTCCCAGGACTGAGCTGATCACCTCAACTAAAGCTTCAGTGCATGCCAGCGGAGTGCTGCACTGTCCTCGGTGCCGTCTGGGGAATGAGCTGTGAACCTCAGGCTTGTTCTGCTGTTCAGACGGATGTAAAAGATCCCACAACACGATATGAAGAGGGGCAAAGAGTTCTCCCCACGTCCTGACCAACATTCATTCCCTCCTCAACCAATATCCTCAAGAAGACACTGGCTGATGCTCACTTACCGACACTGTGTTGCCAAAATCATTCGTTTCAGATGTGTCGGTGTGATCAGGGGCTGTGTAAATGATAGAATTATTCACAGGTGATATGAGCCCAGAATTCAGAACGAGAGCTGCTAAGTAAGAACAGGAAGAGTGTTGTGCCGAAAAACACCAGCACTGTAGCCCCAATTTCTTACATTCTCCTCAGAGGTTACATTTTGTTGCTGCACAGCTTGAGAAGATAGGAATTACTATTTGAAAGCTGAGGCTGTAGGATTTAGGGGTGGGGGGGGGGGGCGGGGGGAATGTATTTGCATACATTTGCAGATTATTTTTGTGCATCTGTGACCATTTCAAAGGCATATCTGCAGTAAAGTCCACTTTCGCAGTGTAAACATTAATCTGCTAATCCTTCACCAGCAGCTCGCAAGTGAGAATCAACACTTTTTAAAGGTCTTTATGTTCTTCCCAAGTGCCAGCTCTGATGCAGCTATTCCCTCACACAAAACGGGCCTCAACTGCTGCCCTCCATTTTTCTGCTGAGTCTGTACCCCTGACTGTACTCAACAAACTGGGACCCCTCGCTTGCTTGTTCTTAATTTTCTTTTGTGAGATTCACCATCAGTGATGACAGTCCGTGATATCTGGCAAACCAGGCACTGGGGTTCATTTCTGGAGGGAAAGAATTGAGAAGCAGAGAATGATGTTCAGCTTTGTACACAGCCTTGGTTCGATCACACTTGGAGCTACTGTGGACAGTCCTGGTTTCCATATTTTTAAAAACGATATCGAGGCACTGGAGAATGTGCAAAAAAGGATTCGCCAGAATGATACCAGAACTGAAAGGTGAAAGCCAACAGGAAAGATTGAACAGGCTGAGGCTCTTTTCTCCAGAAAAGAGAAAGCTGAGGGGTGACCGAATAAAGGTCTTTAAGATTATGAAAGGGTTTGACAGAACAGGCGCAGACAAGATGTTTCAATCTGTGGGGAGGCCAAAACTAGGGGTCATAAATATAAGATAGTCATTAATAAATCCAATAGGGAATTCAAGAGAAAATCCTTTACCCAGAAAGTGGTGAGAATGTGAAATTCGCTACTATGCATTGCAATGTCCAATCTTTCCTCATAAGACAAACCACCCATTCCAGTTATTAGTCTAATAAACCTTCTCTAAACTACTTTGAACACATTATATCCTTCCTTAAATAAGGAGACAAATACTGTGCACAGTACTCCAGATGTGGTCTCACCAATGCACTGAATAATTGAAGCATAACCTCCCTACTTTTATATTCAATTCCCCTCACAATAAACAATAACATTCTATTAGATTTCCTAATTACTTGCTGTACCTGCATACAAACTTTTTATGATTCATGCACTAGGACACCCATATCTCTCTGCGTCTCAGAGCTCTGCAATCTCTCACCATTTGGATAATATGCTTTTTTTTAATTCTTCTGGCCAAAATGGACAATTTCACATTTTCTCACTTTATACTCCATTTGCCAGGTCTTTGCACACTCACTTAACCTATTTATATCCCTTTGTAGTCTTCTTATGTCCTCTTCACAACTTACTTTGCTACCTACTGTCATGCAAAACCCCCACCTGCCAAGAATGAGGCATATTCATTTTGTCATATGAACACTGATTTGAAACTGTTGCTGGAGCAAGGAAATGACTTGTTAAACAGATCAGCCATGACTGGAAAAAACATTTGCATACTAGCAGACAGTGCTTGGAGAGACAAAGGGGCTATTCCCTGTTCCAACTTAACCCACAATGGACTTTGAGCATTAGGTATTGTGCGTAAGAAGAGACATTCCAAGGTCGGCTAAGACAAGAGAATCCACAAACAGATGTGGTCAGACCAGCTAGTCACATGACTAACCTGCTTGGCAACCTGGGTTTTTCTGAATTGTGCAAAGAGTTTGAACAGAGAAAGACTGTTTGCTCCTGGAGTGAGAAGACCTCTTCTGTCTGCTCCCATTTCTTTCTCACAAGCCTCTGGACCCACTGAGGGCACATGAACTTCAAGAGAGAAAAGTGTCCTACATCGAACAAGGTTTAAGAAGAATACTGGGCCCCAACGAAAAGCAAGACCTACCTACAATCAAGGGCTTTACAACGAGTTCGAAGAACAGTAACCAAAACCATCTTCAGATAGCGCCTCAAACTTTTCCACTTTATTTCTTCTGCTCTCTTCTGTCTCTATCTGCATGTGCATATCGCATATGCATATTAGCGTGGGCGCGCCGCGTATCCGTAGGCCTTAACTGAATTAAAGTTTAATAAAGTTCAACCTTTTTTCTTTAAAACTAAGAAAACCTGTTTGGCTAATTTCTTTGCCTTATAATTGGAAGTTAGTGAACAAGGATTCACCAAGGGGGAGCTAAAAAAACCGATGCGTTTAAAATAAAGCCCTGTTACGGTAAGACCAGGTGAAGGCTGAGAGGGAACCTGAGACACCTTTCTCACCTGGTCGTAACACTATCTTTATGTCTTCAGCAAATTTGGCAATCATATCTTCGGTCCCTTCATCCAAGTGATTTATATAAATGGTAAAAAATTGAGGCCCCAGCACTGATCTCTGTGGCACACCACTCGTGACATCTTGGCAAGCAGAAAGTGACCCATTTATGCCTACTCTCGGTTTCCTGATGGGTCGAATGGCCTGTTTCTGTGTTGTGGATTTGATGTAATTTCATGTTGCCAAATGCATGAGAGAGACTTCATCCATTGGTCATTAGAAAGAACAAATTCAGTAAACTTTCTGTCCTTTTTGACAAGACTATTTCACTGTGCTAAATTGGGCTAAATTGTGGCGAGTCGAAGAGACTTAGTAGTTGGCAGGAAAAAAGACAGAGGCGCAAGGGGAGAGCCAACTGTGCAACAGCCCCAACAAACAAATTTCTCTGCAGCACCTGTGGAAGAGCCTGTCACTCCAGAATTGGCCTTTATAGCCACTCCAGGCGCTGCTTCACAAACCACTGACCACCTCCAGGCGCGTATCCATTGTCTCTCGAGATAAGGAGGCCCAAAAGAATTTCACTGTGATCCATTTTTATATCTTGCTTTTGATTCAACATGCTATCACACCCAAGTTTTGAATTTTGATTTGGTTGACAACAGTTCATCTTTCCTTCAGGGTTCTCCATCTGAGAATTCCCACTGGAAGTTCGGAGCCAAGGTAGGAAAGGATTTTTATCCCCCCATACACATTTCTACCCTCCAGCTCCTATTATGCAAGTTCGATCTTCTGCCCATTGACTGTGACTAACAGATGATTTGGCCTGAGGAAGGAACATTTCAATCTCCAACCGAGAGCAATGGGACCCATTACTTTTTAGCTCGAAGGATTAGTCTTCTCAAGGCCCCCTGCTTTACTCTGAGTATCAGAGTGAGAATTCCCAACAGTTACTTTGCTGTTGCACAATTGATCTGATTTGAGGCATCAGACCATAGGAACAGGAGAAGGCCATTCAGCCCTTCGAGGCTGTCCCAGCATTCAATTAGATCATGGCTGATCTGTATCTTCAATCCATCTACCCACCTTGGTTCCATAACCTTTAATCCCCTTACCCAACAAAAATCTACCAATTTCAGTTTTGAAATTTACAATTGATCCCCGGCCTCAGCAGCTTTTTGGGGGAGAGAGTTCCAGATTTCCCCGACCCTTTGTGTGAAGTGCTTCCTGACATCACCCCTGAGTGCCCGAGCTCTAATTTTAAGGTTATGACGCCTTGTGCTAAATTCCACCACCAGAGGAAATAATTTAGGAACACAGGAAATAGGAGCAGGGGTAGGCCATTCGGCCCCTCGAGCCTGCCCTGTCATTCAACCAGATCATGGCCGATCTTCTACCTCAACATTTTCCTGTATTATTCCATATCCCTCGATATCTTTAATATCTAGAAATCTATCGATCTCTGTCCGATCTCTGAGCCATCACAGCCATCTCGGGTCGGAAATTTCTCTCAATCTTCCCTATCAACTCCTTTCATCATTTTAGACACCTAAATTAGATCACCCCTTAATCTTCTTAATTCATGGGCATACAAGCCTACGCCGCACGTTTTAACCCTTTAAGGCCTGGTATTATTCTGGTGATTCTGCACTGCACCCTGTCCTGAGGTGGAGTCGGCAGAACTGAATGCAGTTACTCCAGTTAGGACCTAACAGGAGCTTAAAGCATTATTTCTGACACCAAAACTTGTCGTTAGGTTGCACCTTTAACAAACATGCCAAGGTGCTTCACAGGATCGTAAATCAGACAAAATTAGGCACTGAGCCACCTAAGGAGATAGTAGAATCGATGGCCAAAAGCTTGGTCACAGAGATAGGTTTTAAGAAGTGTCTTAAAGGAGGAAAGGGAGGTAGAGAGGCTTAGGGCAGTTACTCCAGAGCTGAGTCCTTGCCAGCTGAAAGCACAGCCACCGATGGGGGAGCAAATCCACCATACCCCTTGAGTTCAAGGCCAACACTCAATTAACCTACTTGTCCACTCTCTTTTGGTGATCGCAGTACTCGGATCCCGAAATCATTCTGTTCCTCCATAGCTTCACAGCCAGTTAGAAAAGCTCTCATATCTCGGTGGGTGATTCTGTCTTGGTCCGTTGAGTGAAATCCAGTTTCAGTGATCGAGGCTGATGAAGGTGGGAATCTGGTGCATTTCCACCAGAGCTGCTTGCTTGGATTGCAACAGCCACGAGTGCAATGGAGAGGCTGTGAAGCACTTTGGGACTCCTGAGATAAGGTGCTAGATAAAGGCAAGTGCAATTGTTCTTTGCAACGCTGCCAGTTAGAGGCTTGAGACCCAGGGATTGGCTTCGAATGGTCTAGCAGAATAACCAAAGGGTAAATATTGCGAGGACCTGTGCTGTTGGCAGCCCCTTGTACAAAATCTGCAAAAACTTCAGAACAAACTTTTTACCCAGAGAGTGATGAGATTGTGGAACTTGTGACCACAGGGAGTGGTTGAGGCGAATGGTATAGATATATTTAAAGGGAATCTAGATGAACACTTGATAGGGAAGGGAACAGAAGGATACGTTGATAGAGTGAGACTAAGAGGGGCGGCGGGAGGCTCGTGTGGGGCATCAGCACCAGCATGGACTAGTTTCTGTGCTGTAGACATAGAATCATCGAATGGTTACAGCACAGAAGGAGGCCATTCAGCTCCTTGCGTCCATGCTGGCTCGCTACAAGAGCCATTCAGTTCATCCCACTCCCCTGCCTTTTCCTCGTAGCCCTGCAATTTATTTCTCTTCTGGTTCTGATCCAATTCCATTTTGAATGACTCAACCGAATCCCCCTTCACCTGCACTCTCAGTCAGTGCATTCCAGATCCCAACCACTCACTGCGCGTAAAACTTTGTCCTCATGTCTTTGTTGGTTCTTTTGCCAATCACCTTCAATTGGTATCCTCTGGGTCTTGACTCTTACACCAATGCAAACAGTTTCCCTCTATCTACTCTGTCTAGATCTCTTATGATTTTGAACACGTCTCAACGTTCTCTTCTCTGAGAAAAACAGCCCCTGCTTCTCTATCCACTCAATTGAAGTCCCTCATCTCTGGAGTCATTCTGGTAAATCTTTTCTGTAACCTTTCCATAATGTCTTCACATCCTCCCTTAAGTGTGTTGCCCAGAAGTAGACACAATACTCCAATTGAGGTGAAACCAGTGTTTTATAAATCTTCATCATAACTTCCTTGCTTTATTGGCAAAGCTCCGGATGCTGTATGTCCTTTTAACCACTTTCTCAATGATATGTGCGCATATACCCCCAGGTCTCTCTGTTCCCCTTTTAGAATTGTATCTTTTGTTTTATATTGTCTCTCTTTATTCTTCCTACCAAAATGAATCATTTCACAGTTCAATTCTCTGTAATTACATCATCCCCTTCTCTGGCGGATGAGTGTGGACAATAGATATTTGGGGAAGGAAGAAACATTGATTTTAATGTGCAGAAAATCGTGCGTGAGTTCCTCATCTGTACTCGCAGTGGATGAAGCAACCCTTGCTGGGAAATTACACCTAAAATGTCTCATAAACTGGCTGCGATTTATATCGAAGCCAGCAGCTTCGTAAAGCTCTTCTGATAAGCAACCACGTTTTACTCACAATTAGCAACAATAACAGAGTTTTCTTTTTGAAGATTCAGCTTACTGAATGGAGAAATGTCACAAGCTTTAAAATCTGATTCAGTCAGCATCACACAAGACTAACAGATGGAAGGATTACCAGCAGGAGCTGATATATCATTGATCTGGAAACGGATGAACAGTAATTAAATGTCACTGACCATTGGATATCTCAACATTCCGCTGCATGCCCCTGCTGTTGGGATCTGAATTTCTCCTCCAACTCTTTTTGCTTTTCGAAGCAGGCAGGGCACCAAGTAGACAAAGTAGAATTCTATTCTCCTGCTTTTAAAGAAACGAAAGTTCTGTGCCATTTGTAATGCTGTTCCATAACCAGCTCACAGGGGTCTGGGGAGCTTAGGGTCCGGGCAGCTGAAGGCACGACCACCAATGGTGGAGCCCTTAAACTCGGGGAAGCGCAAGAGGCCAAAATTGGAGGAGTGCAGAGAACTCAGACGGTTGTAGGGCTGGAGGAGGTTACAAGACAGGGAAGGGAGGGATGTGATCAAGAGCGTGAGAATTTTAAGTTGAGCTGTTATCGAACAGGGAGCCAAAGTAGGTCAGCGAGCGTGGGATGGGAGGGATGATGGGTGAACGGGACTTAGGATATGGTCAACAGAATACCACCCAGGAGAAAATTTTATCCGTATCTCATTCTATGAATGTTGTGTGCTTTGTGTAATGTCATGCTATAATTTCCCAAAACACTTTCCTCACTACACTTTGTTGAGAACATCCCTTTTATTGCAAAATGACATACTCTTCAACTTGCTGTGAGCAATGCCGCGGGAGGTATGACCGTTACAAGACAGGATAATTTGAAGAGTTGAGTGCGCGTGAGCTAAAACAGCACATAAATGGAACAGCAATTAGCCATCGAAAATCTCAGAAATGAGGTGTTATATTGTTTCTGATCCCAAAATGATTTTGGATCCATAATGCATATGTATTCACGTATATCCAGGATAGTACATCAACTACTACTGCACTACCGTCTGTGTACCAAACACACATTGTATCATTCCGCCACACATGGAGAGACGTGTAAAATATGAGAGATGCAAGTTAAAAAGTGCAATTCTTTCGAAGCTCCGGGAACCACAAGACACAAGATTTACACCACAGAAAAATTGATCCAAAAGACCATCTTCTTTCAGACTGGAAACCGGCGCAAAGAAAATTGAATCATCACAGCTGGTCAGTGTCATTTTTGACACAGAAGGAGGCCATTCGGTCCATCGAGGCCATGCCAGCTCCCCTTGGAGCTATGCAGTCAGTCCCACTCCCCCACTCGATCCTTGTAGCCTTGCAAGTTTATTTCTTTCAAGTGACTCTCCAATTTTCTTTTGAAGTAATTTATTGTTATTGTGATGCTCCAGGTATCATGAGATGGGACAAGCTTGACGGACCAGATGCTATTTACCTGCTCATCATTTTCCTACGCTCGTGAAATTTCAAAAACCTTGCGCATTATTTGGAATGTTCAAATCTGAACTCTGTAAGCAAGCACCCAATCAAAGCAGACACTTTGTAAACTGGACTTGCTTAATGTGCTATCAGCTCTATCAAGTTACTGTTGCGATGTGGGCAGGGGTCTTTGTCTCTGTCTTCACAAAGGAGAGGGCTGATGTAGACATTGTAGTTAAAGAGGAGGAGTGTGAAATATTAGATACGATAAGCATAATGAGAGAGGAAGTACTGGAGGGTCTGACATCCTTGAAAGTGGATAAATCGCCAGGGCCGGATGGATTTTATCCCAGGTTGAAAAACGAAGCCAGGGAGGAAATAGCAGATGCGCTGAGGATCATCTTCAAATCCTCACTAGATACAGGAGAGGTACCAGACGATTGGAAATCAGCTAATGTTGCACCATTGTTTAAAAAGGGTGCGAGGGATAGGCCAAATAATTATAGGCCGGTCAATCTGACCTCGGTGGTGGGTAAATTATTAGAATCTATTCTGAGAGACAGGATGAACTGCCACTTCGAAAGGCACGGATTAATCAAGGATAGTTAGCATGGATTTGTTAAGGGAAATTCATGTCTTACTAACTTAATTGAGTTTTCTGAGGAAGGAACAAGAAGGATTGATGAGGGAAGTGCAGTGGATGTGGTCTACATGGACTTTAGTAAGGCATTTGACAAGGTCCCACAAGGCAGACTGGTCAGTAAAATGAAAACCCATGGGATACAGGGGAATGTGGCAGGTTGGATCCAGAATTGGCTCAGGGACAGGAAACAAAGGGTAGTAGTCGATGGATGTTTTTGTGAATGGAAAGTTGTTTGCAGTGGCATTCCACAGGGCTCAGTGTTGGGTCCCTTGCTGTTTGTGGTATCTCTTGATGATCTGTACTTAAATGTGGGAGCCATGATTGGAAAATTTGCTGATGACACAAAAATTGTCCGTGTAGTTGTTAGTGAAGAGGATAAGCGTAGACTCCAGAAAGATATCAATGGTTTGGTTGAGTGGGTGGAAAAGTGGCAAATGGAATTCAATCCAGATAAGTGTGAGGTAATGCATTTGGGGATGGCAAATAAAGCGAGGGAATACACAATAAACTGGAGGATATTGAGAGGGGTAGAAGAAGTGAGAGACCTTGAAGTGCATGTCCACAGGTCCCTGAAGGTGGCTGGACAGGTAGACAGAGTGGTGAAGAAGGCAGATGGATTGCTTTCCTTGATTGGCCGAGGTATAGAATACAAAAGCAGGGATGTGACGCTAGAACTGTATAAAACGCTGGTTAGGCCACAGTTGGAACACTGCGTACAGTTCTGGTCACTACGTTACAGATTGCTCTGGAGAGAGTACAGAAGAGATTTACAAGAATGTTGCCAGAGCTTGAAAGGTGCAGCTATGAGGAAGGATTAGATCGGCTCGGGTTGTTTTCTTTAGAACAGAGGAGGCTGAGGGGTGACTTAATTGAGGTGTACAAAATTATGAGGGGCCTAGAGTAGACAGGAAGGACCTGTTTCTCCTAGCGGAGAGGTCAATTACCAGGGGGCACAGATTTAAGGTGATTGGTAGAAGGATTATGGGGGACATGAGGGAAAACTTTTTCACCCAGAGGTTGCTGGGTGTCTGGAATTCACTGCCCGGGTCGGTGGTGGAGGCAGAAACCCTCAATTCTTTTAAAAGGTACCTGAAGTGCTGCAAGGCTACGGACAAAGTGCTGGAAAGTGAGATTAGATTAGATAGGTTTTTTTTCGGCCAACATGGGCACGATGGGCTGAATGGCCTCCTTCTGTGCCGTAATTTTTCTATGGTTCTATGGTGTGGTTTCCGTCACATTACCGTAAATTAATTGTTGTACAAGCTAAGTGTTCATTGTACTAACCCCTGCATGTAAAAACAGACTAGTCTACCACACAGCACATATTCTAATACCATGGCTTTCAACCTTGGCTCAGTGGTGAGCACTCTCATGTCTGAGCCAGAAGGTTGCGATTTCAACTCCAGAGACGTGAGCACATCATCCAAGCTGACCCTCCCAGTGGAGTACTGAGAGAGCGCTGCACTGTCAGAGGTGCTGTATTTCAGATAAGGCATTAATCAGATGACCCATCTGCCCTCTCAGGTAGATGTAAAGGATCCCAAGGCACTACTGGAAGAAGAGCAAGGGAGTTCTCCCTTGTGTCCTGGACCAATATTTATCCCTCAAGCAACATCTCCAAAAACAGATGACCTAGTTATGATCACTTTGCCATTTGTGGGAGCTTGCGGTACACTGGAGCACAAAGTATGGCCAGGAAAATGGTTTTGAATCACCGGCCCAAAGTTTGTCGGGGAAATAGTCATGTTTTACGAACATGCTATTTCCAACGGGTGAAAAAAGGCAATAATTTGTGGCTCGGAAGAGATACAAGAGCTGCAAATGGTGAGAAGATGCGAGCTGGTTTGTGTACCTGCACCGTTGACCTGACAGAAACGTGAGCTCACTTTCAACTCCTCCGTGAGTGTCCAGAAATTGCTGGATTTGCACCATTAATGCAAATTAAATTCATCACAGAAAGGTCGGCTTGGTACTTTAGGGGTGAAGGACACTTTTCAGGAGCAGATTTATGTTCCACAATGTCAGTTAATCTCACCAGCAACAACAGGGAACAACTGAAACCATTGAGTCTTATTCCTGTAGGCAGTAAATTGATCTGAGAGGTTTTCAAAATTTCAAATGTTTTACGTTTTTTCTGATTTTTCCTTTCTTACTCTCTCTTGCTACTCCAATCTTTCTTTCCCTCTCTTGGTTTTTCTTTCTTTACTTGATTTGACTCTAATTGTCATTATTTCCTTCTCCCTCGTTCCTCTGTTTATTTCTCTATCTTTAAATCTGATTGGTTCAGGAGATAGACTGTTGGTCCCATCATTCACCAAGGTCCCAGATTCCGGTTGTCCTGGCCATGCCGTTATCAGCTTGCACAACCAGCAATGAGTGGCATAAGAAATGTTTTGAGCAGAAAAATGTGGAACAAAGTCTCACTAACAGGTCTCGTGGCAAGATGCCCCACTCTAGCAACACTTGGGGCCATTCACACATACTTTGGAACAAAGTCATCCAAGATCTGAGTGTTTTATTTCCTTGCACACACCTTGAACTGCTTTTTTTGCAGCGTATGCAGAGTGTATGGTTTGGATTCACTCTCCCCCCACGAGGTTTCTCTGGGTAACTACATTATAATGATGTGTATCCGTAAACAGCAGATCGGGCAAGTTCAAAACAGGGAACACTTTGTGGAGATGTTGATGTCAGATCAGAAGCGAAGGGGTCAGCAGACAGGAATAAAAATGTTCCCAGGAATAATATACTACTGCAGAGTAATGACAGCTCAGAATCATCGTAAGCCATTAATCTCAGATAGAGGAACTAAGTTCAGATATTCACCAAGAAATTCAAGGAATTTGGACCTGTTAGCTAAACCCTTGAGGTTTGACTGATATTTCAAATCACTTCAGAGTCCATTACTTTCTGGAGTTCATCCTTTTCATATCATCAGATACTTTTATCCCATTCAGTTTTTGTGGTATCAAATCTCTTGAACGCCAAAGCAATATTTTTGTATCTTCTGAGCTTTCGCGACTGCCTCATTGACTTAATTTCCCCAAATATTTTTTGCGATCTTGGTTTCATTAAGCCCTCTTCTGCTGTCGCCTCAAGTAGACTAACGGTTGACACAACACAGCTGGAAGGAAAAGCCCATCTCATGACCAAATAGTGAAGACCCCTGCCTCGGAGGACATCGCCAGGCATGAGCCGATCTTCATTCCAAGGTAAAATGATTACCGGGCAGACTAAAGGACCATCAATCGTTTTTAATGTCGGAAAGGCGTGCAGGTGGTCATCCTTCCAGATTTTGGAAGGTCTGCCAGGCTTCCTTTGAAGAACAGTTATGAGCCTTCCAGAAGCTGCTGTGTTGCTAGCTCAGAGGAAAACAGATCAATGTGAATTGTTAATAGCTCCTTGGACCTACATTCCCAAGGGCAGATTTACAGCGCATGGATTACCTCTCACTCACCAGGCAACAGATTTACAATCTCTATCACACTGGGGACAGAGGTTGACATGCAAAACACAGCCATTATTAAGTAAACCTTCTGCAGTGTGCACTTAGCTTCATATAGTTGCCAATAAAGTGTATAAAAATGTTTATGTCCGTGTCAACTAAATCCGAGAGGCAATGCTAATGCGAGCTTTAAACGCTGATGTCCAGTAAAATGCTGGGGATGATATACCTGTGATGTTGTTCTGGCAGCAATCCATTTCGATTCCTCTTGCATAAGCCTGAAAGCACCACAGGTGAAAGGCTTTATGAACTGGAAAATGTCAAAGTGTTTCGGTCCTTTTCCACGTTGGAAGCCTCTCCCTGATATTGCAAAGTTTCTGGTGTCATAGAATCTGACAGCACAGAAGGAGGCCATTCATCCGATCATGTCAGTTCTGGTTCTTTGAGAGCGATCCAATTCGTCCCCCTCCTCTTTCCCCACAGCCCTGCAAATCTTGCCTTTTCAAGTATTTATCCAATTCCGTTTTGAAAGTTGCTATTGAATCTGCTTCCACCGCCCTTTCAGGCAGCGCATTCCAGATCATTGCAACCCATTACGCAAATATATATCTCCCTCCAGTTCTTGAGCCTATTAGCTCAAATCTGGGTGCCCTCTGGTTACCAGCCCTCCTGCCAGTAGAGACAGTTTCTCTCCACCTACTCTGTCAAGACCTAGCCAGATTTTGAACACCTCTATTAAGTCTCCTCTTTTCCTTTATTCTGCTCTAGAGGAGAACAATCCCAGCTTCTTTCGAATCTCCCAATCACTGAATCGCCTGATCCCTGATACTATTCGCAGAAGTCTCCTCTGCATCCTTCCTAAAGTACAGTCAACTGCAATTTAAGGCCCTGGGTAATGGATGAAAAATTGCACAGCTCCTTTTGATCTTTCTCGCACTCTTCTGCAAGTCATTCGCCCAAAAGAAAAGGTTCAGAGTTCAGATCGATGGAATTTTGAATTCTGTTTTTATCTTCTATCAATAATTGATCTAAAATCTTAAGTCCATGCACACTTCCTGTCTGCTCCATTTGATTTCCTGTTGTCACCTTGCTCTCGAATTTTTCATGATAATTTCCTATGGCAATATTTGTGATGGGTTTTTGCGTTAACCAACTCGAAACTTTGCGCAATCTACCTGGCCCACCCCCACTGGTTTCCACCTATCTCTCAAATTGCTTTCTGAAAGTTTCATAGCTGTCATTTCCTCCTCAGAGGAAGTCCAAAAATAAGGGATTAAAAAAAAATCAAATTACCTTTTGAATCTTTTAATATTTTTATTCAAGTTTGCACTTTTAGACTTCACCCTCTCCTGAAATCCCGGGCCTGGAATTGATATTGTTGCTCAGTCCTGTGACCCTGGGAGTTGAATTTTTATTGTGTGTTAGACTTAAACGCTCAGTTTAACCATTTGATAGTCTGGACTGAAGCATTATTATCCTTTGGTTTTCTGCTCTGAGAGACGGAGACATAAAGAAGAGGGGCCATTTTAATTTACCTCCCACTGTTCACTGCGCAGGACTTCCTTTCCGCTAATGTCAAGCTGTGTAGAACAAAGAACAAAGAACAGTACAGCACAGGAACAGGCCATTCGGCCCTCCAAGCCTGTGCCAATCTTGATGCCTGCCTAAACTAAAACCTTCTGCACTTCTGGGGACCGTATCCCTCTATTCCCATCCTATTCATGTATTTGTCAAGATGCCTCTTAAACGTCGCTATCGTACCCGCTTCCACCACCTCCCCCGGCAGCAAGTTCCAGGCACTCACCACCCTCTGTGTAAAAAACATGCCTCGCACATCCCCTCTAAACTCTGCCCCTCGCACCTTAAACCTATGTCCCCTAGTTACTGACTCTTCCACCCTGGGAAAAAGCTTCTGACTATCCACTCTGTCCATGCCGCTCATAACTTTGTAAACGTCTATCATGTCGCCCCTCCACCTCCGTCGTTCCAGTGAAAACAATCCGAGTTTATCCAACTTCTCCTCATAGCTAATGCCCTCCAGACCAGGCAACATCCTGGTAAACCTCTTCTGTACCCTCTCCAAAGCCTCCACGTCCTTCTGGTACTGTGGCGACCAGAATTGCACGCAATAAATACTGCTACTTTCGTATTCCGGATAACAGGGAGACGGTGGTGCCATGGTAATCTCACCAGACTAGTAATACAGAGGCCCAGGCTAAGGTCCTAACGACACAGGTTCAAATACGACCACGACAGCTGGTAGAATTAAAAATTTTTTTATTCGTTTGTGGGATGTGAGCATCGCTGGCCAGGCCAGTATTTATTGCCAATC
This sequence comes from Heterodontus francisci, assembly GCF_036365525.1. NCBI lineage: Eukaryota > Metazoa > Chordata > Chondrichthyes > Heterodontiformes > Heterodontidae > Heterodontus > Heterodontus francisci. The sequence goes on from NC_090417.1 coordinate 16,595,672, forward strand.
CCTAATTGCCCTTGAGAAGGTGGTGGTGAGCTGCCTTCTTGAACCGCTGCAGTCCATATGGGGTAGGTTCACCAACAGCGCGATATAGTTCCAAGTCAGGATGGTGTGTGACTTGGAGGGGAACTTGCAGGTGATGGTGTTCCCATGCATCTGCTGCCCTTGTCCTTCTAGGTGGTAGAGGTTGCAGGTTTGGAAGGTGTGGTCTAAGGAGCCTTGGTGCATTACTGCAGTGCATCTTGCAGATGGTACACACTGCTGCCACCGAGCGTCAGTGGTGGAGGGAGTGAATGTTTGTAGATGGGGTGACAATCAAGCGGGCTGCTTTGTCTTGGATGGTGTCGAGCTTCTTGAGTGCTGTTGGAACTGCTCCCATCCAGGCAAGTGGAGAGTATTCCATCACACTCCTGACTTGTGCCTTGTAGATGGTGGACAGGCTTTGGGGAGTCAGGAGGTGAGTTACTCACCACAGAATTCCCAGCTTCTGGCCTGCTGTTGTAGCCACAGTATTTAAGTGGCTGGTCCAGTTCAGTTTCTGGTCAATGGTAACCCCCAGGATGTTGATACTGGGGTACTCAGTGACAGTAATGCCATTGAATGTCAGAGGGAGAGGGTAAGATTCTTTTTTGTTGGAGCTGGTCATTGCCTGGCACTTGTGTGGCGTGAATGTTATTGCCACTTATCAGCTCAAGCCTGGTTGTTGTCCAGGTCTTGCTGCATCTGGACACGGACTGCTTCAGTATCTGAGGAGTCAGAATGTGTTAAAAGGTGCCAGTCATTTATCTAACAGCCAAGCGCCTATGTCCAGTTTTCATGTCCTGTTTCTGTTGTATTTTAAGCCCACTGGTACTTAGCCCAATACATCGAATCAACAAGGCAGTTAATCATTCCCAAAGCAACCCTTTCCTGGACAGTCTGTCGAAATCAAAACTGTGTACGATGCCGGTTATCTTAAAATCTTTGAGCCACGAGATTGGCTTGTGCCCAGATTACAGGTGTCTCTGGGACGAGTGAGGAGAAACTCCAGACCAGTGGACAAAACAGTCACAGTTATTGAAAAAAAAAATCAGGAGCAGTAAGTGAAGAATGCAGAGCTGACAAATACAAATAATACTGCTGTAGCAAGCTATTTGAAAAAAAAAACATAACTTGGGGATGTGAATTGAAGACTGCAATCCGATCAGAGCATCACACAACGCAGAATGAGGCCATTTGGCCCATTCATGCCTGTGCAGGTTCGTTGAAAGAGACAAACAATCGGTCACATCCCCACGATCTTTCCCCAAAGCCTTAAAATGTTTCCTTTTCAAGTATTTATCCAATTCTCTTTTGGAAGTTACTATTCAACCTGCTTCCACCACCCTTTCAGGCAGCACATTCAGATCTCCTCATCCTGCCTCTGACTCTTTTGCCAGCGATCTCAATCCGTGTCCTCTGGTTACTGAGCCTCCAGTCAGCGGAAATAGTTAATCTCGCACTGACCTCACCGGAGAGTCACAGCACTGTCATACATAACAGCCATGTAATTTTATAATGCATTATCCCAAATCTTTTCAACTTGATAACTAGCAACAAAGGAAGCAACAGCAATTCTCCAGAAGAATCAAGACATGCTATTCTCCTTCGTGCTGACTGGAACAATCAGCTCAAAAAAGGCTTTCGGTTCAACATTCAGCTTTCACAGTCAGCAGGCAGCACACCTGTTTCACAATAACACAACAGACACATCACTTCCAAGACAGATATTGCTGAGCATGTATTACCTGAAATGGAGTCAGAGGTCAGCACTCAAGTCGCAGTGGGGATCAGAATGTCTTCCGTCATAAAAAACGTGTGGGTTGTATCCGGGCAGAAGTGGATTTCAGCCCACAGCAAAGTCGTCCTGGAGGGAGGAGAGAGGCAACTCGTTTTGTCCCCTCAGCTGTCTTGGATCAAGTGCCCATTCGATGGGCGAATAATACCCACAAAGACCCAGTCTCAAAAACGTTTCCAAACACAACAGTCAGATTGGTCTCTGCAGGAATTTCTGCTCCTTTTCCCAAGCTGAATGTTGACTGGCGACCAAACTTCGAGATCTTGGAGAATGTATTTTGTTTGAAGTTCTTCTGCTTAAACCGTGTATTCGATGGGGCAAAAATGCCACAATTCGCCTGAGGGAATATCACCCTGTGGAGTAGAAGCTTGACTCCGAAATCAGTGGGTGTGGGAAACCTGGGCGACAGGATGATGATCTTTGAATTTCCAATCTTGTATTGATTGTTGGTCAATTCCTCGATAAGCTACAATGAAATGACAAAGGAAATGGATTTATTTTGATCAAAAAGCAGCTTCACATGCAGTAGCCTTTATCGTTTCACCACAAACTGACTCAATGATCCCAGTCCAGCTACAATCAGATGCTTCATTGAAACTCGGATGCTGCATTCATTGTAAGGGAATGTCTCTAAATTCCCACACTCAAACTGATGTATCATTGCAGTCAGCTTTGTTGAGTTAATTGGCAATTGAGTTAATTACCTCGATTTGACACTCCAGGATTTGCGCATATAATCTAGGCTGGACATTTCAGTGAGGGAGTGCTGTATTGTCAGAGGTGAAGACCAGTGGAGGCCCCCCTGCCTCCTGATGTTTGGGTTACCAACTGTGGTAGCAGATACCCCTGGAGGATTGACCACGCGATGTCACAGAATCACAGAATAATACAGTGCAGAAGAGGCCCTTCGGCCCATCGAGTCTGCACCGATACATTGAAGACACCTGGCCTGTCTACCTAATCCCATTTGCCAGCACTTGGCCCATAGCCTTGAATGTTATGACGTGCCAAGTGCTCATCCAGGTACTTTTTAAAGGATGTGAGGCAACCTGCCTCTACCACCCTCCCAGGCAGGGCATTCCAGACCGTCACCACCCTCTGGGTAAAAATGTTCTTCCTCAAATCCCCTTAAACCTCCTGCCCCTCACCTTAAACTTGTGACCCCTCGTAACTGACCCTTCAACTAAGGGGAACAGCTGCTCCCTATCCACCCTGTCCATGCCCCTCATAATCTTGTACACCTCGATCAGGTCACCCCTCAGTCTTCTCTGCTCCAGCGAAAACAACCCAAGCCTATCCAACCTCTCTTCACAGCTTAAATGTTCCATCCCAGGCAACATCCTGGTGAATCGCCTCTGCACCCCCTCCAGTGCAATCACATCCTTCCTATAATGTGGCGACCAGAATTGCACACAGTACTCCAGCTGTGGCCTTACCAAAGTTCTGTACAACTCCAACATGACCTCCCTGCTTTTGTAATCTATGCCTCGACTGATAAAGGCAAGTGTCTCATATGCCTTTTTCACCACCTTATTAACCTGCCCTTCTGCCTTCAGAGATCTATGGACAAACACGCCAAGGTCCCTTTGTTCCTCGGAACTTCCCAGTGTCAGGCCATTCATTGAATACTTCCGTGTCACATTACTCCTTCCAAAGTGTATCACCTCACACTTTTCAGGGTTAAATTCCATCTGCCACTTTTCTGCCCATTTGACCATCCCATCTATATCTTCCTGTAACCCAAGACACTCCACCTCACTGTTAACCACTCGGCCAATCTTTGTGTCATCCGTGAACTTACTGATCCTACCCCCCACATAGTCATCGATGTTGTTTATATAAATGACAAATAATAGGGGACCCAGCACAGATCCCTGTGGTACGCCACGAGACACTGGCTTCCAGTCACTAAAACAGCCGTCTGTCGTCACTCTCTGTCTCCTACAGCTAAGCCAATTTTGAATCCACCTTATCAAGTTACCCTGTATCCCGTGTGCATTTGCTATGAAGGTTATTGGATTTCCATGATAAAGATTGGGCCCCTGGCACTTGAGAATCTTTGTTTGTGGCTTCTCGCCAGCACCTCTTGTGCTCCTTAAATCTCTCCACCTCTCGACCTGTCTCTACTCATGTAAGACACTCCTTAAAACCTACCTCTTTGACCAAGTTTTTGATCATCTGTCTTACCATTTCCTTAAGTGGCTCAGTGTCAAATTTTGATTGATACCACTCCTGTGAAGTTCTTTGGGACGTGTTGCTCGGTTAAAGGTGCTATATAAATACAGGTTTTTGTTGTTCTTACATTGAAATAAATAATAATAATTGTGCATAGGAAACAGACAGCTTTTGAGATTAAAAAGTGGGCACTGCACTGCATTACCTGGGAACTGACTGCAATCTGTCGTTCGTCTCAAACACAATGTGTGTTTTTATCACTTTTAAAAGCAAACCAAGATTTGAAATTTCCATTTACTTCACATAGAACCACAGGAGTCTGCACTGAAGCACAGGATTTTTTTCGATAAACATACTTAAGCTGACTGGACTCAAAGAGCTTTTATTCACAGCGCTAGCCACTGCACAATCAAGTCTTCAGATATTTACTGCTGTTGCTGCTCTAACCCCAAGCCAAGCTGAGTGGTGAGGCACAAGCCTGCTTGTATTGTTCCTTTTTCATTCTTTATCCTTGTGCATTAAGAGCCAAACCCATTGTGTAGCATCTGGAAATCTGACCACCTGCCCTGTTGTGTTTTTTGACACTACGGGAGACAACTATCAAATATCCATCCAAATAACACTAAACCATCTGACAGGAGTCAGCACAGATAAAGCAGGCTCCCTCGCTCCCACACTGTCTCAACTCAGATTACTCAAACTCTTTGTTTAGAAGTCCGTTTTCTCCAAACTTTTTTGTTGGAATAGCAACATTGGAACGTAGAAGCAAGAGTCAGCCACCTGGCCCTTTGGACCGACTCTGCTCAATGACTACTCACAGCTACTCTCAATTTATTCAGTCCCAATTCTCCAATCTTTCTCACTCAATTTCGGTTCTGTTTACATTACTTCCTGCCTTACAGAATTTCCTTTTCCTAAATTATTCTGTGAGGAACACTCGAACTGAGGTGATTTCTTTTGACTCACCAATGGCAGCTGCCTTGGCCCTAAGCTCTGAAATTGCATCCCTAAATCTCTTCGCCTCACTCTCTTTTATTCTTTGAGCAGTCCATTAAAGCCTTGTAGAATCAGGTTAGTTTAGGCTGACATCCTTCCATCTACGAAAGATGACGGACATGCAGCAAACAATCCATTTAGGTGGGGTGTCTTCTCTTGGTGCACCTTTACTGATGGCTGTGAAGGCCAATCCTACACAGCCAGGTTCTGCCGCAAGTGCCGCAGGTGAAGCTGCCAAGTGACGCTGGGAGTTGTTGTTTTTGGTGTCGGTGCCAGGTTGCTGTTGCAACTGGTCATCGTGGTGGTGCAGGCCAGGATGTGTCACCATTTCCCTCCTTCGCCAGCTAGTGACTCCCAAGTGCAACAGTTGACATTTAGGGCCTTCATGTCACCCTTGCAAGCATCCTTGAAGCGGAGCTGTGGGCACCACACAGGTCATCTGGCCCCGGCTGCCTCAGCGTACAGATGGTCCTTGGGTATGCGACCGCCTTCCATCGTGCAGACGTGTCTGATCCACCGAAACCGCCTCTGTTTGATCAGTGCCAACACACTTGGGAGCTCTGCCTTTGAGAGGACTGCCACATTTGTGATTTTGTTCCGCCAGGATATACCCAAAATGCGTCGCGAACAGCGAAGACGGAAATTATTTGAGCTTTCCTTCCTGGTAGCAAGGTGCTGAGAACACAGGCCTTACAAACTATCAGCTTGGACCTAAGGGTCAGCTTGGTGATATCCCATGCACATTTCGCAGGTTGGCCAAAGGTGCTTTTCCTATGCATGTATTGACCTCTGCGTCAAGGGACACCCCACCTAAATGGGTTGTTTGCTGCATGCTCATCATCTTCAGTAGATGAAAGGAAGCTGACGTATCCGAACCTGATTTCACAAGGCTTTCAGGGACTGCTCAAAGGATAAGAGAGAGAGGCAAAGAGATTTAGGGATGGAATTTCAGAGCTTAGGGCCCAGGCAGCTGCCAATGGTGGGTCAAAGGAAATCACAGAATCATTACATTCGGCCCATCGTGTCTGCACCAGCTCTCTGAAAGAACAACTCCCTCAGTTCCATTCCCCTACCTTCATTTCAGTTAAACTGGATAAGAAAATTCTGTAAGGCAGAAAGTAATGTAAACAGAACAGAAATTGCACCCAAGGCAGCAGTATTTGCAAACCACTTCCAGTGGGGTGTTATTTAGTGTGATGGGGGTTGGGGGGCGGAGATGCAACACCTTGTCCCATGACCACTGTTTTCTTGACGCTTACCGTTAAGGAGAACAAGTTACAGGTATGGAAGAGACAGTCGATGAGTCTTTGAAGCTGAGTTTCTGTGTGAGTGCCTCACGCAGCATCATCAGCAGAGAGGAGTTCTCTGAATGGGATATGATGTGTTTTTGTCTTCGCTTTCAGCCTTGATAGATTGCAGTGCTTGCCGTCTGAAAAACAAATGTGAAGCAATATTCTGGAGCGAACATGATGGGATGCTCACTTCGAAGAATAACTCTTAAAGCCCAGCACTGAGCAGACAGTGTGGTTGCCAACTGTTTCCCCTGAGCACCCAATGACCTTCATGCGACTAAGTGGCATTGACTACAGTTGGAAGAGAAGGCAAGAGAGGCAAATGCCTCTTCCTAATTCAAGTGAAACTACCTCACATGCTGCATTACTCATCCCCGTTTCCTTCCTTGCCTTGATGCTTTCAGCTGCTCTGGAATCATCCTGTTTCACTGAGCAATTACACGTACTAAACCCTTATAATCCTCAAATGATGTGCACTAAAGAAGTTCCAGATAAGAAAGAAGTTTAATCTCATCCTTGCAAAGCTTCACGCATTCCCTCTGCTGAAGCCACCTGTACTGATTTTCAAGTCTTTCACTTGATGTGGGAGCATTTGACGCTGACAGACAGTCCATTCCCCACCACAAAGATTCCTGACCTTGATGAATACAAAAGCTATATTTTTTACAATGCATGTGTATAAACGCACAAAGTTTGGTGAATAAGGTTGATGAGCTCCGAACACAAATAGCTGTGTAGGAGTACGGTGCAGTGGCAATAATGGACAGGTGGCTTAAAAATGGTGAGGACTGGGTGCTTAATATTCAAGGATACAAAGTGTTAAGAAAAGATAAAGAAGGAAAAAAGAGAGGTGGGTGGGATTACTGATTAGGCAAGACATTGTTGTGTTGGAAAATGAGGATGTCCTTGAGGGGGCAAAGAATGAATCTATTTGGTTAGAACTGAGAAGCAAAACGTGGATGATCATGCAACTGGGGATATTTTATCGGCCTCCAAATAGCGAGAGTGATCGAGGAGCAAACCTGCAGGGATATCACAGAGATGTGCAAGAACTATAGAGTGGTGATATTGGGGGACTTTAATTAACCAAATATCGATGGGGATAATGTTCGAGTGAAGGGTAAGGAAGAGGAGGAATTTTTGAAATGTGCTCAGGAGAACTTCTTTGACCAGAATATTGTTAGTCCAATGAGGAAGAAAGCATTGCTGGATCTGGTCCTGGGGAATTAGGTGGGCCAAGTGGACCAAATTTCTGTGGGGGAACATGAGGGTAAGAGTGATCACTGTATCATAAGATTTAGATTAGTAATCAAGAAGGGCAGGGAACAATCTAAGGTGGAGCTTCTATATTGAAACAAGGCTAACTTCAAAGGGAAGATAAGGGATCTAGCCAGAGTAAAATGGAACCAAAGACTAACAGGAAAAACTGTAACAGAGCAATGGGTGATCTTTAAAGAGGAGGTGTTTCAAGTACAAGCTAGGCACATTCCAACGAGGGTGAAAGGTACAGGGACCAAAGCCAGGGCCCCTTGGATGGTGAGGGAGATACAGAATACGATGAAACAAAAAGAGAAGCAGTCTGATGCATGTCAGGTGAATTCTTCAAGCGAGAACCAGATCAAAGAAAATAAATTGAGAAGAGAAGTGAAGAGGAACATAAGACTGGCAAAGAGTGAAGATGAGAATAGAATGAGAGTTAACGTAAAGGGGAGCCCAAAATTCTTCCACTGGCATGTAAATAGTAAGTGGGTAGTAAGATGCAGGATGGATACTATTAGGGACAAAGAGGGTGATATGTGCTTAGAGGTGCAGGGCAAGGCTAGAATACTTAATGATTACTTTATCGGTGTTCATTCAGGAAGAGGATGCTTACAAAATATATGTAGAAGCGGAGATGGTAGAGATAATAATGGGGTGAAATTTGATAGGAAGGATGTACAGTTAAGGTAAGGCTAGCTCTGCTTAAAATGGAAAAGTCACCTGGTCCAGATGGCTTGCATCCCAGGTTGCTAAAGGAAGTGGGGGGGTGGGGAGATAGTGAAAGGGCTTGCTATACTCTTCCACTCTTCACTAGGTATCGGGGAGGTTCCAGAGGATTAGAGAGTGGCAAATGTGACACCCTTCTTCAAGGAAAGGTGTGAGGACAGTCTGAGCAACTTAGCAGTTTAGCAGCACAGCGGCGCAGTGGTTAGCACCGCAGCCTCACAACTCCAGCGACCCGGGTTCAATTCTGGGTAGTACCTGTGCGGAGTTTGCAAGTTCTCCCTGTGACCGTGTGGGTTTTCGCGGGGTGCTCCAGTTTCCTCCCACCGCCAAAGACTTGCAGGTGATAGGTAAATTGGCCATTGTAAATTGTCCCTCGTGCAGGTAGGTGGTAGGGAATATGGGATTACTGTAGGTTTAGTATAAATGGGTGGTTCTTGGTCGGCACAGACTCGGTGGGCCGAAGGGCCTGTTTCAGTGCTGTATCTCTAAATAAATAAGCCAGTCAGTTTAACATCGGTGGTGGGTAAACTTTTAGAAACAATAATCAGGGGAAAAAAATCACCAGGCACTGGGAGAGGTTTGAGTTAATTAAGGATAGCCAGCACAGATTGGTAAAAGACAGATCATGCTTGACTAATCTAACCGAATATTTGAAGTAACAGAGAAGATTGATGAAGGGAATGTTGTGGATGTTATCCACATGGATTTTAAATAAGCGTTTGACAAAGTACCACATAAAAGGCTGATTGACAAAATTGAAGCCCTTGAAATGGACGGGGAACTTTCAGCTTGGAAAGAAAACAGCGAGTCGTGGTAAATGGTTGTTTTTCAGACGATGGATGGTAGACAGTGGTGTTCCCCAAGATTCAGCGCTACATCCACTGTTTGTTTGATAATAGATATTATATATATATTATATTATATATCATATATTATATATATATTGTATATACTACTAAGTATCATCACCTCATTCCATGACAATATGAAAGGCACAATTCAGCATAGCGGTGCCTCATCAGACCCCTTTCCTATCCTGAGTGGCGTGAAACAGGGCTGTGTTCTCACACCAACACTGTTTGGGATCTTCTCCCTACCGCTCTCACATGCGTTCAAGTCTTCAGAAGAAGGAATTTTCCTCCACACAAGATCAGGGGGCAGGTTGTTCAACCTTGCCCATCTAAGAGTGAAGAACAAAGTACGGAAAGTCCTCATCAGGGAACTCCTCTTTGCTGACGATGCTGCATTAACATCCCACACAGAAGAGTGTCTGCAGAGACTCATCGACAGGATTGCGGCTGCCTGCAACGAAGTTGGCCTGAACATCAGCCTCAAGAAAACGAACATCATGGGACAGGACGTCAGAAATGCTCCATCCATCAATATCGGCGACCACTCTCTGGAAATGGTTCAAGAGTTCACCTACCTCGGCTCAACTATCACCAGTAACCTGTCTCTCGATGCAGAAATCAACAAATGCATGGGAAAGGCTTCCACTGCTATGTCCAGACTGGCCAAGACAGTGTGGGAAAATGGCGCACTGACACGGAACGTAAAAGTCCGAGTGTATCAAGCCTGTGCCCTCAGTACCTTGCTCTACGGCAGCGAGGCCTGGACAACGTATGTCAGCCAAGAGTGCCTTCTCAATTCATTCCATCTTCGCTGTCTCCAGAGAATCCTTGGCATCAGGTGGCAGAACCGTATCTCCAACACAGAAGTCCTCGAGGCGGCCAACATCCCCAGCATATACACCCCACTGAGCCAGCGGCGCTTGAGATGGCTTGGCCATGTGAGCCGCATGGAAGATGGCAGGATCCCCAAGGACGCATTGTACAGCGAGCTCGTCACTGGTACCAGACCCACCGGCCGTCCATGTCTCCGCTTTAAAGACATCTGCAAACGCAACATGAAGTCCTGTGATATTGATCACAAGTCGTGGGAGTCAGTTGCCAGCGATCGCCAGAGCTGGCGGACAGCCATAAAGGCGGGGCTAAAGCGTGGCGAGTCGAAGAGACTTAGCAGTTGGCAGGAAAAAAGACAGAAGCGCAAGGGGAGAGCCAACTGTATAACAGCCCCGACAACCAATTTTTTCTGCAGCACCTGTGGAAGAGTCTGTCACTCGAGAATTGGCCTTTATAGCCACTCCAGGCGCTGGCTCCACAAACCACTGACCACCTCCAGGCGCTTACCCATTGTCTCCCGAGACAAGGAGGCCAAAGAAGAAGAAGAAGAAGATATATATATGACTTGGATACTGGAATGAAGAGTAAAATTTCAAAATTTGCTGATGATACCAAACTTGGAGGTGTGATAAACAGTGAGGATGATATGAACCGCCTGCAACAGGACATGGATGGGCGAGCAGAATGGGCAGAGAAGTGGCAGATGGAATTTAATACAGAGAAATGTGTAGTGATACATTCTGGCAGAAGGGATAGGGTGAGGCAATATAGACTTAATAGCACAGTTGTCACGTGTGTGCAGGGATAGAGGGACCAGATGTGCATGTGCACAGATTTTTGAAGGTGGCAGGACATAATGAGAGAGTAGTTAGCAAAGTATATAGGATCTTGGGCTTCATAAATAGAGATATTGAGTACAAAAGCAGGGAAGATGTGCTGAACCTTAATAAAGCTCTGGTTGGGCCCTAACTGGAGTACTGTGTCCAGTTCTGGTAAACACGCTTTCAGAAGGAAATGAGGGTCCTTGAAAGGATGTAGAGGAGATTTACTGGAATGATTCCAAGGATTTAGCTTAAGTTGGAGAAGCTGGGGTTGTTCTCCTTGGAGCAAAGGAGATTGAGGGGAGATTTGATCAAGGTGTGCAACATTATGACCAGTTTAGATAAGGCAGACAAAGAAAAGCTGTTCCCATTAACCAGGGGACATAGATTAAAGGTTTTGGGCAAGACGTGCAGAGGGAATATGAGGAAGAACTTTTCGATGCAGCGAGTGGCAATGACCTGGAACACACTGCCCACGAGGGTGGTGGAAGAGGAGACAGTGAATATTTCAAAAGGAGATTGGATGGGCACTTGAGGGAAATAAACCTCCAGGGCTATGGGGATGGAGAAGGGGAATGGGACTGAGTGGACTACTCTCGAGAGAGAGCCAACGTGGACTCAATGAGTCGAATGGACTCTATGACTTTAAAAGGTGTGAGAGGATCCAGGGGTGGGGTGGGCAGTTTGAGTTAGTGTCATGTACTCTTTAAACCAGCTATTATCAGGATTACTTGCCAATTTCTTAGCTTGCTTTTTGTTACTTCTGAATTCTTATGATTAATTGCTATTAAAGGATAGTTCTTCTTAATTCTCATGTCAACCAAGACTCAGTGGGTAACACTCTGACCTCTGAGACAGAAGCTTGTTGGTTCAGATTCCCACTCCAGAGATTTGAGCAGAAAAATCTAGGTCAAGCCTCCCAATGCAGCACTGAGGGAGTGCTGCACTGTTGGAGGTGCTGTCTTTTGGATGAAATGTTAAAGCCACGCCCTGTCTGCACTCTCAGTTAGGTGTAAAAGATCCCATGACACGCTACAGAGAGCAGAAGAGTTCTCCCCGGAGTCGTGGGCAATATGTATCCCTAGGGCGGCACAGTGGCGCAGTGGTTAGCACCGCAGCCTCACAGCTCCAGCAACCCAGGTTCAATTCTGGGTACTGCCTGTGTGGAGTTTGCAAGTTCTCCCTGTGTCTGCGTGGGTTTTCTCCGGGTGCTCCGGTTTCCTCACACATGCCAAAGACTTGCAGGTTGATATGTAAATTGGCCATTATAAATTGTCACTAGTATAGGTCGGTGGTAGGGGAATATAGGAACAGGTGAGGATGTGGTAGGAATATGGGGTCAGTATAGGATTAGTATAAATGGGTGGTTAATGGTCGGCACAGACTCGGTGGGCAGAAGGGCCTGTTTCAGTGCTGTATCTCTAAATCTGAAAAAAAGATCTAAATCAACACCAAATATCTGATCATTATCTCACTGCTGTTTGTAGGAGCTTGTGTCTAAATTGGTTGATGTGATTCCGACACTACAACAGTGACGAAATTTCAAAAAGTACTCAAAACACTTTGGGATGCCCTGAGACTGTGAGGGTAATATGTAAATACAAATATTTCTCTCTAAGTTACTCCTTAGAATAATTGGGGTTCACAGCATTAAGAGGCAGACATTCACAGATTAATTAAGCATCCGATAATAACTATTATTGACAAGAATTAACTGTACAATTAACCAGTAGCCCTTGCACCAAAACCTGGCATGTCTCAGCCATGCACGTATACACTTTAATAGTAGATTATTAGTTGTTAATTGAATTCTGAGTGCTCTCTCCCAGCAGTTAGTCCTTCATAATGTTTATTCCAACCTGCTACATTTACGTGTTACCTGATCTTCCTTTCACAGCCCTGATCAATGACTTTAGTTTGACCTGATAGAGCTGTCAATCAACTCCTCGGCTGAAGACAGCTCCAGTCATTCATCAACTGTCTAAGGCTCTCCAGCAAGTGTTACCTTTTGACTCAATCTCAGCCATATTTGTTTCCTCAGATACCACCCCCCCCCCCCCCCCCCCCAGGGTGGCCTCTGCAAACATCCGTTTATGTATCAATTACAGCCACTTCCAACTTTGAGCCACTGAACCATATCACTCCTGCATTCCTGGGAAGTTAACAGATCAATAAACTGCCACCTTCAATCTGCAGCCGCAAACTTCCAGGGACTTGTTACAGGATCTATCCAGAATAAAGGGACAATCAAACAGCCAGTGAGATCAGTTCCAAATGGAAAAAGTTACAGGGACACTGATAAATTAATAGAAAGAGGAATCGGTAGCAGTCCCATTTAACTAAACTTTCCTGAACGGGGAACCCAACGACAAGCTCCCTGTGACATATACCAGTTATTTTTCAGAGAATATACATGGGCTGTTTGATCAGCTTATTTTTTCTGGACCCAATTATGATTTAGTTTTTGCAGTATGTGTGATCATGCAGGCTACAGCCTGCGATGGATTGAATGCAAATGTAAGACTCTCCTTAACGCGTCCAGCGACTGTAGAAAACACAAAAACAAAATACTGCGGATGCTGGAAATCTGAAATTAAAACAGAAAACGTTGGAAATGCTCAGCAGGTCTGGTAGCTTCTCATCATCAAGCCTGCTGTTCTCGACCAAGCAGAGGCCAAACGCCAACTCACTGACACTTCCTTCTACATCTCCCTGGACCGGGACCCCACGGCCATACATCAAGCCATTGTATCCAGGACTGTCACTGACCTCATCTCCTCTGGAGATCTTCCCTTCATGGCCTCCAAACTATAGTTCACCAACCCCGTACAGCCCACTCCCACTTCTCTCCCAAGATCCACAAACAGGACTGTTCTAGTAGACCCATTGTTTCAGCCTGTTCCGGCCCCACTGAACTGATTTCTCCTTATCTCGACTCTATTTTTTTCTCTCCTTGTCGAGTGCTCGGCTCACGAAAGGAACAGTTCTGAACTAAAGTGAACTGGAGCAATTACAAAGTGTAAAATACGAATTGGTGAAATAAACTCAAAAAATTGACACATATTGCTGCAGCCAAGAGGGAGGTGACCTATCCTGGACTGCCAATATACATCGTGGCTGTTAAGTATCTATGGTCACCTGACTGAAGCCCAGCCTGATAGGGCTTTTCTGCAACACTGGAAAACCAAGAAGGTTTCAAAGCGAACTCTCTTCACAACAATCGGACTCGATCTTTTCTTACATGTGTGCATGTGTGTGAATGGGTGTGTGGGTGAGATTGCGAACATTTTCAGGTATTGTTTCAAAGTTATCCTTCTTTTTAAACCTATAAGAAAACCCGTCTGCTTATTTGATCCGTAAACACTGAGAGACTAAAACACTATTATTAAAATACAATCTGCGGTCAGTTGAGAGGTGAAAAGTGGAAGTCACTCAAACCACTTCCCACCTGTCCATAATGTCAGTCTCTTCCCACCTACATCTGTGCCTCTTCCAATGCCCTCCATCACTTCAACAGTTTCCATTTTCCCGGCCCTCACCGCCTCCTGTTCACCATGGACGTCCAATCCCTCTGCACCTCCATCCCCCACCAGGACGGTCTGAGGCATCTCCGCTTCCTCCCTGAACAAAGTCCCAACCAGACCCACCACTACACTCCTCCGCCTGTCATTCAACTCCAGGCACTTCCGACAGATAAAAGGTGTGAGTACCCACATGGGTCCTCGGTATGCCTGTCTTTTTGTGGGATTATGCCGAACATTCCTTCTTCCAGTTGTACTCAAGCCCTCTCCCCCTTCTGGTATATTGATGACTGTATCGGTGCTGCTTCCGACTCTTGCCCCAAACTAGAAAATTTCAGCAACTTTGGTTCCAATTTCTACCCTTAACCTACCTTCTCATGGTCCATCTCCGACACTTCCCTTCCTTGACTTCTCTGTCTCCATTTCTGAGGATAGACGATCAATCAATGTTCATTCTAAGCTTACAGTGTCCCACAGCTACCTGGACCTCCTCACATCCCATTTACTGCAAGAACTCGATTGCATTCTCTCAGTTCCTCCATCTCCGTCACATCTGTTTGGACAATGCAACCTTCCATAGTTGCACTTCTGATATGTTTGCCTTTTTCCTCAACTGAGGATTTCACCCCCCCTCCCCGCCCCCCCCCCTCCATCGTGGTCAACACGGCCATTTGGCCATGTCTGATCTACTTCACGCACTTCTGCTCTCACCCCGTTTCCTCCCTCCCGGAACCATGATAGGGTTCCCCTTGCCCCCTGTCCTCATCTTCCACCCCACCAGCCTGCAATCAATGAATTGTTCTCCGCCATTCACACCACCTCCAGCGTAATACTACCAAACACAACTTCCCTTCCCCTTTCATCATTCTAAAGGGACCGTTGCCTCCGCGACACCTGGTTCATTCTTCAGGCACACTCAACAACTCCCTGCTTTCTATGCAAGTGCAGGAGATGCAACATCTGCCCTGTTATCCCCTCCTTTCTCACTATCCAAGGCCCCAAACGCTCTTTCCAAATGAAACAGCGATTTAGTTGCACATCTTTCAATTTAGCATACTGTATTCGCTGCTCACAATGTGATCTCCTCTACATTGGGGAGACCAAACGCAGACTGGGTGACTACTCTGCAGAACACCTCCGCTTAGATCTGAAGCATGACCCTGAGCTTCCAGGCACCTGTCATTGTAATTCTCCACCTTTTTCCCACCCTGACTTTTCTGTTCTTGGCCTGCTCGTGTTCCAATGATGCTCAACGCAAGCTCGAGGAACAGCACATCATCTTTCGAATAGGCACTTTACAGCCTTCTGGACTCGACACTGAGTTCAACAATTTTAGATCATAATCCCTGCCCCCATTTTTGTCTTGGTGTCTTTTTTTTGCTGTTTTCTCTCTCCCCTAATCCCTTTACTTTGCATTCAGATGACTGCTATCCTGCCACTTCCACCTCATCGAGACACGTCTTTTGTTTCTTTACTTGTCCAACTACCACTCTCTTTGGCTTTGTACCTGAAACCTTTGTCATTTAATCGCTCCTGTTATCCACTCTATCACAGACCTTCCCTTTTGTCATTCTTCCCCCTTGCCACTTTCACTTGCTCAAAACCTATCACATTTCTAACATTTCCCAGTTCTGCTGAAAAGTCACAGAAAAGTCCAGCATTTTTCTGTTTTTATTTGTTTTAAAATATTTCAGCAAGGTCACTTTTTATCGGGCAAACCATTCAATCCCAGATTACCTTCTCCAGCTACATGAAGGAACATGATTTTAACTCTGCGCAAGTGGATGGGTTTTGATTGAGTTAAAATCGTGCCCAAAGTCTCCTTCACAGATATCTGGCCTGGCTGGGCTTTGGATGGAGGCGAGGAGGGCAAGGAGGGCCTCTGGCAATGTGGCATTGCTCTGCTTCAGAAGGTTGAGTCAAGGTGGGGAACACTGTTGCACTCCTTCTGTGGGTGGCCTCCACCAGTCATGCAAATGACCCTCCCCTGGGAACTGGAATGAGGTCTGTGGCCCAGGGTAAAGGTGGGTGTAGTGCCCGCTCACCCCTCACTCACACGGGTCACGTAGCCGCCCAATTTGATTTTGGGACCAATATTTCCGATTTTCATGTTAGCACTGTTGTCTCCTCAGTCCTCCGCAATGCTCCATGGCTGCCGTTGCACAGTGAGTGGATATTGAGTCCAGCAACAGGAACAAGGAGATTTGGCCAAGCCACTGCAGCTGTGCCCAAGCTGCAGAAGAGGCTCAGTCTCAGTGTTGGCTGCCAGGGTCTGAGCAGACGCTACAATGAAGATGGAGGGTCAGCTACTTCCTCCAAGCCGATGGAGTTTCTGTTGTGA
Organism: Heterodontus francisci; assembly: GCF_036365525.1. Lineage (NCBI taxonomy): Eukaryota > Metazoa > Chordata > Chondrichthyes > Heterodontiformes > Heterodontidae > Heterodontus > Heterodontus francisci. The sequence goes on from NC_090417.1 coordinate 16,612,296, forward strand.
AGGGTTTCAGGCTGAAAATCCCCAAACAAGTGAGTTTCTTTCCTGAAACAGTAAAACGCATTTCCTGATCTGCAGCATTCGGGCTTGGCCGTCAACAAGTCTTTTCATAACTAATATATCACGCGTTTAAATTTATCTTCGCCCCAATACCCCATCACTCCCCCCAACCCCATTTCAGAGCTGAATGAACTGCCTTTCCACAAGTGTGCACAGACTTTCAGCATTTGCTCGAATCCATGAATATGAAAAGCCATATTTCATGACCTGATATCCAACATTAAGAGACAGAAATTCTATTGTGCTGCACTGATGATGCCCATAAATCCTCCTCAGGATTGCCTTGCCTGAACACAGAAGCCTTGTAACTCATTGTCACTCAGCTACTTTTCTCCTGAGTCCCGTCAACTGAACAAGACCCAAGCGAGGACCACTTGTGGTGTTATTGGCACTGAGTGGGCTCAGATTATCAACAAAAAAAAAAGGTTCCTCGTTGCCTCCTTGCTGGTTGGATTGATGGTAGAACTGGACAGGTGGGTGACCAACTCTGATTGGGCACATTCCTGGGGGTGTCATCACAAGACACCCCCATCTCCATCTTGCCTGCCTCACGTCTGCCGTTGGTCACCCGACATGTCAATTCTCGCGGCGCCCCACCATCCCCCATCCAATCGGAAAGTGAACAGCCTCTTGCGGTTGTACCCGATCGGATGATTCTTGACCGTCAGTCAAAACAGCCATTCATTTCCCCATGTGCAGCACTTTTTATAACTCGTAAACAAAAATTGTTCGTAGAATTTTTTTCAAAAAAAACCCCAATTTCTTTTGCCCCAAAGAAAACATTTTGAACATAGGTTGGCCATCCAAGACACCATGATTTAGAAATTAGTTCTGTGGAATTACCTTGGCGTAGGTTTTTGACCTTGTGGGATAGTATCAATGGGTGATAGTGAGTCAGCAGCTCACTTCACGATGATTTAGACGTGAATATAGGAGGTATGATCGGTAAGTTCGCAAATGCCACGGAAATTGGTGGTGTCGTAAATAGTGAGGAGGAAAGCCTTAGATTACAGGACAATATAGATGGGCTGGTAAGATGGGCGGAGCAGTGGCAAATGGAATTTAATCCTGAGAAGTGTGAGGTGATGCATTTTGGGAGGACCAACAAGGCAAGAGAATATACAATGGATGGTAGGACCCTAGGAAGTACAGAGGGACCTTGGTGTACTTGTCCATCGATCACTGAAGGCAGCAGCACAGGTCGATAAGATGGTTAGGAAAGCATATGGGATACTTGCTTTTCTTAGCTGAGGCATAGAATATAAGAGCAGGGAGGTTATGATGGAGCTGTATAAAACACTAGTTAGGCCACAGCTGGAGTACTGTGCACAATTCTGGTCGCCACACTATAGGAAGGATGTGATTGCACTGGAGAGGGTGTAGAGGAGATTCACCAGGATGTTGCCTGGGCTGGAGCATTGCAGCTCTGAAGAGAGACTAGATAGGCTTGGGTTGTTTTCCTTAGAGCAGAGAAGGCTGAGGGGGGACATGATTGAAGTCTACAAATTTATGAGGGTATTGATAGGATAGAGAGGAAGGAACATTTTCCCTGAGCAGAGGGGTCAATAACCAGGGAGCATAGATTTAAGGTAAGGGGCAGGAGGTTTAGAGGGGATTTGAGGAAATTATTTTTCACCCAGAGGGTGGTTGGAATCTGGAACACACTGCCTGAAGGGGTGGTAGAGGCAGGAATCCTCACAACATTTAAGAAGTATTTAGATGAGCACTTGAAATGGCATAGCATACAAGGCTACGGGACAAGTGCTGGAAAATAGGATTAGAATAGATAGGTGCTTGATGGCCAGCACAGACACGATGGGCCGAAGGGCCTGTTTCTGTGCTGTATAACTCCATGACTCTATGACTTCACATCCCTTCCTACTCTCCAGGCTGTTCCTCGGGACACACATTGAGATAAACATCGACTGCTGCTCGAGGACCATCAACTTGGTGGAAGATGCACTTTGCTCTGCCCAAAGTTGCTGGTCTTCCAGTGCAAAGAGCAGTCGATGACCGAGTGTTGCAGACTGGCACATTCCAAGGTCCAGAACTACGTGTTCAGGGATGCACCAAAGTCTGCAATGCAGATGCACATTGTAAATATAACCAGTTATGCTAAGTGTAGTGAGGCACCTCATTTACTGTATTGAAAAAAAACTGATCTGTATTGCACTTTATGTAATGTCAAATTTGAACAGTTATGTTATCCACTTTTCCAAATTTTATGAATAAACTACATTTTCTCCCCATGACTATTTCTGTTCACTTCAAGGGAGGTATCTTGTCTGTTGTTTAAATTGAGAACAGGTGTGATCATTTAAAAACATGATCTGTTTCCCAAATGGTTTCTTGAAAGAATCAAAATAAAGGACAAAGCAAAACTCTAATATCAAATAGTGCCATTTTATATCAGTTTTTTTTTTATCGCATTCACATGAAGGTTTAACAATTTCTTGAATATCAAGGAAGTCTTGTACAGGGCTTTGGTGAGACCACACCTGGAGCACTGTGCACAGTTTTGGCCTCCACATCGAAGGAAGGATATACTTGCCTTGGAGGCAGTGCACTGCAAGTTCAACAGATTATTTTCTGGGATGAGAGGGTTGTCCGATAAGAGGATGAGTAAATTGGGCCTTTACTCTCTGGAGTTTAGAAGACTGAAAGGTGATCTCACTGAAACATATTAGATTCCGAAGGGGCTTGACAGGGTAGACACTGAGAGATTGTGTCCACTGACTGGGGAATCTAGAACACGGGGAGACAGTCTCAGGATAAAGGGTCGTTTAGGAATGAGATGAGGAGAAACCTTTTCACTCAGTGGATTGTGAATCTTTGAAATTCTCTCCCTCAGAGGGTTGTGGGTGCTCCATCATTGAATATATTTAAGACAGATCTTTGGTGTCTCAGGGAATCAAGGGATATGGGGAGCAGGTGGGAAACTGGAGTTGATCGTGTTGAATGGCCTACCCCTGCTCCTACCTCTTATGTTCTGACATGAGAAACAGGGGGGAACAGATTTGGAGAAGTTACTGGTGGAATACAGTCATTGAATGGCTGTGTTGCAGATTGACAAGGGTTTACCGACTGTCATATTAACTTAGTTTACACAGGTCATTAACCCCGCCTCGCCAGTTGCTCTCATGATGTGGTTAGAACACCACAGTTTGCTGCTGTTTGGGATTATAAGGAGTTGGTCATCTTCTGGTCTCTCATTCAGTTTGTGAGCCAAAACACTGAATGCCAAAGAAAGAACTTGCCTTTCCATACTGCCTTTCACAACCTCAGGGCTTCCAAACGTGCTTGACAGCCAACATACTTTTGAAGTGTAGCCACTGTTGTCATGTAGGAGATGCAGCAGCCAAATTGCGCACAGCAAGCTCCCACAAACAGTCATGTGATAATGACCAGAGATAGTGATAGAGGGATAAACATTGGCTCGGGGACACTGGGGAAAAACTCCCCTGCTGTTCTTCAGACAGCACCACGGAATCTTTTACATGCACCTGAGAGGGCAGACAGGGTCTCAGTTTCACATTTCAGCCGAAAGATGGCACCTCTGACAGTACAGCACCCACTCGGCACTGTACTGGGAGTAGTCGGCCTGAATTATTGCCCTCAAGTCTCTGAAGTGGGACTCAAACCTGCAATCTTCTGACCCAAAGGTGAGAACGCTGCCTCTGAGCCAGCGTCAGATCATTGAACTATCAATTACATTTGTCATCACTCAATTTCTGATGCATGATGTACAAAATTCCGGAGACACATCAGCAGCTCCTCAGACTAGTTCTGTCCGGAATCCTTGTTATTCAATGGCCAGTCCATGGGGAGCTCATGACCAAGAGCAGCTTAGTACCACGTTGTCAGAACCAACTAAGAAAGTGAATCCACTTTGAGAAGCAACTTGTAATAAATTTAAAATGTATTTAATATCTAAACTTTTACCTGATGCATAAATATTTGGATACAAAAAACAATTTATTCCCCAAATTGCTTCAAACCCAAGTGGCTCACTCTTGATCGCTGAGGTCAAACTCTCTCCTCGAACAAATACACATCCCATTTCTTTTAATTATATATCTTCAATTGATAGTAGATCTCGGAATCAAGGATGCCCTGGAGTTAATTAATCTCCTGCTCACCTATTTTAGAAAAAAAACCTTCTCTTTGTGAGTTCGTGAGGTAGAATTTTAATATGTCATTATATTATCAACATTATTTCCTCCTTTAGAATGAAGAGACAATTTGATTTTGGTAATCTTAACAAGTGATGTTTTGAAATGAAAATCATTTAAACCTAATGATAAAATATTGGAAAAATTTGAAATTAATGCAAACTTTCAGAGATGCTCAAAAGATTAATTATGCATCAAATTAAAAGATAAAACAGCTTCAACTGCAAAAAAAAATGATGGAAAAATACATTTGTAATCAATGCAATCACATTTATGTGCACCAGTGTAATTTAAATTAATCTGGTAATAAAGTATTGGGTTTAGTTTGCAGTTGTCAAAGTAGGCAAGTGTTTTCCATTACACAGCATTTCAGGATTGACTTTATGTGAAGATGCAATGCTTTATATTTCAAGTGTCATTAGTGAAATGTTTAGGGGCACAGCTCATTTCCTCATGGCCAAGCTCCCTTGTATTTGCTTTGGTGTAAAAAAAAAATCCATCTGCAGCTACTCTTGGGCTAATGGCATTCTTCAAAGCTAATACAAACCCACAAGAATGAGACGGATTGATTAAAAGAATGCAGGGATAATGAAGGATAAAAGGATAAGCATTTGCAACAGAGTGAAAGTGAGCAAGAACTTGTATTCTGTAAGGCCTTTCATGACCTCTGTACATCTCAAAGCGCTGAACAGTCAATGAAGTGCTTTTGAAGTGTAGTCACTGTTCTAATGTCGGAAATGCAGTGGCTAACTTTTGCACAGCAAGATCCCACAAATAGATCTCTTCTCTCTTTGGGCCTCCTTATCTCGAGAGACAATGGATACGCGCCTGGAGGTGGTCAGTGGTTTGTGAAGCAGCGCCTGGAGTGGCTATAAAGGCCAATTCTAGAGTGACAGGCTCTTCACCAGGTGCTGCAGAGAAATTTGATTGTCGGGGCTGTTGCACAGTTGGCTCTCCCCTTGCGCCTCTGTCTTTTTTCCTGCCAACTACTAAGTCTCTTCGACTCGCCACATTTTAGCCCCGTCTTTATGGCTGCCCGCCAGCTCTGGCGAACGCTGGCAACTGACTCCCACGACTTGTGATCAATGTCACAGGATTTCGTGTCGCGTTTGCAGACGTCTTTAAAGCGGAGACGTGGACGGCCGGTGGGTCTGATACCAGTGGCGAGCTCGCTGTACAATGTGTCTTTGGGGATCCTGCCATCTTCCATGCGGCTCACATGGCTAAGCCATCTCAAGCGCCGCTGACTCAGTAGTGTGTACAAGCTGGGGATGTTGGCCGCCTCGAGGACTTCTGTGTTGGAGATACAGTCCTGCCACCTGATGCCAAGGATTCTCCGGAGGCAGCGAAGATGGAATGAATTGAGACGTCGCTCTTGGCTGACATACGTTGTCCAGGCCTCGCTGCCATAGAGCAAGGTACTGAGGACACAGGCCTGATACACTCGGACTTTTGTGTTCTGTGTCAGTGCGCCATTTTCCCACACTCTCTTGGCCAGTCTGGACACAGCAGTGGAAGCCTTTCCCATGCGCTTGTTGATTTCTGCATCTAGAGACAGGTTACTGGTGATAGTTGAGCCTAGGTAGGTGAACTCTTGAACCACTTCCAGAGCGTGGTCGCCAATATTGATGGATGGAGCATTTCTGACGTCCTGCCCCATGATGTTCGTTTTCACAAAGAGCAATGTGGCAATGTTGTTTTTTCGTGATGTTGGTTGGGGATCAATATTGGGCCCAGGACACCAGAGAGAACTCCACTGCACTTCGTTGAAATCGTGCCATGGGATCTTTCACATCTGCCCAAGAGGGGAGACAGGGGTTCAGTTTCATGTCTCAGCTGAAAGATGGCAAATCCAACAGTGCAGCACCCCTCAGTACTAGCACTGCAAGTGTCAGCTTAGATGAAGTGCTCAAGCGTCTGGAGTAGAACTTGCACCCACAACCTTCAGACTTTAAGGTGAGACTGCTACCCACTGAGTCATGACTAAAATGGAAAACAAAGAATACAAGAGGCAATGTGGAAACAGTAGGCAAATGGGATCAGAGTCAACAACCTCAATTGAAGAGCTAGCGCAGAGGTGATGGGGAGGCTGAACTGTAATTTCTATCATTCTATAAAAAAAAGAACTGATAACTTAATTCTTCTAAAGGTGATCTGGTAATGCAATTAATTGCCACTGGGTTAAACAAAATTGGGGTGTGGTGATTTGCAGTCCAGTGAAAACCCTACTCTGGCTTGCAAGCAGAGATTTCAGGAGATAGACATCAGGCAGTATCCAAAATGGCTTGGGTATGATGGAGCTTACTTGACAATAAAGATGCTTGAACAAGTTTCCATGTTAGTAACATCGTGCCACGTGTATTGTTCAAATTGGCTGACAAGCTGGCACCTCGGCTGCCTGTTCTCATCACTGGGAGTCCAGTTGGCCAATTATTCTTTGCGTCAGTCAATTGTGGTGTCCTGGCCGGTTCCAAATGAATCACAGTGCTGTTTACAAAACCCACGCTAGCTCTTGTATCAGGTGGTCCTGAGTTTTGTTCGTCAAAGTATTCTGCAGCTGTGAGAGCAGCTCACGCACCAGTGGTTTGACCTGAAAATGCACCAGCCAAAGAGGAAGACATTCTGGAAGATTTTGAAACACCGCAACATGCCAATGATCCATTGTTTCCCACAGGCCATGAGGATGGGGAGGGTCCTGTACCTGGCCACCCTTGTGACTGGCACATGCTTTCCAATTCATGGAATCATGGAATGGTTACAGTGCAGCAGGAGGACATTCGGCCCCTTGTTTCTGAGCCGGCTCTCTGCAACAGCAACTCAGCTCGTCCCACTCCCCTTTCTCCATAGCAGTGCAATGTTTTTCTCGTCAGGTGCTTATCCAATTGTGTTTTGAATGCCCTGAGTGTACCTGCCTCCACCACACTCTCAGGTAATTGTTGACAATTATTTGCTGGGACCTTGTGGAATTCTACATCTTCGTGCAAGGAAGGACAGTCGATCAAGAATCAAGCTGTAAGCTTTACCTGTCATCGAGGAGAACAAGAGAGCTTGAGGAAGAAAGAGATGGAAATGACTAGGAAGAAAGAAATACAGAAAGAGAGGAATAGTCAGAAAAGAAAAAAACAGAAGGAGAAAAAAAACAGGATTTTTCAACGACTGATAGAATTTGCTGGAGCTTTATTCCCAATGCCAACTGAGGCAGCAAAAAGAACACAAGTATTTCAATGATAGAACAGAAAGGGAAAAGCAAAGACCAATTGCTTATTGGCAACTGCATCAAGAGCACATCGACACAACAAGGGGCCTGGGTGACCACCCTCTTTGATAAATACATTTAGTCGAGGAGAGCAGAAGGGACAAAACTGGCGTAACAGACAGAAAATACATTCCTTTGTGGAGTACATTGGAGAGTGCAAGGAGGCAAGTGGGAGCTTCGGATTTGAATGTTCCTGCTCCTGACCCTGTGCCTTGTCACAATGATATTCAAGTCATTTTGATAAGAGTTGGAATTTACCCAGGGTAACTAATTTAGACATCAAGTCAGTCCAACGGGACAGCATTTTGGTAAAAAGGACGCTAGGAAGATACGATGAAACTTTATAAAATGCTGGTTCGGCTTCAACTGGAGCGTGGTGTCCAATTCCGGGCAAAAACACTTTAGCATGGATGTGAAGGCATGAGCGAAGGTGCAGAACAGATCGATGAGAATGGTTCCAGCCATAAGGGACTTCAGTTACAAGGTTAGTACGCAGGTACAGCAAGTAATTAGGAAAGCTCATAGAATGTTATCGTTTATCGTGAGGGAAATTGAATACAAAAGTAGGGAGGTTATGCTTCAGTTATACAGGGCATTGGTGAGACCACATCTGGAGTACCATGTGCAGTACTGGACTCCTTATTTAAGGAAGGATGTAAATGCGTTGGAGTCAGTACAGAGAAGGATTACGAGACTAATACCTGGAATAGGCGGGCTGTCTTACGAGGAAAGATTGGACAGGCTAGGCTTGTATCCATTGGAATTTAGAAGAGTAAAGGGGTGACCTGATTGTAACATATAAGATCCTGAGGGGTCTTGACAGGGTGGATGTGGAAAGGATGTTTCCCCTTGTGGGAGAATCTAGAACCAGGGTTCACTGTTTAAAAATAAGGGGTCGCCCATTTAAGACGGAGATGAGGAGACATTGTTTCTCTGAGGGTTCTGAGTCTTTGGAATTCTCTTCCTCAAAAGGCAGTGAAAGCAGAGTCTTTGAATATTTTTAAGGCAGAGGTAGATAGATTCTTGATAAGCAAGGGGGTGAAAGGTTATCGGGGGTAGGTGGAAACGTGGAGAAATCAGTTCGGCCTTGAACTTATTGAATGGAGGAGCAGGCGCGAGGGGCCGAGTGGCCTACTGCTCCTCCTAATTCGTATGTTCGTATGGTTTTTATGTAGAAAGTGGTTACGATCTGGAATGCACTGCCTGAGAGTGTGGTGGAGATGGATATAATCATGGCTTTCAAAAGAGAATTGGATAATTATCTGAAGAGAAAAGATTTTCAGGACGATGGGGAAAAGGTGGGGGATTGGGACGAGCTGCGTTGCTCCTGCAGTGAGGTGAATGGCCTCCTTCATTGCTGCAGTAGTCCGATGACTCTAAGTGCAATGGAAACACCTATTGAAGAACGGATGCTCCTGGTGAAAGACCAGCTTGAGACTGAGGGTTCCCAGTTCTGGTTGGATATATCTCTGGAGGTATTATCCTGAGACCCTCTCGTCTCCAAACACCTCGCCCTCACACTCCCGCCATTGGTCACCAGACATCACCCTTCTCACGGCAAATCAGAAGGCAAACAGACTCTTTGTTACCCGACTGAATCATTCTTAACCGTCAATCAAACAACCTCTTCTTTTCCCTCCTCCTCCAAATAGTTTCACGAGTAATCCATTAAAATGTCGACAGAAAATGTCAAAATACATTGAATTTAGCACTCATCTAAATATTCTCCAAGCTTTCTGGAAGTAGTTTAATTACTGGAGTGTTGGCAAACCAAACTGGGAACCAATAGCTGAGCTTTAGGAACCAGCGAGCCAGAACCCTGCTTAGACTGGTTACAGTTTGGTTGGAACTTTAACTATCATCGGGATGCTGAGAATCTGTCTCCCCTGGCTGCAGAACACGGGGTCAGAGTCTCAGGATAAAAAGTTTGGCCATTTAGGACTGAGATGAGGAGAAATTTCTTCACTCAGAGGTTATGAATCTTTGGAATTCCCTACCCTAGAGAGCCATGGCTGCTCAGTTGCTGAGTTTGTTCAAGACTGAGATCAATAGAATTTTGGGCACTAAAGGAATCCAGGAATATGGGGATAGAGTGGGAAAGTGGAGTTGAGGGAGAGGAACAGCCAAGAGCTTGTTGGATGGTGGTGCAGGCTTGAGTGGCCGAATGGCCTACTCCGATTCCTATTTCTTGTTTCCTTAAATCTCTGAGAAATCTCTGTGCAGACCTGAAAATGTGCAGCCACAGAGTTCTCTCCTCATGGTTTGAAATGTCAATATTGCGAGAGCAGAGAGGGAAAGAACCTTCTGCCTGAACGCTGGATTGACATTTCGTGTTCTGTCAAAGCAAAGTGGTACCAGGGACAAGGGACTCCAGTAATCCGCAGTAATAAGTGAAATTCTCCTTCCAGCAGAAAAGGTTAAGGGGAAATTTGATAGATGTGTTCAAAATCATGAAGGCTTTTGATAGAGTAAATAAGGAAAAACTGTTTCTACTGGCAGAAGGATCGATAATCAGTCGATAGAAATTTAAGGTAATTGGCAAAGAGCTATTAGTGAATTGAGAAGACTTTTTTTTACACAGTGAGTTGTTGTGATCTGGAATGTGCTGCCTGAAAGGGCGGTGGAAGCAGATTCAATAACAACATTCAAAAGGGAAATGGATAAAGATTTGAAAAAAAAACATTCGCGGGGCTCTGGGGAAAAAGCAGGTGGGTGGGATTAATTGAACAGCTCTTTCAAAGAGTGACACAGGCACGATGGGCTGAATGGCCTCCTTCTGTACTCTATCATTCCATGATCCCATGGTCGAAGACTTCCTTCTCCAGGTTGGACCCTGACCTGGGTCGAAGCTACTGGTTTCACATTCGTGCAAAGCTGTAATTGCTTTGTTACTGGTGCGACACTTAAACTCTTAAATGCGGGGACATCGATAAATATTTTATTGCTTCTGAAAACAAATCGTTTTTCTTAAAAATCAGAGAGTTTGAAGACAACGCAACGCTAATTGTCACTGAGTTAACTCATAGAACAGCTTTGAAACCAAAGGTAGATTTAGGGAAATAAGCATGAACAGCAACAAGGCTGCAGTTTGCTCAAAAGTAGACCTTGCAATGCTCGATGATGTGATCCCAATGTAAGGGAGGAGGATGACTGGAGAATTCACCAATTCACCAACCAACTACAAGAAGTGAGACGTGAATCCTGACCGTTTGATGGGAATGTAACTGCATTTTAAATTAGATAAAATTCAACAACTTGATGTTTCCCTTCCTCATGTCACAAAGAAACTTTTGCTCTTTGTGTCAAAATTGAAATTGCAATTAAGGGATCTGACTTCATACCAATTTCTGTCATTCTGATTGATGATGTACACTCCATTATCCAGCAACCAATCTCTCAATTTCTTTCATTCATTCATGGGATGTGGGCATCACTGGCCAGGCCAGCATTTATTGCCCATCCCTAATTGCCCTTGAGAAGGTGTTGGTGAGCTGCCTTCTTGAACCTCTGCAGTCCATGTGGGGTAGGTACACCCACAGTGCTGTTAGGAAGGCAGTTCCAGGATTTTGACCCAGCGACAGTGAAGGAACCGCGATATAGTCCCAAGTCAGGATGGTGTGTGACTTGGAGGGGAACTTGCAGGTGGTGGTGTTCCCATGCATCTGCTGCCCTTGTCCTTCTAGATGGGTTTGAAAGGTGCTGTCTAAGGAGCCTTGGTGCGTTGCTGCAGTGCATCTTGTAGCTGGTACACACTGCTGCCACTGTGCGTCGGTGGTGGAGGGAGTGAATGTTTGTGGATGGGTTGCGGATTGGGATCAAGCGGGCTGCTTTGTCCTGGATGGTGTTGAGCTTCTTGAGTGTTGTTGGAGCTGCACCCATCCGGGCAAGTGGAGAGTATTCCATCACACTCCTGACTTGTGCCTTGTAGATGGTGGACAGGCTTTGGGGAGACAGGAGGTGAGTTACTCGCTGCAGAATTCCCAACCACTGACTGTTCCTGCAGCCAAAGTATTTATGTGACTGATCCAGTTCTGTTTCTGGTCAATGGTAACCCCCAGGATATTGAAAGTGGGGAATTCAGCGATGGTAATGCCATTGAACATCAAGGGGAGATGGTTAGATACTCTCTTGTTGGAGATGGTAATTGCCTGGCACTTGTGCGGCACAAATGTTACTTGCAAATTATCAGCCCAAACCTGGATGTTGTCCATGTCTTACTGCATATGGAAATGGACTGCTTCAGTATCTGAGGAGTCATGAATGGTGCTGAACATTGTGTATTTGATGATTCTCATTGCTTATGATGTTTAAATCCCTATTAGAAAAGTATATATTGAGGCATTTTGGTGTGTATATTACCCCAGTGATGGGCAAAGAGCCAGTAATCAACAGTCAAGCACATCATCAAGCTAATCCCTAGATTCAAGAATGAATGGATATTTTGATGAGAAACGGATGCTTCAGTTACAGCACAAACTGCACCTTTATTAAAAGTCAGTTGCAAGATGAGACCATTAGCATGGAGTAGAGGCTGCTGAGAATATCTTGGAGACCCCAGAACTTTCCCCATTTCAGGATTGATGGGTGCTTTGCAGCCAGGAATATTCCGGTCTTCAGACATGGAGCTGGGTCTGCTCTCAGTCCTTGGACTCTCTCCCCACGTTCACCTGAACTGCGGGCATGAATAAACCCTCCATGGACTCTGCTCCGAATGTCAAACTCCTCTGCCCACTATTCCTTAATCTGACAAAAACAACTTGTATTTGTACAGCGCCCTTAGCTTGGTAAAAGAGGTAGGTTTTAAGGAGCATCTTAAAGGAGGAGAGAAAGAGGTGGAGAGGTGGAGAGGGGTAGGGAGGGAATTCCAGAGCTTACGGCCCAGGCAGCTGAAGCCAATGGTGGAGTGATTAAAATTGGGGGATGCTTAAGAGTCCGGAATTGGAGGAGTGCAGAGACCTTGAACAGTTGTGGAGGCTGGAGGAGATTAGAGAGGGAGAGAGAGGCGCGGAGATTATGGAGGAATTTGAAAAGAAGGCTGAGAACTTTAAACTTGAGGCTTTGTCAGACTGGGAGCCAATGTCGGTCAGCGAGCTTGAAGAAGGGCAAGTTTTCCAAAGTGTCTGTTTTTCTCCTCAGAGGACTGAATAAACATGTAGCACAGACTCCCCCAAAGGGAAGGCTAAATCAAGGAAGTCAATAAACCAATGAAGAGACTGGATAAAAATGTGGTTGCATCCAAGACTGGAGGCTGAGAATGAGTTGAGCAAATGCTGCACAGGACAGAATTGATCCATTGTTGACTTACCTGCCGAGCTGTTGCTTGGATGACAGAGGACCAGAGTGGAATGGTGCATGTGTGAAGATGGATCAATGTTCTGGAACTGCTTGATTACTGAAAGCAAGAAAATTAATTCCCCAGGAGCCTCAGTTATCTGTCTTCCCAATTATCTACCAGAGTATTTGAGAAAAGATTGTTTCTTGCGAAATGGAAGTGCATTCAGTTTCATTTTGTGATGTGAATTGTGCTGCTCTCTATTCCCATGGCTGATTACAGTACGCGTAATTTCAAAATGAACAACTTTCCCTGATCCAAAGTGGTCATTAAGATAAGAGTGGGGCGATGGTGTGTAATGCTGGCCCACACAGCAAGGTAAATCAGTGTGGGGGTGTTACTTGGCTCTTGTCTCCTCACAGCTCCTGTTTGTTCATCAGACAGCAAAGATTTGTCTGAACCGCAAGTCTCAGTTCCCCCACAACTCAAAGACCGTGCACTCACAATAAGTGGATGGGGTGGGGGGGGCGGGCTGCAGGGCAGGGGAGGTGCTTGATGTTTGAACGACACCGAAAGGGTAGCAGGTTAAAACCATTTGGAGCCCAGTGTTGTGTTACCTGAATAACGCAAATGATTTTCTTTTCATGTTGTTTGTCAGCTGAGAGCTCTGCATGGCTCTCTTTTCTCATTCACTCCATTTTCATAGTCAGTGCCAGAGTTTTCTCGTCGAGGACTGATCTTCATTGATCTGTGACCAGTTTCCTCAACAATTCTTTCTCCAACCTCGTCTCCGACCTTTCATCAAACTGTTTCAGTGGAATTCCCTGCTGCTGTGGACATCCAGTTCAATCAGAAACAGGATGAAAGGCTCCACTGCAGCACTTATGTTTATGTACCGTTCAATGGTCTTGTTCTCTTTTTCTATTCTTTCTCAGGATGTGGGCGTCGCTGGCCAGGCCAGCATTTATTGCCCATCTCTAACTGCCCTTGAGAAGGTGGTGGTGAGCTGCCTTCTTGAACCGCTGCATTAGAAACTTGCGGGTGGTGGTGTTCCCTTGTCCTTCGAGGCAGTAGAGGGCGCAGGTTTGGAAGGTGCTGTGGAAGGAGGCTGGTGTAAAAATTATTCATGGAGGCCGATTGCGTATGTTGGGCTGAATTTGTTGAGACGGCCGATGGTGCTGGCAGTGGGTCAGGGAAATGGGTTCGTTCTTGTCTGTCACATGGGCAGCTGCCCCACCCTGTTCATGTGGCGCACTCACTTTGCATCGTGAAGGCAAAGGGCCCACCAATCACGAGGTCGCTGATTACAGCGGCAGATGACTGGAGCAGGTGCTGGCCCCGTATTTAAAGGCCAGCCAGCCCCGCATTCACTTCCACCTTCGAGTCACTGGCAGCTTTCAGTGCACTGCTGAAAAATGTTTTGGGCTGGTTCCATTGACCTCACCAAACCCCAGAGGAGGACAACACAGGGTGGCTGAGCCAAAACACAGGGTAGCCCCATGATCTAGTGATGCCTCCCTGCAGATTCTCCTCCAGGCTGCGAGGGAAAGGCAGGAAGTTCCCTTCCCCAGTGATGGCAAGAGGTCCTCCCGCCTGACCAAGAAAGCCAGGGTGGAGATCGCTGAGGAGTTCAGCAGCCGTGGGGTCACCCACCCGAACTGGGTACAAGGCTGAAAGAGGGTCAACGACCCTCTGCATTCTCTGCCAAGGTGACTGCACCATATCTCTCTCTTTAATGCTGAGTGCTACGCAGGTGCAAACAGGGCATAGTGAGGGTGGCACTACCACGGTGATAGCAGAGGGGGTAAGGCATCACCTCATCCTGACAGAGGCATGGCTGCATCTCGGCCACAGACCACCTTCCTTCATCGCTCACCCTGACAGCATGTGAGACGTCTCGGGGCAGCAATGCTTCCCCACCGCTGACAAAATCCGGAATCGACGTCACGACGCTGTATTTCCAGGTGGATGGTTCAGACGTGATTCTCCGTCCCCCTCATGCTACCATTCCTGCTTTAGATGGCTGCATTAAATTCTGCCCATGATGAGGACAGACAAGAAGGAATTGAATGGCCTTAACTCCGAAAGTTGATTTGAGCAGTCTCTGTGTTGAAGAGCACCAGCATTACACACACATCAATATTTGGAACACGCAGCCCACTTGAATTTTATCTTTTTTCAGAAATTATAATTTGTTTTTTTCTGTGCATTGATCTTCAAAGTATTTTGCCTTTACTCCAGGTATGACCTCTAGAGCTACAATTCCAAGTGCTCAAAAATTGAGCAAAGAGGTCCCATCTGAGATTCAGGTTCAAAACTACACCAAATATGTATGTGGTGGATGAGGGTAGGAGAGTACCAGGGCTGCTTTTCACTAAACATTATAGATTATTGTTATGACAGTGAGTTGAGGTGTGTTTTGAAAGGAGTTTTAAAACCAGCCAAGACAGCAGTCACCCCAGCTCAGCCTTTTCCATCTCTATAAGAAGCTCTTCGAAACGAGTGCAAGAAATAGAGAAATTGATGCTGCATTCATCCTGAAAGGCCTGCCTGAAACCCCTGATGCCACACTTCGCCCAATAAACCTGCCAAACTAATCTTCAACATCGCCTGAAAAGAACTGTTCTCGAACAAGAATTAGCAAGTATTTTGGCCAAAGTATTCTTTTTTGTCTTTTTTTGTAACAGAGCTCGAAAAGAAAATCTATTTCTTTCGGTGTGTGTCTGAGGGGCTAAGATAAAAGGGAACTTTCATATTTCACTCTGTGTGTTAATGTTTTGCTTTGTTACTGGTTATGTCTTGTTTTTATAATAAACTGATGATTTTGATGTTTATTAAAGAAACCTGGTTGGAGTATTTTATTCTGGGATGAAGAGTAGAGTTATAATTGACCGTATCATTAACTGGGTAAACATTTAATTCTATGTTGTGACCAGTTGAGAAGTGGAACTAGAAAAGACAGTGCACGTGTCCCACCTCGGTGGTAACATTACAATTTTCTGAAGTTTTTCTCAAGCAAGCAAACAATTCATCTCTCGCTTACCCTTACACCAGTTGCTTTTAAACCTTTCTCAAAGGGGAATTCCCTATGAATGTTGACACATTCCTGAGGATCCAGTGAATATTGACACATTCCTGAAGACAAAGTGAATATTGACACATTCCTGAGGATCCAGTGAATATTGACACATTCCTGAAGACAAAGTGAATATTGACACCTTCCTGAGGATCCAGTGAATACTGACACATTCCTGAGGATCCAGTCAATATTGACACATTCCTGAGGATCCAGTGAATATTGACACCTTCCTGAGGATCCAGTGAATACTGACACATTCCTGAGGATCCAGTGAATATTGACACCTTCCTGGGGATCCAGTGAATACTGACACATTCCTGAGGATCCAGTGAATATTGACACCTTCCTGGGGATCCAGTGAATACTGACACATTCCTGAGGAGCCAGTGAATATTGACATAATCCAGATGGTCTCTGGTATTAATTCCAGCCACCCAGCATAGAAATTATGTTTTCATTCACATATGGCAACAAAAATCATGCAGGAAGTCAAAAATAAAACAGAATGTACAGAGGACAATGAAATTTGAGAGTCAAGCTGAAATCTACAGACTCTGGAAGGGTGAGAGTTCAGTTTCCGGAAAACTCATGCCAGATACCACCCTCGAGCATCCAGCTGCAGTTTGAATCTCCCCAGTCTTTGTGCAACTACCCGATGCTCCAGATTTGTCTGAATATTCATTATTCTTTAAATAAAGTTATTTCTCATATCTGTTGTACATTTAGTTTGTTACCAATCAGCAACAATGCTTTAATTGTCTATGTGAAGATTTCTCCTGGTCAGATCAAAGAGTCACATCTGGAATATGATAAATTAAATCTCAGCAAAATATGTCAAACATATTGTTTTCCATTAGGTTTTTTTCTCTGAGAAAGCTTTGGAAATCTTCTAACAACTTTTTTGGAATCTATCAGTATCCAACTATCTTAATCAATCTGTGATTGTATTTTTAGTTATCTTTTATCGATCCATCTGCCTCAGTTGTTGAGCAGATCAATGACCAGTAACGTTCATGCCTCACAAGTGCCAGGAAACAATCATCTCCAACCAGACAGGATCTAACCATCTCCCCTTGACATTCAATGGCATTACCATTGCTGAATCCCCCACTATCAACATCCTAGGGTTTACCAGAAACTGAACTGGACTAGCCATATAAATACCGAGGCTACAAGAGCAGTTGCTGGGAATTCTGTGGTGAGTAACCCACCTCCTGACTCCCCAAAGCCTGTCCACCATCTACAAGGCACAAGTCAGGAGTGTGATGGAATACTCTCCACTTGCCTGGATCGGTGCAGCTCCAACAACACTCAAGAAGCTCAACATCATCCAGGACAAGGCAACCCGCTTGATCGGCACCCCATCCACCACCTACAACATTCACTCCCTTCACCACTGACGCACAGTAGCAGCAGTGTGTACCATCTATGAGATACACTGCAGCAACTCACCAAGGCTCCTTCGACAGCACCTTCCAACCCTGTGACCTCTACCACCTAGAAGGACAAGGGCAGCAGATGCATGGGAACACCACCATCCGCAAGTTCCCTTCCAAGTCACACACCATCCTGACTTGGAACGATATCACCGTTCCTTCACTGTCGCTGTGTCAACATCCTGGAACTCCCTTCCTAACAGCACTGTGGGTATACCTACCCAACATGGACTGCAGCGGTTCAAGAAGGCAGCTCACCACCACCTTCTCAAGGGCAATTAGAGAAGGGCAATAAATACTGGCACAGGCCTAAAACCCCTTATCTAAAACCAACTGTACGTTAAGCTATTGTGTTGTGTTCCATTCACAGAAGTACAAATAAATATTTACTAATCATCTGCCTGCCATTGCTGGTAACACCGTGTAGTTATTAACATTCAGCTTTGAACTGCAGTATTTGAACACAAATATTAAAAATAATACCCAATGTTATCGGCAGCATGTTATTACAAAGCTCCTTAAACTCTCTCTTGAGAAAAGAATTATTGTTTTGTTCAGATATTTAATGAGATTTTGCTGCTATTTGTCCCTCTATGTTGTTATACATTTAAGACTAATAACTTGAAATTTGTGTCTCCTTGTAACTAACCTACACGTCTCAGTGTGAGATAATTCAGTCTTTGTTTACACGCATTACTCTCTCCCACACAGTTCGGCTAGAGATTCTCATGACTGGTGTTTAAAGAAGCCTTAATAAGTCTGTTTAAGATATAAAGAGATACAAAGGGAGGTAGACAAAAGATGGGGAATTATAGACCGGTTAGCTTAACCTCTGTAGTGGGGAAGATGCTTGAGTCTATTATCAAGGAAGAAATAGCAGGGCATCTCGATAGAAATTGTCCCGTTGGGCAGACGCAGCATGGGTTCATGAAGGGCAGGTCATGCTTGACAAATCTTTTGGAATTTTATGATGACATTACGAGCAAGGTGGACAATGGGGACCCAGTGGATGTGGTGTCCCTAGATTTCCAAAAGGCCTTCGACAAGGTGCCGCACAAGAGGCTGCTGCATAAGATAAGGATGCATGGCGTTAGGGGTAAAGTATTAGCATGGATAGAGGATTGGTTTACTAACAGGAAGCAGAGAGTGGGGATAAATGAGTGCTATTCTGGTTGGCAATCAGTCACTAGTGGTGTGCCTCAGGGATCGGTGTTGGGACCGCAATTATTTACAATTTATAAAGATGATTTGGAGTTGGGGACCATGTGTAGGGTGTCAAAGTTTGCAGATGACACTAAGATGAGTGGCAGAGCAAAGTGTGCAGATGACTGTGAAACTTTGCAGAGGAACATAGATACATTGAGTGAGTGGGCAAAGGACTGGCAGATGGAATACCATGTTAATAAATGTGAAGTCATTCATTTCGGTAGGAGTAACAGTAAAAAGGATTATTACTTGAATGGTAAAAAGTTGCAGCATGCTGCTATGCAGAGGGACCTGGGTGTCCTTGTGCATGAATCGCAGAAGGTTGGTCTGCAGGTACAGCAAGTAATTAGGAAGGCAAATGGAATTTTGTCCTTCATTGCTAAAGGGATTGAGTTTAAAAGCAGAGAGGTTATGTTGCAGCTGTATAGGGTACTGGTGAGGCCGCACCTGGAGTACTGTGTGCAGTTTTAGTTTAGAGATACAACACTGAAACAGGCCCTTCGGCCCACCGAGTCTGTGCCGACCATCAACCAACCATTTATACTAATCCTGCACGAATCCCATATTCCAATGACATCCCCACCGGTCCCTATATATTTCCCTACCACCTACCTTTACTAGGGGCAATTTATAATGGTCAATTAACCTACCAACCTGCAAGTCTTTGGCATGTGGGAGGAAACCGGAGCACCCGGAGGAAACCCACGCAGACACAGGGAGAACTTGCAAACTCCGCACAGGCAGTAACCAGAATCGAACCCGGGTCCCTGGAGCTGTGAGGCTGCAGTGCTAACCACTGCGCCAATGTTACTTGAGAAAGGATGTACTGGCACTGGAGAGGGTGCAGAGGAGGTTCACTAGGTTGATTCCGGAGTTGAGGGGGTTGGCTTATGAGGAGAGACTGAGTAGATTGGGATTATATTCATTGGAATTCAGAAGAATGAGGGGGGATCTTATAGAAACATATAAAATCATGAAGGGAATAGATAAGATACAAGTAGCGAGGATGTTTCCACTGGCAGGTGAAGCTAGGACAAGAGGGCATAGCCTCAAGATTAGAGGGAGCAGATTTAGGACTGAATTAAGAAGGAACTTCTTCACCCAGAGGGTTGTTAATCTATGGAATTCCTTGCCCAGTGAAGCAGTTGACGCTTCTTCAGTAAACGTTTTTAAAGCTAAGGTAGATATCTTTTTGAACAATAAAGGAATTAAGGGATACGGTGAGAGCGCGGGTAAGTGGATCTGAGTCCACGAAAAGATCAGCCATGATCTTATTGAATGGCGGAGCAGGCTCGAGGGGCCGGACGGCCTACTCCTGCTCCCAGTTCTTATGATCTTATGATCTCATGTGTTTCAGAAACACCAAGATTTGTAGTGCAATTAAAATTCTTATCCTTGTTTTCAAATCCCTCCATTACGTTGCCTGCCGCTATCTCTGTAATCTCCTCCAGCCCTCCGACCCTCTGAGATCTCTGCACATCCTCCATTTCCATCGTTCCACCAATGGCAGCTGTTCCTTCAGCTGCCTGGGCCCTAAGCTCTGAAATTCCCTCCCTAAATCCCTCCACCTCTTTCTCTCCTCCTCCAAGATGCTCCTTAAAACCTACCTTCTTGACCGAGCTTTTGGGCACTTGCCCTGATATCGCCTTGAGTGGCTCAGTATCAAATTTTGGTGACGTTCCTGTGAAGCGCCTTGGGATAGTACTCTACATTAAAGGCACTAGATAAATGCTCAAGATGGGTTGGTTGCTACACGCTGCCACTCTTGCTGCCAGTTAGCTCACATCATCTTTTGTTCAACCTGACTCTCTTTGGAAAGAATGGTCCCCAGTTTCTGCCGATAGGTTGTATTTTTTTTCCAGTCTCTTTGTTTTAATTTCCTTTTGCTGTGGCTGTGATGCTCCAACTCACAGCACTTCAGACACAACGGTGATGGATTCTGAGACTCGGCCCGACTGCAGCATTAGTCAAGTTCCACTCTGAGATGGGGGAAAAAAAAATGACGCAATAACCAAGGCGCATTGTACAGTGAGTGGCTCAGGGCTCCTTCTGTCAACACAGAACCCATGTATCCCGACATTATTAGCAGGCAGTACAGTGACTCACGGCATTGTGTGAGTGTAGACCTCTGCGAGAAATCTATGCCTGCTGGCACCTTTTTTATGCTCAAATTCAATTAACTATCTCCTAATGTGAGTTCATCTTCAAACCCAACACTCTGAGTGGAAGAAGGTGAGGCCGGCGATACTGAAGAGGCATTACAGCCTCATAAACAAATGGGCACACAGAAACTGCTTCAAGAATACACTCTCCAAGATACTGATAGGTCAGCAGCAGGGGAAGATGAGCAGGCCATTCAGCCCATCAAGACAGCAGAGGGTTGGGGGAATCGAAAATTGCAAAATCTTCGACATGGAACTAATTTCACTGCAGATCTCTGACTCAGCTTCTGTAACTTTGATCACTCTCATAAGCAACTCCCAATGCCTTCTCATTTGGTTATTCATTCTTTTCGTGGGACCTTGCTGTGCACAAAGTGCTTGCTAGATTTGCACATGCAATGACAGTCACTGCATTTCCAACAGTGTCCTGACCAATACTTATCCATCAATCAACATCACTGCAACAGGTTATGTCATCATTATGTCATTGCTCGTTTTGGGAGCTTGCTGTGTGCAATCTGGCTGCCACGTTTCGTACATGACAACAGTGACTGTACTTCAAAAAGTATCTCATTGGCTCTGAGGCACTTTGACGACAAGGTCTGAGGCCAGTGTGGAATGTGCTGTATAACTGCAAGTACTTTCTTTATCTGTGCACACACTTGTTTATGATTCTGTGATGCCTCGTCAGTATTCCAAGACTCACCAACTTCCACTTGAATTCCTCCATTCATGAGAGAATGGGCAGTGCCTGCATTCCACTCTGCCTCAATAATGCACATACCATCAGTTGCTCTGGGCACTTCCAGTCGTGTTCTCAAGCAGTCACCCATCTTTTTGCTCCACCTTCTCTAATTCTGGCCTTTTGCGCCTCCTTGATTTCAATCGCTCCACCAATGGCGGCTGTGCCTTTAGCTTCCTGGTCCCGAAGCTCTGGAATTCTCTCCCTAAACCTCTCCGCCTCTCTCTGCTCACTCAAGATGCTCCTTAAAATCAAGCTCTTTGACCAAGCTTTTGTCCTGCTGTCTCCTAATGTGCTCGGTGTTACATTTTATTTCACAACACTCCTGTGAAGGGCCACGGGAAGATTTACTATGTTCAGGGTGGTATATAAATGCAACCTATTGTTGTTAATAAATCAACTTTATGTCATTTGGAATATACATCCAAATAAACCATGTCTAATAAGCCTGAACAGTAAACAATGTTAACAGCTATAAGCTGTCATAAATGTTTATACGTCGTTTAACACTTTGATTTTATCTCATTTCCACTTGAAAATAACTTTAAAAATATAATGAAAAACAAATATCCGTCAATGATTCGGAGGCAGAGATTCAATCTTTCCCTTGTGGCAGCACTCAGAAATTATTCTAGCTTCGCTCTCACAATTTACGATGCCAACGGCATTAACTCCGTGCTTTACAGATCACAAAATGCGACCTATTTTGTCAAATTATCAACATATAAAACTGATGGGCAGGGAGATAGAGGACTGGGGTCCACTAAGCCTGCCCCATCCCTTATGTTGGTCAAAGCACAATGACTGGACTTCCAGTCTGAGTCGGTATAAGTTGATAAAGTGTCCTTATCCAATAACAATAACTTGCATTTATATAGCACTTTAACAGAGTAAAAGGGGTAGATTTTAAGGAGCGTTTTAAAGGAGGAGACAGCGATAAAGTGGTGGAGAGGTTTAGGGAGGGAATTCCAGAGCTTAGGGCCCAGGCAGCTGAAGGTACGGCCGCCAATGGTGGGCTTAACGAAATCAGGAATGAGCAATAGGCCAGAATTGGGTCGAACTCTTGCCTCTGAGTCAGAAGATCATGGGTTCACTTCCCACTGCGAAAACGTGAGCACACAAGCTAGGCTCATACTTCAGTGCAGCACTGAAGTAGTGCTGCGCTGTCGGAGGTGCCGTCTTTGTGACGCGATGGAAATTAACTGAGGCTCCGCCTGCCCTGTGGCACTATTTCGAAGGAGCGGTCGTGCTCTCTCTGGTATCCCTCAACCAACTTCACTAAATCTGATTGTTGTGTGTGGGAGCTTGCACTGCACAAATTGGCTTTACAAAATGCAAGTATATCTTTTGTTTCTTTCTGTCAGCGCCAATTAAGATATTGGCTTAAAGGTTTATTTGAAGTAGAATGGAAGAATTCTATTACATTCAGGAACTGGCCTATCCCTCCAGGCTCCATTCATCCATCCCCACTGGTGATCAATCAGCAAACGTAGACTTGGGCTGTCAAGTTCAGGTATCAGATCACTAAACCTGACCTGAAGGCTTGACCGGGATCCAAACCTCCATCGTGGGGCAGATCATCATGAAGTCATCTTGCCCCGAAGAGGCTCTACTCAACCATTAAACCTTCCCAAGGAGGATGGTCACTCCTTGGTGAGTGGGCAGCTGAGGGGTGTGAGTTTGATTGAGCACACGGATTTAACACCCCGCCCACAAGATGGAACCTCTGCCACTGCAGTGCTCACCCAGTGATGTACTGAAGTCTCAAGTGGGATTGTGTGGCCAAGTTCTGGGGCTGTGCTTGACTGGCTTAGGGTTAGGAGAGCAATTATTTCCCCCTATAGTGACGATGTCAGCAAGCATGCATTGCAACATCAGATCCCTAAATAATCAAATCAGTACTGAACCTTAATTAAAATTCTAAAAATTTCAAATATTCACTCACTATATCCGAAACCTAATGGAATGGAAGGACCCCAATATTCACATCAAAAATCAGAGACAGCTTACCGCTCAGAAGGCAGCATATAGCCCATCGAGCACACACCAGCTCTCTGAAAGCAACATTTACTGCGTTTACCTCTTCCCCAGACCATGCTAATAGTTTGATTTCATTTCACAGATATTATTCTCTCACTCAGAGAGCAATGGCTGCAATGGCTGAGTATATTCCAGACTGAGAGCGATAGATTTTTGGATACGAAGGGAATTAAGGGATATGGTGAATGGGCAGGAAAGTGGAGTTGACCTGGAAGATCAGCCATGATCTTATTGAACGGGGGAGCAGGCCGAGGGGCCGAATGGTCTACTCCTGCTCCTATTTCTTAAGTTCCTCTGTTCTCTTTTAAAACTTGTTCCAGATTCTTCCTTCACCACTGTTTCTTGGACGGCTTCTTATTTAAGAAAAGTTCTGTCAAGCCCGGCCTTCATTGTTTCAGTGATGTTCTTGAATTCATGCCCTTGAGTTACTGACTCGCTGGCCAGTGGCAATAGATTTTCCTGATTGCTCCTTATCAAAACCCCCCTCATTGTTTCCAGCATCTTAACCTGGTCTCCTCCTGACCCTTCTTTGTTCCAATTCAAAGAAGCTCCAGTTTCTCTCGCCTCTTTGGAGGAACACAGGAATGGGAGGAGGCCATTCAGCCCCTCGAGCCTGTTCCACCATTCGAGGAGATTGTGACAGATCTGTGACCTTACTCCATAAGCCTGGCTTTGCCACATATCCCTTAATTAACGATTGACTCAACATCAATTGCCATTTGCAAACTTCTTCCAACCTTCGTGGGTCGAAGTGCTTCCTAATTTCATTCATGTAAGATCTGGCTCTAATTTTTGATCCAAGGCCCCCAACAAGTGGGAATATTTTCTCCCTACCTACCCCATCTGTACTCCTTAATATCTTGAATTAATTCATCCCTTCAGCTTCCGAATTCCAGGGAATGCTGTCTGAGTTTGTTTTCTACCCCTTGGAGGTTCCAGCGATCATTCGAGTAAAATTACAATGCACTGACCTCAAGGCCAATATAGCCTTCCTAAAGTGTCGTGCCTAGAACTGCTCACAGTGCTCCAGGAGTTGGTAATAAAGGCCCTCAGAGCTGGGATGGTCTGAGCAGGGGCAGAAGCGCACAACATTCCATCCAATGTCCTTCCTGTGATCCCTGGGAGATTTTGGGTGTTCTGGAGGAGCACTCTTGCTGCACCTTGCCCACAAGAAGGCGGTGCAAGCAATTCACGTGGGGCCTTTTAACTGCCTGCTTGTTCGGAGCCAGAAGGGACAAAATTGACACTGAAGCGTTGCCGTTAAAATCGCAGGCAAGAGGAATGTTATCCAAACCTGTTAATCAACAGCCCTCGAGAATCACAAGCAGCAATTTATAGATGAATATAATTTATCAACTGTTCTTCACTTGCTTATGAGTAGGTAGATGACAGGTCAAAAGCCAACCTCAGACTTATGCATAAATTAGCAATTCCTACTGCAAGTAACAGTTGCTGATGAATGCTGAGGGAAGAAGTGACTGCATACTGAAGACACTACGATTAATGAAGAATAATTGAATAACCAAAGCTCATCATATTATCTTCATCAATATATTTAGCAGAAACTCCGTATCATTCTCTACAATGCTGCTCTCAGTAACATTGTGCATGCCTCCATTGTAGCTTTGCTAAAACTCGCTGCAATGAAATTGCTTACTCTGGCAAATTTTTACTCATCTGTGGTTACAGTGAAATCTTTTTTACTCCTTGACAAACTCATTTTTGAATGTCAACAGTAGCCAATGCAATAGAAAAGTCATCTCCATGGTAACCATCGCTTTCAAAGCCTGGGCCACTGACAATGATGCTGTACAAAAACGTTTCGGTGAGATTGCAATTGTAAATCGGAATTGTAATATTTACTCAACTTTCCATTTGGAGATCGCTGACCCCGACTGCAACCCTTTTGAAATAGAACATTAACACTTCGAGTACTGGGCATCTTTCTAAAAATGTACTTTCACTGAAATCTTCAGGGGAATGAAGTCAGAAGCAAAATTACTGCCGACACTGAACAGAAAATGCTGGAAATAGTCAGGCAGCATCTATGGAGTGAGAAAGAGATTTAAAGTTTCAGGTCGATGACCTTTCATCGGAACGAGGAAGAGTTAGAGAAGGAACAAAGTCATTTCCTTTTCATCTGCACTTCTTAAAGAAGGGCGCTTGGGTCAGGATTGAAACGGAGTCAATCGGAAAATAATCTTTGTTTCATTCCTAATTCAGTCTTACACTGATGCACAACAGGAAATTGGTTAACATCACTGAAGATTATCTCCGCAAGACACTAAACGGCAGTGCAGTGCAGGACAATCAGCCTTGTCCCTCTGCTCGGCCTGCTGCAAGTCCCTCACTCCCTCCAGTCTGCCGAGATAGTTCTCTTACTCAGTTTATTAACAGCAATGAAACAACAACTTGCATTTATATAGTGCCAAAGTGCTTCACAGAGCAGTATCGGAGAAAATTTGGCACTGAGCCACACAAGATATCAGGTCGGAGGACTAAAAGCTTGATCAAAGAGGTAGGTTTTAAGGAGAGTCTTCAACGAGAGAAAGAGTTAGAGAGCTCGTGAGGCTTAGGCAAGGCCACCAGTGGTGGAGTGATTAAAATCGGAGGTGTGCAAGAGGCCAGATTTAGAGGAGAGCTGTGATCTCCAAGGGTTGTGGGGCTGGAGGAAGAGAGGTGACAGAGATAGGGAGGGGCGTGTCCCTGGAGGGATTTGAACACTAGGCTGAGAATTTTAAGTAAAAGCTGCTGCTGGACCAGGGGTCGCCAGTGTAGGTCAGCGAGCAAAGTGGGTGATGGGTGAAGGGGATTTTTTTGTGAGTCAGGATTTGGGCAGCAGTGCTTTCGATGAACTCAGGTGTTATGGAGCTTCTTCAATGTTGCTGTTAAAGTCACATTGGGTGTGGAATTAAATTTGGTTAAATACATACTGCACAACAACCAGCTGGCCGTGAGGCATGCAGCAGTAATTGAATCACATTGTGCTGATGACAGCCTTAACCACAAGACTGAAAGCTTTGGAATATCATTACTACCCTGGCTTTCATTAACTGCCTTATGTTTCCCAATCCTCCTCCCTTGAATTCAGCCCAACACATTCCACGTTTGATAGAGGCAAGAACGTGGCACAAGAGTGCATGTTGGCAGCTCCTGCTTGAACGGGAGAGATTAACGGGTGAATTACAGAATCACAGAACTGTTACAGGGCAGAAGGAGGCCATTCGGCCCATCGTGTCTGGACTGGCTCTCCGAATGAGCATTTCGCCTCGTGCAACTCTCCCGCCTTCTCCCCGTGACCCTGCACATTCTTCTTTTTCATTTAACAGTCTAATTCCACTTTGAATGCTTCAATTGAACTTGTTACACCACAGTCTCAGACGGCACATTCTAGACCTTAGCCACTTGCTGCCTGAAAAAGTTTTCCCAATGACCTTCCCCTCTCCAATCCGCCTGTTGCAGATGCATTTGTTTATTAAATATTAGTAGGAGTGACCACCACACAGTCCTCGTGATGATAACGTCCCATTTTCACTCTGAGGACACCCTCCATCGTGTTGCGTGGGACAGAGAAGGTAGAAGCAGACTTTCCTGTAGCTTTGGGGTCTAAATTGACATGACATAGCGATACGATCAATTGTAAAAGATTTGAGACAGAGAGCAGGAGAAATTCCTTGATACACAGGGTTGTAAGGTTGTGGAGTTAGAGATTGAAGCCGAGACCAAGTCAATATTTTAGAACACGTCAGGTGGGTAGTTGAAGGAAAGGGATTTGGGAACAGGGCAGGTACGTGGGATTAGGATACTGTTCATACAGAGGACAGTCATCAACTCAATCAGTCTGACCTGCTCCTGTGTTGTAATATCTGTGTAATTTCATAATGAAATCATTGTTCAGAGAGGTTGTAGGTGGGAGTTGGGTTCCACCTTGGCCAGGACACTGTGGAGAACTCCCCTGTTCTTCTTTCTAATAGTGCCATTGGAACTTTCACACCCACCTGAGAGGACAGACGGGGCCTCGGTTTAAGATATCACCTCCGACAGTGCAGCACTCCCTCAGTACTACATTGGGTGTGCCGGCCTGGTTTATGTGCTCAAGCGCCTGAAATGGCCTCGACCCCCTCGCCTTCAGAAGTGTTTGCATCGCCCGACATAACGTGGCACCAACTTGTGTGGAAAAGCAAGGAAGGCGAGGAAAATCTGAGAACTTTTCTGGTTTGGATTGAAAACCAGAGGAGGAAAAGAACACCAAGTTAAATCCAAAAATGGTCACATCGTGCAAACTCTGTTCACCCTTTCCAATCCCATTGGCATCAGTCCATGTCTGAGAAATGGTTGTCGTGGTCTGGAATACACCCCCTGAAAGGGCGGTGGAAGCAGATTCAACAGTAACTTTCAAAAGGGAATTGGATAAATGCTTGAAAAGGAAAATCTGAAAGGCTGTTGGGCAAGAACAGGCGAGTGGGACGAATCGAATAGCTCTGTCAAAGGGTCAGCACAGGCAGGATTGGCCAAATGGCTTCCATCCGTGTCGTCCGGTTTTATGAAATGTGTGAATGCATCTCCTCATTTTTTTTGCCTTTTAGCTGAGGCTGCTGGTTACATGAAAAAAACTACTAAAGATCACAAACTGGTAGTTACATTAACCATAGGAAACTCAGTGTTGGCCACCATGCTTTGGGAAAGATAATCAAGGCCGTGCAGGGAGTTGGAAGGAGATTCACTGAGGTCGATAGCAGGGACGGGAGGCTTGAGCTGCAGGGATAGAGCGAAGAAATTCATTTCAATGAAGCAGAGTAAGTTAAGATGGGATCTGTCTTGAGTTGTTCAAGGTTACGGGCAGCTTTGATAAGCCACTGGTTGGTCAGTTGGCAACTGGAGGGATAAACTTAACAACAACTTGCATTTACATTGCGCCTGTCATGTTGTAAAGTATTTAAGATCACCACCAACAAACCTTTGTGTCGATTTTGGTTCAGACATGGAAAACCTGACCAAAAGCAAAAGCAGGATAAGGAATAGCTTTTAAACGGTAAATGGAACGCAGGAACAGGAGGAGGTCATTCAGCCCCTTGACCCTGTTCCACCATTCAATTAGATCGTGGCTGAACTGTATCTTAACTCCATGTACCCGCCTTGGTTCCTTAACCCTTGATACCATTACCCAGTGAAACTCTATCAATTTCTGTTTAAAGTTTTCACTGGGCCCCTAGCCTGGACAGCTTTTCGGGGGAGAGAGTTCCACATTTCCCCGACCTCTTTGTGACTGAACACGCATGTGGTGTATTGTTCATTTTAGGCCACCATACGTGCTCAGTGCAGCATCGCAGTGTGCCACCAGAGAGAGTTGATCTTAAAGGTTCAGCTGACAGCAGCAATCCAGAAGGTAGTGCCATGTGTTTCTTCCAGACATTTACAATAACAGATCTACAATATGAAATCTTACAATGGTGCTGAGGACAGGATCTACATTTATTTTATAGCCTGGTATAATTTGCTGTACTTTCAGTCGTGAACTCCAGGTCATGCAGTTTGTCAAATCAGGGCAGTGTTGGGGTTTGTGCACAACAGACCTTGCACCTTTATGCAGCTAACGCAGGACAGCTATTTTGTCTCATACACCAATGCAAGGGTAGTTCCGTCTGCTTAAACCTTGGAGAAGAATTTCATGCAGGATTATCGCACCCCATGAAACATGCATTTGTTTCTTCCACCTGCCATTCTTATTTTTGATGACATCTATGTGATTGTGCCTGCGGAACCCTATCCTTGATCACGCACTATCACTGTACTGAGATCAAGATGGCAATGGCTGCCCAACCTATCATATTTTGACGTGCACTCCGAACCCTCATTTATGTTCCCTTCTTGGCAGAAGTGGCTGTGACGATTTCAGGACACAATGGTGAGCTCTGGAATCAACGATGATCAGAAAAAAAGGCCTCACTTCTTCACTATGGAGATGAAGAATTGGAAAATATTTTTGAGACACTAACGCCTGCGCAAGACGACTATGATTCAGCACAAAAATGCACTCACAACTTATTTCATGCCCAGAAAGAATGCAATGCACAAAACAATCCTTTTCCGACAAGCCAAGCAAGAAGCAATTGATCAATATTACACACGATTGAGACAACTGGCAACCAAATGTGACTTTGGTGATGTCAAACATGTCAAACAAGAAATCAAAACACAAATAATTGAAGGTGTCTCCCCAGTCACACATGCAGAAAAGCACTTGAGAAAGAAAGCTATCAGAGCTGCTGGAGTGAGCAAGATCGCTATTCTTTTTCAGAGTCCAGAGCTGCTGAAGTTGAGGCTGCCTACAGCAACTGGCGCACTTCAAGCTCGTCTTGTCCAAGCCATGCTTCCGCTGTGGTTGTACTTATCTACACCAAAAGGGCAAAAGAATGTAGCTAATGTAGAGATAGGTGACCCTGAATATACTTTTGTGCCCTCTTCCAGAAACAATAACCAGCCACATGTGAGAGTGACCATAAGCTGCTCGAAACTAGATGCTCTCAGAGATACAGAGGCATCTGTCAACATCATGGGTGATGAAATGTTCAACAAACTTCAGAACTGCCCCTTTGAACACCAGGGAATATAAAAAATCTTCCCCTGCAACAGTGACAAACCACTGAAAGTTCTTGGGTCTTTTGACATGCCAGTTGCATGGAAAGACATCAGAAAGAATGCTGTCTTCCATATCATACCTGGTGAAAGTGACGCACTCATCAGTTTCCGCACAGCAACAGAAGTGCACATGATTGCAGTCACACATGCAGTTCCTAAGGGAACCAACAAAGCTCTGGAACAGTATGATGACTGCTTCACGGATGTCTGCAAACTGAGGGACGCTACATATAAGCTGCGTGTGGACCCGGAGGTGCGTCCATGCGTGCGTCAATGTAGACGCATACCGTTCCATGTCAGAACAGGCAGGGAAGGAACCTCAGCTCTTCCTCGACCTCAACATCATTGAGAATGTTAGGCCTGAACCCACCCCTTGGGTCTCGCCCATACAAGTTGTAAAGAAGAAAAAGAGTGAGAACAAGATCAGAATCTGCATCGATATGCAGTCACCAAACTGAGCCATACAACGAGAAAGATATTTGACACCGACAACTGACGATATCAGAGAGACCCTCAGGGACCTGAGGGCATGCTGAATATCAGCAATGACATTCTTATCTACAGTCGCACTGAAAGTGAACTCGAGACACGCCGACATGCTTGCCTACAATGTCTTAGAGAGTGCCTGTTAATTGAAAGCCGAAGTGAATTCTTTGGTCATGTATTCAGCAGTGAAGGAGTATCACTGGATCCCCACGCAAAGTTGCAATCATTGCAAACGCCGCAGGTCTTCCTACGAAAGTACATGAAGTCTGGAGTCTACCTGGGCTCATCACATACTGTACCCATTTCATTCCTGACCTTGCTGCACTGTCTGACAAAAGAGACCACCAGGTGGGAGAGGACTAAATCACACAAACAAGCTGTACACCAGATCCAACAACAGTTGTCAGCAAGTTTCACAAATGCCTGAGGAAAACAGCCAGTGAGCCGTGGATGCGAGCCTGGTCGGCTTAGGTGCAGTTCTCATGCAGAAAGACAAAGGGAGGTCATCCATCAATCATCGCGATGGCAAGTAGATTGTTAACGCCCCTATAGCAATGATATTCACAGAGAGAGAAGCACTCTCCAGTCGAGCACAATAAGTATCTACTTGTATGGAAGCGAATTTGAAGTGATAACCAATCATAGGCCACTAGTGAGCCTATTCAACAATCCACAAAGCAAGCCACCGACTTGAATAAAGCGTTGGATACTCAAACCACATGAGTACGAGTTCTGTGTTGAGTATCAGCCAGGCAAGCTTAACCTGGTGGACTACCTTTCACACCATCCTTTGCCGACTATCAGTCCGACCAGTCACGAAGAACAGAATGTCGAACAATATCTTAACTATGTGGGCATAAACGCAGTGCCAAAGTGGCTAAAATTAACTGATATCAAAGTGGCAACAAACCAAGATGAAGCATTGCAGCTTTTTATGACAGTTATAGAATCACAAAACTGGAAAGATGTGATTGAGAGTGTCTACAAACGAAGTCGCTCACGCCCGACCAGGTCTTCACAATGTTCTAAATGAGCTCACAGTTGCAACCACCTCTGATCTCATGTTCGGCGGCAACTGCATTGTCATTCCGCAGTCATTGAGAGAATAAGCTGTAGAAATAGCACATGAGGGTCACCAGGGAATTGTCAAAACCAAGCAACCTCTTCGGGAAAAGGTATGGGGGTTCCCAGGAATTGACCGCGCGGTGCAGCACAAACTCAGCCAGTGCTTGCCATGTCAAGTAACCTTAATGTTAAATCTTCTTGAGCCGCTCAACAGGTCTGAGCTACCTGCAGGCCCATGGACTGAAGTCAACATCGACTTTGTCGGCTTGCCCACTGATGAGCACTTGCTTGTTGTCACTGGTGACTACGGCAGATTCCCAGTTGTAGAAATTGTCACATCTACCACAGTGAAAGCACCCGTCCCAAAGCTAGACCAGGTTTTCACCCCAAACAGTAATAAATGACAGTGGACCCTCATTCAACAGTGATAAGCTCAGAAGATTCACATACTACCTGGGCTTCACTCACTGAAAAACCACACTCTATTGGCCAAGAGCTAATGGAGATGTTGTGAGATTCATGCCTGCCTTGAAAAAAGCGATCCGTACGGTGACTGCTAATATCAAATCATGGAAGCTGGAGTTGTATTGTCTTTTTCGCAATTGCAGTGCGACTCCTCACTCGCCCACTGGAAAGCCTCCAGCTATGCTTCATCTGCGTCTATCTGATGTGCACACATCTTCCTGAGTTACCCCGCAAAGCAAACAACCCCCGATCACATCCAGCCATTTGTTGCAACTCACAAAAGGATTATTGATCACTGCAAAGCGTGGTTTGAAAATCATCGCACGAAACGCGTCATTCTTCAAAGTGTTCCAAACACCATTAAGTTAAATGAGTCAACACCTGATGTCACACATCACTATCCTACTCGTAAGCGGAAACGTCTGCCACACTTCAGTGATTATGTTACAAACTGAAGTGATGTCCAAACAGAATATATGCAAACCATCGAAACTCTCATTTCCCAAGAAGGGAGCGATGTAATGCATTGTTCATTTATTGTTCAGTTGATATGTCGTGTATTGTTCATTTGAGGCCACCATACATGTGCAGTCTGCCACCAGAGGGAGTTGATAACAAAGGTTTGGTTTCCAGCAGCAATCCAGAAGGCTGTGTTTCTTGCAAAGATGAACAACAGCAGATCTACAATGTGAGACCTCACAAAGCACTCGACAATCCTTATAAACATCCAGGAGTGCATGTCGTAACTCTGCATTCCCCACATCGCGCTCCAATCAAAATCAAATAAATCGATACTTTCATAAAGTCGACAATTTGAGTCCAAGGGTTGAATTTTTACCTTGATATGGGAGCGAGAATGGAAGTGGGCGGGTGGATAATTTCGCGCCGCCCGCCAGCTTGCCAGTTTTCTGGCACCATCCCGCCATTGGGCTACATTCCTGGTTGCAGGATCGGGGTAGAAGAGCAACCCTGCCCAGAAGCAGCTCGTCACCAATTAAAGTCAGTTAAAAGCCAATTGAGGACAATTCTCACAGGCTGACAGGCTCTGAGGCCTTCCCCACCTACATGGCTACAGCTGTGGCCGCAGCATACCTTGTGGAGGGGTGTCCGGCAGGGGTGGCTGCTTATAAATTGAAGCGTTTTAAAAGTAGCTGAGAGGGTGCCTCACAATGGAGGGCCTCTATTTGGCGGTCCAGTTTTGAGTGCCCGCCTGCCATCCTTAAATGAACCTCTGGCCACTAAGTGGCCAATCCAGGGAAAATCCATGTCAGGTCACACCACTGTGCGAGGTCAGGACCCTCATATGACCCAAACACAAAACACAAAATCCTGTCCTACTTATCGATTCCTTTTGATGCTCCTCTTACTTTGGAAACAAATTGTATTGAAAAAAATCGACAATTGAAGTTCCAGTTGGTTTAAAAGTGAAGAAGGGGACCAGGAGAGGATACTAGAGTGGCTCTGAGTGGACAGCTCTTTCAGAGAGCTAGCAATGGGGTAATGGGCCGAATGGGCTCCTTCTATGAGGCAAAATTCTACGCTTCCACACCAGTGTCTGATGCAGATGAATCTGATCAGGTGCTTCGACCACTTGGTAGTCTTGTTTGCTGGGTCACTGGCTGTTTGGAATACTGACACCCCCCCCATCATGCCTCCCCCCCCCCCCCCCAACCTCCCCCAAATAAAGTGGGTGTTGCTATTTATTGAAATAATACAAGAGTGGTCTAGGATGCTGGTTAAATTCAACAGGGAGCTTAAAGGTAATCTCCTCCCATGTCCTGGCCCTGCACACTGCTGGAATCATTCAGCAGTGAGAAGGCTGGACCGTGAAACTGGAATCCAACATTTAGTGTGAAGTTTCCTCGGCCAATGCAGCGACTGTTGAATTTATGCAAGGCAGTGGACTATAAAGTCACAGGGACGTCCAGCATCAGTGGAATTCCTCTGGACATGGCAGTGGAGCACCATCTCCAAACGCCACCAGATCTGGCCGAGGATTGGAGGGCTGCCAGAATGCACTGGTCATGACTGTCTAAAGGAACAGGTCAGGCTATAGCAATCCCCTGCAGTCTCCGGCACAATACCACAGACTGGTTTCCGCAATTACTCGCGCCGTTCAGCCTGAAGCCCATTGTGGCTTTGGGCCCAATTTGTGCAAGATTCAAACTAAACTGAGTTTACAGCGTCAGAACAGGCCATTCAGCCCAAGTGGTTTGTGCAGACATTGGTGCACCACACAAGTCTCTTCCTACCCCTTTTCATCTCCCCCTGTCAGTACATCCTTCCATTCCTTTCTCCCTCCCTTGCTGATCCAGCTTCCCCTTGAATTATAAGCACACTATTCACCTCAACCGCTGACTTTGGTAGCGAGCTCCACATTCTCCTCACTCTCTGGGTAAAGAAGTTTCCCCTGAATTCCCCGGTAGATTTTTTAGTGACTATCTTATTTTTATGTCCTCTGGTTCTGGTTTTGCACAAGTAAAAATATCTTCTCTGCATCTATGCTATCAAACCCAATCGCAACTTACCAGGTCACCCCTGAGTCTTGTGTTTTCCAGAGAAAAGAGGCCCAGTCTGTTCAATCTTTTCTGTTCAGCCTCTCAGTTCTTTTTGTTTTGCACCTTCTCCAGTGGCTTTTTGAAAAATGTGTAGTTTAACCAAGGCTCAAGTTTAAAATACCCTCTGCTTTTCGAATGATATTCCTGTCATGGCAATTCGAAGTCAATCACAGTGAGCAAACCACACATTGCGCACTGGATAAACTTCCTCAGTAACAATGGTCCCCAGCATAATTTTAATGGCTGACAAAAAGTTCATTCAATTATCAGGATTTGGGCACCTTTGGCAAGTTGGGCATTTATGACCAATACCGAGTTGCCCTTGAGAAGATTTCCTTCCCTGGAGGGCATTAGTTCACCAGACAAATTTTTGCGGCAATCCACCGGCATCGCGGGGACTTTTACTGACACCAGGCATTTTTGTTCCAGCTTTATCTATTTATTTTTTACAAGGTGAATTTGATTTGACCTGGTGCCGTGCTGGGAGGTGAACTCGTGTCTCTGGATTATTAGTGTTAGTTTTAAGCTGGTCAATTTGACAGAATCACTCTGGGTGTGGCCATCTTTGAGCCATTTATATCAAGCCAGTTCACTTCAAATCTGTTCTTCACGGCTTCCCCTCTGTGTCTCCAAGGCAGCTGCCACTGGCCCCCATACTGGGGTAGACAGCCCACCCAGGACTGAGAGGGAAGGCTTCAATCCCAGAAGCTTGCAAGCAAAGGTAAAGATCAGAAACGAAGTCAAACTTGGAGTGTCTGAACTTTCAACTTTTCTCCAACTGAATAAATGATTCACCAACCAAGTACTTATAGCTTCAAGAGGCTAATGATCGGCCTTGCAGTATCAAAATCAATATTTAACAGTATCAGTTCCAACTAACAGCACTCAACTCAATGTGTTACAACACTTCATTGAAATTGCATACACTCTCTGTCCGTGAGGGTACAATTGCAATATCCTGAACAGTAGGAAGGAGGTTGAGAAGGGATAATTGGCCAACTGAGGGATTGAGTGTGGGAGTGATGAGGTATGACGTTCATGACCATGTTGAAATGCTAACGAGCAGATGTCCTGGCACTTCTCCATCAGTTTGAAACCTGGACTGGACAAGCTACAATACATCAGGCAGTTGAAGAAATTCGGCATGCATAGTTTACAAAAACAACTTGCACTGATGTAGTGCTGTAAATGCAGTAAAACATCTCAAGGAGTTTCACAGAAGCATAGTCACAGCACACATTTGAAACTGAGCCATGTAAGGAGATGTTAGGACAAGTGACCAAAGGCTTGGTCAAAGAGGTAGGTTTTAATAAGCATCTTAAAGGAGGAGAGAGAGACGAAGATGTTGAGGGAACACTGTAATACAGATCAAATCACAATACAAAACACTTAGCACTGAAGTCCTGCCTTAAGTGAAGACAACTGCAAGGTATGTTGATCAAGAAAGAACAATCATGCACCAGTCAACTTGTCAGCACATCAGATGAGAGGCTCCTCGAGGTTACATCCAATTGGATGACAGTGTCAAGGCAGGCAAGTCCAACACTGCAGGGACTAACACTACTTTGAGAATCAATAAGAGTGAGCTGCAGTAGATAACAGTGAACTGAAAAATATAAACATTTTCAGGACGTGTGCAGAAAAATCATTCACAACAACTCAGTTTGTCTCAGCAGTGCCGGGTTTTTTTTCGAAATTCGATCTTTACTCTTAGGGAAATCAGAGCTAAGACCCAACAAGGTTCTAAACTTTTCAAATAATTGGGGTTTGATGAACATGAAAAGACAACAGTCTTACAGATAGAGATTCAAACAACCTTTAATTCAAAAATGCAACTCCAATTCCTTTCAGTTCATGAGACTGAGGGCTTAGATTGCTGTTGAGATCCTGGGAATGACAGAATCACTTTCTTGGTGTTTCAAAGTTCTTGTCTTCTCTCTTTCACTTTAGGATTGCTGTTCTCACATCATCCTCGCTGGCAAAAAAACAATCCCTGTGTCTCCCTCCTGGTCTGTCTCTTATGCTCTTTCAAGCCTCAGCAAGGCAGTGATCTTGTCCTTAAACTCATCCTCATCTGCAAAAATACATTGTCTTCAAACAATCTGAACGGCACCCTTTGAACTTGGTCCTGCTTCCCAGAATAGTGCCATGACCTGTCAGTTTAACAGTTCTCCATCTGTCCTTTGTTGACTCAATACTTTCAGCCAAATTCTGACCTTTGAGGAATCCAGGATTTCCATCCCCTCCTTCTGGCTTTCTTTAAAAGTTCCAAATCCTCCAGCAACTACGTACAGCTGTGCAGTGGGTGGAATATGTGCAACTTAAGCCTTGGACTCAAGTCATCACCATCTTGCCACAAGTGTTATGAGGAAGGGGTCTAGGGCTCTCCTCTCAGCCTTTTCCTGGTTTGGCCATAACAGGGTTTATCTTTTAAAACACAGTATTTTTTAGCTTCCCCTCAGTGAGTCCTTGCTCACTGCTCCCTAATTGTAATTGTAAAGAAATCAACCAGGTGGTTTTTTCAGATTTAAAGAAGAATGGTGTAAGGTTATTAACCTTAAACCTCTAACTCAGTTAAAAATAGTAAGAATACGTTACGGACCGCGCTAGCATGCATATGCGATAAACACACACAAATAAAGACAGAGGAGGAGAAAGAATTCAAGGGGGAAGGTTTGAAGTAGTAGATGGAATTCAGTTACTGGTTTTGGGTTGGACGTAAAGTCTTTGATTGAAGTTAAGTCTTGCAGTTCTCGTTGGGGCCCAGTGCACACTTTCAAACTTGTTTCACTGGTACTAGAAGGTTGCTGGGGTCTTCTGTCTTGAGCTTAAGTTACTTCCATTGGTCCCTGGAACTTTGCATGTGAGAGAGAGACACAGAGCGAGAGAGAGAGAGAGAGGTGCTTTCTTCTTGAAGTTCAATTGCAGTCTGCCTTTCTGTGTCAGGCACAATTCAAAAAACCCCAGGTTAGTCATGTGACGAGCACCTTGTTTGAAACCTGCAAGGTTTGTGGACTCCTCCAAGCTTACCAGACACACTCAGTTGGGGGGGGGGGGTGCGTGGGCAGGGTGGAATGCTAGCTCTTTCACAGTCAATGACTCTCAGTGCCTTTTGACCATCACTATTGTCATGCAGACCCCAACCTGCCAAGAATGAGGCACATTAATTTCGCCTTATGAACATTGATTTTTAAACTGTTACTGGAGTAAAGAAAGAACTTGTTTTTTTAAAAAAAACAGACCCTTGACTGGAAAGACATTTGCATAGTAACAGACAGTACTTGGATAGGATAAAGGGGCTACTCCCTGCTCCAATTTAATCCACAATGGAATTGATTATTAGACATTGAGGGTGGAGGAGCTCGCATTCCAGGTTGACTGCTAAGATGGCCGAATACACAAAGGGACATGGTCACACCCCCCCCCTAGTTACATGGCTAACCTGCAGAGCAACTTTGGTTTTTGAATTTGAACTTGCCACAGAGGATTTGAACTCAGAAAGCTGTTTGCTCCTGGACTGGAAAAGACCCCATGAGAGAAAAGTCTCCTACAGTGAACAAGGTTTAAGAAGAATACTGGGCCCCAACGAAAAGCAAGATCTACCTACAAGCAAGGACTACAGCGAGCTTGAAGCACAGCAACAAAAACCCTTCTTCAGAGATTGCCTCAAACCTGTCCACTATTTTTCTTCTGCTCTTTTCTGTCTCTATTTGCATGGGCGTATCACGTATGCACGCTAGCTTGGGGTGCAGCATGTATCCGTAGGCATTAACCGAATTAGAGTTTAAGTTCAAGTTTTAATAAATTTCACTTTTTTTCTTTAAACCTAAGAAAGCCTGTTTGTGCTTATTTCTTTGCCTTAAAATTGGAAAATGGTGAACAAGGATTCACCAAGGGGGAGCTCAAAACACAGTGTGTTTAAAAATTAAATCCTGTTACAGTAAGACCAGGTGAAGGCTGAAAGAGACCTCTGGCCACCCTTCTCACCTGGTTGTAACACTATTGACAAAACCCATCTGGCTAAATGGATCAGGGAATACTTCCATTGTGTCTCTGGGCAACTGTCTCTCAGAATGCAAATGTGTAACCATGTTTTCAGCCACTCAGTCCTGTGGTCTTTTTAAAGAAGTTTGTTAAACGTTCAGTAACAGTTCAAAATAGTGTTCCAAATGACGAAATTAATATGTTTCCATTTGGTAAGTGTGGTTCCCGTCACACACGGAACAGGCTTCAACAGCCGACGTAAATTAGGAAAGCTTGACATCAAAGAAATCCACAGTCACTGTGGATATTTCATGGTAATTGTGGCTTGCTTGCATCCATAGCCTCACCCCCTCCTGATCTCGGTAACCTCCTCCAGCCTCACAACCCTCCAAGACCTCTGCGCTCCAATTCTGGCCTCTTCTGCTTCCCTGATTTTAATCACTCCACCACTGGAGGCCATGCCTTCAGCTGCCTGGGGCCCTGAGCTCTGGAATTCCCTCCCTAAACCTCTCCGTCCCCCTTTAAGACACTCCTTAAAACCTACCGCTTTGATCGAGCTTTTGATCATCTATCCTCATATCTCCTAATGTGGCTCGGTGTCGAATTTTGTCTGATAAAACTCCTGTGAAGCACCGTGGGACATGAAAGGCACTATATCAATGCAAGTTGGTGTTGTTTATGGCTGCTGTTTCACATAGGTTATTCGAAGTCCCGATTATGATGCCAAGAAGCACATTCATTGATGTGGTGTTGTGATCAGCACAAGCCAAACAGAATACATTTTCCTCACTCACTGCGACTCCATTCTGCTCATGTACCGATTCACTCAGTCGCTGGACGTAACCAGTGAGTTATTCTCGCTGTGCAAAAACTACAGGGAATTTGCACTCGGCATTTCACCATCCTCAGTCAACAGTGATCTAAAGAATCAAGTACTCAGGTGAAGGATGACCTTCTCCACACTGGGCGTGTGCACTGACACAAGGAATGTTATCGGTCATCAGCCGCGGATTTGAAAAAAAAAAAGATTTGCAGGTTTTAATGTAAAAAGGATGTGTTGTAATATTTCTCCATTAACAATGAAAAGGCCATGAAGGATATGATTGAAAACATGGAACCGAAAGTTTTTTTGGGGCAGGAGAGGGCATTGCTCTGCATTTATGCCTGATGGTGGGGCATCAGGGTATCAGCCTGCTCCTGGTTGCTGTTCTATCGGAATCCTGGTCAGAGGAGACCACATGCCCATATTCCGCCTGTTCTCCTGCATCAAGACAAGATGGGATGTCACGGGGTGGGGGGAGAGGTTGAACGACAATGAGAATATTAACTCCACAACAGGA
Source organism: Heterodontus francisci (assembly GCF_036365525.1). Lineage (NCBI taxonomy): Eukaryota > Metazoa > Chordata > Chondrichthyes > Heterodontiformes > Heterodontidae > Heterodontus > Heterodontus francisci. The sequence continues at coordinate 16,652,255 of NC_090417.1, forward strand.
AATAGCAATTAATGGTTGATTCATTTCATTAATTTAAATCCCATCAAGAACACACAACAGCTTGTAATCGTAAAGCTCCGTGAGCATTATAAAACTTCCCAAGGCGCTACTCAGGAGCGTTATCGATCATCAATTTGACACTGAGCCACAGATGGAGATACCAGGACTGGTGGCCAAAAGCTTGGTCAAAGAGGTAGGTTGTAAGAAGGGTCTTAAAGGAGGAGAGAGAGAGAGGTGGAGAGTCGTCGGGAGGTCATTTCAGAGCTTCGGGGTTTACTGAAGGCACGGCCACCAATGGTGCTGTGTTTTCATTGGGAAGGCCAGAATTAAAGAAGGGCAGATATCTAGGAGGGTTGTCGGGCTGGAGGAGGTTACAAAGACAAGGAGGGGGTGGGGGGGTGAGGCCATGGAGGGATTTGAAAACAAGGACGAGAATTTTAAAACTGAGGTGTTGTCTGATCGGCAGCCAATGTTGGTCAGTGACCACAGGAGTGATGGGTGAATGGGACTTTGTGCGCAACAGGATACAGGGAGCAGAGTTTTAAATGAGCTGAAGTATAAGGAGAGTAGGGGAGCAACAAAAGCACGGACAAGGATTCCAACAACAGATGAGCTGAGGCAGGGGTGTAGACGGGTGATGTTACAGACGTGATGGAGAGGACTGCCTGCCTGAATTATATGCTGAAGCCTCTGGATATAGCTACAGGAGGATGTCTCAAAGCATGATTCATGTAAATGTCAAGCAGGAGGATTAAAGGGAAAGTGGAGAGAATGAGGGAACAAAATGACAGAGAGGTGGTCTTCAGGAGATTTCAACTTGCCTTCAAAAAGGTCCAATTGAACAATTTAATTTGTGTGAAATGAACTGAGTATTTGAGACCGTTAAGAATTAGCAGAATGTAATTTCGCGCTCAATTCATTTTCGCATTGAATTATACACAGCACTGAAGGAGGCCATTCGGCCCATCGTGTCTGCACTGGCTGACAAGGACACATCCAGCCTAATCCCACTTTCCAGCTCTTGTAGATTACGACACTTCAAGTGCATATCCAAGTACGTTTTAAATGTGATGAGGGTTTCTGCCTCTATCACTCAGGCACTGAGTTCCAGATCCCCAACATACTCTGGGTGAAAACAATTCCCCCGAATCCCCTCTAAACCTCTTATTCTTACCCTAAATCTATGCCCCCCTGGTTATGGACCCCTCAACCAAGGGGACTAGGACCTTCCTATCCACTTTATCTGGACCCCTCAAAATTTTATACACTTCAATTAGGTCTCCCCTCAGCCTCCTCAAGTCCAAAGAAAACAACCCTAGTCTATCCAATCTTTTCCTCAAAACCAGTCTTCAGTCCAGGCAACATCCTGGCAAATATCCTCTGTATTCTCTCCAACGCAATCACATCTTTCCTGTCGTTCGGTGACCAGAAATGCACGCAGTGTCTCCAGCTGTGCTCTAACTGGTATTTTATACAGTTCCAGCATAACCTCCCAGCTCTTATATTCGATGCCTCTGCTAATAAGGGCAAGTATCCCGTACTCTTGACCACCTTATCTACCTTTCCAGCCACTTACATTCCAAGGTTTCTCTGCTCCTGTACGCTTCTCAGAATCCTACCATTTACTGTGTGCTCCCTTGCCTTGTTAGCCTTCCTCAAATGCATTACTTCACAACTCTCCGGATTGAATTTCATTTGCCATTGTTCCATCAATACCGTTCGCATCAGCTAATTGGGGGCTGTGGGGCTGTGTGCCTCAGGTATGAGGGTAGGCTACTCTCAGAGGCTTTGGGGGTGTCACTGTGCTCTGGAGATTAATTTAAATGATGCACATAAATCCAACTGTGTGGCGGAATGGAATTAAATATCTTCCACCAACTTTGTATTATTGTATTTGGGAACAATATTCCCCACGGAGGAATGTAATTGAACCGTTTGTGTTTGACCTACAGCTGCGCAGCAAGTGTTGCAAAGCACCAGTGAGCATCATAGCATTTATGGATTTGTTATTTTGAAGAACCACGTTTAAACCTGGCATGCGTTTCTCCTGATCTCCAGCTCACTGAACAAAAGTCTATCTATATTTAATGTATTAAAAGGGGACAGAGTTTCCGCTTGGCTGCGCCTTTTGTTTTGACAGATATTATCCAAAATCGGCCAAATCAGCGCAAAAGATCGCAGAATTTTAAGTGCACATGAGAGTTTCCGCGATCTTTTGCCCAAAGCATTTCAGTCGAGCCTAGCGCTGATACACAACTGGCTACGCCACCAGAGTGTATTAATCACCATGGGAAGTTTTCGCTCACTGTGCTTGTTTTCAAATCCCTCCAGAGCTTCGCCCACCCCCCCTCCCTATCTCTGTAATCTCCTCCAATTCTCGCCTCTTGACCATCCCCGATTTTAATCGCTCTGCCAGTATCTTCAGCTGCCTAGACCCTCATCTCTGGAATTCCCTCCCTGAACCTCTCCGCCTCTCCACTTCTCTTCCCTCCTTTAAGACGTTCCTTAAAACCACTATCTTTGACCAAGCTTTTGGTTACCTGTCCTAATATCTCCTTCTGTGGCTCGGTGTCAAATTTTGTTTGAGAAAGCTTCTGTGAAGCATCTTGGGGTGATTTTACTCCGTGAAAGGTGCTGTTTAGCTGCAAGTTGTTGCCGTTTGAGGGTCTTCAAGCAGGCTCTAAAATTAAGCTGTTCTTTTTGGTGCAAGGACCATGAGGCATGTTTTGAAAGCTTTTGAAGCTTTTACTAAGAAACTGACTGCTATACCCCAATACAACTCGCAATGTGCAGTTATTTAAAATTGGGTAACTCACAGGTCGTGGATGGGCACTGATTAAAAATGTTTATTTGTTACGATAAACCCTTTTTTCAGCTGTGCTCGTCGAACTACACCAAGCTCCCACTTTTCAATATCTCAAGAAACAGCTTTTAAAGCAAGATTTCTTTTCAAAAACGATGTTTTAGAATGGTGCGCGATTGTGCTGATTCATGGCAGATTTTGTGTTTGGAGATATGCAAATAAGTTTGAGCAGAAACTCGAGGTCAAGGCCACTTCTGAAATGGGGCACAATTTGTGCGCAATTTGCGGCTGGACCGCCAATCATCAACTCACTGCCCAAGCTTTGCTTTATTGCGGCTGGACCGCCAATTGCTCCCAAAGCAGACACTGTACCTTCCAAAAGTCTAACACTGCTGACGTTTCCTCGCAACTACATTTACGATTAGAGATTCTCGCGTCCACATTTGCAATAGAAACTGACTGTGTGCACTTGTCATGTTGTCATTGCACCCCCTACCTCCTCTGCCCTGATCCTGATGAGACACTGCAGTGCTATACCGGGCCAGTGGGGAAGGGTGTTACATCACAGTCTGCCAGTTTGACACGGGAAAGATAGGGACAAAATATAGAAGATTATAAGCATACCCAAGTCAGTAACCAGAGCACCCAGATTTGAGATTATTTGCAAATCAAGAACAGAGGGGGAGATGAGCAGAAATGTTTTTACACCACTGAATTGTGAGCTGAAATGCACTTTCTGAAAGGTTGGTGGAAACAGATTTAATCGTAACTTTCAACAAGCAATTGGATCTACACTTGGAAAAGAAATTTGCAGGGCTATGGAGAAAGAGCAGGGGAGTGGAAGTAATTGGGTATCTCCTTCAAAGAACCAGCAAAGGTACAATGGACTGAATGTGCTCCTTCTGTGTTGTTTGATTATACGATTTTACTGCAGTCATCAACTCACTGCCCAAGCTTTGCTTTACTCATGAACTTTGCAGCTCGTTGATGCTGTCAAGGTCATCAACCCGAAACGTAAACTCTGTTTCAATCACCACAAATGTTGCCAGGACTGCTGAGAATGTCAAGTATTTTCAATATTTTTTTCAAACTGATTTATAATTTTGCAATGGTCTTTGAGTGAAACTTGCAACAATAGGGAAGTAAAATGCTCTGGACAATCATTTCTCATCACAATATTTCTGTTGACGGGCCAGCCTTACACTTGAGATGAGTGGCCAAGAGAATGAAGGGTAATCCATGGGCCCATGAATTCCTCCAATTGTGACCCACTCAGCAGACTTGGACGGAGGTAACAAAGTCCAAATGCCTCTGTTACTATGGAAGCCGAGTGTGTCAAGTGCACGCAAATACAGTTAGAATGAGCACTATTTAGACACTGACCTTTCACCTTTGGCTCCTAGCTTCAATTCCCAGCTGGATTAATAGGATAAAAGTCTCAACCCATTCCTCACCCAGTAACTAGTTGTCCAAACTCATTCACAGCCCAGTCTGAGAGATGTCTCATGACATGATCACCCGAAGGTGACCACCATCCTTCAAGTCAAAGCCCAATGTCAGCTTGGCTCAATTGGGAGCATTCTTCCTGAGTCAGAAGGTTGTGAGTTGAAACCCCAATGCAGGACAAAAACACATCGGGCTAAACTGGTTCTGTGGCCTGTCCACCTGCTGCAGAAATAAACAGACTGGAAATTGAGTGGGTTAAACAATGAATTGGAGGAGGGCAATGATCTCAGAGGGTTGTGGGGCTGGAGGGGATTACAGAGATGGGGTGAGGGCATGGAGGGATTTGAAAACAAGGATGAGAATTTTAAAACCGACATGTTGTCAGACCCGTAGCTAGTGTAGGTCAGTGAACATAGGGTTGATGGGTGAACGGGACTTGATGTGAGTTAGGGTTTGGGGCGGCAGAGTTTTGGATGACCTCAAGTTTACGGACGGTGATGAGGAGAAATGGAAATATTTCTAAGTCAAATGTACAAGCACCTTTAAAAGATTTTGGTGTAATTTTATACAGACTTAACCTTCAGTCCAAAGAACAGTCTATCAAATGTAGAAGCTCAGACGTAAACTTAAAATGATTGTAAATGCACATTGATGTAAGTTTACAAAGAGTTTGTTTGTACAGAGGCAACTGCCAGAAACACTCATTCCCACTTCATGCTTGTATATAAGATATCTGAGTTTAATAAATATCGTTATTGCTACATTGATGAGGGTCTGTATCCCTCCCATTCCCTCCGCTCCCTTCCCCAGCCTCTCAGGTGACAGAGGTTACACGACATCCTGTGTGTGTCCGAGAATGGTTTTCATGGATTGCAGTAGAATTTGGCACTAGCCCAGAGGCCCATCTGGAGCGCCCAGAATCACTCCCAGGTGAGTTTTATTGCTGGCTATCATAAATGTTACTCTGCTTCGAACAAAGGCGCCATAAATTAAACCAGATGGTGTTGTAATGGGAGTATTGTGCATTGACTTGTAGACCACACAGTTGGTGTGCAGCTGTCCTGTTGCTTGTCGTGTTGTTGGTACTCTGTTGTGTGAGTTGGTCAGTGGTGGGAGCGAGCTCTTCCTCTTCTGCTGGCTCTGTTATCATCTATGTTACCTCTGGAGAAGGCCCAGTGCAGTCACTAATCCCATATTTGCATAAATGCCCAAAGCGAAACCATGGTCAGAGCAGGGAGACTGCCTGGACCTCTCCTGAATGCCCTGGCGACACTGGACTTGGCATGCCCTTCCCTTGTCAACTCTTCGCTCCTTTCAACAAGCTCTTGGTGCATTTCATGCCCACCCTGTCCCTGGGGAGGGTGGGTGTTTATGGGTTTGGGGAAACTATGCCTACATTTTATGGAACATGCTTGGCTCTCAGATTTGAAATTTCTCCATTCTTCATAATAGCCACCTCATGACATTGCTGAGTGAGACTGGTAATTCGTACCAACTTAGGGATAGTTCTGAGCTACGAGCTGGACTGTCACCGAACAAACTTATTGCACACGGGGTCCTTGTAGGAAGGATAGAAAGAAAGAAACAAAGAAAATGACTTTGATTTCTACAGCTCTTTTCCCAACCTCAGGACATCCCAAACTTCCATACAGCCGATGAAGTACTTTTTGAAGTGTTGTCACTGTCGTAATGTAGGAAACGCTGAGGCTCCCACAAACAGCAATGTGCTAACCACCACACAATCGGTTTTCTGCTGACAGTGGCTGAGGGATAAATATTGGCCCCAGCACATTGGGGGGTGGGGGGGGGGGAGCAAGAGGTGGAAATTTATCTGCATTCCTGCGAGTGAACTGAGAATTACATTGGACACCGTGATCGAGTCAGGAGTTATCATCTACACCAGCACATGGACCTCAGTTTTCATATACTGGCTTTTAGTGGGAGCATCCCAAAGCAGAGTAAGTTGCTCTGTTGGTCGGTATTGGCGAGTTCTCAGCAGGTTGTGGATTCCCCTCAATTTTATCCACTCACCCTGCCAAGCAAGTCAGGTTAAAATTGGCGACCCTCAGTTTCTGTCCAACAATAACTTGCATTTACAGTAGGGGAGGAAGGACAAACAAGCCGGGCTGATTACACTACCTCGACTGTTTAGAATCTGCAGCACAGAAACAGGCCATTCGGCCCAACTGCTCTGTGCTGGTGTTTCTACTCCACCCGAGCCTCATTCCACCCCGTCTTCATCTCACCCTCTCTGCATAACCTTCTATTCCTTTCTCCATCATGTATTTCTCCAGCCTCCCCTTCAATGCATCCGTGCTACACATTTCAACTACTCCATATCATGGTGAGTTCTCTCCACTCTCTGTGGAAAGAAGTTTCTCCTGAATTCCCTCTTGGATTTATTGGTGACTACCTTATCTTGATGGACCCTAGTTCTTTTTTGTGTTCTATGTCCACCCATTCTTCTTCTCCGTGTTTACCCTATCAAACCCTTTCATATTTTTAAAGACCTTGATCAGGTCACCCCTCAGAGGCCCAGCCTGTTCATCCTAGCTGTAACATGACATGGAGCCCAGAAGATTGATTGACAAGACTTTCACTTCAAAGCTGCAGCTCATACATCACAGAGTTGGGAAGGTAGACTCCAGTGCAGGCAGCTGAGAACTTTAGATTGAGCAGAAATTCTACACTAGCCCATTCACAACAAGCCGGGCCTAATAAGTGCTGCCTTTATGGAAGGCACTTGTGACAATAAATCTCCACAACAGATTCCAAAGGAGCAGCACTGGTGAAAGAAAAACAGAAAGTGCTGGAAAAACTCAGCAGGTCTGGCAGCATCTGTGGAGAGAGAAGCAGAGTTAACGTTTCAGGTTCTGATGAAGGGTCACTGACCTGAAACGTTAACTCTGCTTCTCGCTCCACAGATGCTGCCAGACCTGCTAAGTATTTCCAGCATTTCTTGTTTTTATTTCATTGAACCAGATGGGTTTTTACAACAATCGACAATGGCTTCATGGTCTAGCACGACTGAAAGGCTGGGCTTGAAAATCACAGTCCTGGAGGTCGTCTCTTGAACCCGACACATCCGGGACAGTCAAAAACTTTCAATGTGACAACAGTGGGGAGGGAAGCGGGAAGCCGCTAACCTCCAGTTAAGAACCCATGAAGGAGTTTGTTAAGGGGCCAGGTGTGGGAGGGGGAAATTTTCAAAGGTGACTCGCGTGAGCCTGACCATTGTGCACAGCTGTTGGACTCACAGCGGGCAGGGGGCAAACTTTATTTCTGTCAGATGAAATGTTTTGGGCTCACGGGGATCTTGTGCTGGGCCAAGTGCAGGAACATCTGCCGTCGGGTTCCCGACCCCCGTTTTGAAAGGTCAGCCCACTGTGCCTGTGCTTTACTGTCTAATCCCTTCATTTCATGAGTGTGCAGTGTGTGTGCCCTCCATATCCTAGTTTTATGTCTTTCCAAACAGCACATATGTTGTGCAATTTTCAATCCTCTTGTGACATGACGATGTAGTGCACGAAAGAAACTGGTTTTGTCTGTCTATTCTTCATCTCAAACAATATATGTCACAGAATACAATACAATGCACTAGAATACAATACAGATCAGCTTAAAAATAAACTCCTTGCGATGTAGAGGGTTAAGCATCAGCCATAGCTAAGTGGGTAGCACTCTCACCTCTGTGTTAGAAAGTCCTCCTTTCAAGTCTCATTCCAGTGACTTGGCCGCATAATCTTGACCGACACTTCTGTGCAATGCTGAGGGAGTGTGACGCTGTCTGTCAAATAAATGTTAAACTGAAACCCCCATCTACCCTCTCAGTTGGATACTGAAAATCCCATCACACTATATCGAAGAGGAGGAGGGGAGTTCTCCTCAGTGACCTGGCCAATATTTATCACTCAAACAGAAAGCCTGGTCATTCTCACGTCGTTGTTTGAGGGAGCTTGCTGTGCATGAATTGGCTGCTGTGTTTCCAATATTACAACAATGGCTGCACTTTCAAAATATTTCGTTGGCTGTGATGTACTGAGGACATGTCAGGTGCTTCATGAGTGCAAGTCTTTCTTGCTTTTTACACTGTGGATGCATCAGTGTCAGATTTAACGTGTTGGATTTTGAATGTGTATAACAGAAAAGTTGACCCCGTCCACTGGCCGAAAAGTCAGAGGCGAGCCCACCTCCTCCAGGCCTGGGGATCCAGACTGTATTTTGCACTCCCCAGGCCCTTAATTGGTCCTGGGCGAGACTTCCACCTCGTCGAGGCAGGAAATCCCGCCTCATGGAGCTGCCAGCCAATCAGCGAACTGACAGCTCTTCGTCCCAGCAGCTCCACCCGGGAGCGGTGGCCACTTTTGGGACTGCAACCCAGCTTCAGGATGCAGCTGAAGGACGGCCCTGGAAAAAAAGGTATGTTTTTTCGGGCCTCGCCGGGGACGATTGGTCGGGCCTCAGCAAGACAAGGGGGGGTGGCGAGGGGGCTTAGGGGGTGGCCCTCAGTGGGGCACTGGGTGCCCGATCAAGAGGGCCTATCCCAGCCTGCAAGAAGGCCGCCTACTTTCACCAGGCAGGTTTTCTGAGGCCTCGGCCACCCGCCTGCCAAACGTAAAATACCCGTGGTGGCAGGCAGAGACCCTTGAGTGGCAGTTCATTTGCCACTTAAGGGCTTTGATTGGCCTGGGGTGGGCGGACAGTTTCTCGCTGCCGCTGCCCCGCGTAAAATTGGCAGCGGAGGCGGGAGCGGCTCGGGAAGGACCCACCAGCCTCCCACTCCATTTTACACCGTCCCCAAACCCCCCCCCCCTCTTCCTCCTCCCGCCACCAGCACGCTCTTTTGTGGGGCGGGGGGTGGGGAGGCGCAAAATTCTGGCATTGTCACAGTTCCAAGACCATCACGTTCAGGGCACGCTGTCGGATTACATCACAAGCACTGAAACACGTAACAAAGTGAGCGAGGGGAGAAATTCAGTGCTTGGAACACATCCAGTGGGGAACAGAGAAGGAAGCGGGAAGCCAGAGGGTCAGGGAGTGAATGAAAGTAACGTAGAGCAGCCTGACGATGCAGTGCACAGCTGCTGCTCAGCGTGTCATGAAGCAGTTGGGAATAGGCTCAGATCCCTGGATTCTCACAAGAGGGAGATGGTGAGCAGTTGCTGAGGAGCCTCCCCTGCAGGTCAAGAACTCAAATCAGAAGCAGAATTATATTCGGTCACTCCCGCTCACCTCTGAGCAGGGCTTGAGCAGAATGCCTACACCAGCTTTTTCTGAAGATGGTGACACTCCAGTTAAGCAGTCAGTCCATCCACGTTGAGGATCTAATGACTGTGAAAAGAGTTTTCAATGAGTCAAGTCTCACACCTGTTTAAAATGAATCAACGTGAACTTTAAAACAGGAAGTAATGGTTGGCACATTTCATGAATTTGAATCCCACTAGTAGTACACAACAACTTGCATTTATATCACTTAAATGCAATAAGACGTCCCAAGGTGCTTCACTGGAGCGTAACCAGGCAAAAAGTAACACTGAGCCCAAGAAGGAGAGATTAGGATGACTGATAAAAGCTTGGTCACAAAGGGAGATTTGAAGGAGTGTCTTAGCGGAGGAAAGAGAGGGATAGAGGTTTAGGGAGGAAATTCATGCATTTGGGACTGAGCAGTCGAAGACAAGGCCACCAATGATGGGATGATGAAAATCAGTGTTGCAGAAGAGGCCAGAATTGGAGAAGCACAGAGATCTTGGAGGGTTGAGGGGCTGGAGGAGGTTACAGAGATAGGGAGGAGCAAGGTGTCGGGAGGATTTGAACACGAGGATAAGAATTTTGAAATGGAGGCGTTCTGGGACTGGGAGCCAATGTGGGGTCAGTGAACATAGGGACTTGATAAGAGTTGGGCACCCGTCCAAAGATCAAACAGAAGATGGCAACAGTGAGCAGTGTGTACTGGTTCACACGTACACTTCATCGTAACTGGTACGTACCTATGATACCGGTGAGTTATGAGACTCTCATACTTGTGGAGGACGTGCTCTCATGCACTGCCGTCAGTGAAACGTCCTCTACATCTTCCCTGGAGTACTGCAATCATCCTGTTCACAACACTCCGCTGGCACTTCCCTTCTTGCCCACTTTACTGACACCTGATCTCCCAGAGGGCTTTCCCTGGTGCATCAGTGTTGATGATCAAGGAAGCAGATTGAGCCTCGCAGCTCGTAAGGAAAATAAAAAGCACCTTTGAGTGACAGTGTGTTTGACAAAATATAAATTCAATTCCATTTCCCTGTCACAACTGTTTCTCCTGTTCCCCTGCCTTTCAAAATCTCACTGTGCAATGAACAGCCGAATGCACACTGTGCGATATTGCCAAGAGATAGCAGGATTTCTCCTGAAGAAATGTGTGCAAGAGAAACCACTGCATCTAGATCTCTCTGAAATCTTTGACCACTTGCAGCCAGCAGCTTCTTACTTCTTCCACTTGGGACAGCAGACAGGGCTTCGGTTTTACATCTCATCTGAAAGTCTGCACCTTGGACAGTGCAGCACTCCCTCAGTACTGTACTGGGATTGGTCAGCCGAGGTATTTGTACTCGAGTCACAGGAGTGGGATTTGAAACCACAACCTCCAGCTGTGAGAGCGCGATCAACTGAGCCACAGCTGACATTAAAATAAAGTGTAAAGATATTGGATGATTATCCTTCAGATTCGGTAATTTGAAAATTGTGCTCCGCATGACACTAATAGCAGGTTAATGTAAATCCTGCACAAACCACTCATTGGGGGAAACCAAGACTTGGGGCTATCTCTGGAAGACAGGAACCAATAAATCCAATAAGGAATTCAAGAGGAACTCCTTTACCTGGAGAATGGTGAAAATGTAGAACTCATCATCATATTAACAGTGGAAAAGAATAGAAAGCTATGCTGTCAGGATTGGATGAAGAAGGGTGGGAGGAGGCTCATGTGGAGCATAAATACTGGCATGGATTGTTTTTTTAAAATATCATTCATTGAGCATCACTGGCAAGGTCAGTATTTATTACCCATCCCGAAGTGCCCTCGAGAAGCTGGTGGCGAGCCAACTTCCTGAATACAGCTGAGAGGTTTGCGAGGCTAATTCAGAAGACATTGAAGAGTCAACCACATAGCTTTGGTTCTGGAGTCACAGAGAGACCAGACTGAGTAAGAAGGGCAGATTTTCTTGTCGTGAACCAGATGGGGTTTTTTTGTGACAATCATAGTCACTATTGCTGATAATTCAAAATGTATTCAATTCACAGAATTTTGAACTCCCCAGTGGTCACGGTGGGATTTGAACTGACAATTTCCAATCATTAGTCCAGGCATTCTGGGTTACTTTCAGCAGTAGGCTACCATACCCATATTCTGACCAAATGGCCTGTTTATGTGCAACAAATTTTATGGAAAAATCACAATCAGAATTCAAACTGTGTTAAATTACCGCTACGTAGAATGTTTGGATCGAGATACAATGATGAATAGTCACTTATACAGTTTCTATATATCGTGTAGGTATGTCGTAAAACTACGGATACATGCCGGAGCCTGACTGAATGCATCATTTATCTGGGAGGTGGTTTCCATCGAATAATGTTCCAGAATAAACAATTCCATGCTGAGGGGATAATCATGTTTCTTAGTATCACACAGACTGGCTAAAGAGGGCAGTGAAGCTCCTCGCAGGTTTTGCAGAAGACCAGAGCTTTGCGTATAGTTCATGGTCGAGGATGGAGAATGTAGCCTCACACCCACAGCACATGTAAGATCAGGCTGGTTGGGTAAAACCTGCAGAGTTCAGTTGTGAGTAACTGTACTACTTTCTTCCGTTCCTTTCCGACCAGCTGTCCTGTGGCTCAGCGAAAATGTACTGAGGTCGCAAAACCCGTGCGAAATGCCTCAGCTGTAGAAACCCACAGGCAACGCCAGCTAACTGTGAGCATGTCACAAGAGGATAACACTGAGAACTGTTGGGGATTCAGCATCTGGTGGCTAAATTGGTCTCCACTTTAACAGATGAGGTTTTGAAAGGAAAAAGCAATTTTGAGATTGTTTTCAATGAATGCCGTAAAGAGCACAGTAAGGCTCCTTTCTGTTGTTAGTTCCCTGCATTTTATTTGTGACCGTTGTCGGGGATGTGCCCAGATGTAATGGCAGTTTTCCCACCACTGAGAAAATGGCACCTGATTAGTCAGATATCTTACTTGATTTTGGAGCTGAAGGCACTTGTCAAACACATTCACGAGAATACAAGACATGACCAATTCTTCCTGATGGTACCGAGCCTCTCACATTGACTGCCCATATTGCGGTGGGACCATTGCACACTTTAGCGAATGGAGACAGATGTGAAAGCCTTGTGGTTCAGGTGCTACCTCTGTAATCTCGTCCAGCCCCACAACTCTCCAAGACAACCTTGATCCTCCAATTTTTGCTATTACATCATAAATAATAACTTCCAACATTTTCCCTAAGACAGATGTTAAGCCAACTGGCCTGTAGTTTCCTGCTTTCTGTCTCCCTCCTTGCAACCCAGGCAATGGTGAAAGAGGAGGTATTCAGACACTGGAGGGGTTTAAAATTGATAAAGAAGATATATTATATAGGCTGTCTGCACTGAAAGTGGATAAAACACCAGGACCGGATGAGATGCATCCATGGAGACTGAGGGATGTGAGGGTGGAAATTGCAGAGGCACTGGCCATAATGTTTCACTTTTCCTTCGATTTGGGGGTGGTGCCAGAGGACTGGAGAATTGTTCAAAAAAAGGTGTAAAGATAAGCCCAGCAACTACAGGCCAGTCAGGTGGGGAAATTGCTCAAAAGAATAATTACTAGTCACTTGGACAAATGTGGGTTAATTAAGGAAAGCCAGCATGGACCGGGAAAATCATGTTTAACTAACTTGCTGGAGTTTTTTGAGGTGGTAACAGAGAGAGTTGATGAGGGCAATGCTGTTGATGTGGTGTACATGGACTTTCAAAAGGCGTTTGATACAGTGACACACATCAGACTTGTGAGCAAACTTACAGTTCATTGAATAAAAGGGACGGTAGCAACATGGATACGAAATCAGCTGAGTGACAGGAAACAGAGAGTAGTGGTTAATGGATGATTTTAGGCTGGAGGAAGGTCTGTGACAGAGTTTCCCAGGGGTCAGTGTTGGGAGCCTTGCTTTTCCTGATATATATTAATGACCCAGACCCTGGTGTACGGGGCACAATTTCAAAGTCTGCAGATGATATGAAACTTGGAAGCATTGTGAACTGTGAGGAGGATAGGGTAGAGCTTCAAAAGGACATGGGCAGGTTGGTGGAATGGGAAGATGAAGTTCAATGCAGAGAAATGTGAAGTTTTGGCAGGAAAGACATGGAGAGACAACATAAAACAAAGGGTACAATTCTAAAGAGGCTGCAGGAGCAGCGGGACCTGCATGCATATGTGCATAAGTCATTGAAGGTAGCGGGACAGGTTGAGAGTGCGGTTAATAAAGCATACAGTATCCTGGGCCTTATTAATAGGGGCAGAGAGTACAAGAGCAAGGAGGTTATGTTGAACTTGTATAAGACACTAGTTCGGCCTCAGCTGGAGTATTGCGTCCAGTTCTGGGCACCTCACTTGAGGAAATATGTGAGGGCATTGGAGAGAGTACAGAAGAGATTCATCAGAATGGTTCCAGGGATGAGGAACTTCAGATTGGAGAAATTAGGACAATTTTCCTTGCAGAAGAGAAGGCTGAGAGGTGATTTGATAGAGGTATTCAAACCATGTGGGGTCTGGACAGAGTAGATGGAGAGAAACTGTTCCCATTCGTGAAAGGATCGAGAATGAGAGGCACAGATTTCAAGTATTTGCTCAGAGAAGCAAAAGTGACACGAGGAAAAACTTTTTCACAAAGTGAGTGGTTCAGGTCTGGAACGCACTGCCTGAGAACGTGGTGGAGACAGGTTCAACTGACGCATACGAAACGGAATCAGACAGTTATATGAAAAGGAAGAATGTGCAGGGTTACTGGGAGAAGGCGGGGGAATGGAACTGAGCGAATTGCTCTTTCGGACAGCCCGTGCAGACACGACGGGCTGTGTGTCCTCCTTCTGCACTGTACCAATTCTGTGATTATGTGAGTTTTCAAACGTCTGGGATATGATACCACATAATAGACTCATGAATCAGGTCAGAGAATGCGGAGTCAGGGGACAAGTAGCAGAATAATTAGTTAGCCAATTGCAAGACAGACTGTCGGGGTAGAGGGTTGTTATTTGGAACGGCAGAAGGTGGGAAGTGATGTTCCACAAGAATCAGTGCTGTTCATAACGTATATGAATGCAGTTCACACCAAACAGGGAGGGAGGGAGGGGTGTCAACATCGTGCAAGACTGCAACACAGTGCAAGAAGCTATGAACAAACCTTCAGAATGGGCATATAATTGGCAAAAGAATTTCAACATGGATTATATTTTGGCAACAGCATCATATGAATGTGTTCAGCATCTGCAATCTGGCTTATCAAAGAGTTTTCAAAGACAATTTGGTGTTTCCCATGATAATTCCCATTCTCTAATGAAATATTTCACAAACTAAAAAATGATTCATGAGCAACTCAGACTGCAGTTCCAAAGAATAAAATTGAAGTTGTCAGCTTTGAACACACCCCAAACTTAACTGGCATTGGAAAACTAACGGATCCCAGAGACAGGTCAAGATCAGTGGATTACAGAGATTGGACAAGTGTTCGTGCATTCTAAAGCATCAAGTTATTGTAATCCAAGGAAACTCCAAAGGTTTTGCAGCACTCTGATCAAGGTGAGACATGTTTAACTGGACGGGTCAAACCGTGACATCGCAGAGCAAGTCTGACCCTCACACTGTACATCACAGTGAGATCAGACATCACAATCGGTTTGTAAACTGATTTAATTTGAGGCAGGAGGCTGCTCGAGCAGTTTGAGTGAAGGAAAGGGAGCTGCACTGACCGTAACTAACTGGCTGATCTGTCTCGGAGTGAATGTGGTCGGGGAGAAGATCTGAGCAGCTTCACATTCCGCAGAGATCACAAGCAATGTAAATATCATCAGCCAGCTGATCAGACAGAAGGTTGAGAGGTTTGAAAAGTTTCTCTGAACCTGTTTATTTTGTAGCATTGTGAAAGTTAGCCGAGTATTATGATTGATATCGGGAGAAAATTAGAGTTCATTTTGTTATTGGTGGATCTCCCATGGCATTGCTCACAGGTAGTCTGGAACCTGGTTAATGATGGTGACTGACTCCCCACTCTCAGCTCTCTCATTGACCACCAGCTACTCCCAACCCTCCAGCTTGGTCCTCACTCCCTGTTCTGTAAATGTAGACAACTACTGCCCATTAGCAGATCTCCCATGGCACTACCTGGGATAGACTCGAATGTGGGCAAGAGTCACAAATATTTACTGGGTGCCACCAGTAACATGGGTATTAACAATCCAGACAATGACATCACTGTCCATCACCCATGTCCCTGTTCTGAGAGTCATAAATACCTGGAATCGAAGTAAACTCCAAGAGTTTTGTTACACTCTGTTTGATCAAGGTGAGACTTGTTTAACTGGACAAACTGTGACATCACAGAGCAAGTCTGACCCTCACACTGTACATCACAGTGAGATCAGACATCACAATCGGTTTGTAAACTAATTTAATTTGAGGTTGGAGGCTGTACGAGCAGTTTGAGTGAAGGAAAGGGAGCTGCACTGACCGTAACTAACTAACTGATCTGTCTCGCAGTGAAGGTGGTCGGGGAGAAGATCTGAGCAGTTTTGTGATGGAGAAGACAGCGAACTCAGAGAGGGAGGGAGGAAGAAAGCCTTCACAAGATGGTGTGACTGACAGAGCCAGCTATTGGAGCAAATAGGTACGTTATCAATCCCTTCCATTCTTTGGTGCTGGAGGTAACATGGTCTGGAGGTAGTCATGTCTTCCAGGGGGTGAGGGAAGGTAATGGTCCTGTTAAACAGATCATGGAAATATTGCTCGAGTTCCGTTCTGAAAAAGTTTAGATCTTATTTAAAACTGTAAAAAATCTGGAGCTCAGTCTCGGCCTCAGTCAATGATATTGAAGGTATCGGTTAGAAACACTTGTCCCAAGTATTTCTGCTGTCCTCTGACCTCATCAATCCCTTGCTCCATGCCAAGGCCCTTCTCCCAGGTCAGATGCCTCAGGTACTGCCCTCTAAAAGCCTCACATTGTGTCAGACAAGCTCCTGGTGCCAGTGACCCTGGATCACCTGATGGTATTGCAGCCATTCTGGAGCTTCACTGTGATTCTGGAGAAGGAATCAACTGATTGACTCCAGAATCTTTAATACTCAGCTAACATCAGAATCTGTGGCCAGGAACATCACCAGAAAAGAGACACGTCCATAAGTAATGGTGCACTCTGAATCTGCATTCAGCATTTCCAGGTTAAATGGTTTAACTAGCAGTGGAACTAGAAAATGTCTAGAGATTTCTCGTTACAATCCAGTGATTCTGATCTGTTTTTTTCTTCTTCTTCCAGACATACATGGTGTCAGGATGAGCAAGAGGAAATTTCCATCAAATTACCCACAGACTGAAGAAGGTTGAGTATCAAAAGCACAAAGAACAAGTGCATCACGACACAACACAATAACAAGCAGCACATCCTGCCCCAAACCAACTCTAAATACCACAAAAGAGGGAGCAGTGTCCCTGAAATTCTCCTCACCCCATCCCTCTGTGTTCCATCCATTTCTCAGTGTCAACTCCACATCTTTTCATTTGTTGGTTTAATTTGACGGCCAATAACAACCCAGCCACTGGTCCATCTCGACACTCCGCCAACGACTGGAGATGGTGTGAAACCGACTCTCTCTCCCTTCTGGTTTATTTCCTATTCCCACCAGGTCTATCATTCACACCAGCTCCTCCTAGATTTACTTTGACATCTATTTTTAATTGTTCATTTGGAAATTTGCCCCACACCCTCTTCCCCATCTGAGCCCCCAGGCTGGACCTTCACATCCAGCCCTCATGTCCCCGCATCGGCATCAAGCAGTAACCCTGCTCCAACTCCAGGTTCAGTTTGATATTGCTCTGGACTAACTGCACTGGCACTGGCTAGGACCCAGTCCATACAGTCAGCTCTGACCAATATCGGCTGGAGCTCCACCTTGGGACTGAAGTTGAAGGTCTCGAGGGGGAACGCTCCGGTTGTTGCCTCGATTGTGTCGAGTGGGACCGGCTGGTTCAGGCCACTCGCCTGCCAATTGCTGCCATCCCCTCCGCACAATCGGGTGAGGCCCCGGTACCAACTTGTACCGAGACCTCCCAGAATATGAGGAAGAGTCCTCCCCTGGCACCAGCTGGCCCTGAGGAGTCCGTGCCGACTGGTGCCAGTATAAGGCTGGTTCCCCCAAGCGCCACAGCTAGTGTTGGTGGTCCTTCACCAGAGACATCTGTGATGCCCTCTGGTGACACCAACCCAGCCCTGGGACATTGGTCTCCAGTTGGCGGCAGCTTATCTGGGGGACACCACCCTTGGGGGACTCGACCCCACTTGGGGTCACCTATGTTGGGGGTGATTGCCACTTTGCTGAGAGCAGTCGCAGGTCTCCGTTCACTTTTTATAGATCTGTGTCTGCCTCCTCACCTCTGTGGACTCACCTTCAGCCACTCCCTTCAATTCCTAAGGGGTATCTAGGTTCCAAGGGTTCTCCAACACAGGGAGGGTACGTGTGCCTCACTGGCACCTCCCCCGAGTGGCAGGGGATCATGTCTCGAGGGTTTATCTCCATCGGCCCTCGTGTTCATGAACTCGTAGCTGATCCAGCCGCCCTCGTCTCTGTTCCCAGAGATTTAGTATTGTCAACCTTCCCTGTCGGTTGAGCCCTAGGAAGCTTCTTGGAGGCACCCTGCCTCGGAAGCCCAGTTGGGAGCCTGAGTTGGACCACGACCTCCAGTCGTTTAGGCTTTCATGTATTTAACACGAGGGTGACCTAGAGTCTGAAACTGTGGCTTCCGGAAGTCCCTTCACTTGGGGGTTTGAGTCCATGCTTGGGGTTTTGCAAAAGGCCACAAGCATCGACCTTTGCTGGATTCTTTTTCCCTTGATAAGCGTCCTCTGGTTGAGGCCAAGTTAGACAGCATCCATAGGATCTCCAGCACCCTGCTTCACACCTTGCAGTTTACTGGTATCTGGTCAACTGTAGTCGTGAAGATATCAGAAGGAAAGTTATCGCCTGGTTCCACCCACAAGTGGGATCTGGCGCAGCTTCCTGCGGGGTTTGGCACATCTCCCCCAATTCCCTACCACCATAGTCACTGGGGGGCGGCCTCACCGGCAGGTGAGTGGGTACGGAGTGCGGACCACCGACAGAGACCATCGACTGCAGCAGCTGGCTGTGTGGGTGCCCTCAATGTAGGAGCTGGGTCTATCGCCCAGTGGATCTTGCAACACTGATTAGTATGGCCAAGCACCTTGGGCTTTCTTCAGGTCCTGCAGATGCCCCTTGGTGCCGAGGCCTTTTTTGGTGAGCAAGTGGAGGAGCTGCTGCGGCAGAACCTTCAGGCATTCCCCAATTGGCATTTAAGATGTGGACACTGCTCACTCTTGAACTTAGTCTGTAGGCCCCTTCCATCAACCCACCATTCCACTCACATACACATACACTCACTCTCACCAATCCACTCACCTCCAACAGCCTTTCCCAGGCTGTATCCGGAACGGAATGTCCTTTGTACCATGCTACCTCCCTGCATTGCAGATTAGGACCTGGAATTCAGGCAGCTAGCGACACTTCATCTTTGATACCCTGTCCGGCTGCACCCCCCCAAGCAGTGATCATGCCTTTGACAATTGGAAGGGGGGGATCACTCTTGGGTTAAAGAGACCAGAAGTAGTGAGTATCCTCTGGATTGGCAGCTTGAGCCTCCATGTTTCTCACAATGTGGTTTGCTTTGATGCTCAGAGGAACCATCTACCAGTGGCCATTCTGGCAGGTGACACCATGGTCTTTTAGTATTGGGACTGAGAGTCAGGGATAGTTCTCCAGAAGAGAACTGTTGGGGAGATTTCTCCAGGTGAAACTTCTGGATAACTATCCCCACTGCCAGTAATGTTTCCACAGCTCGCCTTTGTCACAGCATCTGAACTCGAGCTGATGCTCTTGGGGAACACTGTCTTCTCCAGGTTCTTCAGCTAATGCTTTGACAAATGGGTGATGTTGGGGGAGGTCACATTCAGGATGAATGGGCTTCCAGGCCAGTGGGCGTGCTTGAGCTCACTTGGCATTTCAACAGGCTCGGTCAGGGTGTGAACGGTATATTAGGACAGTGTGCACTTTCAGACTCGGGACGGCGGGGTAAGTCAGTGTGTCTGCAGACAGACAATATGACAGTATGTCTACAGGGTGGGACTCCTTCCTGGGTCCCTCTGTCAAAGCGATGCGTTGCTTCCCATTGGTGCTTGTAGGACGGGGTGACACTTTTGCTGCCACATTTGGCCGGGGTGAACAACACAACAGTCGACACACTCAGCTGCTGTGTAGTTCACCTTCCGAGTGGATGATCCACACTGAGGTGGTCCAGAATATCTTCAGGACTTGGCGGGGGGTGGTTACCAGATCGATCGACTTGCTCGTATCACCGGACAATCCCCAATCTGCTGGGGGACCTCAGGCAGTCATGGTGGAGGCTGGGACTGTCTGTGGTTCTTTCATTTCGAGATTCTGTTGCTCAGGGTAGCCTGATCTCCAGGATGCTCGGGAAATTTACAGCAGATGGTGGTTCTGGTTAACCCTTCATTGACCTCACAAACCGTCCTCCTACATCCTGGTGTTGAATACTGCCGGTCTGATTTCAGGAGCCCACGGAGAAAGCCAAGTTATTTGGAGATTGAAGACGACCCTACTTTTAGTAAGGGAAACATCAGTTTTCATTCCAGCGTCCTCCACACACGGCTGGACACTGTCCAACTGGTACTCAGAGTGAGAAGGGTGGAACCTGCATGGGAACAGACTCCGGCTCCCAGGACAAGTTGATGAAAGTGAGTGTTATTCGTGGGAGCCAGCGCCAGAACCAAACAGTAAGCTGAAGGAGATTTGGGTCTTTCCAGCTTCTGATTGACGGTCTGGCTGTTCAGATAGAATGCCCATCAGATTAGGGTATAGCAGCAATGTGGCACTCATGGTTGTGATGCTCACTTTTATCATGTCTGTCCTTGGTCTCTTTAGCCCCTGTTCACAGACAGGCCTCTCCACCCTCCTCGTCCTCAGCACTACTTGGTTCGTCGGCAGCAGTGCGTCTAGAATGTCGGAATGATGATCAGCGCCCTTGGAAGCTGATCCTTTGCAAGCTGCTCCCTTGTAAGGTTCTCTTCATTCTCCGAGTGACGTGGCTTTTTCCAGGCACCTGGGTGCCCCTTGGGAATTGGAAGGGGTGTTTGGTATGTAGTTTCCTCGTTCTGGGTTGTCTTTGGGTGTCAACAAGCTGAGTTCTGGGGTGTGCTAAAATTGAACACAGCACAGGAGCCGGGGAGGGACGGAGGGAGGGGAAAAGCATGTGGGCGTGCCCTCCACGGATAAGGCATTGAAAAAATGTCTTAAAAGGGAGGTCACGCCTTACGAAGTTTTCCCCAGGGAAATTGTGCCGATGCGTCCCGATAATTAGATCCACATTCCCCCCCATTTGGCCGTCAATATTTCAGAGCTGATGTTCCATCCAAACATTGCTGGCTATGTAACTCAGTTCCAATCGACTGAGAGCCCAGCACAGACTAAAGGAATGGCATCAGTTCCCAACAAATTCAAAGATGTCACAGTTTGGACTTTTTTGAGAAAGGATTGGGGAAAGTTTTCGTTCAAGTTGGAACGACACAGAAGTGGGAACCCTGGACAGCCCATCAACTGGCTTCAAGTCAGCACAGAATGCTGGGCTTGTAGCTGCTATTGCAGAGCTAGAGTGCAGATGGTTGGAGACTAGGCTCTGAGGCAGTGTGTTCAGATAGTGTATGGGAAAGCTATTGTCTTGGAAAGCAGTGGCTGAAGAGGGCTAGAGTGATGATTAGATTTTTTTAGATTAGAGATACAGCACTGAAACAGGCCCTTCAGCCCACCGAGTCTGTGAAGAACATCAACCACCCATTTATACTAATCCTACACTAATCCCATATTTCTACCAAACATCCCCACCTGTCCCTATATTTCCCTACCACCTACCTATACTAGTGACAATTTATAATGGCCAATTTACCTATCAACCTGCAAGTCTTTTGGCTTGTGGGAGGAAACCGGAGCACCCGGAGAAAACCCACGCAGACACAGGGAGAACTTGCAAACTCCACACAGGCAGTACCCGGAATCGAACCCGGGTCGCTGGAGCTGTGAGGCTGCGGTGCTAACCACTGCGCCACTGTGCCGCCCATCTCCTGGACTCGTTTCGATCGCCTAAGGGGGTCGGAGGGGAATTTCCCAGATTTTTTTCCCAAATTGGCCTGGGTTTTTATGTCTGGTTTTTCGCCTCTCTCAGGAGATCACATGGTCTAGGGTGGGGTGGGGAGTCAATGTGTGTTGTGATGACAAGGCATCGCAGTTGTGTGGGACGTACTGGACGGAGCAGACAGGAACCTGTCCATTCAGAGGGCTGCTTAGAGTCAACCAGGATGGCAGATTTCCTTCCCTGAAGGACATTGGTGAGCCAGATGGGTTGCTGCAACAATCTCATACTTTCATGCACACCATCACTGATACAAGATTTTTAATTCCAAATTCTGAATTTAAATTCCCCAGCTGTCTTGGTGGGATTTGAACTCGTGTCTCTGGATTACTGGTCCAGTAATAAGACCACGATAACAGTCTATTGCCCTTCGAGCTGCTGATTGGGTGAACTCTCTGAGCACTTACCAGGTACGACCTGAACTGAATCCCCAGTCAGCCACACAAACGTACATAAAGACTATCAGATCCTTCGAGCTCGCCCCATCCAGTAGACAGTAGAACCTCACGCTCTCCCATCCCTCCTTACATATTAATGTAATCTCTTGGAATGGAAAGGACCCTCGCCAATTCAGGAAAATCCTCTGGGCAGCTGCTCTGTCAACACCCTGAGGCTCCAGGAGGACACATCATAATCTAACCTGGCCACTAACTCCATGTAACTCACAATGTCCTCTCAGGACCTTAGCCAGTTCCTCTTTTAAAGGTCTCTCTGTTACACGTGTTTGTTCCAGAGGGTGACGAGCCTGTGACAAGTGATGGAGTGGTACAGCACAGAAGACCATTCGGCCCATCGTGCCTGTGACAGATCTTGACTGGAGCCGCACACCCAGTCAGTCCCACCTGACCCAAACTTGCCCAAATACAAACTGGTGGGAAGGAAAGAGACATACACTAATAAATACATGGAGAGCAGGTGACAGCAAGACAAGGGCAAATACAAAGATTAGAAGAGAGGTTAAAAAAAACCCAATGAGGGCAAAGAGCAAGTGTGAAATTAAATTATCAAGGAATATAAAACAAAAGAGTAAAATATTTTACAGACACATAAATAAAACAACTGGAAGTCTCGATGGGAATTGGGCCATTTAACGATGGACAGGATAATCTGCCACCAACTTATACTTATATTACATAGTACAGCATCTCAAGGTGCTTCACAGGATATAAAGCCACAAAAGGAGATAGGAGGGCAACTTCATTCTCCTGTGCAGCGAAAACTACCCGTGTACCAGAACCTTGTTCAGCCGGTTCAGTTGTGAGATTGAATGGAGGGACAGGGAGCTGCAGGTCATCCATGTGAGAGAAGAGAAGCAGCAACGAGTACTTTTGAAAATTCAGTTCAGAGGGGGGAAAAAATCCACATCAGTCCTTTCTCAAGTCTTGTCTGAAAACATCATGTCCATTGAAGACAACAGTTCACACACCCATGGGCTTTCACTCTGCTCTCAATGGTTTTTATTCTGCAAGTTAACATGTCCACAGACACAGCAAAAAATAACCATTACCCCAACTCTGATCTGTAAAAATATTTCAAAACTGCTTTTTGCTACACAAATTATACACTGTCCAGCATGACCTCATTTCAGCATCAGCAGAAACTCACTTCACCCTGGGTCTTCCTAGCTGCAGACTGAATCACCAGCTTCAGTTCCGCCTGATTCCTTGATCGAGGTGAAAATGGAGACCAGTACGGGAAATGCTCCCAATAAAAACAGCACAGCAAAGACGGAGCCGTGGAAGAAACAGATTTCCAGGGCTTTCCAGCTCATGCACTAGGTAAAGACACTGTGTCTCTGAACCATGCAAAGCCTGAAAAACCACTGGGAGTCTGTATGTGATAACCAACGTGGTCTGGGGCAGCAGTTGCAGTACAGCTGCAAAGAGGGAGGAGTGAAGGACAGGCGAGGACAGCATTGGGCTTGACTATCGAGGGGCCGAGTGGCCTACTCGTTCCGAATTCTGACATTTGGATAAGACAAGTCCACTTAAACTAAAAAAAACAGTTGAAATATTAAATAATAACATTTAAAGAGAACAAAAGCCAAAAATGTAACAATGAATATTCAGAATAGATTTCACAAGGGAAAGCCTTGCTTGAGCAACCGTACTGAATTTTTTGAAGAGGGAATACCAAGAGTAGACCAGGGTAATGCAGGAGATGTAATTTATCCAATCAGCTTGCATATTGTAAGCAGTGTGTGGAGATTTGAGTTTGGTGAGTGGCGAGAACCTATCCATCCGTCAATTCTCTATCAAGTCACGTTAATTCAATGACTTCAATGTGAAATCTGGAAATAAACGTGGATTCAAATTGGACAAACTTTCTGCGTTTTTTTCTGATTTGTGCGCGGGCTAGAATAAGGACCAGAAAAGCGAAGAGAAGAGTTCTCTTCATCTTCAGTTTGTTTTATTCATTTACGGGATGCGGGTGTTGCTGGCAAGGCCAGCACTTATTGCCCATCCCTTCTTGAAGAAAGCTGTGTGGTTTGTGAGGCTATTTCAGAGGGCTGCTTAGAGTCAACCGGGAGTCTCCAAAATGATTTTACTATTCATTCCCAGGGTATCGCTGGCAAAGCCAGCATTTATTACCCGTCCCCAGTTTCCCCAAGAAGTTAGACAACTCATAGAACGGAACGGCTTGCCGGATCACTTCACAGGACAGTTAGTCCACCACCTTTATTTTCTGGAGTCATGTATAGGCCAGGCGGGGAAGGATGACAAGATTCCTTCCTTTAAAGGGCATTAATGATTCGGACAACCTGACAGCTTCCTGGGCACTTCTCGTGGTGCCAGCTGAATTCAAATTTTCAAACCAGTGACACATCAACTCCCATTCTCCAGATTACTCCAGACATATAATCACTGCACAAGCATCACCATTTCAGGCATTTCACCTCCTCTATCCTATCCAACCATCCATTCCATCAGTCTCTGGCAGCTGTCCGGAATTTGCATTTCACCCACCACTTAAAACATGTGCCCCTTCTTCTTTATCTGATGGGAAAATTCAAGTCAAAATTCAAATGCAGATAATAAACCATTCATTGGAGCTGCCATCTGTTAAATCAGCGCAGGTAGACGATCGGAAATAATTAAAATCCAAATTCAAATGATTTATCGCTTCATCACATTTATACCTTGTGATAAATATTAGATTAACTTGGAGTGGAAGCTTTCAACCATCTGATTTGATATCTCAGCTTTTAGGATCCAATTCAAGAGTCAGAACCAAATCGAATTGTCGCATTTGGCAATTTCAAGAGATGCTCTGGATTCAGGCTCAATGCATGGTCCAGGTGAAGAATCTCAGAAGACACTCGAGTGCGTTTCAAAACATCAAACCACTCAACGATCTGAGTGAAAGAGCAGCATCTCTGCTTTACCGATCCCTTTGGTCAACTTCATCTGTCTATTGTTAAAAATATTGCACAAGCCATTACCTCCTCAGCACAAATCTTACGTCCAGTTGCCACACTTCTCCGTCAGCTGAGAATACACATATTCTCCATCCAACTATTGTAAATCAATCATTTGCAAGTCTTCAGCCAGCAGAAGCGTCTTGAAGAGAAGCACAGCTTTCTGAGCACCAATGTTCACAGAGGACTAAGCAAGACCTTCTTGGTCCATAGAAGCAGGCGAATGGGTATGTGAGTGCAGGGAATAGATGCCTTCTGTCATAACTCAGACTAAGAAGCTCAAACCCAGCCTCTTCCATTTCCTCCTCCTATGTCCCTGCTACAACACGAGGTTTTCTACAGAGTTGATGAATCAGCCGAGTAAAAGTCCTGTCTGATGTAACAGATCACCTAACAACCCGTATCAATATACAGGCATCTGTCTTCGAAAAATGCAGTGCAGCTCACACAGCTACCTGTATTTTGCAGGTTAATTTTGGGCAGAAGGTGGGGAAAATGCAACAGCTGGGGTTAGCTGTCCGGAACCTCATTGAAATGTGGGAGGGGAGTTGGGGGTGGATTGTCTACTGATAGGCGTCGGGGGAACTGCAGGTATTTTCTTGGTGGTCGCCAATACAGTTCCCAGTTCTTAACAGGCTTGACAGGGTAGATGCTGAGAGGAGAACTTGGGGCCACCATCTCAGGATAAATAGTCAACCATTTAGGATTGAGATGACGATAAGCTTTTTCACTCAAAGGGTTGTGAATCTTTGGAATTTTCTACCCCAGAGGGATTTGGATGCACAGTTGTTTATTGCAAGGGGAATCGAGTATAACGGCGGCGCAGTGGTTAGCACCGCAGCCTCACAGCTCCAGGGACCCAGGTTCGATTCCGGGTACTGCCTGTGTGGAGTTTGCAAGTTCTTCCTGTGTCTGCGTGGGTTTTCTCCGAGTGCACCAGTTTCCTCCCACAAGCCAAAAGACTTGCAGGTTTATCGGTAAATTGGCCATTATAAATTGTTACTAGTATAGGTAGGTGGTAGAGAAATATAGGGATAGGTGGGGATGTTTGTTGGGAATATGGGATTAGTGTAGGATTAGTATAAAATGGGTGGTTGATGTTCGGCACAGAC
Organism: Heterodontus francisci; assembly: GCF_036365525.1. NCBI lineage: Eukaryota > Metazoa > Chordata > Chondrichthyes > Heterodontiformes > Heterodontidae > Heterodontus > Heterodontus francisci. The sequence continues at coordinate 16,678,542 of NC_090417.1, forward strand.
TCGGTGGGCCGAAAGGCCTGTTTCAGTGCTGTATCTCTAATCTAAACAGTAGGGAAGTTTTGCTGCAGGATCTTGGTTGAGACCAAGGTACAATTTTGGTCTCCTTATTTGAAAAAGGGTCCAATTATGTTAGAAGCAGTTCAGAGAAGGTTCACTCAACTAATTCAGGGGAAGAAGGGCTTATGTTATGAAGAAAGGTTGAGCAGGTTGGACCTTTACCTCTTGGAGGTCAGAAGTATGAGGTGATCTTATTGAAACACATAAGATCCCAAGGGGACTTGGTAGAGTGGATACCGGGAAGATGTTTTCTATTGTGGGGGGGAGACTAGAACTAGGGGACTCAGTTTAAGAACAAGAGGTCTCCCTTTTAAGACTGAGATGTGGAGAAGTTTTTTTCTCAGAAGCTTGTTAGTCTGTGGAATTCGCTTCCTCAGAGAGCAGTGGAGGCTGGGGCATTGAGTATATTCAAGGCTGAGTTAGACAGATTTTTGATCGATAAGGGAGTCAAGAGTTATGGGGGCAGACAGGAAAGTGGAGTTGAGATCACAACCAGATCAACCATGATGGTATTGAATGGCAAAGCAGACTCAAAGGGCTGAATGGTATACTCCCGCTCGGAGTTCTTATGTTCCAATTAAATCCAATGCAAATGGATAACACATCAGAGGAAAACTCCAGCTGACCATCTGTGCTGATCACACGACAGTCAGACCATATCTGCGCAATCAAAAAGGTCAATTTTGGACACCACCAGACCTTTCAGTTTTCATTTGGTTTCATCAGCAAAATTCTTTGCTGTCCTCAGGCAGTCAGAATTTTCCATTCTGAGACTGGCTGGGCACTAGACCTTCATTCTTTCCTCGCTGTCCCCTGCTGCATTCACTGGCAGCCTATTTTTAGTTATTTTATCCAGATTATTCACTCCAAGATTTCCCTTTTACCTCTCTCTAAATTCAGCTGCCTACTGTTTTAGTCGATTGTCCCCTCCTTTAACTTCTGCAACCTCCTCTGATGTGCTGTCATTCTGTCTTCTCTCTGCTGTGTCTTCTGATCACTGTGCTCTCCCATCTGCTGTTCTGTTTTTGTCCTCAAGTTATGTTTTCTTTGCTCTGCCTTTTTTTTTGACAGAAATGACAGATGCCCTGCACATCCATTCCAACAATCCTGCAAACAAAACCTATAAAAAGCACAGCTCGCCTCTCACTCCCATCCAGCTGCTGTACATGAACTAGATGCTCATCTCAAACCCATCAACTCTGCCTAATGCAAATAATTAACAACATCGTCAACATCCGAAAACATAGCAGATGAGAGGCAGATTACTGACACTGCACATCCTCAAACGCACCGTGGTCATGTTCAATGAATCATATTCTGCAGAAAATGCAGCTTTGATTCTGAGCACCAAATCCTTTTATTTTTAACTCCCAGCATGGTTTACACGGAATAACATGTCTGAAAAGAAATGCTTCTATTTTTATAGCACCTTTCATGACCCCAGGACGTCCCAAAGTGCATTTCAGCCAATGAAGTACCTTTTTGAAGTGCAGTCACTGTTGCAATGTAGGAAAAGCGGCAGCCAATTTGTGCACAGCAAGATCCCACAAACAGCAATAAGCTAATGACCAAACAAGCTGGATTAATTTTCAGTAACGTTGGTTGAGGGACAAAGGTTGGCCATGATATTGGGGGGAACTCCCCTACTTTTCTTCGAAGTTGCACCTGGGGATCTTTGACATCCACTCGAGAGAGCAGATGGGTCCTTGGTTTCATGCCTCATCTGAAAGACAGCACTCCAACTCACGAACGTTCACCATCCTGAAATGTTAACTCTCTTTCTCTCTCCACCAACGCTGCCTCATCTGCTGAGTATTTCCGGCATTTTCTGTTTTTATTCCAGCAAGCTTAAGACTGGATCCTTCACATCTTTGAGATGTCATGGACTTTGTGGGCTCTCTGAAGTCCTGTCCCAGTTTGACTCAATTTGGTGCCAGTGAGAAGGCCTATCAATGACCATGCAGTTTGCAGGAAGCTCTTGTGGCTCCATCTGAATGAGCTGGAGCTGGTCCTTGCATACTGCAGAAAGCGAGGAAGGCTTGTCAATGCTTTATGTAATTCAGTCCTCCGAAGCCCCATCCCCAAGTCAGACTGGGAAGAGAACGCAGGTCAATAATAGTCAGGCAAGGACAACGACACCAATCTATCTGAACCCCAGAGGTGAAATTGTTTCAGTCCATCCAGCACAAGAACAAGAACTTTTACCTTCGATGTACATAACATCCAACAAGGAGAAGAAGAAAAATTATCAACAAAAGGAGAGAATCTTATCGGAAAAAGAACCCACCCAGTTGAAGGAAAGGGCAGTTGACAATTCCTAAGGGCTTGGAACAGATTCTTAAAATATTTTATTTATATAACTTGTCTAAAATATTATTTTTATTGTGTTTTCAAAGTAACAAACAAAGAAGCAAACATCACAACTCTCTGATGAAAGGTCACAGACCTGAAACGTTAACTCTGCTTCTCTCTCCACAGATGCTGCCTGACCTGTTGAGTAATTCCAGCACTTCCTGTTTTTATTTCAGATTTCCAGCATCTGCAGCATTTGGCTTTTTTCGCAACTCTCCACCCTAGATTTGGACCTGTTTGAAGTTTGGACCCCGACATAGAGGGAGAGACCAGAACTAAGCATCATAAATATCAGATAGTCAGCAATAAATCCACTGAGGAATTCAGGAGAAATTTTCAGGAGAGTGGAACTCGTCACCACAGCGAGTAGCTGAGTCAATAGTAATAATGCCTTTCAGGGGAAGCTGGAGAAACGTATGAGGGAGAAAGGAATGGAAGGATACTCTGATTGGGTGAGATGAAGTAGGGTGGGAGGAGGTTCATGTGGAGCATAAACACTGGCACAGACCAGATGGGCTGAATGGCCTGTTTCTGTGTTTACATTTGACCCGACGGGTCAAGGAGGTGACTGAAAGCTTGGTCCAAATGATAGGTAGTCATAACATTTTTAAAGGTGGACAGAGAATGCAGAGGCTGAAGGATTTAGGCAGCAAGTCCTCCAGACCAAGAGCTGGAAAGTAGGATTTGACAGGATCACCCCTGTGCTTTCATCTGTGCCACAGAGCTTCGCCGTTTCTCAAGAGCAGGCCCGGGAGGCTGAAACTTCTGTCGCTTAAGGCTGGGTGAAGAGAGTAAGGGTCAAGAAATCTCCTGTCATCTGTATCCTCCCCCCACACTCGCTGTGTCATCAAAATGCAAAACGGATTCAGAAAATTCATACAAAAGAAAAACGTTGAATCATCGGTCAAAAAGAATACATCAATTAGCTTGTCAGCGAAGACAGCGAAGAACAATGACCGTCCCAACGATACTAACTGATGTTCGACACTATCTGAACTGTCTGCACCAGATTCATTGGCCCCATATTTGTTTACTGCACTCCTTCATACAGTTACCACTACTATCAGTTTAATAAATCGACACTCGTAAAAGTACAAATACCCTTGACTCTTCCAGCCTGTTTGCTTCACTAAATCAATGCAGGATAAAGGGATCCAGCCAGTACATATTTCATCATTGCTCAGGGGAGTTCCCACCCTGATTAAAATTAACAAGCGCAGGAGAATTTTTCCCATGCTAATTTTCTAAGCTGCTGATGAAGCTTTCAGTCTTCACCTTATAAATTCTGCCTTTGGCCCTTTAGTTTCCAAGTTCATACCATCTGTCAGAACCTTTGTAAACGTCAGAAAGGAAGAACCTCTGCAATTCTCTGCTGCCTTTCACAACCTCAGGAAATCCCAAAGCCCCCTTGCAATCAAGGAAGCAGCTTAATGAAGTGTAGTCACTGTTGTAATGCAGGAAACGCAGCAGCCAATTTGTGCACAGCAAGATCCCACAAACAGCAGTGAGATAACGACCAGGCCATCTTTTTTGGTGATGTTAGTTGAAAGGTAAACATGGGCCAGGACACTGGGAAGAAATCCCCTGCTCGTATATCGCGTGGCATTGAAAGTACAGCACAGAAACAGGCCATTCAGCCCATCTGGTCCATGCTAGTTTATATGCTCCCACCCGACTTCATCTCACCCTGTCAGCATATGCTTCTATTCCTTTCTCCCACATGTGTTTATCCAGCTTCCCCTTAAATATATACTATTCCCCTCAACCACTCCCTGTGGTAGCGAATTCCACATTCTCAACAATTCTGGATAAAGAAGGTTCTCCTGAATTCCCGATTGGATTTCTTGCTGACTACATTATATTGAGGATCTGTAGTTACGCTCTTACCCACATGAGGAAACATTTTCTCTGTATCCACTCTATCAAAACCTTTCATAATTTCAAAGACCTCTGTTAGGTCACCCCTCAGTCTCCTCTTTTCGAGAGAAAAGAGCTCCAGCCTGTTCAGTTTTCCCTGATGAGTCTAACCTCTCAGTTCTGATATCATTCCAGAAAATCTTTTCTGCACCTTCTCGAGTGCCTCCATTTTCTTTCACTAACATGGTGACCTGAATTGCTCACTGTACCCCAAGCACAGCCTAACATTTCTAAACAAGCTAAACATAACTCCTCTGCTTTTCAATTCTATCCCTCGAAAAATGAACCCCAGGAATTGGTTGCTTTTTTTCTGGCCTTATTAAACACAGTCAATAGTTTTAATAATCATGGATATCAGTACTCCAAGATCCCTCTGCTCATCTACCATTATGCGTCTTCTGCAAATTTTGCAATTATATTTCCAATTCCTGAGGCCAAATCATTTACTTCACTGCTGGCAACAGTGGTCTCAGCACCAATCCTTAGGGAACACCACTTCCCACCACTTGCCAATCTAAGTGACTACCTTTAACCACCGACTCTCTGTTGTCTGATTTATAGCCAGCTTGTTATCCATTCTGCTGCTGAACATGTTCTTACTTTAGTCAGGAGTCTGCTTACTGAGGGAGAAATGTTGGCCAGCAGTCCAGGAGATAGAGTCATAGAGAGATCCAGCACTGAAACAGGCCCTTTGGCCTACCGAGTCTGTACCGACCAACAATCACCCATTTCTACTAATCCGACATTAATCCCATATTCCCTACCACATCCCCACCATTCTCCTACCACCTAACTACACTAGGGGCAATTTACAATGGCCAATTTACCTATCAACCTGCAAGTCTTTGGCTGTGGGAGGAAACCAGAGCACCCGGCGGAAACCCACGCAGTCACAGGGAGAACTTGCAAACTTACCGCACAGGCAGTACCCAGAACTGAACCCGGGTCGCTGGAGCTGTGAGGCTGCGGTGCTAACCACTGCGCCACTGTGCTGCCCCTGAGCTCCCTGCTCTTCGACAAATAGTGCTGCTGAACTTTTACATCCACTTGAGTGAACAGACAGGGCCGTGGTTTAATGTCCGATTCACAAGACAAGGCAGCAATCCTTCAATACTGTATTGAGGTTTCAGCCTCAACCTGTGCCGAGGTTCCAGAATGGGTTCAGAGGCAAGAGTGCAACTAACTGAGCCAAGCACGCCAGAGTTACAGAGTGAGAAACAACGGAATGTTCTCAAATGGTTACAACTATTGAAAGATTTGTACAGGTGGTAGCTTTGCAACCAAAGCATATGGGCCCTCTAATCAAGCAATCACTGCTACAAACAGACCTATCCCTTGCTGCATGTAGTCAGAGAATACTTCATACAGAATTCAATCTCTCAATTAGGCAGCACTGTGGGTGTACCTACATCCCAAGGACTGCAGCGGCTGAAGAAGGAAGCACGCCACCTCCTTCTCAAGGGCAAATAGGGATGGGCAATATCGGCTGTCCTAGCCAGCGACGGCCACATCCCATGAACAAATAAAAAATAAGATAGACCGAGAGATGACACCTCCCAGAGTGGTGAATAATCAAAAAGAGCTGATTCATGAATAAGAGAGACCAGAAATCTCAGCATCACTGACTTGAATGACCTCTACTCTCATCCCTCTACAAAAACCAGTTTGAAGGGGCTGCACAGTGTCAGCAATGAGCCGAGCAATATGTTCACATGAAAAGCAAGAACTTCCAGCCCTTGCAGAACTACCCTTTAAGATCCATGCGGAACTCCTCTGTTCGATGTTTTGATAGAATATTTTTAAAAATCCTAGTTCTATGATTCTATCATCGGTCTTTGTATTCTAAAAACAGTGTAGAGGAAATGGAGAAGGTGCAAAACTGAAAGGGTATACCTATCAGGAAAGACTGACAGGTTGGGGCTCTTTTCTCTGGAAAAGAGAAGGCTGAGGGATGACCGGATAGAAGTCTTTTCAAATGACGAAGGGTTTAAGGGTAGATGTAGAGAAAATGTTTCCACTTGTGGGTGAGACCAGAACTAGGGGGCCATCAATTCAAGATAGTCACTCGTAAATCCAACAGGAAATTAAGGAGAAACGACTCTCCCCAGAGAGAGTGGTGAGAATGTGGAACTCGCTCCCACAGGGAGTGGTTGAGGTGAATAGTATCGATGTATTGAAGGGGAAGCTGGATTCACACATAACGGAGAAAGGAATAGAAGGATATGTTGATAGGGGGAGAGGAAGAGGGGTGGGAGGAGGCTCGTGTGGAGCAGAGACACCAGCACCACCTGTTTCTGTGTTGTAAATACTGTGTAATTGTGAACCTACTTGTTTTTTAGGAAGAGCTTCTTGAGACCCACGTGTACGTTTTCTTTCATATTAATAGGGGGAAGATACTTCAGTGTGGAGCACACATACTGGCCGGAATTTTATGCTGGGCGGACGGGAGCCGGACTCTGACGTAAATTTCGGTGTCTATCCTGCTCCCGCCCAACCAGGGGATCCGTCCCGTATTTTACGGATTTCCAGGCTTTAATTGTCCCGAGTTGGGACTTCCACCCGCTTGAGGAAAGGAGGTCCCGCCTCAGTGAGCTGCCGGCCAATCAGCGGGCCGGCAGCTCTTAGTCTCAGTAGTGCCACCGGGAGCGGTGGCCACTACTGGGACTGCAGCCCAGCCGACGGAGGAGACGCAATGGAACTGGGACAGAAGGTAAGTTCGGGCAGCCTCACCAGGGGAATCGGTCGTGCCCTGCTTAGGCTAGGGTGGTCGTTTGGGGGGATGGGGGCGTCTTGGATCCCGGGGTTGGGTTCGGAGGCGGGGCCGGCCCTCAATCGGGCACCCTGTGACCAATTGCCAGGACACCTCCCACCTCCCCGCCCCCCGGGGTGCGGAAAGGCCGGCAGCTATAGCTATAGGTAAAATACCCGTGGAGGCAGGTAAGGGCCCTTAAGTGGCCGTTAAGTGGCTGGAGGAGGTTACAGAGATAGGGAGGGGTGTAGGGGCTGGAGGAGGTTAGAGAGATAGGGAGGGGTGTAGGGGCTGGAGGAGGTTACAGAGATAGGGAGGGGTGTAGGGGCTGGAGGAGGTTACAGAGATAGGGAGGGGTGTAGGGGCTGGAGGAGGTTAGAGAGATAGGGAGGGTTGTGGGGCTGGAGGAGGTTACAGAGATAGGGAGGGTTATGGGGCTGGAGGAGGTTACAGAGATCGGGAGGGTTGTGGGGCTGGAGGAGGTTACAGAGATAGGGAGGGTTATGGGGCTGGAGGAGGTTACAGAGATCGGGAGGGTTGTGGGGCTGGAGGAGGTTACAGAGATAGGGAGGGTTATGGGGCTGGAGGAGGTTACAGAGATAGGGAGGGTTGTGGGGCTGGAGGAGGTTAGAGAGATAGGGAGGGGTGTAGGGGCTGGAGGAGGTTACAGAGATCGGGAGGGTTGTGGGGCTGGAGGAGGTTACAGAGATAGGGAGGGTTGTGGGGCTGGAGGAGGTTACAGAGATAGGGTGGGTTATGGGGCTGGAGGAGGTTACAGAGATAGGGAGGGGTGTAGGGGCTGGAGGAGGTTACAGAGATAGGGTGGGTTATGGGGCTGGAGGAGGTTACAGAGATAGGGAGGGGTGTAGGGGCTGGAGGAGGTAACAGAGATAGGGAGGGTTGTGGGGCTGGAGGAGGTTACAGAGATAGGGAGGGGTGTAGGGGCTGGAGGAGGTTACAGAGATAGGGAGGGATGTGGGGCTGGAGGAGGTTACAGAGATAGGGTGGGTTATGGGGCTGGAGGAGGTTACAGAGATAGGGAAGGGTGTAGGGGCTGGAGGAGGTTAGAGAGATAGGGAGGGGTGTAGGGGCTGGAGGAGGTTACAGAGATCGGGAGGGTTGTGGGGCTGGAGGAGGTTACAGAGATAGGGAGGGTTGTGGGGCTGGAGGAGGTTACAGAGATAGGGTGGGTTATGGGGCTGGAGGAGGTTACAGAGATAGGGAGGGGTGTAGGGGCTGGAGGAGGTTACAGAGATAGGGAGGGGTGTGGGGCTGGAGGAGGTTACAGAGATAGGGTGGGTTATGGGGCTGGAGGAGGTTACAGAGATAGGGAGGGGTGTAGGGGCTGGAGGAGGTAACAGAGATAGGGAGGGTTGTGGGGCTGGAGGAGGTTACAGAGATAGGGAGGGGTGTAGGGGCTGGAGGAGGTTACAGAGATAGGGAGGGATGTGGGGCTGGAGGAGGTTACAGAGATAGGGTGGGTTATGGGGCTGGAGGAGGTTACAGAGATAGGGAAGGGTGTAGGGGCTGGAGGAGGTTAGAGAGATAGGGAGGGGTGTAGGGGCTGGAGGAGGTTACAGAGATCGGGAGGGTTGTGGGGCTGGAGGAGGTTACAGAGATAGGGAGGGTTATGGGGCTGGAGGAGGTAACAGAGATAGGGAGGGTTGTGGGGCTGGAGGAGGTTACAGAGATAGGGAGGGGTGTAGGGGCTGGAGGAGGTAACAGAGATAGGGAGGGTTGTGGGGCTGGAGGAGGTTACAGAGATAGGGAGGGGTGTAGGGGCTGGAGGAGGTTACAGAGATAGGGAGGGATGTGGGGCTGGAGGAGGTTACAGAGATAGGGTGGGTTATGGGGCTGGAGGAGGTTACAGAGATAGGGAAGGGTGTAGGGGCTGGAGGAGGTTAGAGAGATAGGGAGGGGTGCAGGGGCTGGAGGAGGTTACAGAGATAGGGAGGGCTGTAGGGGCTGGAGGAGGTTACAGAGATAGGGTGGGTTATGGGGCTGGAGGAGGTAACAGAGATAGGGAGGGTTATGGGGCTGGAGGAGGTAACAGAGATAGGGAGGGTTGTGGGGCTGGAGGAGGTTACAGAGATAGGGAGGGTTATGGGGCTGGAGGAGGTAACAGAGATAGGGAGGGTTGTGGGTCTGGAGGAGGTTACAGAGATAGGGAGGGTTATGGGGCTGGAGGAGGTTACAGAGATAGGGAGGGTTGTGGGGCTGGAGGAGGTTACAGAGATAGGGTGGGTTATGGGGCTGGAGGAGGTTACAGAGATAGGGAAGGGTGTAGGGGCTGGAGGAGGTTAGAGAGATAGGGAGGGGTGCAGGGGCTGGAGGAGGTTACAGAGATAGGGAGGGTTGTGGGGCTGGAGGAGGTTACAGAGATAGGGAGGGTTATGGGGCTGGAGGAGGTAACAGAGATAGGGAGGGTTGTGGGGCTGGAGGAGGTTACAGAGATAGGGAGGGGTGTAGGGGCTGGAGGAGGTAACAGAGATAGGGAGGGTTGTGGGGCTGGAGGAGGTTACAGAGATAGGGAGGGGTGTAGGGGCTGGAGGAGGTTACAGAGATAGGGTGGGTTATGGGGCTGGAGGAGGTAACAGAGATAGGGAGGGTTATGGGGCTGGAGGAGGTAACAGAGATAGGGAGGGTTGTGGGGCTGGAGGAGGTTACAGAGATAGGGAGGGTTATGGGGCTGGAGGAGGTAACAGAGATAGGGAGGGTTGTGGGGCTGGAGGAGGTTACAGAGATAGGGAGTGTTATGGGGCTGGAGGAGGTTACAGAGATAGGGAGGGTTGTGGGGCTGGAGGAGGTTACAGAGATAGGGTGGGTTATGGGGCTGGAGGAGGTTACAGAGATAGGGAAGGGTGTAGGGGCTGGAGGAGGTTAGAGAGATAGGGAGGGGTGCAGGGGCTGGAGGAGGTTACAGAGATAGGGAGGGCTGTAGGGGCTGGAGGAGGTTACAGAGATAGGGTGGGTTGTCGGGGCTGTAGGAGGTTACAGAGATCAGGAGTGGCGAGGCCATGGGGAGGATTTGAAAGCAAAGAATGAGAATTTTAAAAGCGAGGTGATGCTTTAAACATTAAAATCGACAGTAAATAGTTCATGGGAAGCTCCTCCCCCACTGCCTATCCCCCCATACTGAGCCAGGTTATAGCTTCAGCCCCTCCGTGATTCATACGATTTTGTCTCCCTCATTCAATGAACATGCCTATATTGACTGCAGGTCTTGACAATGTAAAAACTTCTAACCAATGGTTTTCCACAACCCACTGAAATAAAAAGTAAACAGAGTAAAATTACATTAGTTTAAATCTTCAAGTAATCCTGGACAACACACCCATAATGTGAGATTCCTTGGAACACCCTTGTAAAATTATCACCAAAAAATCCAACACAAGCAGTGTAAACATCTTTGCAATTCATCCCTTGCTGTTCGATCACTTGTCTGTTTATAGATATATTTTTTTAACTTCATTCTCCCTCCTCAAAGTACCAGTAGTTCAGTTCCACTGTTCACCTAAAGCACTCTTTGTTCACCTGTGAGACTTGATAATGGATCACAGCAAGCTATTCGACTGCTAGGACCTCGCAAATGTGGCCCATCCTGGTCTCCGCCAACACACTCACATATATCCTCGACCCAGAGGTTGTTGGGAAGACAGATCAGAGAGGCTGGACCCGGGAATAATTTTCCCCCGAACCCATCTCTAAACTTGGCTAAATGTAGTCCACCTACCACAGCCTGTTTGACATCCACCATCACAACGCGAGGGAGATGTTTCTTGCTGACGTGGCCCGTTTACTGGAGCACGATCCAACTGTTCTGAAAAAGAAAATGAATGGGATACTGTGAGCAAAATTGTATTGATCTGCAAAGACAGATACGATTTCAATGGAGGTCGAAATGAGCTTCCTTATTAACTATTCTCATAAATCGAGCTAACTGCATTTGCTTTTTTACACCCTGACCATTTTTTCCCAATTGATCATCCCACCTCACCTATTAAATGCAGGGTGTTAGTTTGAGCTCACTGCTGTTTCCGAATGGATCAAAAGCACCGCCTCGCACAGGGGAGAAATTCTTTGACTCAAAGTACTGATCAATACACTGACAATGTATCACTGCTGACCATTATGCCTGAAAATGCGCATTGTTGATCCCATGGATTCAATGGGTCTGCAGAGCTCGTTTCCCTTTGCTGAAACACTTCAACCACGATGATTGTGCAACTCTGCCACTCCAAAATACTCTTAGTTAACGCATGGGCATCAAAGATTCCTCCCCAAGAGTGGCGTCAGGCCACACCATGTTTCACCATGTTTCACCACACCATAATTCCTTTCACAAAGACGCTGATCTGTTTATTTTAATGGCAGGTTGGAATTGTTGGTCATGGATGAGGTCGATAGATTTTTTGGAATTGAGGGCTATAGGAATAGTGCGGGTATGTGGCGTTGAGATAAATGATCAGCAATGATCTTGTTCAATGGTGCAGCAGTCTCAAAGGGCCAAAATCTAGCTCCTATTTCTTATTTTTTACATTGTAAGGTTCACGTGTTACAGACATTCTCCATTCCCAGTGCAATGTGTAAATGTATGTCAATGGAATGGACGCAAAGCCCCTGATAATTTTGCACACCTCCATTAAATCTCCCCATAACCTTCTCGCCTCTGTTGAGAACAAGCCCTGTTTCCTTAGTCCTCCCCGATAATTCTGTGGAGAGAGGAGAGAAGCTGGGATTGTGGTCCTTCAAGCAGAGACGGTGACGAGGGGCTTTAACAGAGTAAATAAGGAGAAACTGTTTCCACTCGGTAACCAGAGAACCCGGATTTAAGGTTAAAGGCCAAAGGATCGGAGGGGGAGATGAGGAGAATTATTTCAGCACAGTGAATTGTTGTGATCTGGAATACTCTGCTTGAAAGGGAAGTGGAAGCAGATTCAATCGTAACTGTCAAAAGGGAATTGGATCTCAATTTAAAAGAATGAATTTGCCAGGCTATGTAGAGAGTGTGGAAGTGGGACTAATTGGATAGTTCTTTCAGAGAGAAGGCAGCAACATGATGGGCCGAATGGCCTCCTTCTGTGCTGCACGATTCTCTGATTCTGGGCTCAGTCATGGGGTGTGCAGGAGAATTAGGGTTTGTGGCTTGTTGTGGAGTCATAGAGAGATACAGCACCGAAACAGGCCCTTCGGCCCACCGAGTCCGAGCCGACCATCAACCAACTGTTGTTATCACCCAGGTTCACTCAGAAGCTGCCAGCTTCTCACCTTCCAGGACTTTTAACATTCTCATCCCCAGAGGAGGGGTGGGAGTAGTTTGCAGCAATATTTGGGGCAGATGGTGAGATGTTAGAAGCAGACTCAGCTCTCTCAGCTGGGCATAAAATATCCCACAGCAGTCCTCGAAGAAGCATCCTCCCAGTATCCTGCGGCCAACGAATATCACTCAACCAAATCACTAAAAACAAATTGTGACGGAAATCACACCTGCCAAATGGAAACATATTAATTTCGTCGTAAGGGACACTGCTCGAAACTTTTTTGTGGTCATTGCAAATAACTTTAAAAAATAAACAGAACTGAACAGCTGAAAACAGGGTTGCACATTTGCATTCTGAGAACACAAGGGTTGGCTGAGAGACATGAATAGCAAGGCAATGGGGGTGCTCCTTGATTCAATTCACAAGATGGGTTTTGGCAATAGTGACGATCAACACCCTTTGACTTTGTAGGAGCCAAATTCCACCGCCCCCCCCCCCCACCCCCGAGTATGTCTGAAAGACTTTGAAATACAACAACCCTCGAAGAAGTTGCTGTTTCAAAAAAAAAAGATGTGGTCACGTGACCTACCTGCTGGTAAGACTGGAGCTTTTGAATTGTGCCTGACAGAAAGGAAAGAGACTGCAATTCTGAACCTCAAGAGGAAGGCATCTCTCCGTGTCTCTCTCCCTCCAGCAAAGACCCAGGAAAACCATGATGGCAGCTTCTACGCCTCAATGCTACAGACAAAGCCTTTCCTTGGCCTTTTGGTACCAGAGAAGCAAGCCTGAAATTCTGCACGGGGCCCCAGCGAAGACTCCAAGACCTTAACTTCAATTGAGGACACTATACCAAGGACATTAAGAACCGTGTCTGCATTCCATTTATTACAAACTCTACTTCAACCCCCTCATTCTTTCTTCCCCTCTGGACCTATTTGTTTGTGTGTGTGCCTCTCATGTGCATGTGAGCGTGGACACGTCACGTATTTTTAGTAATTTTAACCGTGTTAGAGTGATAAGGTTAATAAACTTACATCTTTCTTATTTAAACTCTAGAAAACCTGACTGATTGGTTCATTTGCAATTACAATTAGAGTGCAGTGAGCAAGGACTCACTGAGGTGGTAAGCTAAAATCACTGTGTTTAAAAAGATAAACCCTGTTACAGACAAAGCAGAGAAGGGGCGAAAGGGGGGGGCCTGAGATCCCTTCCTGACCTGGTTGTAACAAGATGATCTGGTCAAATGACACTCCCGTGGAGCACCCTGGGATGTTTTACTGCATTGAATGTACTATGTAAATGCAAGTTGTTGTTGGAAGCCCGGAATTGAGTGTTGTAAAGGGCTCGAAGGCTACTTTATGCATCTTTCGAAATTGGAAAATGGAACCCGTTTTTTGAAAGTTTTCGGCCTGCAGAAAGAAAGCTTAACTTGCTTTCCTCCTCGAAGATACTCCTTAAAATCCACTTCTTTCACCAAGTTTTTGGTCACCTGCCCGAACATCTCCTGACATGGCTCGGTGTCAGATTTTGTTTTTCCAATGCTCCTGTGAAGCGCCTTGGGGCGTTTTACAACGGTAACAGTGTGATATAAATCTGAGTAGTTGTTACGGTTGTTAACTCACCGGGGCAGAAGGTGCATCAGAGTTTTCAACAGCAGTTTACATGGGTCTGGCAGATGAAACATTGGGTGTGGGAAGACCAGATGGGAGAACCCGTGTGAAGAGCTGAATTCTGAGCTTGGGCCCATTTTGATGAACCAATAAAGATGACACTGGGTTACCCCAAACCTTGCTTGATAACACTCCTGTGAAGGTCTTGGGATGTTTTACCATGTTCAAGGTGCTAACTAAAGGCAGCTTGTTGTTGTTAAAAGGGATTGAGAGACTGTAATGTAAGCCCAGGGTTAAAAATGTCTTTCTGAACCTCTCACCCTTTGTTGACAGATAGTTGTTATTCTGCATGTTCAACATTGGTGCCTCACTGTTTTCCAGCCATTTGAAAGCTTGTATTTTTTTTGCCTTGTGCCGAGCACTGCTTTGCTAACTGATGACCTCGTAGTAATTACAGATTAATTTGCCAAATGAGCAGTGATCTATGGTCGGCAATGAGCAGAATAAACTTGTCACTTCGAGACGATGATCTGCTTTGTCCAACGCCTCAGGAGAAAACTAGCACAACAATGAGAAGAAAACACACTTAAATCAACCCGCTCCTTCCTAATTCCAGTGCGGTTTCAGGAATACCAGCGCAGGTTGTGTTATTAATCAGGATGTACTCTGCAAATTAGGTGGATCTTTCTCCTTCTGGACTGAGCAAGTTTGAAATAACTCCTTCAGGAAACAATCCCTTCATCCACCAAACCAAGGCTGAGGTGAAGCAATAAAGGGAGAGAAAGCGGAAACATTTAGTTGCGGGAGGTGAAGACACTGTTTAGGTAGAGGAGGAGGTATTCAGCCCCATGGACCTGTTCCACCATTCAATTCGATTTGTACCTTAACTTGGTCTCCCCGGCTTATTCTGTAACCCTCAATATCCTTTCCGAACAAAAATCGATCAATCTTCATTTTGAAATTTTCAACTGACCGCCAGCCTCAACAGCTTTATCGGGGAGAGAGTTCTCGATTTCCATGGCCCTTTGTGTGAAGAAGTGCTTCCTGACATCACCCCTGAACAGCCTGGCTTTAATTTTGAGGTTGCGCCCCTTTGATCTGCACTTAACCCTCACCAAAGTTGAAGGAAAGTTTTTTTTTTCTCAAAGGCTGCGAAGGTAGGGAAAGAGGTGGTCAGCTAGAGACATTTTAGATGGAAAGTCCATCTGAAGGGGCCTGGTGTGTGAAAGACCCGTCATGAACGGCTCAGCAGAGGGAAGCGGTGATGGACAAGCAGATGGTGTGTGTGGGGATAGGTGACTGGAGGGGAGTCAGTGAGATCAACTTGGAGAAGCCAGTGGAAGGGTTTGAAAGCACGAACGGACAGGAAACCACGTGTGTCACGTTAAAGCTCCAAAGGACATTTGGTACCGAAGCAACTGGGAAGCAGGCAGACCGAGAGACAGAAAGTAGAGTTATGGTGCACAGTTCTGGTCTCCATATTATTGAAAGGATACAGAAGCTCTGGCAAAGGTGCAAAAACAGGTTCACACGGGTGACACCAGAACTTAGAGATTATCCTTTATCAGGAGAGACTGAAAAGGCTGTGGGTCTTTTCTCTGAGAAAATGACCTGATCGAGGTCTGTAAGATTATGAAGAGGTTCCACAGGGTAAATGATGAGAAAAGTTTTTCCAGAGCTCGGGCCATAAAAATAAGATTGTCACCAAGACATCCAACAGGGAATTCAGGAGAAACTTCTTCACCCAGAGAGTGATGAGAATGTGGAATTCATTGCCACACAGGGTGAGATGAAAAGGGTGGGAGGAGGCTCATGCAGAGCCCAAATACCGGCATGGATCATTTGGGCCAAATGGCCTGTTTCAGTGCTGCACATCCTCTGTAATTCTTTGTCTTGCAAACATTGTTTGCTGAAATTTAAAATTAACCAAAATCTGTTGCCGAGTGCACAATCGAGCAGGAATAACAGATTTTTGTGCAACATTTGTGGTAATTAACGCGCAGTTATGAATAGTTACCTTGGGGAATTGAGATTTTCCGATGAGCTTTTGGAGAGGGAAGGGAGGTGAATACCCAGCAATAATGGGCCACCGTCTCTGCTGCTGACTGCCCAGTGCGGAGATTTCCATTGTGCTCGTCCTGTGGTCAAAGCACAGCTGGAACGCTCTCTATGAACAAGCAATGTGGTTCAGGCTCTCTGTGCTGGAGCACATTCTACTTAACATCGTGTTATGGCCACATGGTGAGGGGTGTATGTGGTTCCTACTGTTCAACTCCCACCTGACAGCAGCAGGTGCTTTTTTGTTTTTGGGGTTTAACCCCTTTGTGTTTTATTTGTCAAATAAACAGACAGGTTTTCTTGTAGGTTTAAAAGAGAAGATAAATGATTTGTTGAGCAATATGCCTTATGCCAAAACTGTTGCAACCATATGCACTCACGCATTCACTCGTATACACACACACACACACACACACACACGAGAAACAGATAAAGAGGAAAAGGAGTAAGTGGTTTCAAACGGAGGGAGGGTTTCCGGGTTTCACGGTAAACCTGTCGAATTCTCCCGGAAGTCAAGTTCCCGTTGGCTGCGGGCTTGAAGAGTTTGTAGGTTACTCTCTTAGTGGAAAGTTCAGTTTGAAGAGAGAGGATCACTTTCAGTTCACTGCTGCATAGGTTGGAAATGTAGAATTTACAGCCGGTAACCTTCCTGCTGACTCTAAGCTGGACAAGCATCTTGGTGATGCGTCTCTCGCTCCCTCTCTCTTCGAGGGCTGCCTATTTAAGGTAAAATGTTTGTCACATCATTTTCTGGTCGGAGACCATTCTCCCCCATGGTGATCGCACAGTGGCCCAAGATGAGAATAATCTGGTTCTGATGTTCCCACTTCATACTTGCTTTGTTTTAGTCAGTTGGTTGGTTGGTTGGTATCCTTCCATCTCCGAAAGATGATGGACACACAGCAAACAATCCATTTCGGTGGGGTGTCTTCTCTTGGTGCACCTTTGCTAAGGGCTGCGAAGGCCAATCTTTGAGAGGCAGGTTCTGCCACAAGTGCTGCCCATTGTGAGTTGTTCTTTTTGACATTGGCGCCTGTTGCCCAGCTGCTGCAGCAACTGATCATCGTGGTAGTCGAACACATTCAATTCAGGAATGTTTCAGGATGGGTGTACTTGACACCTTTCAACCTAGTGCGGCATCCTTTGTTCTAAACAGACGGCGTGACCCAAAGCCCTTTACAGGAAATAAAATATTTTTGAAGTATTGTCACTGTTGTAATGTAAGTGGGGAGTCACAAACATGTCTTTTCTGAGCCTTCTGTGCTTCTGGTATTGTCATATTTAACATCTGCCTCTGCAGAAGCCTTTATAAATAGGATCAATGTTGGAACAGGGAGTCTGTTGTAGTCAGCTGACAATACAGTGACAATACAGCGAAGAAGGAAAATTTAAAATGTGCACTTCTACACTCATCTACTGAGAGGCTTGAGCTCCCTTTGTTTGTTTTCGGCTGCCAGCTCCCCACAAGCCAGCTGCCGTATCACCATGAACCTGTCAGACCATTAGACAGGTGGTAAGGAAGAACGATATTTCACTGGGATTTCGCTGGCTGCATCCGCAGTTCCTGAGACCAGTGAACGCACAGCCCGCCGCTGCGGCGAGGGCCGTTTTGGTGGTCACCTCCCCAAGCTGGCCTGGCCTCGCTTCATTACCTGCCGAGTGGTAAATGCAGGTGAACAGCCAACAGCTTTGTGCAATTTCCCAGCCAAACAGATGTTCAGTCCTTCTGGACTCCGCTGAGCTGTAGTGTCGCTGTGGGCAGCCCGCCCATCCCCGTGACTTCCGCCCTGAATTCCCAAGATGCCGCTCCCATTGTGTGTGGCTCCCCAGCTGCAGTGCTAAATCGTGAAATGTATCATTGCAAATCCAGTACTTTTGTTGTCCTCAGAGACAGTCCATATGACTGGTGACCGAATAGAGGTTTTTCAAATTATGAAGGTGTTTGCCAGGGTAAATCTCGAGAAGCGTTCTCTGCCTGTGGGAGAATTTAGAACCGAGAGCTATAAATATGAGATGGTGACGAACAACTCCAACTCAGGAGAAACTTCTTTTCCCCAGAGAGTGGTGAGAATGTTACAGCCAGTATGATGGGTTGAAGTGTGTCTATTTTAACGCAAGTGTCAGAAATAAGGGTGATGAACTTCGAGCATGGATCAGTACTTGGAGCTACGATGTTGTGGCCATTACGGAGCCTTGGATATCACAGCGGCAGGAATGGATGTTGGATTTTCCGGGGTTTAGATGTTTCAAAAGGAATAGGGAGGGAGGTAAAAGAGGTGGGGGAGTGGCATTGTTAATCAGGGATAGAATCACAGCTGCAGAAAGGGAGGTCGTCGAGGAGGGTTTGTCTACTGAGTCATTATGGGTGGAAGTTAGAAACAGGAAAGGAGCAGTCACTTTGTTGGGAGTTTTCTATAGACCCCCCAATAGCAACAGAGACACAGAGGAACAGATTGGGAGGCAGATTTTGGAAAGGTGCAGAAGTAACAGGGTTGTGGTCATGGGTGACTTCAACTTCCCTAATATTGATTGGAACCTCCTTCGTGCAAATAGTTTGGATGGAGCAGTTTTTGTCAGGTGTATCCAGGAAGGTTTCCTGACTCAATATGTAGTTTAGTTTAGAGATACAGCACTGAAACAGGCCCTTCGGCCCACCGAGTCTGTGCTGACCATCAACCACCCATTTATACTAATCCTACACTAATCCCATATTCCTATCACATCCCCACCTGTCCCTATATATTTCCCTACCACCTACCTATACTAGGGGCAATTTATAATGGCCAATTAACCTATCAACCTGCAAGTCTTTGGCATGTGGGAGGAAACCGGAGCACCCGGAGGAAACCCACGCAGACACAGGGAGAACTTGCAAACTCCACACAGGCAGTACCCAGAATCGAACCCGGGTCTCTGGAGCTGTGAGGCTGCGGTGCTAACCACTGCGCCACTGTGCCGTAGATAGGCCGACTAGAGAGGAGGCGATGTTGGATTTGGTGCTTGGCAACGAACCAGGCCAGGTGGCAGATCTATCGGTGGGAGAGCATTTCGGTGATAGTGATCACAACTCCCTGACCTTTACTATAGTCATGGAGAGGGACAGGAGCAGACGGGATGGGAAAATATTTAATTGGGGGAGGGGGAATTACAATGCTATTAGGCAGGAACTGGGGAGCATAAACTGGAAACAGATGTTCTCAGGGAAATGCACGACAGAAATGTGGAGGTTGTTTAGGGAGCACTTGCTGCGACTGCTGGATAGGTTTGTCCCGATGAGGCAAGGAAGGGATACGGTGAAGGAACCTTGGATGACAAGAGATGTGGAACAGCTAGTCAAGAGGAAGAAGGAAGCTTACTTAAGGTTGAGGAAGCAAGGATCAGACAGGGCTCTAGAGGGTTACAAGGTAGCCAGGAAGGAACTGAAGAATGGACTTAGGAGAGCTAGAAGGGGACATGAAAAAGTCTTGGCGGGTAGGATTAAGGAAAATCCCAAGGCGTTCTACACTTATGTGAGGAACAAGAGGATGGCAGAGTGAGGGTAGGGCCGATCAGGGATAGTGGAGGGAACTTGTGCCTGGAGTCGGAGGAGGTAGGGGAGGTCCATAAATGAATACTTTGTTTCAGTATTCACTAGTGAGAGGGACCTGGTCATTTGTGAGGACAGCGTGGAACAGGCTGATATGCTCGAACAGGTTGAGGTTAAGAAGGAGGATATGCTGGAAATTCTGAATGATATGAGGACAGATAAGTCCCCGGGGCCAGACGGGATATACCCAAGGATATTACGGGAAGCGAGGGAAGAGATTGCTGCGCCTTTGGCGATGATCTTTGCTTCCTCACTGTCCACTGGAGTAGTACCGGATGATTGGAGGGTGGCAAATGTTGTTCCCTTGTTCAAGAAAGGGAATAGGGATAACCCTGGGAATCATAGACCAGTCAGTCTTATGTCGGTAGTGGGCAAATTATTGGAGAGGATTCTGAGAGACAGGATTTATGATTATTTGGAAAAGCATGGTTTGATTAGAGACAGTCAGCATGGCTTTGTGAGGGGCAGGTCATGCCTCACAAGCCTTATTGAATTCTTTGAAGATGTGACAAAACACATTGATGAAGGAAGAGCAGTGGATGTGGTGTATATGGATTTTAGCAAGGCGTTTGATAAGGTTCCCCATGGTAGGCTCATTCAGAAAGTAAGGAGGCATGGGATACAGGGGAAGTTGGCTGTCTGGATACAAAATTGGCTGGCCCATAGAAGACAGAGGGTGGTAGTATATGGAAAGTATTCAGCCTGGAGCTCGGTGACCAGTGGTGTTCCGCAGGGATCTGTTCTTGGACCTCTGCTCTTTGTGATTTTTATAAATGACTTGGATGAGGAAGTGGAAGGCTGGGTTAGCAAGTTTGCCGATGACACGAAGGTTGCTGGAGTTGTGGATAGTGTGAAAGGCTGTTGTAGGTTGCTACGGGACATTGACAGGATGCAGAGCTGGGCTGAGAAGTGGCAGATGGAGTTCAACCTGGAAAAATGTGAAGTGATTCATTTTGGAAGGTTGAATTTGAATGCAGGATACAGGCTTAAAGACAGGATTTTTGGTATTGTGGAGGAACAGAGGGATCTTGGGGTCCATGTCCATAGATCACTCAAAGTTGCCACCCAAGTTGATAGGGTTGTTAAGAAGGCGTATGGTGTGTTGGCTTTCATTAACAGGGGGATTGAGTTTAAGAACAGCGAGGTTATGCTGCAGCTCTATAAGGCCCTGGTTCGACCACACTTGGAATATTGTGTTCAGTTCTGGTCGCCTCATTATAGGAAGGATGTGGAAGCTTTAGAGAGGGTGCAGAGGAGATTTACCAGGATGCTGCATGGACTGGAGGGCATGTCTTATGAAGAAAGATTGAGGGAGCTAGGGCTTTTCTCATTGGAGCGAAGAAGGATGAGAGGTGACTTGATAGAGGGGTACAAGATGATGAGAGGCAAAGATAGAGTGGATAGTCAGAGACTTTTTCCCAGGGTGGAAAGGGCTATCACCAGGGGACATAATTTTAAGGTGATTGGAGGAAGGTTTCGGGGAGATGTCAGAGGTAGGTTCTTTACACAGAGAGTGATGGGTGCGTGGAATGCGCTGCCAGCGGTGGTAGTAGAAGCAGATACATTAGGGGCATTTAAGCGACTCTTGGATAGGTCCATGGATGATAGTAGAATGAAGGGTAGGTAGTTAGTTTGATCTTAGAGTAGGTTAAAGGTTCGGCACAACATCGTGGGCCAAAGGGCCTGTACTGTGCTGTACTGTTCTATGATCTATGTTCTAATGTGGAACTCGCTATCACAGGGAGTGGCTGAGGCAATTAGCATGGATGCGTTTAACAGGAAGCCAGATAAACATATGAGGGAGAAAGGAAATAGAAGTAAATCGAGTCAGAGGAGGCTCATGTGGAGTTAAACAGCAGTATGCACCATTTGGGCCAAAATGGCTTGTTTCTTTGCTATATGTACAATGGAATTCTCTGTATTTAGGGATGGGCAATAAATGCTGGCCTGGCCAGCGACGCCCATAAAAAAAAATATGATTCTGATGCAGACGCAAGAGGAATGATCAAAAGCTGTTGCTGTGAAACGCAATTTAGGGACACGTGAGAAAGTGGAAGATTGCATTCCCTATTTATGCTGAATAAATGGTAGGTGCACAGCCTCTTCATTCAACAGCAGCAACCTGCATTTATATAGCGCCTTTCACGCAGGGAGAAATGTTCCAGAGTGCTTCGCAGGTGCGTCATCAGTCAAAAGCTGCCATCAAACTAAAGAAGGAGACATTCATCCAGGTGACCAAAAGCTTTGTCAAAGGGATAAGTTTTAAGGAGGAGAGCACGGTGCAGAGGTGGAGAGGTGGTCGGGAGGGAACTCCAGAGTTTCGGGCTACTTCTGATAAACGAAAAATATCACGAGCTACTTCAACATGTAAGGAAAAGATATGGATAGATAAATGCAAACTAAATATGTAGCTATTATAATTACATTATAATATATTTAACATGAAGGAAAACTGATCTTAACTTTATCTCAATGTGTTATTTCACACTGCATGTGTCTACCAGTCCTGTGAAATTCGGCTTGTACCTGGAGAGTGCAACCTGATGGAGTTGTTCAGATGCTTGTCGGTCAGTCGGGTTTGAAATTTCAGCATCTATGACTCGAGTGTAGGATAACCTTTTCCCCTTGAAAGTGATTCGGTAGCTAGCTACCCACTCCCTGGGTCGGGATTCTCCCTCCAGGTACAGATTATCTGAGGACGCATTCACCTGGGCCCTGCTAAGAAACAACACATCTTCATTGGTTGGCTGTGATTCCGGCAGACGGAAGGTCTGCCGTGATTGGTTGGAGAGCTGCTCGGTGGGAGCCAATTAGAATCAAAATAAGTGGCACCAGGAGAGCATCAGGTGTGGTGTGTGGGCCAGGTACAGGTCAAAGAGCAAAGACACATCAAATAATCTCCATTGTCCAGAAGTGGACATTGAAATACACGACTGATAGAGTCTGCAATTGTTTACGTGTAGTTTCCCTCTTCTTCTTTCAAAGAAAACGTTTCCTTTTCGGTGCTTCTTTTCACAGCTTTACAGCGAGCTACACAAAGACTGACAGTGTGCTTATCAACTTGTTGGTGACTTTGCCATAGATCAAAACAGTCTTTCTTGTACAAATATGCTTATTTAAGCCAAATGTGCTTTCTCATTAATTCTGCCCAAATTAATTACAATGGGCTTCAAATGACTTGTGATGATATGAGTGGATTAACCCTAAATTAATTCATTTGACCTCCCTCTGCTCATTTCACAGAGGCACTGTGCCATCTAAAATAATCAAAAACAATCAGCAACTATTCATTATCATTAGCAACAGAAATACCCAGGCTTAGCTGACGTTGAATTCTGTAAGTGACAGATCAGTTTTTCAATAGTTAGTACAATTCCGGTGTGCATATCTGTGTGTGTGTTTGTCCATGTGTCTCCTTCACACAATTGTCCATTATCCGGGAGCTGCATCAGTTGAGAAGGCAGATCATCGAGTCATTGAGAGATACAGCACTGAAACAGATGGATAGTGAGTGAGGATTTTGAGTTCTCTGTCGGCTGCAGATAGCAGAATGAGCTCAGCCACCTCGAAAAACGAAGCATCGAATTGACATATTGGCCATGCATCTTGAGGGATGTTATTGCAGCATTCAGAACGATCAGCCATTTAATCTTCACAACTTCCGTTCACACAACATCATGCAATCAGGACTCCATTGGAATAGTATTTTATCATGTTACAATGTACAACCCGGTGTGTCTTTATGGAGAAGCCTAACTATTTAGAGTGGGAGTTTCTGAGTGAAATGTTATTTGACACTTCAGGAGGAGTTGGTGTGATTTTCATGTCACATGACAATTGCTGATGTGAATTTGGAATCTTTTTCTCAGAGTGGCACTGAACGTAAAATGTGTCCTCTTTGTTTCTAAACCTCTCCATGGCCTCACCCTTCTGGTAATCTCCTCCAGCCCCACAACCCTCTGAGATCTTTGGGCTCCTCGAATTCTGGACTCTCGGGTTGGGTTCGCATCCTTCCATCTATGAAAGATGATGGACATGCGGAAAACAATCCATTTAGTTGGGGTGTCTTCTCTTGGTGCACCTTTGTTGATGACTGTGAAGGCCAATCCTCGAGAGGCAGGTGCCGCCACAAGTGCCGCAGGTGAAACTGCCAAGTGACACTGTGAGTTCTTGCTTATAACATTGGCGCCTGTTGCCAAGCTGCTGTAGCAACTGGTGGTCATGGTAACACACACCAAACCACAGGATGTGTCGCCAATTCCCTCTTTGGCCAGCTGGTGACTCCCAGGTGTGACAGACGACATTTCGAGCCTTCATGGCCTTTAGGACGCTTGCAAGCATCCTTAAAGCGGAGCTTTGGGCACCCCACTGGTCATCGGGCCCTGGCTACCTCACCTTACAAAAGGTCCTGTGTATCTGACTGTCTTCCATCCTGCGGACGTGTCCGATCCACCGAAGCTGCCTCTATTTGATTAGTATCAACGCACTTGGGAGCTCTGCCTTGGAGAGGACTGCCACATTTGTGATTTTGTCCTGCCAGGATATAGCCATAATGCTCTGCAGACGGCGAAGATGGAAATTATTGAGCTTCTTTTCCTGGTAGCTGTAAGTCGCCCGTGTTTCACAGCCATACAGCAAGGTGCTGAAAACACAGGCCTTATAAACCATCAGCTTGGTCCTCAGGGTCAGCTTGGTGTTATCCCATGCACAGTTCACAAGTCAGCCAAAGGTGAGAGCTGCTTTCGCTATGTGTGTATCGAGCTTTGCATCAAGGGAAGGACTGTCCATCACCATGGACCAAAGATTGCAGAATTTGATAACCACTTCTAGTGGGTGTTATTTAGTGTGATCCGTAGTCCCTTGAGCACTCCCAGTTTCCACTGCTCCACCACTGGAGTTTTTTTTCCCCAACAATATACTTTATCCAGAAGGTATACTTTCAACACAGTACTTCAGGTGTCTGACGACACTTGCCTTTTCAGGTTATATTTACAATGAACATTTGCATTACATGTCAAACATTCTTTGGTGCATAAAGCCCATGGGGTTTTGCGGGTGTTCCAGCTGCCTCAGTAGACTGTGGCGGGGGGCCTTACATGGTGGTCTTTCCCTGTTGAGCTTTTGCAGCTGCTGCCCCAAGCTTTAGTGCGTCCCTCAGCACGTAGTCCTGAACTTTACAATGTGCCAGTCTGCAACACTTGGTCACCAACAGTTCTTTGCACTGGAAGACCAGCAAGTTTCGGGCAGACCAAAGTGAGTCCTTCACCAAGTTGATGGTCCTCCAACAGCAGTTGATGTTTATCTCGGTGTGCGTCCCTGGGAACAGCCCATAGAGCACAAAGTCCTGTGTTACAGAGCTGCTTGGGATGAACCTCGACAAAAACCACTGCATCTCTTTCTTGACCTGTTTTGCAAAGGCACATTCCAGAAGGAGATGGACAACGGTTCTCTTCCCCACCACAGCCACTTCGAGGGCAGCGTGCGGAGGCAGAGAGATTCCAGGCGTGGAGGAAAGATCTTCGGCAGTCTGCTCGGGGAACCATCCAACAGGATCCACCATCTCCTTTTTCCGTGGGGCCTTGAGGACGTTCCGCGCAGACCACTGCCGGATGGATTTGTGGTCAAAGGTGTTTTACCACACAAACTTTTCCACGGCACTGTCCAACTGAGTGGCACATTCCGCATCAATGTGACAGACTCATACTTCGCAACACCGGGGACAGGCAGAACCTCAGCACGTGGTGACACTTGGTGTTTGTGTACTGGGAATCTATGCACAGCTTGAAGCAGCCGCACACAAAGGTGGCCATCAGAACGGGGCGACGTTGGGTATGTTTTTTTCCCCCTTTATCCAGCAGCTTGAACATCATGTCCCAATGGACATGGTCCATTTTCTATCTCCAGACTAAGCAGATGATGGCTCGGGCGACCGCCACAGCGCAAGCATGGGGTATGAGCCAGACCTGCACCACGTACAGTAACAACGTGAGCACCTCGCACCTGATGACCAGGTTCCTGCCCACAATAGAGAGAGACAACGCTGCTCCCACATGCCCAGTTTCTGTTTAACCATGGCTACTCACTCCTTCCAGTTTTCGGCGCATGCCCTGGCCCCTCCGAGCCATATCCCCAGCACCTTCAGATCGTCTGACCTGACGGTGAAGGGGACAAAGGATCCGTCAGCCCAGTTCACAAAGAACATGGCCTCACTCTTGCCATGATTTACATGGCCAGTTTGTACTGGTCACAGATGCTCATTAGCCTGCGAACGCACAGTGAATCTGAGCAGAAGATGGCGATGTTGTCCATGTACAGGGAGGTATTAACCTGAGTGCCTCCGCAGCCTGGGATCGTCACCCCTCTTAATGCCCGCATCCTTCCTGATGGACTCAGGAAAAGGTTCAATACAG
Source organism: Heterodontus francisci (assembly GCF_036365525.1). Taxonomy (NCBI): domain Eukaryota; kingdom Metazoa; phylum Chordata; class Chondrichthyes; order Heterodontiformes; family Heterodontidae; genus Heterodontus; species Heterodontus francisci. The sequence goes on from NC_090417.1 coordinate 16,704,542, forward strand.
CAAACAAACAAGACAGGGGAGAGAGGACAGCCCTGTCTGACTCCCAATTTGATCGGGAAACTTTCTGATTCCCACCCATTGATTGAGACTGCGCTACTGATGTTTTTGTAGAGCAGTTGGATCCGATTACAGATTCCCTCCCCAAATCCCATTTTGGAGAGCACGTCCATCATGTAGGTGTGCGATATCCTGTCAAAAGCCTTCTTCTGGTCCAAGCTGATGAGGCAGGTGTCCACCCTCCTGTCCCGTACATAGGTGATCGTATCCCTGAGTAGCGCGAGACTATCAGACATCTTCCTGCCGGGTACAGTGCAGGTCTGGTCAGGGTGAATCACCAACTCCAGAGCAGACTTTACCCAATTGGCGATGACCTTGGACAGAATCTTGTCGTCAACATTAAGCAGTGAGATGGGCCACCAACTTCTGATTTCCGTCCTCTCCCCCTTCCGCTTGTAGATGAGGGTGATGATGCCTTTCCTCATGGATTCTGACATGCTGCCGGCCAGAAGCATACTCTCGTATACTTCTTGCGGGTCTGGGCCGACCCAGTCCCACAGAGCCAAATACAACTCAACCGGTAAGCCGTCGCTTCAGGAGTTCTACTCATCTCAAAGGACCTGACGGCGTTTGTCAACTCATCCAGAGTTAGCAGTTTGTCCAGTCTCTCCCTCATGCTGTCATCTAAGACCTCCGTGATAGATGACAGGAAGGACTGGGAGGCCCAGCATTAAAGGATTTGCTAATCCTTAGTATGTCAGACTGCAAAGATGTTACCGAGTCATCCTCTTCCTTCAGGTTGCCGATCACAGAACTCTTTGTGTGTACCTTTCGGAGGAAAACCGCGAGTACATCTCAACCTGCTCAACGGAGCGGACTCTGGACCGGAAGATGATCTTGAAGGCCTCCATGGCCAAGGGCGAGGCCTGCTGGCTCTTCACCTCTTGGAGATCCTCCTTGGCCTCGACCCCCATCGACTGCAGCCGGAGCAGATTTTGCATTCCTTTCTGGAGTGGGGACATTTACCTCTGTCTCTCTCTCGCCCTCTGAACATCTTTGAGGATGAAGAACCTCTCAATGTTTTCCTTGATCGCTTCCCACCAGTGCACGGGAGACTTAAAGAGGGGTTTCACGGTTCTCCAACCTTCTGAGTTCCTCAATGTCCCCCTGCCAACCTGCTGGTCATACTGTAAGTGACAGTCAGCCAGTAAGAGGCAGTGTTCAGAGAAGATCACCAGTTTGACGTCGGTGGATCTGACCATGACAGCACGGGACACAAACAGGAAGTCAATCCTGGAACGGGCAGACCCGTCCGGTCTTGACCAGGTGTATCTGCGCTGCACTCTGTCTGCAGGGTTGCTGAAGACGTCGTGCAGATTGGCATCTTTTACTGTTTCTATTAGGAATCTGGACGTAGCGTCCATTTTGCTGTCGTCACTGCCGGATCGTCCAGCTGCATCAATGATGTCGTTGAAGTCACCGCCTAGAATGACCAGCCTGGACATCACTAGCAGCATTGGGAGCTACTGGAGGATGGCCAGTCGCTTGCTGCATTGAACTGGGGCGTACACGTTGATCAACCGGAGTGGAGCATTGTTGTACATTACATCTGCTACGAGGAGACAACCGGCCACCACCTCCTTAACGTCGGAGTTGAGGAGGTTACTTCCCCGCAGCAGAATACCCAGGTGGGAGGAACAGGAATTATTTCCCCTGACCAGATCGATGGCCCGTGGGACCACCATCGCAACCATTGCCTGTCGGTGCTGAGATGCGGTATTCCATACTCCTGCAGAAACAGTAGGTCAGCTTTGACCTTGGCGAGGTAGTCCAATATTGAAACACATCGCGTCGTGGATTTAACACTACGCACGTTAATAGACGCATTCTTTATCCTCATTTTAAAGTTGGTTGTTGCTTACCACACCATTTGTCCTTGCTAGTCCCAGTCCTTGGGTATGTTCCTGCATACCCACAGTGTACACAAGCTGTTTCACATTCGTTGGGCTCAGAAACCCCTCCTGGTTACTCATGGGGGGTTTGTTCCGCTGGGGTGACATCGGGGGCGGGGGGGTCTTGTCGGCAGCAAGGCTTGGGCTGTCCTGCGCTGGTGGTGTTTTTTCCCTCCGTCCCTCCTCGAAGACATCACTGCTCCCGGCTTCCCGGAGCTGGAGTTTGCCAGACACTTTGCTGCTCTTGGTCTCCCGGAGCTGGGGTGCACTGGGTTCGGCACTTTGGGTTTGGGCCGCGCTGGGCCCATCACAGCTTCCAGTGCCCTGGAGCTGGGGGGCTTGTTCTTCCAGCTCCTTTGAGTTCTGCCACTTCTTTTGCAAGTGCTGTATTTCCAGTCCTTCCTCGCCCAGTGAGGAGGAGCTGCCCTGGTCTGTCTCAGACGGTAGCCTCCTCTTGCCACCGGTTTGGGTGGTGACCTGTTCCTTTTTTGGAGGTTTTTTTCTTTGTTGTTTTCCTTGGTAAGACTTGTCACTGACCTGTTTGTCCATTTGCTGCCTCCCTCCTCCATTGATTCTGTCTGTGGAGGAGGGGTTTCCGGGCACAGGGTTGGTGTTGGGTCACTGGTTTCAGATGCCTTCTCTTTCTTCTCCTTCTCAGGTAGATGTTCCTCGCTGCAGAGAGGGTTACTTGTCTGCTTCCCAGCACCAGACGCATTCGCCGGTCCTTCTCCCAGCCTTTCCTTGGACCTTGCCGCCTGAGCATAAATGAGGCAGCATTTGGGGCAGGTTTTGTAGAGGTGGCCTGCCTCACCGCAAAGGTTGCAGCACTTACTCTGCTTACCGTCCCTGGTCTGTTGGCCTTCCTTCTTGGAGTTCTTGCAGACAACTGTGCTGCAGTTAGCTGCCACGTGACCAGATTTACCACAGGTGCGACAAACTCTGGGCTGCCCAACGTAGACCAAGAAGCCTCGACTTCCCCCGTTAGCGAAGCTGGAGGGAGGATGGATTATGGCTCCGTTGGCATCGACCTTCAAGGTCACCTTGACCCGCCGCTTGCTGGTCCAAAACCCAAATGGGTCCTTGACATCAGTGCCGCTGCCGGCCACCTCGACGTACCTGGCGAGGAAAGTGAGTACATCCACGACAGGAACATGAGGGTTATCGAGGTGAATTGTCACCACCCGGTCATGTTGTGATGGCAGCGTGAAGAGTGGCTCCACTGTGAGGATGGACAGCGGTGCCTGGTTTCCCTTCTCCTTGAACACCTTCAGGAACTTGATGCATCCCGCCACGTTCTTGAAAGCCACATTGAAATATCCACTGCTGGGAAGTCCTGCAGGCAGAAGATGTCCGCAGCTTGGAATCCACAGCAATCAATAAGGATTTTCTTAATGAAGAAGGTGCGGTCAACCGGTGCACCTCCTTCTTTATCCTTCACCACCACCCGAACGGTGTAATGCACTCCCTGGCCTGAAGCTCGAGAATAGCTGACAGCCATTTTACTCAAAACCTACCTGGAACAGGATCAAAGGCTACTGATCATGGTCTCTCCCCTGCCAGGTAAGTTTCCATTGGTGCCCCTGCCTTCAGTTGCCTAGGCTCCTAGCTCTGGAATTCCCTCCCGAAACCTCTCTGCTTCTCTACCTCCCTCTCCTTCTTTAAGATGCTCCTTAAAATCTACCTCTGTGATCAAGATCCTGTCCCAATATTTCCTTATGTGGCTGAGTGTCAAATTTTGTTTGATAACACTCCTGCGAAGCACCTTGGGATGTTTTGCGAGATTAAAGGCGCTACATAAATACAGGTTGTTGCTGTTGTTGTCGAGGGTTCGAATGAATATTTAAATGAGCGTTTAAAATGGACATTCTCTCGTGCCACAATTCTTGGTGACACAGGGCAGTGAGATGGTGTTTCATGGTCATGATTCCAAAGGCCATTGCCAACTAGTCTCGAGCATGCAGGAAAGGCAACCGGTTGACCGTACTTCCTTCATTAAGAAAATCCTGACTGATTGCTGTGGATTCCAAGCTGCGGACATCTTCTGCCTGCAGGACTTCCCCAGCAGTGGATATTTCAATGTGACTTTCAAACAAGGCACATAAAGAATGGAGATGTCACTGGTCACTCCCTCTTCAGAGCCCCCTGTGTAGCCAGCTGGGACCTTGGGGATGGTCCAGCAATAATTTACCAGGTCGGAGGGACAAACATCCCGCCCTGAGAAACACAGGAGGTCACAGTTAGAGAGGTGAATACAAGTCTGAGGAATGAAACGCAAGATAGATTCTCACAGACATCGCGGTCACGTTCATTTAAAAAATTGCTCAAGTATTGAAAATCTTACGTCTGCATGCTCTCTCTCTGTCAATTAGTAATGAATAAATTCCAAGCTCTGTATTTATATTGGAAAGCAGGTGAATTTATCCTTCTGTCTCACCAGTCGGGTTGCTGCAGCGCCAGCATTGGCAGGAGGATGTAACTACAGCATGACACGTTTACATAGGCATTCTAAATATCGGCTTGGAATTTTCAATGGGAATAAAGAAAATCAGGATATTTACCGATATTAATCAGTCACTGACACTCGATGCAATATAAAAACAGTGTAAATGCACAATCACACAAGTTGCGGCGTCTTTGCGATGCAGCTGATAAAGTTAGTTCTGACTGAAGGAGAACAATGGGAAATACAAGGCAAGACTTCTCAGCAAAAGAGTGATCATAAAGGGTGGAAGAACAAGAAACTGCAGAAAGTTCAGAGAGGACTTGAAATTCCTCTCAACAAACAGGATTCAGGGTCATTACAATTCGATCTACATCAGTGTAAACCCTTGGGACAAATGGTGACATTCTTATCTGGAGACACTGGCAGGCTGTTCAACTGTATCATAAATACTTTCATTAATTGGTTAAAAGGTCAGTCACTAAGAGGATTGACTCTTGAGCCAGTGCAGTGTTCAACTGGAATTTCATTAATTGAGTTAAATCAACTCTCTTTTCAAATAGAAAATTGTTCTAATTAAATTGAGGGATATCAGGAATTCTTTGCTTCCAGTTAATTTGCTGCCGCCTCGAATATTGGGTTGTCTCAACGCTGCAGCAACATGAAGTTCAGCTGCTAATGTGGCCGTGTGCCTTCAAAGGTCGCTGCTGTAGTTGGGTGAATCCAGGCCATTTCATCGTAGCTACTTACCAAGTGGCTGAGGTTAATCACAGGGCTGATGGAACTGGGTGTTAAGTTTTCGCCTGCAGCTCAGTGACTTGGCTTTCTTTCCCTCCTTTTGCTTTTTCAAGATCGCTTCGCATCAGTAACAAAGTGTCATGTCTGAAGTGTGACATTTGCAAATGCGCCATTTTGACATCGCAAGGTCGGAAGGAAGCCCTTTGTGCTCTTTGCAATGAAACGCTGAACAAGTTTAGTGAGATGGTGCCCTTGAAACAATGCTGGTGACCTGCTCATTTTCAGCAAAAACCAGTTCAACCAATTTGTGAAAAACAGCAGACAGAGAAACATTTCTGCCTCGTGACGTGAGACAAACCAAGAGCAGAACAGCAACCTCTTGTAACAGAAAGCAGCATGCCTCCCGATTAAGTCAGCAGTATCAAGTAGTTCTGTCTGTAACAAGCTGGACACAATGGTGCGATACATCCATGGAGTAACCTCCCACTGTCTCTGGGAAAGGCCGTGGGCAGAAGAGGCACAGACAGCAGAAAATGAATGACTGCTCAGCGAGAACACCCAAGGTGAGCAGCAGTGAATGAAGTTACCAGCAGCTGGAGGAGAATGAAAGGAAATCAACTCAAATCAAAGAAGCTGACAGACAGAAAGCAATTTTTCCAGAGATGGTCCTTAGTTTTTGCTAAAATAATGAGACACTTTAGTCCAGATCATTGCTTCTGCCACAAGCTTTCAAGAACATTGGTGTATAACTCTAGTCGGAGAACATTGAGTGGATGGCGCTAATTTATGCAATCAGATCTTTTTATTCTGATGAAGGGTCCCAGCTGAAATCTTCACCTTCCTTTCTCTCGATGCTGTCAGACCCACTGTGTGTCTCCAACATTTTGGGTTTCATTGCCAACTTCCAGCTGTTCTCCTCTAGCCTTCCAACACCGGTCTGGTGCTGTTGCTGCTGCACTGTCTGGCACAATGCAAGCACCCAAGGCAGTTCAGACAACAGCAGTTACCCTGTATTGTAAGTGAAGTGACTCTGACAGCTCCAGTTTCCCCATTCCTCCGCTTCCCCAGCCCTGTGCTCTCATCAGCAAACACAACTAGAGACTTGAAAACCTTGGACCATATTCGTTGGAACAGGGGGAGTTGACAGGCGATTCTATCGAAATGCTCAAAAGCTTTGGGAGAGTTAAGAGAGAACTTGCATTTATATAGCACCTTTCACATCCTCAGGATGTCCCAAAGCACTTCCCAAGCAGTGACTTTTTTGACTATGTCGTCACTGTTGTCAGTATGTACCATTGCACAGAAATTACAACACAGAGACTGCCCGTTTGTCCCAACTGTTGACATTTATGCTCCACACGAGCCTCCTTCCATTTATTTCATTGCAGTCTATCAACAATGTCTTCTGTTTCATTCTCCCACGCGCACTTCTCTTTCTTCCTGTCCTATTTGCCTCAACCAGTCCGAGGAAGACTGAATTAATGCATCAAGCAGCACTCAGGATACCATGTGTTAGACCACTGATCAGTATTGGCAAAACTGAATTGAACACGGTCAAGGAACTCATCGAAATTTGTTGTCTGTTTGGTTGGTCTAGCTAGGAGAGATGACTGAGTCTTCGATAAGTTTTAACAATAACTAGTTTTTGACATCTTCAAGAACTATATACAACTTTACAGAAGTATGTCTAACTCCACTGAAGCCATGGTGCGTCTCTTCAAGTCTCTCCCTAATGTCATCTCTTACATCATCACAGTGGGAGGTGTTATTCAGACAGTCACAGACATTAACCCTTTCAACATCAATACTGCAAAATTAAGGTTCTCATCCTTGTTTTCAAATCCCTCCACGGCCTGGCCTCCTCTCCGTTACTGTCTCCAGCCCGACAACCCTCCAAGGTCTCTGCACTCCTCCAATTCTGGACTCATGCACATCCCTGATTTCCATCGATCCCCCAGTGGAGGCCGTGCCTTCAGCTGCCTACGTACGCCCTGATCTCTGGAATTCTCCCCCAAAACCTCTTTGCCTCCTTCTCTTTCCTCCTTTAAGATGCTTCTTAAAACCTACCTCTTTGACCAAGCTTCTGTTCTATTATCTCCTTGTGTGGCTCAGCGTCACATTTTGTTTGCTTACGCTCCTGTGAAACCCCTTGGGACGTTTTATGACATTAAAGACACTACATAAATGCAAGTTGTTCTTGGATATTCCTGATCTGATGATGGAAGGACCATTTGGGAAGTGACTGACATTCAGAGAGCCACATCCAGAAGGCATGGCCTTTGGCAGATAGATGATCACGGAGGTGGTGATGATAGTCATTTCTGCTGGTTGACAGTCAGTGTTGAAGAAGGTGCTTGACGGAGTACTGCTGGTTGACAGGGTGGCCAGCAAAGACCTGCAGAAGATTCACTTTACAGTTCAACATGGCTATTGACTCATGCGGAATGCTGGCCAGTTGAATTTTCAGCCTGCCAGTACAGTTCAGCAATGTGTTTTACTGCATTTCTGGTCTTGAGGAGCCTTCCCTCAACTTCACTGAAGTCCCATGGCCATTGCAACTTTTCAACAACTGCCCCACGCCATTTCTTCCTGTGTTCTGAGATCTACCCCACCATGTAAACAGGACAGATTTCAAGAGTGGATTGACATAGCTTGTCTGAAACTTTTCCACGCACACCCAGTCCCGCACTAAGCCTCAAACACCCATCACCCCGTCCTTCTCAACAGTGGATCTGTCCCTGACTCCAACATTCTCCAGATCTATACCCCTGAGATCCTCTGATTCATCCACCACCCCGATACCCCAACCCCTGGCACTCCACTCTTGATGGCAATACTTCAGTAGTCTGTATTCTCCCTTTGAAATTGCCTCTGTAAGCCCTTTGTTTCCTACTTGACTCTGTGCCTTTAAAAGCTTCTTCAAAACTTAGCCAATCAACCATGATTTTGTTCAAATCTCAATACTGCAAAATGAGGGGCCATAAATATAAAATAGTCACGAATAAATCCAACAGGAAATTCAGGAGAAACTTCTTTCCCCAGAGATTGTGGAACTCACTACCACAGGGTAGTAGTTGCGGCAAATAGCATTGATGCATTTAAGGGGAAGCTGAATAAACACATGAGAGAGAGGATGGATATGCTGATAGGGTGAGATGAAGAGGGATGGGAGGAGGCTCATGTGGTGCAGAAACACCAGCATGGACCTGTTGGGCTGAATGGCCTGTTTCTGTGCTGTCCACTCAATGGAACTCCCACTGTTGCTCTGGAAGTTCTTTCCTTCAGAAGCTCTGTCGGGTACCCTATTCTCTCAAAGGTACTAAATGCACGTTCAAACAGGCTGCCGAGGGAAACCGATCACATCAATTCATTCCAATACAAATTATATCGTATTCCTGCAGAAAAGAACATTTGGGAGAAAAATATGAGTAATTTGAGACATGACATGTGGTGAGTGCTGAGGAGGAACAGAGGAGCAGCACCGGGGGCTTTCCTCACCTCATGTGGAACAGTCAGGATGTGAAATCCCAAACTCAGTGAGTACAGTCTAAATTCAGTTCGAAAAATGTTCATCTCAAGCTGCCTACACGTGAGGAGCTCAGTCAACCAATCATAGCTCATCCATCTGAGCGAAAAACTTAAAACTCTCCTCCCTGCCCCACCCCCCCACAAATGGACCTTGAATGAATCTATTGCTTTCCCTCCATTACTCAACTCAAAGACCACCTGAAATGTTTGCTACTCTTCGCATGAAGAAGCTCTTCCTAGCATCTGCCGAGATTTTTTTCCCATCGGTTTGAACCTGTTACCCTGCTCTAGTGTTCTGGCCTACCTACCTTGAAGGAACACTCTGGATTTTCCTTAGCTGCTCCCATTTAATAGTTCGTAAACGTCTGCAAGATCCTCCCTCAGTGTCCTCTTCTCGGCAGTTTCTCCAGTGGTTCCTCAAAACAGGCAGGAAAATGGAGTTGAGGCCAAGATCGGATCGGCCTTGATCCTACTGAATGAGGAGCAGGCTCAATGGTCCTGCTCCTATTTCTCATGTTCTTATGATGGCAAAGCCTTGTGATCCAATGGCTTTAATGTTTCCTCTCTGCCATGGCAATCAATACTGAACATAGTGTTCAAGGTGCAGTCTGACTCGGTCATGGTACAGTTTCATCATGACATTTTCTGACTTACACTCTATCAATCCAGCAACACAATTTAGCATTCTGTTTCTTTTGTTTATTGCTGTTTCACAGTGATTTGCCATGGAACGTTTGACCCTATTGAATGATTCTTACCCTTGATGCAAATGGCTTGTGCTAGCAATTAACTAACATATCTGAAATTGGATTTAATCTCATCAAAGTCTGCCGTATGACTTTGACGTGTCTTACAGCTTTAAGATATCTGGATGGTAAAGCTTTGATTCAAAGTCAGGAAAGCTTCATGACAGTGAAAGCATTTCAACTGTAACTTATCAAAAAGTCAATTCCGGAGAGACGCTGCATTTATGTGGCACATGGGACATGCTCTTTATTAAAACCATTCACTGCAGGAAATGTTGACCTTGTCATATTGATTGACACAGTGCAGAGTGAATGGCTCAGTGGCTGCATTTTGTTAACAGCAGCACAGTCACTTTGACCTCAAGGGTGATTTTACATTAGTCTTTGGGCGAGAAAGAGAAGATTCTGAATGCAGCCATCACATTAAAAAGCCATGCTCTGCCACAGAAAGATATTCAACTTTAAATGACCATTTCTCATTTGTCATTATTACATAAATAATTCTGCTGAAACTGGGTTAGACAAGGGGGATTAACTGGATTGGATAGGAAGGGTGCAGGCACCACATTGTCGTCAAGGAGTTTGAGGGTAATCAGGGTGTGATGCATAACTAAATATTGTTACGAGCAAAATGGGAGGAATGCACTGTTAATTCAGTCCCACTTCTCCACAGGTCACAGCATATCAATAAATCTTCCCACTTACTGAAATTAGGTACTCTATTTGTCCCCAGAATAAAGCACACCAACCAGGTTTCCTTAATCAACAACAAAATTAACCGTTTATTATGAAACCAAATAACGAAGTAAATCTATATACTGTCATGCAGGCCCCCACCTGTCAAGAATGAGGCATATTAATTTTGTCATATGAGCACTGATTTTAAACTGTTGCTAGGAAGAAGAGAAGGCCTGTGACAAGGGCTGCCAGACACTTAGCTGAAAAAACATTTGCATACGAACAGACAGTGCTTGTGGAGACAAAAGGACCATTCCCTGACACATTTAACCCATAGTGGATTTTGATCACCAGACATTGAAGGTGTAAGGAAGAGCATTCCAAAGACTGCTAAGGTGATACAATCTAAAAAAGCCAGGACTGGTTTAACCAGCTGGTCACATTACTAACTGGCTGGTCCAGGGTTTTTTGAACTAGTCACAGAGTTTTGAACTCAGGAAAGACTGTTTTCTCCTGGAGTGAGAAGACCTCTCCTGTCTGCTCCCATCTCTTTCTCACAAGCCTCTGGACCCACTGAGGACACATGAACTTCAAGAGAGAAAAGTCTCCTACATCGAACAAGGTTTAAGAAGAATATTGGGCCCCAACAAAAAGCAAGACCTACCTCCAATTAAAGGCTTTACAGCAAGCTCGAAGAACAGTAACCAAAATCATCTTCCAATATTGCCTCAAACTTTTCCACTTTATTTCTTTTGCTCTTTTCTGTCTCTATCTGCATGTGTGTATCGCGTATGCATGCTAGCATGGGCGCATTGCGTATCCGTAGGCGTTAACTGAATTAGAGTTTAAGTTTAATAAAGTTCAACCTTTTTTCTTTGAACCGAAGAAAACCTTATCCTTATCCACAAGTACCTTAAAACTTATGGAATTATGGTCACTGCTCCCGAAATGCTCCCCGACTGAAACTTCGACCACCTGGCCGGGCTGATTCCCCAATACCAGATCCAGTAAGGCCCCATCCCTAGTTGGACTATCGACATATTGTTTCAAGAAGCCCTCCTGGATGCTCCTGAGAAATTCTGCCCCATCCAAGCCCCTTCAAGACTTTTCTTCTCGTTGGGAAATCAGTGATGAAGGACCATCATTGAAAATTGTCACACAGAGTGAAGAGGGAGGTTTGGAGAAATCTTGACGCAGATGCTCGTTGGAGCATGGAATAGTTTGCCGGAGAGGTTGGCTGAGACACAGATCAATGTATCTATTAAGGGAAAAGTGATGTAATATTTAAACAGAGCAAGGTACAGGGAGAGAGCAGGGGAGGGAGATGATGTTTGGACTGCACGAGCACGTAGATAATGGGCCTCTTGTGTTACAAACCTTGCTGGAACTGCGCCCAGCAAACTTTGCTGAAAGCAACATTTGAAAAGAATAATGAGAAAAGCTTTCACATCCAGGAACATTGCTGCATTTCCGACATCACTGCAGTGAAGACACTTCAAAGCTGCAAAGACATCCTGAGATGGGGAAGAGTGACCCTTGCTTTTTGTCTTTCTGAAAGGCAACAGCAGAACAGTCACCTGACGTGGATTCAGGCGACTGGGACCTACTGCCGACAAACCGAACACACCTCACGGCAAACACGTGGGTTTGTGTAAAATCAGGCGTGGTGTAAAAGCAAGTGACCGGTCCAATCCGATCCCATCAGCTTCCCGCGGGGGGGGGGGGGGTTATGTCAAAATGACCTCCACAAACACCAGGAGAGGGCAGGAGGGCTTCAGAATTCCAGTATGAATCCCAGCCGCTCCTGTCCCACTGTGAATGACTATTCTTCATCAAATACAGCGTTACCAGCGAATATACCATCATATGTTTTTTAGCTGCAGGTTGGCCGGCAGGCAACATTCCCTCCAGGCTGCACACGCGTGCAGCCACGCAAAGATTCGGAATGTGCCGGGCAGTGAAGTAAACAGGCCACGCAGAACAAATAAAAATTCAAGGGAACATTGCTGACAGGATAGATCCAATGAAAACCGAGTGGTTGCAGAGTACCCGAGATACAGTAAGTTAAGAAATCAGTGACCTTTGGGTAGAGATGCCTGTTCCCACGGACAGGATGGTCCCCCTTTTCCTTGTTAGTAAGGGCATTACAATGTCCTTACAGTGCAGAAACAGGCCTTTCGGCCCAACTGGTCCATGCCAGTGTTTATGCTCCACACAAGCCTCCTCCCACCCCATCTTAACAGATCGTCCGGTCATTATCACATCGCTGTTGTGGGATCTTGCTGTGTGCAAATTGCCTGCAGTGTTTCCTACATTACAACAGTGACCACACTTCAAAAGTACTTCGTTGGCTGGAAAGCACTTTGAGACATCCTGAGTTGTGAAAAGCACGAGAGAAAAGCAAGTCTTTCCTTTTTTACACTTCGGGGCGAACTCTCCAAACAGATGTCCCTGGCTTGGTTCTGAATAGTACTGAGGAGAAGCCATTCCTTTGACAAAAAAATTTGTCCATCTCTTTTCTTTCAGGAGCCAGCTGCTCACTGTAAAGCAGGACTTGATCCAATGAATGAAACTTTACATCCCCAATTATCTCTCTCTACTGCATACATAGGCAATACGGCTGAATTACTACATGGATTTTGTAGCATAGCAGAGCATGCATGACAATTCACTTTCCTTTAACACTGGAGGTGCCCATTTTCTGACTGAACTCTTACAAAACACAATAAACAGAGCAGTTATCAGTCTCTTGTTCCTGAGGCGTTAGTCACAGAGTTCCATTATTTTTGCCAGTGTTCGATGCGAGATTAATGAGTCTGTTGTGACCTGGGTTTGCCTTGTCATGTTTCTCCAAACTAGGTCTCACATGGACTCATTTCTCCCCTGTTTGAGTTGACTATCTCCCGACAACCTTCAGGATTTTGTAGATTTTGTTCCTCGTCTCGCCTGGCACTCTTGGACATAGGTCACCCGTCTCTGAGGGAATTACTGGTTTTGAGCCGTTCAGGTCTGTCTCGCATTTCCATGCAAGTGATAAAGTCATGGGCCTGCCGTTCCCACTCGGCATAATTCCCTCAAAAGTGGCCAAACCAGTGGAAAAGAGGGCAGAATTTCCAGCGTTCAGCACAAGATGCTATAAGGATTAGGGTACACAGATTTCAGTTTTTGGGCAAGAGATGTTAGGGGGGAATCTGAGGAAGAACTTTTTTACACAGCGAGTGGCAATGACCTGGAACTCGCTGCCTCCGAAGGTGGTGGAAGGGAAGACGATGAATGATTTCAAAAGGAAATTGGATGGGCACTTGAGGGAAATAAACCTGCAGGACTCCGGGGATAGAGCAGGGGAATAGGAGTGAGTGGATTGCTCCTGAGAGAGCAGTGGACCCGATGGGCTGAATGGTCTTATTCTGTGGTGTTTTCACTCTAAGTCGAGTTTCCACAATCTTTTGCGCTAGTTCAAAAAAAAAATCATCACACTGGAAGTTGGACCCGCCTACAAAACTAGCCATGCCCCCAGATGGAATGAATCACCAAGACGAGTTTCTGCTTATTGCATCCACTCACAAGACTTGAAGGAGGCTCTTAAAATTAAGACTTTTTTCAGGTGCAAAAACTCCAATATAGTTTGAATAGAATTTTTTAAATTTACTAAGAAACTGACAAGTTTTTTTTTACACTGTCGTACAAAGTGTTATCAAGTATTTGCAGCACAGAAATAGGCCATTCGGCCCAACTTATCAATGCTGGTCTTAATGTTGCACACGAGCCTCACCCTATCAACATATCCCTCGATTCCTTTCTCCTCATATGCTTATCTAGCTTCCTCTAAATCGGTACTGACTGCTGGTTATTATATTTTCAGTTTCTGGATGCTTTTCCATTACATCTTTGATGAAGGATTCCATTATTTTTCCTGCCACACTTTCAAGTCATTTTGGAGTTATTTAAAATCAGGTTACTCCCAGGCAGTGGATGAGACACTCTGATGAATGTTTTTTTTTGTGATAAACCCATTTTCAGTTGTATTAATCAAACTGCACCAACTTACCACTCTCAAATGCATCAAGGAATATTTCAAAGCAAAAAGCGTTTTCTTCTTATTAAATTACGTTCTGAAGCACTGCCTGTTTCCTCTGGGTCGTGGCAGGCTTTATTTTCGGCAGCGATATGCAAATGAGTTTGAGCAGAAACCTGAGAGGGACAAGATATTTCTGAAAACCTTGGCTACAATCTGCACCCAGATCACCGACTGCACCCAAAGCAGAACCTCTGGCCCATTAAATTCAGTTGTTGAAACATTTATGATGGATACAAGCAGCTCCACTACTGAGTGTATCATTTACTGTGTCAACTGTCTGCAGCTCATCCTTTGTTTCAAGCTGTTTTGCATGTTAAGGGACCTCAGTGTTGTTTCCATGGCTTTTTTTTCCAGTGAATTCCTGACTGTTGGGTTGAGATTTTATCGCTCTGCTTAGTTGTAATTCCTTCTTTGTCTCCCTGATCTTAATAACAGCATAGGAAATAAGAGCAGAAGTCGACCATTTGTACCCTTGTGTCTGCTCTGCCATTTTATATGAGCATGGCTGATGTTTCACCTCAACTCCACTTTCCCGCCCATTTCCCACATCCCGTTTTTCCCTTACTAGTAGTAGGCATCCGTCTGTCTCGGAAGATGATGGACTGCACCCAGTTTGCACGTCACTTCTGAACTGAACATCGTCTGTGGTAACTGCAGAGGCCGACTCGTGAGTGGCAATCCCTTCCACAGCGGGCACAGATGGATATTGTTGGTCCGAGGTCAACTGAATGTTTTTTTTCCTTCCACCAGGTTTTCCTTCCCGCCATCTGGTTGTTTCTTTTGTCCTCTGCTTTTTCCATGCCCTTCCTGACTGCCATTCTCCAGGGACTCCAATCAACAGCAAGGACTTCCTACGCATCGACACTGATCCCGGACAACTTGAGGCCTTGCTTGCAGACATCCTTGTTTCTCGGTAGTGGGTGACCTGTTGGTCTCATGCCAATAGCAAGCTCACCATACAGCATGTCTTTGGGAATGTGGCTGTGATACATTCAGCACACATGACCCAGCCAACCGAGGTGCCGCTGATTCAAGAGGGCAAACATGCTGGGGATCCCTGCACACGAGTATACTTCCATATTCGGCACTTTGTCCTGCCAGGAGATGCCCAATATCTGTCTGAGGCAGTGTGGGTGGAAGCCGTCCAGCAGCTTTCTTTGGGCTTGCATAAGTTGTCTGTGTTTCGCGACTGTAAAGGAGGCTGCTGAGAACACAAGCCTGGTACACGCGGAGCTCTGTATTTTCAGTTAGTTTGCTGTTGGTCCATACTCGTCTTCTCAACTTTGACATGACAGCTGCAGCCTCGACAATCCTGGTGCTGATTTCAATATCAAGGGGCACGTTGCTGGTGATTGTTGATCCAAGGCGTAGTCTCTACGTCCTGACCCATGACTTCAGTCTTCATAACATTGATTGTCAGTCCAAACTGTTAAGGGTCCAAAAATCTGGCAATTTCAGTCTTGAATATATTCAACGACTGAGCAACCACAGTTCCCTGGGATAGAGAATCCCAAAGATTCACCAGCTGAGTGAACAAGTTTCTCCTCATCACAGTCCTAAATGGCTGACCCCTCATTCTAAGACTGTGACGCCTATGTTCTGACCAGGGAAAACAATTTCTCAGCATCTGCCATGTCAAGCTCTTTCAGAATGTTATATATTTTAATGAGATCACCTGTAATTCTTCTAAACTCTAGGGAATATAAGCCTAGTCTACTTAGTGTCTCCTCATAGGACTATCCCCTCATCCCCTCGACCAGTCGAGTGAAACTTAGTGGCAGAGACCAAATCTGTACACCATGCTCCAGATGTGGTCTCACCTGCACTCTTTACAATTATAGTATCTCTTCACCTCTCCCCATTTTTCAGAGATGCCCCGCCCCCCCCCCCCCACCTCACCTTTCTCCCAACAAACTTGTACAGTTGTTTTTCTTCCATATTTCCCTGTGTAACATGTTGTAAGAATCCAATTAATATCCCACTTATGTGAGATTGGAATTCCTTCCCGCCCCCCCCTCAAACTGGACTTTAAAACTGGACTTTATGAAATATGGGTAAAACCCCAACCCCCACAGACACTAGTACTGAGAATAAAAGCCAAACCTCAACATTAAACACACAGAGGCAGGCTGCATTCCAAGGGGTCAATTTCAAGCATTTCAACATCACAACAGAACTGATACTGTAAAAGGACTGGAATTTGGGACAGTGACACAATATAACTGCCAGCATGTAACCCAAATAAGTAATTGGGGAGGCCATTGTTACAACTAACCGGCCCCAGACCACAGCATTCACTCCTGTCAAGACAGGAGAGAAACCTTTTCATGCATATCAGCTCTGGAGCCTGGAATACCTCACCTTGGTGGAGTTCATTGTTCTTGGTCAGGGAAATAACATCAGCACTAAGTGGATCTATCTGGACCAGGCAGCTAACAGACGAAAGGGATTAAAAGGTGCTAAGCACTGACCATCCAGCAGGATGGCTTCAGGAGATATGTTTATGATATTTCGATGAGGATCATCATAAAAAGGACAAGATCAAAGGGTTTGACAATGCAGTCAAGAAGGAGGGTCAGGAATGGTCAACCTGGCTCGTGGACCTACAATTCTCACTGGAAGGATTGTAAGTTTATCAGCCAAATCCAAGGGGTATTTGGGGTTGCGTTCAAAACAATTTGAAGTAAGTGAGTTTGGGGCAGAAATGTGGTGGCTGGGTCTGTGGTTTTTCGAAAAAGCTTTATCTTATAAGTCGAGGTGACTTGTGTATTTGGGTGGGAGCTGAGGTTAAATCGTGGAGGGATTTAAATCGGACTAACCAATCAAGGTGTCGTGTAGTGTCCTTCAAGTTAGTTTAGAGGTCTTTGTATCAGGATGTTAGCAGGGTTTTTAATAAACAAGTTTGTGGTTCAGCCAAACCCAGTGTCTGATCAATTTGTCCTTCATAAATTCCTCAAGTCAAGAACCATCAGTCAGAGGGGAAATGGGAGTGGGAGCCTCTTACATTTGTTAGTCTGCAGTTTCTTGTCGAAGGTGTGTATTTCTCCCGTGGGTTCAGTTGTATGTGCTCAACAGAATTCCATTTGTCTTCAGCTGAAGTTCTTGTGAGTGCTGCCTCCCGGTCAAATTGTTTAATTTCTGCCCACACCCGCTGCGATGTGTCTCTTTTTAAAGCTCGGCAGCTGGCTTATTACACTTGACAAGCTTGATCATGTTATGTTGTTGTAATGTACAGGTGCCCCTCATCTTCAGGATGCTGTCTGGGTCACATTCCACTTCCAGGTCACTTCATTAGATCAGCTCATCACATAAAAGAGAAACAAATAAAGAGCTCTCATTTCTCTTTGCGCCCTCCACAACCTTTGGACATCCCAAAGCGTTTCACACCCAATAAAGTATGTTTCAACTGTAGTCACTGTTCTGATGTCAGAAACACAGCAAACAATTTGCAAACAATCACCTGATGATCTGTTTTTAGGTATAAAACGGGGAACTCCGCTGCGCTTCTTCAGAATAGTGGCTGTGGAATCTTTTCCATCCACCTGAGAGGGCAGACGGGGCCTTGGCTTAACTACTCATTCAAAAGA
The DNA here is from genome assembly GCF_036365525.1 of Heterodontus francisci. Lineage (NCBI taxonomy): Eukaryota > Metazoa > Chordata > Chondrichthyes > Heterodontiformes > Heterodontidae > Heterodontus > Heterodontus francisci. The sequence continues at coordinate 16,722,286 of NC_090417.1, forward strand.
CAACACTTCCGACAGCGCAGCACTTCCTCAGTACTGATCCTCTGACAGTGCAGCGTTCCCTCAGTACTGACCCTCTGACAGTGCAGCGTTCCCTCAGTACTGATCCTCTGACAGTGCAGCGTTCCCTCAGAACTGACCCTCTGACAGTGAAGCGCTCCCTCAGTACTGTCCCTCTGACAGTGCAGCGTTCCCTCAGTACTGATCCTCTGACAGTGCAGCTTTCCCTCAGAACTGACCCTCTGACAGTGAAGCACTCCCTCAGTACTGACCCTCTGACAGTGCAGCGTTCCCTCAGTACTGATACTCTGACAGTGAAGCACTCCCTCAGTACTGACCCTCTGACAGTGCAGCGCTCCCTCAGTACTGACCCTCTGACAGTGCAGCGTTCCCTCAGTACTGACCCTCTGACAGTGCAGCGTTCCCTCAGTACTGACCCTCTGACAGTGCAGCGTTCCCTCAGTACTGACCCTCTGACAGTGCAGCGCTCCCTCAGTACTGACCCTCTGACAGTGCAGCGTTCCCTCAGTACTGACCCTCTGACAGTGCAGCGCTCCCTCAGTACTGACCCTCTGACAGTGCAGCGTTCCCTCAGTACTGACCCTCTGACAGTGCAGCGTTCCCTCAGTACTGATCCTCTGACAGTGAAGCGCTCCCTCAGTACTGATACTCTGACAGTGAAGCGCTCCCTCAGTACAATCCATTTCGGCAGCATGTCTTCTCATGGTGCATCTTTGCTGATGGCTGTGAAGGCCATCCTTGAGAGGCAGGTTCTGCCACAGGTTCTGCCACAGGTTCTGCAAGTGAAGCTGCCAAGTGATGCTGTGAGTTGCTGATTTTAACTTTGGCACTGGTTGCCAAGCTGCTGTAGCAACAGGAAGAAAATCATTTGCATCACTGTCTCCATGAAAACCCTGAACCAGTCGGCCACGTCTCCCAGCCAGAAACTTCAGGACCACCGAATTCAGCCAGCAGACAACTGAATTACCAGACTCCACAGACTGTATATTCATTTTCATTGTTCTGGACTCTAATCCAATCAATCTATTCCTCTTCACTCTGGAACCGATTTGTGTGTTTGTGTGTGTGTACATGAAAGATGGAGTGTAGTTTATTATTTTACTTCGATCGGGTTTTGGTTAGAAGTACAATAAACTAAACTCTTTCTTGTTTCTTTCATAATTAGTTGTTTTGTGACTAATACCTGAAATGGGTGGGCTGTCTTACGAGGAAACATTGGGCAGGCTAGGCTTGTATCCGCTGGAGTTTAGAAGAGTAAGAGGCGACTTGATTGAAACATATAAGATCCTGAGGGGTCTTGACAGGGTGGATGTGGAAAGGATGTTTCCTCTTGAGGGAGAATCTCGAACTAGGAGTTCACTTTTTAAAAATAAGGGGTCACCCATTTAAGAGAGAGATGAGGAGAATTTTTTTCTCTCAGAGGGTTGTAAGTCTTTGGAATTCTCTTCCTCAAAAGGCAGTGGAAACAGAATCTTTGAATATTTTTAAGGCAGAGGTAGATAGATTCTTGATAAGCAAGAGGGTGGAAGGTTATCAGGGGTTGGTGGAAATGTGGAGTATTTAGTTCAGCCATGAACTTATTGAATGGCGGAGCAGGCTCGAGGGGTCGAGTGGCCTACTCCTGCTCCTAATTCGTATGTTCCTTTGTTCGTATGATCATAGCACATGAAGGGTTAAACACTCACTGAATTGGTAAGCACATCCACTGTTTAAAAGACACTGTTGGGGTCAAACAAGGAGAGGGACAAGTAGAGAGACTTTCGATCCCGCCTAGTATTAATTTTGCTTCATGGTCAAATTGTAGCTATTGTAGAACAAAGAGATTTCCTTCATTTCTCTGAGTTTCAGAATGTTGTGTTCTGATGTTTCATTGCCTCGGACAAATATGTGCTTCAGATGTCACGACTACTTTGCAGCGTGTGTCTTGCTGACACTATTTCTGTTCCTCTCTGCTGTGTCCACTTTTGATGTCTGATTTCTTCCAATCTCTGTTGCAAATGACAGGTATTCTCTTATCTTACACTGTCCTTTTCACAATGCCTCCTGCTGTGATAAAAAGCCTGTCGGTAAATGCTATGCGCCTCTCTCTCTCTCTCTCTCTCGCTCTCTCTCATGTGTTTCAAACAAGAATAACAACTCCTTCTATTTATTCAACACCTTTAATGTGATAAAACATCCGAAGGTAATTCACGGGGCATCATCAGACACCGAGCAACATCAAGAGATAACTGGTGAGAAAAAGCTTGGTCAAAGAGGAAGGTTTTGAGGAGCGTTTTCACAGAGGAAAGAGAGGTAGAGAGGCAGAAAGATTTAGGGAGGGAATTTCGAGCAGCTGAAGGCTGCCAATGGTGGAGTGATTAAAATCGGGGATGCTTAAGAGGCCAGAATTGGAGGAGGTTACAGAGATGGAGAGGGGCGAGGCCATAGAGAGCTTATAAAACGAGGCTGAGAATCTTAAAACCGAGCTGTTGCCAGGTCGGGAGTCAATGTAGCACAGGAGTGAATGGAACTCAGTGCAAGTTTGGAGATAGGCAGCAGTGCCTTGTGTGAGTTCAAGTTTATCGAGGGTGCCAGGTGGGAAATTGGCCAGGAGAGCGTTGGAATAGCCGACAAAAATGGCGGACCCAGTCCATTGCAAAAGACAAGGCTGAAGCATTCACAACCATCTTCAGCCAGAAATGCCAAGTGGACAATCCATCTCGGCCTCCTCCTGCGGTCCCCGCCATCACAGCTGCCAGCCTTTCGACAATTTGATTCACTCCAGGTGATGTCAAGAAAAGGCTGAGGACACTGGATACAGCAAAGGCTATGGGCCCTGGCATCATTGCTGCTCAGTGCCGCAGACTTGTTCTCCAGAACGAGCAGTTCCTCGAACGAAGCTGTTCCAGTACAGCTCTAACACTGGTATCTACCCGACAAAGTAGAACATTGCCCATTTCTGTTCTGTCCACAAAGAGCAGGACAAATCCAATCCAGCCAATTAAACTGCCATCATCAACGATGTTATCAAGCATGTAGATGAGAAATTGGAGAGAGGCGAGGATTGATCCTTGGGGTATTCCAGATGTAACGGGGCAGGAGCAGGAAGAGAAGCCATTGCAGGTGATTCTCTAGCAACAACTGTACGATTAAGAACAGAACCAGACAACGACAGTTCCACCCATCTGGGTTCTCATTATTATATCATTTTATACAATGTCAATTAGCTTATTCTGTCTAATAATCTATACTTACTTGTCCTTACACACCCTCCTCCTCCTCATCCAGTCTCTAACAAGATGCCCATACTACTGCATTGAGTGCAATAGTTGAATCGCAATTGGTATGACATCTTCTGCTGTGCACCTTGGCTGACTCTCTCTACTACTTTCCTGCCCCCTTCAGAAGAGCTTGCATTCATATAGTGTCTTCTCACGATCTCAGGATATCCCCAAGCTCTTCACAACAAATTAATTACCTTTGAAGTCACTGTTCTGATTTAAGAAACGCAGGTGTGCCAAATTGCGCACAGCAAGCTCCCAAGAGCAGCGATGTGGCAATGGTCAGATAATCTTCTTCTTTTGTGATGTTGATTGAGCAATAAGTATTGGCCAGGACTCCCCTGCTCTTTTTTTGAATAATGCTGCGAGGGGCCTTGATTTAACCTCTCAGCTAAACGCTGACACCTCCAACAGTGCAGCACTCCCTCAGTACCGCACTGCAGTTATCAGGCACAATTATGTGCTCAAGTTGAACCCACAATCTTCTGACTCAGAGGGGTTATAGCAGGTGTTTTCTTTTTGTTTGTTGGGTTTATTCAACAGTAAAAACACTTAAAATATCATGATCATTCCCTTGTGCCACACAATCACCTTTGAGCAGTTTCCAGCAATTGAAACAAAGTCGTGACTGAAATATGATCAAACTCAGCTCTATTCCACCACTCTGCATCGTCAATCCTTCGTCATATATTAGCATCAAAAACTGAAGTTTATTTTTCCTCCTGTGACATATATTAACCTATTGTACTTTAAAAACTGATCAAAATGCCATCCTAAAATTCCTTTCCAAATACAACATCCACAGAGCCTCACAATAATCCTTTCTCCTATATTTAAAATATTGGTTCAGACTTATTCTCCACCCCTTAATAACAGGTGTTATTATCAGCGTGTCAGCTCGAAGGTAAACATGAGCGCATTAACGGGCCAAAAAACCGCGCCCCCCCCCCCCCCCCACCCAAAATCCCAACACTGGGTCGACAACCGCAGATTGCTTCCCGGACGAATTATCGGAACCGAAGCTCCTTTCCCATCATATCACCATGCTTAACTGCACACTCTGCGTGCCAACTTTAGAGGCTGGACCACAAGCCCAGTGAAGGTAGGAATCGAGCGTTCTCAGGTCACTCGGGGCAGTTCAGTCTCTCTGTTGCCAAGACACTCTTATCCAGACCGCATCGTGCTTCTGACTGAGATCGGAGTCCTGGCTCCCTGGAGGAATTTAATCCTGGAAAATAAACTGTGACTGAGTGCCCGATGGGGGATTCAGAGCTTGCTGGAAAACACAACACATTTATGCACCTTAAGCCCATTCTTAAACAGTGGCTCCACATTCAGTTATAAAACAGAACAGACCCTGGGGGGTGTGAGCGGAATCTGATAACAGCAAGACAGCTGATTCTTAAACCCCCGCCCCCAACTCCCCACGTGGAGCCAGGAATTGGTTTATTGGAGCAACTCCAGAGCTTATTCAAATTGATCAGGAGGAAATGGAATTCCCGTTCACAATAGTTTTCAGTCTGTGCCCACTTTAAGACATTGCACTATCAGCTAAACCAGGCCAATTGAATAAGGCCTCACTAGCCCCTGAGACTTGTGCTGCAGTGAAATATTATCCCATTTCACAGAGCACATTCCGAGTCAGGCTCTGTTGAAATGATATTCGGTCAAACTGCTTTACTTTGCAATAGGTGACTGCAGGCAATGGACTGAATTTAGACCTGATATTTATATTTAAAGCAGATGAATAACAATCAAAAAGTGTAATGTCCCTCTTTAAGTCTCTTTTATGGAGACAGATCAATCTTCTCTGTCACACACCAAATGCCACACTCTGCTTCCTGTGCAAAAGGAGTCTGAATGCAGATGGGATAGAAACACTGGCCAAAATTTACAATCAATTGAAGTCGCTCTCAGCAGTTTTTATTTAGCCACTCTGACCTAGATTTGCCTGTTTGGGAGCGGTAGTCTTAAAGGGACAGACCAGATTCACTGTGAAACATTGCAACTGAGCCTAAGGGACTGAATTTTCAATATGGAGGTGGGAACCAGGCCTAATTTTGGGTCTGAAACCTCTGGGAAGCTGATTCAGATTGCAATTTTCAAATGGGGAAGCCCTAATTGGTAGACAAACATATGAATTAGGTGCAGGATTAGGCCACACGGCCTTCGAGCCTGCTCCGCCATTCAATAAGATCATGTGTAATGAGAAGCTTTTTTGTGTTGTCTGCTGCAACATAAATGAGATGCATGGAGTCCAGGTTGTTGAAGATCTCGAACAGGTTTAGGAAACAGCCAACTCGCATATACAGTGCCGAGCTAACCATTTACAGGACTTGCCTCTTGGTGTTACAGTTACAGAGTGAATCTGGCAAGTAGTCACATGACTATGTCCTGGTACTCAGCTCATTCGCATACTAAGATCTTAAAGGGACATCACTCTTAAAGTCAATCACACAACAATGGCTGATCTGATTGTAACCTCGACTCCCATTTACCCCCGACAACTTTTCACCCCCATCCCCCGCCACTTATCAAGAATCTATCTGCTCTGCCTTAAACTATTTAAAGGCTCTGCTTCCACTGCCTTCTGAGGAAGAAAACATTTCTCCACATCTCTGTCTTAAATGGACGACCCTTATTTTTAAACAGTTCGAGCTCCAGATTCCCCCACAAGGGGAAACGTCCTTTCCAAATTCACTCTGTCAATACCCTTCAGGATCTTATATGCTACAACAAAGTCACCTCTTACTCTCCTAAACTCCAGCGGATACAAGCCTATCCAACCTTTCCTCAGAAGACAACCTGCTCATTCCAGGTATTGGATGGGCTTCCTGCCCTCAATGAAAATGGCAATGGGTCAGATAAAGTGTGGAGCTCATGTAGACTTCCACGGCAGCCATCACTGAGGCTGCCGGACGCCCTAAAGGAAAGATCTGCCTTCCACAGCACCAGAGAGAAGCGAGATGTCACAGGGGAGCTGGAGGCCTGACACTAGTGGCAGGGCAGACCCTCTTTTCACCGATACCGACCTAGATCTAATGCTGCAGGTCGTGAGGGATAGGACTGAGGTCCTCTTCCCGGAGGGTGGCAGGAGGAGACCAGCTCGTCTTGCAGCAGGGGCACCTCTCTTTTCAGTGTTATCCCCTCTGCCCCCCCTCTTCTTCCTCCTCTCTTACCACCTGCTCCTCCAGCTCTCTCCTTCCAGGGCCTAACTGTCCTCAAGGTCCACACCTGGCAGGCCAAGTTATAGAGATCACAGCAGACCACCACAATGACCAAGACCCTTGCAGGAGGGTATTGCTGAGTGCCACCTGTCCGGTCGAGGCACTGGAATCACATCTTCAGAAGCAGGGTGGTCTGCTTCATGGTTGGCCTGCTGAGCAGATGGCATTGGTCCTTTCGTCTCTGTGCCCTTGTCTGGGGCTCCCATCGAGGGGCCAGTAGCCATCTCTTCAAGGGTTTTCCCTTGGCCCCTTGGAGTCAGCCATGCACTTTGGTGGATGGAGTGAAGGACGATGGCAGCGTGGACTGGCAGAGGATGAAGGGGTCAGGGCAGCCGCCAGGAAAGCGAGCACACATAGAGGAAGCTCTTGTTGTGGTTGCAGACCAGTTGCACATTGAGGGAGTGGATAGATCTCGCTGGCCGGTTGCTGGGTGCCTTGATGGCCACATGGGCACAAGCAACGGTGCCTTGCACTGAAGAAATCCAGCGATGGAGGCTAAACCCAATGTCCTCAGTGCCGGTATAGGGTCATCTGTGTCATAGTGGATGTAGTCCCTGCCCTGTTGAAAGGGGCAACAGTGACCTGCCTGATGGCCCAATGAGATGCCGAACGCAAGACGCCACCCAGCTCCGCAGCTGATCCCTGGAACGACCCGTTGCATAGACATTAAGGGCGATGGAGACCTTGATGGCTGCAGGTAGAAGACTGTCATGGGGGCCGTAACAGGTCATTACGGATCAGGGCACACAGGTCCGAGACCATCTGTCCGGGTAGGCGCACGCTCCTATGGCACTGGCAACCTGTCATTTGCAGGTAGCTGACTCTTGGGCAGGAGACCCAATGTCATGGGTAGCGTCTTCCTCCCCTTGCACCCCCCCCCCCCCCCCCAACCCCCCCGTACCCCCCTGGCCTCCTGCTGTCCAGCAGGTTGCATCTGTCGCAGCTCATCCTGGCTGCTCTGTTCAATGTCAGAGTAGCCTGTTCCCATCTGAACTCCCTCAGCTGGGCTTTGCATGTTCACCAGGCCTTGCCCTGCCAATGCCAGCTGCCCCATAACGTGTCGGCACAGACCCGGTGGGCCGAAGGGCCTGTTTCAGTGCCATATCTCTAAACTAAACTAAACTAAAGCGAGTTTCAAAGCATGCTCGCCTCCGCACCCGCACTCAGGGGGCTTTGAAAATCCAGCCCAAGACTTCCCGTCAGCAACACCAGGAGAGATCCAGTAGATCTCGGAAACTATGGAAAAAAAACAAGTTTTGGGAAGTGGAGGCTAGAAATGACACCTGTTGGTGTATGAATGGGCAAGAGCTTAAGGTGTTTCATTGATAGTCTGCTGCCCGCCGTGCAAAGTTGACTCATTAAACTGTTTAAAATAAAGTAGGTTAATGCCTGCATTCTTTAGGGAAGGAAACCTGCTGTTTTATAGGGTCTAGGCCAATATGTGACTCAGCATCTACATTATGAAAGCCCTTCATAATTTTGAACACCTCTACCAAATCAACTTGGGCTGGATTTTCAGAAAGCCCTGGGGTCGAGAACTGGGGTGGACACGATGTGAAAATCGTGACCCGGAGATTGTCTTCGGAGCCCGACACCTCCAGGACGAGTCCGCGATTTTCAATGTGGGGGCAGGGGGAGGGAACGGGGGAAGCCACTTGCCTCCAATAGGGCCCATTAAGCTCCTTTCAGAGCTTGTTAAGGGGCTGGGGGCGTTCAAGAGGGCAGTTATTAAATTCGGCGATCCCAACCAGTCTGGTGCACATTCGTGCACAGCTGTCGGGGTCACTGCGCGGCCAATAAAACCGGGTCGAGCGCTGGACCTTCGCTTGGCTTCGATAGCCGCTTTCTGTCCTTGCCACCATCCTGTCCCTTTTGTGAGCTGCCTGCACTACACGGCAAGGCAGCAGAAGTCCCCACCATGACGGCCACATGCCTTTGCAGCCGGTCGCAGGGCAGGCAGCTCCGCCTCCTGGAGGCGACTGTCGCCTCTAATTGGACGCCGAGCTCACCTCCTGCTCAAATGGGGCATTTGCATTCTGAGATCGCGTCGCGAGAGCAACACTGCTGAAGCGTGGGGTCGGGTTCTCGACCCCAGAATGAATATCCAGCCCCTTGTCTTTTCTGGAGCGCGATTCCCCAGGAACAACAGTGGATTTTGGCTCTGGGCCTTGGGACATCACATTCACAAGCTGTTGAAGGTTCACACTTCTTGTTTTCAGATTTGTGAACCTTTCAGTTCAATAAATTCACGTACAAGGAGCTTCTACACATACATCTGTATGGAGAGGCAAAGCTTTGAGAGCCTTATTTCTTCTAAAGGTTTTGTTCAGTCTTGATCGAACTGTGTGAGACATCCAGTTCCCATCTTCACCGGACTGCTGGGCCAGGTGTACGATTTTATTGATTGTATCATAAAAGAGAATTATTGTCCATTTCTAACCATAGGTTAATACTGTCCTCCAGGCATCATACAGCAATCTATTGGCAGTCGTTTTCTTTCATAGAAAGTAGGCAGTTTCTTCAAACTTGCACTTAACCCGAATTACCCTCCTCTGGTTCATAAACAGATGAAAATATTTTATCAATCTGTATGTTGCTTTTTTTTTAACTTTGCAAAACTGCCCAAAGCACAAGCTCAGAAACAATGAGAATTGATAACAGCGGATAGAGCCTGAACGTGTTGGTACAATATTCCCTGGGTGGCCATTTTAACTGAAGCATGAACTCCTTCGTCTTAAATAGGTTCCGGCTTCCATTTAAATGGAGCGCTAAGGAATTTTCAGATGAACCAATTAAGTACTTGCCTGGTAATATTACTGACGGTCACTCCTCAGCACACTGTCCATCAAACAGGGTCGGTCAGGCACCAGACAGTTCGCAACCTTGGTGCTACATTTGAGTCGAAGCTGAGGTCCTCCCCACATATCCACACCAACACTAAGGCTGTCTCTTTCCACTTCCATAACATCACCCAGTTCATTTTCTGCTGAAACTTTCAGCCATGAGTTTGGAACCTCCAGACTTGACAATTTAGTGAAATCTTAGCTGGACTCCCACATTCTACCCTCCATACACTTAAGGTCATCCCTAACTCTGCTGCATGCATCCTAACTCGCACCAAGTCCCATTCACCCATCACCCCTGTGCTTGCTGACCGACATTGGCTCCCAGTTAAACAATGCCTCGATTTTAAAATTCTCGTTCTTGCTTTCAAATCCCTCCATGGCCTCACCCCTACCTGTCTTTGTAATCTCCTCCAGCTCCACAACCCTCCGGGCTTTACATCAAGTTCACTAACTTCAGATCAGAACCGCCACTCATATTCTTTCGGACAGGACATACCAGTAATAGTTCAGCTGCAGCCCTTTACAAATTGCTGTTGCAAATTTCAAAACTGAGATTGATAGATTCTTGTTGAGGACGGGTATTAAAGGATATGGAACTAAGGCAGGTAGATGGAGTTAAGATGCAGATCAGTCATGATCTAATCGAATGGCAGATCAGGTTCGAGGGGCTGAATGGCCTCCTCTTCTTCCTGCCTTTTAATCTGAACCACCTTGCCCATTTTGTCTTAAACAGGGGGTGATGGTAATAGAGAATGGCTGCACCAGAGGCACTGGGAGTGGAGGAGGTGTGGACTGGTAATTGGGATGGGACTACCTTGGCAATCCACATCCCTGGAGTCTCGCCACCATTCGTCATCACCTTCCCGGACAGCAGGAGTCTCGTTCTCCTCACCCATTTGATCAGACTCTCCTCCACCTCCGTTATTCCACTGTTGTCATTTACACCTCCTCTGGATCCATCTCCCGTTTCTTTCCTTGTTCCACTATCATCTCCTTTTGCCTTGTACCATCATCCTTTTGATGTTATTTAATCTCTCCTGCCTTCCACTCTATCACAGACCTTCCCTTTTGTTCTTTCCTCCTCTCTGGCTTCCCTGCCTCTGTACTCGCACAAAAGCCGTTACATGATGAGACATCACAGATCTGAAATGTTCTCTGTTGTGTGTCTCTCCCTCTCTCTCTCTCCACAGATGCTGACTGAAAATGCTGGAAATACTCAGCAGGGAGCGATGGAGGGAGTGGCGGTAAGGTCAAAAGGGAAGGTCTGTGACAGGATGGAAGGCAGGAGAGATGAAATGACAAAAGGGATGATGGTGGGACAAGTGAAGAACCAGGAGATGGGTCTCGAGGCAGTGGGAATGGGGAACAGTAGAATCATTACCAGTCCCTGCTGTGTGAAAAAAGGGGAGCAGTGTCGAGTCCAGAAGGCCATTGGAGCCACAGGAAGTGTTGGATGAAAATAGATCAAAGTCCATCGAGTTCACTATCTCCTATCCTGGTAATCACATGATACAATGAAATGGAGTCACTGTCCAATCACAGCGATCAGTCTCTTTCAATGAGCCGACAACAGACTGAGACATGACGTGAAGAAAATCTCCAGTGGGGGAGAGCTTTTGGGAATAATGGGTCCAAAGCCACCCGTTTCTCCCAAGCTCGCTCCACTCACTGCACATCAGTCTCCAATTACTCCCGGACTGTTTTCGAGAATGTCATTTTCTGAAAGAAATTGATGTATTTGCCTTGGAGTGAATCAATACTACCACTTCCGCCATCTCCCTCGGCAGCATGTTCCATAGATTGATGACTCGCACACTGAAATATTGGGCAGAATTTTATGGGCCCCCAGCGGATGGGATGGGATGGGAGGTGGGGGAGGGGGCCCATAAATTAGCGACAGAAGGCAGGGGACGGAGTTCCCATCGCCCTGCGATTACGTCGGGTGCGGCTAAAGTCAATGAGGCCCTGAACAGGCCACTGAATAGCCACTTGGGGTCTCTTCCCACCACTACTGGAACTATACTAGCAGTGTGGTGGGCCGCCGCCCTGTGGGGAGGTCGCAAAGTAAAATAAGGGGGCCTCCCTGCAGGCTTGGTGGGGATGAGGCGGGGGTGAGGCTCCTCCGTGGGTAATCTGTGGCCCACGGAGGACCCCCGGTGACAAAGGCCACCCCTTCGCAAACTCCCTCACTGCCCTCAATGACCACCCTCGCCTGGGCTTGCCAGACTCTCCCCAGCTACTCTGCCACAATTACTTGGGGTCCAGGGGTCCAACAATGGGCATGGTCCCAGCACTGGTTTGGTACGGGCAGTGGCCACAGCTCCCTCTGACTGACCAGCAGCTCTTGGACCAGGATCCCTGTCCTTCAGGGGACGGGGACCCTGAAGTTTCCCTGGCTTGCTGGGTCAGCTCAGTGATCTGCACAACATGGCACAAGATTGCGTGTAGTCCCAGACTAGGTGGTGACAACAGGTTCCCTTCCCTAAAGGGTATTCATGCCCCAGTTGAGTTGGTCCCAGACGGACTGAGTTTAAATTCACAAATTGCCACGATGGGAGTTGAGTTGTTAGTCTTGTATCCTAGCCATGACACAAGCACAGCCATAGGTGTCTGTCCTTTCAGAAGCAGCCATGTAGCCACCAATCAACAGCAGGAAGAATTCAGCTCCCAAGATCTATTTCCGCCAAATTCACAATGTATTTTTGTGATCAAATTTAGACAAAGGAGCTGTCAAGAGGAGGCAATCCTTCCATTGTTCTCAGTGAAAGTCAGCAAGAGGAGAAGGAAACAAGAGAAGACATTTGTTTTGGTTGAATTTGAAGATATTACACTGCTCCAATAGCAGGTCCAAGGGAACAAAGATCCTGCAATCCTCTCCGCTTTTCTGGAACTGTTTGCATCCTACAGCCTGATGCTTCCCTGGGTTTGTTCCTAAACTGTGATCAAACTCCTTTCCACCTACAGTTCCCAACTCTTACTGTGCAGCTTCATTGAAGATGTGATGGGATCACTGCGCACTGACACTGCGTACACAACATTGTGCTAACCAAGAGGCTCCTTTTGTTCAATCATCCTCATGAGCCATTGCTCCAGAATCTTCCATTTTCACGACCACTCACAGAGACTGCCATTGTGTTGTATTGAGGCCAGCAGCTGCAACTGACTCTTTAAGCCTCTGAATACCACGATTAACTTGTGTGGGTTTCACACTTAAAGTAAGGGACTAAGGTCCTGGGGAATAGACCATTCGCCCAATGTGGAGACAGAAAGTGTGTGCGTGACATATTACACACAGGGTGTGGTCACTCCTCAGCTATTGGGAGAAATTAAGGGTGATTTTAAACTAACCTGCCCATGAGGAAAGTGATGAGATTGAGAGAAGTGCAGGTTTTACATTCCACCTGAATTTACTATGCACTGAAGTCAGCGCACAGCAATATTGAGCAGAGTGTGGAAAACCAAGACTTCCACATGATATCATGAGTTTGGTTCAAAAATTACTCCCAACCATGAGTTTGATTTGGAACTCGTGAGGAGGCCACAGGATGACCAGACCTTACCAAGTGAATGCTGTGAATGTGCTGGGTCCTTTGCTGGGGAGCAGTACTGCGACTCCTCCTCAGCATACTGAGGGCCCTCTGCTCTGACCAGTTAAGTTGTAAAGTAGGCGGTGGTAGATCAGGTAGGCTGGATTTTCCGCTGCTGGACGCTGTTCCCTGGTGTCGCGGAAGATAGGCTGAAGTCTCGTCCCAATACAAGCATGATGAGAAATAGCAACAACAACTCAATGTCACAGTGTCTGGACACGACATTGTGCATTCCCGTTGACTGAACATGTAAACACAAACGACCTGTATTGAGTGTCTTGAACATAATAAAACATCCTAACGCGCTTCACAGGAGCAATTGCTGGACGAAATTCAACACTGAGACACACGAGGAGAAATCAGAACTGAGCTTCATCAGAAAGGTGGGTTTTCAAGAGCGTCTTAAAGGAGGAGAGTGAGCGAGAGAGGCAGAGAGGTTTTAGGAGGTTATTACAGAGTTTAGGGCCCAGGCAACTGAAGGCACGGCCGCCAATGGTGGAGTGATTATAATCACCCTTCTATCCCATTTATTGGAGTCGGATTTGGCAACACATTCTCAAGCTGGGAGGGCAATATATTAACTTGTCTTGACCACATCACCGTTTTCACAGAGAAGAGAGGACCGAACACAGCAGTTCGAGCCGCAGTTAAAATAAAAATAACCTCGGGATCCCCGTGTCATGAGGTTAATGGAATATGACCTACTCGTGTCACCGGCAACTGATGATCCCTGGGCAATGTTACTCGATCCGCTGTTTAAATCCACTTTCGGAGAAATTACACAATTAGACACAGACCCTGCTATTTGGTGAAGGTGTTGAGAATGATCGATGGTTTCTTTAAGAACTGCCTGACTTTAAGTTTCTATTGTGTCTTTTGGCACTGTGCTATTTTTAGCAACATAATTGATCATCATATTAAAGTCCTCCATTGACAGAAATCAAATGATGAATCATTGTGTTGGTCAGCCAGGAGTCACAGGCACGACACACTCTCATTTAAACACTCGTGCCTGTGCTGGCTCTTTGAAAGAGTTATCCAATTAGTCCTATTCTCCTGTCCTTTCCCCACATCACTGCAAGTTTTTCCCTTCCAAGTGTTTATCCGATTCCCTTTTGAAAGTTATTATTGAAGCTGCTTCAGTTAACACATTCCAAATCACGGCAACGTGCTGAGGAGAAAAGTTCTGCTCGTCGCCCCTCTGGATCTTTTATCAAGTATCTGAAATCTGTGCTCTTTGGTTATTGACTCTCCTGCCGGAGGAAACAGCTTCTGCCTCTTTACTCTGTTAAATCCCCTCGCAATTTTGAGCACGTGTAAAATCGCTCCTCAACCTGCACTGCTTGAAGGAGAATAATCCCAGCTTCTCTCTCTCTCTCTCTCTCTCTCTCTGTCTCTCTCTTTCTCTCTCTCTCCAGTTGAGAAACAAGTTGTCATTTTTTGCAATCGCACTGCTCACCTGTAGCTGAGCCCTGCTGGAAGGGGAAGCGAAGCTTCGTCAGTCCTCTCAGGTGGATGTAAAAGCTTCCACCGCACCATCTTGAAGGAGAGCAGGGGAGTCATCCCCAGTGTCTGGGCCGATATTTACCTCTCAACCAGGTATCACTGAAACACATTATTTGGCCCATTATCACATTGCTGTTTGTGAGATCTTGCTGTGCAGCCATCGGCTGTCATGTTTCCTACATTACGACAGTGAGTCCACTTCATAAAGTACTTCATTGGGTGTGAAGCGCTTCGGGAAGTCCTGAGGTTGTGAAAGTCGCTATAGAAATGCATGTTTTTATTTTCTAAGTCCTTCAAACTGAAGTGATGAGGGACAGGATCCAGTAACTTCAACATGACTGCATCTAGTTTCCACATCATCTGCTTTCAATAACTTCCTCCAGGTGATCATTCGACGGAGTATAAATTATTTTATTTACCATGCAAACATATGCTATAACCTTGAACTAGTGCTGAAAAAAATCATCAGACACAGAAGCTGCAACTGATTATGAAAGACAGCGTTTGACACTTGGAACTACCTCTCGACTTTGAATGTAGCTTCAAGCTGAAGGTCGATTGAGCTCCTAAAGTTCCTACGATTGACCCCCAGAGAGCCCTCACTCTGCCAATATAACCCTCGATATCTCCTTGAGGCAATGATGACTAATTATCCTGATATCTGCAAGTGAGTGTAATTATCACTGCCCACAACCACAGAATGAGACAGCGGAGAAAGGCGGCCACTCGGCCCATTGCTTCTGTGCACATCACAACGTCTAAGGCATTCTCCTGTGAATACCACGGGCATGTGAAATATATGTACTGACTTTCACTGAAATAAGAAAACTAGTTTTTTGTAAAATAGTCACCCATGGAAGCACATGCCTTAAACTTACCATCCCTCCACCCTCCCACAGAGCTTTGGGTACATTAATTAGAGTGGCAAAAGATGGAAAGTGACACTTGCACAAGGATTGGAGCTTGGAACACTCTTTGTTCAGCATTTACATGAACTAATTGGCCTCGCGAATTGGAAGGACAATTTCAAATTTGCAGATGACACCAAATTGGGGGATGCAGCTAAAACGGAGGAGGACTGCGACAAAATAGGGATTGATAATCTTGTAGAACTGACACGTAGTTGCTAAATTAGTTTCAAAAGAGTTAAGTATTAGGTGGTACATTTTGGTAGGAAGATTAAGGAGAACACATGCTCCTCGAGAAATGGGTATCGAAGAGCAGAGGGATCTGGGGATACAAATACACCAATCATGAAATTAGCGACTCAGGGTCGTAAGGCCATAAAACAAAAAAAACAAAGCCCAAGGGTTCATTTCTAGAGGGACAGAATTAAAAAAACAGGGAAGTCATGTCAAACCTTGGTAAGACCACACGTGGGCTACTGTGCGTAGTTCTGTTTTCCATATTATACGAAGGATATAGCGGCACTGGAGAAGGTGCATAAAAGCTTGACAAAAAATTTATGCCAGAACTGAGAGATTACAGTCATCAGAAAAGAATGAACAGGCTGCGGCACTTTTCTCCAAAAAACAGAAGGCTGAGGGGTGACCTGATTATTGATGAAAGATATGATTAGGTAGATGCAGAGAAGGTATTTGATCTTGTGCAGGAGGCCAGAACGAGGGGCCTTAAATATAAGATAGTTGCGAATAAATCCAATCGGGAATGCCAGAGAAACATCTTCAGGAAAATGAAAAATAAAAAACACTTCTTTTTCCCATGTCCCTATGACTTTTCTCCTGAGTCACTCGCAGCATTGTCGAGGAGATTACCCTTTAATTCCTTTGGAGATTCCAGGAAAATCCTGTCGAATTGTCAACTCTATTAACAAGATAGTGAAAAGCCTGGGAATGCATTTCAAATACAACGATAAGGCTCCGAGCAAATCACGGCTTCACAGCCACAGCTTCACAGCTGTAGTCTTTCTCAACTGGCTCACACTGGGCTCTCGGAGTCAGAGTTGAATTGTAATGATGCAAAGCAGAGGCAGCAGGAGCTCAAGAGTTCAATGTGCAGGTCATTTACAGTGCGGTGATATAAGGGCCGTCTGATTCCAGCACTCCCTGGAAAGGTTCGAATCACCCCAGGTCGAAGCATCAACCTGTCAGCTGACAGAGAACTTGGAGTATAATGAAGCTGTTTGAGATAGTTTGGGGCTTGTGGGGAGCAGGTTTGTTGCTGTCAGTTCTCAGACCTGCATTTTGAACATCACCTGGTGCCAGACTCCGAATGATGGTTGGAGAGAAGCTGTGATTCAGTCAAGGTCTGAAAGCAGACGATCTAAGGCCTGTGCTTTGGTCCCTGAATAATGTCTATCACAATGCACAGAGTCATTGTTCATTAGTTTCCATGGGGAGAGGTCTCCTTGGGAACACTTGCTGGTGGACACACTCACACACTCACTCACCTGTGAGGGAACCTCACCTGTGCATGTTCTCACACACATACACATGTACAAATGGATGTTTATCTGCACAGATGAGCACACATGCGTGTGTTCACACACACGCACAGTCAAGCACCCTTGTTCCAGTGTAAATAGTAGGTTTTCCATGAGCAGAGACAATTTTAAAAGGAAACGAGATATTGTAACAAAGGGTTAAACAAAGCAGAAGGCTCCAAGTGTGAAAAACTATCCTGCAGATTTTAACCATTCCTGCATCTTTCAACATCTATAGTGACGACGCCCAGCTGTACCTCTCCACCAGCTCTCTCAACCCCTCACTGCCAGTGTCTCAGCCTGCTTGTCCAATGTTCATTGAGCTGCAATGTCCTTCAGCTAAAATTAGAAAGACAAAAGCCATCATCTTTGGCCAACACCATCATCTCTGTGTCCTTGCCATTAATTTCATCCCCTTCCACAGACACCATCTCAGTTTGCTCCAGACAGTTCACAACCCTCACATCTGACTTTTACCTGAGTCTTTGGAATTCTCTTCCTCAAAAGGCGGTGGAAGCGGAGTCTTTGAATATGTTTAAGGCAGAGGGAGATAGATTTTTGATAAGCAAGGGGGGGGGGGAGGGGTGGAAGGTTATCGGGGGTAAGTGGAAATGTGGAGTCATCAGTTCAGCCATGAACTTACTGACGAGCGGAGCAGGCTTGAAGGGCCGAGTGGTCTACTCCTGCTCCTAATTCGTATGTTTGTACGTTCGTACTTGATCCGGAGGGGAATTTCCAAACATATTCCTCCATCACAAAGACCACCTATTTCCAGCTCCATGACATCACCCAGATCCCCATCTTCTTCTGGCACCCTTATCCATATCCTTGTTTACCTTCAGACTCCTCTACTCCAAAGCTTTTTCTTGGCTGGCTTTTCATGCTCCAAAAATGTCAGCTCATCAAGGAAGAAAGACTTGCATTCATATTGCCTTTCACAACCACAGATTGTCCCAAAGTGCTTTACAGCCAGTGAAGTACTTTGGAAGTGTAGTCATTGTTGTAATGTAGGAAACGTGGCAGCCAATTTGCGCTCAGCAAGATCCCACAAGCAGCAATTGATAATGACCAGACGACCTGTTTCCGTGATGTTGATTCAAGGATAAAGATTGGTCCGGGAACTGGGGAGAACTCCCCTGTTCTTCTTCAAAATAGTCAAACTGGATCTTGCACGTCCACCTGAGAGGGCAGAGGGGGCCTCGGTTTAAAGACTGACCTGAAAAACTGCACCTCGAGCAGCGCAGTGCTCCCTCAGCACTGCACTGGGAGTATCAGCTGTGATTTTTGTGCTCGATTCCTGGAGTGGGACTTGACCCTCCAACCAGAACTCCGCTGCCCATACCCTAACCTGCACCATGTTACACTCATCGCTGTCCTTGTTGATCAACATTGTCCCCTCGTCCTCTATGCCTCAAAGTTAAAATTCTCATCCTCTGGTTTAAATCCCTTCAATATCTTGCCCCTGCCTCCCTCTGTAACCTCTTCCAGCTCTACAACCCTCTGCCACAACTCTCTATTCCTCTAATGCTGGCTTTGAGTGCATTCTCCCCACTTCTCTATTGGCCTCCATGTGTTCAGTCTCAACCTTAAGAATTCCCTCCCTAAACCTCTCCGCCTCTTTCTCCACCTTTAAGATGTTCCTTAAAGCTGACCTCTCTGACCAAGCTTTCAGTCACTTATCTTAACAGCTCCGAATGTGGCTCAGTGTCAAATTCTATTTGATGATGCTCCTGTGAACCGACTTGAGAGGTTTTATTACACTGAAGGCGCTGTATAAATACAAGTTGTTGTTGCTCAGTTGCTGTACGCTTGAGCTACTGATTTTCTTGCTCTGGCCAGTGATGCTTCTGCGTTCGAGTCAACAGCTGTGCAACTCGCCGCTGGGACAGACCTGGCAGCAAATGCCAGGAGCAGCAGCAGCTGCTTTGCTGTCCCTCGGGCATCAAGAAGCAAAGCAGCCTCCCGCGATGGGTCTGTTGTCACTGGAGGCGCAGATGACAACTGAAGGTCAAACATTATGTGCATGTTCTGAGTCTAACGGGTTCCCAAAGACTAGATAAATAATTAATCTGATAGATCCAGCTCATTCGGTCCCAATACAGCATCATATCAAACCATCAAATGAGGAAAAACTGGAAGGATACACAGTCCTCTGAGAGATGGAGGAAAAACTGGAAGGATACACAGTCCTCTGAGAGATGGAACTAAAAGTTCTGGAACAGCTGTTGCAGTGGGGCCAGTTCCTACTGATAATCCTATTTGCTTTCAATTGTCCCATTCTCCCATCAATGGATTGATGGAAATAGGATGAGTCACCACAATATGTTGGGAGCGCTTTTCAAACTAATTAGTGGATTGAAGCTGTTGAGTCTGGCCTGGTTCCTGAAAGATTAGGAAGCTGTCACATTCATCTACATCCAGTTGCTTCTGCCGAACCTTCATTTGCATCTTTATTGGATGCTTTCAGAGCCACTGCATGTCTGTAAATAAAAATTAAACATGGGTGAACTGCAACAAATGTAAACAAGCACTGGAGTGGTTGCCGCTGGATATTTGAACATCATTTGCTTCCTCTCAAAACCCCAATTAGAGACATTATCTAATTCACAATGGCCTGTGCTCACTGGCCAAAACTATTGACAGAAGGTGAAAACAAAATCTTCAATAAAGGAATTGGAAGATTGTCGTCAAGGTTTTGGAAAGTATTACAGCAAGCAGAATCTGCTGGGCATGTTTGAAACCTGACGAGACCAACAAATACTTTCTCCTCAAAGATCAAACTTTATAATTGAAATGAGATGAAGTCGCACAAGGCTTCTTAAACCCAGGACTGTCATTGTAATTAAAATTATGCTGTGAGGATAGATAGGGAAAGAGATAAATGGAAAAAGAAAAGCTGGCTTTCCCTTCATATCTGTGTATTTAGTTTGCAAGCAGCTGCATTTACTCTTCATCTCCATGCTACTTCTTGACAGCATTGCAGTTACGTTGCTGGACTAGTAATTCAGAGGCCTGGACGAATGATACAGAGACATGAGTTCAAATCCCACCTCGGCAGCCAGGGAATTTAAAATTCAGTTGATTAAATACATTTGGAATTAAAAAGTTGCGTCAGCACTGGTGACCATGAATGTCCTTTAGGGAAGCAAGTCTGCCGTCCTTATCTGGTCTGGCTGAAATGTGACTCCAGACTGACAGCAATGTGGTTGACCCTTAAGTGCCCTCTGAAATGGATTAGCAAGTCACTCAGTTGTCGGCAACTCCCCACCACCTTCTCAAGGGCAGTTACTGAGGGACAATATATGCTGGCCTTGCCAGCGATGCCCATATCCCATGACTGCATAAAATAAACTGGCAAGGAGAGGGACAGAAGGGTGAAAAGGGAATGGGGTTTTTAAACTATACCTTCAGGACTCCTTTCTTAACCCAGTATGTTAGAATCCAACAAGACAGGAACCGCTGCTGGATTTAGTGCTGAAGAATGAACCAGAGCCAATAAGAGAAGCAATCAAAGGGGGACACCGAGGCAATAACGATCATAACATACTAAGGTTTAAAATAATAAGTGAGAAAGACATAAGACAGATAAAGGCTAAAGTAAAAGATTGGATAGAAGCTGATTTCGAGGGGATGAGAATGGAACGAGGGAAAATAAACTGGAAAAAGTGTCAAAAGACAAAGGGCAGTGGGAAATATTTGAAATGCTGAACAAAGTAGTTCAAGAGAAATATATTCCTCTCAAAACCAAAAACACCCTCACCAATAATGCAACCCCATGACTGAATAAAGAGAGAAGGGTAAAATTGAAGCTGAAGTAAAAAGCATTCACTGAGTACATGAACAAGAAAGGTTAGAATGACAAAAGGGAGTATGAAGAGATCAGGGAAGAAGTTAAAAACAATTGGGAAAGCAAAGTGGAATTATGAAATTCAGTGACCAAGGCAGATGTAAAAGAAATAGTAAAGAATTCGACTGACACTTAAATGACAAAAGAAAGATCAGGACAGGTGATAGGATCACTAAATTATGCACATGATAAACTCACAGGTAATCATCGCAAAATGGCAGAAATATCGAACAATTACTTTGCCTCGGTATTTGGAAGACCAACAAAGGTGTTCATGAGATTCGAAGAAGATATCTAAGAAGATATCAAAAAGGACAGAAAGAGGGGAGATAATTGATAAACTAATCAAACTTAGAGAGGATGAAACCCTTGGTCCAGATGGATTGCTTCAGTGCATATTAAAAGATAAGGAAGAGAAAGCAGAGGTGTTACTGCATATATACAACGATTCACTGGAAAAGGGAACAGTGCCAGAAGACTGGCAGTCAGCTAATGTTATTCCTACCACCAACGATAAGGTAGTTAGTTCGTACATTCCTGGACTTGTTGAAGTTAAACAGAGAAACAAAGAAAATCGGAGCAGGAGTAGGACATTCGGCCCTTCGAGCCTGCTCCACCATTCACTCCGATCATGGCTGATCATCCAACTCTGTAGCCTGTTCCCGCTTTCGCCCCATACCCTTTGATCTCTTTAGACCCAAGAGCTATATCTAACTCCTTTTTGAAAACATACAATGTTTTAGCCTCACCTGCTTTCTGTGGTAGCGAATTCCACAGGCTCACCACTCTCTGGGTGAAGAAATTTCTCCTCATCTCAGTCCTGAAAGGTTTACCCCGTATCATTAGACTATGACCCCTGGTTCTGGACTCCCCCACCATCGGGAACATCCTTCCTGCATCTACCATAGACCGTGAACATGAATGGCAGGAAAGGTAATGGAATCTTTACTCAAAGATTAGAGAGAGATACAGCACTGAAACAGGCCCTTCGGCCCACCGAGTCTGTGCCGAACATCAACCACCCATTTATACTAATCCTACACTAATCCCATATTCCTACCAAACATCCCCACCTGTCCCTATATTTCCCTACCACCTACCTATACTGGTGACAATTTATAATGGCCAATTTACCTATCAACCTGCAAGTCTTTTGGCTTGTGGGAGGAAACCGGAGCACCCGGAGAAAACCCACGCAGACACAGGGAGAACTCGCAAACTCCACACAGGCAGTACCCGGAATCGAACCCGGGTTCCTGGAGCTGTGAGGCTGCGGTGCTAACCACTGCGCCACTGTGCCGCCCAATGTAATAGAAAAACATGTGGAATCCAAAAACTTTATAAAGAGTAGTCAGCTTGGTTTTCAAAAGGGAAGATCATGCTGAACCAACCTTATTGAATTGGTTGAAGTAACAAAAAGAGTCCCGCAGTTGATGGAATTTCTTTGGATTTTCTAATTACCTTGATAAAGGTACCATGTAGTATACTCATGACTAAGGTCAGAACATGTGGAGTCAGGGGCTCGGTAGCAGAATGGACAGAAAGCAGAGAGTAGGGGTGAAGGGCAGCTTTTCAAACTGTTAAAAGGTGAGAGACGGTGTTCCACAGAGATTGGTTGCTGGTGCTGTTCACATTTTATATTTGTGATTGCGACTCAGAAATGCCAAGCATAATTAAAAAATTTGCAGACAACACCAAATTGGGAGGAGGTTGTCGTTAATACGGAGGAAGATTTGGGGCCAAATAAAAGAAGATTTTAATTTTGCAGAATGGGTGTTTAATTGGCAAATGGTTTTCAAGATTGCTAAGTGCGAGGTGGTGCACTTTGGAAGGAAGAACATGAATGCCACATCCTACTTGATAGAGGAGCAAAGGGGTCTTGGGGCACAGACACATGAACAACTCAAAGTAGTTACTCAGTTTTATAAGGCCATAAAAAGGCAAACCAAGCACTGAGGTTTATTTCTAAAAGGTTCGAATTGAAAAGCAGGGGGCGTCATGTTAAACTTCTATAGAACCTTGGTCAGCCCCTACTTGAAGTATTGTCCGAGTCGCCATATTATAAAAAGGGTATAGAGACACTGGGGAAGGTGCAATAAAAGATTAACAAGGATGATAGCAGAACTGAGAGGCTATACCTGCGAGGTAAGATGGAACAGTCTGGGACTCTTCTCTCGAAAATGACGTTGAATTCTGGCAAGAGTCCGGGAACACCTTTGGGCGATCTATTTTTTGGAGTCTCTCATGTCCTCAAGGTGTCCCTAAGTGTTTCACAGCCACTGAATTATTTTCGAAGTGCAATCACAGGGGTTGCGCAGACAAACCCAGCAGCCAATTTACCTATGGAAAGGTCCAAGAGGACAGAAAAATGAGCGCAGTTAATCTATTATTTTTTGGTGGTGTCGGTTGAGGGAGAATTTGCTCCTTGGATAGTGCCATGGAATCTTTTCCATCCACCTCAACAGGGTGCCTCAGTAGAGCACCTGATCTGAACGACGGCAGCTCTGACAATGCTGCACTCCTTTGATGCTGCACTGAAACATTAACCAGCAACTGAGCCAAAACGAACACTAGTGTACAATGCGGAGACAATTTCCATTATCAGAAAGCAAAGGGCCCATGGTGATGTGGTTTGAGATCTTACACAGTGTATCCTGGTTAAATAATCACCAGCACTCGAGTGATGTTTACTTTGTGATTGTTGACCTGTCACAGATCCAGATCCTTGCAATCATGTTGTTGTCAGCAGCCTCAAAGTACATTTATGATCAGCTCAGATTAGACTGTCAGGAACAAACAATGAAGCCTGCATTTTTGACATGTCACTCTGATATTGCAGTCACTCAGGAAGAACAAGCTGAACACATGGCTTGTGTGCTGGAACCAAAGACACAACACCGTCTTAGCTCACCTGCTCACTTTGGAGCAAAGCAAGTTAAGGGAAGGACTGCTGGAGACATTTCGAATTATCAGGGGTTTTGATAGAGCAAGTGGTGGGCGGGGGGGGGGCGGGGGGGTGGTGGTGCGGGAGAAGCTGCTTCCTCTGGCAAGTGGGTCAGTAACCAGGGGGGTTTCAGATTGAAAATAATTTTCAGAAGGCTGAGTGGGAAAATGAGGAGAAATCTCTCCACACCAAAGGGTTGTTATGATCTGCAGCAGGCTACCTGAAAGGGTGATGGAATCAGATTCCCGAGGAACTTTCAAAACACAAGTGGACATGAACTGGAGGAGAATTAATTTGCAGGGAAATGGGGAAAAAGATCGGTTGTGGGACTGAAATTGGACAGCTCTTTCAAAGAGCTGGTACAGACAAGATTGACTGAAAAGGCTTCCTTCTGTGGTGTAAGATTTCTGTGATTCAAACCATGTCCATCAATCAATCATTTCTAAATGTAAGAAAAAACCTTATACAGCACCTTTCACTCCCTTATGATTTTCCAAAGTGCTTCACAGCCAATGAAAGACTTCTGAAGTGTAGTCACTGTTGTAATCTGGGAAACGCAGCAGCCAAATTGCATACAACAAGATCCCATAAATAGCATTGTGACAATCATAGAATCGTAGGGTGGTTACATCACTGAAGGAGGCAATTCGGCCAGTCATGTTCATGCTGGCTTTCTGCAAGAACAACACAGCTAATCCCACTCCCCTACCTTTTCCCCATAACCCTGCAAATTTTTCCCTTCCAGTGTTTATCCAATTCTCTTTTGAAAGCCATGATTGAATCTGCTTCCACCATACTCTCAGGTAGTGCTTTCCAGATCCTAACCATGATTACTGTTGGGTTCTTTCGCCAATCATCTGAAATCAGTGTCCTCTGATTTTCAACCCTTACAACAATGGAAACAGTTTTGCTCTATTTACTCTGTCTAAACTCATCATGATTTTGAACAGCTCAATCAAATCTCCCCTCAACTTTCCCACCCCGAAGCAGAACAACTCCACATCCAATAATCATTGAGCTGTTTCAGGGATAAATATTGGGATACTGACTGAGGAGAATTTCCTGGTCTTCTTCCACGTAGGGCCATGGGATCTTTTACAGCCACCTGAGGGGCCTTGGTTTAACATCTCATTCGAAAAACAGCACTTGCAGCAGTGAAGCCCTCCCTCAGTCCTGCACTGCAAGTGTCAGACTAGATTTTGTGCTCAAGCGGACAAGACACAATGGGCTCAATGGCCTCCTTCTGTGCTGTAAATGACTCTAGGTCTCTGGAGTTGGAAAAAAGCAACTACTTCAAATCATATATTAAAAACGACATAAATTCTCCTCTCCCCTTCCTTTTATTGACTACTATCGGTCTCTTGTTCATTTGAGCTGTTGTCTTACATTCAACAAGTAAGCTTATATGGCATTGTCATTGACTTGCTCATGGCTATCGAGTGGGCAGAGCTTAATTGGTACAGCCAAGTCTTTGCCCTGTCTGCATGATAACTATTTCTTGGAACAGACAGTAGAGAAATCGAGGCTCTTATTTCAACAAAGGAGGTTGAGAGAAGATCGCTACAGAGGGGTTTTAGTCAGGTAAAGCAGCAAAAAAAATCATTTCTACTGGTTAATCAATCAGTAAATAAATGGCATAGATTTAAGATCAATAGAAGAATGTTGAGATTTTATTATCTTTTCATGCAGAGGGTTGTTGAGACTGTCCCATCAGAAGAAGTGGGGAAAATAGAATCCGCAATGGCTTTAAAAAGGAAAGTGAATTATTTGACATTTTTCTTTCCTGATGATTTCAGCAAAGGACAAGGGGAATGGGACTAAGGAGGCTCCTTTCAGAGAGTGGACACAGGCACAATGGCCTCAACCCATGCTGTAAAATTCCACAATTTAATATCTCCATCCATTGAGGTATAAATTCAATTTCATATTAGGGACTCCAGCAACAGCCAGCATTATCGTCAACCAGCCATTTGTGGCCACGGCACTAATGGAAAGATTCAGAGGCAGTGAGAAGGTTCCAGGAAAGAGTTGTGACAATGATGGGCCCAATCAGCCCCAAGCTCTCAGTATAATATTTGTACTGACCTGCATCACCTGCAAAATATAACAGCAATTCAGAGGCATGGTGCTGAAAACAGGCTGGGCAAATGTCAGCAGAGTGCAGAAATGTATTTGTCAATTGATTTCAACAGGTTAACCTTGGTCAAAAGAGCAGACAAAGAGATTTCAAACAAACAACATTGACCGGCTCATCATTATTATTGCACATAACAATCTGGACATGATGCCAATACTCTCAGGGAGCTTTCACCTTCTGTTTTCTGCTTTCATTCTTTTGCTCGACAGGTTGACTGTTGGGAGTGGAAGGCTTCCAGCAACCACAACCAAATTGCATTTACATAGCGTCTTTATGGCGGGCAGCCATAAAGGCGGGGCTAAAGTGTGGCGAGTCGAAGAGACTTAACAGTTGGCAGGAAAAAAGACAGAGACGCGAGGGGAGAGCCAACTGTGTAACAGCCCTGGCAAACAAATTTTATCTGCAGCACCTGTGGAAGAGTCTGTCACTCTGGAATTGGCCTTTATAGCCACTCCAGGCGCTGCTCCACACACCACTGACCACCTCCAGGCGCTTACCCATTGTCTCTCGAGACAAGGATGCCAAAGAAGAATAGCGTCTTTAACATTGTAAAGGGGCCAGGGCACATCACAAGAGTGTAAACCAAACAAAATTTGACACTGAGCCACATTAGGGGATGTTAGGGCAGATGACCAAAATCTTGTCAAAGAGGTAGGCTTCAAGGAGTGTCTTGAAGGAAGAGAGAGGAAGTAGAGAGACAGAAAGGTTCAGGGAAGGACCAGAGTTTAAGGTCTCAGCCGCTGAAGGCATGGCCACCAATGGGGGAGCGAAGAAAACTGGGGCTGCACACAAGCCCAGAATTGAAGTTCAGCTGTTAACTAAGTGATTTGACGGCACTGAGCTTGTAAAATCTCTCCACATCCCCTTCTGCTGCAGACACTACAGCTGTTACATGCGAGCAGACAGAAATAGCTAGAGCCCTGAGGCTACTTAGCCACCTACCCTCCCCCCACACACCACCCCCACCCCCCCCACCCCCGCCCGCTACTCCACTCTTCTTCAGCGAGTTACAAGGCAAGAGCTGAACTAGGTCCGAATCAACACTGCTAACAATCTCAGGCACTTCCTTTCAATGATTTCTACTGGGACAAACTGATTAGGAAAATGCCTCGGCTACCCAGAAAAGCCAGGATAAAGCAGTCAGGGATACACATTATCCCTGACTGGAATATCCCTGCTGCACTTCAGAGTGGAAATAAATACAACTTGTGTCACAGCTTCACCAACAAAGAGTAACAGGGCAGCAGCATGTCACAAAACCTGATGTGGGATATCTTCAGAGGAAATGGGAGATATTATCGATCAATGGGAGATCTTTTACAGGGAAACGGTGGGTCTTTATGGGAAAAAAATGAAAGCCTTCTTCGAGCAGAAAGAAATTTGTGGAAGACATTTGCCATTTTTGCCCTCGCCCAGATAATATTCAGTTCAAGATAATGGGGTTAATATCTTGCAAAAAGAGTGCTAATAGACACTGAACAAAAACACATTACCCAGTGTCCTGTCGATAGAACAGATGCTGTTCGTTAACAGGGTTGATCGATCACCCCTGTTTGCTGACCTACACTGGCTCTCAGTCTGGAAATGGATCAATTTTAAAATTCTCATCCTTGTTTTGTCAAATCCCTCCACGGCCTGGCACCTCCCTATCTCTGCAACCCTCCGAGATATCTGCACTTCTTCTTGGCACCCCTGATTTTAATCACTCCACCATTGGCAGCCATGTCTTCAGCTGCCTGGGCCCTAAGCAAAGCAATTCCCTCCCGAAACCTCTCCACCTCTTCGTCCTCCTTTAATGCACTCCTTGAAACCTATCTCTTTGACCAAGCTACTGGTCACCTGCCGGAATATCTTGTATGTGGCCTGGGGACAAATTTGGCCTCATAATGCGTCTGTGAGCCCCTTGGGCAATTTTACCAGCTTAAAGTTGCTGTATAACTTGATCTGAGACTCGTCTTCGAAACTTAAATAAGGGAAATTTTGAGGGCATGAAAGCAGAGCTAGCTAAAGTGAACTGGCAAAGCAGGTTAATTTATTTAGAGATACAGCACTGAAACAGGCCCTTCGGCACACCGCGTCTGTGCCGACCATCAACCAGCCATTTATACTAATCCTACACTAATCCCATCTCCGTACCACATCCCAACTGTCCCTATATTCCCCTACCACCTACCTGCACTAGGGGCAATTTAGAACGGCCAATTTACCTATCAACCTGCAAGTCTTTGGCTGTGGGAGGAAACCGGAGCACCCGGCGAAAACCCACACAGACAGGGAGAACTTGCAAACTCCACACAGGCAGTACCCAGAATTAAACCCGGGTCGCTGGAGCTGTGAGGCTGCGGTGCTAACCACTGCGCCACTGTGGGATAGGTCAATGGAGATGCAGTGGCAGACATTTAAGGGGATATTTCAGAATACACAGAATAGATACATTCCAACAAGAAAGAAAAATTCCAGGGGTGGGACCCACCATCCGTGGTTCACTAAAAAAGTTAAAGATAGTATTGAACTGAAAGAAAAAGGATATAATTGCACAAAGATGGGAGGCAGGTCAGAAGATCGGACAGAATATAAAAAACAGCAAAGAATGACGAAAAGATTAATAAGGAAGGAAAAATTAGAGTACGAGAGAAAGCTAGCTGGAATATAAAAACAGGTAGTAAGAGTTTCTCTAGATATTTAAAAAAGAAAAGAGTTAACAAAATGAGTGTTGGTCCGATAGAAAGTGAGTCTGAGGAATTAAGAATAGAAAATAAGGAGATGGAAGATGAATTGAACAGGTACTTTGCATTGGTCTTCATTATAGAGGATACAAGTAACATCCCAGAAATATCTGTAAATCAGGAAATGGAAGGGAGGGAGGGACTCAAGAAAATTACAGTCACCAGGGAAGTAGTACTGAGCAAATTTTTTTTTATTCGTTTGGGGGATTTGGGTGTCGCTGGCTACGCCAGCATTTATTGCCCATCTGCATCTGTATTGTCCTATCCCTTAACTTAATTTGCCAGTTCACTTCAGCTAGCTCTGCTTTCATCCTGCATTATTGCCCTTACTTAAGTTCAGACTATTAGTTTTTGAGCAAGTTATACAGCAACGTTAAAGTAGTAAAATGGCCCAAGGCACTCACAGAAGCATTATGAGGCAAAATTTGAGCTGCCTTCTTAAACCACTGTAGTCATTGGGGTGTAGGAACAGCAACAGTGTTAAGAGGAAGGGAGTTCCAGGATTTTGACCCAATGACAGTGAAGGAACGGATGGTGTGTGACTTGGAGGGGAACTTGCAGGTGGTGGTGTTGCCATGCGTTGCTGCCCTTGTCCTTCCAGGTGGTAGAGGTCACAGGTTTGGAAGGTGCTGTCGAAGAAGCCTTGGTGCGTTGCTGCAGTACAAATGTGTAGATGGTACACACTGCTGCCACTGTGCGCGGTGGTGGAATGTGTGGGATGGGGAGCCAATCAAGTGGGCTGCTTTGTCCTGGATGGTGTTGAGCTTCTTGAGTGTTGTTGGAGCTGCACTCATCCAGGCAAGTGGAGAGTATTCCATCACACTCCTGACTTGTGCCTTGTGGATGGTGGACAGGTTTTGGGGAGTCAGGAGGTGAGTTACTCGCCTCAGGATTCCTAGTCTTTGACCTACTCTTGTAGCCACAGTATTTATATGGCTACTCCAGTTCAGTTTCTGGTCAATGGTAACCCCCAGGATGTTGATAGTGGGGGATTCAGTGATGGTAATGCCGTTGAATGTCAAGGGGAGATGGTTGGATTCTCTCTTGTTGGAGATGGTCATTGCCTGGCACTTGTGTGGTGCGAATGATACTTGCCACTTATCAGCCCAAGCCTGGATGTTGTCCAGGTCTTGCTGCATATGGACACGAGCTGTTTCAGTATCCGAGGAGTCGCGAATGGTGCAGAACATTGTGCAATCATCATCCCCACTTCTGACCTTATGATGGAGGGAAGGTCATTGATGAAGCAGTTGAAGATGGTTGGGCCTAGGACACTACCCTGAGGAACTCCTGCAGTAGATGCCCTGGGACTGAGATGATTGACCACCAACAACCACAACCATCTTCCTTTGTGCTAGGTATGACTGCAGCCTATGGTGACTTTTCCTCCTGATTCCCATTGACTCCAGTTTTGCGAGGGGTCCTTGATGCCATACTCGATCAAATGCTGCCTTGATTTCAAGGGCAGTCACTCTCACCTCACCTCTGGAATTCAGCTCTTTTGTCCATGTTTGAACCAAGGCTGGAATGAGGTCAGGAGCTGAGTGACCCTGGCGGAACCCAAACTGAGTGACATTGAGCAGATTGTTGCTGAGCAAGTGCTGCGTGATGGCACTGTCGATGACACCTTCCATCACTTTACTGATGATCGAGACTAGACTGATGGGGCAGTAATTGGCTGGGTTGGACTTGTCCTATTTTTTGTGTACAGGACATACCTGGGCAATTTTCCACATTGCCGGGTTGATGCCAGTATTGTAGCTGTACTGGAACAGCTTGGCGAGGGGCGCAGCTAGTTCTGGAGCACAGGTCTTTCGCACTATTGTCGGAATGTAACTCCTGTATTCAAAAAGGGAGACAAAAAGCAGGAAACTAATGGGCCAGTTAGCTTAAGGGAAATGTCTCAGGGTAAATGTTCGAAGGTATTATTCAAGACGTTACAACAGGACACTTAGAAAAATTCAAGGTAATCCAATGCTGTGGATAAAGGTGAACCAGTGGATGCAGTCTACTTAGATTTCCAGAAGGTATTTGATAAGGTGCCACATCAAAGGTTATTGCGGAAAATAAAAGCTCTTCATGTAAGGGGTAACATATTGCCATAGATAGAAGATTGGTTAGCTAACAGGAAACAGAGAGTAGGCATAAATGGGTAATTTTCTAGTTGGCAAGATGTAACAAGTGGAGAACCACAAGGATCAGTCCAGGAACCTCAAAATTTAACAATTTATATAAATGACTTCGATCAAGGGACCAAAGGTATGGTTGCTAAATTTGCTGATCACACAAAGATAAGGAGGAAAGCAAGTTGTGAAGAGGACATAAGGAGGCTACTTAGGGAGATAGATAGGTTAAATGGGAAAAGATCTGGCAAATGGAGTATAATGTGGGAAAGTGGGCAATTGTCCATTTTGGCAGGAAGAATAAAAAAGAAGCACATTACCTAAATGGTGAGAGATTGCAGAGCTCTGAGATGCAGAGGGATCTGGGTGTCCTTGTGCGTGAATCGCAAAAGGTTTGTATGCAGGTACAGCACGTAATTAGGAAAGCTAATAGAATGTTATCGTTTATCGCGAGGGGAATTGAATACAAAAGTAGGGAGGTTATGCTTCAGCTATACAGGGCATTGGTGAGACCACACCTGGAGTACTGTGTACAGTATTGGTCTCCTTATTTAAGGAAGGATTTAAATGCATTGGAAGCAGTTCAAAGAAGGTTTACCGGACTAATACCTGGAATGTTTTATGAGGAAAGATTGGACAGGCTAGGCTTGTATCCTCTGGAGTTTAGAAGAGTAAGAGGTGACTTGATTGAAACATATAAGATCCTAAGGAGTCTTAACAGGATACATGTGGAAAGGATGTTTCCCCTTGTGGGAAAATGTAGAACTAGGGGTCACTGTTTAAAAATAATGGGTCGCCCATTTAAGACAGAGATAAGGAGAAATTTTTTCTCTCAGAGAGCTGTGAGTTTTTGAAACTCTCTTCCTCAAAAGGCAGTGGAAGCAGAGTCTTTGAAGATTTTCAATGCAGAGGTAGATAGATTCTTGATAAGCAAGGGTGTGAAAGGTTATCGGGGTGAAGGTGGGAATGTGGATTGAGATTACAATCAGATCAGCCATGATCCTGTTGAATGGCGGAGCAGGCTCGAGGGGCCGAGTGGCCTACTCATGCTCCTAATTCGTTTGTTTATATGTATAATTGCAAGCTGTTCTGTGACTGCTGAAGTACCTTCTTCAACCTCTCTTAAAAATTTATTTGTCCTCTTTCTGGACCCTGAAGTAAAGGCCTGCTCGGGTCTGCAAACGAGACCTGACCCGAGCCCAACAGAACCCCATCCCGACCCTGAGCCCGACCCGGTCCGAGTCCTTCCATTTGTTCCCGCACCCGACCCGACCCGACCTGACCATCAGTTAACCTACCTTCCGTTTTTCACTTTGTTCCTGACCTGCACGAGCTTAAAATAACTGTTACAAAACCACCTTTAAAGTCCAAAAAGTAAATTAACATTAGAGTCACTTACCCGAGGTGGTGAGAGAGCGTGCCCGATCCAGCCCGACCCGACCCGAGTCCGAATGCTGGACACAGAAGTGCGACCCGACCCAAGCCGGACCCAACACATGTCGTCGGGTCCCGTCGGGTTTGGGTCGGGTCGGGTCGCAGGCCTTTACCCTGAAGCCTCCTTCTCAATAGTTTCAATTCAGTCCCTCGTGGAAAGTGCCAAGTGAACCCAGGTCACTGTCTATTTCTGGTAAAGTCGAAGCTTATTGTTTGATTGTGAACCTTGCTGCAGTTTGGGTCGGAGGTCAGGACCTGAAACGTGTAATTCCCCTGGCTTTGGGCTATTAAAATGAAGAAGCTTCTCTTAATAGACATGGAGCTGTGGCAATTTGTGCATCAACAACAAGCCTGCCTTGCAAAAGTGAGTGAGTGAAGCTTGATTGCTCGGCGCTGCTTCTGTGACGATTAATATTTAATTGCATTTCTCATTACATTCCTTTTTCAGAACATAAGCACTTAAGAAATATGAGTCGGCCATTCAGCCCTTCGAGCCTGCTCCGTCATTCAATGAAATCATGCCTGATCTCCTTCAACACCATTTTCCAGCACTATCTCCGTATCGCCCGATGTTATTAATGTGTTGAAATCTCTTGTGATTTCACTGTAGCTCACATCACCTCAAAGCTGATCAATCCATTCACACGTGTACATCTGCTGTCAAATGGAAAAGGTCTGTCTGCAGGGACCCTGCCTGAAAGGATCGCTCCTTGTATTTCTACATGAGGTTTGAATTTGTAGCTTTCTTGTAACGCTGCACAATTACAGCTGCAAATAAGTCACAATTAACCACTTGTTTTGCACTATCATCTCTTATTTCCAGGTTTAAATTTTGCTCTCTTGACATTTATTTGAGGAGGTTTCACCAGGATGTTAGCAGGGATGAAGGGACTTAAGTTGTGTGGAGAAGTTGGAAAAGTTAGAACTGGTCTCCCTGGGATAGAGAAAACTAAGAGTGACCTCGTCGAGGTTTACAAGATGATGAGAGGTTTTATTAGAGCAGATAGGGAAAAACTAATCCCACTGACGAGTGGGTCAATAAGCAAAGGTTATCAATTTAAAATCATCGGCAACAGATCTAGAAAGGAGATGAAGAGTAACTTTTTTGGGACCTCTTTGCAAGGAATGTCAACGTCATCCAGATTAGTTTGTAAACTTTCAGCGATGGGTGTCAACTTCGAAACATAGTGCACGGGGCAATTTTTCTCTCACTGGCTGAAATCGTGTCCTCGTCTATGTGCAGTGACATCGTAAATATGTTCTGAAAGAATATGCCTCAATTTCTTTTGGCAAGAATGCTGATCAGCGCAGTCCCTCCCTTCCTGTTGTTTCACTCCCCCATGAAGTGTGTGAGTTAAACATTCAGACAAAAACCCTTTGGCATTGCATCAAATTAAGTAAGAGCCAAGGTGCAAGGGAAAAGATGACACTCAGGCTTTCATTGACTGAACACTGCAGAGTGAGAAAATATTAAATTGGGAAAAAGCAGATTTGTTTGAATTACACTGGATAATTTGTGTGGAGTCATTCATTCACATTTGAAGCCAATCCTTCTGCTGTGGCTTAGTGTTAAATTTTTTTGATCACGTTTTACTATGGTAAAGGTGCGATATAAATGCAAGTTGTTGTTCAGAATGTAAATCTGGACAACAGGATCGTAGTGCCTCTTTCATAACTCTGGAGTTTTTGCCTCCATTCAAGTAGCTGGGGACCAGACCAGGTATTAATCAGTGGATGAAGAGGTACTGTCTGACATCAGTCCTGAACTTGTCTTTTACTAGTTCAGGAAACCAAAGAAAGAACTTGCATTTATATAGCGTCTTTCACATCCTCGGAGTGTGCCTAAGTACTTTGCAACCAATGAATTCCTTTCCAAGTCATGGCAGCAAATGTGGCAGCAAGTCTATGCACAGCAAGATCCCACAAATAACAATCAGCTACATGACCAGATACTGTGCTTCATTGGCATTGGTTAGCATATAACTTGGTCTGAGAACCAGAACACACATACATCTGAATATATGAACATACGAATTAGGAGCAGGAGTAGGCCACTCGGCCCTTTGAGCCTGTTCTGCCATTCAATAAGTTCATGCCTGAACTGACATTTCTACCTACCCCCGATAACCTTCCATCCCCTTGCTTATCAAGAATCTATCTACCGCTGCCTTAAAAATATTCAAAGACTCTGCTTCTACCGCCTTTTGAGGAAGAGAATTCCAAAGACTCACGACCCTCTGCGAGAAAACATTTCTCCTCATCCCTCTCTTAAATGGGCGACCCTTTATTTTTAAACAGTGAACCCTAGTTCTAGATTCTCCCTCAAGAGGAAACATCCTTTCCACATCCACCCTGTCAAGACCCCTCAGGATCTTATATGTTTCAATCAAGTCGCCTCTTACTCTTCTAAATTCCAGCAGATACAAGCTGAGCCTGTCCAATCTTTCCTTGCAAGACAGCCCGCCCATTCCAGCTATGAGTCCAGTAAACTTTCTCTGTACTGCCTCCAACACATTTACATCCTTCCTTAATTAAGGAGACCATTACTGTACACAGTACTCCAGATGTGGTCTCACCAAAGCCTTGTGTAGCTGAAGCATAACCTCCCTACTTTTCTATTCAATTCCCCTCACAATAAACGATAACATTCTATTCACTTTCCTGATTACGTGCTGTACCTGCAGAAGAGCCCTCACTCCTCTTTGTACCAATGTCTACTTGTCCTGCTGTATGACTTAACTTGAAGAAGTGCTCCAGATTAACTTTGATTTCATAAAGTGTCTCAAACACCCCATTCGTGCATTTCCTTCTCGAACCTGAATCATGTGACTCTTCCTAAATTTTCCTCATAGCTGAGTGTGGACTCACCTGAAATGTCACAAAAACCTCAAGGGGATTGGTTAGATAGGATTCTGAAACAGCATTGGCTGCAACTGATCAAGTTATTTTCCTGTGAGTCCTCCACAACTTTAACCAAATGACCAATTCCATTATTTTGACCAATACTCATGTGGAACTCATAGGCTTGGAGCTACCCAAATTTGCCTGTTTTGAAAACAGGTATCATGTTGGCTTGTTTCCGATCCAGTGGGACCTTCTCTGTATTCAATCATGATAACTGTCAGTCGATGTCCCCACTTTGGTATTTACCCCCTCCTCACAGTCTCTGGGAATTTATTGACCTCAAGACTGTTTGGGACCTCTTTGCAAGCAATGTTAAAGTTACATACAGATTGACATAGAAAGCTCCATTGACGGGTGTCAGCTTCTAAATTTAGTACATGGTGCAATCTTAATCACAAAGAACATGCTTCAATATTTTGCCAAGAATGCTGATCAGGGCAGGCCCTCTCTCCCCATCGTTTCACTTCTCCATGAAGTGTGTGAGTTAAACATTCAGACAAACACCTTTCGGAACAATATCAAATTAACTAAAAGCCAAGGTGCGAGGGAAGAGATGAAACCCAGGCTTTCATTGACTGAACACCGCAAAGTGAGAAAATATTAAAATTGTAAAAGCAGATTTGCTTTTATTACACTGGAGAATTTGGGTATTGTTATGAATTCGTGTTTGAAGGCATAAATTTGTCATCTGTTGAGACTCACAAACAGATGTTATGATTGTTTAAAGCAGTGATTATGAAGTATACTGATGCTTGTGAAAGTGTAAATATTCTCACAATCTTCCTTTGAACATTATTGGAACTTAGGACTCAGGACAGAGCAGTCTTGCTAGCATACGAGCATGTCTCCCTCTGCATGGAGAAGTGGATTGCAAGCCTTCAGTTCACACAGTGGTTATGTTACTGGACTAGTCATCCAGAGGTCTGGGCAAATGATCTGGAGACACAGGTTCAAAATCCCATCTGTGGAATTTAAAATGTGAAATGATGATGACCATGAAACTATTACATTGTCATAAGAAACCATCTGGCTCAATGCTGCTCCAATCTATCTGACTCCAGACTAACAGCAATCTGGTAACTCTGAAATGGCCCAACAAGCCACACAGTTGAATTAAACCACTAATGAAAACATGAATAACAATAAAACCGGAAGGGCCTCATGCATCGACCTTGGTACCGAAAACCACAAAGAGACACCCTTCCCAGTTGACCCTGCAAAGTCCTTCTCACTAATATCTGGGAACTTGGGCCAAAATTGGGAGAGCTGTCCAGAGACTAGTCAAGGAACAACCTGACATAGTCATACTCATCGAAATATACCTTACAGACAATGTCCCATACCCCTCCATCACCATCCCTGGGTATGCCCTGTCCCACCGGCAGGACAGACCCACCAGAGGTGGTGGCACAGTGGTATACTGACGGGAGGGAGTGCCCCTGGGAGTCCTCAACGTTGACTCCGGACCCCATGAAGTCTCATGGTATCAGATCAAACATGGGCAACGAAACCGCCTGCTGATTACCACCTACCACCCTCCCCTCAGCTGATGAATCAGTGCTTCTCCATGTTGAACACCACTTGGAAGAAGCAGTGAAGGTAGCAAAGCCACAGAATGTACTCTGGGTGGGCGACTTCAATGTCCATCACAAAGAGTGACTCAGTAGTATTTCCCTTCATGGTCTGTTCAGCTCCATCCATCAAAGAGGTGAGGGGAAGACTTAATTGCGGCTTTCAAAATGATGTGTGGTTTTGATAGAGTAGCTGAGTAAGAACTGTTTCCACTGGCAGGAGCGTCAGTAACCAGAGGACACAGATTTAAAATAATAAAACCAGCGGGGAGAGCAGGAGAATTTTTTTCCACAGCGAGTTGTTGCGATCTGGAATGCGCTGCCTGAAAGGGCGGTGGAAGCAGATTCAAAAGTAACTTTCAAAAGGGAATTGGCGTGACGCTTCAAAAGATAAATTTTCAGGGCGACAGGGAAAGAGCAGGGAAGTGGAATTAATTGAATAGCTTTTCCCAGAGAGCCAGCACAGGTACGATAGGCCAAATGACCTCTGTCTGTGATCTCTGATTCGAAGGAGTATGCACTCATTTTGTCTGTGGGAATTTACAATATCTACCATAATGGACTTCATTTCCTGCATTTTGTACCTAATTGAATTCCCTTTTCCTTACATTATCAAAGAGATTGATACCACTGTGAACGATATCAAAACAGAATCGATTAACACGTTACAATGAAATGTTATCCACTACTTTAAGAAAGTCATGAACCCTCTTCGTAGGGGACAACTAATCTGCTTCTGCTGCTGGAGGGATATAGTGTATAAAGTTTGATGAAAATCAAGAGTCACACAAGAGTTAACCCTCGAGATTTCACTATTTATTGATTCTGCATTATTTTCTTCATCGGGCGAGAAAGTAGACAAAGGAACTGTCCTCGGTTTCTTCTTTCTCTTCCATTAAACTGGACACATTGAATAAATTGTGCAGAGCAAATACATGGCTCGTGGTATCCCAGTCGGTTCACGTACTTGTAATCTTTGTCCACTCTTTTCAATAAAAGACTTAAACCAATTCAAATGGAACAAAATTGAGCGTATAACTGATTTCTCAAGCCAAGGGCTGTTCGAACATAGACTGCTTTACTCCGAGCGGCTACTCAGGCAAAGACTGGAACAGCCTCTGAAAGGCAATTCAAAAAGTATTTGAAAAGGAAAAGGCATGAAAGGATGCAGGGGAATAACAGGGCAGTGGGATGGTGTGGATTGCTCCACTTGAAGAGCTAGTACAAGCACGGGACTGAACGGCCTCCTCCTGTGCTGTTCTTTTCCGATGAACTCACACTGTGCAATGTTTCTCTGTGCTGGGAATCTCATCTTTGAATCAAGGAATGAATGGAACTCAGCCCTCTGAGTTATAACAATGAGCAGCAAACAGAAAAAATGGTCTTAGGTTTACAGAGCACAGGGTTACAGGATCCAACTTCATGACAGGTTTTGCTTATTTTGGCATCAATATTTCTGATAAATGGAGTGCTTCAGACACAACCCTAACAACAGTGTTGGCTTCTAGCCTTGGGTTCAGGAGGTCAAAGGGTGACCTCATTGAGGTTTTCAAGATGATGATAAGAATTGATAGGGTAGATTGAGAAAAACTACTTCTACTGGTAGGGGAGTCCAGAACCAGGGGCCATAACCGAAAATTAGAGGCAGGCCATTTAGGGTTGATGTCAGGAAACACTTCTTCACACAAAGGTAGTGGAAATCTGGACCTGTCTCCCACAAAAGGCTGTCGCAGCTGGGGGTCAATTGTAAATTTCAAAACTGTGATTGATAAAATTTTGTTGGGTTAGGGTATTAAGGGTTAAGGAATTAAGGCAGGTATCTGGAGTTAAGAATCAGGTCAGCCATGATCCAACTGAATGATGGAACAGGCTCGAGGGGCTGAATGGACTCCTCCTGTTCCATATGGCTCGGTTTTGCATTCGACCAAGAAAAACAAGGTGGAACATACTCGGGGGAGGAGCTGACAGCCTAGAAATGACAAGTTTGCATTTATATGTTGTGTCTTTTGACAATGAATGCCCCAAGGCACTTCTGAAATAGGCATCAAGGCCAGATAGTGCAGTAACTGAAAGCTTGATCATGGGGATGGTTTGTGAGCAGGTTTTTTTTTTGAAATCACAGAATCAGAGAATTGTTACAGCACAGAAGGAGGCCATTCGGCCCATCGTGTCCGCACTGGCTCTCTGAGCAATTCACATCATGCCATTCCCCTGCCTTCTCCCTGTAACCCTTTTCAGATAACAGTCGAATTCCCTTTTGACAACCTCTATTGAACCTGCCTCCACCACACACTCGGGCAGTGCATTCCCGATTCTAACCATTCGCTGTGTGAACAAGCTTTTCCTCATGTCGCTTTTGCTTCTTTTGCCAATCACTTCAAATCAATTATTTCACGAGTGGGAACAGTTTGTCCCTGTCCACTCCGTCCAGACCCTTCATGATCTTGAATACCTCTATCAAATCACCTCTCAGCCTTCTCTTCTCCAAGGAAAACAGTCAAAGTTGTAACAGGAAATGCTGCAGACAATTTGTGCACAGCAAGCTTCCATAAACAGCAATGTGATGATGACCAGATAATCTGATTTTAGTGAGAGTTGAAGGGTAAATACTATCCCAGGACACTGGGGAAAACTAAGATAGTGGCCGTAGGATTTTTAATGATCACGTGAGAGAGCAGATGGGTTAACATCTCATCCAGAAGAAAACGCTTCTGACAGTGCAGCACTCCCTTAAAACTGCATTGAAAGTGACAGCCTAGATTTTGTTATCCTGAAGTCTCTGGAGTGGAATTTGAATGCAGGACATTCTGATTGAGGATCATTATAATGGTGGTGGAAAATCACTCTGTGCATCACCCCTCCTCACCTTCCATCCCACCATTGGGTCATCCGAAGGTCATGAAAGGTACTTTCGAAGTGCAGGTCCTTTGTTATTCTCATAGTAGACAGTCAGTTCTAACCTCGCTTGCATCAGAAAACTTCAAACTGTCCGCTGCAGATGTCAGAGAAAATCAGTGACCAGAAGGATCACATTCCTTAAGGGAACAAGGGAAAAGGTTGGCGGCCAAATGTCACTCTTGCCAATCCCATGCTGGTTTGTTTGCGGCATCTTAACAGAAGGCGAAGAAACAAATTGCCCATCTGGTCTCTCAGTACAAATTGGCAGTGGGGGAAATGGATTTGCAAGCTCTTTTATGTTGTAACTTTAATGTTGTTCCCTAGCTCTGCCGCACACTGGGAGTCCAAGTAATGGGGAATCTGCCCTCATTATCAAAAGGCAGGTTTCAGAACAGTTAGCAGCAAGGACAGAGGAACAACCGAGCAGGTGTTACCTTTTTAAGAGGTTGCAGCCACGAGGTTTGCGGCTTTGCCGAATTCAGGAGTTTAAAGGTCTTCTGTGTGGATTGGATGGTCTTGCCAAAAACAGATCGTAAGGGTGCCAGCCACATCTCAGTGGGAGCACGCCCGCTTTTGAGTCAGAATACCTTGAGTTCAAGCTCTGCTCCAGAGACTTGGGCCCATCATCTCGGCGCTGAGGGAGTGCTGCATTGTCAGAGGAGCCAATTTTCAGTTGAGATGTTAAACTGAGGCTCCATTAACCCTTTCTGGTGAAGATGAAATATTCCCATGAGCTACTCACGGAAGAGCAAGAGAGCTGTCTTTGTTATGATCACAGCAGAGTACCTGGTCATTTTTTCTCATTGTGGGTTGGTGAGACCTTGCGATGAGCAAAATGATTTGCCTCCACAAGAGTGACCACACTTCAGAAAATGTACTTCATTAAATATGAAGCACTTTGGGACATCCTGAGGATGTGAAAGGTGCAATACGAATGCAACTTCTTCCCTTCTAAAATTTGCAAGCAATGAAACAAGCTATTCCACACATCCAAGTCTGCATTGGTACTTTTCTTGACATGAGCCACCTAATTTAATCTTACTTCCTATTCATAACATATTAAAAATCTATATCTGCGTGCATTCCTTGTCAACTTTTCAATTGGTGTGGGAGTATGTAATATGGAACCTGTCTCAGTAAACTGATTACCCTCCTGTGATGATGCAGCAGCACCTTGGCTTTGTCTCTCTCAGCTCCTCAGCCTGTGCAATGGTAAATTCAGCCCTCGACCTCCATTTCATCAGGAAGACGACACTTGGTATTGATTCCCTGTCTGTAGCTCCCCAGGAGGCGGACTAGTATCCTTTCAGTATGAGTGAGCATTGAGTCAGAGTTCCAAGTCCCACCTCAGCACAAAATCAAGGCTGAAACTATCCCTGTAGTTACTGATGGAGTGCTGTCCCATCTTTCAGATGAGACGTTAAACCAAGGCCCCGTCTGCGCTCTCAGGTGGATGTAAAAGGTGCATTGCCACGATTGCTGGGGAGTTAACCCCGGACAATATTTATCCCTGAATCAATATCACAAAAACATATTATCTTGTCACCCCCATGCAATCCAAACGTATGAACTATGCAATGAACGTATGAAACAAACTGAAACAAACTCTTGTCCTGTAAAACAAAATGAGGTTAAGAGGTCAGGTGACCTTTCCTTTCCTGCCAGTACAGATGGAACTGCAAGAATCCTGAGCTAAATTTCATGCCCAGACAAGTCTTGGAGAAGTCATTAAAATACAAACGACCTTTTTGGATACGTCCCTGAGAAATCATTACAATACAAATGACCCTTTCTGTGGCAATGTCTGCTTTTCTCCAGCTAATTGGGTTGACAATACTGTCGCAGCTGTTTTGACTCTGAACTCAAATTCCAATAAATGGGTGTGAAAAGCCTTACTTCATCAAGGTGAGAAAAGGATGAATGACACCCGGACTCAATTCTCTAACAAGAGCCTCACCATCAGAAAGCATTTATGAGGGGCATGGAAAGAGAAACGATGGTCACATGATAGAAACTAGGTTTCTGAAAAGTAGATTTAATAAAGGTATATTCTGGGCAGACAAAAGAGATCCACCTGTGCCATTGAAGAGAAAGGACCCTGCCTAAGATTACCAGTTTTGAACCACACATAGGCAGTAGCAACTGGAGTTGGCCATGATCTCCTTATCTGAGATATCATACCAGGACTTTGCCATCGACCTTTGGCTGGAATATAACAAGAACAGTCTACAAGAACAGCGCATCCATCTTCCTGAATCTCCCAAGTAATTCTGCAGTGTGCTACGAAAGCGCTTCCATTTTTGGTGAAATTTTTTTGAGGACTTGGGTGTTCAAACTGAAAAGGATTCTATAGATGCTGGACTTTGTGTTTTTTTTTTAAAGAGGTCATCAGGAAGTCTTTTGGACTTGGCTTGTAATCAACCCTTCCTGGAAGTCACCTGTCTTCAGATCAGTGCCCGGCTGGGTTTTTTGACCTGGGAAAGACGTTTACAGAGGGGGTCAGGAGGATTGACTCATGAGATAACAAAAACAAGAAATGCTGGAATCACTCAGCAGGTCT
Organism: Heterodontus francisci; assembly: GCF_036365525.1. Taxonomy (NCBI): domain Eukaryota; kingdom Metazoa; phylum Chordata; class Chondrichthyes; order Heterodontiformes; family Heterodontidae; genus Heterodontus; species Heterodontus francisci. The sequence continues at coordinate 16,764,317 of NC_090417.1, forward strand.
GGCAGCATCTGTGGAAAGAGAAGCAGAGTTAACGTTTCGGGTCAGTGACCCGAAACGTTAACTCTGCTTCTCTTTCCACAGATGCTGCCAGACCTGCTGAGTGATTCCAGCATTTCTTGTTTTTGTTTCAGATTTCCAGCATCCGCAGTATTTTGCTTTTATTTGACTCATGAGATATTGTTTTGGTTTCACTTTGGATAGTCAGTTGGAGTGTGGAGTGTTTTGAAAGGAGTTTAAAAAAAATCAACCTGTCAAGGACAAAACCCCAGCTCAGCCTTTTCCATCTCTTTGAGAAGCTCTGAGAAACAAGTGTAAGAAATAGAGAAATTGATGCTGCATTCCTCCTGGAAAGGCCTGCCAACTGATCTCCAATATCGCCAGAGAAGAACTATTCCAGAAAGATCCCAGTGACAGCCGTCTACATGTACATGGGATGTCAGAATAAAAGGACAACTGACATCTTTCCACATCTTCGCTTCAAGAATTAGCAAAGATTTGGCCAAAGTATTCTTTTTTTTGTCTTTTTGGTTACAGAACTCTAAAGAGAAAATCTCTATTCTTCGATTAACCAGTGGGCGTGTGTGTATGTGGATATGAGGGGCTAAGGTAAAAAGGAAACATTCTTCTTTCAATCAGTGTGTTCATACTTTGCTTCGTTACTGGTTAAGTCTTGTTTCATAATAAATGAATAATTTTGTTGGTTATTAAAGAAACCTGGTTGGTGTATTTTATTCTGGGACAAAAATAGAGTATTTGATTGACTGCATCGGTAACTGGGAAAACATGAAATATATTTTGCGACCTGTGGAGAAGTGGAACTAGAAAAAAACAGTGTACCACTCCTGACTCAGTTGTAGCAAGAGTCTGAATCACCAAGGTCTGCCTGTACATGACTCGTGTGCTGGCTATTCTCAACTCAGGTGTCCCTCAAAGGGTATTCAGGATGATTCTGGTTGGTAATTTCTGGTTTACTGTTGGAACTGGTAGATGTTACATGGCTCATGTATACCTGAAACAGCACACACAGTGTGAACCCAATCTCAGGCTTTGGTGAGACTACACCTGAAGTATTGTATATGGTTTTGGTCTCCTTACCCAAGGAAGGTGTTCGTTGCCTCAGAGTGGGTGCATTGTCCGATGAGTAGAGATTGAGTAGAATGAGCATGCATTCTCTGGTGTTCAGAAGAATGAGAGGTGATCGCATTGAAACATATACAATTCTGAGAGAGACTGGCAAAGTGGATGCTGGGAGGCTGTTTCCCCTGGCTGGGGATTCGAGAAATGGGGGACAGAATCCCAGGGTAAGGGGTTGGCCATTTCGGACTGAGATGAGGAGAAATTTCTTCACTCAGAGTTGTGAATCTTTGGAATTCTCTGCCCCAGAGAGCTGTGGATGCTCAGTTGTTGAGTACATTCAAGGCTGAGATCGACAGATTTTTGAATACTAAGTGTATTGAGGGATATGGCGATCGGGCAGGAAAGTGGAGTTGATCGAGAATATCAGCCATCGTCTTGTTGAATGGTGGAGCAGGCTCGAAGGGCCTTCTGGCCTACTCCTGCTCCTGCCTACCCTGCTCTTATCCCAAAATAGTACAATCTCGCTCGAGCCGTAAACAACGAAATCAGGAAAGTTTATTTTGGAATATTTGGTCTACACAGGTCAGGACTCTCCCAGACGCTTTCCTTCATCCTTTACAGTTTTCAACCAATTTGCAGCTATTAAGTCTGTGCTTTTTGATCTCAGACCCCAATAAGCTAAGTACTGGATTGGTTAAATTGGCAAGGGTCGCCTAGAGGGAGAGTTCATTGAATGCATTCGAGATTGTTTTTTGGAGGAATATGTTGTGGAACCAATCGGGCAGCAGGCTATTCTAGATTTGGTGTTGTGTAATGAGGTGGGATTAATAAATGATCTCATTGTTTAGGATTTTCCAGGGAAAAGCAATCAGAGCATGCTAGAATTTCAAATTCAGTCTGAGGGCGAGAAGCTGGAGTCCCACTCGAACGTTCTGGAGTTAAACAAAGGCAATTACATCGGCATGAGGACAGATTTGGCCCAAGTGGACTGAGCAGGAAGACTACAAGGTAGGAAAGTTGACGAGCAGTGGCAGATGTTTAAGGAGATATTCAATTTATCCCAACTAAAATATATTCCAGAGAGGAAAGAAAGATTGTAAGAGGGGGAGAAAACATCCATGGCTAAGCAAGGAAGTTAAGGATAACATAAAGACAAAAACTAAGGCATACCATATTGCAAAGGCCAGTGGCAGGCTGGAAGATTGGGAAACACTTAAAGATCAAGAAAGGGTTACTAAAAAAGTAATAAAAGAGCAAAGGTAAATTATGAAAGAAAACTAGCACAAAATATAAAAATGGATAGCAAAAGCTTCTATAAGTAGATAAAAGAGAAGAGAGTAGCTAAAGTGAATGTTGGTCCTTTGGAGGATGAGACTGGGGAGTTAATAGAAGGGAACACAGAAATGGTGGAGACACTAAATCAGTATTTTGCTTCAGTTTTCACGGTGGAGGACACCAGTACCATCCCAATAGTAACAGGTAATGCAGAGGTCATAGAAAGGGAGGAACTTAGAACAATAATCATCACAAGGGAAAAAGTACTGAGCAAACTATTGGGATTGAAGGCAGACAAGTCCTCAGGGCCTGATGGCCTGTATCCTAGGGTCTCAAAGGAAGTAGCAGCAGAGATAGTGGATCCATTGGTGATAATACTCCAAAATTCTCTGGATATGGGAAAGGTTCCAGTGGATTGGAAAAAAGCTAATGTCAAGCCCTTATTCAAAAAGGGAGGGAGGCAGAAAGTAGGAAACTACAGACCAGTTAGTTTAACATCTGTCGTTGGGAAATTGTTTGAATCCATTATGAAGGAAGTAATAACAGGACATTCAGAAAGTCAAAACGCAATCCATCAGAGTCAGCATGGTTTTATGAAGGGTAAATCGAGTTTGACTAATTTGCTAGAGTTCTTCGAAGATGTAACAAGTAAAGTGGATAATGGGGATCCTGTAGATGTAGTATATCTGGACTTGCAGAAGGCATTTGATAAGGTGCCACACAAAAGGTTAATACACAAGGTAAGGTCACGTGGGGTTAGGGGCAATTTATTAGCTTGGATAGAGGATTGGCTAACGAACAGAAAACAGAGAGTCGGGATAAATGGATCTTTTTCTGGTTGGCAAGATGTAACTATTGGGGTGCCACATGTTTCGCTCCTCGGGCCCCAACTATTTACAATCTATATAAATGACTTGGATGCAGGGATAGAAGGTACTATAGTCAAATTTGCAGATGACACTAAAATAGGTGAGACAGTAGGTTGCAATAAAGAAATAAGAAATCTACAAATGGATATGGATAGATTCGATAAATGGGCCAAAATTTGGCAGATGTAGTTTAACATGGATAAGTGTGAGGTTATCCATTTTGGTCAGAAGAATAGAAAGGCAAATTATTATCTAAATGGAGAGAAACTTCCGAGTGCTTCGGTGCAGAGGGATCTGGGTGTCCTCGTGCATGAATCGCAGAAAACTAGTATGCAGGTGTAGCAGGTAATAAGGAAGGCAAATGGAATTTTGGCATTTATTGCTAAAGCAATAGAGTATAAAAGTAGGGAAGTGTTGCTGCAACTGGACAAAGCATTAGTGAGACCGCACCTGGAGTATTGCGTACAGTTTTGGTCCCCTTACTTCAGGAGGGATGCAGTTGCGTTGGAGGCAGTTCAGAGGAGGTTCACTAGATTGATTCCAGAGATGAGGGGCTTGTCTTATGAAGAGAGATTGAACAGTTTAGGCCTTTACTCTGAAGTTTGGAAGAATGAGAGGAGATGTAATTGAGGTACATAAGATGATTAAGGGGATTGACAAAGTAGACGTAGAGAGGATGTTTCCTCTTGTGGGGCAATCTATAACGAGAGGTGATAGTTTTAGGATAAAGGGTAGCAGATTTAAACAGAGATGAGGAGAAATTACTTCTCTCAACGGGTCGTGAGACTGTGGAATTCACTACCCCAGAGTGCGGTGGATGCCGGGACATTGGGTAAATTGAAGGAGGAAATAGATAGATTTTTAATTAGTAATGGGTTGAAGGGTTATGGAGAACGGGCAGGAAAGTGGAGTTGAGGCCAAGATGAGATCAGCCATGATCGTGTTGAATGGCGGAGCAGGCTCAATGGGCTGAATTGCCTACTCCTGCTCCTAGTTATTATGTTCCAATGTTCTTATGTACTGTCGCTTACAAGCAGTCAAGGATGAAAATGTTCCCACGTAAGACAGATCTTTAGCTAACTGTGCTTCATTCTCCAAATCAAGGGTATAATACAGGTTGCAAACTTTGTTACACCATGAATAGCCTTCATAATAGTGTGAATCATGATACAAGAGTCTTTATCATGAAAAAACAATGGCCCTGAGGAATCAGGCTGCTTGTCTATTTATGTCGGTTGCATTACTTATAAAGGGAAATTTATAACATTTGACTTTCTCTCATGTCTGGTAGAACAGGGAAACAAAGAGAATCACTTTGCCTTGTCTGGATACAGGAAAGGTTCTACCTTTCGAAAGATGGTTGTGGATGCCTTTAGCGGGGTACTGGATGTCTGAACAAACCCAGTCATGTTTCCTTCCTTTGTGAAATCAGGGACCGAGTGAAAGATTTTTGGATTCAATTCAGTTTCTTGAGAACGCAGAGTCACTTGGTATCGTACCAGAAGCACATGACAGACTGAATCCCTCTTCAAATCAACCAATGAGATAATGCAAGAGCCTCTCACCCCTTCCACTTCCTGGATCCTTCCTATTACAGATACAGATCAGCCATGATCTAACTGAGTGGTGCGACAGGCCGGAGGGGCTGAATCGCCACCTCCCATTCCGATGCTTTTCCGTGTGACAACAGCCTCGTGGATAAAAAGAGAGATAAATCAAGAAATAATGAATAGGTGACACCAACTGGGGATTTTAAAAGGTTGAAAATGATATCAGGGAAGTGGCAAGGAGTTGAACAGTTTTAAGCACATGCCAAAGAATATGTTCAGAGACTCCATGGTGTGTTTGGATCTCACCACACGTGGGCATGTACAGAGAAGGAAACATATGTGCAAAGATTTGGAAAAAGGGAAGTCCAAGAGAGCACTGATTCAGTCGCACACATAAGATGGAGAAATACCAGAGAGTTTGTGATGGAAAGATGTTTATCTGAGAACAAACATTACTTGGTACCCTGCTTCTGACACAAGTGTAAAGAGTTTGGCTTTGAAGAGAGTTCCAACTCTTGACAAGGAGAATATTGTAGCATAAAATGAAAGCCAATGTCCTCTGCAGGAAGCTGTGGTGAAGCAAGTTCTATTTCACGCCATAGGAAATACTGAAGCTAAGCAGCTTTAGATACGAACAGTGGTGTCATCAATGGTAAAATTTGGAGGTTGTTGGTTCAAATGAGAGAAAGAGAGAGATGTGATACAACGGTCTCTTTGAAGACTTGAAAACTTTTTGGAGGTTCCACTGAAAAGGCATCAGCCATTGCACGGCAAGAGATCGTCACGGTCTGAGAACGAATGACAAGTGCAGAACAAAATTTGTTGAATTGACAAAATCATTTTATTTCGACAGCAACTTCAAATCAGAAATCCATCCCAAAACACTTCACAAAGATTGTGCCACTCAGTCAACAAAGCGTGACATCTGAAATGTGACAGTCAAAGATGTGACACTTGGGTGAATTGTTGGTTGTCACCACATCTCAGTGTAACTCCAGCGAATTGAATCTGAGTGCCTTTCTACACAGCTCTCTTTTCCAAGTGGTAGCTGGTGTCGATCTATTGATTGAAGACCCCACTTGCCACAAAACCTCATATTTCACCTAAGAAGTTGAACTGCTTTTGAATCATCAGATTATTATGAGCTGCCCGAAAAGAGATTCTAACGCTGTCAGAATATAAAAACATTCATTATCTCAGTTGAGTCCTATTGTTCACGGAAGCAAGCAAACGGCTGACACTATATAATCCATTATCTTTCAAATTCTTCCTCCAAAAAAAAATGACATTTCCATTAAATATTGCAGTGAACTGTTACGTCCCTGCAGTGTGACCAGAATTTCAAGTGCTGTCTTCATCTGAATCTCGGAAGATTCTGGATCATGTGTCAAAGGCTTGCTGAGCTCGAGTTCTTTCATGCTTTGAATTCATGAACTCTTTTGTCTACATTCGGGTGTCATTAACTTGTATGTTTAGCTGTATGCGACCTGTCAGGCCAAGATCACTGTGTTTCAGGAGTAATTCAAAACCTCCTTTTGCTTCAACTTTTCCCCACGCTGTCCAGATGTGAAGATGTAAGAAGCACATTCAGGATGGATTGAAAACACATCCTGGTCAGGTCAGAGTCTTTAGCTGTTAAATATTCTGGCTGATAGACCGTGACAAGAGTGTGTCGAAGAATTGGATCATTCTGCTTGGTCAGATTTGCTTACAAGACTGAGGGTCAAACACACACTAAAGTGGATGGAAAAGGGACAAACGCAAACCCTCGCTCATTGCTCTCAGTCTTGTCTAAGGGCCACTGACGTTGCTGCTGGAGTGGAGCTCAGATATGATGGGATTCTTGCAGATGAAGTTGGAATGCGGTATTTTCAACACCTGGCAAGGTTTACTGCAGCATAGTCAGGGGAATATCCAGGATCGCACCTGACTGAGAGCCTCAAAGTAAATGACTACAGACAGGTAGCTGGCACAGCCTTGCTGGTATGCACACGTACACAGAAGGTGAAAGTCTCCGGGCTCAAGGGAGAAACTAAAGATCTTCATAATGACAAATGCTTCCTCAGCAAAGCAGTTTAATGCTTTATGAAAGTGCCAGACTGCCTTCGAGAGACACTCCTTAAATTATCTGAAGCCATGTTAACGTCTGCAGCTTTGATCTTCAGAGGTGCTCGTTCAGTTATCTTAGGAGCAGAATAGGTAAAACAACCTCCTGTCATTTTCGTGGATATAAGCATAATCCCACTCTCTCCTCACCGATTCATTTAAGGGGATGCTGGATAACCATATGTGTGAGAAAGCAATATAAGGATCTGCTGAAAGGGAGAGAAGAAGAGGTAGGGGAGGAGGCTCAGGTGCAGCACAAACACCACCATGGGTCAATTGACCCTTTTCAGCACTGTACATTCAATGCAATATTTGCATAGCATTTGGACATAGATGAATAAGTAGGCAGCTGAAGCCCATCGCTGCTGCATTAGATGTAATGTGACTATGAGCACCACCTGCCCACCCATAAAGCGGGTAATCTGCTTGAGAGGCACAAGAAAATGGAGAAAAGGTCTGACAGTGTAGCGCTCCCTCAGTACTGACCCTCTGACAGTGCAGCACTCCCTCAGTACTGACCCTCTGACAGTGCAGCATGCCCTCAGTACTGACCCTCCGACAGTGCAGCTCTCCCTCAGTACTGACCCTCCGACAGTACAGCACTCCCTCAGTACTGACCCTCTGACAGTGCAGCACACCCTCAGTACTGACCCTCTGACAGTGCAGCACACCCTCAGTACTGACCCTCCGACAGTGCAGCTCTCCCTCAGTACCTACCCTCCGACAGTACAGCGCTCCCTCAGTACTGACCCTCTGACAGTGCAGCACTCCCTCAGTACTGACCCTCTGACAGTGCAGCCTCCCTCAGTACTGACCCTCTGACAGTACAGCGCTCCCTCAGTACTGACCCTCTGACAGTGCAGCACTCCCTCAGTACTGACCCTCTGACAGTGCAGCCTCCCTCAGTACTGACCCTCCGACAGTGCGGCGCTCCCTCAGTACTGACCCTCCGACAGTGCGGCGCTCCCTCAGTACTGACCCTCCGACAGTGCGGCGCTCCCTCAGTACTGACCCTCCGACAGTGCGGCGCTCCCTCAGTACTGACCCTCCGACAGTGCGGCGCTCCCTCAGTACTGACCCTCCGACAGTGCGGCGCTCCCTCAGTACTGACCCTCCGACAGTGTGGCACTCCCTCAGTACTGACCCTCTGACAGTGAACTTTCTCAGCACAGAGGGTATCAGCTTCGATTCTGTGCTCCAGTCTTCGAGTTCCTGAGTCAGACAGAATATACAACCGAATAGCCATGGCTCACACCTTTAAGGCATTAAAATCAGCCTCCTCGTTCACAGAATTCTGAAAGGAAACATCGCAGAATACAAATGGTGTAACGATAGATGCTCCATCAGTGCAGTAAAAATCTCAAACCTTCCAAACAAGAGGTGGCAATTGTAAAACAATGTAATAATCCCTTTCACGCTTTTCATTCTCTGTTAACAATGAAATGTATAATTATTTCTCTTTCCTCAGCATTATTTTTCTATATCGGGCTGACTTGAGGAGGAGGAGGAGGCTCTCTCTGTTTGTTTTCAGTGCTGGCTGTTCCATTGTCACAAGGCATTATTTCTGAGCCTTGCATTATGGAAACATGAGAGAGCTCCAGTTTCCATCAGGGAAGAATCGATGTGTTGGGTTCTGATTGCCCCTGGCAGTGCCAGTGCTGGAAAGTGCTGTCAGTATTACCTGGTGCCAGAAACAATGGCCTTCGCCAGCCACAAGGAAGTGACGACCCCTTGACAAGGTGCAAGGAAAGGAGAGAAGCTTTTGTGTTTCAGCCTCTGATCTAAGCCTCTGGCGGCCAGCTGCCATTCGATCTCACTGACCCCATGGTCAGTGCACCGTTCTTGGCGCCTGTTGTTAAACTGACACCGTCCCTGAGATGGAGGATAGGTTCAAAGGTCAAGAACAGGTTCTCACGATGACACAACAGCACTGCACAACTTACACCGTCTGGTGTGGCAATCTTCCAAATTTCCAGCATCGGCAGTGATTTCCTTTTGCACTAATAAACCTACTTTAACACGGACAATTTAGATCCCACTGCAAAGACTTCATCACAAATTCCAGGCTGAGACTCCGAGCGCATTAGTGACAGAGATTTGCACTCTTGGAAGTGCCATCAGTCAGATGGGACATCAAACCGAGGCCCCATCTCCCCTCTCAGGTGGATGTAAAAGATCCCTGGGCAGCATATTGAAGGAAAGCAGGGGAGATATCCCAGTATCCTGGGCCAACATTTACCCCTCAATCGATATTATTGAAAAAGATGATCTGGCAATTCTCACATTGCTATTTGTGGAATCTTGCTGTGCACAAATTGATTGCCACAGTTTCTACATGAAAGCAGTGACCACACTTGAATAAAAAAGTGCTCCACTGACTATAAAATGCTTTGGGACTTCCTGAAGTCATGAAAGCCACTGTATAAATGCAAGTCTTTCTTTCGGAGTTTGAGCAGAAAATGAAGGTTAACATCGTCAAAGTGATCCCTGGGACAGTTGCATGCCTGGAAGAAGTAGCATCAACAGGCTCGAAATCTGACTTCTCATGCACTCAGTAAAGTTAGTCGCCTATCAGAATGTCAATCGAAAGTGACTGCAGCTTGAACAAGTGGCAGGATTTGTGCTTCAGTACGGCTACTGCTAAGTGAGAGTAGAGTCAAGCAGAGTCTCAATCAATCTCACTCACAAGACTAGCGGGAAAGAGACTGGTACATTTCAAGTCTGTATGTAATTCAGTGATCATTGAGATGTTTACAACAGTTGTCAAATTTAAACTGGTTTTGGAAACTTCCAGGACAGCACATGTCGGCAAGAACAACTAAAGTTACCACTATCAAATCAGTCCATCTACTGTCCCTGTTCAAGTCAATCAATCAAAGTAAGTTCATGCAAGGTATAGAGACAGTTGGAAGGGCTTCCAGCCTCGAGTTGGATCTTGGCTGTTGGGGGTTTGGTATTGTCCTCTTCCTATCAGAATGCAGCTTACTCCGCAAGTGCCACCCAACTCCCTTCAAAGGCATTCTTGATGTGAAAATAGCTGAAGAGATACCTTCTGTCAAACACCAAACACCCACATCTGACGCCCATTCATGAAAGGATCTGCACAAGCAATTAACCATTGAAAGGGATATTCGAACATCTACTTGGCAGCTTTACATTGTTGCACTTGTGGAAAGTCAATTACATCTGGTTTCCACAGCTTGAGGAATCTTCACCATCCGACACTCTAAGAATCAGACTCTTCAGTGGAAGAATTACTCTTCCATTAACCATTTAGTGTCAATGACAGCACAGAAACCTGCTCGATGGTGAATTCCAGCACATCCCAACCAGATTCCCTAAAACTGCTTCAATTTGAGGTTGGCCTCCTCATCGGGCATATCACATGATTGTGTTACAGTCACGTCCCTGTTCGTGCCGACATGATTCCACAAGACGGGCTCTAAGCAAGGAGAAAAAACAGCCCCATTTTCCATCTCTCCCAATTTCCACTGATTTCAGTGGAGGGGGGCGGGGCGGTGAAACTGGCAGCTGACACGCTCTTCCCTGGTTTATATAATCACACAAGGTTAAAATCTACACCGCAGTGTTTACTGTTTCCTTTTGAATGTAAAAATATGAAAAAGGCGAATGTCAGCGGTGCGTGTAACCCGATATTTGAAAGGACGACTTTTCGAAGCAGTACATCTTCCCATCCAGTGATCTGAATCCAGGTAACTTCATGGAGTTTTGGATGGAAATTAAAGGGCTGAGGAATGGAACAAAAAAAAAACAAGCATGATATTGTTTACATCCTCATCGCTCACTTTGAATAAGATGAATGCAGAGGGTGACTGCACACGTCCTTCCATCAACCTGCTGTTCCAAGCGAATGCTGTCAATCCAAGAGCCCCAGTCAATCTCAGTGAACGAGTCATCCTGTCGAAGGCCCAGTGTATGACCAATCTAACACACCACCTTGGTTCTTTGGGGTATGAACTGCAGGTGTCATCAACAATGCACCCTCAGTATTTTAAATAGGTGTCAGCCGTGGCACAGTGGACGGCACTCACGCCTCTGAGTCAGAAGCTCTTGGGTTCAATTTTGTCTCCAGAGGTTTGAGCGCGTAAACCAGGGAGGCGCTCCAGGGCAGTACTGAGGCGTGCTGCACTGTCGGAGGTCCCGTCTTTCCGATTTGGCATTAAACCGAGGCCTTGTCTGCCCTTTCACTGGCAAGGAAGAAGATCCCACAGCACGACTGCAAAGAATAGCAGTGGAATTCTGTCCAGTGTCCTGGGCCAACATTTAATCCTCAATCAACAGCACTGAAATAGAGTCATACAGCACAGAAACAGGCCCTTTGGTCCACCGTGTCTGTGCCGACCATCGAGCACCTAACTATCCTAGCCCCATTTTCCAGCAATAAGAAATAAGACGGATGATCTGCTCATGATCACATTTCTGTTGGTGGGAGCTTGCTGTGCGCACATTGGCTGCTGCAATTCCTACATGAGAGCAGTGGCTGCATTTCAAAAGCACTTCATTGGCTGCAAAGCACTTGGGGACGACCAAAGGTTGTGAAAGTTGCTGCGGAAATGAACGTCTTTCTACCTCAAAGCGGCATGAGGTGTTTCCTGTGAAATGAGTCTTCAGGAACGACCACCAAAGTCTGAGCAACTTTTGAAAGCTTTCGAAACAATATTTTCCTTTGGCTTCAATGAAAGGTTTCAAATGAAGGTTGCGCGATGCAGCACTGGGCATTGAGTCTGTCAGGGAGACGACTCCTTCATCAATCTTTCAACTTGGTCATTGTTTATTCTCTGGGATGGAGCTTGACTTACCAACTGGGAACCTTATCCAATCACCACAATCCTTCAAATTAAAACAAAGGTGCTCATGTGACAAAATGCTGATCATATTCTTGAGATGTCATGGTGAAAAATTCAAGGAGAAAATACACTTCTGAAATCTTCAGACAGTTGAAATTCCAAACTATTATGTTGCATCACTCACTGGACCTCCCTGATACGGGCTGCCGACATTCAGTTTTTACCAAGTCTTAATTATAACTCTCTGTCTCTGCACGGCACAGGAAATATGCACAGCCGTGATAAGGCAGCCTGCAGCGTTTACCAGTGCTCAGATTGGAAATTAGTTTGCTTAATTGGATTGCTCGCCACCCCATTCTGTACCAAGAGATTATTACGACGGAAAATTTTAAAAAAAAATCAGAGTTACGGCATGGAACAGCTTATCGAAAATGGCAGCATGACATCCTCAAATTGTGCAGAAAGGAACCTTTATAGAACACCTTGTCCTGCCACTAACATGACTGACAGCTGAGCACCTTATGTATAATGAAGGACAAGAGGAATCCTTCGCAAGTCTCAATGACTAGCAGAAGCCGAGTTGCAGCAAAGTTCAGCACAGACCCTTGCTTCCAGAATGGGCACTTCACACAGGACACTGAACCTGTCGAGCAAAGGTTTGGAATGATCACACAGTGCAAACACTGGGGCAGCTTGATCCTGCAGTGTGAATATCAGCAATTTAGGGAATTTAAGTCATTGTCGACTGCTTTTTTTTTTACAAATTTGTTTCTCGGGCTGACAGCTAAAAGCCTGCCCAGGTCAGGAAATAAAAACCCGACCCAAACCCGACAGAACCACATCGGACCCGAGCCCGAGTTCCTCCACCTTTTCCCGCGCCCGACCTGACCCGAGCCTGACCCGACCACCGGAATGGTTACCGACCTTGATTCCATGGTGCGCTCACTCACTGTCCCAATTTTGGACGGATGGATTAAGGAAGCTGCAGCGTGAACGTGATGACGTCATTGAGACGCTCAGCGCGCAGACTCAGAGACTCCCTCCTTGACGTCCCGGACTCCAGCTCAGGTAAGTTTTTTAACTTTTGCACTCTCCACTCCAGCAGAGCAAAATGCAACACTTCCTGTGTGTGTCCGACCCGACCCGACCCGGACCCGAAAGCCGGACCCAGGGAGGAGTGACCTGACCCGACCCGACCCGGACCCGAAAGCCGGACCCGACCCGACCCGGACCCGAAAGCCGGACCCGACCCGACCCGACCCGGACCCGGCCTGACCCGACCCGACCCGGACCCGACCCGGACCCGAAAGCCGGACCCGACCCGACCCGGACCCGAAAGCCGGACCCGACCCGACCTGAGACCGAAAGCCGGACCCGACCCGACCCGGACCCGAAAGCCGGACCCAGGGAGGAGTGACCTGACCCGACCCGGACCCGAAAGCCGGACCCGACCCGACCTGAGCCCGAAAGCCGGACCCGACCCGACCTGAGCCCGAAAGCCGGACCCGACCCGACCCGGACCCGAAAGCCGGACCCAGGGAGGAGTGACCTGACCCGACCCGGACCCGAAAGCCGGACCCGACCCGACCTGAGCCCGAAAGCCGGACCCGACCCGACCCGGACCCGAAAGCCGGACCCAGGGAGGAGTGACCTGACCCGACCCGGACCCGAAAGCCGGACCCGACCCGACCCGGACCCGAAAGCCGGACCCGACCCGACCCGGACCCGAAAGCCGGACCCGACCCGACCCGGACCCGAAAGCCGGACCCAGGGAGGAGTGACCTGACCCGACCCAAACCTGAAACATGTTGTCGGGTTCGGGTTGGGTAGCCAGGCCTTTACTGACAGCAACACTGGTAAGGATACATTGCTGGGGTGAAACCTGCCTTGAGCAGCAATGCAAACCATTTTTTTTGATCAGTGGTAGCAGTGAGAGTGCGAGCCAGGGGGCAGCTGGGAAGGTAAGTTTCAGTATAAAGGACTTACCTAGCGATTCGGCAGCTTCGGCAAGGTGGGGGGAAAAAACTGAAAAAGTGACGTCACAGGAAAGCTGTGACCTGATTGGCTGGTAGGGAATCTGTACCGAATTTGAAAAGAAAACTGATAAAAATTGATTCAAACACTAATTAACTAATTAATAAGTAGAGTCACTAAACCAGAGGGAGGAGATTATTGTATTTAGACAGCATTTAATATTTATTGTAGAAGTCAAGCACTAGGGACCATATAGTGAAGTGTATCATAATTTAGTAAGGATTTAATAAGTATTTATTTATTTTATATTAATTAACTAATTCATGCTAGAAATGACAGTTAGAGGGGTGAAGTGCTTCACCTGTGAGATGTGGGAAGTCCGTGATGCTTCCGGCGTTCCGGGCGACTACATCTGCAGGAAGTGTACCCAGTTGCAGCTCCTCACAGACCGCATGGATCGGTTGGAGCGGCAACTGGATACACTTAGGAGCATGCAGGTGGCGGAAAGCGTCATAGACAGGAGTTTTACAGACGTGGTTACACCCAAGGTGCAGGCAGTCAGTGCAGGAATCCCCTGTGGCTCTCCCCCTCTCTAACAAGTATACCGTTTTGGATACTGTTGGGGGGTATGGCCTATCAGGGGAAAACAGCAGCAGCCAGAGCAGTGGCACCACGACTGGCACTGTTGTTCAGCAGGGAGGGACAAAGCGCAGAAGAGCAATAGTTATAGGGGACTCTATAGTCAGGGGCACAGATAGGCGCTTCTGTGGACGTGAAAGAGACTCCAGGATGGTATGTTGCCTCCCTGGTGCCAGGGTCAAGGATGTCTCTGAACGGACAGGGGGCATTCTGAAGGGGGAGGGTGAACAACCAGAGGTTGTGGTACACATTGGTCCCAATGACATAGGCAGGAAGAGTGATGAGGTCCTGCAGGGGGAGTTTAGAGAGTTAGGTAGTAAGTTAAAAAACAAGACCTCTCGGGTTGTAATCTTTGGATTACTCCCTGTGCCACGTGCCAGTGAGGCTAGAAATAGGAAGATAGTGCAGCTAAACACGTGACTGAGCTGCTAGTGTAGAAGGGAGGGTTTCAGATATCTGGACCACTGGGCTCTCTTCAGGGACAGATGGGACCTGTACAAGAAGGACGGGTTGCATCTAAACTGGAAGGGCACAAATATCCTGGCTGCAAGGTTTGCTAGCGTCACTCGGGAGGGTTTAAACTCGTGTGGCAGGGGGGTGGGAACCAGAGCAGTAGGACAGCTAGTGAAGTAAATGAGGAGGGCATAGTAAATAAGGCCAGTAGGACTAAGAAGAAGAGCAGGCAGGGAGATGTTGTTGAGCACAGCGGGACTGGTGGTCTGAGTGCATTTGTTTCAATGCAAGAAGTATAACAAGTAAGGCAGATGAACTTAGAGCTTGGATTTCTTCTTTCTTCTTTTGGGCCTCCTTATCTCGAGAGACAATGGATACGCGCCTGGAGGTGGTCAGTGGTTTGTGAAGCAGCGCCTGGAGTGGCTATAAAGGCCAATTCTGGAGTGACAGGCTCTTCCACAGGTGCTGCAGAGAAATTTGTTTGTTGGGGCTGTTGCACAGTTGGCTCTCCCCTTGCGCCTCTGTCTTTTTTCCTGCCAACTACTAAGTCTCTTCGACTCGCCACAATTTAGCCCTGTCTTTATGGCTGCCCGCCAGCTCTGGCGAATGCTGGCAACTGACTCCCACGACTTGTGATCAATGTCACACGATTTCATGTCGCGTTTGCAGACGTCTTTATAACGGAGACATGGACGGCCGGTGGGTCTGATACCAGTGGCGAGCTCGCTGTACAATGTGTCTTTGGGGATCCTGCCATCTTCCATGCGGCTCACATGGCCAAGCCATCTCAAGTGCCGCTGACTCAGTAGTGTGAGCTTGGATTAGTACTTGGAAATATGATGTTGTTGCTATTACAGAGACTTGGTTGAGGGAAGGGCAGGATTGGCAGCTAAATGTTCCAGGCTTTAGAAGTTTCAGCGGGATAGAGGGGGATGTAAAAGGGGTGGGGGAGTTGCATTACTGGTTAAGGAGAATATCACAGCTGTACTGCGGGTGGACACCTCGGAGGGGTCATGCAGCGAGGCAATATGGGTGGAGCTCAGGAATAGGAAGGGTGCAGTCACGATGTTGGGGGTTGACTACAGGCCTCCCAACAGCCAGCGGGAGGCAGAGGAGCAGATATGTAAACAGATTTTGGAAAGATGTAAAGGTAACAGGGTTGGAGTGGTGGGTGATTTTAACTTCCCCAATATTGACTGGGACTCACTTAGTGCGAGGGGCTTGGATGGGGCAGAATTTGTAAGGAGCATCCAGGAGGGCTTCTTGAAACAATATGTAGATAGTCCAACTAGGGATGGGGCCGTACTGGACCTGGTATTGGGGAATGAGCCCGGCCAGGTGGTCGAAGTTTCAGTGGGGGAGCACTTCGGGAGCAGTGACCATAATTCCATAAGTTTTAAGGTACTTGTGGATAAGGATAAGAGTAGTCCTTGGGTGAAGGTGCTAAATTGGGGGAAGGCTAATTATAACAATATTAGGCAGGAACTGAAGAATTTAGATTGGGGGCGGCTGTTTGAGGGTAAATCAACATCTGACATGTGGGAGTCTTTCAAACGTCAGTTGATTAGAATCCAGTACCGGCATATTCCTGTGAGGAAGAAGGATAAGTTTGGCAAGTTTCGGGAAGTTTGGATAACGCGGGATATTGTGAGCCCAGTCAAAAAGAAAAAGGAAGCATTCGTAAGGGCTGGAAGGCTAGGAACAGATGAAGCACTTGAGGAATATAAAGACAGCAGGAAGGAACTTAAGCAAGGAGTTAGGAGGGCTAAAAGGGGTCATGAAAAGTCATTGGCAAACAGGATTAAGGAAACTCCCAAGGCTTTTTATACCTATATAAAGAGCAAGAGGGTAACCAGGGAAAGGGTTGGCCCACTCAAGGACAGAGATGGGACTCTATGCGTGGAGCCAGAGGAAATGGGCGAGGTGCTAAATGAGTACTTTGCATCAGTATTCACCAATGAGAAGGACTTGGTGGATGATGAGCCTAGGGAAGGGAGTGCAGATAGTCTCAGTCATCTCATTATCAAAAAGGAGGAGGTGTTGGGTGTCTTGCAAAGCATTAAGGTAGATAAGTCCCTGGGGCCTGATGGGATCCACTCTAGAATACTGAGGGAGGCAAGGGAAGAAATTGCTGGGGCCTTGACAGAAATCTTTGCATCCTCATTGGCTACAGGTGAGGTCCCAGAGGACTGGAGAATAGCCAATGTTGTTCCTTTGTTTAAGAAGGGTGGCAAGGATAATCCAGGAAATTATAGGCCGGTGAGCCTTACGTCAGTGGTAGGGAAACTATTAGACAGGATTCTTCGTGACAGGATTTACTCCCATTTGGAAACAAACAAACTTATTAGCGAGAGACAGCATGGTTTTGTGAAGGGGAGGTCGTGTCTTACTAATTTGATTGAGTTTTTTGAGGAAGTGACGAAGATGATTGATGAGGGAAGGGCAGTGGATGTTGTCTACATGGACTTTAGTAAAGCCTTTGAAAACGTCCCGCATGGCAGACTGGTGCAAAAGGTGAAGTCACACGGGATCAGAGGTGAGCTGGCAAGATGGATACAGAACTGGCTCGGTCACAGAAGACAGAGGGTAACAGTGTAAGGGTGTTTTTCTGAATGGAGGGATGTGACTAGTGGTGTTCCGCAGGGATCAGTGCTGGGACCTTTGCTGTTTGTATAAATGATTTGGAGGAAAATGTAGCTAGTCTGATTAGTAAGTTTGCGGACGACACAAAGGTTGGTGGAGTTGCGGATAATGATGAGGATTGTCATAGGATACAGCAGGATATAGATGGGTTGGAGACTTGGGCGGAGAAATGGCAGATGGAGTTTAATCCGGACAAATGTGAGGTAATGCATTTTGGAAGGTATAATGCAGTGGGAGGTATACAGTAAATGGCAGAACCCTTAGGAGTATTGACAGGCAGAGAAATCTGGGCGTACAGGTCCACAGGTCACTGAAAGTGGCAACGCAGGTGGATAAGGTAGTTAAGATGGCATTCGGCATGCTTGCCTTCATCGGTCGGGGCATAGAGTATAAAAATTGGTAAGTCATGTTGCAGCTGTACAGAACCTTAGTTAGGCCACACTTAGAATATTGCGTGCAATTCTGGTCGCCACACTACCAGAAGGACGTGGAGGCTTTGGAGAGGGTACAGAGGAGGTTTACCAGGATGTTGCCTGAGTCTGGAGGGCATTAGCTATGAGGAGAGGTTGGAAAAACTCGGATTGTTTTCACTGGAACGACGGAGGTGGAGGGGCGACATGATAGAGGTTTACAAAGTTATGAGCTGCATGGACAGAGTGGATAGTCAGAAGCTTTTTCCCAGGGTGGAAGAGACAGTTACTAGGGGACATAGGTTTAAGGTGCGAGGGGCAAAGTTTAGAGGGGATGTGAGAGGCAAGTTTTTTACACAGAGGGTTGTGAGTGCCTGGAACCTGCTGCCAGGGGAGGTGGTGGAAGCAGATACGATAGCGACGTTTAAGAGACATCTTGACAAATATATGAATAGGAAGGGAATAGAGGGATATGGGCCCCGGAAGTGCAGAAGGTGTTAGTTTCGGCAGGCATCAAGATCGGCGCAGGCTTGGAGGGCCGAATGGCCTGTTCCTGTGCTGTACTGTTCTTTGTTCTTTGATAATGAGCCAAGAAGTCATTTGCCCTTGAGAAGGTGGTGGTGAATTGCCTTCTTGAACCGCTGTAGTGCATGAGGTGTAGGTGGCACACAGTGCTGTTCAGAAGAGAGTTCCAGGATTTTGACCCATAGAACTGTAGAAAAATTACAGCATAGAAGGAGGCCATTCAGTCCATCATGCCTGCTCCGGCCAAAAAAACTAGCCGCCCAATCTAATCCCATCCCTGCTTTTGTATTCTATACCTCGGCCAATGAAGGAAAGCATTCTATATGCCTTCTTCACCACTCTGTCCACCTGTCCTGCCACCTTCAGGGACTTGTGGACATGCACTTCAAGGTCTCGCACTTCTTCTACCCCTCTCAATATCCTCCCGTTTATTGTGTATTCCCTTGCTTTATTTGCCCTCCCCAAATGCATTACCTCACACTTCTCCGGATTGAATTCCATTTGCCACTTTTCCACCCACTCAACCAAACCATTGATATCATTCTGCAGTCTACAGCTATCCTCTTCACTATCAACTACACAGCCAATTCTTGTGTCATCAGCAAATTTCCCAATTATGCCTCCCACATTTAAGTCCAAATCATTAATATATACAACAAACAGCAAGGGACCCAACACTGAGCCCTGTGGAACACCACTCGAAACCACTTTCCATTCGTAAATACATCTGTCGACTACTACCCTTCGTTTCCTATCACTGAGCCAATTTTGGATCCAACCTGCCACATTCCCCTGTATCCCATGAGCTTTAATTTTTCTGACCAGTCTGCCCTGCTGGACCTTGTCAAATGCCTTATTAAAATCCCATGTAGACCACATCCACTGCACTACCCTCATCAATCCTCCTTGTTACTTCCTCAAAAAACTCAATTAAGTTAGTAAGACATGATCTTCCCTTAATAAATCCATGCTGACTCTCCCTGATTAATCCATGCCCTTCTAATTGACAGTTTATCTTGTCTCTCAGAATTGATTCTAATAATTTACCCACCACCAAGTTCAGACTGACCAGCCTATAATTATTTGACCTATCTGTTGCACCCTTTTTAAACAATGGTACAACGTTCGCAGACCTCCAGTCCTCTGGCACCTCCCCCGTATCCAGTGAGGATTTGAAGATGATCCTCAGTGCATCCGCTATTTCCTCCCTGGCTTCCTTTAACAACCTGGGATGCAATCCATCCGGCCCTGGTGATTTATCCACTTTCAAGGATGTCAGACCTTCTAATACGTCCTCTCTCATTCTGCTTATCGTATCTAATATTTCACACTCTTCCTCTTTAACTACAATGTCTGCATCATCCTTCTCCTTTGTGAAGACAGAGACAAAAAACTCATTAAGAACCCTGCCCACATCTTCTGCATCCACGCATATGTTCCATTGTTAATCTCTGATCGGCCCTACCCTTTCCTTAGTTATCCTCTTGCTCTTAATGTACTGATAAAACATCTTTGGGTTTTCCTTGATTTTACCTGCCAATAATTTTTCATGTTCTCTCTTTGCTTTTCTAATTTTCTTTTTTACTTCACTACTGCACTTTCTATACTCCTCTAGGCTTTTGAAAGTATTAGGTTTTTTGTGACCGTCATCAGTTTTCTTTTTCTGATTTATCTTACCCTTCTAGATTACCAGGGGGCTCTAGATTTGACCATAGCACCCTTTATCTTTGTGGGGACATGCCGACACTGTGCCTGTAGAATTTTGCTTTTGAATGCCTCCCACTGGTTTGTCACTGATTTTCCTTCCAGTAGCTGTATCCAGTCCACTTTCACCAGGTCATCTCAGCTTCGTAAAATTTGCCTTCCCCCAATTTGGAACTTTTACTCCTGTTTTATCTTTGCCCTTTTCCATGATTATGCTGAAACTAACTATGAGGGTCACTATCTCCAAAATGGTCACCCACTGCCACTTCATCCACTTGCCCAGCTTTATTACCACGGACTAAATCTAGAATTACGCCCCCTCTCATTGGACTTGTTATGTGCTGGCTAATAACGTTCTCTTGAATGTTGTTCGAGAATGTTGTGCCCTCTGTGCCTTTCACACTGTTTGTATCCCAGTTGATATTAGGGTAGTTGAAATCCCCAACTATTATTGCCCCATAGTTTTTGCGCTCAGACATTTGCCTACATATTTGTTCTTCTATCTCCCTGTCACTATTTGGGGGTCTATAGTACAATCCTAGTAGTGCGGTTGCCCCTTTTTTAGATCTGATCACCACCCATATGGCCTCATTTGATGATTCATTTATCATATCATCCCTCCTCACAGCTGTAATTGATTCCTTAACCAATAATGCTACCCAGTGATGATAAAGGAACGTCGATATAGTTCCAAGTCAGGATGGTGTGGCTTGGAGGGTAATTTTCTGCTGATGGTGTTCCCATGCATCTGCTGCCCTTGTCCTTCTAGGTGGTTGAGGTCATGGGTTTGGGAGATGCTGTCGAAGGAGCGCCAGTGATTATAATTGTTTCTGCAATTCCACTCGACCTCTCCAGCCCAGAAAGGGAGCAATTAAAACTCTGGAGTCTCATTCCTTCAGATAGGAAATTGTTCCTAGAGATTTTAAATGTAAAATCTTTAAACTTTTTCCTCCTTTTTTTTCCTCTGTCCATTCACCCAATCTTTCTTTCCCTCTCCACATTTCTCTTTCTGTAAGTGATTTCAAGCTATTTCACCCAATTTCCTTCCCTATCGTTCCTCTTTCTCAATCCTTAAATTTGATTGGTTGAGGAGGTGCAGGGTTGGTTCCATCATTCATTGACGTGCCAGCTGTCCCATTGCCCTCACTGCGCGGTTATCAGCTCACACTTCTTGCAAGTTGATAGTGGTTGGCATCCTTCCATTTACAAAAAGATAATGGACACGCAGCAAACAATCCATTCATGAGGGGTATCTTGGTGCACTTTTGCTGATGGCTGTGAAGGACAATCCTTGAGAGGCAGGTTCTGCCACGTGAAGCTGCCAAGTGATGCTGTGAGTTGTTGCTTTTGACATTGGCGCCTGTTGCCAACCTGCTGTTGCCAATGGTGGTTGTGGTAACGCACACCAATCCACACGATGTGTCGCAATTTCTCTCTTTCGCCAGCTGGTGACTAACAGGTGCGATAGTCGACATTTAGGGTCTTCATGTCATGTTTGCAAGCATCCTTGAAGCGGAGCTTTGGGCGCCCCACTGGTTGTCTGGTGTCTGGTGCCGACTATCTCACTCTACAGAAGGTCCTTGGGTATGCGACCATCTTCCATCCTGAAAACACAGGCCTTATAAACCATCAGCTTGGTCCTAAGGGTCAGTTTGGTGTTATCCGATGTACGTTTTGCAAGTCGGCCAAAGGTGGTAGCTGCTTTCCCTCTGCGTGTATCAAACTCTGCATCAAGGGATAGAGCGTCTGTCACCGTGGGACCCAAGGAAGCAGTATGTGCTAACCACTTCCAGTGGGGTGTTATTGAGTGTGATCGGGGGTGGAGATGCAACAGCTTGTCTCATAACTACTGTTTTCTTGATGCTTATTGTCAAGGAGAACAAGTCACAGGCACAGGGGAGATAGTCCATGAGACTTTGTGGCTGGGTTTTGCGTGTGAGCGACTGGCACAGCATCATCAGCGGAGTGGAGTTCTTTGATAAGGATGTGATGTGTTTTTGTCTTCGCTTCCAGCCTCGATGGATTGTAGAGCTTGTCGTCTGACCCAGTGTGCAAGGAGATTCCTTCCATATCTGCAGGGAAAGCGAAGGGCAGGAGCATGGAGAAGAGGATGCCAAGCAGAGTGGGGTCTGGAACACAACCCTGTTTCACTCCATTCTTCACTCTGAAATGGTCAGAAGTGCAGCCATCAAATTGTACAGTGCAGTTCATGTATCAAACTGGACAGTGCAGTGCATGTTGTCATGGATGGAATGGATGAGACGGAGGATCTTCGGTGGACAGCCATTTTTTCCCAAAATCTTGTCGAGCCCTGCTCTGCTGATGGTGTCAAATGCCTTAGTGAGATCTATATAAAAATAAGGTAAAAGGGTATACGCTGTTCCCTACACTTCCCTTGTAGTTGGCCGATGGAAAAGATCACATCCACAGTCGATCTGCCAGCACGGCACCTCCGAGTACACTCATTCTGCAATTAAATGAAGCATGACCCTCGCAAAGGCCTTTCCCATGACGCTAAGGAGTGAGACGTCCCTGTAGTTGTTGCAGTCTCCGCTGTCACCTTTGTTTTTGTACAGTGTGATGATTTTGGCATTGTGCATCTCCTGTGGAACAGAGCTGACTTTCCAGCAGAGAAGGAGGAGGTCATAAAGGTGTGACAATAGATGGGACTTTCCGTGCTTGAGCAGTTCAGCTGGGATTCCGTCCTTGCCTGGTGGACTTCTGTTTGTTCGCTGTTCAATGGCCTTCTTGAGCTCCCGTGATGAGGGTTCTTCATCTCACTGCTCCATGACATGAAGTTGCGGGACAGGGTCAAACGCATACTGGGAGATGTCCGACTCACAGGAGAACAGCTCACAGTAGTGTTCAGCCCAGCTGTCGCTGAGCTCTGCGTCTTTTCCGTGAGACGTATTTACCCACGGCAAAGGATAGCCTAAGCTGTGTGTTGCAGCTGCATACAATGATGGTAAATTGCCGTTATTTCTTTTCAAGTGAGCGTGCACTTTAAACATAGCAGCAAAGCTCTGTAAGATGTGCTTACACTGATGTTCCCTTGAATTGTCAGCAGATTTTCTGGTTAAAAAAAAGACCTCAGCAGAATACATTACCCACTGTTAGATTGCATCCTCTAAAAAAATTTATTCAAAGGTGCTTGTCAATTAAGTGCTTCGAATCAATGTCAAAAATATAATGATTCCAAGTAGAATGGATGGTTTAACGGAGCGAAGTTTAAATCTGTTAATTTATCCATTCCCTCAGTTAGTCATCAACAGTCAGCTGAATTCCTGCAGAAAGTCTCATATCCTGGAGACATTAAAGATTCTGTTCAAGGAGGGGTAGTGTTTTGCTTTGGGTGCAATCGGCAATCTGGGTGCAAATTGTGATCGTTATCCGAAATGAAGTTGGGGTTTAACTTTCTGCTCAGATGTAAACATTATCCCTGAACCAGTGCAACTGGGCAGAATGTATTTATTTTGGGGTTTTTTTTTCCTCTTAAAATATATTCTTTTAGGTACTGAAGAGTGGTAACTTGGTGAAGTTTTATTACTACAACTGAAAATGGGTTTTTAATAAAATGTGAGCACATTTTGAATATCTGCAAGTGCTTAAATTTGTGTACAATTCTTTCAGATTTGAAAATGTTCCCTTGAGTGTCCTTGCACCCAAAATTTCCAGCTTATTTTTTAGAGCCTCCTCAATGTCCCGCAAACGAGCGCAATTGGTGGAAATGTGCCACAGTAACATTTGGGCCACACAAGGACCAGGCAATGACCATCTCAAACAAGACAGAATCTAACCATCTCTCCTTGATGTTCAATGTTCAACCATCGCTGTATCCCCCACTGTCAACATCCTGGGAGTTATCATTGACCAGAAACTGAACTGGACCACCCACATAAATACTGTGGCTACAAGAGCAGGTCAGAGGACAGAAATTCTGCAGTGGCCACATCCCATGAACAACTAAAATAAAATTCAACCTGGGGGCGTTGCCAGCTTTCTGGGCGGAGCTGGCTTTTAGAGTGATTTTTTAAAAACTGGTGCAAAAGATCATGGAAACCTCGATTTGCGCCTCATCTAATTTGCACGTGAAATTTCTCCCTCTTTTGGGCAGATTGTGCTGAAAATAAACAGCACAGTTTGATAGAAACTCTGTTGCAGAGTTATAAACATACAAACATACGAATTAGGAGCAGAAGTAGGCCATTCGGCCCTTCTATCTTGCTCCACCATTCAATAAGATCATGGTTCATCTGTTTGGGTCTTGAATTCTACACTCCCATTGATTCCCTTGCCTGTATGAGTTCCACTGTCGTCAAGTTGCTCCCAGTTCTTTTTTATTCGTTCATGGGAATGTGGGCATCTTTGGCCAGGCCAGCATTTATTGCCCTTGAGAAGGTGGTGGTGAGCTGCCTTCTTGAACCGCGGCAGTCGATCTGGTGCGGGGACACTCAGAGTGCTGTTAGGAAAGGAGTTCCAGGATTTTGACCCAGCGACAGTGAAGGAACGATGATATAGTTCCAAGTCAGGATGGTGTGTGACTTGGAGGGGAACATGCAGGTGGTGGTGTTCCCATGCATCTGCTGCCCTTGTGCTTCTAGGTAGCAGAGGTCGCAGGTTTGGAAGGTGCTGTCAAAGGAGCCTTGGTGCGTTGCTGCAGTGCATCTTGTAGATGGTACACACTGCTACCACTGTGCGTCGGTGGTGGAGGGAGTGAATGTTAGTGGATGGGGTGCCAATTAAGCGGGCTGCTTTGTCCTGGATGGTGTCGAGCTTCTTGAGTGTTGTTGGAGCTGCACCCATCCAGGCAAGTGGAGAGTATTCCATCACACTCCTGGCTTGAGCCTTGTAGATGGTGGACAGGCTTTGGGGAGTCAGGAGATGAGTTACTGACCACAGAATTCCCAGCCTCTGACCTGCTCTTTTGTTCATGTTTGGACAAAAGCTGTAATGAGGTCAGGGGCTGAGTGGTCCTGGCAGAACCCAAACTGAGCGTCAGTCAGCAGTTATCGCTGAGCAAGTGCCATTTGACAGCACTGTCGACAACACCTTCCATCACTTTTCTGATGATTGAGAGTAGACTGATAGGGCAGTAATTGGCGGGGTTTGATTTGTCCTGCTTTTTGTGTACAGGACATACCTGGGCAATTTTCCACATTGCTAGGTAGATGCCAGTGTTGTAGCTGTACTGGAACAGCTTGGCTAGTGGCACGGCTAGTTCTGAGACACCAGTCTTCAGTCCTATTGCCTGTATGTTGTCAGGGCCCATAGCCTTTGCTGGGTCCAGTGCCTTGAGTCGTTTCTTGATATCACGTGGAGTGAATCGGACTGGCTGGAGACTGGTATCTGTGATGCTGGAAACCTCAAGAGGAGGCCGAGACGGATCATCCGCTCAGCACTTCTGGCTGAAGACGGATGCAAATGCTTCAGCCTTGTCTTTTACACTGATGTGCTGGGCTCCCCCATCCTTGAGGATGGGAATATTTATGGAGCCACCTCCTCCAGTTAGTTGTTTAATTGTCCACAACCATTCACAACTGGATGTGACAGGATTGCTCCGTTGGTTATGGGTTACGCTGTTTGGCATGCAAGTAGTCCTGTGTTGTAGCTTCATCAGACTGCCACCTCATTTTTAGGTATGCCTGGAGCTGCTCCTGGCATGCTCTCCTGCAATCTTCACAGAATGAGGGTTCGTCCCCTGGCTTGGTTGTAATGATAGAGTGGGGGGAGATATGCTGGGCCATGAGGTTACAGATTGAGGTTGAATACAATTCTGCTGCTGATGATGGTCCACAGCATCTTATGGATGCCCAGTTTTGAGTTGCGAGATCTGTTCGAAATCTATCCCATTTAGCACGGTGGTAGTGCCACACCTCATGATGGTGGGTATCCTCAATGAGAAGACGGGACTTTGTCTCCACATGGACTGTGCGGTGGTCTCTCCTACCAACACTGTCATGGACAGCTGCATCTGTGACAGGTGGATTGGTAGTGGTGCTGCCGAGGCACTCTTGGTGATGGACACTGAAGTTCCCTACCCAGATACATTCTCTGCCCTAGCTACCCTTAGTGCTTCTTCCAATTGATGTTCAACATGGAGATGCACTGATTCATCAGCCAAGGTTGGGGACAATAGGTGGTAATCAGCAGGAGGCTTCCTTGCTCATGTTTGACCTGATGCCATGACACTTTATGGGGTCCGGAGTCGATGTTGAGGACTCCCAGGGCAACTCCCTTCCGACTGTATACCACTGTGCCACCACCTCTGGTGGGTCTGTCCTGTCCCATCAGCAGGGATGGTGATGACGGTGTCGTGGACACTGTGAGGTATGATTCCGTGAGTATGACTATGTCAGGTTGTTGCTTGACTCGTCTGAGGGACAGCTCTCCCAACTTTGGCACAAGGCCCCAGATGTTAGTAAGGAGGACTTTGCAGGGTCGATGGGGCTGGGTTTGCCGTTGTTGTTTCCAGTGCCTCGGTCAATGCTGGGTGGTCCACCAGGTTTCATTCCTTTTCTTGGACTTTGTCACGGTTTGATACAACTGTGTGGATTCTAGGCCATTTCACAGGTCATTTAAGAGTCAAACACATTGCTGTGGGTCTGGAGTCACATGTAGGCCAGAGCAGGTAAGGACAGCAGATTTCCTTCCATAAAGGACATTAGTGAACCAGATGGGTTTTTACAACAATCGACAATGGTTTCATGGCCATCATTAGACTAGCTTTTAATTCCAGGTCTAGTAATTGAATTGAAATTTCACCATCTGCAGTGGTGGGATTTGAACCCATGTCCCCACAGCATTAGTCAAGGCCTCTGGATTACAAGTCAAGTGACAAAACCATGATGCCACTGCCTCCCTCAATTAATATCACAATGAAGATAAAAAGAAAAAGAAAGACTTGCATTTCTATAGCGTCTTAGGACGTCCCAAAGCGCTTGACAGCCAATGAAGTGTTTTCTGTTGTAATATAGGAAGCACGGCAGCCACTTGGCACAGCACAAGCTTTCGTGATATCCGGAATTCTCTCCCCAGAATGCTGTGGATGCTGGGGGGTTCATTAAAATTTCATGGTTGAGGTTGATAGATTTTCATTGGGTAAAGGTTGGAATTATACGGAGAAAAGGTGGGTAAATAAATTTACGGTACAGATCCGTCATGACTAATAGAATGGCAGAACGGGTTTGAGGGACTGAATGGTCTCCTTCTGTGCCTTTGTGAGAGGGAATGTCAAGAAAGTTTCAGTTCTGGATGGAAGCGGAGAGCTTCTTTGACTTGAAGCAGCCTTTCACTGGGAAGGGCAACGTACAATGTCAGGTACCTGGGAATGGATTTTCAATCGGGGGTCGGAAAGCCGACGTGCGGACCATTTCAGGGCTCTGAACTTCAGCAGCATCGCTCTCGCGACCCGATCTTGGAATGCAAATGCCCTAATTGGACAGGAGGTGAGCTCGGCGTCCAAGTAGAGGCGTGATCGCCTCCGGGAGGCGGGAGCTGATGTTGGGGTAAGCGGACACCATGATGTGGGCTGCCCGCTGTCTTGCCATGGAGTGCAGGCAGCTCATGAAAGGACTAGGATGGCGAGAAGGGCGGAAATTGGCCGTGGAGGTCAAGCAAAGATACAGCGCTTGACTCAGTGCTAAATCAGCCCCTCAAATTTATTTCCATCACGCTTTCTAATAAAGTGTAGTTGGCTGCGCAGTGACCCTGACAGCTCCACCAAATTCCCTGTCAAACTTTACAAGCTTCAGGGTTGAGAATTTATTTAAATTGTAAATTTCAGAGTGTCTCAACAATGAAAATGTTCCATTGAAAACAAAAAAGAGGGAGGTTTCTGGCTTCAAACCACATTTATTGTACAGTCAGAAACTATTGTAAAAAGCTGACAGTAAACAGATCACATTCTTCACTCAATGAAGTCAGTGGGTTGAATGTGAGCATGGAACAACCTGCAACTGTCTCTTTCTTCATTCCCTGTCCCTGCGCTGTGAACACCTGTCTGTGTTTAGACGCAGCTCTCTCCACGTCCACAGTGTTTGTTGGATAGCTGGCCTTGCAAGGTGGGGGCTTCTGCATTGCACAGAGTTCCAAAACTGCAGCACAGGCAAAGTACAATCGAATTATTTTGCAATGCTTTTATAAGCAGCGATCTCCAGCCGACAGTTCTGGTCAAAGCCAGGAACCGCATCAAATGAGTTTAAATCCACCATCAACAGATGCACTTGTGCAGGGTCAAAGATACGCAAAGCTTTCAGGAATGCCGCAGAAGTTTGTGGAAACTTCTGAGCCGCTTTTTCTTCACATGCTTGACACGTCCCTGCAGCAGTAATATTGCTTGAGCTTCTTTGCCATGCAAGAAAACACCTGTTAAGCACAGGCATTTCATTCAGCACCATCACAGTGCTGTTCATTTTACTGTGCTTTAGCCCAGGACAGTACATCTATTACTTTAAAATAAGCTTTGTGGATTGTGACACGTTGAAATTCAAACCAAATGATTTAATCCATCAGTCGTGTTGCATTCTTGACAACAAACGGAATCTCCTCATGAAGCTGAGCGTTGTTTAGAAGGCTTACAGCATCTGTTAAAACCTGTATTTTCAGTGTCAGTGTGAGCTCTTTTGACATGAAGTCTGAGTAGTATTTCAGGTGAGCTACATGATACTGAACTGCCGGAAACCAAGAATTCCAACGTGTGATTACTGGCTCTGGAGTAAAGGGCGATGTTTTCTTCCCCATTTGCAATGTGTTGCTGTATCAAAGCTTGCTGGTGGGGCAATGTTTGAAGATCTTATTAATGTGGTTGACCAGTTTGTCGATTTTACCAAACTCACTTTTCCACAGCTCACTGACAAGAGAAATTATATGTGCATTACTTGTGATAAGGACAGCATTACAACTTGGAGCACAGATTTGAAAGGTTTTGTCATTTAAGTTGCATTGTCACAAATGAAAGCAGATACTTTGTTGAAATCTGCGCCGTCTTTTGAAACGGTTTTGATTCTCACTTGGGAACCTGTGGTTTAATTAAAAGCTTCTAAGCGGACGCAGTCTGCGAGCACTGTTGTTAACTTTACTGACTGTAGTTCTCTTTTTGCTGCGATGGCTTTCAGATGCTAAGTGGCACTGAACCATTGCCCACAGTGTGAGATCCAATGAAACAAAGCAGCTTGTACAAAATGGTATTCCACCATCAGCACGCAGATATTGACTTCCAAATTCTTTCACTTGACGTGCTGTAGCAATGGTTGTGGCCGTTTTTGATTTGCTCCTTTTGGCATTTTCACTTGCCTGCTGCTACTTGAGATTGCTTCTCTCAAAACCGCACCGGAAGCCCTCCCTCATCGACCAATTAGCGAGGTGGGCCTTGTGTCAATCACTGAAACACGACAAGTTCACAACAAATCATGTCTGCCCACAGCCCTTTGAAAATCCAGTCCACGATGTCAAGTTAACTGGCAGAAAAATTCAGTTTGAAGGGAGTCAAAGTGGCGACTCAAGAAAAGATGGAGGAGGACGTATATATTTTCCAGATGGAGGTTTCCATTTGCAGCAAGCAACCTGCACTTGTTCAAATCTGTGGAATACAGACAATTCAGCTCACTTGGGATGGTGAAATTATTTTGTTGCTGTGATCAATATATAGGTGTCTCAAGAAGCATCACACCAAACAATTCCCATAGTGTGACACATACAAACAGCTACAGTGAATGCAGAACGTGTCCAAGGATATCATTAACCCAGCAGGCATCCCGGGCCTCAGTCTAAAAATGGCACTTAGCGCATATGATGTCACTTGATTGTAATTGCTATTCTCGAATACCAGATGCTCATCCTGAATTGACAACTCCATTTGCAATTGGACTCAAAATAACAACAATTAAGCTACAATTTAAAATGTTTTAAGAAGAGCAGTCGTGAAGGTTAGAGAAACAACTAATGCAAGGAAATGAATGCTTGATCAAACTTTCGATAAGGCGTTCCCATTGGTGGAGGTGGTTGAGAATCAGAGGACACTGATTGAAGGTGATCGGCACAAGAACTAGAGGTGACATGAGGAAAAGCTCTTTTTTATGCAGCGAGTTGTTTAGGAATTACAATGCACTGCCTGAGAGTGTGCTGGAGGCAGATTCAATTGTGACCTTCAAAAGGTCGTTGGTTAATTATCAGAAGAGACAAGATTTTCAAGGCCGCTGGGAAAAGACAGGGGAGTGGGACCAGCTGAGTTGCTCTTGCAGAGAACCGGCCTGGACACAATGGGCTGAATGGCCTCCTTCTGTGTTGTAAACATGCTATGATTAGGGAACGACTCATTCAACCGGCTGGTGAATGAGAAGAGTGCACAAGTTTGAGATTCTCATCATGGATCAAGGAAGAGGTTATGGGAGATCATTCTTGCAGCGGAGCATGTGATTGGGACCCAGAGTGACCTCCCCATCTAAACAGCTATGTGGAATAGGCATTGGAGTGGGACAACAGGATCGCACTTTCAAAGAGCTAGCAATGATGCGATGGGATGAGTGGCCTTCTGCTGAACTATATGATGATTCAATATGAAGAATGCTCCCCATCCCCGTCCCCGTCCCCACTATTCAAACTGGTGCTACACCTACTGTATTTAAACGCAAAGGCAAAGTTGGTTGAGGATGCAGGACTGGAGAGGGAGGAGCTGAAAATATAATGGAACGTCCAGACCATATACAAGGGGATTTGGATAGATGAAGTTGGACTGATATGTGGCCAATGTTGGTAAACGTAGATAACTGCGGAATGATGAGAGCAGGGAAAGGGAATTAGTGTTGGGAATAGAAGGCTAATGGAATTAGTTCAGAGGGCAAAACACAGGAGAGGTTTTCTGAAGATTCTCATGAATAAATAGCTTGCTGTCACAGTCAGTCCGATGTGAATCAGTGAACAAAACAGACAAGATTGTCACGGGTGAGGGGCTGAAGGATAGATCCTCATGATCATCAACTCGTACAGAGGCACTGATCTGACTTCGTCCAGGGTGCTGCGTGCATTTCAGTCATTGTCTTTTTTTTTTCATTCTTTCATGGGATGTGGGCATCGCTGGCAAAGCCAGCATTTGCTGCCCATCCCGAAGTGCCCTTGAGAAGCTGGCGGTGAGCTGCCTTCTTGAGCGGCTGCAGTCCGTCTGGTGCGGGTACAACCACAGTGCTTTTCAGGGAGGGATTTCCAGGATTTTGATCCAGTGACAGTGAAGGAATGGCGATATAGTTCCAAGCCAGGATGGTGTGTGCCTTGGAGGGGAACTTGTATGACAGTGTGGACATTCTGAGATTGGAGATGGCCAACTAACTTGTCACCTCAGATGAAGCATCTGGGCGAGGTGGGGACACTGGTGGAAAGGTGGCTGAGGGGATAAAGGGTTAAATTATGAGGATCATAGCAACAGGGGCAGGGCATTCACCCCCTCAAGCCTGTTCCTCCATGCAGTTAGATCACGGCTGATCTGTATGTTAACTCCATGTACCCGTCTTGGTTACCTAACCTTTAATAGCCTTCACCAACAAAATCTATCCATTTCAGTTTTGAAATTTTCAATTGACCCTTGCCTCAGCAGCTTTTTGGGTGAAGCGAATCCCAGATTTCCATCATTGGACTTCCTCTGGACTTCCCCCCCCCCCACCGGAGGAAATTTAGCTCCTCTCCACCGACCCTATCAAATCCCTTCATCATTTTAAACACCTTAATGAGATCACCCCTTAATCTTCTCTACGCAAGGGAATACAAGCCTCGTCTCTGCAAACTGTCCCCATAATCAAACACTTTTAGCCCCGGTATCATTCTGGTGAATCTGTGCTGCACCCCCTCTCAAGGCCAATCTGTCCTTCCTGAGCTGAGGTGCACAGAACCAAGTGCGGGGTTACTCCAGCTGAGGTTTGACCAAAGTTCTAGACAGCTGCAACATTACTTGGAACCCTTTGCAGACGAGCTCTCGACAGTGAAAGGCCAACATTGCATCATTCTCTCACGCCACTTTTGCTGATAAACTTATCCATTATACAGTTAAAAGTCCAATGACCAGCGCACATCTGTCACCCTCCAGATACAGCACTGAACTTGTGATATTTTGCTACAAATGGAAAAGAATCTTGGAGAGAAAAAGAATCATTTCGCACTGGATTCTGCTGACTTGGAGCAAGAAAATTTACAAGTCGTTGCTCTTCTGAAATGGCTTTACAAATTTGAAAACAGATCCAATTATTACAGATTACCAAGTTTAAGAAAAGAAAGGCTTTCATTTATATAGAGCCTTTCATCACCTCAGGATGTTCCAAAGCGCTTTACAGCCAATGAAGTCCTTTTTGAAGTGTCGTCACTGTTGTCATGTAGGAATCGGGGCAGCAGATTTGTGCTCAGCAAGATCCCACAAACAACAATGCCTTAATGACCAGATAATCTGTTTGAGATGTTGGCTGAGAGATAAATATTGGCTGAAGACACTTGGGAGAACTCCCCTGCTCTTCTTCAAAATAGCACCATGGGATCTTTCGCATTCTCCTCATAAAGCAGACAGGGCCTTGTCGGAAGGTTTCATCTGAAAGATGGCACCTCTGACAGTGCAGCACTCCCTGCACTGGGATGGAACAGATCGAGATTTCTTGCTCAGGTGCATGGACTGGAACCTGCACCCACAATGCTCGAACTCAGAGGTGAGGGTACTATCCACTGAGCCACAGCTAACGCAAGCCTCTGACGACTTAAGGAACAGAGCAGGTTCGAATCTAAACTTGCTGAGCCTGCTCCAGACCCCAGGTTACCCATCAGGTACGCCACAGGAGAACTGCCAGCAACGTGGGATAGCTGATCACTCCCCTTGTGTTAACCACAAGGTATTTGGTTGATCGGCTTCTGTTACGTGTGCACTGGAACAACAGACTCAATGTCACGGAAGGAATTTGACAAAAATGCTAATGTGATATTGTAACTGGTTGCCAAGTCCGACTTGTCTGTAATTGACGCATGCCATTTTCTTCCCCTTGATTGAAGGCTTCATGAGAGAGATGTCAAGGCTGTTAAATCCCTGCTAGTTTCACAGCCAGACAGTGAACTTAATCGTTAAAGGCCTCACTCAGAAAGGGCTGCACATCTTCCTTTTTACAAAGTTAACCATACTTCCAGTCATATTGCTTGACCTGTGCAATGGAACCATTCCTTCGCATCTTTAACAACATCTGAGCTTCAAAGGGAAGAGCATTCTTTCAACTTGTCACAACACTGCGGGATAAACCATTAGATTTCACAAGCATCAAACTTATAATGTCAGCCAGGTAAAGACAGAGAAAATTTACTGTGTACGTCTCTGATCTCCATATTATGAAAGGATATGGAGGCACTGAAGGAGATGCAACACAAGGGTTTACTGGAATGATACCAGAGCTGAGAGGTTATATAGATCAGGAAAGGAGTAACAGGCTGCGGCTCCTTTCTCTGCGATAGAGAAAGCTGAAGGGGTGACCTGAGAGAGGTCTTTAAGATGATGAAAGGTTTGATAGGGTAGGTGTAGAGAAAAGATATTTCTATTTGTTGGGGAGACTAATACTAGGGGGCCATAAATATGAGAGTCACTAATAAATCCAATCGGGAATTTATCTTGAGACTAGTGAGAATGTGGAAGTTGCTGCCGCAGGGAGTGGTTGAGGCGAATAGCAGAGATGCATTTAAGGGGAAAGCTGCATAAACACATTCTATGTCGCTCAGAAATATGTGGAGTAGACAAGAGCTGTGATACACTGATCACTAAACATTATCTCACGAGTGACTCATTTGTGCTCGATGCTGGGAGCACTTTAACTCTGCGACTCACAGTGCTGTGGCTGGATGGGGTGCTGTAATGAGCTCAGAGATTCCAGGGAGAATGACAATTGCCAAGATCTCCTCCTTGGCAGGGACAAGACTGCCTTGCAAGGTGAGAGCAACCGACAAATCCTGGAAGCGATAAAACATCCAGCTTATCTGTAAGAGATGATCCACTGGACACGGTTTCGAAAACAAGTTTGCTTTTTGAATGAGAAGAGGTGAAGCTGCCCATCTGTCGAGTTAACAATTCGATTTACATGCAGTGATCTTACAGATAACTTCAGAAGGGAGAGTACAGCACCTGGCATTGTCCATCTCTGTCAGCCCTGGTGTAAATGACGAAATGGCCAGAGCCCCTCCAAGGGTGTGTCTTTCAGTGACTGTTTGCTTATCAGGAGCCTTTACTTGTGGCTGCTTATTTCAATTTTGCCAGAAAGGAAATGTAACGCTTAACTCGCGATGAATAAAATAATTGAGTGAGCAAAAAAGGTGGTGCGCTGGAGGAGTACAGGAGAGTCAGTGCAACCGTGTTTCAGCACGGTGCCATCTTTCAGAGAAATGCCCTGTCAGATCTCATGGTACTATTTCAGGAAGAGCAAGGGAATTCTCCCCGGTGTCCTGGTCAATATTTATCTCTCAATCAACATCTTTAAAACAAATTATCTCGGCATCGGCACGTAACTTGTTTGTGGGAGCTTGCTGCTGGATTTCCTGCACCATGTCACTGACGACACTTCAAAAGTGCT
Source organism: Heterodontus francisci (assembly GCF_036365525.1). Taxonomy (NCBI): domain Eukaryota; kingdom Metazoa; phylum Chordata; class Chondrichthyes; order Heterodontiformes; family Heterodontidae; genus Heterodontus; species Heterodontus francisci. Next base: position 16,798,920 of record NC_090417.1, read on the forward strand.
TTGGGATATCGTGAGGTCCTGGAAGGGAATGTGTGAATGTTAGCTCTTTCGTTCTTTGAAGTGAGCAAGAGGATGAGGGAATCAGGGACTTCACCCATTCTGATATTTGGAAAGTAATCACCCAAACGTGTGAGCTGCTCCGACCGCCTGACAATTTGATGCTGTGACAGGTAAAAATTCTGCTTGGGAACCTCAGATGTTTACAAGCCGGGAGAACTTGAAACTGGTCACATTTTCAGGCATCGCCAATTAATTTCTCTTTAAACACAAGAAATTCATCGATTGCAAAGAAATTGAGGGTAATTACAACATTAACGGTGCAACTCCAAGCAATGAAAGAAATGACTGCACTTCTGTATCACCTTACCACCTTATCTCCAAAATATTCCAGAATACTTCATGTATAAAGACATATTGACCAACCCTGCATTTCCATGGTTGAAGGGAACAGAGATTGGAGATGGGATCATAACACCCAGGGTGGCACAGTGGCGCAGTGGTTAGCACCGCCGCCTCACAGCTCCAGCGACCCGGGTTCAATTCTGGGCACTGCCTGTGTGGAGTTTGCAAGTTCTCCCTGTGTCTGCATGGGTTTCCTCCGGGTGCTCCGGTTTCCTCCCACAAGCCAAAAGACTTGCAGGTTGGTAGGTAAATTGGCCATTATAAATTTCCCCTAGTATAGGTAGGTGGTAGGGAAATATAGGGACGGGTGGGGATGTGGTAGAAATATAGGATTAGTGTAGGATTAGTATAAATGGGTGGTTGATGGTTGGCACAGACTCGGTGGGCCGAAGGGCCTGTTTCAGTGCTGTATCTCTAAACTCTAAACTCTAAACACCACAGCATTGAATCTCCAACCTGCACTCCCTTTGAGCATGGCTCTCTGCTGGGAGTCTTACATTGGTGAATTTATCTTAAAATCAAGAGAAAGAAAGTGTCTTTCACAACCTCAGGATATCCCAAAAAGCCAATAAAGTGCCTTTGAAGTGTAGTCATTGTTGGAATGTAGGAAACATGGCAACCGATATGTACACAGCGAGATACCACAAACAGCAATGTGACAATGACCAGGTCATCTGTTTTCAGTGATGTTAGTTGAGGGGTAAATATTAGCCTGGGCACCGGAGAGAACCCCCCCCCACCTCACACCGCACTCCGCACCCCCTGTCACACCCGCTCTTCTTCGAAATGGTGCAATGGATCTTTAACGTCCACCTGAGAGGACAGATTGGGCCTTAACTTTACAATTCATCTGAAGGATGGCACCTCTTGCCAGTGCAGCACTCCCTCAGTGTCAGCAGAGATTTTGTGCTCAAGTCTCTGGACTGGGACTTCAACCCACAACCTTCTGACTCAAAGTCAAAAGCCCTACCCCTGAGCTAAGCGCGACAGTCCCAGTTTACATGCTGAACTGGTACTTGAAAACACAATGTGCTAGCTCAAGAGACAAGAGTGCAATGAATTTAGCTCAGTATGCTTGGGAAACTTCCAAAAGGGATCTACCTTGGCTCTACAAAATACTAGATAATAGGTTTTGAGCTTATGGAGTCAGATAATCCTGGGCTCAGGACGATATAGTTGGGCTGGTAAGATGGGCGGAGCAGTGGCAAATGGAATTTAATCCTGAGAAGTGTGATGTGATGCACTTTGGGAGGACTAACAAGGCAAGGGAATATACAATGGTTGGTAGAATCCGAGGAAGTACAAAGGGTCAAAGGGACCTTGGTGTACTTGTCCACAGATCACCGAAAGCAGCAGCACAGATAAGGTGGTTAGGAAGGCATATGGGATTCTTGCCTTTATTAGCCGAGGCATAGAATATAAGAACAGGGAGGTTATAATGGAGCTGTATAAAACGCTAGTAAGGCCACAGCTGGAGTACTGTGTACAGTTCTGGTCGCCACACTATAGGAAGGATGTGATTACACTGGAGAGGGTGCAGAGGAGATTCACCAGGATGTTGCCTGGGCTGGAGCATTTCAGCTCTGAGGAGAGATTGAAAAGGCTAGGGTTGTTTTCCTTAGAGCAGAGAAGGCTGAGGGAGGTGGGGGTGTGGGGGGGTGGGGGGGGGGGTCCTGATTGAGGTATACAAAATTATGAGGGGCGTTGATAGTTTAGATAGGAAGAAATTTTTTCCCTTAGTGGAGGGGTCAATAACCAGGGGGCCTAGATTTAAGCCAAGAGGTAGGAGGTTTAGAGGGGATTTGAGGAAAAGCTTTTTGACCCAGAGGGTGGTTGGAATCTGGAACACACTGCCTGAAGGGTTGGTAGAGGCAGGAACCCTCACAACATTTAAGTAGTATTTAGATGATCACTTGAAACGCCATAGCATACAAGGCTACAGGCCAAGTGCAGGAATATGGGATTAGAATAGATAGGTGCTTGATGGCCGGCACAGACACGATGGGCCGAAGGGCCTGTTTCTGTGCTGTATAACTCTATGACTTCAGAGCCTCTGGCATGAACAAGAAACAAGATAGCAATGCATAAAATCACATGTAATTTGCTGCAGTTCTTTAAATCAATGCAGCTCAAAGCTGTGCGTTTCCAGATGACCAAATATGTTACAGATAATCTTACTTGGTCAGTGGTGAAGTTCTGTTGTTTGGGGACCCTGATGAAGCTGTGGTGCTACAAGGAATGAATGCACTGTTGGCAAAATTTTTCTTTGCTGTTGAATTCAATTTTCCACTTGTCACATCCAAATGCTGACACAATATGCCACTGACAACAGACAAATGTTAACACGACTACACCAATTCTGCAGTTCAGGCAAGACAGCACAGAACAGGACAGGACAACAATGCTTTCAATTCTTCCAGCTATTATCTCACTCTTTTCCATGTACTTTCTCCCTCCCTCTCTCACTTTCTCTACTTTTCCATCTGTGCCTTCCAATCTCTGCAACATCCTTCTTCTTTATTCTTTCTTTCTCTGATTTTCTATCATTTCAGATTGTAAAAAAAAAAGTTTTGCTTTTCTGTCCTTCTGTCCTGCTTTTTCTCTGAGTACCATATTCCCAATTCTCTCTGATTATCACATGGCCCTGTTTAAGCTGCGACTCAGTGGGGAGCATGCTCATCTCTGAGTCTGGGTTCCAGTCCAACTCCAGAAACGTGATTGCAAGATCTTGGCTAACACTCAGTTGCAGCGCTGAGGGGGTGCCGCACTGTCTAAGGTCCTGTTTTTCAGATCAGATATTAAACTGAGGCCCCATCTGTTCTTTCAGGAAGACATTAAAATGTCCCGCACCATTTCAATGAACAGCCGGTGGGGGGCAGTTCTTTTCTGTGCCCTGGCCAATATTCATCCCTAGGCCAAAATCACTGACAACAGATCACCTGGTCATTATCCCATTGCTGTTTGTGGGATCTTGCTATGTGTAAATTGATTGCTGCATTTCCTACATTATAACAGTGAGTACACTTTAAAAGAACTTCATTGGGTGTGAAGCACTTTAGGATGTCCTGAGGTTGTGAAAGGTGCTCCAGAAGTTCAGGTCTTTCTGTGTTCTTTCCCTTTCCAATCTAAGAGTGTTTGTTCTGCTCAGAAAACAAATTACTTTTGAAGTACATTCGCTGTTGTATCCAATCGCACGCTAAGTCCAACACACCCATCATTCTCGATGGATGCTTGATAATCTGCAGCATCTCCCAGTCTAGCCTCACCTTGACCTTAAAATTATTACTCTTGTTTTCAAATCCCTCTGTGACCTCGCCCCTCCCTATCTCGGTAATCTCCTCCAGCCCTACAGCCCCCTGAGATCTCTGCACTCCTCCAATTCTGGGCTCTTGGCCGTGCCTTCAGTTGCCTGGGCCCTGAGCTCTGGAATTCCCTCCCTAAACCCCTCCACCTCTATCACTCTCTCCTTCTTCAAGACACTCCTTGAAAGTGACCTCTTCGACCAAGCTTTTCGGGCGCCTGACCTAATACCTCCTTATGTGCCTCAGTGTCAAATTTTGGCTGATAATGCTCCTGTGATGCACTCTGGTGTGTGAAAGGTGATGTATAAATGCAAGTTCCTGTGGTTGAAAGGAAAATCGGGTGAGGTGTATATTGCTCCTTTTTGCTCTGTCACTCAGGTCAGCATGACTATGAGATTGCTGTGAAATGGAATCCAATGTGTCTCAGTGTAAACCCGCACTGAGGGACAAGACATGTCCTGTGCAGTTATAATACAGTCTGACCATCATCTTGTGCAGGAATGTTAACACAGTGATCCAGGATTAATGACCGACCCTGGAGAAGTGGAGGAGGTCAGCAGCCCATCAGTGGTTGTTAATTGCAGGCCACGAGTTGAAGATGAACAAACTGAGGTCAGCCTCTGGACCGTTGCCATGCGAGGCGAAAACAATTCCAAATGCGAAGCACATCAGATATGCAAACTGTGGCTGAAATTCCTCTCTGCTTATTGCGGGTCCACTGCACGTCATCACGGAGATGTACTGTCAGAGAACAAGTACCTGCTTCTGATTCAATCACCAGAACTGTCTCAGGGTTTCTCACCTGCCCTCTGGCAATGCCGAAGGAACAGGGTTAAAGAGGGTCACACACAGAGGGCTTCTGTGTGACGCTAACAATGAACGAGAACACTGTGACAGACACTCAATGGCAAGGACACTGCAGTCAGCCACTGTGCAGTGATAAGGAGAGTTCCGTGCCCTGGAGAACATGGTAATTAGGGCAAGCTCACCATCAGCAAACTACAGCTTCAGGAAATCACAGATCCAAATACAGCACACTGGAAAACACAGAGCAGAGCCATCAGTATCTGTGGAGAAGCTGGGGTCGTTCTCCTTGAAAGCAGGGAAGGTTGTGGGGATATTTCATCGAGGTTTTCAAAATCATGAAGGGTTACAATTAAATGAGGAAAAGCTGTTTCCAATAACAGAAGGGTCGTTAACCGAAGGACAGATTTAAGGTGATTGGCAAAAGAATCAGAGGCAATATGAGGAACTTTTTTTACGCAGCGAGTTGTTGCGATCTGGAATGTGCTGCCTGGCAGGAAGGTGGAAGCAGATTCAACAGGAACTTTCAAAATGGAATTTGATAAATACTTGAAGGGGAGAAATTTACTGGGCTTGAGGGGAAAAGCACAGAAGTGGGACGAGTTGATATCTCTACCAGCAGAACAGACACGATAGGCTGAAAGGCCTTCTTCTGTGCGATATTGTGCTGTGATACCATGATAGGTCATCAGCATTAACTCTCTTTTTCTCTCCGCAGATGCTGCCTGACCTGCTGAGCAATTTTAACAAATGTGTCTGTGCAATATAAATCGTGACTGAAATCTGCGGAGGAGAATGAGGACACATCATATTAACTCACAAGAAGAGCGTTTCTGTGAACAAAACTCATGTTTTTTCTTCATATCCAATTTCTTTGCACTGCAATGCATTTACTAAGATTTTTTTCTCTTCTCAGTGTTACAGACAGGGTGTGAGTGGTTACCCACTGTTCCCACTGAGCAAATTGTTGAATTGTTGGAGCTGCTGCCTGACAAGTCCCCAGGTCCTGATGGACTTCACCCGAAGGTCTTCAAAGAAGTGACGTCTGAGATAGTTGATGCACTGGTTTTAATTTTCCAAAATTCCCTAGAATCAGGGAAGGTTCCACTAGATTGGAAAATAGCCAATGTAACTCCTTTATTCAAAAAGGGAGGGAGACAGAAAGCAGGAAACTACAGGCCAGTTAGCTTAACATATGTCAAAGGGAAAATGTTGGAAGCTATTGTTAAAGATGTTATAGCAAGGCACTTAGAAAAATTCAAGATAATCAGGCAGAGACAACATGGTTTTGTGAAAGGGAAATCATGTTTAACCAATTTATTGGAGTTCTTTGAAGAAGCAACATGTTCTGTGGATAAAGGGGGAACCGGTGGATGTACTGTACTTAGATTTCCAGAAGGCATTTGATAAGGTGCCACTTCAAAGGTTATTGCGAAAAATAAAAGCTCATGGTGTAGGGGATAACATATTGGCATGGATAGAAGATTGGTTAGCTAACAGGAAACAGAGAGTAGGCATAAATGGGTCATTTTCTGGTTGGCAAGATGTAACGAGTGGTGTGCCACAAGGATCAGTCCTGGGGCCTCAACTTTTTACAATTATATAAATGACTTGAATGAAGGGACCAAAGGTATGGTTGCTAAATTTGCTGATGACACAAAGATAGGCAGGAAAGTAAGTTGTGAAGAGGACATAAGGAGGCTACAAAGGGATAGCGATAGGTTAAGTGAGTGGGCAAATATCTGGCAAATGGAATATAATGTGGGAAAATGTGAAATTGTCCATTTGGCAGGAAGAATAAAAAAGAAGCATATTATCTAAATGATGAGAGATTGCAGAGCTCTGAGATGCAGAGGGATCTGGGTGTCCTAGTGCATGAATTGCACAAGGTTAGTATGCAGGTACAGCACGTAATTAGGAAAGCTAATAGAATGTTACTGTTTACTGCGAGGGGAATTGAATACAAAAGTAGGGAGGTTATGCTTCAGCTATACAGGACATTGGTGAGACCACATCTGGAGTACTGTGTACAGTACTGGTCCCCTTATTTAAGGAAGGATGTAAATGCGTCAGAAGTAGTTCAAAGAAGGCTTACGGGACTAATACCTGGAATGGGCAGGTTGTCTTATGAGGAAAGGCTTGCCAGGCTAGGCTTATATCCGCTGGAGTTTAGAAGAGTAAGAGGCGACTTGATTGAAACATATAAGATCCTGAGGGGCCTTGACAGGGTGGATGTGGAAAGGATGTTTCCCCTTGTGGGACAATCTAGAACTAGGGGTTACTGTTTAAAAATAAAGGGTCACCCATTTAAGACAGGGATTAGGAGAAATGTTTTCTCTCAGAGAGTCGTGAGTCTTTGGAATTCTCTTCCTCAAAAGGCAGTGGAAGCAAAGTCTTTGAAGATTTTTAAGTCAGAGGTAGATAGATTCTTGATCAGCAAGGAGGTGAAAGGTTATCAGGGGTAGGCAGGAACGTGGAGTTGAGATTACAATCAGATCAGCCATATCCTGTTACATGGTGGAGCTGACTGGCAGGGCCAAGGTGCCTACTCCTGCTTCTAATTCATATGTTCGTATGTTTCTCTGCTCACCTCCCAACTGACCACAATCGTGTTTATTTAAAATGGTAAGTTCGCCCCTGAATGTTTTACTCATGAAATGGCCAGACAGTGACAGGTTTTCTTACAGGTTTAAAACTGAAGATTAACTATTTGTCAAACAGTATTCATTGCCTGAAATGTTCGCAACACCACTCCCGCACGCATTCACTCTCAGCAGAAGATCGATAGAAGGTAAAGGGTAAGAATGCAAGGTGTGGTAGATGTTCCTGGTTTCCAGTAAAACTGTTGAATCTTCCAAACAGGACAGTCATTGTTAAAGATGCAGGCCTGGGTTGTTTGTGGTCTTGACTTGTTGAGGGGTTGTGGATTTCTGGTGGTTAAGATTTCAGATTGCAGGTGGTGGGTCACTTTCATGCCCCATGCTCCAATTACAAATTTCCCGTCATACGGTGTTGATAACTTCATTGGCAGTGTTGCTCCTCAGGATATCTTGCGATTATAAAATGTGTCACCTAAATGCAAGTTATTTCTTGAACATCGCTATCATTATAAAACAGTGTACTCCCGGACTCTTGATTATGAGAGACCTGACAGTATATCTGAACACAAGTCTTGTAGCTGGCCCACCCTCTTCACAATACAGATGCTACACTCCACTGTCACACTTCAAATTGCCAGAGAGATGGAAACTGTTGTATATTGTTGCTTGCATTTCGGATGTCCAGGTTGAACTTGGTTTACAGTTATCTTGGAGTTGTAAATCTGAACAATTACAGGAACAAGATGCCCGTTCCATAAGTCTGTCTTGCTACTGCTGCTCATGATGCTTCTTGCTTCTCCCAGGCTGATTACACATGCGATGTCTCATGTCATCATCATAGTGGGAGGTGTACTCTCACTGTCCCCAAGCATTAACCCTTTCAGACCCTTTATACGACATCTCCCCTTTGTCCATATATATTTTTTATAGATATACATTCGTTTTTACTTGAAGTACTCCCCCATCTCCTACCAAGTCTCTGACATCACAGATTCAATCTGACAGGAAGCTTCACGATTCTCCCTGATCATGTTCTTCTCAGACCCAGAAGATCAGTAGTCTTTTTCTGAACTCTGTTTTGTTGAATTGGATGACTTTCATTGAGGTCTGTAGGATCTAGTTTTCTCTGAACTTCAGGATCAACATTGTTTATTTTTATTCATTCATGGGATGTGGGCGTCACTGGCCAGGCCAGCATTTATTGCCCATCCCTAATTGCCCTTGAGAAGGTGGTGGTGAGCTGCCTTCTTGAACCGCTGCAGTCCATGTGGGGTCGGTACACCCACAGTGCTGTTAGGGAGGGAGTTCCAGGATTTTGACCCAACGACAGTGAAGGAACGGGGATATAGTTCCAAGTCAGGATGGTGTGTGACTTGGAGGGGAACTTGCAGGTGGTGGTGTTCCCATGCATTTGCTGCCCTTGTCCTTCTAGGTGGTACAGGTCACGGGTTTGGAAGGTGCTGTCGAAGGAGCCTTGGTGCATTGCTGCAGTGAATCTTGTAGATGGTACACACTGCTGCCACTGTGCGTCGGTGGTGGAGGGAGTGAATGTTTGTGGATGGGGTGCCAATCAAGCGGGCTGCTTTGTCCTGGATGGTGTCGAGCTTCTTGAGTGTTGTTGGAGCTGCACCCATCCAGGCAAGTGGAGAGTATTCCATCACACTCCTGACTTGTGCCTTGTAGATGGTGGACAGGCTTTGGGGAGTCAGGAGGTGAGTTACTCGCCTCAGGATTCCCAGTCTCTGACCTGCTCTTGTGGCCATGGTATTTATATGGCTACTCCAGTTCAGTTTCTGGTCAATGGTAGCCCCTAGGATGTTGATAGTGGGGGATTCAGCGATGGTAATGCCGTTGAATGTCAAGGGGAGATGGTTAGATTCTCTCTTAGATTCCTCCAAATATACAACTGATTGACATATTTGAGGAATAGGAGTAAAGTTTCCCCTATTTTGCCTTGCAGTACCTTCTGGAGTATGCACTAAATAAGATCTCCGATGATTCTCATCTCTCTGAGAATTACTCTCTCTCTGCCTTGGTCGCGTATCCATACCTTTTGTCCTTCTATCAACTCTGGTACGATATCTCCTATTGTAATTCTGAGCTTGTAGTTTTCAAGAAGACTTCTCTCTGTCTTGAACTCTCTGATAATCCTGCATTTCTAGCCCTGGATGTAGTTTTTTGGGGAAGATAGGAAGTTGTGTTTTGAGCTTCCTCCCCATCAACAGCTCGGGCAGTGCTAATCCACATTGCAATGGAGTAGATCTGTAGGTGTGGAGTGCTGTTTAAAAATCTTCGTTTTTGTTCAACAACACTTTCTTCGTTCCGACTCCTCTTTCAGCTTCACCATTAGATTGAGGATATCTCAGGGAACTTGAGAGATGTACAAATCCACATTTTCCCGCAAAAGGCGCGAAGTATTCATTTGCAAACTGTGGTCCATTATCTGACACAACCTCATCAGGAATGCCACACATGGCATAGATCTCCTGTGAGGTTTGAATGACAGATTCAGTCGTCGTTGTATACAATCTTTTCACTTAAATCCATCTTGAAAAATAATCAATCACGATCATGTAGGATATCCCATGAAACAAAAATAGATCCATCCCGAGATGTCACCATGGTTGGAAATGATGTTGATATAAGGGGTTCCGTCCGGTCTGGTCTGTGCACTGCACATACCTGGCAATTAGAGATCATTTGTTCTATATCTCTGGACATCTCTGGCCACCAGACAGATGACTTTGCTCAAGCTCTACACTTCCTGATACTCCAAGATATCTGTCCAGACTGAGACCGGAATCAACAGCTGCTGTTATACACCAGTAAATCATCCACAATAGTGAAGTGTTTTCCGAACTCGAAGAAGGTTTTCCTCACTGTACCACTGGGACATTTCTGTAGACAACCTTGCGTGCAATATTGGCGTACTCGGATGCATTCCTCATCTCACTTCCGAGCACGGCGAATTTCTTGGCGCTTTTGTGAACTTGCCAGCCAGCGCGATGCAGTGTAATGAGTACGACTCAATCTCGCCCACGAAGTTAACATCCTGTAGCTCCAGATAAACATCTGCTGTCATTTGCATCTTGTAAAAGTCGAGGTCTTGCTCTGGCACATTTGTCCAAAATGGCCCATTTTCTTACAGTTCAGGCTGCATTTGCTGAGAAGGCAACCACGAGGTGGCACAGTACGAGCACATGCACAAATGCAGCCCCATCGACTGAAATGTCACTGTCTCTGACGTCAGAGGCAGCTGCTAGTAAGAAAGGTGGCACTGTTCAATTTGACACAAAAGATGAATTGAACTAAACCTCCTCAACGAGAGGCCTGCTACCAGACCCAAACCCGACGGGACCCGACAACATGTATCTGGTTCGGGTCGGCTCGGGCCCATCTTCAGGCTCCGGCTTTCGGGCTCGGGTCGGCTCGGGTCGGGTCGGGTCGGGCCGGGTCGAGCCGGGTCGAGTCCAAGTCGAGTCGGGTCGGGTCGGGCCGGACACGCGGGGTCAGTGCTGTGCCGGTCAGTATTAAAAATAAAAAACTTAACTGAGCTGGGAGTCCGGGACGAAACTGAGTCTGCGCAGTGAGCGAGTGACGTCATTATGACATCATCACGCATGCGCGGCAGCTTGGTGGAGGTTCCAAGTCGGGAGGTAAGTAAAGGGATGGCCGGGTCGGGCTCAGGTTGGGTCGAGTTCGGGGCGGGCTCGGGTCGGGTCGAGTTAAGGGCGGGCTCGGGTCCACGGTGGTTCGGTTGGGTTTGTTTTCCCGACCTAAAGTAGGCCTCGATCCTCAACCCTCAATGGCTGCGATTGCCACTTCCATACTCAACCTCCCCCCTCCCCGAAAGTGCCCCCCCTCCCTCTTGTGATCACCGCTTCTCTTCCCCGCTCCCTCATGCGCCCGCCTTCTCGCCGCTCCTCACTGCGCGCCGCTCGATCCCGCCGCTCGCTCCCTGCCTCGCCGCCCGGAGAAGCGAGCGGCGAGATGGAGCGGCGAGCAGGCGGGTGCTGGGGAGAATGGCGGGAGGGAGTGGGAAGAGGAGCGGCGATTGAGGCGTTGAATGCAGGAGGGAGCGGGGTACTGTTGGGGTGGATGGAGGCAGCGATCACGGCCATTGAGGGATGAAGCAAGCTCAGACATCATTAGGTCTGACATCATTAGGTGGTGACATTGGCACGTACATGCGCAGACGCATACTGGCAAGGAGGCAAATGGTCCGATGATGTCAGTGATCGCTCTGCGCATGCTCTGCGTTGTCAGAAAACACTCCGTACAGTTAAAGCACTCTGCTTGATTTGCAGGACACTGCGTCTGCAGGTCTTTTCGGTGCCACACACTGGGAGGGCTTCATGGTGTCTTGCACCTTCCCTCCTGAGTGTACCTTCTTGTCTGGAGACTGTTTTCCTGACCTGCGCTTCAGGAACTGTACGGTCATTGGAATTTTCCTGACCCAAGGTTTCTCTTCCCCTCTCAGGATTGCTCTGTTTTGCTGCCCGACGACTGCCCATCTGACCATTTGTATTGCCTTCTCCAGGTTGAGGTCTTCTTTAGATGGTAATAAATCTGAGATAGATTTATCCGCAAAACCCGATCTCTTATCAATTCTGTCTTCAGGTCTCCAAACTCACATCCTTCAGCCAGCCTGTACAAATTGTTCATGAAAGCATCCACCTATTCACCTGGTTTCTGTTAAACTTGGCCCTTTACTGCCTCTGAAGTTGAAGTACATATCAAAGGCTTGTAAAACGTCATCAAACTTATCGTAAGCCTCTTTGATGCCCTGCCTTGTGATCACATCATCAGTTATTGCACCTATTGAGTACAGCAAAGCATTTACTTGTTCAGCTTCAGACCTGCTGTGCGACTGAGAAACTACTCTGTATCTTCAAAATCTTCTCCTCCACAGAGACAAATTCTGAATCCGGTTAGGTCCTTCCAAATTCTCAAACCTTTCTGGCATCATATATTTCAGATCCATAACCTTCCGAAACTCTGTAGGTTGTTTTCTTTCGTTTATAAATTTCCGTTCTCACAATGGAACAGTTCCTGTGCTTTTCGGAGATCTCCCGCTCTTCATCCTCGCAGACCCCTCGAGTAATGGCCACTGACTTTGGATCCGCCCTTTGTGAGGATTCGGCTTTTCCCCGTTTTGCCTGTCCAGTCCGCCGTTAGACAATGTTTCTACTCTTTTCTACAGGTTGCTCACCCAATCCCCGACCATCGCTCGGTTCTGTGACTCGATGCCTGTGATCGCTCGACCTGGATTTTTCTCACAGACCACCACGCTCTTCTGGTGCAGCTTGTATGCCTGTGTGGCTGGCTCACCAACTCTCTGTATCTTTTCATCATCTAGGGAGCAGCTCTGGAGCTCTTTGCAGCATCTCCACGAGACCTGCAGTTGTTTGGTGCTATTTTACCAGGTAAGGCTTCTCAAAATATTCTGGGTTGGCTGCTGCCACCATCTTGTATATTGTTGCTAGCATTTTGAACGTCTCGGTTAAGCTTGGTTTTCAGTGATCTCGGAGTTGTTGTCAATCCGAATTGGAACTCATTTATTATATTGACAAGAACAAGATACGCTTTCCATAAACCTGCCTAGCTTCTGCTACTCATGATGCTTCTTGCTTCTCCTGAGCCTATGACACATGTGATCTCTCACGTCATCATCACAGTGGGAGGTGTTACTCTCCCTGTCCCAAACATTAACCCTTTCAGACCCTGAGACTACAGAAACAATCTCTTTGAAAAAAAATAGCCAACCATCGCCAGCCAACGTTTTTTTTCTGACTGGCAGCCAGAAATCTGCACTCAGTCATAATCTCTAATTTTAGATTAGATTCGAGATCCAGCACTGAAACAGGCCCTTCGGCCCACCGAGTCTGTGCCGAACATCAACCACCCATTTATACTAATCCTACACTAATCCCATATTCCTACCAAACATCCCAACCTGTTCCTATATTTCCCTACCACCTACCTATACTAGTGACAATTTATAATGGCCAATTTACCTACCAACCTGCAAGTCTTTGGCATGTGAGAGGAAACCGGAGCACCCGGAGGAAACCCACGCAGACACAGGGAGAACTTGCAAACTCCACACAGGCAGTACCCGGAATCGAACCCGGGTCCCTGGAGCTGTGAGGCTGCGGTGCTCACCACTGCGCCACTGTGCCGCCCCAAACTCTTCTCCGAAGAGTTTCCAAGCTGTCACAATTACCTTCCAAGAGAAGCTGGAGAAGGTTTGAGCTCGGGCACGAAAGGGACAGGTCAGGTTAGCAACCAAGCTTCAGATCACAGTCTACCCGTGAGCAATGCCATGGGTGATCGGCTCGTTACTTTTATAAAAAAAAGTCGAAGCCCCAATCATTGTTATTTTAATTACTGAGCAACAACCCATTATCACAACAACAGGGACAGAAAATGCTCATGACAGCACAACTCTCTCGTTGCCAAGAAGAGGCATATGCTGCATGTCTGGCACAAGCTCCTGGAAGTCGTACAGTGCAAAGGTTTTTTTTTTCTTGAAACCTACATGGCGCTTTTGCAATTTCCCATTTTGTGGCTTTGCTTTTCTGTTTCGAAAGCCTGCGGTTGCTACGAATGGCTGGCTGGTTCATTTCATTTCCCCCTCCTGTGAAACTCAATCAGCAAAAAAGGACGAGTTGGCACTTGGCAGAGTCCTCACTTCACAGTGCTCCGAACAGCAGATGTCAAATGGCAGCTGTGTTGCCTGATCCGTGATGGGTGCCTAGATTGGCACATCGAATGAGTTAAAGGGCAGATAAAACGAACTCACTATGATTTAAAAATGCTCCTGGCTTTTGGTGATGAAATGTGGCTCATGCCCCAAACCAATGGATTGGCAGTGTACTCATGGCACTGTTCCCCTTGTACCTGCTATTCATGGCAGCTGCATGGGACCATCACACAGCAGTGTGAAAATTAATTAACTGGCTGCAAAAAACTCGGGAGAGAGGTGACTTCGGAGGCGCGCACTGCAAGGGCCCTGAGAGCAAGTCAGATGCTCAAGAAGTCACTTGTGGGAGTGGTGTACAGGCCACCTAACATTAACCACACTGTAAGACGAGGTATAAAGGAAGAAATAAGAGCAGTTTATCAGAAAGGTACAGCGATAATTACAGGGGGTTTAACCTACATATAGACTAGAAACATCAGATGGGTGGAGGTGGCCGAGATGAGGAATACATAGAATGCTTTCGGGATAATTTCTTGGAACAATATGTTCTGGAGCCAACCAGAGAGCAGGCTACCAGAGACCTGGTATTGTGTAACGAGATAGGATTAATTAATTAATTAATTAATGACCTCATAGTTAAGTCGCCTCTAGGTAGCAGCGAACATAATATGACTGAATTGTACATTCAGTTTGAGGGAGAGAAGAGTGGGCCCAAGACTAGTATTTTAAACTTAAATAAAGGCAATTATGAGGGCATGAAAGCAGAGCTAGCTAAAGTGAACTGGCAAGTCAGGTTAAGGGATAGGTCAATAGAGATGCAGTGGCAGACATTTAAGGGGATATTTCAGAATACACAGAAGAGATACATTTCAACGAAAAAGAAAAATTGCAAGAGTGGGACCCGCTGTCCGTGGTTAACTAAAGATAGTTGCGAACTGAAAGAAAAAGCTTCTCACTGTGCAAAGATGAGAGGGAGGTCAGAAGATTGGACAGAATATAAAAAACAGCAAAGAATGACTACAAGATTGATAAGGAAGGTAAAATTAGAGTATGAGAGAAAGCTAGCTGGAAATAGATAGTTCAAGCTTCTGTAGATATTTTTTAAAAAGTTAACAAAGTGAGCATTGGTCCTATAGAAAGTGAGTTCAGGGAATTAATAATGGATAATAAGGAGATGGCAGATGAATTGAACAGATATTCTGCATCGGTCTTCACTATTGAGGATACAAGTAACATCCCAGAATTAGCTGTCAGTCAGGAAATGGAAGGGGGAGAGGAACTCAAGAAAATTACAATCACCAGGGAAGTGGTACTGAACAAATTGTTGGAGCTGCTTTCTGACAAGTCCCCGGGTCCTGATGGACTTCCTCCGATCGAAGGCCTTCTGAAAGTCCAAATAAACCGCATCCACTGGCTCCCCCTCATCAACTCGACCAGTTACATCCTCAAAGAATTCGAGTAGATTTGTCAAGCATGATTTCCCTTTCGTAAATCCATGCTGACTCTGCCCAATTCTACCACTGTTCTCGAAGTGCTCTGCTATAAAATCTTTGACAATGGACTCCAGAATTGTCCCCACTACCAACATCAGGCTGACTGGTCTATAATTCCCTGCTTTCTCTCTACCTCCCTTTTTAAATAGTGGGTTGCATTAGCTACCCTCCAATCTGTAGGAACTGTTCCAGACTCTATAGAATCTTGGAAGATGACCACCAATGCATCCACTATTTCTAGGGCCACTTCCTTAAGTACTCTGCATACCATCAGGCCCTGGGGATTTATTGGCCTTCAATCCCATCAATTTCCCCAACACCATTTCTCTACGAATACTGATTTCTTTCAGTTCCTCTCTCTCACTGAGCCCTGTGTTCCCCAACATTTCTGCTATGAAATTTGTGTCCTCCTTTGTGAAGACAGAACCAAAGTATGCATTTAGTTGGTCAGCCATTTCATTATTCCCCATAACAAATTCCCCTGTTTCTGACTATAAGGGACCTAAATTTGTCTTCACCAATCTTTTCCTCTTCACATACTTATAGAAACTTTTACAGTCAGTTTTTATGTTCCCAGCAAGCTTGCTTTCGTACTCTATATTCCCCTTCTTAATCAATCCCTTGGACCGTCTCATCAAAGGTTATTGCAGAAAATAAAAGCTCATGGTGTAGGGGATAACATATTGGCATGGATAGAAGATTGGCTAGCTAACAAGAAACAGAAAGTAGGCATAAATGGGTCATTTTCTGGATGACAAGATGTAACGAGTGGTGTGCCAGGGATCAGTGCTGGGGCCTCAACTTTTTACAATTTATATAAATGACTTAGAATTAGAATTAGAACATTACAGCGCAGTACAGGCCCTTCGGCCCTCGATGTTGCGCCGACCTGTGAAACCATCTGACCTACACTATTCCATTTTCATCCATATGTCTATCCAATGACCACTTAAATGCCCTTAAAGTTGGCGAGTCTACTACTGTTGCAGGCAGGGCGTTCCACGCCCCTACTACTCTCTGAGTAAAGAAACTACCTCTCACATCTGTCCTATATCTATCACCCCTCAACTTAAAGCTATGTCCCCTCGTGTTTGCCATCACCATCCGAGGAAAAAGACTCTCACTATCCACCCTATCTAACCCTCTGATTATCTTATATGTCTCTATTAAGTCACCTCTCCTCCTCCTTCTCTCCAACGAAAACAACCTCAAGTCCCCCAGCCTTTCCTCGTAAGACCTTCCCTCCATACCAGGCAACATCCTAGTAAATCTCCTCTGCACCCTTTCCACAGCTTCCACATCCTTCCTATGATGCGGTGACCAGAATTGCACGCAATACTCCAGGTGCGGTCTCACCAGAGTTTTGTACAGCTGCAGCATGACATCGTGGCTCCGAAACCCGATCCCCCTACTAATAAAAGCTAACACACCATATGCCTTCTTAACAGCCCTAGTAACCTGGGTAGCAACCTTCAGGGATTTATGCACCTAGACACCAAGATCTCTCTGTTCATCTACACTACCAAGAATCTTCCCATTAGCCCAGTACTCTGCATTCCTGTTACTCCTTCCAAAGTGAATCACCTCGCACTTTTCCGCATTAAACTCCATTTGCCATCTCTCAGCCCAGCTCTGCAGCCTATCTATGTCCCTCTGTACCCTACAACATCCTTCGGCACTATCCACAACTCCACTGACCTTCGTGTCATCCGCAAATTTACTAACCCACCCTTCTACACCCTCTTCCAGGTCATTTATAAAAATGACAAACAGCAGTGGCCCCAAAACAGATCCTTGCGGTACACCACTAGTAACTAAACTCCAGGATGAACATTTGCCATCAACCACCACCCTCTGTCTTCTTTCAGCTAGCCAATTTCTGATCCAAAGCTCTAAATCACCTTCAACCCCATACTTCCGTATTTTCTGCAATAGCCTACCGTGGGGAACCTTATCAAACGCCTTACTGAAATCCATATACACCACATCCACTGCTTTACCCTCATCCACCTGTTTGGTCACCTTCTCGAAAAACTCAATAAGGTTTGTGAGGCACGACCTACCCGTCACAAAACCGTGCTGACTATCGCTAATGAACTTATTCTTTTCAAGATGATTATAAATCCTGTCTCTTATAACCTTTTCCAACATTTTATCCACAACCGAAGTCAGGCTCACAGGTCTATAATTACCAGGGCTGTCTCTACTCCCCTTCTTGAACAAGGGGACAACATTTGCTAACCTCCAGTCTTCCGGCACTATTCCTGTCGACAATGACGACATAAAGATCAAGGACAAAGGCTCTGCAATCTCCTCCCTAGCTTCCCAGAGAATCCTAGGATAAATCCCATCTGGCCCAGGGGACTTAACTATTTTCACACTTTCCAAAATTGATAACACCTCCTCTTTGTGAACCTCAATCCCATCTAGCCTAGTAGCCTGAATCTCAGTATTCTCCTCGACAACATTTTCTTTCTCTACTGTAAATACTGACGCAAAATATTCATTTAACACTTCCCCTATCTCCTCTGATTCCACACACAACTTCCCACTACTATCCTTGATTGGCCCTAATCTAACTCTAGTCATTCTTTTATTCCTGATATACCTATAGAAAGCCTTAGGGTTTTCCCTGATCCTATCCGCCAATGACTTCTCGTGTCCTCTCCTTGCTCTTCTTAGCTCTCCCTTTAGATCCTTCCTGGCTAGCTTGTAACTCTCAAGTGCCCTAACTGAGCCTTCACGTCTCATCCTAACATAAGCCTTCTTCTTCCTCTTGACAAGCGCTTCAACTTCTTTAGTAAACCACGGCTCCCTCGCTCGACAACTTCCTCCCTGCCTGACAGGTACATACTTATCAAGGACACGCAGTAGCTGCTCCTTGAATAAGCTCCACATTTCGATTGTTCCCATCCCCTGCAGTTTCCTTCCCCATCCTACGCATCCTAAATCTTGCCTAATCGCATCATAATTTCCTTTCCCCCAGCTATAATTCTTGCCCTGCGGTATATACCTGTCCCTGCCCATCGCTAAGGTAAACCTAACCGAATTGTGATCACTATCACCAAAGTGCTCACCTACATCTAAATCTAACACCTGGCCGGGTTCATTACCCAGTACCAAATCCAATGTGGCATCGCCCCTGATTGGCCTGTCTACATACTGTGTCAGAAAACCCTCCTGCACACACTGGACAAAAACTGACCCATCTAAAGTACTCGAACTATAGTATTTCCAGTCGACATTTGGAAAGTTAAAGTCCCCCATAACAACTACCCTGTTACTGTCGCCCCTGTCGAGAATCATCTTCGTTATCCTTTCCTCTACATCTCTGGAACTATTTGGAAGTCTACAAAAGACTCCCAACAGGGTGACCTCACCTCTCCTGTTTCTAACCTTGGCCCACACTACCTCAGTAGACGAGTCCTCAAACGTCCTTTCTGTCGCTGTAATACTCTCCTTGATTAACAATGCCACACCCCTCCCCCCCCACTCTTTTACCATCTTCTCTGTTCTTACTGAAACATCTAAATCCCGGAACCTGCAACATCCATTCCTGCCCCTGCTCTACCCATGTCTCCGAAATGGCCACTACATCGAGATCCCATGAAGGGATCGAAGGTATGGTTGGTAAATTTGCTGATGACACAAAGATAGGTGGAAAAGTAACTTGTGAAGAGGACATAAGGGGGCTACAAAGGGATATAGATGGATTAAGTGAGTGAGCAAAGACCTGGCAAAAGGAGTATAATGTGGGGAAATGTGAAATTGTCCACTTTGGCAGGAAGAATAAAAATGAAGCATATTATCTAAATGGTGAGAGATTGCAGAGCTGTGAGATGCAGAGGGATCTGGGTGTCCTAGTGCATGATTCGAAAAAGGATAGTATGCAGGTACAGCATGTAATTCGGAAAACTAAGAGAATGTTAACGTTTATCACGAGGGGAATTGAACACAAAAGTAGGGAGGTTATGCTTCAGCTGTACAGGGCATTGGTGAGACCACATCTGGAGTACTGTGTACTTATTTAAGGAAGGATGTAAATGCGTTGGAGGCAGTACAGAGAAGGTTTACTGGACTAATATATTTATTTTGTTCTATTTTGTTTCATCATTACACTGTTTTACCATGTTTTGCTTTTGGCTCGGCTTTCATTATTCTGTCATTTAACACCTTCTCTGCACTGATGCTTTGTATTTCACTCCATCATTAACACACTCTTTGTCTTTGCCTTTGTCCATGAGCTCCTTGTCAGTTATTCTCTGTGACCCTCTGTCCTATCAACACCTTCCCATTTGTTCTATTTGCCCCACCCCCACTTTGCTTAAAATGTAAATTTTTCTTCTCTCCACACAGGTGCTTCCAGACCTGCTGAGTATTTTCAGCACTTTTTTGTTTTATTTACTGGACTAATACCTGGAATGGGCGGGCTGTTTTATGAGGAAAGATTGGACAGGCTCAGCTTGAATCCACTGGAATTTAGAAGAGTAAAAGGCGACTTGATTGAAACATTTAAGATCCTGAGGGGTCTTGACCCGGTGGATGTGGAAAGGATGTTTCCCCATGTGGGAGAATCTAGAACAAGGGGTCACAGTTTAAAAATAAAGGGTCGCCCATTTAAGAGAAGGATGAGGAGAAATATTTTATCTCAGAGGATCGTGGGTCTTTGGAATTCTCTTCCTCAAAAGGCAGTGGAAGCAGAGTCTTTGAATATTTTTAAGGCAGAGGTAGATAGATTCTTGATAAGCAAGGGGATGGAAGGTTATCAGGGGTAGGTGGAAATGTGGAGTCATCAGTTCAGCCACGCACTTATTGAATGGCAGAGCAGGCTTGAAGGGCCGAGTGGCCTACTCCTGCTCCTAATCCAAATTCCGGCACAGTGGCGCAGTGGTTAGCACCGCAGCCTCACAGCTCCAGCGACCCGGGTTCAATTCTGGGTACTGCCTGTGTGGAGTTTGCAAGTTCTCCCTGTGTCTGCGTGGGTTTCCTCCGGGTGCTCCGGTTTCCTCCCACATGCCAAAGACTTGCAGGTTGATTGGTAAATTGGCCATTAGCAATTGCCCCTAGTATAGGTAGGTGGTAGGGAAATATAGGAACAGGTTGGGATGTTTGGTAGGAATATGGGATTAGTGTAGGATTAGTATAAATGGGTGGTTGATGTTCGGCACAGACTCGGTGGGCCGAAGGGCCTGTTTCAGTGCTGTATCTCTAAACTAAACTAAACTAAAACTAAACTAATTCGTATGTCCAGGGATTGGGACATATAATGGGAGTACAACACAGAAAAGAAGACAAAAAAGGGACCTACAATCCTTGACAAAAGGTCCAGATTTTGCTGTCACGATATGGTGGAGTTCATGGCACTCGCCATTATTCATATACAAATGGTACCACAACTTCAGGCGAGGGGCAGACATGCGGTTACACAACAATATCCAAAAGTCGCTGTCCGATTTGCACTGCTCCAACCTTTAGCTTCATAAAAATGGCATCTCGCCACTGGCCTCGACATTAACATGCATTAAATGACATGCGGATTGTGTACTGCTGCGGTAGATACAAACTAACTCGGCACAGTTAAATCATTTCAGTCTGAGGAAACTTTCAACAACTTAATAAGTGTTAATTACTGGCAGTCAACCTCTCTAGCACTGAAAATCAACTATTGTACATCTTATTACGATCGAGGCGGGAGTAATGCACTGTCAATTCAGTCCCATTACTCCTCAGGTCACAGCATATAATTAAAGTTTTCCCACCACCGAAAAACAGCCAAATTAAATGCTTTAGGAAGCCTCAGAATAAAATAGACCAAACCAGTTATCTTTAGACAACAACAAATTAACTATTTATGAATAAACTAAATCTTAAATACTATTGATAAATTTATGTCTGAAGACCTCATAACTTATTTATCCTAACTCCCCCATTCACACACATACATTCACAAACTAACGGTTAATCGGTTTTAAAAATGGCATTTCTTCGGAATAAAACATGTTGCTGGGTTGTAAGTCCTGGTGAGTTACATTCCTGGTTGGTGAGGTGTCCCAGATTAGAACAATCAGATGCCTCTCGCAGTCTCCAGGCAAATTCGACGAAACAGTCTTTTGATAGATAGACATTCAAAGCACTTCAGTTGTAACAGGCGTCACACTGCTCTTTTTACGAGTATCGCCACAGGATTCTAAAACTGGTAGTTTATCGATAGAAACTTCGCTGAGAATCCCAGCAAACGCGAACAAATGACAGCGAGTCCCTCTTGAAGGCAAATGTTCTTTTTTTCCAGGGGTTTTTCCCAGTCCTTAGGCAATACAGAGCCCGAAAATAAATGTAGATATTCCTGCTAAGAGAGAGGGATCCTTCCTTTCAGTGAAGCACGCTTCCCTGGACTCTCGCTGAAACTGGTTGAAGCCAGCTGTCAGGCAAACCCCACCTGCCAAGACCGAGGCACATATGGACATTAAAACTTTAAAAATTGCAATCTCTGGCTGGAAGGGAATTTGCATAATACAAGACAATGTGGAAACAAAGGGAGTCAGTCCCTGTTTATCCAATACACAGAAGTGGCAAACCAGTTCTTGTCACATGTCTAGCTGGCTGCAGCTTTTAGATTTGAACTTCCAGCAAAGGATGTTGAAGAGACTGTTTCATATAAGGTACTAGTCACATGACTAACTTGCAGAGCAACCTGGGAGTCTTTTTTGAATTTGAACTCCCATCAAAGGAATTTGAACTCAGCCAAAGCCATTTGCTCATGGAGTAAAGATCTCTCCTGTCTGCCTGCTTTATCTCTTCCCACAGAACTGAATCTTTTGAAAACACGTGAAAATAAAAGAGAGAAAGATTTCCGACTAATACTGGGCCCCAACGAACCGCAAGACCATATCTTCAATCAAGGTCTACAGCAAGCTCGAGAAACAGTATCAAGATATTGCCTCAAACTATTCTACCTATCTTTTCTTCTGTTCTTTTCTATTCCTATCTGCATGTTTATATCGCGTGTGCATGCGAGCGTGAACGTGTCGTTTATCCATAGGCGTATTAGAGCTTCAGTTTTTAGGTTTTAATAAATCTCCTCTTTCTGCCTTAAACCAAAGAAAGCCTGTTTGTGCTCAATTATTTGCCTGATAATTGGAAACTGCGAACAAGGATTCACAAAGTGGGAGCTTTAAACACAATGTGTTTAAAATTAAACCCTGTTACAATAAGACCAGCCGAAGACAGCAAGAGACCCCTAGACACATTGCTCACCTGATCGTAACACAGTCCTTATCCAAAGTTCAAAGAGCACGGTCTTCTGCCGTGGCCTTGGAAACAGGTGCAACTGCTGGCACACTGCGTTCAGTCTTAAAGGCACACTGTTTTACACAGAAGAGAAAAAACCAGTTCCGCGACAATGTGCAGTCTCATTCCTTCAGCTTTTAATTTTTGGTGATTTGAAAAATGTCCAATTCAAATTTTGTAAAATTTTATTTTAGCTTCTCTGTTTTGTCTCCTTTTCTCTCTCTCTCAATCTCATCTTTCCTTCTCTATCTTTCTGTAATTGATTCAGTATTGAATTCACCCATTCTAATTTATACTTCTTTCTCAGTCCTTACACTGTTAATTTCACAATCCTTCAAACTAATTTGTGGAGATAATCTATGGGTTACCCTCTTGATTCTGGTCTCAGATACCTTGATGCCCTGGATGTGCTGCGATAAGAAACTTAGTGGGTAAAAATGGTTTGACCTGAAGGGTGCAGGAACAAATCTAGCTAACAACAGGGGCTGTTAGATGTGCTGCTACTGTAGAATCTGGCCCATTGTACCAAGTGAAGGTTCTGAACCTGTCGTCACTTTCTCAGCATGAGCTTTTGATATTACTGATCAGAACTGTACCTGGCCAATGCCAAGACAATCAACAGTCCTGACAACATCCTTTCAATAGCACTGAAGACTTATGCTCCAGAACTAGACGCGCTCCTAGCCAAGCTGTTCCAGTACAGCTACTACACTAGCATCTACCCTGCAATGTGGAAAATTGCCCAGATATGTCCTGTCCACAAAGAACAGGACAAATCCAATCTGGCCAATTGCCGGCGCATCAGCCAATTCCCGGCCATAAGCAAAGCGATGGAAGGTGTGGTTGGCAGTGCTATCCAGCAGCTCTTGCTAAGCAATAACCTGCTCACCAATACTCAGTTTGGGTTCTGTCAGGGTCACTCGACTCCAGAAGTCATTACAGCCTTGGTTCAAACATGGACAAAAGAGCTGAATTCCAGAGGTGAGGTGAGAGTCACTGCCCTTGACTTCAAGGCAGCATCTGACCAAGTATGGTATCAAGGAGCCCCAGCAAAACTGGAGTTGATGAGAATCAAGGGGAAAACTCTCCAGTGGTTGGAGTCTTACTGAGCACAAAGAAAGATGGTTGTGGTTGTTGGAGGTCAATCATTTCAGCCCCAGGACATCACTGCAGGAGTTCCTCAGGGTAGTGTCCTGGGCCCAACCATCTTCAGCTGCTTCATCAATGACTTTCTTCCATGATAAGGTCTGAAGTGGGGATGTTTGTTGATGATTGCACAATGTTCAGCACCATTCACAACTTCTCTGATATGTATGCAACAAGACCTGGGCATCATTCAGGTTTGGACTGAGAAGTGGCAAGTGCCATTTGTGCCACACAAGTTCCAGGCGATGACCATCTCCAACAAGAGAGAATCTAGCCAACATCCCCTGACATCAAACGGCATTGCCATTGCTGAATCCCCCACTGTCAACATCCTGGGGCTTACAATTGACCAGAAACTGAACTGCAGTAGCCATATAAATACCATGGCTACGAGAGCAGGTCAGAGGCTAGGAATCTTGCAGCGAGTAATTCACCTCCTGACTCCCCAAAGCCTGTCCACCATCTACAAGGCACAAGTCAGGAGTGTGAAGGAATACCCTCCACTTGCCTGGATGGGAACAGCTCCAACAACACTCAAGAAGCTCGACACCATCCAGGACAAAGCAGCCCGCTTGATTGGCACCCCATCCACAAACATTCACTCCCTCCACCACTGACGCACAATGGCAGCAGTGTGTACCATCTACAAGATGGGCTGCAGCAACACACCAAGGCTCCTTCGACAGCACCTTCCAAACCCATGACCTCTGCCACCTCGAAGGACAAGGGCAACAGACGTGTGGGTACACCACCACCTGCAAGTTCCCCTCCAAGTCACACACCATCCTGACTTAGAAATATATTGGTCTTTGCTTCTTTGTTGCTGAGTTAAAATCCTGGAACTCCCTCATAAACATCACTATGGGTAGAACCTAAACCACACAGACAGCAGCAGTTCAAGAAAGCAGCTCACCACCACCTTCTCAAGGGCAATAAATGCCAGCCTTGCCAACAACACCCACATCCCATGATTGAATAAAAAATACAAAGTTCCACCAAATAACCACTATCTGTCTCCACCGGACTTGTCATCCCTATCTGTTCATAACGATGGGGGAAACTGTCTTCACAGAGTCATCAGCTGCAGTGCTATATGATGAGGAATGGAAAGGACTTTCATTTAAGTAGCACCTATCACAACTTCAGTACTTCCCAAAGAGCTTTAGAACCAACTAATCACTGAGGAAGTGTGGTTCCTGTTGTCGTGTAGGAAAAGCGGGAGGCAACTTGTGCATATCAAACATCCCAAGGTGCTTCAACACTGAGCATAGGAGATATTTGGACAGGTGACTCAGAGCTTGATCAAAGAGGTAGGTAGGTTTTAAGGAGCATCTTAACTGAGGACAGAGAGTTGGAATGGTTTGAGGAGGGAGAGTTTAGGGCCCAGGCAGCTGAAGGCATGACCGCCAACAGTGGAGTGAGGAAAATCGGTATGCACAGGAGACCCAAATTGGTGGAGCGCAGAGCTCTCATAGGCTGCTAAGCAAGTTACTTAGATACAGGATCAGGCCAAAGCGATGTTCACAGCTATCCCGTTTCCTCTCAAGCAAGTCTGACCCTGCAACAATTGATGGCTCATCCGTTGCTTTCAAAACCAAACCTGCTGTCAACGAATCATAGTGTCCTGAGTTACTGCATCTTCTCTCCTGCTCTTTGCAGATTCACCCCATCAGCTTGATCAAACTGCCAGCCATAGCTCAGCGGGTAGCATTCTTGCCTACTGAGCCAGGAGCTTGTGAGTTCAAGTTCCACTCCACACACTTGAGCACAACAACCTAGGCTGGCACTCCCAGTGTCATATCAAGGGAGTGCTGTGCTGTCACTGGGATGAGATGTTTAACGGAAGCCTGATCTGCTCTCTCAGCAGGATGTTCAGAGCTCACGGCACCTTTTTTGAAGGAGAGCAGGTGAGTTCTCCCCGGTGTCCTGGGGCCAATATTTATCGCTCAATTGACATCACGAAAACAGATGATCTGGTCATTATCACCTTGCTGCTTCTGGGATCTTGCTGTGTGCAAATTAGCTGCCACGTTTCCCACATGACAAAGTTACTGCACTTCAGAAAGTACATCATTGGTTCGAAAGCACTTTGGGAGGTCCTGAGATTGTGAAAAGTGCTTTTTAATTGCAAGTCTTTCTTTCTTCGATGTTTTGAGCTTAATATTAAAATGTTCAGCTCACATACCCTCTGTACCACAAGAAAGGCTGACAAATTAACAGCTTCAAATCTAAACGACACTGTGAAATATTACACATCAGCGAGTGCAATTTTGTGGCAAACAGTTTGTTCACTTCGCAGTAATTGACTAAACTTGTACAAATATAAAGTGACAGTACAGAGCTGAGAGCAGGTTTAAGAGGTAACTCAATGCTCAGGGCCAGCTTTCCAGTTTGACAAGTCCCAGAGCGTGGAAAAAAAAGCTGTTCTCGGAATTGAGTTTATTGCAATTTAAGCCTTAAAAGAAATCTGCGGAAATGAACCTATTGGTTGGACTCAGACTGACGATATTCATTTTACACTGAGGAGTAACTGTCCCTGCTCCTATCTCAACTGCAATTCACCTACCACCGTAACTGAACTTGCATCGATTGCACTAACTACCTACTATCAAGGGCCACTTCTATTCCTGAGCATTCAGTTCTGGGCAGCTGCCCTGCCTTTGGAGACACCATTTTTAAAGTATGATACTGCGTGATCATTAACCACTGGCACAACAACATCAGCGGAAAAGTGTCCTGTAGGGTTACCTTGAAAGTATCTTCTAAAGACAAATACTGTTGCTACTCAGCAGGTTGTTTAACAACGATATAAAATCTTACAAGTCAAAAACTATATCATTCACTCACGTCAGTCGACTTGTTGCTCAGTGATTGTTCTAAAGCAGGTTCTGCAAATTTAATTCACTTTATTACCGGGAGGGGGGAGTCCAAAACTGAAAGCCATAAAATGAAATAAGAGAGGCGTAAGATTGGTCACAGACTGTAAATTCATAGAATCATAGAATGTTTACAGCACAGGAGAGGGCCATTCAGCCCATCAGGGCCTTGCGAGCTCAGGGTGTGTTTACACTGTATCCACTTTGCACCAATGCTATTCCAGTGAAGTGAATGTAACCATCAATGCAAGATAGTCACTCATAAATCCAAAGGGGAATTCAGGAGAAACTTCTTTCCCCAGAGAGTGGTGAGAATGTGGAACTCACGACCACAGGGAGTGCTGGAGGTGAATAGTATGGATGTATTTAAGGGGAAGCTGGATAAACATGAGGGAGAAAGGAATGGAAGGATATGCTGATAGGGTGAGATGAAATCGGGTGGGAGGAGGCTCGCGTGGAGCAAAAACACCAGCATGGACTGGTTGGGCCGAATGGCCTGTTACCGTGCTGTAAAACTCAGTGACATAAAATTGACATTGTGGTAAAATGCTCCTGAATGCTTTATGTTGGAAATCCTCACGCTGAATCAAAGCTAAGTCATTTCCCACTTGGTAATTATAAAAACCACTCAGCCAAACGTTAATGGTGTGAAGCTTGGGTTATCAATTTCTTTTGGGTCATTTGATCGAAACGGGACAGCTTATATTGCTGCACAGGGCTCACAGCTTCTATGTTATGCTGAGAGGTAATCCATGGTGATATGAGTCCCACACTCACACTTGAGATTCCTTCGATTTATTGGCGGTGCTAGTTCATTTAAAGACACCTCGAAATCTTGGAGAGAGAAATAACACACAAATCTAGGAGGCTAATGGCACCAGCATGAACGTCTGAACTCCAGAGGTTAGGATTTTCTTCCATCCCCCCCCCGGTGCTCGCTGACCTACATTGGCTCCCAGCCCGGCAGTGTCTCAAATTTAAAACTCTCAGCCTTCTGTTCGAATCCCTCTATCCCTCGCCCCCTCCCTCTGTCTGTCACCTCCTCCAGCTCCACAATGCTCTGAGATCTCTGCGCTCTTCAGCATCCCCAATGTTAATAGCTCTGCCATTGGGTGGCCGTGCCTTCAGCTGCCTGTGCCCTAAGCTCTGGAATTCCCTCCCTAACCCTCTCCACCTCACTTTCCCCCTTTCAGTCACTCCTTCAAAAAATACCTCTTTGGCCAAGCTTTTGGTCACCTGCCCTCACATCTCCATATGTGGCTCAAGGTAACATTTTGGTTGATACCGTGAGGCGTCTTTGAGATGTTCTCCTACATTAAAGGCACTATACAAAAGCAAGTTGTTGTTGAAGATGGTGCCCAAATGCAGAAGGAAAGGCAAGGTTAGCAGAGAATCTTGTTGCACCTTTGGTCTAACTTTCTCGTTCCACAGTCTCAGTCTTGGTGTGCACTCCACTTCGGGTGTGAACTGACTCCAAAGCAAAGCTGCAAGGACTCTCACTCTGTTTTCTTTCCACATGAGGTCAGGCAGTGACAGGGTGTGTTGACAGAGGGACCCAAGTCACGTCAATGTTGTAATTGTCGTGTGAACGTGACTTACAAATTTTTTCACTGAGCGTTCGTGGCGGTGAGGTCAGCAATAACGCAAGGGGAATTAATTTAGATCGCACCACAAAAGATTCTTTTAATTATGAACGCATAGCTGACAGTGAAAGAGCTCACTTTTATGCAGGTCTTCCGATTGCTAATTGCATCTTTTTTTTGGACGAGGGATGAAAGATGGGAGGAATGCCATTGGTGGGGAAGGGTGCCAAGTAATGTCATCATGAAATTCCAGGTTTGATAAAGCACAGCTTGGAGAGAGACTACAGAGTCATTCCTCTCTCAGTCAGTAATGGAACTTAAGTTGACATTCAGTCCCTCACTGTGTCACAGAAACAATTTCATTTCTCTTGTGGCCTTTCTCATGTGCTGAGGAATAGGGTTGACAACACTCCAAACCCAGGGCAATCAGAAAGGAGATCGTCAAATTCATCATAAGATAGATTACAACGATTAAAAAAAACTTGCATTTGTATAGACTTGAGCACAAAATCCAGGTTGACACCCAGTACAATGCTGAGAGAGTGCTGCATTGTCAGCTGTGCCGTCTTTTGGATGAGATGCTGAAGTGACACCCTGTGTGCCCTCTCAGATGGATGCAAGAGATCGCACGGCACCATCTGAAGAACAAGAATGGGGTTGTTCTTCCCAGGGTGTCCTGCTCAATATCTGTTCACCAACTGACATCATGAAAAACATAATGGGCTGGATTTTGGGCTGGAGGTGGGGCTCCTGATGCCGGGCCGAAAATGTGGCGGGTGGGGGGGGGGGGGGGGGGCGGTGGTGGAGTCCCGCCTCTGCCTTTGATCCGCTCCCTCCACCTTTGATCCTCTGGTCTTTTTGTGTCAACCTTTTAGGAGGTGGGATCCCCATCCGTTTCGAGACTTTAAAGTGACGGGGATCCCGCCTCGAAGAGCTGCCGGCCAATCACAGATCCTGCAGCTCAACAGTACTGGTAGTGCCACCGGGAGCAGTGGCCGCAGCCGGTGATGCAGAGGCCTCGGACCCAAGCCCAGTGCTGGAACCCCGGAGAAGAGGTCGGTGAGGCGGGATTGCTGGGACCAGTCTGGATGGCCCCAATGAGGTACTGGTTGGGGGGGGGTGAGCGGGAATGGTGGGGGTGGTTGTTCAGTCCAGGGGGAAGGGGAGTCGCGAGAGTAAAGATGTTCGTGGTAGGGGTCCACTGTGGGCTACAAACTGCCCATGAAGGGGGGAACTCCCCCAAACACACAGGAAGGGCGCCTCGTTTTAAAAGGCGTCTTCTCCCTACGGTGGAGGCCCGCTCTTGCCACTGGTAAGATCCCAGCGGCAGTGGGAAAAAGCCCTTAATTGGCTGTTAATCGGCCACTTAAAGGCCTCAATTGGCCTCTGGGTGGGAAGGTCATCGTTGACCTATTCTGCCCCCCAGGAAGATCGCTGGGTGACAGGGAGGCGATGGGCTCTCTGCCCCACGGCGACCCCAACAACTGTCGCAATACTCCGTGACTCCTGCGCCCTTCCCCCCCCCACCTCCGATCCCACGGCTCGTATTGCATTGCTGTTTGTGGGAGCTTGCTGTGCAGAAATTGGCTGGCGTGTTTCCTGCATAATAACACTTTTAAAGGGCATAATTGGTTGTAAAGTACTTTTGGAGGTCCCGAGGTTGTGAAAGGTGCTGCAGAACTGCAAGCCTTTCTTTGAATTAAGTCAGAAATTGTCTTTCAGACCTCTTACTTTTGGACAGATAAATACTGAAGCTTGAGCCTGTCAAAAGGGGCTGATGTTTGTGAGCCAATGTAAACATTGTGAGGTTTTTTTGCCACCATGAATCATAAACAGAGCACATATATTTGGGCCTGGAAGCCTCCAAGCATTGTCATACTGAGCTGAGATGCACCTGTGCAGCAGGCACTCAATTCATTTCAGGTCATCTCTGCTTAATGGACTCTGTAAAATGAACTCAAGGCGAGAAGTTAATGTTGGCAATATTTGCAGATGAACATCTAATGTGTTTGTATGAGATTTTCGTCTCTGCTATTTAATGGAGGCATTAACCCGCTGACTTTAAATAGATTAGCACCTCTGCTAAAGTAGTACTCAAATAAACACCGTACCAACGCATTAAGTGCTCATCCACTCATGGCTCTGACTTAACTTCAGAACTTCATTGTTCTTTATCTGTGAACAGCAGAGAATTTTAAGTTGAGATTTAATAAGAAGGGTCAAAACCATGTCGGGTTTTTGGCAGAGTAAATAAGGAGAAACTGTTTCCACTGGCAGGAGGGTCAGTAACCAGAGGAGACAGATTCCAGAAAGAACCAGAGTCGGAGATGACTGTGAAACCATGTTCGGCAGCAAAGCCTCTGTGTGGCACCTCAGTGCATCAGAAACGCTCCACAATCAATGAATTACATATTTTGAACTGTAGTCACTGCTGTAATGTCAGAAACGTAACAACCAATTTATGCACGGTAAGATCCCACAAACAGCAATATGATGATCAACTGATTCTACGTTTTTAGGAATAAGTATTGGCCCAGGACACTCCCCTGCTCACTTCAGAATGGTGCATTTGGATCTTGTACCTGAGAGGCCAGACGGAGCCTCAGTTTAAGGGCTCGTCCGAAGGACAGCATCTCCGACAGTGCAGCGCTCCATCAGTACTGACCCTAAGACAATGAAGCACTCCCTCAGTACTGACCCTCTGACAACGCAGCACTCCCTCAGTACTGATCCGATGACAGTGTAGCTCTCCTTCAGTACTGCCCCTCTGACAATGCAGCACCCCGTCAGTACTGCCCCTCCAACAGTGCAGCACTCCCTCAGGACTGCTCCTTTGACCATGCAGCACTCCCACAGTACTGGTGTGTTCGCCTTGATTTTCATCCAGCAAACCCAGCTCGTATCACATATCTGCAGAACAGCGAATGAACAAGAGCTGCATGCAGTAGCCGAAAACGTATGTCTGTCATTACCTTCCAAAGGCAATTCCACTCAACCGGGACTGATTTCCACAACAATTCAATTTGTACAATTCTGTCTGACTATGTGTGTGTCCTTTGAAGTCGGCAAGCATTGAATAAAATATTCTTTCCTCTCTGCAACTGGTGACTGACAGATTCAAATGAAATGGTTGATTGTTCATTGGTGGCTGTGCGTTCAGCTGCCTGGACCCAAAGCTCTGGAATTCCCTTCCTAAACCACTATGCCTCGCTACTTCTTTCTCTCCTCCCTTTAGACCTTCTTTAAAACATACCTCTCCGACCAAATTTTTCATCACCTGTCCCAATATCTCTTTTTGTGGCACAGTGTCAAATCTTTTTTTGATAACGCTCCTGTGATGTGCCTTGGCATGTTTCACTACGTCGTTGATTCTGTCCAATGTGAACATGAATTGAACATTTCATTGACCTTTCACAAAAATAGTCACAGGACAGAAAGTTATTCCAGTTTCGTTTGGCACCTCAACGTTTTGAGCCTCAGTGAGTCCGTTTTCTGAAATCTGCTGTTGCTGAAGAACCTCAGCAGCAATCCGAATTTCAGGAAATCCCAATTGTCCTGCCTGGGATTTTTCCTCCCGTTATAATCTGCAGAGGCAACATGCCTGGGACTCTCAGACATACACAGCTCCCTGCCAGTTACACAGTCCCAGAAACTCAGCCTTTTAACAACTGAAAGTTGTCCTCACCTTAACCTCTGCTGAGCTCCCACCACTCGTGGCCATTACTCAACTGGGAAATCAGAACACACTTTCAGTGATTGGCTGTCATTTACCAGAAATTTCGATAAACCTGAGGAGAAAGGAATAGGTGATACTGGGAGGCTAAGATGAAGTCAGATGGGAGGAGGCTTGTGTGGAGCATAAACACCATGATGGACCTGTTTGGCTGTTTCTGTGCTGTAAATTCGATATAATTCATTCATCACAGAGGCTGGGGAAATTGTTGCGATCACCCCCACTCTCACAATTGTAATGATAATCATCAGACTGGAATATGTCCATCTTCCATTCATTAATATTGTCTTTCTGAGCTTGACAATCTGTCTAATCCACTCCTCATTCAAGCATTACTAATAAAACTGATCAAGATTCGACAGATCCACGCAATTGGGTATGAAGCAGATCTGAGTTGGCAACCTCTTTCACCTGAAACGCCTTTTTCAAAAGAATTTGCCTGAAGCAAAATCTATTGGGAACTGCAAGAAGAAAGTTCAGAATTTCTAAACCAACTGCTTGGTGGATTGCCAAGTGTCTCTGGGAGAATGCATAATCTGCATACAGAATTAATAAAATACACGTGCTGAATTAATGTATCAATGGAAAAAAAATTGAGATTTAAGTTGACCGAACTCTGAATTATTGCATTTATTGACTTTTTTTTCCACCATAATTTTGTCGGTAAAGTCATCAACAACTTAAGATGCATAATATTTTCGTTATTGATTCTCGTGATGAAAAATAGCTTTTAATAGCAGATTCAGAATAATTTATCACCTCTGGCCACTCAGAAAGAATAATAGTCGCAACTATAAAAGCTGTTCCTCAAACCAAAGGCATTATCTATAACCATGGTGCAGCCGGAACCACTCGAACAGGTTTATTTCGAGCACAATGATGTTTGTCGTGCAAATGAGCATTTGAAGCTGTAAAGTGTGGTACAATGGTTAGCCTTTTATCCCCATTATAAAAACACGGCTCTTATTTTCCTTGACTTAATTTTTTTAGGCTTTTTTCATGTTAATTGCGATCCAACTGGGAGCTGCAAATGAAATGTAAAAGAGCACCAAGCTTTTATTATATTATATTATATGAGCAGATCCGGAGCCGTATGTGACAAACCCCTGCTTTATACCAAGCCCAGCTGTTCCTTCGACTGGGAGAAGAAAGGGGGGACCCAACATTGTCGCTAAGAGAGTGAGGAGGAGGTCAGAAATAAGTCTCCAAAACCATGAGCTCACTTTGATGAGGTAAAAAAAAAACTATCCCCTGGTCAGTGAGCTCGATTTACAAGGTGGTTTTTGAGGATGGTCAGAAAGGGAGAGAGGAGGTTTGTTGGGATTTGGGAAGTGAACTGGTGGGACTGGAGTTTGGTGCCTGAGGATATGCGAACATGGCAGTTAATTACTGCCCGCTCGTCTGGATGTCTTAAAACCCGCCTGAAGGAGTCAGTTAAAAGAATACTTTTTATGGAAGTATTGGGAGAACACGCACTGTGTGAAAGTAGTTGCAGCATTTCAGAGGAAACTCGGCAAATAATTAACGAGGAAATGAAGGGAACGTGAAAAAAAAGCTGACAGATGGGATTACGGGCGACAGTTCTGATCACAGAGTCACAGAATTGTTACAGTACAGAAGGAGGCCATTCAGCCCATCGTGTCCTCACTGGCTCTCCCAAAGGAGCAATTCAATCAGTGTCATTCCCCTGCCTCCTCCCCCTAACACTACACCACCTTCCTTTTCAGGTAACAATCCAATTCCCTCTTGAATGACTCCATTGAACCTGCCTCCACCTCACTCTCGGGCAGTGCATTCCAGACCTTAACTACTCGCTGCGTGAAAAAGATTTCCCTCATGTTGCCTTTGCGACTTTTGCCAATTACTTTAAATCTGTGCCCTCTCATGCTTGATCCTTTCACGAGCGGGAAACGTTTCCCCCAATCTACTCTGTCCAGACCCCTCATGATTATCAATACCTCTATTAAATCATCTCTCAACCTTTTTTTCTCCAAGGAAAACAGTCTCTACTTCTCCAATCTATCTTCATAACTGAAATTCCTCATCCCTGGAACCATTCTCGTGAATCTTTCCTGCACTCTCTCTAATGCCTTCACATCTTTCCGAAAGTGCAGCGCCCAGAACTGGACGCAATACTCCAGCTGAGGCCAAACGAGTGTCTTATACAAGTTCAAACATAACTTCCTTGCTCTTGTACTAAAGCCCAGGATACTGTATGCTCTCGCAATCTGTCCTGGCCATCTTGAATGTCTTATGCACACATACACCTGGGCCCCTCTGCTCCTGCACCCCTTTTAGAGTTGGAAACTTTTTGTTATATTGTCTCTTCATGTTCTTCCTACCAAAATGAATCACCTCACATTTCTCTGCATTGAACTTCATCTGCCACCTGTCTGCCCATTCCACCAACTTGTCTATGTCCTTTTGAAGTTCTACACTATCCTCCTCACAGTTCACAATGCTTCCAAGTTGTCTATCATCTACAAACTTTGAAATTGTGCCCTGTACACCAAGGCGATGAGGTGCTATCGCAGGCTGTGGGCTCAAGGCCAACTCTAGCGCTCGAGCACATGCCTACAGCCTGTGAATCCCCATCACCGGACCCTAAACATCCATCCAACATTGTCCCATTTTTTCCTGCACCGCTTACTTCCCAGTTTCTCCTGGTTCGGAAAAGGTCATTTTTAGTGCAATTACCTCACAGATATATCCATTCTAAATTGGAGACCATGATCTGTTAGTTAGGTTGAGATATATGCAGATACAAAGGGACATTGATATTGACATTATTCAGGAGCTCCAAAGCACCATGGGATGCTCTCTATGTCTCAAGAGGTATCATGTATGAACAAATCTGGCTAAGCCATTCCTTGAGTGGAGTATTGAGAGAGTGCCGCATTGTCGGAGGGTCAGTACTGAGGGAGAGCTGCACTGTCGGAGGGTCAGGACAGAGGGAGTGCTGCACTGTCGGAGGGTCAGTACTGAGGGAGCGCTGCACTGTTGGAGGGTCAGTACTGAGGGAGTGCTGCACTGTCGGAGGGTCAGGACAGAGGGAGTGCTGCACTGTCGGAGGGTCAGTACTGAGGGAGCGCTGCACTGTTGGAGGGTCAGTACTGAGGGAGTGCTGCACTGTCGGAGGGTCAGGACAGAGGGAGTGCTGCACTGTTGGAGGGTCAGTACTGAGGGAGTGCTGCACTGTCGGAGGGTCAGGACAGAGGGAGTGCTGCACTGTCAGAGGATCAGTACTGAAGCAGCGCTGCACTGTTGGAGGGGCAGCACTGAAGGAGTGCTCCCCGTTGGAGGCAAGCACACAGAATATACTCTGGGTCAGGAATTTCAATGTCCATCACAAAGAGTGGCTCGTTAGCACCACTACTGACCAAGCTGACCAAGTCCTAGATGACATAGCTGCGAGACTGGGTCTGTGGCAGGTGGTGAGGGAACCAACAAGAGGGAAAAATATACTTGACTTCGTCCTCACTAATCTGCCTGCCGCAGATGCATCTGTCCATGACAGCATTGGTAGGAGTGACTGCAGCACAATGCTCTTCACACTGAGGATACCCTCCATCGTGTTGTGTGGCACTACCATTGTGCTAAATGGGATAGATTTCGAATAGATCTAACAATGCAAAACTGGACATCCATGAGGCGCTGTGGGCCATTAACAGCAGCAGAATTGTACTCAACCACAATCTGTAACCTCATAGCCTGGCATATCCTCCACTCCAATGTCACCATCAAGCCGGGAGATCAACCCTGGTTCAATGAAGAGTGCAGGAGGACACGCCAGGAGCAGAACCAGGCATACCTCAAAATGAGGTGTCAACCTGGTGAAGCTGCAACCCAGGATTACTTGAATGCCAAACAGTGTTAGGAGCATGCGATAGACAGAGCTAAGTGATCCCATAACCAATGGATCAGATATAAGCTCTACAGTCCTGCCACGTCCAGCTGTGAACGGTGGTGGACAATTAAACAACTAACTGCAGGAGATGGCTCCACAAATATCCCCATCCTCAATGATGGGGGAGCCCAGCACATCAGTGAAAAAGATAAGGCTGTAGCATTTGCATCCATCTTCAGCCAGAAGTGCCGAGTGGATGATCCATCTCAGCCTCCTCCTGAAGTCCCCAGCATCACAGATGCCAGACTTCAGCCAATTCGATTCACTCCACGTGATATCAAGAAACAGCTGAAGGCACTGGATACAGCACAGGCTATGGGCCCTGAAAACATTCCGGCGATAGTACTGAAGATCTGTGCTCCAGAACTTGCCGTGCCGCTAGCCAATGTAGAAAATTGCCCAGGTATGTCCTGTACACAAAAAGCAGGACTACTCTCAATCATCAGTAAAGTGATGGAAGGTGTCATCAACAGTGCCATCAAGCAGCACTTAGTTAGCAATAACCTGCTCAGTGACGCTCAGTTTGGGTTCCGCCAGGGCCACTCAGCTCCTGACCTCATTACAGCCTTGGTTCAAATGTGGACAAGAGCTGAACTCAAGAGGTGAGGTGAGAATGACTGCCCTTGACATCAAGGCAGCATTTGACCGAGTATGGCATCAAGGAGTCCTAGCAAAACTGGAGTTAATGGGAATCAGGGGAAATCTCTCCGCTGGTTGGAGTTCTACCGAGCACAAAGGAAGATGGTTGTGGTCATTGGCGGTCACTCATCTGAGCTCCAGGACATCACTGCAGGAATTCCTCAGGGTAGAGTCCTCGGCCCAACCATCTTCAGCTGCCTCACTAAGGACCTTCCCTCCAACATAAGGTCAGAGGTGGGGATGTTCGCGGATGATTGCACAATGTTCAGCACCATTCGCAACTCCTCAGATACTGAAACAGTCTGTGTAGAAATGCAGCAAGACCTGGACAACATCCAGGCTTGGGCTGATAAGTGGCAAGTAACATTCGCGCCACACAAGTGTCAGACAATGACCATCTCCAACAAGAGAGAATCTAACCATCTGCCCTTGACATTCAATGGCATTACCGTCGCTGAATCCCCCACTATCAACATCCTAGGGGTTACCATTGACCAGAAACTGAACTGGAGTAGCCATATAAATACCGTGGCTACAAGAGCAGGTCAGAGGCTAGGAATCCTGAAGCGAGTAACTCACCTCCTGACTCCCCAAAGCCTGTCCACCATCTACAAGGCACAAGTCAGGAGTGTGATGGAATACTCTCCACTTGCCTGGATGGGTGCAGCTCCAACAACACTCAAGAAGCTCGACACCATCCAGGACAAAGCAACCCGCTTGATTGGCACCCCATCCACAAACATTCACACACTCCACCACCGACGCACAGTGGCAGCAGTGTGTACCATCTACAAGATGCACTGCAGCAATGCACCAAGGCTCCTCAGACAGCACCTTCCAAACCTGCAACCTCTACCACCTAGAAGGACAAGGGCAGCAGACACATGGGAACACCACCACCTGCAAGTTCCCCTCCAAGCCACACACCATCCTGACTTGGAACTGTATCACCGTTCCTTCACTGTCGCTGGGTCAAAATCCTGGAACTCCCTTCCTAACAGCACTGTGGGTGTACCTACCCCACATGGACTGCAGCGGTTCAAAAAGACAGCTGACCACCACTTTCTCAAGGGCAATTAGGAATGGACAATAAATGCTGGCCTGTCCAGCGACGCCCACATCCCATAAATGAATAATAAAAAAAGGTACTGAGGGAGTGCTGCACTGTCACAGGTGCCTTTTTACCATGAGGTGGGACATCAAGGCTACATATGTCTGTTCAAGTGGGTGATAAAGATCCCAGGTTGTGATTGAAACAGAAGCATATGGCCCTTCAGGGGAAGGGTGCTGGGTGGGGAAGGAGCAAGTAATCAGG
Organism: Heterodontus francisci; assembly: GCF_036365525.1. Lineage (NCBI taxonomy): Eukaryota > Metazoa > Chordata > Chondrichthyes > Heterodontiformes > Heterodontidae > Heterodontus > Heterodontus francisci. The sequence goes on from NC_090417.1 coordinate 16,836,713, forward strand.
TATTAGTGTCAAGCAGTGGCACTAAGCACCCATGGGTGCCATTTTTCTCCAATATACTTTGGTGCGCTGTTGCACACAGGCTCTGTATGGGTGGGGTGTTACTCAGGGAAGCTGACCTCATTATAGCGTGTCGCCAATCCTCATGGACCTGGCACCCATTATGTGTGAAGACTCCATGATCCCCTTGGCAGCTGTTGCCCACATTGGACCACAGCCTTCGGAACCTGGTATACCTGGAAGTGGGTGCTTGATGCACCCATCACCGTTGCCCACGGCCTAGTCGCCTTCCTTGTTTCCAACACTGCGTAGGAATTTTCAATGCTTCAACCTGCAATGTGAAGCACCTTCCATGCAGAATGAAACCTGAGAAGTGCTGGCTGCAGGTGAGCAGGTTGGTAAATTGATCAAGAATGTTTCAGCGTCACATCCATTGCTGAATCTCACCACCAGGACCAATGCCAGCTGTGCTTTGTGAACGAATGTAAAGCAAGACTTGCATTTCTATCGCGGACTCAGGACGCCCCAAAGAGCATTTGAGCCAATGAAGCTCTTTTGAGATCTACTCACTGCTGTACTGTCGGAAATGCAGCACCCAATTGATGCACAGGAAGCTCCCGCAAACAATGAGGTTACAACCAGATAATATCAGCCATGGCTCAGTGGGTAGCACTGACTCAGCAGGTTGTGGCTTCAAATCCCCACTCCAAAGGCACAAAAATCCAGGTTGACATTGAGGGATTGCTGCATTGTCAGAGGTGCCGTCTTTCGGAAGAGGCGTTAAACTGAGGCCCCATTTGCCCTCTCAGGTGCATGAAAAAGACCCCCGAGACCGAATTCAAAGATAAGGGGATTTCTCCATGGTGTCCTGGATAATATTGATCCTTCAATAAACATCACAGTAAAATGATTATCTGGTCATTATCACATTTCTGTTTGTGGGAGCTTGCTGTGTAAAAATTGGCTGCTGTGTTTCGACATGACAACAGTGACTACACTATAAGAAGTACTTCAAAGACTGTGAAGTGTTTTGGGATGTCCTGTGGTTGTAAAAGGCGCTATAGAAATACAAGTCTTTCTTTCCATAATTTATTTTTCGTGATGTTGCTTGAGGAATAAATATTACCCAGGACAGGAGGGAGAACCTCCGCTCTTTTTCGAAATAGTGCTGTGGAATCTTTTGCATGCAACTTGAGAGAGCAATGCGGGTCCTCCATTTAACAGCTAATCTGAAAAACGGCACCTCCGACAGTGCTGTACTCCCTCAGTACTGGGAGCATCTGCTTAAATTCTCTGCTGAGGTTTCTTGGAATGGGATTTGCACCCACTTGAACCCTCTGATGGAGAAAGCGTTATTTGCTGAGCCACGGCCGAATACAACTCAGAATGAAATCACAATGAGATGTTGTCTGGATCCATGTACACTGGAGATTGAGAAAAATGTCTAACGTACCACTTGGGGATATGATAAATTAAAGGCATTCTGTACAAATATCATCAGCCCCGAGCCAACTCAGTTGCAAAGAATAGACGGGACGAGAACAGACAGACAAAGACACCTTGGAATGGAACTGCACGATGGGGAAGCTTGGACATTCCTTCACACAAATAGATGACATCCCTCTGTAAACAAATGTATCTTCACGCTCCCGCAGTCTAAATTGCCTCCCAGGAGCTGTCCCAAACACATTTTGATGTTTCAAATGGAAACTAGTTTGGATGCAAATTTTATTTTTTTGAGAAGCTGCTACCTCTGGGTTTTTTTTCCAAAATATACTTTATTCATAAAAATCTGTAAAAAAAAATACATTACCAAACAGTTTCAAACAGCACCAAGTCAAAAATTACAAACATTGCAAGGGAGATCAGTTTCCTTCAATACAATCATGAGTTGCCTCACAACCCTTCCATTTCATTTGTCCTGCCAGATTCATTTTTACATTTTACAGCAAACGAAAAATTTCCCGATACAGTTCGAGGGGTTTCCCATGGATCCAGCCCCTCAGTTCAGCTTTGTGGGGGGACCTTACACAGTGGTCTTTCCCCATTGAGCCTTTGCTGTGGCTGCCCCAAGCTTTAGTGCGTCCCTCAGCATGTCGTCCTGGACCTTGGAATGTGCCAGTCTGCAACATACGGTCGTGGACAACTCTTTGCGCTGGAAGACCAGCAAGTTTCGGGCAGACCAAAGAGCGTCTTTCACCGAATTGATGGTCATCCAGCAGCAGTTGATGTTTGTCTCGGTGTGCGTCCCTGGGAACAGCTCATAGAGCACAGACTCCTGTGTTACAGAGCTGCTTGGGATGAACCTCGACAAAAACCACTGCATCTCTTTCCACGCCTGCTTTGCAAAAGACACATTCCAGGAGGAGGTGGGCAACCGTCTCATCCCCACCACAGCCACCTCTGGTGTCTGGCTGGTTGCACAGGATGGCTCTGAAGGAGGATGAAGCACTCAGCAAGGTAAAGCATGCCCATATAAAAACGAGGTGGCTGTCTGTCAGATAATACTCTGGACTGGTTGCCCAGACGTGGTGAGGTTAAAGGCTCCAGGACAAATCATGAACCTGAATTCAATAAACCTGATAATTTCTCTGCTGGTTCAACCAAGATTAAAAGGTGATAAATGGTCATTAAAAACACAACTGCTAAGGAGGAGACTCTCTCCACCCACACGCGCGAAACCTGATCTGCCGACATGAAACTTGATCAAGCTGCTGTAAAGGGAACCATATACTAGATGCCAGGGTGATTGAACAGTGAAGCAGGCATTGAGAATCCTAAAGAGACCTCAAGATCATCAGTGTTGATTAATAAGATGAGAGAAGGAACTAAAACATAAAGATTTTTCATATTCTCTGGAGAGGTCAAACAAGCCACTCAGTTGTAACAAACAATTGCTAGACTGAAGCCCACCATCCCTACAGAATTAAGCAACTAGGGATGGGCGTTACATATATCCAGAGAGTGCGAGGGGGGTGGGGGGGGGGGGGGGGGAGGGGAAGTCTTCAAAATGAAGGCAAGTAAATCCAGTTTAGCGACTACGCATCAGTCTCATAGTTAGAAAGAAAGAAAGAAAACCAGAGAGAGTCATTATTCACATGAAACTTTTCATGAAATCAGAACATCACTCAGCGGTTCACAACCATTGAAGAGTAGTCACTGTTGTAATGTCGGACCCACCCTTTTTTGAGTTTCCAATTTGGTCTCTGTGATTTTGATGAGCTGTGGAGTGGCAAATCCTGTAATTCTGGTGGATTCCCTAAAGTGAGGGCTGCTCAGTCGTGGACATGTTGGACACTGAGTCAGAACTAAGGTTTTCCTCGCCAGCATCCAAACTGGGGAGAAGCAGCGGTGCGCCTCAGAAAATGGAGTTTCTGCTGACGAGCCCCAATGAACAGGTCATCAGCACAGCTCATAGTGGGGGTTAAGGGGGTTCCAAACCCAGAATGGAGTCTCTGCAACAATCTGGTCCATCTCTTGCATGGCTCTGAGACAGTTTTCACGTCACACTGGCACTCTCTAGCTGGTCTCCTATTCTCCATGTCTGCTCCTGACTCACTATCTCCAAGACTAGTTCCAGGCATTGGGAAGAAGCTCGGTGCCGAATTCCGAGAGACAAGATTAGCCCCATCACAGTAGTGCTGATTGTGTTTATGTGAAGTGGACACAGGAGGATGAAAATTTGTCCAAAAGATGACATCCACGTTTATCTGCAGGTGCCAAGATAATCGAGAATCATAAAAAGACCTCAAGATCTTCAGTTTTAGTCTCTGAGTGCAGAGAAGAAATTTAACCATACATATACAATAAAGAATGATAAAAAGGAATTTGTTAAAATATGATGCATTATGAAGGGGTTTGTAGAATGGATGCGGAGATTTGTTTTCACTTGTGGGCTCATCCAAAACTAGTGCCATCAATGTAAGATATCATGAATAAATCCAATAGGGAATTCAGGAGAGACTTCTTTCCCCGGAGAATGGCGAGAAGCTGAACTCGCTATCACAGGGTGGAGTTGAGGCAAATAGTATTGATGCATTAAGAGAAAGCTGGATAAACAGATGAGGGAGAAAGGAACAGAAGGATATGTTGATAGGGGCAGATGAAGGGTGAGAAGGGCTGAACGGCCAGTTTCTGTGCTGTACATACTTTTTAAGACAAGAGGTCTAATCAGTTATGTTGGCGGCAGTTTGCATTTTTCGAGCAGCATCTTCAACGAATGGGGAGGAAGAGGAATCTTTCAACCTGGTTTTTCAGCTCATGAAAAACCCAATCGGTCACAGCTTAGTTCTGAAACGCAGGAGAGGCAAACTTTGAAAGATAAAATCGATTGGATTGGGGAAGGAAAAAGAGTATTGGAATGGAAAATAAATCTGGGAGATAGAGGAGGATGATTTGTGGCTGGGGAGGTTGCGGAGCGAAGATAGTCAACATTCATCTCTCAACCAACACCACCAGTGGTCATTGCTGTTAGTGGTATCAGGCAATGGCTAGACTCCAACAAGTAAATCAGTGTATGTGGAGCACACGGTGTTGTGCCTGAGAGACATGATAACGCGGCTGCATAAATACAGGGTTTACTGATGCAAATTTCCAAACCTGGGCTCCACTGATGAAAGGAAAATGATTTAACTGTCTGCACCGTGAGCTTTGCTCTGCTCCCCTTGCTCCGCGATTTTGCCATTTCCTGAGCCAACTTGAAAAACCGCATAAAGGAAGCAGAGGATTAACCATGTTGGAACACACAGTATCTCTTTCATCAAATGTTCACAGGACTGAGGCTGGTTGCTGGTGTATCGGAAGCACAGAACTGGGAACTGCATCTCCAAGGACCCCCTTCAATCCTTCGTAAATTTTAAACACAGCACTTAAAGCTGTCTAATGAGCCTCATGAATAAGTACATCACAGAGTTAAAGCAGGCAGATGGAGGGATGGAATGCAAGCAGACGAGAGGACTGAATTGATTATCTTTTAATTAGTATAATGTTTTTGCACTATATAAACTCTTGAGATTAGAGATAAATCGTTCTGTAAATTTGAGATAAAACGCATGGAATGCAAACAGCCAGGAATGTAGAATCCTGCTAATTAAGCCTGTGGTCTTCCTGCAAAATACATGAACCACAGAGGGTGTGACATCCCAGAATGAGCAAATACATTACATTCTGGTCAGAGAACAAGAAAGAATGAAAGAAAGAATTGCATTGATATAGCGCCCTTCACGATCCCAGGACGCAGCCAAAGCACTTTGCAGCCACTGAAGACCTTCTGAAGTTAATCACTGTTCTAACATAGCAAACGTAGCTGCCAATTTGCACACAGCAAGATCCCACAAACAGCGACGAGTTAACGACCAGAAAATATGTTTTCTCCAATGTTGGTTGAAAAATAAATATTGCCAGGGCACCGGGAGAACACACCTGCTCTTCATTCGATAGTACCGTGGGATCTTTTATGATCACCTCACAAGGCAGATGAGGTCTCAATTTAACTTCTCATCTGAAAGACAGCAGCTCTGACAGTGCAGCACTCCCTCGTTACTGACCCTCTGACAGTGCAGCATTCCCTCAGTATGGACCCTCCAGCAGTGGGACACTCCCTCTGTACTCCTCCTCTGACAGTGCAGCACTCCCTCAGTACTGACCCTCTGACAGTGCAGCATTCCCTCAGTATGGACCCTCCAGCAGTGCGACACTCCCTCTGTACTCCTCCTCCGACAGTGCAGCACTCCCTCAGTACTGACCCTCTGACAGTGCAGCATTCCCTCAGTATGGACCCTCCAGCAGTGCGACACTCCCTCTGTACTCCTCCTCCGACAGTGCAGCACTCCCTCAGTACTGACCCTCCGACAGTGCAGCACTCCCTCAGTACTCCTCCTCCAACAGTGCAGCACTCCCTCTGTTCTGCCCCTCCGACAGTGCCACACCCCTTCAGTTCTGCCCCTCTGACAGAGCATTGCCTCCTATGTACTGACCGTCTGACAGTGCAGTGGCCCTGCACTGAGGGGTTGAATTTATCTGAATCTTTCAAACCAAAATTAACAGTTTAATTTCTTCATTTTCTGACTCATGACTGCATCAACCGGTGTGAGGTCCAAATCTGTATCCAACATAGAGTCAAACACTCACATAGAGTCATAGTGTTATACAGCACAGAAACAGGCCCTTCGGCCCATCGTGTCTGTGCCGGCCATCAAGCACCTATCTATTCTAATCCCATTTTCCAGCACTTGGCCCGCAGCCTTGTATGCTGTTGCATTTCAAGTGATTATCTAAATACTTCTCAAATGTTGTGAGGGTTCCTGCCTCTACCACCTCTTCAGGCAGTGCGTTCCAGATTCCAACCACCCTCTGGGTGAAAAATTTTTCCTCAAATCCCCTTTAAACCTCCTGCCCCTTGCCTTAAATCTATGCTCCCTGGTTATTGACACCTCCGCTCAGGGAAAAAGTTGCTTCCTATTTTGTATACCTCAATCAGCCTTCTCTGCTCGAAGGAAAACAACCCTAACCTTTTCAGTCTCTCTTCATAGCTGAAATGCTCCAGCCCAGGCAACATCCTGGTGAATCTCCTCTGCACCCTCTCCAGTGCAATCACATCCTTCCTCCAGTGTGGTGACCAGAGCAGTACGCAGTACTCCAGCTGTGGCCTAACTTGCGTTTAATACAGGTCCATCATAACCTCCCTGCTCTTATATTCTATGCCTCGGCTAATAAAGGCAAGTATCCCATCTGCCTTCCTAACCACCTTATCTACCTGTGCTGCTGCCTTCAGTGATCTATGGACAAGTACACCAAGGTCCATCTGATCCTCTCTACTTCCTAGGGTCCTACCATCCATTGTATATTCCCTTGCCTTGTTAGTCCTCCCAAAATGCATCACCTCACACTTCTCAGGATTAAATTCCATTTGAGCTTGTTATTAATGTTTTTAAAGTATTTATATAAACAATGAATTTTAACTCTCACCAAACACTGGGAAATGTTTGTTGGAACAGTTAAAATGGATTCATTTTCTACTCCCGTCCACTTTTGTTCTCAATTCCTTGTTTGATCTAACACAGGACAGAGGGATGTCACGTTAGACTGTGAAAACATACAACCACTAAAGCCATTACGGGTCATTTTATGTAGAGTGACAAGGAATTTAGAGCACAGAAACTGGCAAATTAGCCCAACCTGACAGCATTTCGGCTCCACTCAAGCCTCCTCCCATCCTTCCTCATTTCACCGTATCAACATAAACCTTCCAGTCCTTTCTCCCTCATGTGTTTATCTAGCTTCCCCTTAAGTGCATCCATAGTCATCTCAGCCAGTCCCTATGGGAGCAAGTTCCACATTCTCAGCACTCTCCAGGTAAAAAAGTTTCGACTGAATTCCCTGTTGGATTTCTTGGTGACTGTCTTATTGATGGCCTCCAGCTTTGCTCTTTCCTCATAAATGGAAACATTCTCTCTGTGCCAACCTTTCACAATTTTAAAGACCTCCATTAGGTCACTGCTCAGCCTTCACTTTTCAATAGGAAAGCAACCCAGCCTGTTCATTCTTTCCTGAGAGTTTCTGCTAAATGTAAATACCGTCAATGACCACTGTTCACTTCAAGGCTTCCAAGAATCAAATGATAATGAAGCAGCCCATGTACCCAAGGCCGCTTTGTGCCTGGCTCTCAGCAACACTGAAGCATCTTGAAAGATGCTCCTCAGGAATCTTAAGACAGGAGCAAATGAAGGACATGAAGATGGGCAGATCTTAGCTTGAGGCACGAAGCACAGAAGAGCTTGAGATTATTCAGGCAATTTGAGAACAATCTGTTCAACACCTCCACAGTGTTAATATTTAGCCAATTAAAATATTTTTTCAATTTCTTCATCTCCAGGCTGCTTAATTATTCATATAATCAGCATATTGTTCAAATGAAATCCTTTTCCAACTCCAAGCAAGACTGTACGTGCCAGCTGTCTAACTCTGCAGCTCTGATGTGAAATGCGCACCGGGCGAGAAAGGGGGTTTAAAATGGAGGCTGTGCAACCACCCCATGGAATTTCTGCTTTGTTCGTTGATTTGGAGTCTTCATTACCACCGTTCCACGACCGTGAATGCCTCAAAACCCGCCCCACCACCCCCCCCCCCCCCCCCCCCACAATCCATTCCGTCCCCGGGGATGGGTTCTCACGGTCCCTGATGGTGCATTCTGACCACAATTTCCAATTTCTGCCCACCTTCCATCACAGGACTTGCGTCCATTTCAGGAGGAAAGGCTGTTTGACTGACAGTCAAGAATCATTCAGTCAGGTAGTGCAGGCTCTATCTGCTACATGATTGGCCCTGCGAAAGAAGGGCACATGTTGATGGACCAGAATTGGGAGTGTTGGAACGGAGCCATTTGCGGCAGGAGGGCGTGTGATGAAACCTCCAGGAATACGGCCAATCGGAGTCGGTGACCCTACTTGCCAGCGGTGCAGGATGTGACAACCTCACTTCAATGGCTGACAGCATTTATGGACGTCCGAAAGGCTCGATATAAATTTCTTCCAAAAAAGGAGTGCTCAAAAATGACCGAAAAGTGCTTGCATTGAAAAATCTTGCACTTCCAATAATCTCCCTGTCAACACTGGACACAGTGTCCTGAAGGTTTAATCTGGGACTGGACGGCAATCGCACCCGGGATTGCAAGTAGGAGTTCCAGCAGCGTTTAACTAACAGGTGGTGCCGCGGTTCAATGTCGTTTGGTCAAGTTGGGCTGAATGTGGTGGCTGTTAATCTGAGATGGGGATGGGGGCAGTGGGGATACTTCTCCTACGGGTTAAATGAGCTGGGGAATGGGGAGGAGGGGGGCGTGCAGCAGAGGCCTGCACTTTCCTTGCGGACTCAGAGGACATGCACCTTCAGTGGCCTCCTCTGGCAGCTGTTGCCCGAATGGGTGGGCCCCCGATTTGCACTTTGTTAAAGTGTCCAGCGGATGCGGTCACTCAAACTGAAGATCAGTGGTAACGGAGCGGGAAGTAGTCCAGGTGCTTGAACACCCCTTTCCTGGCCACCTGACGCTGAGAGCATGTTTCCCCTCAAGGGAGAATCTACAACAAGGGGACACAGTTGCAAAACAAGGTGTCTCCCACTGGAGACGGAGATGACTGGAATTTCTTCTTGCCGAGGGTTGTGAATCTTTGGAATTCTCTTCCCCAGAGAGCAGTGGAGGCTGGGTCATTGAACATGTTCAAGGCTGAGTTAGACAGAGTCAAGGGTAATGGGGGGCAGACAGGAAAGTGGAGTTGAAGTCACGGTCAGATTAGCTATGGTCTTACTGAATGGCGAAGCAGGATCGAGGGGCTGAATGGCCGACTCCTGCCCCTACTGTTTATGTTCTTAAGTACAACTCTGTCCCTTACTGAGTTTCATGGTTGATCCATCCTCAATCAACAGAAGATACTGAATTAAGGCACAAGAACCAGAGGCAACATGTGGAAAATTAATTTTACGCGATGAGTGGTTAGGATTTCGAAGGCACTGGTGGAAATGGATTCAATTGGAGCTTCAAAAGGAATTGGATAAATACCTGAAGGAGAAAGAAAACTGTTGGGATATTGCGGCGGAGTGGGTCGACCTCTACCTCAGAGTCGACGCAGACCCGACGGGTTGAATGGCCTGCTGCTGTGAGACATTAATCGATGATTTTGACTATAATTGCCGCACAGACGCAACAGCAACAGGACAGAGCAAGTTTAGGTGCAGAATGGAAAGTAACTGGCTTGACAGCGCTGAGTTAGATGATTTATACAGCAACAAACTGAGGGGAGAAACATCTGGAGTAGGTTAGATGGGAAGAATTAATGCAACACCTGGTTTAATTTGCACATATTAAATGAATTCACTTTTATCGGTGAAAGCTGCTATGAGCTTTATCCATGAGGGAAACACTGCACTAATTAGTTGTTGTAAGAAAAGGAATAAAATCGTGTTTAATAGGCCATTTTACTTTTTGGGAAAGACAACAAATTCAAGGCAGTGAGGCCTAATTGATGCTTGGATTTGTATTGGAATAATGTGCTGGGGACCAGCACAACCCACAAAGCTTGAGCAGGCAGACACAGCACCCAGACAGAGATACTGAGTGGAAACATCTCAGTACGTTTGCTTTTTAATTCACAAGAAAACTTGGCTTCATCTTTGGATTATACCGTCGCACATCCTCGAAAAGCAGTTACCAACCACTCAATTACTTAATGAGGAAGGGGATGATCTGGCATTTCTGTAGCACCTGCCACCACTGCAGTTCTAAAGCGCTTCACAGCCAATTAAGTCCTTTCGCAGCATCGTCACTGCTGTAATGTCGGAAGCGTGGCAGCCAATTTGCGCACAGCAAGCTCCCGTAATGTGATAATGACCAGATAATCTGTGTTAGTAATGTTGATTGAGGAATAAATATTGGCCAGTACACCGAGGATAATTCCTCTACTCTTGTTCGAATTAGCACTGCAGGAGCTTTTATATCCAACCAAAGGGGCAGACAGGGTCTTGGTTTAACGTCCGATCAGAAAGATGGCACCTCAGATAGGAGGTACTCCCTCAGTATTGCACTGGGAGATTTAGCCTTGATTATTGTGTTGAGGTTTTTGAAGTCGGATTTGATCTCACAACCTCCTGACTCAGAGTAGGAAGTGTTCTCACTGAGCCACAGATCATACTTTGTCTCAGTGGAAAAGACTGCCATGGAACATAACTGCAGCATGAAAGGACACAGTGAAGCTTCTCTGACTTCCTGTGAACTTGTGCAGATTGATAGGAAGCAAATCAACCCCCTGGATCCTTCCCGAATAAGGTACATAACAAACAGTGGCATTGTGAGAGGATCAAACAACTGGCACAGACTCCCCGAACTCCTCAGTGGGATTGAGAGCCAGTGTTTATTCGTATATTTGGATAACGGGCTACTGATTAAGTTCAGAATAAATTTAATACAGAGTAGTGTGAAGTGATTCATTTTGGTCGGAAGAATGAGGAGAGGCAATAGAAAATAAAGGATGCAATTATAAAGTGGAGACAGCAATAGAGGGACCTGGGGTGAGATGTGCACAAATTGTTGAAGGTGGCAGAGCAGGTTGAGAAAGCGGTTAAAAGGCAGACAAGGTTCTGGGCTTTATAAGAAGAGGCATAGAGTACAAAAGCAAGGAAGTTCTGATGAAACCTGCGAAAACACTGGTTTGCCCTCAACTGGAGTATTGTGTCTAATTCCGGGCACTGCACTTTCGGAAGGATGTGAAGACATTGGAGAGGGTGCAGAAAAGGTTGATGAGAATGGTTCCAGGGATGAGGAACTCCAGTTACGCAGATAGACTGGCGAAGCTCGGACTGTACTCCTTGGAGAAGAGGAGATTTGATAGAGGCATTCAAAATCATGAGGGGACTGGACAGAGTAGATGGGGAAAAACTGTTCCCACTGGCGGAAGGATCCAGAATCAGAGGGCGCCAATTTAAAGTGATTGGCAAAAGAACTAATGGTGACATGAGGAAAACCTTTTTCTACACAGCAAGTAGTTAGGATCGACAATCCCCTGCCTTCACTGTGGCTTTCAAAAGGGAATTGGACAAGCACTTGAAGAGAAAAAAATTTGCAGGACAACAGGGAAAAGGCAGGGGAGTCGGACTCGGTTAGTTACTCTTGCAGAGAGCTGGTACGGACACAACAGGCCCAATGGCCTCCTTCTGTGCTGTAACCATTCTAAGAAATGAGAAAAGACAATCAACCATCTATCTTTTCCCCTACAATTCTCCCGGGGAGTTCCCGCTCTCCCAATGAAAGCAGTCGATCAATTGGCCCGTGGGATCAAGGAAGGAGCAGAGACTTGTGTCGTCAAAAAGAGTGACTCTTGAGCACGTTAAGGGGGCCTGATGCAGTTGTGGACATTCGGAGACACGGCCCTCCCCCCCCCCCTGAAACATCAGGAGCATAATATCTACCAATCACCTGCAAGCAAGGAATCTAGTACCAATGCGTGACAAATGTCAGGTTCAGTGTCAAGTCTTCGGGTAAATGGATCAAGGCGAGGCTTTGATTCAATTCATTCCAAACAATTGACCATGCATCAGACAGAGAGAGAACGTGAGTTTGTGCATCCCAGTCTATGGGCTGACAGTATCAGTTACCCAGAGTGTGATCTGCCTGCTCAGTGCGAGGCTGTGCACAGGCTAAATTGGTATTTCAGGACTTGATTTCTTGCAGCTCAGTTTTAGATGGAATAGTTCCATTGCCAAGTGGCCAAGACTGTGCCAGATTGAAGCTGTTTTTGCATCCCTGCTGCCTTTTTAACTTCCCCTCCCAGCCTGTACCCTTGCCTTCAGCAAAGCAGCAGGCCAAACAGCAGAGCTGAGTGCACGATGATCTGACATGGCTCATCAACCCAAAGACACTGGTCGGTAAAACTATTTTCTGACAAGAATGACACAGTAACAGGCTAGACCAACAGCAGATTTCATTATCCTGGGGGCAGCTCATCCGTTTTTATAAGTGCGCCAGGATCTGCAAGGGGTCCCGGAGATCCAGTCAGGAATTGCAGGGAACGTGTCATTATTTGCAGTGGATTCCCAGGAGTGTCAGTAACTTTAGGGGATCCCTGCGAGTGTGTCAGTATTTACAGGCGTCCCCGGGAGTGTGTTAGTATTTACAGGGTATCCCCGGGTGTGTATCAGTAATTGTCGGGGATTCCCGAGATTGTGTCAGTATTTACAGGGGGTCCCTGGGAGTGTATCAGCGTGTCCGAAGCCAAACCTGCCAAATGGAAACATATGAATTTTGTCACATTGAACACTATTTGAATGTTTACTGGACATTGAACATAATTTGTTTAAAAGGACCACAGAGTTGAACGGCTGAAAACATGGCTGCACATTTGCATTCTAACAGACAGCTGCCTAGCGAGATAATGGGAGTACCCCCGATTCAATTAGCCAGATGGGTTTTGCCAATAATGATGATCAAAAGACATTGAGAGTCATTGTCTGTGTAAGAGCCAGAACTCCAACCACACCCCCCCCCACCCACCCCCCACCGGCCTCACTGAATGCGTCTCATAAGCTTTGAAGAATCAACAACCCTCACAGGTGATGCTGTGTCAAACAAAGGGATGGTTACATGACTAACCTGCTGGCCAACCTGGGAACTAATTGAAATAAAAACAAGAAATGCTGGAAACACTCAGCAGGTCTGGCAGCATCTGTGGAGAGAGAAGCAGAGTTAACATTTCGGGTCAGTGACCCTTCATCAGAACTGGCAAATATTAGGAATGTAAAAGGTTTTAAGCAAGTAAAGTGGGGATGGGGCAAGAAATAACAAAGGAGAAGGTGTTGATAGGACAAGGTCACAGAGAAAAACTGAGAAAGTCATGGAACAAAGACAAACGGTATGTTGGTGATGTGCTGAAAGACACAGTGTTAGTACAGAGATGGTGTGAATTGACAGAAAAATGAACAGCCTGGCCCCAAGCACAAACATGAAAAAAACAGTGGGTAGACACAGTAGAAACAAACTAAAACAAAATAAACACATAAAAAAGAAAAAAGAAAAAATGACTAAAAATAAAAATAAAAAGGGGGGCCTGTTATGCTCTGAAATTATTGAACTCAATGTTCAGTCCGGCAGGCTGTAGTGTGCCTAATCGCTAAATGAGATGCTGTTCCTCGAGCTTGCGTTGATGTTCACTGGAACACTGCAGCAATCCCAGGACAGAGATGTGAGCATAAGAGCAGGGGGGAGTGTTGAAATGGCCAGCAACTGGAAGCTCGGGATCATGCTTTTGGACAGAGTGGAGATGTTCTGCAAAGCGGTCACCTAGTCTGTGTTTGGTCTCCCCAATGTAGAGGAGACCACACTGTGAGCAGCGAATACAGTATACTAAATTGAAAGAAGTACAAGTAAATCGCTGCTTCACCTGAAAGGTGTGTTTGGGGCCTTGGATAGTGAGGAGAGAGGAGGTAAATGGGCAGGTATTACACCTCCTGCGATTGCAGGGGGAGGCGCCGTGGGAAGGGGACGAGGTGGTGGGGGTAATGGAGGAGTGGACCAGGGTGTCGCGGAGGGAATGATCCCTTTGGAATGCTGACAGGGGAGGGAAGGGGAAGATGCATTTGGTAGTGACATCACGCTGGAGGTGGTGGAAATGGCAGGGGATGATCCTTTGGATGTGAAGGCTGGTGAGGTGGAAAGTGAGGACAAGGGGAACCTTGTCGTGGATGTGGGAGGGAGGGTAAGGGGTGAGGGTAGAGGTACGGGAAATGGGCCGGAGATGGTTGAGGGCCCTGTCAACCACAGTGGGGGGGAATCCTCGGTTGAGGAAAAAGGAAGATATATCAGAAGCGCTGTCATGGAAGGTAGCATCATCAGAGCAGATGCGAAGATGGAGAAACTGGGAGAATGGAATGGAGTCCTTACAGGAGGCAGGGTGTGAAGAAATGCATTCGAGGTAGCTGTGGGAGTCGGTGGACTTATAATGGATATTAGTAGACAACCCATCCCCAGAGATGGAGACAGAGAAGTCGAGGAAGGGGAGGGAAGTGTCGGAGTTGGACCATGTAAAGGTGAGAGAAGGGTGGAAATTAGAAGCAAAGTTGATAAAGTTTTCCAGTTCGGGGCAGGAGCAGGAAACGGCACCGATACAGTCATCAATGTACCGGAAAAAGAGTTGGGGGAGGGGGCCTGAGTAGGACTGGAACAAGGAATGTTTGACATAGCCCACAAAAAGACAGGCATAACTAGGACCCATGCGGGTACCCATAGCGACACCTTTTACTTGAAGGAAGTGAGTGTAGTTGAAGGAGAAGTTGTTCAATGTGAGAACAAGTTCAGCCAGGCGGAGGAGGGTGGTGGTGGATGGGGACTGATTGGGACTCTGTTCCAGGAAGATGCGGAGAGCCCTCAAACCGTCCTGGTGTGGGATGGAGGTGTCGAGAGATTGGACGTCCATAGTGAAGAGGAGGCGGTTGGGGCCAGGAAACTGGAAATTGTCAAAATAACATAGGGCGTGAGAAGAACAAGATTGAATTGTGCATCACAGAAACGTTTTGAGACAGACTACAATTTTGAAGACCAAAGAGAAGCAAGTTCTCTCTCTCTCTGTCTCGCTCTCTTACGCAGAGTTCCAGGGATCCACGGAAGTAACTTAAGCCTCAAGACCTCAAGACAGAAGTCCCCTGCAGCCTTCTGGTACCAGCGAAACAAGCTTGAAAGTATGCACTGGGCTCCAGCGATAACTGCAAGACTTAACTCCAATCAAAGACTTCACAGCAAAACTAAAAACAAACAGCAACTGAATTCCATCTACTACTTCAAGCCTTCCCCCTTTAATTCTTTCTCCTCCTCTGTATCTATTTGTGCGTGTTTATCGCGTGTGCATGCTAGCATGGTTGTGTCACATATTTTTCGTAGTTTTAACTGAGTTAGAGTGTTAAAGTTCATAAACTTACACCTTTCTTGTTGAAATCTGAGAAAGTCTGTCTGGCTGATTCCTTTACAATTACAATTAGAGAGCAGTGAGTAAGGACTCACTGAGGTGAAGCTAAAAACACTGTGTTTTAAAAGTTAAACCCTGTTACGGCCAAACCAGGAAAGGGGTGAGAGGGGAGCCTGAGACTCCTTGCTCACCTGGTCGTAACAGTCAGTATTTATAGGGGGTTCCCGGGAAGAGAGTCAGTAACCGTAGGGAATCCCCGGGGAGTGTGTCAGTATTTACAGGGCATCCTGGGAGTGTGTTAGTATTTACAGGGCATCCTGGGAGTGTGTTAGTATTTACAGGGGGTCCCTGGGAGTGTGTTAGTAATTACGGGGATTCCCTGGGAGTGTGTTAGTAATTACGGGGGGTCCCTGGGAGTGTGTTAGTAATTACAGGGGGTCCCTGGGAGTGTGTTAGTAATTACAGGGATTCCCTGGGAGTGTGTTAGTAATTACAGGGGGTCCCCCGGAGTGTGTTAGTAATTACAGGGGGTCCCTGGGAGTGTGTTAGTAATTACAGGGGGTCCCCCGGAGTGTGTTAGTAATTACAGGGATTCCCTGGGAGTGTGTTAGTAATTACGGGGATTCCCTGGGAGTGTGTTAGTAATTACAGGGGGTCCCCCGGAGTGTGTTAGTAATTACAGGGATTCCCTGGGAGTGTGTTAGTAATTACAGGGGGTCCCCCGGAGTGTGTTAGCAATTACAGGGGGTCCCTGGGAGTGTGTTAGTAATTACAGGGATTCCCCCGGAGTGTGTTAGTAATTACAGGGATTCCCTGGGAGTGTGTTAGTAATTGCAGGGGGTCCCCCAGAGTGTGTTAGTAATTACAGGGATTCCCCCGGAGTGTGTTAGTAATTACAGGGATTCCCCCGGAGTGTGTTAGTAATTACAGGGATTCCCTGGGAGTGTGTTAGTAATTGCAGGGGGTCCCCCAGAGTGTGTTAGTAATTACAGGGGGTCCCCCGGAGTGTGTTAGTAATTACAGGGATTCCCCCGGAGTGTGTTAGGAATTACAGGGATTCCCTGGGAGTGTGTTAGTAATTACGGGGATTCCCTGGAGTGCGTTAGTAATTACAGGGGGTCCCCCGGAGTGTGTTAGTAATTACAGGGGGTCCCCCGGAGTGTGTTAGTAATTACAGGGGGTCCCTGGGAGTGTGTTAGTAATTACAGGGATTCCCCCGGAGTGTGTTAGTAATTACAGGGGGTCCCCCGGAGTGTGTTAGTAATTACAGGGATTCCCCCGGAGTGTGTTAGGAATTACAGGGATTCCCTGGGAGTGTGTTAGTAATTACGGGGATTCCCTGGAGTGCGTTAGTAATTACAGGGGGTCCCCCGGAGTGTGTTAGTAATTACAGGGATTCCCTGGGAGTGTGTTAGTAATTACAGGGGGTCCCCCGGAGTGTGTTAGCAATTACAGGGGGTCCCTGGGAGTGTGTTAGTAATTACGGGGGGTCCCTGGGAGTGTGTTAGTAATTACAGGGGGTCCCCCGGAGTGTGTTAGTAATTACAGGGATTCCCCCGGAGTGTGTTAGTAATTACAGGGGGTCCCCCGGAGTGTGTTAGCAATTATAGGGGGTCCCTGGGAGTGTGTTAGTAATTACAGGGATTCCCCCGGAGTGTGTTAGTAATTACAGGGATTCCCTGGGAGTGTGTTAGTAATTACAGGGGGTCCCCCGGAGTGTGTTAGCAATTATAGGGGGTCCCTGGGAGTGTGTTAGTAATTACAGGGATTCCCTGGGAGTGTGTTAGTAATTGCAGGGGGTCCCCCGGAGTGTGTTAGTAATTACAGGGGGTCCCTGGGAGTGTGTTAGTAATTACAGGGATTCCCCCGGAGTGTGTTAGTAATTACAGGGGGTCCCCCGGAGTGTGTTAGTAATTACAGGGATTCCCTGGGAGTGTGTTAGTAATTACGGGGATTCCCTGGAGTGCGTTAGTAATTACAGGGGGTCCCCCGGAGTGTGTTAGTAATTACAGGGGGTCCCTGGGAGTGTGTTAGTAATTACAGGGGGTCCCCCGGAGTGTGTTAGTAATTACAGGGGGTCCCCCGGAGTGTGTTAGTAATTACAGGGGGTCCCTGGGAGTGTGTTAGTAATTACGGGGGGTCCCCCGGAGTGTGTTAGTAATTACAGGGGGTCCCCCGGAGTGTGTTAGTAATTACAGGGATTCCCCCGGAGTGTGTTAGTAATTACGGGGATTCCCTGGAGTGCGTTAGTAATTACAGGGGGTCCCCCGGAGTGTGTTAGTAATTACAGGGGGTCCCTGGGAGTGTGTTAGTAATTACAGGGGGTCCCCCGGAGTGTGTTAGTAATTACAGGGGGTCCCTGGGAGTGTGTTAGTAATTACGGGGGGTCCCCCGGAGTGTGTTAGTAATTACAGGGATTCCCCCGGAGTGTGTTAGTAATTACAGGGGGTCCCCCGGAGTGTGTCAGAATTTACAGGGGGTCCCTGTGAGTGTGTTAGTAATTACAGGGGGTCCCTGGGAGTGTGTTAGTAATTACAGGGGGTCCCCCGGAGTGTGTTATTAATTACAGGGATTCCCTGGGAGTGTGTTAGTAATTACAGGGATTCCCCCGGAGTGTGTCAGAATTTACAGGGGGTCCCTGGGAGTGTGTTAGTAATTACGGGGATTCCCTGGGAGTGTGTTAGTCATTACAGGGGGTCCCCCGGAGTGTGTTAGTAATTACAGGGGGTCCCCCGGAGTGTGTTTGTGATGGCTATGTATCATAGCATATGGCTCCAATATCCAATAAGTTGCAGTGAAAATCAAACAATATGCATTGGCCAGTTCTTAATAATTTTCTTGTTGAGATGTGAGTGCCACTGGGAGGGATGGCATTTATTGCCCCTCTCTACTTACCCTTCGAAGGCCTTCTCCTTGAACCACAGCAGTGTGTGGCACAATAACCTCACAATGAAGGAACGTTGTTACAGGTCCAAGTCAAGATGTTGCATGACTTGGAGGTGATGGTGGTGTTCTCATGACCTTTCTGCTCTTGGTCCTTCTCGGTGGCAGAGGTCGCAGGGCCTGAGAGTATGAACAGGAGGGTCAATCGAAAAATTTAAGACTGCTAGATTTCTGTTGGGGGAGCGTATCAGAGGTTATGGAACAAAGGCAGGTAGATGGAGTTGAGAAACAGATCAGCCATAATCTAATTAAATGGCAGAACAGGCTCGAGGGGCTGAATGGCCTCCTCCTTTTCCTCACTAACAGGCTCGAGGGGCTGAATGGCCTCCTCCTGTTCCTGTGCAACAGGCTCGAGGGGCTGAATGGCCTCCTCCTGTTCCTGTGTCATTAATTTTCCAAATTCTGCTAATTAATCCCAGAATACTGAAATTAAGAGTGATGATTTCATTGTCATCTGCACAGTCCTCACCAGCGTGTCATGGAATGTTTTCGATGACTTTCTGTTGCTGCCGCGATCCCGTCTGTGAAACATGGGCTGGTTATTAATTGACAATGATCACTGCCACTGTCAGTCCTGTCTCATGTTTCCAACAGTGTGTTGATAGCTGGAAAGAAAGATCCCTGTGGCGTCCAAACTCAAGGATGCTGTAACTTTTATTGAATTCTGCCTTCAACAACAGGGGTGAATGTCTACAGCTGATGGCTGCTGTAAATTATGTACTCAGCTGAACGATCCAGATACACTGCCCCCACGACTGGGGGGCAAATCGCTCTTTGATAATCAGCTTTCCTTTCAGCCTGTAATGTTAACGCAGGCAGTGAGCTGGTCAGTCCCAACACCACACTCTCACCCGTGCCATCTGTAAGGATCCCCAAGTGCAAGGAACCTCAATTGTTCTCTTCACAAACTGCAGAAAACTGCCTCTCGCTTTTCGCAAATCTGTGTCAAATTTGTCCCCTTTTGTCGGTTCAGAAAGACTTGCATTTCCAGAGCGCCTATCACGACCTCAAGAGGCCCCCCAAGGTGCTTCACAGCTCATGAAATACTTTAGAAGCGTAGCCAATGCTATAATGTATGAAACGTGTTGGGCAATTTTCAGATGACAAACTCCGACAAACACTTAATCCTGTTTGCTTTTCGTGGTGTTGGTCGAGGGGCAAACATTGGTCCAGCACACGCAAGGGGGAACTTCACCGTCCCTCCAGGAAACAGTGCCGCACAATCTTTTACGGCTGCCTGAAAGAGCAGACGTGGTCTCCATTTAAAATTTCATCCAAAAGACAACAGCTCCGACAGTGTAGCACTCCCTCACTGCTGCACTGGGAGCGGTCAGCCTGGAATTTGTGCTCAAATCTCTGGAGTGGGACTTGAACCCAATCTCAGAAAAGTAACCGAAGTACAAGCTCTTAGTTTCTTCTGAAGTCATTGCACATTCCCACTTTCCCACCATTCATTGACACCAGAAAATGGCAGGGAATGGAACGGCTGTGGGGGAGTGGGAGTCGTGGGGGGGTGAGGTGGGGCACAGTCATGACATTTAACTGTGGAGACCAGCCTGTCCCTTTAAATGCCATGCTTGCAGCTCTTTGCAAATTTCTGAAGTCAATTTGAAGTCAGTAATTTACTTGCATATTTCTGACGAATTCAGGATGAAATGTTCAGCTTTGTATCCTGTTTTGTACGGTTGTGTTACATCTGCTCTGACGCTTGATGAAGTTGGGTGTAACAGCAGGTAAACGTTAGACTCAAGAGGTATTGTGAATGCATTTTATATTTTCCTCCGGAATGAGCACAGAATCATGGCCAACCACCTCTCTATTCTTTCATATTCTGTAGCAGGTATGGTTAATTTAGCTTTGTGTTCTCACCGTTATTAATTAAATACTGCTGCTGAGGCTGTAGCGAGGTTTGACAGGTAGCAGAGCAGAGAGACATGGCCCTTTCAAAACATGAACTATTTATAGAGTCAGAAACCTCCCAGGCTAGAGTTGGCTGCAGGTATGTAATGAGCTTTTAATTACCTTTACATCAGATCACAAGGAGAAGCTACATCCGAAAACAATTGCATTTCTTGTAATTTTATAAGCATTGTGATTTTACCAATAAACATCCAGTGACTGGGAGTTCAAATCATTTCAAAGCTCCAAGTGGGTGCAGGTCTCCTAGTTTATCAGGTAAATGTGATATTCATTGGTTTAAGCATTTATCTTTGTTTCTGTCACAACTGTATCTATATTCCATTTCAACCACTGCCTGCCTCTTTGGCTAACCCTTTGGTTACCTGTCCTAAGATCTCCTTATGTGGCTCAATGTCAAATTCTGTTTGATAACGCTCTTGTAAGTGGGGATGTGTTACTACAGTTAAGGCGCTCTCGAAATGCAAAGGGGTGAGGAATTCGTCTCAGACAGTGGTGTAACATCAGCTGCCCATGCAAAGCAGCACTTGAGATTTAATTCCACTGTTTGCAAATGGAACTGAATGTCGGGCATTGGCTATCGGCAACAGCTGACCCGAAACCCTCCATCCACGACGAATCGGTGCTCTTCCTGTTCTTGTCATGCAAATTCCGACTTCGCATTTTTGTGTGTCAGCCGTGACACAGTTGATAGCAGTCACACATCCAAGTCAGAAGGTTGGGGGTTCAAGTTCCCAGTCCAGGACTTGAGCATAAAAATCCAGGATGACACCGCAGTGCAGCACTGAGAGAGCCCTGCACTGTTGGAGGTGCCATCTTCAGGATGAGACATTGAGCAGAGGTTCCGTATTTCCTCTCGGGTGGATGTAAAAGAGTCCATGGCCACTATTTCGAAGAGAGGAAGGAGAGTTCTCCCGGGTGTCCTGGCCAACAATGATCCGTCAATCAACATCACAAAAAAAACTGATGATCTGATCATCATTGCTGTTTGTGGGAGCAAATATTTGAGTGTAAATTGGCTGCTGTATTTCCTATATTGCAACAGTGATTTACACTTCAAAAGTATTGGACTGGCTGAAAAGCACTTGTGGACATCCTGTGTTCATGAAAGGCACTATACAAATGCAACTCTTGCGTCTATATAAGATGACAAGGCAATTGGTAAAAATGTGTGGCAAAGGGTTCAGGAACAAAGAATACCAAAACCACAGGACATGTCGACGATTAAATGAAACGGCGAAGCCAGGGTTCCGATAGGCGGCCAGTCGAAGAATTAACTTTTGAATAAACTTGCCGTGCATCAACAATGAACAACGAATTTACAACCTTAAAAGGACATCAACAACCTTTCCCTGAGAAACAGAATGAATAGTGTGTGTTACTTGTAAAACAGCACACATCTCCTTCCTCACTGCATGTGGTGATTTGCTACAAATTTTTATGAATAAAGACTTAAATTTAATGTACCATCATCACACATACAATTTACACAAAGAGTCACAGAGCTGGCCACTTTCAATCTACACGGAATATCTTCAAGCAGCAGAAAATGTTATTTAATTGATGTTCAGAATCACAAGTTGGAACAAGAGTACGAAAGCCTGTCTGATCCCAACTTAAGCTGCAGGCCAATTAATCTCAAACTGACCAGAAAATGGTACAGCAATTAATACCTTGACTTGAAGTAGGCAGGTTGGAGGTTACATGGTGTAACACTTCATTATAAAAATAATGTACCTTCACCAATGGTATTCAATTAGATTAAAGGAAATTAATTTCTTCTTGCTTTGTGCTGATCCTCTGGATGACTGCAATGCACAATCTGAATTTAACAACACAACAAGCAGCACTGACAGAGTGCAGCACTGTCGGAAGGGCAGCGCTGAGGGAGCGCTGCACTGTCGAAGGGGCAGAGCTGAGGGAGTGCTGCACTGTCAGACTGGCAGCACTGAGGGAGTGCTGCACTGTCAGAGGGTCAGTACTGAGGGAGTGCTGCACTGTCGGAGGGGGAACGGTGAGGGAGTGCTGCATTGTCAGAGGGTCACTACTGAGGGAGTGCTGCATTGTCAGAGGGCCAGTACTGAGGGAGCGCCGCACTGTCGGAGGGGGAACGGTGAGGGAGTGCTACATTGTCAGAGGGTCAGTACTGAGGGAGTGCTGCACTGTCGGAGGGGGAACGGTGAGGGAGTGCTGCATTGTCAGAGGGTCAGTGTTGCTCCATCGGAGATGCGTCTTTAGAATGAGATGCGAAAGCATGGTCTTGTCTGCACTCTCAGGTGGATGTAAAAGATCTCATGGCACGACATCGAATAATATCAGGGGAGTGCTCCCCGGTGTCCTTGGATCAATGTCAGGGGAGTGCTCCCCGGTGTCCTTGGATCAATGTCAGGGGAGTGCTCCCCGGTGTCCTTGGATCAATGTCAGGGAAGTGCTCCCCGGTGTCCTTGGATCAATATCAGGGGAGTGTTCCCCGGTGTCCTTGGACCAATATCAGGGGAGTGTTCCCCGGTGTCCTTGGATCAATATCAGGGGAGTGCTCCCCGGTGTCCTTGGACCAATATCAGGGGAGTGCTCCCCGGTGTCCTTGGACCAATATCAGGGGAGTGTTCCCCGGTGTCCTTGGACCAATATCAGGGGAGTGCTCCCCGGTGTCCTTGGATCAATATCAGGGGAGTGCTCCCCGGTGTCCTTGGACCAATATCAGGGGAGTGCTCCCCGGTGTCCTTGGACCAATATCAGGGGAGTGTTCCCCGGTGTCCTTGGACCAATATCAGGGGAGTGCTCCCCGGTGTCCTTGGACCAATATCAGGGGAGTGTTCCCCGGTGTCCTTGGACCAATATCAGGGGAGTGTTCCCCGGTGTCCTTGGATCAATATCAGGGGAGTGTTCCCCGGTGTCCTTGGACCAATATCAGGGGAGTGTTCCCCGGTGTCCTTGGATCAATATCAGGGGAGTGCTCCCCGGTGTCCTTGGATCAATATCAGGGGAGTGTTCCCCGGTGTCCTTGGACCAATATCAGGGGAGTGCTCCCCGGTGTCCTTGGATCAATATCAGGGGAGTGCTCCCCGGTGTCCTTGGATCAATATCAGGGGAGTGTTCCCCGGTGTCCTTGGATCAATATCAGGGGAGTGTTCCCCGGTGTCCTTGGATCAATATCAGGGGAGTGTTCCCCGGTGTCCATGGATCAATATCAGGGGAGTGTTCCCCGGTGTCCTTGGACCAATATCAGGGGAGTGTTCCCCGGTGTCCTTGGATCAATATCAGGGGAGTGTTCCCCGGTGTCCTTGGATCAATATCAGGGGAGTGTTCCCCGGTGTCCTTGGATCAATATCAGGGGAGTGCTCCCCGGTGTCCTTGGATCAATATCAGGGGAGTGTTCCCCGGTGTCCTTGGATCAATATCAGGGGAGTGCTCCCCGGTGTCCTTGGATCAATATCAGGGGAGTGCTCCCCGGTGTCCTTGGATCAATATCAGGGGAGTGCTCCCCGGTGTCCTTGGACCAATATCAGGGGAGTGCTCCCCGGTGTCCTTGGACCAATATCAGGGGAGTGCTCCCCGGTGTCCTTGGACCAATATCAGGGGAGTGTTCCCCGGTGTCCTTGGATCAATATCAGGGGAGTGTTCCCCGGTGTCCTTGGATCAATATCAGGGGAGTGTTCCCCGGTGTCCATGGATCAATATCAGGGGAGTGTTCCCCGGTGTCCTTGGACCAATATCAGGGGAGTGTTCCCCGGTGTCCTTGGACCAATATCAGGGGAGTGTTCCCCGGTGTCCTTGGATCAATATCAGGGGAGTGTTCCCCGGTGTCCTTGGATCAATATCAGGGGAGTGTTCCCCGGTGTCCTTGGATCAATATCAGGGGAGTGTTCCCCGGTGTCCTTGGATCAATATCAGGGGAGTGCTCCCCGGTGTCCTTGGATCAATATCAGGGGAGTGTTCCCCGGTGTCCTTGGATCAATATCAGGGGAGTGCTCCCCGGTGTCCTTGGATCAATATCAGGGGAGTGCTCCCCGGTGTCCTTGGATCAATATCAGGGGAGTGCTCCCCGGTGTCCTTGGACCAATATCAGGGGAGTGCTCCCCGGTGTCCTTGGACCAATATCAGGGGAGTGCTCCCCGGTGTCCTTGGACCAATATCAGGGGAGTGTTCCCCGGTGTCCTTGGATCAATATCAGGGGAGTGCTCCCCGGTGTCCTTGGACCAATATCAGGGGAGTGTTCCCCGGTGTCCTTGGACCAATATCAGGGGAGTGTTCCCCGGTGTCCTTGGACCAATATCAGGGGAGTGCTCCCCGGTGTCCTTGGATCAATATCAGGGGAGTGCTCCCCGGTGTCCTTGGACCAATATCAGGGGAGTGTTCCCCGGTGTCCTTGGATCAATATCAGGGGAGTGTTCCCCGGTGTCCTTGGATCAATATTTATCCCTAAACCAACATCAATTAAAAACAGATTATCTGGCCGGTATCACATTCGCTGTTTATGCAACGTTGCTATCCGCAGATTGGCTTCGGCATTTCCTACATGCACTTCAAAAAGTATTACATCGGTCGAAAAGCATTTGGGACATCTTGAGGTCGAGAAAGTCACTTGATAAATGCGAGTTCATTCAAAATATGGTGGTTACAAAATGCCTCACATTGTGGGAAGGTTATGCTTTATTATACCTCTGTACTGACTGCCAGCTGCTTTAAATGGTATTCGTGAGGAATACGGCTCTGCCTCAGTGGTCGACGAACTGCAGGCTCAATTGTTGACAAGTGAGGTATGAATGCAAAGCAAACCCACTGCTGTGAATTCCAAACTAGCAGCAGTTGGGACATTCTGTCCATTTCTCTCCAATTGCCTTTCCTCCTCAAAACATCCTCAGCCGAAAAACACAGCATTCCACCAATCCCATTACAGGTTTGGTTTTCAACCGTGTTATTTAAATGTTCCTCAGTCTCATTTCTGGATTTGCTGTCCGGGATTACTGTGGCCTGCCTTTTCTGAAAACCTTTGATTTCCTCCTCTGTGCTGAAAACTGATGGAGCAGTACTGAAGTCCAATCTCCAGCTTTAGCAACAACACCGCAGTGATCGCAGGCTCCCAGCAGCGGTTTATATCTCTGCGGAGCCTGTGCTGGAAACACAATATCGCACTTTGCAGAAATATACTCCCAGAAAATGATAAGCAAAATGAAACTTTACCATTCCCTGGGCAACGTTTGTTCCCGTACCAATCTCACTGTGACAGATGATCTGGTCATCTGTCTCGTTGCTGTTTGTGGGAGCTTGCTGTGCGCAAATTGGCTGCCGAACGAACAGTGACTGTCATATTAGGGCCTGAAAGGGTTAGTGGTTGAGACAGTGAGAATAACCCCTCCCACTGTAGTGATGATGTGGCAATAGTCACATGGGCAGTGGGCTCGGAAGGAGCTGGAAGCACCTTAAGAAGTGCTAGCTATTAATGGACAGTGTAAATAGAATGTAAATCTAAACATAGAGTTAATGTTTAACCATCCAGAGACGCCAAGACCTTTGGGAAGAGCACTCCAACTACGTTACCAACAACATACAATATTGTGACAGTGCGATACAACATGGTGATCAGTGGTGACTGCATACAACACAACAGTGAACACACCCAGTAGATTTGAGAAGCCTAACCTGGTAAAGGAGCGCCGAAAGACTGCAGATCTCGTGGAGAGGCTGCGAAGATCTCCAGATCTACTCCGTAGACGATGAATAGACACGGAGAGTTGGTGAGTCAGCCGCGCAGGCATTCAGGCAGCATCACAGAAGCATGGTGGTCTGTGAGATCAAACCATGTCCAGCAATCAGCCTGCGAGTCACAGTGCCGAGTGATGGTTGGGGTTCACGGGGAAAAAGCCTTTAAAAAGGTGCATTATTTGTAACAGCACACTAGAGAGGCGTGGAAGACATAGACAAAAATAGAGAGTCAATCCCTTGTGAGGGCCAGTTCAGAGTCGGTGGCCATTACTCGAGCACACCACAGAGGTAAAGTGCGGGAACACCCAAAAGAGTGGGAAACCTCAGGAAAGTGCGAGAACACCCGAAGAACAGCGGGAATCTCAGGATAGTGCGATAACACCCAAAAAAAGAGTGGGAACCTCAGAAAAGCGCAAGAACACCTGACAAAGCGTGGGAAAACTCAGGCAACAAAAACTTAAAATCAGAAGTGAATACCCTGAAGAGTTTAGCACAGAATGGATTCAAAATATAAAATGCCTAAAAGCTTCCAAAATTGAGAAGGGTCAAATTAGATTCAGAACTGGTCCATTTGGGGGGAAAGACTTTTAAGATTCAGAATAGCAATGAAAGAACAAATCTGAAGCAGAGCAACTAAATGCTTTACTATGCTCCATAAGTGAAATAGCTGATGATGTGATTGCGACACAAGGCATCAATGAAGCTTCAGATAAATTTGAGGATGTATTGAAAGCTTTTGATCAATAGTTCTAGTTCAGAAGCAATAAGATCTCAGAACAGGGCAAAGTTCAATGAAAGGATACAGAAACTGGGCGAATCCATGGATGCTTTCATTCATGATTTGTATAGATTGGCTGAAGGGTGAGAGTACGGAGCACTAAAGTCCGAAATGATTAGAGACCGTATAGTAGTGGGAATAGCTGACGAGTCTTTATCAGATCTCTTACAGTCAAAAGAGACCTCACCCTGGAGAAAGCGATTCAGATTGTGCGACAGGCAGAAGTCAGAAGACAAAACAGACCTATCCTGTGGGCTGAAGAGAAGCCTCGGAACAGAAGAAATCTGACGACAGTACAGTTCGTCAAGCCCAAGATGGGAAAACACACTGTAGAGAAGAAGATATACTGAGGGAGGAAGGTTCAGGACGCCATGAAACCCTCTTAACACTGCGGAGCCAGAAAAATCCACAGACTTGAACAGTGTCCTGCTAATAAAGCCGAATGCTTTAAGTGCAAGAAAGCAGGCCATTTTGGGAAAATGCAAGGATGCCTCCAAGTGTTCAGAGATTCCAACTGAGGTTGATGAAATATGCCTACAAGATGGTATATGTACAAGGGAAGGTGCAAACTGCTGCAGGTGCATTATCGAGAGCAACTGTTGACCATCCCACAAAACAGGATGTTAACTTTGTTGAAGAGTAGAATCACAATTTCCGGCAAGTACACAGAAACTTCAAGAATTTCGTCATGCTCAAAAGTGAGATGAAGAATGTATACGGATATGCCAGTATTGAACAAAAGGCTGGCCACACGAATGCCCTAGTGGGAAAGTAATGAAAATTTTCTTTAAATTCAGGAAACACTTCACAAGCATAGACGATTTGCTGGTGTATAATGACCGACTGGTCATTCCGATCTCTCTTGGCTCAGAGATCTTGGCAAGAATTCATCAAGGCCACACAGGAATTACAAAATGCAGAGCACGAGCTCAATCATGTGTTTGGTGGCCACGAATATCTAAAGACATCGAGGAGATGATCTTGAATTGTCAGAGATGTGAAGTACATAGACCAGAACAGAGGGAACCTCTGATAACAACACAATTTTCAATCAGATCATGGGAACGTCTAGGAATGGATTTATTTATGTACAATGGAAAATCTTACATTATCGTGATTGATTCTTTTTCACAGTGGATTGAAGTGAAAAGATTGTGCTCAACAACAATAGAATCTGATATGAGAAATTCACAGGTGACCTTTGCAACACATAGTGTTACTAGTGTTACACTGCACAGTGGCGCAGTGGTTAGCACTGCAGCCTCACAGCTCCAGGGACCCGGGTTCGATTCTGGGTACTGCCTGTGTGGAGTTTGCAAGTTCTCCCTGTGTCTGCGTGGGTTTTCTCCGGGTGCTCCGGTTTCCTCCCACAAGCCAAAAGACTTGCAGGTTGATAGGTAAATTGGCCATTATAAAAATTGTCACTAGTATAGGTAGGTGGTAGGGAAATATAGGGACAGGTGGCGATGTTTGGAAGGAATATGGGATTAGTGTAGGATTAGTATAAATGGGTGGTTGATGGTCGGCACAGACTCGGTGGGCCGAAGGGCCTGTTTCAGTGCTGTATCTCTAATCTAATCTAAAAAATCTAAAATAGTGTTCCTGACTAAGTTGTGTCAGACGACGGACTTCAGTTTGCAAATGAATACTTCACACAATTTGTGAGGAAGTGGGGATTTGAACATGTCACAAATTCCCCTCATTACCCTCAAGCGTACTGAGAAGCAGAGAGAAGAGTAGAAACTATTAAATCGTTGTTGAAGAAGAACCATTATCTTCCAAATGCACTGTTGAATTATCAATCTACTCCACTGCGACGTAGATTTGCACCTTCAGAGCTGTAGATGGGCAGGAAGTGAAAAACTCAACTTGCCATTCCACCCAAAAAACTACCTCCAGGAAGACGTACAAGACTACAAAAGAGTTCAAAACAAAGAGAAGTCTTCCAGGAACCAACAAGCTAGCAACTATAATAAGCGATTTCGTACCAGAAATTTGCTCAGGTTAAAAGATGCTGAGAAGGAGGTCAAGGACATGAAGGTAGAATTGTCCAGAGAGGTGAAGTTCATCATACTTAGTGCACACTTCCGGGTGTACTCTCCGCCAAAATCGGAGAAACCTTATCCCAATACCTCAAAAACAACAACTGGTCATATATCTGGAGGAACCAGATGATGATAAAGAAACCCGATGATGATAAAGAAACTCAGGAACAACAGGATACTACAAATATTGGTCAAGGCCATCCAAGTCATCAAGCAAGACTTTCAAGAAAGATTACTGATCTTCCGTGTCTGACAATAACACGATCAGGGAGAGTCATGAAGCCTCCTGAGCATTTGAATGTGCGACATCGGAGACTTGTGGGGGGGATGTAGTATCAGGGTGTGAAAGGTTTAATGGTTGAGGCAGTGAGAGTGACTCCTTCCACTGTAGTGATGATGTGGTAATAGTCACATGAGCAGTAGGCTTGGAAGGAGCCAGAAGCACCATGAGAAGTGCGAGCTAGAGATCCACATGGAGAATGTAAATAGAATGTAAATAAAGAGTTGATGTTCAGCCAGCCAGAGACTCTGAGACCATTGTGATGATCACGATAGCTACAGTACCAACAACATACAATATTGTGACAGTGATATACAACAGTGACTACACTTCACAGATGATTCACTGGCTGAAAAGGTCTCAAGGTCATGCAAAGTGCCACATCCATATATATGTTTGTATGAGCCCTTTCCTATCCTGAGTGGTGTGAAACAGGGCTGTGTTCTCGCACCCACACTTTTTGGGATTTTCTTCTCCCTGCTGCTTTCACATGCGTTCAAATCCTCTGAAGAAGGAATTTTCCTCCACACAAGATCAGGGGGCAGGTTGTTCAACCTTGCCCGTCTAAGAGCGAAGTCCAAAGTACGGAAAGTCCTCATCAGAGAACTCCTCTTTGCTGACGATGCTGCTTTAACATCTCACACTGAAGAATGCCTGCAGAGTCTCATCGACAGGTTTGCGTCTGCCTGCAATGAATTTGGCCTAACCATCAGCCTCAAGAAAACGAACATCATGGGGCAGGATGTCAGAAATGCTCTATCCATCAATATTGGCGATCACGCTCTGGAAGTGGTTCAAGAGTTCACCTACCTAGGCTCAACTATCACCAGTAACCTGTCTCTAGATGCAGAAATCAACAAGCGCATGGGTAAGGCTTCCACTGCTATGTCCAGACTGGCCAAGAGAGTGTGGGAAAATGGCGCACTGACACGGAACACAAAAGTCCGAGTGTATCAGGCCTGTGTCCTCAGTACCTTGCTCTACGGCAGCGAGGCCTGGACAACGTATGCCAGCCAAGAGCGACGTCTCAATTCATTCCATCTTCGCTGCCTTCGGAGAATACTTGGCATCAGGTGGCAGGACTATATCTCCAACACAGAAGTCCTTGAAGCGGCCAACACCCCCAGCTTATACACACTACTGAGTCAGCGGCGCTTGAGATGGCTTGGCCATGTGAGCCGCATGGAAGATGGCAGGATCCCCAAAGACACATTGTACAGCGAGCTCGCCACTGGTATCAGACCCACCGGCCGTCCATGTCTCCGTTATAAAGACGTCTGCAAACGCGACATGAAATCGTGTGACATTGATCACAAGTCGTGGGAGTCAGTTGCCAGCATTCGCCAGAGCTGGCGGGCAGCCATAAAGACAGGGCTAAATTGTGGCGAGTCGAAGAGACTTAGTAGTTGGCAGGAAAAAAGACAGAGGCGCAAGGGGAGAGCCAACTGTGCAACAGCCCCAACAAACAAATTTCTCTGCAGCACCTGTGGAAGAGCCTGTCACTCCAGAATTGGCCTTTATAGCCACTCCAGGCGCTGCTTCACAAACCACTGACCACCTCCAGGCGCGTATCCATTGTCTCTCGAGATAAGGAGGCCCAAAAGAAAGAAAAGAATGCAAAATCTTCTACTTCTCTCTCACCTGAAGGAGTTTTTCTGTTTGTTGTGTTTAACTGCACTATTATACCATGGGAACTGACAGAATTAAAAATTGGATGTGTTCCAAAACGAGCGGGGGACCTGCTCCGCCATTTTGGGGCTCAAAGGGCTAAAGTGAAAATGACCCACTTTGTAACTGCAATGTGGGTGGAAAGTGAAGCAAATTCACACACAATGCTACTTTTTGAGTGTTGATGCAGCCCAGGAGTTTTCAAAATACTCTTCATTCACAAAAATGCTGCCAACACTCTGTAAGGTCAGGCAGCATCTGTGCAGAGAGAAATAGAGTTAACGTTTCAGCTCCATGACCTTTCATCATGTTATGCAGGTTTTAAGCAAGTACAGAGGCAGGGAAGTGGGGGAGGGGAGGGAAGAACAAAAGGGAAGGTCTGTGATAGGTTGGAAGGCAGGAGCAATTAAAAAACCAAAGGGATGATGGTGCAAGGCAAAAGTGGGTAGCAATGGGACAAATAAACGAACAGGAGGTGTGTCCAGAGGAGGTGTAAATATACAAGCAGCAGCATTACGAGTCCCTGCTGTCTGAAAAAGATGGAAGCAGCGCTTCTGATCTGAAATTGTTGAGCTCAATGTCGAGTCCGGAATGTTGACAAGTGCGGAAACGAAAGATTGCTGACACTTTATTTGTTTATGACGAGGAAGGTATTATTTTTTTTCCAAGTCACACCTGTCGCAAGCCACCCAAAGTTCTCCTAAAAAGCTGAAAGTTTAAACTGGGATGAACCGAGGGCGGTTGGATGTCTGTCACCAGTGAGGCAGCATTGATATTCTGACGGTGAATCCCCCTGTTAATGCACTGTCTTAATTGATCCTGTGGACACTGCCCAGCAAACAGCTTGTCCGGAGTTCAGTGGCAATTCACATAAGTGACTGAGCATTCACTGTGTTTTCCACAGCTGCAGATAATTGTTTCCCAAAAAAACATTTATTCTTGTGGAATATAAGGTTATTTTTTTCACATTTAAGCATTTACACAGGTGTTTATTTTTGGCTGTCATCAGACAGTAGTTCTCTGTCAGATGGCTACCTTCGACCCAACAAACCACCATTCATAATTAGCTGCCTACTTGGAGCTGGGAGTAATTACAATGCCTCCGCTATTCCTGCTGACACTGGAGATTAATGACTGCTTCCTTATCTGGAAGATAGAAAGCTGCTTTTGCTGCTGGAAACGAGGAAGGAGGCCATTGTATTGATCAATAGTTTTATAATAGCGCCACACGGTTTTAACATTGCCTGACCTTTGTGCTTCTCTAAGACGCATTATTTGTGACGCATTTGCATTCTGGCTCTTGGCGTTCTAACCATCCGGGGCATTTACTGAAGATCAGCGTCACAAACAATTCCACGCTTCAGAAAAAGCCATGCTCAGTGTCTTACTGATATTATAAGGAAAGTGTACATCACACAATTCAAAGAAACTAGGAGCACCAACTGTCTGAGCATCAAATTTATAATTCGTTTCTCTTCTTGTTTCAACATCTGTTTCACCTCTCAGGTTGCCAACTCTGATTGGAAGCATTCCTGGAGGTTCCATCATATTTCCTCCCGCCTTCAACTGCTCCAACCAATAAAAAAGTCTTTTCTGATATGAAGTCTCCAATATTTTTATAACTCATCAACATGTGTTCAAAGAAAATGATCAAAACACCCTTTTTTAAAAACTCCTTGATGATTTTTCTATTTGGCTCCCAGCAGTGATTAATCTTTTATTCCTGGAGACTCCAGGCCATTCCTGGAGGGTTCCCAACACTATTTAACTCTGCACTTCCAAGAGGCTCTTTAATTCAGTGCTACTCCCATTGCTGGGGGAATTGTATTCAGTGAGGGTTTGCACCAAGCAGGAGATTCCCAGGTTCAATCGTTGCGTTGCATGATTGTTTTGTTGGGGAAGTGGCGCAGAGTTAGCTGATGATTGCTATGCCCTGATCTCTGCTGGAATGAACAATTCAAATGATCTGCAGGCATTCGCTGCAGTGGTGGGAATTGCAGCAGTGTAATCCTGCTGCTGCCCACTCATTCGTGATGTCCTGAGCATTAAGCGTTGCTTCCCGTTGGGAATGCTGGGCCATGGACTCATTCCCCTTGTCCCCAGGCTGCTTGCTGTCCTCCATGCCCGCATGGACCAACTCAGAGAAGAGTTGCCCACACCCTCTTGGAGCAAGTTGTTTGCCCATCCATTGTGTCCCAATTTATGTGTGGCCCAAACTGCCCAAAGACATTCATTTAAAGCATGTGCTAAATACTTGCTCCGACATTCAATCAACCAACTTGTAAGTTCCACTGTCAAACCCCATTATTTTGCAGCATTGGTGCAGGGACCTAAGGATTTATATTTATATCGCACTTTATCATGACTGCCAGAAGTTCCAAAGGACTTTGGGTACAAGAATTATTCTGAAGTACAGTCTCATTATTTCAATATTTTGCTCACAAGACAACTGGCAATTTGGCTGTTTTTGTGGTGTTAGTAGGAGGTTGAATAGTTCAGGAAACTGGAAGAACTCCTCAACTCTTATTCAAACAATATCACGGTATCTTAAATGTCTGGATGCATGATCAAAATCATGTGGGGTTTAGACACGGTAGATCGAGAGAAAGTGTTTCCACTGGCGGAAGGGTCGAGAACCAGAGGACACAGATTTAAGGTGATTGGCAAAAGAACCAAAGGCAACATGGGGGAAAACATTTTTACAGAGCAAATGGTTAGGCACTGGAATGCATCGCTGAGAGTGTGGTGGAGGTAGATCCAATTGACGCTTTCAAAAAGGATAACTATTGCAAGAGAAAAAATGTGCAGGGCTCCGGGGAAAAGGCTGGGGAGTGGGACTAGCTAAACTGCTCTTGCAGGGAGCTGGCACAGGCTCGATGGGTCAAATGGCCTCCTGTATGAACCATTCTAATATTCGATTTGATGAACAGGCAGACAGCCCCTCAGTTTAAACATCGTGTGTAAATAACACCTCCTGATTCCCTCATTTTGTCAGTGTTGCACTGAAATTTTAATTCAGATTAAACCCACAGCCCTCTGACTCAGAACAGCCAAACAGACACCAGTCAACTCACAACTGTCACAATACCTGAGCCGTAAGGATCACAACAATTGGTGCGCTGGCATTATAAGAGATGGGTTTACCTGAGACCATGGCTGTATTGGCCTGTTGCAAGGGTCAACTCTGATGGCTTATTCTTACCTGGAGGTTATCGTTTCAGCTGATCTTTCATTCAGATAAGTCCCTTGTGTGTGTACGTATTTTAACTGACACCCCTCCCCCCCTGCCATTTAGCACCCATTCAGTTACCCAACAGCATGACCATTACTGAGTCGCCTCAGTTGCAAGAGCAGAACGTCCCAGAGTTCAAAAGCCATACGTTTGTCCCTCAGCTGCAGTTTGTCCAAGCGTCAGTCTAAGGAATAAGTATCAGAGGGAAGGAGGCTGGACTGCTCTTGAGACCAAATAAAACCCAACAGCATTTCAACCTAACAACAGAGATATGATTTCTCATTTCTTCAGATAGATTTGCAGGCTTACTCTGAACTGCAAGCACTCCCCCCGGAGTTCGCAGACCCATTAAATACCCTAGGCATCTTTTTCCTCTATCTTTTGATTGCATTTCCCTTTATTGAGAGTGTCATTCTTGTCCAATATGAGAAATGGCTGCATTACTTTGCTTGCTCTGATTAGAATGTATCTCTCCGCTCTCGTTCTGTCTTTTCTTTCAAATCAATCCCATTCATCACCTCTGCTGACATCTCTGTCAGGTTGCCTGGGTTCAGACGCTGAACGCTGAGTTAGATATTGTTGGTGTCACAGGCACGAGACGGACTGGGAATGAAAGGATACAGTGCAGGAAGGGCCATGATTCACTTAAGCAGAGGAAGTGATTTGTATTTGGATCAGAGAATTCTAGTTTTTATGAGATGAAAAGTCATCCCAATTCTGTTCTCTCAGTCACGCTGACATGCCTGATGTTGTTCGTGTTTTCTGCTCTCAGTTCCTGCATCATCACTGAACTACTGCAGATGCTGCTGTTTTTGTCCAACTGAGCAAGCTTTGGGGAGGGGCGGGGGAGTGGGGGTGGGGGGTGGGGAGAAATGTGAATTACGCACACTGCTGTTTGTAGACTTCTTTTCATGGGCTTTTTTTTGTGCTCATTAAAGATAACAACACAGAGGAGTATAAAGAAAGACTTGTATTTTTATTGCGCCTTTCACAAGCCTCAGGACATCCCAAAGCACTTTACAGCCAATTAGTACTTTTTGAAGTGTGATCACTTTTGTAATGTTGGACACACAGCTGCCAATTTGCACACAGCAAGCTCCGACAAACAGCTACGATACACTCTATTTTTTGGTGATGTTGGTTGAGGGATCAATATTGGCCAGGAAACTGGAAACGCCCCTGCTCTTCTTCAAAATGGTGCCATTGGACCTTTTATGTCAGCTTGATAAGAGCAGATGGAGTTTAACGTCTCATCTGAAAGACGGCACCTCTGACAGTGCAGCATTCCCTCAGTACTGCACTGGCATTGTCAGCCTTGATTCAAATCTCTGGAGTGGGAGCTGACCTCAGAGGCAAGAGTGCTGAGTGACACTGTGGAATATATTTGGGTTGCCAGAGTTTGTATTAAGCATTTGCAAATCAAGTGTAGTACATTTAAGGGCGCATCTACCCGACAGATTTAGTGCAAGTACAAAACAGTTTCAGCTTGGCACTGACACTGGACTTTATACAGTGCAAATTGTGCACTAGTTCAGAATTAAAGTGAGAGGCACTCCATCCCCAAGGTTCACTCCAGGTCAGATCAAGCCCAAAGTTTAGGTGCAGCCTTCACTTACTCAATAAAAAGAATGTTTCTCACCAACGTTACAGTTACGATACGTCACCCCCTATTACTGTAGTGTACGCTTGTAGGAGAAGCATGAGAGATGGTTTACATTTTGTTCATTTTTTTTCGATGTTCAACATCGAGCATCGTTCAGATAAATTAAAGGTTCTTGAAGATGATTTTGGCAGATCATCAGATGAAGACAAAGATGAAGAATCGGAAGGGTTGTCAAGCAGAAAGTCAAGATTACGAAATTTGAGCTCATAAAGCACCAATCAGCACTTCATAAAACCCACTGAGCTGCTCAATGCTACTGTTCATTCGTTCTTGCATTAACCTGCATGTCGGGTTAAACCCCAGCTCACACAGTGTAATGTGTGATTCAGGCTCTCTTAAATATATTAGCTCCTTCTACTTTGAACATTGACACTGAACTGGATGTACTTCAAGTCAAGAAAACATACTATGTCTGGATGGAACCTACATTCAAGTTTAAAAAGGAAAGATGGGATCCGACATTTAACTTTTAAAAAGCTGGCCGTCAAAAATGGCCACCACAATTTGCATTAAAATACCTCACATTCCAGGACATCGAATTAGAGATAGAAGTCTAACAAGGCTCCCATCCAGGACAAAGGCTTGGATAGCTCAGTAGATTATCCAGTATTACCTTCGTTAGCAGGACTTTAAAAGCCATCTTGAAGTATTCATCATTGGAGACATACCTCCAAAGGGTATATACTGATAATACAAACTGAGAGAGATTTGGGTTTTAGACTTCGGACCTCATTAAAAAGGGTAATGAGAGAACCATGTGACAGTCTCCCCAGGCTGTGTAAAACTTGGCAGTTTTGTTACACATAGCAGTCAAGCTTCAAGTGCTAAGCAGACAGGACCCCAGTGGGGCTGTGTGTGTGTGTCTCTCTCTCTCCAGATATACTACAAGTTTTGGAATCTGCTTCCAACTGTGAAACATCCAAGTCTATCAGGGCTACAGATGGAGACCCTGTGCAAGAAAGCCACCAACATCACTGTCTCCAAGAAAAACCTGAACCAGGTGGGCCAGCTGCAAAGTGCACTTCCACTATCCAGAGACTTCAAGATCACAACTTAGTCATAGTCATAGAGTTATAGAGCACATAAACAGGCCCTTCAGCATTGTGTCTGTGCTGGCCATTAAGCACCTATCTATTCTAACCCCAATTTCCAGCACTTGGCCCGTAGCCTTGTATACTATGGCATTTCAAGTGCTCATCTAAATACTTCTTAAATGTTGTGATGGTTCCTATCTCTACCACTCCTTCAGGCAGTGTGTTTCAGATTCCAACCACCCTCTGGGAGAAAAAATCTTTCCTCAAATCCCTTCTAAACCTCCTGCCCCTTACCTTAAATCTATGCCCCTGGTTATTGAGCCCTCCGCTAAGGGAAAAAGTTTCTTCCTATCTAACCTATCAACTCCCCTCATAATTTTGTATACCTCAATCAGGTCCCCCCGAGCCTTCTCTGCTCTAAGGAAAACAACCCGAGTTTATCCAGTTTCTCTTCATAGGTGAAACGCTCCAGCCCAGGCAACATCCTGGTGAATCTCCTCTGCACCCTCTCCAGTGCAATCACATCCTTCCTATCGTGTGGCGACCAGAACTGTACACAGTATTCCAGCTGTGGCCTAACTAGTATTTTATACAGCTCTATCATAACCTCCCTGCTCTTTTTTTCTATGCCTCAGCTAATCAAGACAAGTATCCCATATGCCTTCCTAACCACCTTATTTACCTGTGCTGCTGCCTTCAGTGATCTATGGACAAGTACATCAAGGTCCCTCTGACCCTCTGTACTTCCTAGGGTCCTACCATCCATTGTACATTCCCTTGCCTTGTTAGTCCTCCCAAAATGCATCACCTCACACTTCTCAGGATTAAATTCCATTTGCCACTGCTCTGCCCATCTTACCAGCCCATCTATATCGTCCTGTAATCTAAGGCTTTCCTCCTCACTATTTACGACACCACCAATTTTAGTGTCATCTGCAAACTTACTGATCATACCTCCGATATTTACGTCTAAATCATTAATGTACACTACAAACAGCAAGGGTCCCAGCACTGATCCCTGTGGTATACCACTGGTCACAGGCTTCCACTCTCAAAAACAACCCTCGACCATCACCCTCTGCCTCCTGCCACAAAGCCAATTTTGGATCCAATTTGCCAAATTGCCCTGGATCCCATGGGCTCTTACCTTCTTAACCAATCTCCCATGCGGGACCTTATCAAAAGCCTTCCTGAAATCCAAGTACATTACATCAACTGCTTTACCCTCATCTACACATCTATTCACCTCCTCGAAAAATTCAATCAAGTTTGTTAGACAGGATCTCCCCCTGACTAAGTCATGCTGACTATCCTTGATGAATCGTTACCTCTCCAAGTGGAGATTAATCATGTCCCTTAGAATTGTTTCCAATAGTTTCCCTACCACTGATGTTAGACTCACTGGCCTGTAATTACCTGGTTTATCCCTGCTTCCCTTCTTGAATAATGGTACGACATTCGCTGTCCTCCAGTCCTCTGGTACCTCTCCGGCGGCCAGAGAGGATTTGAAAATTTGGGTCAGAGCCCCTGCTATCTCCTCCCTTGCCTCACATAACAGCCTGGGATACATCTCATTTGGGCCTGGGGATTTATCCACTTTTAAGCCCACTAAAACAGCTAATACCTCCTCCTTTTCAATGCTAATATGTTCAAGTATATCACAATCCCCCTCCCTGATCTCTCCATCTACATCGTCCTTTTCCAAAGTGAACACCGATGAAAAGTAATCATTTAAAACCTCACCTATGTCCTCTGGCTCTACACACAGTTTGCCACTTTGGGCACTAATGGGCCCTACTCTTTCCCTGGTTATCAGGGAATTACCAGACCCCACAGACTGTATATTATTTTTATTTGTTCTGGACTCTAATACAACCCAAACTATTTCTCTTCACTCTGTAACCTATTTGTGTGTGTGTGTGATTCTTTTGTGTGTGTGAAAGTTGCAGCATAGTTTCATTATTTTGCTTAGATTGGGTACAGATTTTTAAGCACAAGAAACTAACTTCTTTCTTGTTTAAACTCAAGAAAACCTGTCCGATTGGTTCTTTATGATCACAACAAATGTGAAGGACCAAGCACACACTGAATTGGTGAGCGTATCCACTCGTTAAAGAGGAATAAATCCTAGAAGGACGAGGGCAGCAGTCGCATGGGAACATCACCACCTGCAAGTTCCCCTCCAAACCACACACCATCCTGACTTGGAACTATATCACCGTCCCTTCACTGTTGCTGTGTAAAAACCTGGAACTCCCTCCCTAACAGCACTGTGGGTCTATCTGCACAAGAGGGACTGCAAGGGTTCACGAAGGCGGCTCACCACCGCCTTCTCCAGGGAATTTAGAGATGGACAACAAACGCTGGCCTTCCCAGCAATGCTCACATCCCATGAAAGAAGAAAAAAAACTCTGGGCTAAACTTATCACATAAGAAATCCGGGGCATCAAAGATAACATCCCACTCCAATTTTTCCTGTGAAAATTTCAATCTTCTCATTCATTCTTGGAAATCCTGTGAGCGAGACAGACAATTCAGTGCCAATTTGTGGGCAAATTCTGATTGATCCCTTGGCTGGAATTTCAGAGGGCTCTTTTCTTTCATTTAAACCTTATCACTGTTTGCATACAGAACCAAGGCAGGTAAAGAGTTCTGGTCCAGATCAGCCTTGATTGAATACAACAGGCTTAAAGGGGCTGAATGGCCTGCTTCTGTTCCTACCATTCGAACTGTGTCCACTTAGCTACTATTTTGACAAATTTAATTGTGATTAGCAACAGCTGAAGTCTCAATGTTAATGGCTTAAATGATTAAATTGTCACAACATTTCAATCCTACAAGGAAAGATTTGTTGTTCATAATGTAAGAATCCAATTAATGAACTGAAACCTCTCGACCCCTATCATTAGTGACCAAAAAAACACTCCCAAAATGGATAATATTTTGTTTACAAAAGATTCTATTTGTTTTAATGGCCCAAATGCGAGGCAAAAGATGTGTTTCTCAATCTAATTAAGAGGGCCAGTAAATGTCTCTCCCAATAACAAATCCCATTTTTAATTGAGACAAACTGGACAAATCCATTTACATTGTAGTGCATAACAAGTGAATGCTTGCAGGAAAGGTCCGTGTGACCTCTCATCATTCAAAGCTTCACCCGATCATATATTCCGCGATGTCATTTTGAGGTTGATGTTTAACGAGTGGAATATTGACCTCGTTCAAATCTTCAAATCCTGGAGCAGAGCTTCAACCCATCACTTAGTCCTGAGTCGAAGAGGAGAGAGCCAATCGCAAAGCCAAGTCACCACTTCGCTCTGGCTGACCCCCATTGACAATAATCGTTCATCAGAATTCCCATGGGCTGATGTCTTTCATCTGCCTGTGATTTTAACTGAGGCATAAACCCAGCAAAAGTCAACATCTCCATGAAACAGCTTTGGTCTGCTGCTATCACCCCCATTGATTTCTAGGCATTTGATCGTTTGCAACTATGTGATAAACTCGCTGACCTCTTGTGGGTTTGCACACGGGGAGCAGAGACCACCAGGTGAAGTGGACCTAGACAGCAAGGGGTTAAATGGGG
Source organism: Heterodontus francisci (assembly GCF_036365525.1). Lineage (NCBI taxonomy): Eukaryota > Metazoa > Chordata > Chondrichthyes > Heterodontiformes > Heterodontidae > Heterodontus > Heterodontus francisci. Next base: position 16,876,999 of record NC_090417.1, read on the forward strand.
ACATAATCCAATCCCCACATTAAAACCATACTCTCTCCAGATGAAGGCATCTCTTCTGCTAATTCCGAATGATATTTTAAAAGTCTTCCTTCTAGCTTCTTGCACCACATTCCTACTTACACTTTCCTTGTCACAGCCCTGGCTGTGATAAAACAGCATATCCTCGATCTTTTAAGAAATAACAGCACATCAGGAAGGAGGTTTTGGGAACTAATGAAATGTTGCGGGGATTGTGTGCAATTGACAATTATAAACCCATCCAGATTCACTCTGTGACTAGCCAGATTAAATTAGAGCCACGTACTCAATCCCAACTATCTGTCTTTCACTGGAGTGATATGGGTGTGATATTTCCACATTGAAATCAATGTGAACTAAATGTATTCATTGGCTAATTAAGTGAGCAGAAAATGGACACTTTTCCACAGATAATAAATTCCCTCCACTGCATAAAACACATGCCGTATAGTTAGAAACCAGTTATTGCCAAATTTCAAGCAGTTTTGTGCTGTGCCCTTGTATTCACAGCAAACAGGATTGAAGGCGACTGAATTCATATCGCTTGTGACCTTTAACTCGGCGCCAAAAATGACCTTCGCGTCAGCCATCCAGGCTGGCAATCAGCCAGGGTGTGACTTAGAACAAAAAATATGCAACACACAGCACGTGTAACTGAAGGTCATGTTGTTCGGTCCTTGGGCTGTGTGTGTCACTTCAAATCTGATCTCTTGGACACTATAGCGATGTACAGAATGAGTAAAGGTCATTCAGGCCTGTTGATAGATGCACCGAAATGTCCTGCTGCTTTTCGTGCCTCGTCTACTGTACCAAGTGAAAGCTCCTGAATGTAACATAACTGTTGCGGAAGCATGGCATGGACTTGAAGAGCTGAATGTTCTCCTCCTGTGCTGTATATGACTCGATGACTCTAAGTTACATTTTGCTGCCATTTTAGACTCTCCTGTAACATTGTCGCTGGGCATTCAGATGCTCATAGAGCTCACAGAAGGAAGCCATTCGCTCATACATGCCACTGCCTCTGCTCTTTCCCCAAAAGATCAAATGAAAGGGAGGTTGTACAACATCATGGACAATGGGTCAAAGTTGAGCTGTGCCTCTTTACTGCTGCAAAGCCCAATATTTAAGTAAAAATCTGAGCCTGGTGCCAGAGTCTTGTCGCTTGCTGATGAAACTGCGGATTAGGAAATGTTTGTAAACGTCAGCCTGTGGGCGAAACGGGCACGTCACTGAGTCACTCACTTTTGTCCCTCCTTTTTTAAGCTTACTTTGCACCTGTAACGAAACGTGAAGTCTGGACCAAGAAATTCATGGACAGCGTGCCCATTTCGCAAGCATAAACCAGGCACCTATTTGGCCAATCTGGATGGCAGGATGTGTGCACACATTCAACATCCCCCGCCATATTCCTTAATGCTCCTGTTAGGCCCTTTGAATCTGAGAAGAGGACAGCCTAACGCTGCTTCAGGACTGGCTGTCAGGAATTGAACTGCTCTGAATGTAGCTGCTTCCCCCCTGATCCTGATCATTCCTGTCTACGAATTAGGAGCAGGAGTCGGCCACTCGGCCCCTTGAGCTTGCTCAACCATTCAATAGGGTCATGCCCAATCTGACTGTAACCCTCAACTCCACATTCCCGCCTACCCCAATAACCATTCACCCCCCCCTTGCTTATCAAGAATTGATCTGACTCTGCCTTAAAAATGTTCCAAGACTCTGCTTCCACCGCCTTTTGAAGAAGAGAGTTCCAAAGACTCATGACCCTCTGAGAGAAAACAATTTCTCCTCATCTCTGTCTGAAATGGGCGACCCCTTATTTTTAAACAGTGATCCCTCGTTCTAGATTCTCCCACAAGAGGAAACATCCTTTCCACATCCACCCTGTCAAGACCCCATCACGATCTTATATGTTTCAATCAAGTCGTCTCTTGCTCTCCTAAACTCCAGCAGATACAAGCCTCGCCTGTCCAACCTTTCGCACAAGACAACCCGCCCATTCCAGGTATTAGTCCAGTAAACCTTCTCGGAACTGCTTCTCACACATTTACATCCTTCCTTAAATAAGGAGACCAGTACTCTACACAGTACTCCAGATGTGTGGCTGAAACATATGTTGCTGTTGCCCTCATCGGTGGCTACCGTAAACAATGGTGGCCCGCACGTGCGAGCCGAGCTCTGTGGAGTCACCACAATATTAAACATGGCGGCTCATTTAAATGGCCAGGGCGGACTATCCCCCGCCCCCGATGACGTGGGGAGGAGGTGGGTGGCCCATCTGCGGCAACGGTGTCAGACGACACTGTGCAGGCAGCAACACCATTTTTAAAGGGCTTCGAGACCTTCATTGCTATTTAAATTTTTAAAGGGAAATATGTTGTGAAAAATAAAATTTATTGATCTAGACCCTCCTCCGCCACCAGACCCCCCCCCCCCCACCAACCAAACATTTAATTCCTTGCCCTCTCCTCCACCGCAAAATCCTTTCGTTGTGCACCTGACCATTCCCCACCGAAAGTTCACAAACTTTAATCTTTACCCCTCCCCGCCAGTGTTACGCCCCAGATCTCCGGCCCCCTCCCACCTCCACCATGATCCCCGACATCGGGGCCGCTGAAAAATCCAACATGTGGTCTCACCAATGCCCTGTATAGCTGAAGCATAACCTCCCTACTTTTGTATTCAACTCCCCTCGCGATAAACGATACCATTCTATCAGCTTTCCTACTAACCTTTTGCGATTCATGCACTAGGACACCCAGATCCCTCTGCATCTCAGAGCTCTGCAATCTCTCACCATTTAGATAATATGCTTCTTTGTTATTCTTCTTGCCAAAGTGAACAATATCACATTTTCCCACATTATCCTCCATTTGCCAGATCTTGCCCACTCACTTTGTAGCCTCCTTAAGTCCTCATCACAACATATTTTCCTACCTATCCTTGTGTCATCAGCAAATTGAGCAACCATACCTTCGGTCCCTTCATCTGAGTCATTTATATAAATTGCAAAAGATTGAGGCCCGAGCACAGACACCCTGCAGCACACCATGTGTTACATCTTGCCAACCAGAAAATGACACACTGATTCCAACTCTCTGATCCTGTTAGCTCGCCAATCTTCTATCCATGCCAATATGTTACCTCCTACACCATGAGCTTTTATTTTCCGCAATAACCTTTGATGTGGTATCTTAACAAATGTCTTCTGGAAATCCACGACAGTATATCCACCGGTTCCCCTTTATCCACTTCTTCCAAAAACTCCAATAAATTGATTAAACATGATTTCCCTTTCACAAAACCATGTTAACTCTGCCTGATTATCTTGAATTCTTCTAAATGCCCTGCTATAACATCTTTAATAACAGCTTCAAACATTTTCCCTAAGACAGATGTTAAGCTAACTGGCCTGTAGTTTCCTGCTTTCTGTCTCCCTCCCTTTTTGAATAAAGGAGTAACATTGGCTATTTTCCAATCTGATTAATGTGACATTGCAGAGAGACCTCACAGTGCAGTTGAGATTTAAACATCCAGAGTTTTGCTGAGATGCACATGCAGGATCTTCTTATTAAAAATCTCAGCTTGGATTATTGGAGCTGTATATTTTTAATCGAACAAAGCACAGGCTTCCTTTTCCTTCCTGCACGACTTAAATGGTTGATATTGTTACATCACTAATATTAAAACGATGAGGTCAATGTCAATCAATCATGATTCAATCTCAACCAACGTCGGTGTTTTTGAAACACAGTAGACGTGATACGAAATCATTAGTGAAATAGCCCACAGCACAGCTGCTTTTCACATTTTACTACTATCCATTTGCTGTGGCCTGGCTCGTACTCTACAGCTCTCTTTGGGGTTCTCTTGCAAGTGCTAATGGACACAAAATCTATCTCTGGCACTGGCAATGCAGGCAGTTTATTCTGTAGGAAGGGTCACAGCCCTGAGACAGGAGCTGTCCAGGGTACTGAGCATCCTGAATAACATTGACTGCCACTGAAACAATTGACATGCCACTGTGACAGTAACATGATTCATCTAATGTATCAATTAAGTGCTGATTAATGCCCAGATTAAAGACATTCAGGTGCAAATGTCAGGCTTTTAAGAGACAGTCTTACATTATTCACATTCTGCTTGCTCCATTTGTTGCGGCACCACTGGTGTCTCGGGCTATTCAAATTCTTGGCCCCGTACATCCCCAGTTTTGCTGAGCGGCAGCGCTCAGGAAGCTGCTGCGTAAAGATACCCCACACTTGCAGCAAGATTGCCAGCAGATGTTTGAGTCCTTAAATAACTAAACATCTTCCCCTCCCTTCCCCTGTCAGCATTCCAAAGGAAGTTCCGAAGAAGGGTCACTGACCCGAAATGTTAACTCTGCTTCTCTTTCCACAGATGCTGCCAGACCTGCTGAGTGGTTCCAGCATTTCTTGTTTTTATTCCAAAGGGATCGTTCCCTCCGCGACACCCTGGTCCACTCCTCCATTACCCCCACCACCTCGTCCCCTTCCCACAGCACCTTCCCCTGCAATCGCAGGAGGTGTAATACCTGCTCATTTACCTCCTCTCTCCTCACTGTCCCAGGCCCCAAACACTCCTTTCAGTTGAAGCAGTGATTTACTTGTCCTACTTTTAATGTGGTATACTGTATTCGCTACTCACAGTGTGGTCTCCTCGACACTGGGGAGATCAAACGCAGACTGGGTGACCGCTTTGCGGAACATCTCCGCTCAGTCCGCAAGCAGGACCCCAAGCTTCCGGTTGCTGGCCATTTCAACACTCCCCCCTTGCTCTCATGCTCACATCTCTGTCCTGGGATTGCTGCAGTGTTCCAGTGCACATCAACGCAAGATCGAGGAACAGCATCTCATTTACCAATTAGGCACACTACAACCTGCCGGACTGAACATTGAGTTCAATAATTTCAGAGCATGACGGGCCCCCCTTTTTATTTTTAGTTATTTTTTATTTTTTGTTTGGTTATTTTATTTTAGGTTTTTCTGTGTGTTTCATTTGTTTCTACTGTGCCTACCCACTGTTTCTGTTTTTTTTTCAAATGTTTTATGATTGTGCTTGGAGTGCTTTGTGCTTCACAGTCAATTCACACCCTCTCTGTACTAACGCTTTGTCTTTCAGCACATCATTAACATACCGTTTGCCTTTTGTTCCATGACCTTCTGGTCAGTTATTCTCTGTGACCTTGTCCTGTCAACACCTTCTCTTTTGTTATCTCTTGCCCCACCACCCGCTTTACTTGCTTAAAATCTTTTACATTTCTCATATCTGTCAGTTCTGAAGAAGGGTCACTGACCTGAAACGTGAATTCTGCTTCTCTCTCCACAGATGCTGCCAGACCTGCTGAGTATTTCCAACATTTCTTCTTTTTATTTGAGTCCTTAAAGTAGACAGCATGCAGCAGTATTCCAACCCAAACAAAGAAACCATGCTCGAGGTTGACGCATCCCAGAACGGATTGGCGCCTGTGTCATGCAGGAAGGGAAGCCAATCACCTTCGCAACTAAGAGTTTGTCGCAAACCCAAACCAATTGGTCTAACATCGAACATGAAACCTTAGCTCTGGTTTTTGGCATCGCTAGATTTCACACCTATTTGTTTGGAAAACATTTTCTCGTGGAGACTGACCACAAGCCACTTGAAGCCACATGGCACAAACAGCTTATGAGTGCTCCTCCTCGGTTGCAAATACTTTTGGTGAAGGACCAGGGCTACGATTGTGACTTCTGATATAAACCGGGCAGAAAAATGGTCACATCGGACACCCTGAGCAGGTTACCTAACCAGATTAAAGATCTGGTGATTTTCAAAGGGATACAAGTCCTGACACCCAAAGCTCTGCATTCTGATTTTCTCACCCAACTACATCAACGGCATTTAGGAATAGAATGAACCAGACGCCGTGCCAGAGAGACGGTGTACTGGCCAGGAATCAACAGTGGTGCTCAGACGGTAGTGAAATCCACCGAGGCTTGTCAACTTTGTCAGCCAAATCAACAGAAGGAACCTTTGATTGGGCATGAAACACTTTCACATCCGTGGGCGAAGATCAGCACAGATTTATTTCACATTCAAGTCGATGATTTCCTCCTCGGTGGATTACTTCACCACATTTCCAATCATCAGGCGGCCACAAGATACGTCAAGTGCAGTGGTTGCTGATATGGATCGTATTCTGTTCAGCCTATTTGGTGTTCCGGAAGAAATTATCTCCGATAATAGGCCACAATATGCATGTGTGCCGGGTGGGGAGTCGTTCACACAGCATTATCGCCACATTATCCAAAATCCAACAGCGTGGCTGAACTCATGGTGTGTGCTATCAAATCGCTAATTTTGAAGTGAAGGCAGACGGGACAAGCTCTCAAGGTTGCAAGGCTGCATCTCTGAGCTACTCCATCAGATATGGATTACCGTCATCTGCAGACTTGATATTTGGAAGGCAGGTCTGAATTACTCTGCCCGGGCATCATCTCTCTAAGTTTTCCATAGTAACCTCTGTCTCAACAAGAGATGAAGGCCTCGGATGGCAGGCAATCAGGACCAGAATTAGATTGATTGAGAGTCGGACAGAAGGTCAGAGTCCTCAATCATGCATCGGGAACTTAGTATCCTGCAGAGGTTACTTGGATATGTGAACAGCCCAGATCATACCAGGCCCGCAATGGTTCGAATCTCAGACTGAACCGAAGTCAATTCAGAGAGCTGTATATGTGACAACCACTGCAGACATGTTCAAAGACAAGGTCTGAAGATGAACGTACAGAGGCTACGAGCAGCAAGGAAGAACTTGCTAACCAAAGGTCCGTGTCACCAGAGTCTCAGAGGAGTTGTCAAAACGAGCTCAGCTCTGGGAAGAGGTTTACGATAATAAGATCGGGATGAATAAGTGAACCTGCTTTCTTTTTAGACAGCGTTTAACGTCCTTACTTGTAAATAACGTTTTATTTTAATCACGTAGTTAGTCTGAAGTGTAGCACCATTGTATATTGTACATATGTTTTTATCTTTAGGAAAAGGGGGATATTGCGGGACCACCTTAAGAGGCTGTAAGTGAATGTCACCAGAGGAAGTGATGTTGCACCACACGTGACCAGGAAGTTGTGGGTGTAGCCTAACAGAGTGAGTGTGTGTTGGTGTGCCCATGTAGTGGCTATATAAATATGTATTAGTTTTAGTTTGTTATTGTAAAAACCCAATTTTTTTAAAGATATGACTTGCAGTCCTGTGAATCTTACAATAGTTCACATACTAAGAGAACGAGTAATATTGCACAACTGAGTTTGTGATACTGTTGAACAATTGACTTGTACTTAGAACGAAAAGTTCCTCCGTTAAATTCACTTTTCACTTTTGCCTTGTTTTGCATATTTCCGCCGCCTTCAGTATTCTCTAATAGACAGGACATTTACCCCGCACCAAACCGGCCTCGCTATCACCAATTAAGTCCCACTCGTTGTCACAATTCTCTGCCAACATGTCCCGATGTACCAGAGAAGGCAGCAGGCAAAGACAGCAAGCTTATTCACTGAATTGGTGCATCAAAGGGTTTCCCTTGGTTTCCTCTTGCTGCTCTCCAAGTTGCCAGCTGGAATTGGTTGAGATGTATGACCAAAAGGACTTGCTTGTTCTCTCAGTTAGAGGCTGGTACACAGAAGCCAGAGGGAAGGGATGAATATTGGCCAGGACATCGGGGATAACCCCCCCCCCCTGGTATTCTTCAAAATAATGCCCTTGGATCTTTTCCGTCCACCTGTGAGAGCAGAACGGTGAGAGCAGCACTCCCTCAGTACCGCACTGGGAGCGTCAGTCAGCCTTGCTTTTTATCCTCATGTCTCGGGAGTGCGACTTGAACAACTTACCTTCTGACTCAGAGACATCTACACCCTGTCCCAATCCTACCAGATCCAGCACAATATTTCCATTCTTGTGTAGCTCGAGCAAAGAGCTGGCATTGGCGAAATGGTCTGAGTCGCCTCCTTCTGTGTTTTGTCAGACTAAACTATCACCCCGATCCCTCCAAGAATAGCACACCCTTCAGACAGTTGAGCGTGCGCAATCAGTCATTGTATCAAACATGACTCCTGCTAAGCCTCGCGTGGTGATTCATGCTCCAGTATTAGACAAGTCAATGAGAAACTTGCCACTGAAATTCACAGGAACCTGCATGTTTTATTGCCACTCGCAGTAAGAGCCACACAGCGGTTGAACAGCTAAATAAATAGGTACTGTCAGGGAGAGGGGGGAAGCTGGCAGTGTGTTTGTGAATCAAGCACATTTTATCACATTCCCAGCACCACACGCAATCTGCAGAGAAAAAAATGCAGGATAATTATTCAACAATTAACAGCTTTGCCTGATTACTCTATTGTTCACTAAGCACAAAATTGACAGCACACACATCACAATATTCATTTGAGAGCGAGGGACAGATTGATGAAGTATCTTACTCCTTCAGTCGGGTACTAAGCTTACCAGCTGTGGCAGCAGTTCTTAATAACACCGTGTGCCCTGTTAATTACCCATGCTTTTCTGCTAAAACAAAATTATACAATTAACAAGGATGTGTATTCATGCTGAGCTGTGTACTGAATAATATGACACTGTTGTTTCCTCAAAAACCAACATCCTTCCACATAGCTGACGGCTTTGTATCGCAACACGGATGCCACTGAACCACAAGCTGTTCCCTTCCTGAGTGAAAGGATTGAGCTCAATGCAGCTTTCCATCACTGTAATCAAAATTAAAATTTGACGCTCTCATGGCTGAGCAGCTGAGTTTACTCCCCGCAGGCTGTTGCTGACCCCTTGAGAGCAGGAGGTTCAGAGCGTCAGCCCTCATCCTGTCCCGCGTCATCTCATGCATTGTTGTGGAATGGTAAAGGTTGGGGGTGGGGCGGTGTGCAGGGGCATTGGAAATAAAATCAACCAGGATTCCTGCTCCCCATCGCGAATCCAATGACCACCCCCTCCCACAGCTGCCAAGTGTGGGCAAGGCAAGAATGAGTGCTCAGCTGTGATGCCTCCACAGTTAAATAGACTGCAGACACACATGAGAAAATGCTCATTGGGCAAAGTGTCATTGAGCAAAGCTCCTCCCACTTTCCCACCAGTCATCGGCAGCTGTATCTGCAGCCAACCAAAACCAACTCTTTCTAACCCTCTCCAACTTGTTCTCCTTTAAAACCCTCCCTTCAAGCCCATTTCTTTGATCTTGCCTTTCGTTATCCCCTCCTCCTGACTACTTCTTCGCTCAACATCTATTTTTGTCTTACATCCTCCGTAAAGTCCTTTGGGACATTTTACTCCATTGGATGGTGCTATATAAATGCAAGCTGCCATTGCTTTTTTTTTGGCAGATGGAATTTTATGTGCGTGTACAACAACAACTTGCATTTACATACTGCCTTTCATGTCGCAAGGCTTCCCAAGCCACTTCATAGGAGTGTCATCAAGCAAAATATGACACTCAGCCAAATAAGGAGATGTTAGGACAGGTGACCAAAAACTTGGCCAAAGAGGTAGCTCTGAAGGAGAGTCTTCAAGGAGGTGAGAGACGTAAAGGTTCGGAGAGGTTCAGTGAGGGAATTCCAAAGCTTCGGGCCCCAGGCAGCTGAAGGCACGGCCGCCAATGGTGGAGCGATGAAAATCAGAGGGTGTGCAAGAGGCAAAAACTGGAGGAGTGCAGAGATCTTGGAAGGTTGTAGGGCTGGAGGAGATTACAGAGATGGGGGAGGGGCATGGCCATGGAGGGATTTGAAAACAAGACAGAAGTTGAAGGCTCGACAGGAGACATCTGGGGTTTTGTTTCATAATGCAGAATTTATCTCACAGCTTCGAAGAACCTGAAAGTGAGGTCGCGAACTGCAAATGTACATTCGATAACGGGCGGGTTCTCTCTGTGTTCTGGCGAACATTGCTTCTTCATTCAACACCCTCAGATGTTCGTACAGCTCATTCTGTACATAGTACAGTCTGACATAGAGCACTGCCACGCCTCCAGGGACAAATTAAATTCAACTTGTGTTATTTCTACTCTTTATGGTCATTATTGCCCTTCTTGTGGTACTGCTGTACCAGATACCGGAGAGCAAGAGGCCTCAAAGGGTTGAGTGCCATGATGGAGGTTCGACAGGTTATTTATTCGGTTACATATTGATGAGGCCATGTGTGTTACATTGAAAAGGTAAAACCAGAGCTCCCAGAATCATAAACCCCATCTGACATTATTTATTCCCATCATTATTTGCAGTCATTTTCATTCAGTTCAGTAGCTGCAGCATACATGGGTTCAATTCTGCGAGTAAATCAAATCCTCAACACATAATTAAGGGCGGCACAGTGGCGCAGTGGTTAGCACCGCAGCCTCACAGCTCCAGCGACCCGGGTTCAATTCTGGGCACTGCCTGTGCGGAGTTTGCAAGTTCTCCCTATGTCTGCGTGGGTTTCCTCCGGGTGCTCCGGTTTCCTCCCACAGCCAAAAGACTTGCGGGCCATTATAAATTGCCCCTAGTATAGGTAGGTGGTAGGGGAATAGAGGGACAGGTGAGGATGTGGTAGGAATATGGGATTAGTGTAGGATTAGTATAAATGGGTGGTCAATGGTCGACACAGACTCGGTGGGCCGAAGGGCCTGTTTCAGAGCTGTATCTCTTTAAAAAAATAATTACTCTTCATCTTCAGAGACTGACTCACTGTGGCACGACAATATATAGTACTTTGTTTCTGTCGAAGGGTGCAGAGGCTACCAACCAAGCTGTGTTTGAGGAATTATCGGAGTACTGAGGAGAAATGTGGATCAGTCAACAGTTGAGACTCAGAACTGGAAGGGGTATGCACTGGCCACACCTGGGTTCACGTCATGCCCAACAGCAGTCACGAGCACATCTACTGCAGCTTGAATGTAAATGGCCATGGGGAAACCAAGGTGGGGGGCATAGACAATGGGGAAGAATTAGCTGACAAATCCTCTATCCCAGAGGATGCTCAGTGATTGAGTATATTAAAGACTGAGATCGATAGATTCTTGAGAACTGAGGGAGTCAAGGGATGGGGACAGTATAGGAAAGGGGAGTTGAGGTCTCGGATCAGCTATGATCTCATTGAATAGCGGAGCAGGATCAAGGGGCCGAATGGCTGACTCCTGCTCATATTTATTCGGGTTGTGTTCTCAAATGAGGGGTCCGACAAAACCCTAAACCAGAAGAACCAAATTAAAGGAAAGCATGTGGGGAGAGGGAAGGAAGCATGATCCAAACTGAACCATTCACAAAGGGATTGAAGGGCCATAAATGCAAGATCATGTCCAGGGTCGATGGAAGTTTTCCCTTTTGCTCTCTCTCTCTCTCTCTCTCCCTTTGTGATACCTGTTCAGATTTCTAAGAACAAATGCAGTTGTTATATCACGGTCCACACAAAGCTCGTAAATATCAGGAGAGGTAAATCCAATTTCAAAAGTGTTGATCACTTCCCTCCTCAGCTCATGGCAGGAAATGTCATTCATTTCACAGTTTAGTTTAGTTTAGTTTAGTTTAGAGATACAGCACTGAAACAGGCCCTTCAGCCCACCGAGTCTGTGCCGACCATCAACCACCCATTTATACTAATCCTGGCAACACCTATGCAGTCATATTCAGCTGGCCTCAGACACCGGAAACATCAGAGGAATGTATGATGGCATGAAGAGAGCTCTTGGGCCAACCATCAAGAAGATCACCCCCCTCAAATCTAAATCGGGGGACATAATCACTGACCAACGCAAACAGATGGACCGCTGGGTTGAGCACTACCTAGAACTGTACTCCAGGGAGAATGCTGTCACTGAGACTGCCCTCAATGCAGCCCAGCCTCTACCAGTCATGGATGAGCTGGACATACAGCCAACCAAATCGGAACTCAATGATGCCATTGATTCCCTAGCCAGCGGAAAAGCCCCTGGGAAGGACAGCATTACCCCTGAAATAATCAAGAGTGCCAAGCCTGCTATACTCTCAGCACTACATGAACTGCTATGCCTGTGCTGGGACGAGGGATCAGTACCCCAGGACATGCGCGATGCCAACATCATCACCCTCTATAAAAACAAAGGTGACCGCGGTGACTGCAACAACTACCGTGGAATCTCCCTGCTCAGCATAGTGGGGAAAGTCTTTGCTCGAGTCGCTCTGAACAGGCTCCAGAAGCTGGCCGAGCGCGTCTACCCTGAGGCACAGTGTGGCTTTCGTGCAGAGAGATCGACTATTGACATGCTGTTCTCCCTTCGTCAGATACAGGAGAAATGCCGTGAACAACAGATGCCCCTCTACATTGCTTTCATTGATCTCACCAAAGCCTTTGACCTCGTCAGCAGACGTGGTCTCTTCAGACTACTAGAAAAGATCGGATGTCCACCAAAGCTACTAAGTATCATCACCTCATTCCATGACAATATGAAAGGCACAATTCAACATGGTGGCTCCTCATCAGAGCCCTTTCCTATCCTGAGTGGTGTGAAACAGGGCTGTGTTCTCGCACCCACACTTTTTGGGATTTTCTTCTCCCTGCTGCTTTCACATGCGTTCAAATCCTCTGAAGAAGGAATTTTCCTCCACACAAGATCAGGGGGAAGGTTGTTCAACCTTGCCCGTCTAAGAGCGAAGTCCAAAGTACGGAAAGTCCTCATCAGAGAACTCCTCTTTGCTGACGATGCTGCTTTAACATCTCACACTGAAGAATGCCTGCAGAGTCTCATCGACAGGTTTGCGTCTGCCTGCAATGAATTTGGCCTAACCACCAGCCTCAAGAAAACGAACATCATGGGGCAGGATGTCAGAAATGCTCCATCCATCAATATTGGCGACCACGCTCTGGAAGTGGTTCAAGAGTTCACCTACCTAGGTTCAACTATCACCAGTAACCTGTCTCTAGATGCAGAAATCAACAAGCGCATGGGTAAGGCTTCCACTGCTATGTCCAGACTGGCCAAGAGAGTGTGGGAAAATGGCGCACTGACACGGAACACAAAAGTCCGAGTGTATCAGGCCTGTGTCCTCAGTACCTTGCTCTACGGCAGCGAGGCCTGGACAACGTATGCCAGCCAAGAGCGACGTCTCAATTCATTCCATCTTCGCTGCCTTCGGAGAATACTTGGCATCAGGTGGCAGGACTATATCTCCAACACAGAAGTCCTTGAAGCGGCCAACACCCCCAGCTTATACACACTACTGAGTCAGCGGCGCTTGAGATGGCTTGGCCATGTGAGCCGCATGGAAGATGGCAGGATCCCCAAAGACACATTGTACAGCGAGCTCGCCACTGGTATCAGACCCACCGGCCGTCCATGTCTCCGTTATAAAGACATCTGCAAACGCGACATGAAATCGTGTGACATTGATCACAAGTCGTGGGAGTCAGTTGCCAGCATTCGCCAGAGCTGGCGGGCAGCCATAAAGACAGGGCTAAATTGTGGCGAGTCGAAGAGACTTAGTAGTTGGCAGGAAAAAAGACAGAGGCGCAAGGGGAGAGCCTATTGTGCAACAGCCCCGACAAACAAATTTCTCTGCAGCACCTGTGGAAGAGCCTGTCACTCCAGAATTGGCCTTTATAGCCACTCCACTCGCTGCTTCACAAACCACTGACCACCTCCAGGCGCGTATCCATTGTCTCTCGAGATAAGGAGGCCCAAAAGAAAGAACACTAATTCCATATTTCTACCACATCCCAACCTGTCCCTATATATTTCCCTACCACCTACCTATACTAGGGGCAATTTATAATGGCCAATTTACCTATCAACCTGCAAGTCTTTTGGCTTGTGGGAGGAAACTGGGGCACCCGGAGGAAACCCACGCAGACACAGGGAGAACTTGCAAACTCCACACAGGCAGTACCCAGAACTGAACCCAGGTCACTGGAGCTGTGAGGCTGCGGTGCTAACCACTGTGCCGCCCACAGTGTGGGCAGAATTTTTATTCGGCCATTTAAAGCGGGAATGGTGGTGTGAGGGGACAGAGAATCGTGTCGCAGTCATCCGCCACCGTTTCCGGACTTGGTCAGCAGCGGGAAAGCACCAAGGCGGAATTGCCACCCTGACGTGAACGGAAGATGATTTAAATTGCTGAGCGGTTTGCATCTAACCCACCTCAAATTTAACTGTGGGCTTGTGATTCAGTCAACGACAGGCGGCAGTCATGTGCCTTCGGGTTCATGGCCATTAAAAGCTGGTGGCACTGAGGCAAGAGGCTTCAATGCTGCGATGGGGAAGAGGTGGGTGCTAACATCATTGTCAGACTGTGTTGCTGTGCACGCTGCAAGTGGTGGGAGGGAGTCGTGTTGTCTGGGTCTCTGACAGCGGGGGTCGTGTTGTCAGGTCTGTGATTTGGTGGGGGGGTGGTTGCTGTGTTGCTGGGGTCTCTGACGGGGGGGGGGGGGAGACACAGGGGGTCGTGGTTCAGGTGCTCAGCAAGGCGGGGGGGGCCTTGGGCCTGGTTGGACGTATTGGGTGACCATACTAATGTGTGAGATCTTTGGTTGCCCAGACTACTGGTTGAGAGGGTCGGCTATCAGCAAGGGTGGGCAGTGAGGGCTCCCAGTGATTCTGCAAGGAGAAGTGTCAAAGTGCAATTGCCAAGGCAGGGTCATCTCTGCATCAAATGCGCTCTGTCGGCCAATTCGTCACCTGACATGGGTCACAAAAATACCCTGTCTTTTTGGCTGCGGTGTCTCTGACGGAGGCAGGGCCAGGAGGCAGGTGTGCCTGCCGGTGAAGCACCACTGCGAGAGCACCAGCAGCTGACCATTCAAACAGGGCCCACCTGTGCCACAGAACGTACCGGACTCAAATCAGCTCCCTCCAAATGTCCGAGCGGCATTGTCAGCGAAGGCTGCAGCTCTCCAGGGAGGCCGTCACCGACTTGTGCACCCTGCTGCAGGACGAGTTGTGACCTCTCAAATTTGGGAGTCACCCTATGCCCGTGGCCCTGAAGATCACAGTGGCACTGAGCTTCTATGCATCTGGATTGTTTCAAGGATCCACTGGGGACATGTGTGAGGTCTCACAGGCAGCAGCCCACCGCTGCATCAAGGAGGTGAGCAATGCCCTGTTCAAGAGGACCTGGGACTATGTGCACTACCGGGACTGACCCTGACCGTCGGGCTGAGAGGGCCATCGGATTCAGGGCCATTGCTGGATTCCACCAGGTGCAAGGTGAGATAGACTGCACGCGTGCGGACCATCAAGGCTCCCACGGACCAACCAGCCATAGCTTTACAGGCACCCCCCCCCCACTCACCTTCAGGGATGGATTCTCAGGGAGAAGGGCTATCCATTGAAGACTTGGCTACTGACGCCTGTGAGTACCCCTCGTACTGCAGCAGGGGAGAGGTACAACATTTGCCACGGCTCCACCCAAGTGACCGTCAGTCTGCTGAAGATGAGATTCCGCTGCCTTGACTGACCCAGTGGAGCCCTGCAGTAGGTGCCAGCGACGATCTCGTGTATCATGGTGGTCCGTTGTGCTCCGCACAATCTAGCACTGCAGAGGGGGAAATGCCTGATGAAATGCCTGAGGAATACTCCTCCACCGACAAGGAGGATGCAGAAGAGGGAGAGGGGCAAGCAGCACTGGATGGTGAACACCTTGTGCCGGCAGCCAGGCAGATCGAGCGACGGAGGCAAGGAGACAACCTCATAATCACCCACTCACAGCCTCCCTGTTCCCGACTCACAGAGAAACCAATAAAGATTCACCGCAGTGCACGTAGTCTCTCATCTCCTTTCCACTTGTGTTCCCTGACTTGCGACCAACGCCAGTGCCCATGGGAGAATGTATGTTCATGAGGGCTGTGGTTACACTGGCATTGCACTAAGGGGGAAGGGGGAAGTCAGCATCTCACATGAAATAACGAATGTTCCACAGTGATCATTCATTAACTAAACAAAAGAACTTTATCCAAATCATTACATGTCTGATGTCAGATGCCCATGAGATGAAGCCTGGCTCCTGGACCCAAGCCGAAGCCGACAACGTGTTGGGTTCTGGTCGGGTCTGTATTCTGCGTCCAGCATTTGGGTTCGGGTTGGGTCGGGTCGGGCCGGACTGTTTTGTTTCGTATTGTTTTCTGTTTAATCTACGATTTACTTTCGGTTTCATTAATATGTTTGTTATTTTGGGGCCGGGTCGGGCATTTAAAAAAATTGAAGGACTCGGGCCGGGTCAGGTTTGGGTCGGCTGTTATTGGGTCGGGTCCAGGTCGGGTTTTAATTTTATACCCGAGCCAGGCTTTACCGTGAGTCGCCAAGCGTGGTTAGGTGGTTTTCTTAATACGTTTGCGAGTGCTCCGAACGTGGTGTGATCCCTGCTACAGCAGCTGGGCTGGAGGCAGGCTGCTGATCAGGCTGCCCCTCGGCCTGTGATGACTTCAGCAGCCGTCCTATGACTGCCTTAAGCCTGGAGGGCCCCAGCTGCCTGAGGGTTTCCTGCACAGGAGGCGGACTCTCCTCAAGCATGGCGGCTGCTGGAGGAGCTGAGGAGGGGCGGAGGAGCTGCTGCCCACAACGAGAGAGCCCCTGAGGAGCCTCCCCTCCCTTTCAAGGCTCATTTGAACCTCCCTGCTCACCAGAGAAGGACGGGAAGCTGGTGAAGACTCCAAGTGCCGTGTCCTTCTCTCGCCTTGCAGCACTCGGCAGCACTCATGGCATGGATAGATTCCTCCATTGTCCGCTCATGACTGTGCATGACCTCTGGCATCTCGGCGAAATGTTGCCTAATCCTTCTCTGCAATTCCAGCACGCCCAATGCTGTTGACACCAGAAGCTTGTCATTATCCTGAGGCTCAGCATGGTCCTGGCCACCCACCGTCCTCTGAGTTTCAGTGGCCTCGGCTGCCCCTGCCTCAGCCAGCTGGTCAGGTGCGTGTGCAGTGCTCTCGGCAGTGTGTGACCCCGATTCTACAGCTGAAAGCAAACCCACTGAGATGAAAGTATCTGCGCAGGAGGCAGGTACAGAAGAGTCAAGGGACGGAGTATCCTCTGACTGCGGATCTTCCTCAGAGGGAGAATTTTGTCCCCCTTCCACTGGAGTCTCCTGTGGACACCGACCTGCATGATAGAACATAAACATGTGTGGGTTAGGATTAGCACATCTCGTCATGCCAACCGTGCATGATGTGGGTGTCCTAAGTTAAACTGAATGTCGCTGGAATTTAATCCTCGCTCTCTTGCGCGGAGACTACAGTCTCACCGTCTCCTATGAAGCGGCCACCTTGGGTGTCCACCAGTTCCAGTGCTTCCTCCTCTGCCGTGGAGAGAGGCCTAATGTCGGGAATCCCTCCACTAGTACATAATGTCTCCCTTGTGTTGTGGTCCCTTTTGTCCTGCAAATGGAAAGAGGGAGATAGTCATACTTCACTGAGACATCAACATGACAGTTCTGCTAGTGGCAGCCCCTTGTCCCTTACTGGGCTTCCCCATAAAGCTCATGCTCCCGTCAGCTCTCAGGGGGGTTAATGGGGCTGAGCTGTGAAAGAGGGTGGCCTTTGGTCGAGATGCAACCATGCATCTGTCAGGAAGAAGTGATGCTTAACCGCCTTTGCCAGCACTTTTGTGGTGCGTCCCTCCTCATGTCTCACTTCCGACTGTGTCGCCTCATGTCAACCCTCAAACGGAGTGAGGTCAGGCTTGCTTGGTCAGGCGGGAAGGCATCTTCTCGCCAACTCTGGGGAAGAGGACCTCCCGCCTTTTCCTTGCAGCCTGGAGGAGAATCTCGTGGGGCCATCCCGTGTTACTTCCTTCAGCCATGGTTGTGCAGGCTCGATTGCAGCTTACTTGCCTATCAGTCAGATGACGGGGTCCTGGTGCAGCAGACAGCACTGTGGAAGGTAGTTATTCTCAAAAGGCAGGAGTGAATGCAGGGCTGGCAGGCCTTTGAACATGACCCCTGCTCTGGGTTCAGAAAATGGGCAGAAAACTTCAAGTGCTCTCAGACTGAGTGTACTTCACAACCCCTGGAAGCTGTATGAACTTTTAACTTTTTGACACAAACCTTGAAAATTGTCAGAATGGAACCAATCTGCAGATGGAGGTGCGAAAACACCGATCATTAAATGGATAGGTTCCTGCTGAAAGGCTCCTTCTTGACTCAGCCATTCAAAAGGTTTCTTCGAAAGAAATTGCAAGCTTCCCTTCCTGTTGCACAATTATATTTTCCCTTTTCATGTCAATTGACGTCCAAATTGTTTTGTTTTCTGGTCGCCATGACAGCTGATATCATGCAAGTCTCTTCCACATGACAGTTTGCCCATTGCTGGGACCTCTTTAAATACTTCCATCAATACTGAGTGACAATGACTATTCCAATGGTCTCAGCTCACTCAATTAAATTGCACTTTCGGCCAAAAGAAAGTAACTTGTAAAGCAAAAGAGAAAGCCATCTTTAGATCTATTTATAAAATAAAGAATAAGTAAAGGATACAATTCCAAAAGGGCAAAGGAGCAGAGAGACCTTCGGGTAAAAGTGTCCAATCAGTGAAGATGGCAGGACAGATTGAGAAAGCGGTTAATAAGGCATACAGGTCCTTGACTTTCTCAATCGAGGCATAGAGTCCAAAAGCAAGGAGGTTATGATGAACCTTTATCAAACTTTGGTTTGGCCTCAACAAGATTATTGTGTGTAATTCTGGGCACCACACTTTAGGAAGGACGTGAAGGCAGGAGAGAGTGCGCAGAAAGGATTTGCAAGAATGGTTCCAGGGACGAGGGACTTCAGTTACACGGATGGATTGGAGAAGCTGGGGCTGTTTTCCTTCGGGAAGAGGAGGTTGAGAGGAGATTTGATAGAGGTGTTCAAAATCGAGGGGTCTAGACAGAGGAGATAGGGAGATACTGCTCCCAATGCCGGAAGGATCAGGTGAATGGCAAAAGAACCAAAGGCAACATGAGGAAAAACTTTTTTCGGGAGCGATTGGTTAGGATCGAGAATGAATTGCTTGAGACTGTGGTGGAGGCAGATTCAATCATGGCTTTCAAAAGGGAATGAAATAACTGTCTGAAGAGAAACAGATTTCAGAGCTACAGGGAACGGGCTGGTGAGTGGGACGAGGTGTGCTGCTCTTGCAGAGAGCCGGAACAGACACGACGGGTCGAAGGCCCCCTTCTGTGCTGTAACCATTCTCGGATTCTATCTTCAACACACCAGGCATTAAGCGTGTTGCGAATAACTTGGAACCTTTTGTGATCAGCAGCACAGGGCCACAGCTTGGAAGTCAGTGACGATGAGTTAACTTGACAACAAGCACGGCAACATACAATACTGTCTGAAGCAAATGAGAGCTTCTGTGATGTGCTGCGCTGGTGTAAAATGCGTATGGAATAGAAATGCAGCTTCAAACCTACGTGAACCAAATTGGTGCTCGCAATTTTATCGCCATCAGCCCAATAACCCTTTCTCATCAGATTCTCTTCAATCAGATTCGAATAGATTTTGTGATTCGACTTTAGACCACTAGCAGTTTACAACAATGGGTCAACATTATCAGTACAGACCCTGGGTGCTGTTCTTTCCCTTTTAGGAGTAAATTTCCACCATGATTTAAGCCAAAGTAAGGAGTCAATAAGGGCGTTTTCACAGTCGAAATGAAGCACAGTCGGTGATTGGATGCAAATGATAAAATCAATGGGTGCACAACCAGAACCATCTACTTGCGGCTTATCCTGTGTCATTATTACCCCATGGCGTCATGTAACGTGCACTCACTTTTTCAGTGTGAGTAGATAGGCTATCTGACCTAGATATGAAGGGAGCACTGGGGATATCAGGAGAGGAGACGAGAGGTTCTCCCTGCAGTGAGTCCTGGAATGGGTTGCTGGAAGGTGGAGTAAGTTCGGAATCTGAACTCACCACTTAATCCTTGCTTAGAAGCCATCTTCAGTTGTAGAAGTTAGTAAGAGTTGACAGTAGTTGGTAACAGCAGTCAATGTGGTCCTGGAACTTGCTTGATTGGGACGCTGAAGAGGAATTTTCCAGAGTCTTTCACAATTGGCATAATGTTTTACGAGTTTTTTTTCTGTTCTGGCAGGCGGTAGTGTGATTGGTGTGGGTGGAATTGTGTCTGGCGCACATCCGAGCTTCCACGCTGTTATGAAAGTCCTTCCATTTTTAAAATATTTTTGTGAGGACTCGTGTTTTAAAATTGTGGAAATGGATTCCTTTGGAAGATGGAAGTGACTCCATAGATGCTGGACTTGGTTTTTTTTAAAGGTCACTGGAAGAACTTTGGGGACTTTGTTTAAAAATGCTGACTGAAAGTCACATGTCTTCAGCTAAGTCAACAGCAGGTGTCCTCTAACTATGGGAGTTGTTTACTGAGAAGTGACATGTCAAGATTTATCGTGGTCAAGAGTTGGTTCCAGTTTGGATATTGTTTTGAGTCAAAACAAAAAATGCTGGAAATACTCAGCAGGTCTGGCAGGACCTGTGGAGACAGAAGCAGAGCTAACATCTCAGAACTGGCAAATATTAGAAATGTAAATGGTTTTAAGCGAGTAAAGCAGGAGTGGGGCAAGAAATAACAAAAGAGAAGGTTCCTTTTTTGGCCTATTTTGTAAAGTCATCTCTGCAGAGAAAACCTCTTTATTTTTTCTTGAACCGGTGTGTGTGAGTGTTGGGCTAAGTTAGAAGAGAACTTTTATATTTCAATCTGTGTGTTAATGCTTTGCATCTTCACTGAATATGTCTTGTTTTATAATAAATTGATAATTTTGTAGTTAATTGAAGAAACCTGGTTGTTTGATTTTATTCTGAAATAGAAAAAGTATAGAATTGGCCATATTGATAACTGGGTAAACATTTGAATATCTGTTGAGACTTGTGGAGAGGTGGAACTGGAGAAAGACAGTGTACTCCTCCCGCTCAGCGATTCGGCATTACTGAACGTGCCCAAAGCAGAAACTGTAGCACTGGCTATGTTGTTGAATCCCAGCTGTGTTTTGCCAGATCTACCATGTACTGAGGTCAGGAAGGCAGTGAGATTACCTCCAGCTCATAAACCCTCTCTATTCCCAACCATGGGCAAAATTTCCATCCCTTGATTTCTTCAAAAAACAAATCAATGCAAAACAACACAGAATTTCCATCATCTTGGAGTAGGTTTAAAACCACAGCTTGCCATCAGACAGGAGAGACTCCCCTATGATTCCCCATTAACTTCCTTCATGTGTTTTATTCTTGTCAATCAGAGATCACCTTTCATTCACTGCCTTTGCTAACGAATGCAGATGTACAGCAAGCTCGTCTTGTGCTCAAGAATTTCAAGAGCACAACAAATGCCCCAGAAGAAGGAGAGTGCATTGCTGTGCAGGATGTCACATTTTCTCAGTCAACACATCAGAATGAGGTTACCTGACTACAGTCTGCCGGAAGCTAAGAATGCTTTAGAATTGCAAGATTAAAAATATACTGCTTGACCTCACACTAGTAATAGAAAAGTGGTGGAGAGAAAGAACAAATGGGTGAATTACTTTGCGAAATATTTTGCATTCTTCGGCTTTGAATCATTGATCAGACCTGAAAAATCACATCCTGAGAATGTTTATTGCAGATTTTATATCGGAGAATAATTTTGAACATTGTACTGAATGGTGAAAGCATTCCAAAATCTCTCTCTCCTATTTGTCGCATTTTGCTCTGAACAAATTAGCCATTGTATTTAGTCACAAGACAGTAGCGACTGCACCCAATTCTTTGGCTGTGAAGCATCTTGTGTTGGCCTGAAGCCTTAACTGCGAGCACACCCAAGCCCAATTGTGTCACTGTAGAATGCTAATGTCATTCGTGCCTCACTCATCGGACTGCGATCAGCTCAAAGAAACCTGGGTGGTTTTTGCCTCCAAAATGCAGACAGCCAGCGGAGCACAACACTGACTGGGGATCAACCTCCAGATCATCCCCTTTGTGACTTAGTCTCATCCCACCAAACAACTGGAGACTTTATGTTCTGTTCAATCTATTCTATTTCAAGGCTGCCTGTTAAATCCCTTGCCAAGTTCATTGTGGCATCAGTTTGAGTGTTTTTAACATTCTATTCACATCACACTCCCGCCTCGCTAGTTATGTGTTACTGATTCAATTTTTCACTTCAGAATAGATGGGTAGTACATAGCAATAGAAAATAACTGAGGTGCTGAAATGGTTTGTGATAAGATCACAACTTCATCCACCTTGACCATTATTGCATACAACTCGAGGAATTTCTCAGTTCAGATCTGCATGTCCAATAAAATAGATTTAACTGTTTAACAACATATTTCTCCCGAGGAAACGCTGAATTTGTCTCTGCCCAAAGATTGCTCAATGCTCGTCACGTATTATCCACTACTCCAGCTGAGGTGTTTCACAGGATTGGCAGTGGTTTTCCTCATAAGCTCAAGGTTCTGGAGGAGAGCAGCAAATGACTGGTCTCCTATCTCTTGGTGTTTTGCATCGATGTCTGGAGTGTGATTAACAGACATTGAGGAAGAACCTGAGAGTTTCCTGAAAATAATATCATCATATTAGATGCTTTTGCACTGTCCAATTCTAAAGATGGCCTCAGATACAGATTTAGCCCCAACCCACAGAATGCCAGTCTCTGCACCAGCTTCAGCTCCGATCAGTCTCGGTGGTTATGAACGTCCTCTGCCCTCAAGGATCGAAAGGGCTATCCATAAAGTCTGCAGTTTGCTAAGGGTTAGAGAAAGATTAAACAATCAAAACGTAAGATTGGGTTGCTAAAATTTAGACGGATCAGTGCAGTAGTGAGGGAGTGCTACACTGTCAAATGTGCCGTCTTTCAGAATGAGACGTTAAACCAAGGACCCATCTGCCCTCTCAGGGGATCTAAAAGATCCCACAGCCACTCGTGGAAGTGGAACAGAGATTTGTGCAAACCCAACATTGTTCCCTCAAGCAAACACCAGCAAACGCAGATTAACTGCTCATTTATTACAGCGTGTGGGATCTTGCTGTGTCCAGATCGGCTAACACTGTGAGGCTACATAATGGCCTTGCACTTCAAAAAGTTATGCTTTGTTTGCAAAGTGGTTTCGGACATCCTGAGCACATTCGAAATGCATGTTTATCCTTTCTGAGCTGTCAGTCTTAGCAGTTTGCCATCCGGTTTGTAACCCGCAGCAAGAAGACTGCACTTCACTGTTGCGGGACAACCTTAAGAAACTGCAAGTGAAACTCACCAGAAGAAGTGATGTCACGTCACACATGAACCAGGAGTTGTGGGTATGGCCCGACAGAGTGAGATGTGTTTCAATGTGGCTTGTGCAGTTACTGTTTGTACATAGATGTGTTAGCTTAAAGTACAATAATAACCCCCGCTTTCTTTGGAGATTACTTGTAGTCCTGTGAGTCTTACAATGGTTCAAATATCAAATCACAGAATAATACAGTGCAGAAGAGGCTCTTCGGCCCATCGATTCTGCACCGATGCATTAAAGACACCTGACCTGTCTACCTAATCCCATTTGCCAGCACTTGGCCCACAGCCTTGAATGTTATGACGTGCCAAGTGCTCATCCAGGTACTTTTTAAAGGATGTGAGGCAACCTGCCTCTACCACCCTCCCAGGCAGGGCATTCCAGACCGTCACCACCCTCTGGGTAAAAAAGTTCTTCCTCAAATCCCCCTTAAACCTCCCGCCCCTCACCTTAAACTTGTGACCCCTTGTAACTGACCCTTCAACTAAGGGGAACAGCTGCTCCCTATCCACCCTGTCCATGCCCCTCATAATCTTGTACACCTCGATCAGGTCACCCCTCAGTCTTCTCTGCTCCAGTGAAAACAGCCCAAGCCTATCCAACCTCTCTTCATAGCTTAAATGTTCCATCCCAGGCAACATCCTGGTGAATCGCCTCTGCACCCCCTCCAGTGCAATCACATCCTTCCTATAATGGAGGAAGTAATATTACACTCAACAGCACAAAAAGCTATGACTCCACAGCCTTGGTTCAGTCAACGTAAAATCCTGGCCCTGGCTTCGGGGCCTTGGAAGAAGGGACAATATCTTCATCAACAGGCCATTCCCTCTGAAAAGATTTCTATTTGTATGAACAAGTTGTTCACTAATTCCACTTCTGCTGCCCAGATGCTTCAGCAGCATCTTAAAGGGGAACCAGTTAGCAGCTCATTAGTAACAATTAGGAACAAAGGCAGCACAGAGGGTAATAAATGAGAGGGAACACTGTAACATCATGTTGAGCAGTTAAAACACATTGATTGATTCACACTGCAGACTGTGCCAGGCTAATTCCCTCTTTTCAGCCCTAATTCTATTTATACTGAGACACCTTTCCTCTTGGGATTCCCAAGGTGCTCGAGAGTAATTTGCTGTTCGTACATGATATTCATTGTCTCAAGCAGTTTAGTTCTGGGGATCTGGAGACCTCTGCAAAATTACAACCAGCAACAACACCTGAATTAAATATCCTGGACACTCCATTCATGCCAGCATTTTCAATTTTAATTTCAGAGCTGATCTGCAGGACTCCTGTGTTTACAAATTCCCCTCCTTCTCTGTAAAATGTTGTGCTCATTGTTCACTTTATCAGTTCTGATAAAAAGGAAGACTTGCATTTCTAAAGCGCCTTCCATAATCTCGGGACGTCTCAGACTGCTGCACAGCCAATACAGCACATTTGAAGTGCAGTCACTATTGTAATGTAAAGAACGCAGCAGTCAATGAGTGCATAGCAAGCTTCCACAAACAGCAATGTGATAATGATTGGTTAATCTGTTTTTGTGACATTGGTTGAGGTATAAATATTGGCCAAGACACTGGGAATAACTCCTCTGCTCTTCTTCAAAATAGTACCATGGGATCTTTTACCTCTATCCGAGAGGTCAGACGGGACCTTGGTTTAACAGCTCAGTCCAAAGACAAGTCCTCCGACAGTGCAGCACTCCCTCAATACTGCACTGGGAGTGTCAGCCTGAATTATGTCCTCAAGTCTCTGGAGTGTGACTTTAACCAACAACTTTCTAACTCAGAGGTTAGAGTATGACCACTGCGTCACAGCTGATGAAGGATATTGTCCCAAAATCTTGACTGTTCTCTGCATGTGCATTGACTGACCTGCCATGTGTGTGTTCTGTTTCTGTGTCACAGTTCCAGCATTTGCAGCTTTTTTTAGAGGCTGTTTATTTGTCCAAAACAAAATTCTCTTTCAGATTTTGTGGTTCAGAAGGTTCATGCAGTGATAGACCCTCCCAACCACCGCAATGTGCAAAACTCCAGCATCATGACTCAGTTGCACTGTCACTGGATACAAGTGACGAAACTGTCACTATCTGCCCTTCAATGTTAAACCCAGGATCTGAGTCACTGCATGTTACCATTGGGAATGGTGAGTCTCCAGGGCAGGGCTTGACAGGAACATCTTAAATTCATAGAATCAGAGCATCATTCAGAAAAGAAGGAGGCCATTTGGCAGATCGCACCTTTGAAAGAGCAGTCCAATTAATCCCATTCCCTCTGATCCTTCCTCATAGTTCTTCAAATTTTAACACTTCAAGCATTTATCCAAATCCCATTTGAAAGTTATTGTTGAATCTGCTTCCACCGCCCTTTCAGGCAGCGCATTCCAGATCACAACAACTCACTGCCTGAACATTTTTTTTCCTCAAGTCCCATCTGGTTCTTGTGCCAAATACCTTGGGGGCAGACTGGCTTAGTCCTTCTGCTATTCTCAATGACTGTGCCTTGCACAGTCGGTTTTAATCCCTCTTTGTTCTGCTCGGTAATGTACGAGGTGAAAACTGAAACTGAACTCATTCTGGTACCAATTGAGGTGACAAGTGTTACTCTGCTGCCTCTTTGCTGATTCAGATGCATGGAGTTTCAGTTTTGGTACCCCTCATTGTTGATCTTTTCTTTCCCAGGTCTCCTTTGCCCAACTTCTCTACATAAACCGTGAAGTTACCTGATCTCTGCATATGATTAGTCAACTTACCCACTTTCTATCTGCACAACCTAGTGGCATTATATCTCTTTCCAGACACCTGTCTGTTGTGTTGTAACCTAGAGCAGGTCCTCACCCAAGTCTTCAGCCTCTGACTAGGGAAGAGTAGCTCAGACGATTTCCCACTGTCTTCCTCATGGTCTTTATCTTCGGAGAGCCTTCTCCCAGGCGGGCTGCAACCAAGGCTATAAAGCCCCACCCACCAATCCTTCATCCATCCGAAATGTACCCGCCACTGGACATGAACCCAATATTCAGAGCCGGCACTCCAATCGCTGCTCACTTGAGCTGTCTGGAATGGGGCTTAAACATCTGACTCGGAGGGTGGGAATACTACTTCTGACCTAGTGGTCACTCCATCTGGACACCAGTCCCTCTCTGGACGTCAGCCCGTTATCCACTGACTATACTCTAGTCTCCACCAGCCTGAGAGTGGGGTTCAAACCCTTCAGCATCTGACTCCAAGGATACAGTGTTAGCACTAAGACAAAGGCTCACTCATTTCACTCCAGTGGCTCCCTAGAACTGCTGTGAATTTCATGATCTTATCTCACACCCTCTTAGCTGGGCTTTCTTCTAAATATGGCCCAGCAGGACGGGGTGGTGTAGGCAGGGGGTGGGGGGGGGGGGGGGGGGGGGGAATTGGGAAATGAATGGAAACTGGGAAAGGGATCCATTCCAAGTATCCACTTCCCAATTTTACACCCACTTAATTATCCTCCAACATTTGAAAAGTACTGTTGATGATGGATCAACAAACCAGCCTCATCAATAGAGGGTGGAGGAGTCGAGGTGTCACTTGTTGTTTGGATTCCTCCCACTCCAGATAACTCTAGAAGCCACTGCTGGCTGGAATGGCCGTGGTTGGTGAAGCAATCGGAAAGTTACCAGTGCCTCGTTTAGTAACATTGGTCACCTTGGTCATTGAGCCTTGGTTCCATAAACCAGCTTTTCCAAGTGTGGGGAGAGGTCGTAATCTGGAGGAGTTCGGGGAGAGAGTTCCAATAAAGTGGTCTAAGGCTGTGCCACCACGTGGGGCAGAGAGATGGGCAGATACACGGAGATGAAGGAAGGAAAGTGATGGTTCACAGGGGCTGCACAAGTTTACAGAGGAATGCAGAGGCAAGATGTAGAGTGATCAATAATTGGAAAACTGAGTTTTGAATTCAACGCCTCGTGCAATGAGGAGGGAATCCAAGTTAGTGAGTTTGCGGAGTGGGAACTTATCTTCTCAACACTTAACAACAACAACAACAACAATAACAACTTGTATGTATATAGTGCCTTTAATGTAGGAAAACACCCTAAGGTGCTTCACAGGCATGTAACCAAACAAAATTTGACACCGAGCCATGTAAGGTGATATTAAGACAGATGATCAAAAGCGAAGTCAAAGAGATAGGTTTTAAGGAGGATGTTAAGGGAAACTGCCACCTTTATCCCATCCGGCCTCGAAATGACTTCAATGTCACTCTGGTTGACTCAATGCTGTCAGGATTATTCAGAATGGGCAATTAATACTGCCTTCTCAGAGTTAGCTACATCACAACAACAATGCAATAAAGGCCAACATAACACTTGTCTTCCTAATTGCTTGCTGTTACCTTCCTGTTAACGTCTCTGAAGCTCACGAGTGAACCAGTTGGGCTTGTACGACAATCTAGAAGTTTTCACGGTCGTTATTCTGCAGCCAGCCCACAAATTATCTGATTTATTGAATTCAATTTCACAACTTGTCGAGGTGGAAATTGAGCTCGGAATCTCTGGGTTGCCTGAGAACAGCGCAGAATTGATTGTTACCAGCTAACCTCTGAGATGAGCTTCTGACTACATCAATGCCATCACTAAGAGGTGATTTCAGTGAAATGCATAAAACTCTTTGAGGGCTTGACAGGGTATTTACTCAGAGGTTATTTCCCCTGACCAGAGAGTCGAGAACTAGGGCATATTGTATCAGCATAAGGGGTCAGCCATTTAGGACTGAGATGAGAAACTTCTTCACTCAGAGGGCTGTGACTCTCCATCCAAGAGAATCGTGCTTGCTCAGTTCTTGAGTACATTCAAGGCTGAGATAGAAAGATCTTTGGGCACTAAGGGAATCTTGAGATATTGGGATAGGGTGGGAAAGTGGGATTGAGGCAGAAGATCAGCCATAATCATTTTATATTGCGGAGCACACTTGAGGGGTAGTATGGCCTATTCCTGCTCCAATTTCTTAAGTCCATAAAGAAGGGAAACTAGCACCATTTTTTTTAAAATTCATTTGTGCGATGAGCACGTTGCTGGTTAGGACAGCATTTATTGAACTTAGAGGCTTGCTCGGCCATTTCAGAGGGCAGTTAAGAGTCAACCACATTGCTGTGGGTCTGGACTCACATGTACGCCAGACCACTTAAGGAGAGCAGATTTCCTCAGCTTTTCAATTCGAGCTTATTGTTGATTGAATTCAAATTTCACCATCGGCTGTGCTGGGATTCGAATTCATTTTTTTTTCAAAATATACTTTATTCATAAAAATCTGTAAAAATTACATTCCCAAACATTTTAAAACAGCATCAAGTCAAAAAATACAAACAGTACAAAGGTGATCAGTTTCCTTCTATACAATTATGAGTTGCCTCACAACCCTTCCATTTCACTGTCATGCCATATACATTTTTACATTTTACAGCACACAAAATTTTCCCGATACAGTTCGAGGGGTTTCCCATGAATCCAGCCCCTCAGTCCAGCTTGGTGGGGGGGACCTTACACTGTGGTCTTTCCCCATTGAGCCTCTGCTGTGGCTGCCCCAAGCTTTAGTGCGTCCCTCAGCACGTAGTCCTGGACCTTGGAATGTGCCAGTCTGCAACATTCGGTCGTGGACAACTCTTTGCGCTGGAAGACCAGCAAGTTTCGGGCAGACCAAAGGGTGTCTTTCACCGAATTGATAGTCCTCCAGCAGCAGTTGATGATTGTCTCGGTGTGTGTCCCTGGGAACAGCCCATAGAGCACAGACTCCTGTGTTACAGAGCTGCTTGGGATGAACCTCGACAAAAACCACTGCATTTCTTTCCACACCTGCTTTGCAAAGACACATTCCAGGAGGAGGTGGGCAACCGTCTCTTCCCCACCACAGCCACCGCGGGGGCATTGTGCAGAGGGGGTGAGACTTCGGGCGTGCATGAAGGATCTGACGGGGAGGGCCCTTCTCACCACCAGCCAAGCTACATCTTGGTGCTTGGATTCGAATTCATGTCCCCGAGCACTAACCTGGGCTCTGAATTATTAGTCCTGTGACATTACCACTATGCCACTGCCTCCCTTCTGGCTATGTAACTTTAATGTCACTCTGGTTGACTCAATGCTGTCAAGACTACTCGGAATGGGCATTTAATACTGTCTTCCCAGAGTTAGCTACATAACAACAACAACATTTCAACCGGCTGACGAATGTTTACTGTATTTGCTTAAGCAGTAATTACCCTGTGGACATTGAGAAGTTTTTATTTGAAAGGGGGAGAGGGGTAGGTTCAGGGGGTTTGATGCTGGCACAGCCCTGACTGAATTTTATTTTCCCAATGTTTGCTGATGTTTTGTATTCAAGCTGAATTGAGGCTATATCAACTGCAACAACAGTTTATGGTTCCTTTACCGAGGGCTACTATCATTTGGGTCCGTCAAATGGGAAACTATTAATCATGAGAGGAATGTTATCTCCAGCAAGGCAGGGCTCATGCTGGGAGCCTCAGACAATAACAGCGTATGAAGGCAAAAGGTCCACAATCTTCTCAGCAATAGCTGTTAAAATAAAACTCGTTGAATAATCTCAAGATAATGACACATGCTGAGAAATTCGACCACAAGTGGTTGGGTAGCGGGCGAGATCAGCCTATCCATTAATGTCAATACAAGGGATGGCTCATACTTCATCAAATGAATCCCTCTGGGACGTAGCTGCCAAAGAAAGATTGAGGCTGTGCACTCCACACAAAGAACATCATCAAAAATAATATCCTCCATCCCCACTGCTGAACATTTTTTCCTCTACTATTGGATTTCTGTGGTTGCACTCGTAAAGTTTTGAGCCGATTTTGATCACTGCCAAATAGAAGGTTGTGTTGTGAAGGGAAAGAGGTAATCAATATGAGGTTTGTGATAGCTGCAACAGGGGTCTAAGCAATGCCTGCTGCTAATGTGTGTTGCAGTAAAGCGTTGAATCAAACAGTACGTGGGGACCTCAAAGACTGAGATCAATTCACGCACAGTTTATAGAACTGAAACTGCTGTTTTATTTTGAAAAATCAATGAACACCATGAGGAGAGCGAGCAAATGCAATTGTGTTTCGGCATGTGTGCACTTTATGGAACATTCAGTGAACAACATGACTGGGGAAGTAATACAAGGAATCGTGCAATATTGGTCCAGTCAGTACATGCGTCAAATACTCCACAGGTGACTTCTTACTGGCTCATCCACTTACTGGCGTGAAAACCTGGGATATCTGGGGCTGTCGGAAGAGTGCGAGAGACTGTCAGCAGATCTCACCATCCCATCAGAGTTCTGACAGCCTATCAGTTTTAATATTTATTTATTTAGAGATACAGCACTGAAACAAGCCCTTCGGCCCACCGAGTCTGTGCCGACCAACAACCACCCATTTATACTAATCCTACATTAATCCCATATTCTCGACCACATCCCCACCATTCTCCTCCCACTTACCTACACTAGATGCAATTTACATTGGCCAATTTACCTATCAACCTGCAAGTCTTTTGGCGGTGGGAGGAATCCAGAGCACCCGGCGGAAACCCACGCAGACACAGGGAGAACTTGCAAACTCCGCACAGGCAGTACCCAGAACTGAACCCGGGTCGCTGGAGCTGTGAGGCTGCAGTGCTAACCACTGCGCCACTGTGCCACCCCATGTGTTCATATGTTCAATATTTTCTCCCATCTCTTGAACCCCGGCCTGTCGTGTTGCTCTATCTAAGTAAAAACAGATTTTCAAAAATGCTTATTTATCACTGTTTTCCGATGAGTTTATAAGTAAGGTTGAGAGGCCCAGGGAGGTCGGGGGGGGAGGTCTGTCACTACTCAATGTTCACAAAGGGTTCTCCTGGAGTCTGTCAATATTCACAGAAGATCAGAAGTCGTGTGTCAGTATCTTCAGGATGTCCCTGAGAGTGTGTCAGTATTTTCAGGGGACTGCGAAGAGTGTGCTGATGCTTGCAGAGGGTCCAAAGGAATCTCTTCCTCACACAATTTGCATAAATTTAGATTTTTGCTCCTGGATGGAATTCTAAATGAGATTCACAGAGTAAGTGCTTGTCAAGCCAGAACCAACAGACGTTACAGTATGGGCTTGCAGGGATTACTGAGTGCTGAGAAGGACTTCCACTGACAGGTCCACTCCGTAAGGTGCCAGGCAGTTGGCCAGTCATCAATTGTGCCTGGGATTGCTGCAGACCTGTCTGTTTCAGATATCAGATTTCCCAGTCTAACAGACAGTCATTTTGGGACCGAATTTCCGTCACCCAATGTGGTATCTCAAAGGAACGTCAAGCACAAACAGAACCCCACCCCAGTCGGACAGACAACAGGAGCAGAGAGCTCCTTGTCAGTGATACAATGGACAGTATAACTGACCATAAAATGTGCATGTGCATTGCCACCATCCTGCTGATGTCCACATGAGGGGGCAGACTGGGCCTCAGTTTAATGTCTCATCCAAAAGACAGCACCTCTGACAGTGCGGCACTCCCTCAGTCCTGCACTGGGAGCGTCAGCCTAGATTATGCGCTCAAGCCTCTGGCATGGGACTTAAACCCAGAACTTTCTGACTCAGAGGAGGGTGTGTCACCCACTGAGCCACAGGTGTCGGTCCATAAAGAGCTATCGAGAGATTCTGACCAGTGCTTAAACCGATCCTTCAGCAGCAACACATAGACACACAGACGTACAACTGTACAGCTATACAATGAAACTCAACAATGACCTTCCATTCTCATTGTACTGTACTTCTTATTCCGTTATCCCATGTGTACTGACCAATCTGTTTTTGGGTTCAAGGTTTCAGGCCATAACCTCTGACCCCTTTTTGGGGTTTTTCTGTGTGTGTTTGTGTGCGTATTTTTTTTTATTTTGGACAGCAGTTGTAAATGTGAAAAGCAGAATCATTCACACCCCTTCGAGACGCATCTTTTGTTTCTTCACTTGTCTGGTTAGCATCTCCTTTTGCCTTGCACCATCATCTCTTTTGCCATTTAATCTCTCCTGCTTTACACCCTATCCCAGGCCTTCCCTTTCGTCCCGCCTCCACCCACTGTCCCTGGCTCAGTGTTTGCTTAAAAATTGTCACATTTCTAACTTTTTCCAGTTCTGATGAAAGGCCATTGACCTGAAACATTAATTCTGTTTCTCTCTCCAGCCTGACCTGCTGGATAGTTGCAGCTTTTTCAGTTTTTATTTCAGTTTTCCAAAACTGGCAGTATTTTGCTTTTCCTCTTGTTTTGGGGGTTGGAGTTCTTTTGCTAAGCCCAGTTAAAACTGAAACTGCAAACAATTACCATTATTTTCAACCCAATCCTCAATGTAAGCAGTTGCATGGATCTATCTATTCGCTCATGTTATTCCTGAGAATGTCACTTAAAGAAGTTTCCCGTTTAGAGCAAGCAAAGCTCTCGATGTAACCATTAACACAGCCGCTCTCAAAAATCACGTTCAACTCTTGTTTCAAATAATTCTTCATCACTAAGTCTTCATTTCTCCCATTTACATCTCCTCTCCCAAAGAGGCTCATTTGTCAACAGGCCTCTGAGATCTCACCAAAGTCGGTCAGTTTTAATGTGTGAGGTGCATTAGCAAATGGGATCCTTGGCTTTACAAACAGAGCAACTCAGTACAAAAGCAAGTAAATTTGGCGAAAACCATTTATCAACCACAATTTGAGCCACAGCTGGAATATTGGAGTGAATTTTAATCCTCAGAAACAAGTGGGTTGGAGTCAGGTCAGTTGTGAAAATAGTAAAAATATAAAAACCAAACAACAATCTGCCTCAAACCCGCCCACTTCCAGATTTACCGGGACAAGGGGTGGGCAGCCAATCCGCTCCAAGGAGGTGAGCCGGCAATTTAAATATGTAAATGAGCGGCCAGCCTCTGATTTAACACGCTTTGCAGGTTTAACAGCAGCCAGGCCAGGCCATGTTTCCCAGGCCTTGGGTTACCCAGCAGTTGAAAGGAGGCGAGGATTGCTTCAGGGGAGATCAAGAAGCTGTCGGAGAGTTAGTAGAATGGTACCAGGGGTGACGGACTTCACTTATGTGGAAAGACAAGAGAAGCTGGGATTGTTCTGTTAGAATAGAGAATAGAGTTGCTGCGATCTGGAATTCACTGCCTGGAAGGGTGGCGGAAGCAGATTCAATAATAGCTTTCAATACTTGAAGGGAAAACACTTACAGCTCCATGGGGAAAGGGCAGGGAAGTGGGACTAATCAGATATC
Organism: Heterodontus francisci; assembly: GCF_036365525.1. Lineage (NCBI taxonomy): Eukaryota > Metazoa > Chordata > Chondrichthyes > Heterodontiformes > Heterodontidae > Heterodontus > Heterodontus francisci. The sequence continues at coordinate 16,910,504 of NC_090417.1, forward strand.
TCGACCTAAGAACTGGCACAGGCGCAATGGTTCTGTGAACCGATGATTAGCTTCGGGAGGCTCTGTCATTACTGTCAGGAGGAATGGGGAAAAGGAAGAACTTTCAAACCAATGTCCGTAAAGCTGCACTTCCCAGCAGGAGTGACCTGCCACCAATCAGAAGTTGCAGACTGATCATCCTCCCCCTTCCCAGCCGAAGGGCACTGAGTCCAACTGTAACACCGCAATCACTTCCCCCCTCTCCGATCAGCAGAGTGAGCACAGATCAGGGAGGGATGTTCTGGTCTGTCTTTGCTCACCTCCACTTGACAAGCCAATACCTCAGCCAGCGGACAGCAGACCGTTCCCAGAAGTTGAGGGGGTCAGGAACAAGGTGGCCACAGATACAGGATTAAATGTAAGAGATGGAGAACAGGCTGCGGGGAGAAAAAAAAAAGAAAAGAAAAATTTGTATTTCGGCAGCACCTTTCACAACCTCCGAATGTTCCAACATTGCTTTACAGCCAATGAAGGACTTTTGAAGTGCAGTCACTGTTGTGATGTAGGAAACGCAACAGCCATTTTGTGCACAGCAAGCTCCCGCAAACAGCAATGTGACAATGACCAGAGAATCTGTTTTCGTGACGTTGGTTGAGGGATAAACAATGGCCTCAGCACACCTGAGAAGAATTCCCCTGCACTTTTTCACCTCTGCATTAAGCCAGCAAAGGGAGATTTCGTGAGATTCAGGATATTTTTATCTGTTTCTGGGTACAACCCAAATCCTATTCATTCTGTAGCAACATGAGATGATGGACAGCGACATTCACGCTTTGATGCAGATTAAGGGATGGAAATTTGCCCTTGACGTACGTTTGCATGATACACCACCATTGCTGGTGGCTTGCTGCACAACTCCTGCATGACTGTTTGCAATCCAGAGATGCTTATGTTGAAATTACCCTGTGTAATCTCAGCTTGTATTTATACAGCGCCTTCAAAACATCCCAACATCACAGGAACATTTTCACACAAAATTTGATGTTGAGCCACGTAAGGAGATATTTGGAAAAGTGACCCAAAACGTGGTCACATAGGTAGGTTTTAAGGAGCTTAAAGGAGGAGAGGAGTAGAGAGGCGGAGAGGCTTGAGGAGGGAATTCCAGAGCCGAGGGCCCAGGCAGCTGAAGGCATGGCTGCCGATGGTGGAATGATTAAAATCAGGAGACAGGCAAGAGGCCAGAACTGGTGAACTGGTTCTGATGAAAGGTCACAGTCCTGAAACATGGACTCTACTTCTCTCTCCACAGATGCTGCCTGACCTGCTGCGTAGTTCCAGCACTTTCTGTTTTTATTTCAGATTTCCAGCATCTGCGGTATTTCGCTTTTATTTTGCATTATTGCTATAGTTGGCTCCTAGCTCAGCAGTAAATGGGCAGCTAAACTCAATGGTTACCAAGACTAGTTGTTCTGAAATGGTAAGGCATCAGCTGATATCAACCTTGTAATGCATTGATATGCAAGTTGATCAACCCATGCGTGCCACACTTACCTGTTAAACTGCAGTGGGCTGAAGGAGTTTAATAAGGAATTCAGATCAAGAGGGTGACATCAACCCGATGTATGTAAAACTGTAGTTGAATTGTGCAAGGTTGGGAATGCACGACAACTGGAAATAGATCCCCTGCTGTCAATACACTGGGGATCATTGCTAGTATAGCAGCAATGGGAGAAACTGCTGAGGGAAGGAAATAAAAACTGGATAGTGTGAAAATTGGGAGTGCAGTGCATGGGATGTGTGTAACAGTGCTGTATACATATCCCCCAATTGTGACAGCCTTCCTGGGGCATTATCTACGGTCTGCCCCTCCTCCACCCAATCCGGAGTGCAGCAAAGAGATAAGGACTCGTGCATCACCCTGCGACAAACACCTTGAAGGAAACTCTGCCAATTGTGAACATTTTATCCAACTCGAAACGTTTATTTAATTGGGTTTTGGAAAATGGAAGGGTGCAATCATTCCAGCTCTGCATCTCCCCGTGGAAGAGAAAAGGAGGAATTGGCAGTTCGACAAAGGATTTGTGCCATTATCACTGTCACAGGCCTTCAAGAAGACTGATGAGGGGCAGGAAGGATTATCAGGTCAAACTCTCTTGCGGCCTTAGCAATAAAATTCTCTAAATTGGCTTGAATACTTTGATAAAACTCGGCTGCTTTCAGCAGATAACACACATTAAGAAAGAAATAAAAGCAACAGGGACTCACAAGTGCAACGTAGTTTATCCCTGCTAAGTAAAAAAAAACTATTAGGACGATAATATCCTTTTGAAATTAAACCTACATTTCTCTATCTCGCGACAGACAAAGCATGTTTGTGAGATTTCAGCAGGCCCAATCGAACAGCCTATTTATAAATACTTCAAATTCATCAGCACACAAGGAAACAAAGGGCTTCCATTTCTATTGTGCCTTTCATGTCCTCCCAAAGCACGCAGCAAGATCCCACAAGTGAGACGAACAGCCAACTCATCAACCATTAGCTTCCTCCAGTGTTCACGAGGCCACCGACCGTAACATTTTTTTGCAGAAGGTGAGGGGAACCTGGCAGAGATCTGGGGTTTTATTCTTTTTCTTGTTGGTGATGGTGCTTGAGAGAGCGACGTTGTCCCCCAGGAAGCCGGAGGAATTATCTGCCCTTCTGGTGGCTCCGTAGGATTTGCAGGCCACTGGTCTTCCAGAATCCAAATGCAAACCAGCGCCCAGTGTAAAAGCGACAAGTAATTTATCGAGCCTGAAGCTCAGACCCTGGGCTCAGCTCCGTCATTCCAACTTGCTGAATCCAGTCAGCCAGAACTGAGTCATTAATCTCATTGAATTTAATGCTTGATAGGCAAGAGAAGACTGAGAGGTGACCCCGTAGAGGTTTTTAAAATTGTGGAAGGGTTTGACAGGGTAAAAATAAAGAAAACAAGCTTCCAGTTGTGGGGACTCCAGAACTAGGGGGTCATAAATCTCAGATAGTTACTAATAAAACTAACGAATTTAGGAGAAACTTCTTTCCTCAGGTCGTGGTGAGGAGGTGAAACTCGTTACCACAGGGAGTGGTTGAGACGAATCATACAAGATGTATTTAAAGGAAAGCTAGATAAACACATGAAGAGAAGGGAATAGAAGGATATGTTGACGGAGTGAGATAAAGTAGGACGGGAAGAGGCTTGTGTGGAGCAAAAACATTGGAATGGACCAGCTGGGTTGAATGGCCTGTTTCTGGACTGTGTTGTCAGCTGTGGAGCTGTTGGTATTACTCCTTCCTCTGCGTCACAAGGTTGAGAGTTCCAGTCTCATTCCAGGACTTGAGTGCAAAAGTCAAGGTTGACACTCCAGTGCACTACTTGAGGGAGTGCTGCACTGCTGAAGGTGTCATATTTCGGATCAGACCTGAAACCAAGGCCCCATCTGCCCTCTCAGGTTGAAGTAAAAGATCCTGTGGCACAATTTTGAAGAGGAGCAGGGGAGCTATCCCTGGTGACCTGGCCCACATTTATCCCTCAAACAACATCACAAAAGCAGATTACACTTCAAAAGTACTTAATTGCTTGTAAAGTGCTTTGAGAAGTCCAGTGGTTGTGAAAGGCACTACATAAATGCAAGTCTTCCTTTTATCTTTGTAATACGCTGGCTGTTTAAAGGAAAGGTTGGGAAATCATGCGTCTCTGAATATCCGATACGCTCTGTTGCCAGCAAGGCTCCCCACTGAGAGTGTAACACGCACAGACACCAATCAGATGGGCAAGTGTACAGAGTAATACACGTTAAACCCTGATAGATTACGACAGACAGCTTGACCAGTAATGAAAGCTTTATTATCTGAGGCAATTGAAACATGTCCCTCTCTGCATGATGCGAATTGCATGCTAACACATGGTTTAAAGTGTCCAGTGATCAATGCAAAGCACACATTCCCTTACAGGGATGTGAGGAAGCCAAGTTAAGCCAGGCTCGAGTAATCCACAGTGACCTTGCTGCAGCTGGGTCTATTCTTTGTGTCTGCTCTCATCGAGCTGTCGCCCATGAATTTGATAAGCTACTTCTGAACTTGACCTTTTCCCGAGTAACTGTAGTTTCTTTTATTCATTCTTGGGATGTAAACATCGCTGAAAAGGCCAGCATTTATTGCCCATCCCGAACAAATCACTCCTCCATAATCCCTACCTTTCTCCTCATTGTTCAACCACTCAGTATCTTGTTACATCTTGCTGCTGGGGAAGAACACACACACAAACGTCAGCGGGTAGCAGTCACTTTGATCTCAACAAATATTTTTGAGATGGAGCTGACTTAGAAGGACAATGGGCGGCAGACTATCATTCTTTCTGTGTCGTCAGTGAATCTCGTTGGCTTGTTAGTGAACTTCTTCTGACTGTAATCAGCTAATTGTAATCACTGGTATCAGACCCACCGGCCGTCCATGTCTCCGCTTTAAAGACGTCTGCAAACGCGACATGAAATCCTGTGACATTGATCACAAGTCATGGGAGTCAGTTGCCAGCGATCGCCAGAGCTGGCGGGCAACCATCAAGGCGGGGCTAAAGTGTGGCGAGTTGAAGAGATTTAGCAGTTGGCAGGAAAAAAGACAGAAGCGCAAGGGGAGAGCCAACTGTGTAACAGCCCCGACAAACAATTTTTTCTGCAGCAGCTGTAGAAGAGTCTGTCACTCTAGAATTGGCCTTTATAGCCACTCCAGGCGCTGCTCCACACACCACTGACCACCTCCAGGCGCTTACCCATTGTCTCTCGAGATAAGGAGGCCAAAGAAGAAGAAGAATCAGCTAAGGAAATTGAGAGTTTACCTGCAGGGTGGGCCAACGTTTGAGTACTTGCATGTATATTGTGCCTTTCAGGGTCTCAGTGATTTATATCCAACAGAGTACATTCTGAAGTGTTGATACTGTTATAATGTAGGAAATGCGGCAGCCATCTTGCGCACAGTAAGCTCCCACAAAGAGCAATGTGATAATGACTGGATAATCTGTTTAAGTGATGTTGTTTGAGAGATCAATATTGGCCCAGGTCAGTGGGGAGAACTCCCATGATCTTTGAAAGAGTGCCATGGGATCTTTTATGTCTGTCTCAGAGGGCAGACAGGGCCTCGGTTTCACGTCTTATCCAAAAGACGGCACCTCCAACAGGGCAGAACTCCCTCAGTATTGCACTGAGAGTGTCAGCCCGGATTTTTTTGCGCTTTGGGTCATGAAGGCTCAGAAGACGCGCAGTGTCGGTTCTCCAGAGATGGGGAAATTATAGCTGGAATGGGGGCTTTGAGATATTGAAATTATTTTCACTGGAGCAGAGAAGAACAAGAGGAAATTCAGTGACTAGTTCTGAAATGCTGATAGTGTGATCAGGAAAAAACATGTCGTCCAGTATGGCAGTCAGTGATGAGGAATTGGAGCAGTGGGGGAGGGGGGGGTGGGGTCATCATTTTAAAACTGTCGTCAACACAGGAGGAGAATAGTGAAGGGAAATTTCTTTCTACACATTGGTTGCATCATGGAATGCTTTGGCGCAAGCAATAGTTTATTCATAGATCATTGCATCTTTTCACAGAAAATTCGATATGTGAGGCAGAGTTGCATACAGGGCTTTGGGGTGAGCATCGGGATTGGTTTCAAATTTCTCCAGCAAAGTAGCAGCAGGGAGATGATGGGCTGAATCACCTCCTCCTTCCCTTGTTCTACAGCTCAGGTGTGCTCGGCACAGCCATTTCCAAATTCATGTTCTGATTTAACAGGAAGATTCTAGTGACACACATCTCTACATATTTGGGATACCAAACCAAACAGGACTTCAGACATCTTTTCATATCGTCACTGTTTTCTTTAATAATTAGCAAGTATTTTGGTCAACATATTCTTTTTCTTGTTTCGTTTTTGATCCAGAGCTCGAAAGAGTAAATCTCTATATTTTTTGGTGCACCAGTGTATGTGTGTGTATGGCTAAGGTAAAAAGGGAACTTCTGCATTTCAATCTGTGTGTTTATGCTTTACTTCATGACTGGTTAAGACTTGTTTGATAATAAACTGATAATTTCGTTGTTTAGTAAAGAAGCCTGGTTGGTGTGTTTTATTCTGGGATAAAAATAGAGTCGATGATTGACCACATCGGTAAATGAGAAAATGGAAATACATGTTGTGACCTGTGGAAAAGTGGAACTAGAATAAACAGTCACTCCTTCCACCTCGGTCGTAACATATCATTGGGGGCTCTTTGTGGGATAACCCACAATTGTAAGTGGGGTTAGAATAATTGAAAAGAGGAAAGAAAACAGGTTTCTTGTGCAGTAGATTAAAGTTTACTCGATCGGAATGTCTCGATCAGTTGCTGCAACTTTTCTGGGGAAGGAGGATGTAGCCCTGAGTGATGTGAGAAACTTAACCAAGGCTAAACTGAAGGATTTGGCAGAACTGTTAGTGTTAGCGCTAAAACCAGGAGCTGAGAAAGCAGTCATATTAATAGAACACCATTTGAAATTGGAAGAAGAAGGCGGCAAACCAGAGGGTAGTGCAGTTGAATTAGCTACAATTCAGTTACAGATGAAGCAGCTTGAGCTTGAACAGGAAAGAGAATTGGCAGTGAAGAAACTTGAAAGAGAAGAAAGGGCAAAATGAAGGGAATTCGAATTTAAAAAGGTGGAACGAAGACAACAGGATGGCCTTGACTTCAAGGAAAATTCTGGTGAGGAATCATCTGACTCCAGCACAGGACCCAGTGAAGAGCTGTTTAAATTTGTACAAGCCCTCATGAAGTTTGAGCAAGGGGACATGGTGGCATTTTTCATTTCTTTTGAGAAGATAGCCAAACAGATGCTGTGGTCAAAGGAAAGCTGGACAGTGCTTATGCAAAGCAGGTTGATTGGCAGAGCTCATGAAGTTTATGCCAAGCACTCTGAGGAAGCTTCTGCAGATTATGAGATGGCAAAAATGGTTATTCTTGCTGCGTACGAATTAGTCCCTGAAGCTCACCAGCAGAAATTTCGGAACCTCCAGACATTGTCTGGGCAGAGTTGAGAATTTGAGAGGATAAAGCAAATTAATTTTAATCGTTGCATACAGGCACTTAAGGTAGAGGCCATGTATGAGAACCTTAGGGAATTAATTCTCCTGCAAGAATTTAAAAATTCACTCCCTCCATTAGCAAGAACCCAAGTAGAGAACCAGAAGGTTTCAACGGCCAGACAGACAATGGAAATTGCTTCTGATTACGAGCTTGTTTATAAGTTCAAATCCTTTGTCCATCACCCCCACAAACCCGAGAAGGATAGAAGGTGGGAGGGTGAAAGGAAGGTGAGTAGCTGGGGACAAGAAGGGGCAGCTGGGAATTCCCCGGGGTCTCCTCCTCAGGCCAGAAAGGAAGATGTTGAGGGTGGAAGTGAGGTCCGCAAGTCTACGTGTTACCATCGTCACAAGGTGGGACACCTTCGTGCAGAATGCTGGAAGTTGCGGGGTAAACCCATGGGACTTATTGGGGGACACAAAGCCAATGTTGAGAAAGGGGCTCTGACCGAGAGTACAGCAGATCAGACTATAGCTCTGACTGCAACTGTAAGGCTAAATACAAAAACCACAGTAAGTGCAAGGGTTGTGAATAATATACCTGAGAGTTATAGGAAATTCTTGTCAAAAGGAAAACGAACTCCTGATCCCTCAAGTGAGGCAGGTAAACCTCTTGGTATACTCAGGAACATAGGAGCCACGCTAACTCTTTTGCTGGGGAATAGCTTAACAATTCCACCAGACATTGCACTGAATGCCAAGGTTTCAGTGAATGGTATTGGTGGGGAGTATATACCTGTACCTTCGTATCGGGTGCACCTAGAGTGTGACCTAATGTCTGGAGTTGTCCATAGTTTGCCAGTAGACGGAGTTGACCGACTCTTGGGGAATGATTTAGCCGGAGCGAAGCTAGTCGCTGCTCCTGTCGTCATGGAAAAACCAAGTGAAGTTAAAGAGACTGAACAGTTGCAGGAAAAGGTTCCAGGAATGTTTCCTTCATGTGTAGTAACCCGAGCAGTGGCTAAACGAGTTCCATCAGAGGTAAAATTGGCTCCACAAACAGATATCCCAATATCTGAAACTTTCTTTGGAGATTTGGATGATCAGAAAGAAATGTTGAACAAGTCTTCTCTGATCAAGGCTCAGCAAGCCGATCCAGAGTTAAACAAAGTGGCACAAACGGCTCTAACAGAAGCTGAGGCAAAAGGCGTTCCAGGAGGCAAAAGGCGTTCCAGAAGGCAAAAGAGCTTAGAAGCACAGTGGCGCAGTGGTTAGCACCGCAGCCTCACAGCTCTAGCGACCCGGGTTCGATTCTGGGTACTGCCTGTGCGGAGTTTGCAAGTTCTCCCTGTGACTGCGTGGGTTTTCGCCGGGTGCTCCGGTTTCCTCCCACAGCCAAAGACTTGCAGGTGAAAGGTAAATTGGTCATTGTAAATTGCCCCTCGTGTAGGTAGGTGGTAGGGAATATGGGATTACTGCAGGGTTGTTGGTCGGCACAGACTCGGTGGACCGAAGGGCCTGTTTCAGTGCTGTATAAATAAATAAAATCTAGCCTGGAATTCCCAACGGCGGTACTGAGGGAACCCTGTACTGTCGGAGGGTCAGCATTGAGGGAGTGCTGCAGTGTCAGAGGGTCAGTATTGAGGGAGTGCTGCACTGTTGGAGGGTCAGTACTGAGGGAGCGCTGCAGTGTCAGAGGGTCAGTATTGAGGGAGTGCTGTACTGTTGGAGGGTCGGTATTGAGGGAGTGCTGTACTGTCGGAAGGTCAGTACTGAGGGAGCGCTGCACTGTCGGAAGGTCAGTACTGAGGGAGCGCTGCACTGTGGGAGGGTCAGTACTGAGGGAGTGCTGCACTGTCGGAGGGTCAGTACTGAGGGAGCGCTGCACTGTCGGAGGGTCAGTACTGAGGGAGCGCTGCACTGTCGGAGGGTCAGTACTGAGGGAGCCCTGCACTGTCGGAGGGTCAGTACTGAGGGAGCGCTGCACTGTCGGAGGGTCAGTACTGAGGGAGCGCTGCACTGTCGGAGGGTCAGTACTGAGGGAGCGCTGCACTGTCGGAGGGTCAGTACTGAGGGAGCGCTGCACTGTGGGAGGGTCAGTACTGAGGGAGCGCTGCACTGTGGGAGGGTCAGTACTGAGGGAGCGCTGCACTGTCGGAGGGTCAGTACTGAGGGAGCGCTGCACTGTCGGAGGGTCAGTACTGAGGGAGCGCTGCACTGTCGGAGGGTCAGTACTGAGGGAGTGCTGCACTGTCAGAGGGTCAGTACTGAGGGAGTGCTACACTGTCAGAAGCTAGTGACTCCCTTTTGTTCACCAGTTGCTGATCTTACACGACTTCAGTTTCTGCTTACACTGTTTTTAACCAAATCAACTATCTTGCGACTAACAATACTTCAGCAACTTCAGCATAATTCACTTGTCGCTTCCAGTCTAACACTTCTCCCATAATTCCATTACTTAGCATATCAAAGCACAGAGCATGTTCAGTTCAAAATCCTCACACTTTGGAATGTCCTGAGGGTGCGAAAGGCATGAGATAAATGTAAGTCTTTCTTTTTCTTTTCCATGCAAATAGTTTCAGTCATGTGAAGAGCAATTCTTCATTCTCCAATTCTCCAGATGTTTGAACTGAAGTGCGCTGTTTCATGCAGCACACACTCTATACAAAAACATCACACGGTCAATGTACCATACATTGAGCAATGAAACAATTTCACACAAGCTAGGTGTTCTGACCTGGTGTAATTCCAGACCTACAGTTCTTCACCGGCAGTCATGCAATACTTACGTCAAAAAAATAATTTTTACGCCTAAAATTTCTTGGAAGAAATTTCAGTCTGCTTGAAGCCGACGAGAATGTCTGTCTGACTGTTATCTGGGGACCTGTCTTATTAAGTCGACATTTATCTAAATCTTAATTAAATGCTTAATATACCTATGCAACCTTTTTTGAGCGCTCACTCGTTTAATTATCATACTGTCTGCCTCTCTCTCTTCAGACGCTGTGCAGCTCTCCTGCGTTTGATAATTGATAATAAATTGGCACCACATTCAGGACAACTGAACTGATAACGGTAGTAAGTAGCAAGAACCTCAATTAGCATGTTAAGAAGGCCTGTCACAATTCATCTGGAGAGATAGTCACTCTTTTCAGCAGACCTGTGAGAGCATATGATAATAATGGATAAAAATTACAGCAATGAGGAGGCTGGGACACAGAGATTCCATTCTCAGAAGCAGTTAGGGCAAGAACAAGACAGTAGTGAGATAGGTTGAGCAGAGACGATGAGACTGACGAGATACAGCTTGAATTTATGTGGTGCCTTTAATATGTTTCATCGTGCAGAGAGATCGACCATTGACATGCTGTTCTCCCTTCATCAGATACAGGAGAAATGCCGCGAACAACAGATGCCCCTCTACATTGCTTTCATTGATCTCACCAAAGCCTTTGACCTTGTCAGCAGACGTGGTCTCTTCAGACTACTAGAAAAGATTGGATGTCCACCAAAGCTACTAAGTATCATCACCTCATTCCATGACAATATGAAAGGCACAATTCAACATGGTGGCCCCTCATCAGACCCCTTTCCTATCCTGAGTGGCATGAAACAGGGTTGTGTTCTCGCACCCACACTTTTTGGGATTTTCTTCTCCCTGCTGCTTTCACATGCGTTCAAGTCTTCTGAAGAAGGAATCTTCCTCCACATAAGATCAGGGGGCAGGTTGTTCAACCTTGCCCGTCTAAGAGCGAAGTCCAAAGTACGGAAAGTCCTCATCAGGGAACTCCTCTTTGCTGACGATGCTGCTTTAACATCTCACACTGAAGAGTGCCTGCAGAGTCTCATCGACAGGTTTGCGGCTGCCTGCAATGAATTTGGCCTAACCGTGAGCCTCAAGAAAACGAACATCATGGGGCAGGACGTCAGAAATGCTCCATCCATCAATATTGGCGACCACGCTCTGGAAGTGGTTCAAGAGTTCACCTACCTAGGCTCAACTATCACCAGTAACCTGTCTCTAGATGCAGAAATCAACAAGCGCATGGGAAAGGCTTCCACTGCTATGTCCAGACTGGCCAAGAGAGTGTGGGAAAATGGCGCACTGACACGGAACACAAAAGTCCGAGTGTATCAAGCCTGTGTCCTCAGTACCTTGCTCTATGGCAGCGAGGCCTGGACAACGGATGTCAGCCAAGGGCGACGTCTCAATTCATTCCATCTTCGCTGCCTCCGGAGAATACTTGTCATCAGGTGGCAGGACCGTATCTCCAACACAGAAGTCCTCGAGGCGGCCAACATCCCCAGCTTGTACACACTACTGAGTCAGCGGCGCTTGAGATGGCTTGGCCATGTGAGCCGCATGGAAGATGGCAGGATTTCCAAAGACACATTGTACAGCGAGCTCGCCACTGGTATCAGACCCGCCGGCCGTCCATGTCTCCGCTATAAAGACGTCTGCAAACGTGACATGAAGTCCTGTGACATTGATGACAAGTCGTGGGAGTCAGTTGCCAGCGTTTGCCAGAGCTGGCGGGCAGCCATAAAGGCAAGGCTAAAGTGTGGCGAGCCGAAGAGACTTAGCAGTTGGCAGGAAAAAAGACAGAGGCGCAAGGGGAGAGCCAACTGTGTAACAGCCCCGACAAACAAATTTTTCTGCAGCACCTGTGGAAGAATCTGTCACTCTAGAATTGGCCTTTAAAGCCACTCCAGGCGCTGCTCCACACACCACTGACCACCTCCAGGCGCTTACCCAATGTCTCTCGAGATGAGGAGGCCAAAGAAAAACAGATGAAACCAAAAATGGAGAGGTTAGGAGGAGTAACTGAAGACTTTGAAAGGAGGAAAGTGATTCAAGAGGTGGGAGGTTCAGGAGGGCAATTGCAGAGAGGAGGACTGAGGCAGCAAAAAGCACAGTTGCCAATGATGGGATTGGTGGGATCAGGGATGGACTGGATTGCACAGATGATCAGAGAACTGATCAGTTCTGATGAAAGGTCACTGACCTGAAACGTTAACTCTGCTTCTCTCTCCACAGATGCTGCCAGACCCGCTGAGTGTTTCCAGCACTTTCTGTTTTTATTTCAGATTTCCAGCATCTGCAGTATTTTGCTTTTATCTTAATTTGAATGCGTTGTGGGATGGAGAGCGAGTGTTGACGAAAAGGGGAGGGGGAGCAGGAGTTGGTGAGAGGCAGGGCTTTGCCAAGGTGGAGTTCAGGCAGGGTGAAAGGAGGCGTGCAGATCACAGAGAGAGTTGGAGTAGCCAAATCTGGAAGCGATGAAGAATGTGCAAGAGGAGCAACCAGACAGTCTGAGTGCATCATCCTGGGCTCGGTCTTCCAAACATTGTCTTTAGTCTGCCCTGGGATCTAATGGTCCTGCAGTCTGCAGGTGTCCAGGGGCAGGTCCTTGCACCAAATACCTTCAGGCCACTCTATGTCGGACAGCCCAATGAACAGAACAAGAGGTAAATGAAGTGGGAGGCTGGCAGTGCTCCCTCATCCCGCCTTATAATAACAACCCTGGCTCTGTAACTACTCCTTATCCCCTTGCCCCGGACCCAGGTCCAATACGACCGACTGTGAAAAGCCCCAGGAAATCCCAGGGGCAGTTAATAAGGGTACAGACCAGATGTGCCATTTCTACTACTCCCTTGCGCTTGGGAAATTCTGACTCCTCAATCTGGTGAACCGTGGGGAATTGGAATAATTATTTCTGACGACTCAATCTGTATTAAAAAGTAGAGTTGTTGTCTGAAGGCCCCTGCAGGCGCGCAGTTCGGGAAATATTCGGGTTGCAAACTCCACCAAACACTTTCAGATTTTATTATAATTGAGCATACCTAAAAAGTGCTCACTGGTTCAGTGGTTCACACTGATCTCGGAGTTAAAGACCAATTTACACATCAGGAAAACAGCTTTGATCACCCTGTGGTTCTTTATTTCCCTATAAAACGTCCTCAAACTATTGACTTAGGAATCCAGACTTTTAGCTTGCATTTATACCTTCCATATGAACATCCTAATTACTCACTTTCCTTCATCTAACCACTCGTGCATTCTTTGCTGTTCAAGACCTTTTCAGCCCATTAGATTCTCAGGTCAGTATGTGTGGCTGGTCCTGCCTGATGCTTAACTGGCTTTGAAATGGGACATGGGCACTCGTGTTTTAAATATCGAAGGAAAAAAAAAACAACTGGCCGTCATTTAGGCACATTTCTTTTGATAAAAAATAATCATCATTTGATGCGTGTGCAACTTGGGCTTTGTAAAGATCTTTTAGATAATGGGCAGAAAGCAGCCATCGATCGATGAGCTGTGAATGCACTACGAGTTTCTTTGCCAGGACTGTTGGCTCCGATTCCTTCCTCCAGAAGTTGATGCTCAATAAAGGGAGAGCTTGTGGTTATATCGCACCTTGACATGTCCTCTCTGGACATCTCTTCATAACCAATGGATTAGTTGTAATACAGGCAAGCATGGCAGCCAATTTGCACACCAACAATTTGCATCACAACTCCCTGCTTATTTTGTTTTTCAAAACGTCTCCAGATCTTTTACATCTACCTGAGAAAGGAGACAGGTCCTCAGTTTAATGCGATAAATCCGAAATAGCTTGATTACATATCTCAGCTGTCAATGTCCTAACTCTCATCGAGACCTGGTCATGCCCCTGTGCTCGCTCACCTGCACTGGCTTCAGACGCAACAATGACTCGATTTTAAAATTCTCTTTTTCAGGTCCCTCCATGGCCTCACCCCTCCCTAGCTCTGTAATCTCCTCCAGCCCCACAACCCTCCGAGATATCTACGCTCCTCCAATTCTGGCATCTTGAGCAGCCCTGATTTTAATCGCTCCACCACTGGTGACCATGCCTTCTTCTGCCTGGACCCTAAGCTCTGGAATTCACTTTTTAATCCTCTCTGCCTCTCTCTCTCTCTCTCTCTCTCCTCCTTTAAGACACTCCTTGAAACCTACCTCTTTGACCAAGCTTTTGGTCACACATTTTGTTTGTTAAGACTCCTGTGAAGTGTTTGAGACATTTTACAATGTTAAAGGCACGATATAAATGCAAGCTGTTGCTCTCCTTCCCGCCCGCAGACATGAGCTCCATATAATTGGGAATTTGAATCGAAATGTTCAGGAAGTGTGGTCAGGAGACTCTACAATCAGCAAATCAGATCAAAAGTAGGGTTAGGAAGTGCTCGGATGTGTCCAAGTCTTGAAGCTCGGTCCGACTGCACTCGAGATTGAGAATTCACCCCCTGCCAAACTCCTGACAGTGGATGAAACTTCCTATTTGGTTCTTGAGTTCATTCATATCTTCTCCAGAATGGCGTTGCATCTTCAACGCTGCCAGGAATTGGAAACCGTCTTCGCAGCGAAGAAAAAGTAGGAAAGCGCCCTGATGGGCCTTTACGTTGTAACATGGCTGAGATGGCAAAATGAGGAGTTACAGTCTACGCCCTGACCTCCCTGTCACCGGGTGATACCAGTTAACTCATCATTAAGACGGGTAAAAGGACACAACAAACGGCAAGCCTCAGCGAAACAGGTCTCAAGGTTCAAGCAGCAATGGGCCTCAGTTTTTATAAATAGTTTTGGTCGGATGGATGCCTTTTGCAGATTAATGACTTGGAAGGGAGAAACTGTGAAGCTTGCTTTAATTGAATTATGTGGGTGATTCTTTTCTGCTGCTCTGCATCTGTTGACCTAAATATTATGAGCCCATTTTGCATATTTCACCAATTTATCAAGCACTGGCATTTCATTCACACTCCTACACCCAAACCTTTATTCCTGTAGCAAGGCACTTCATTTCTCTGGGCTGTCATTAGTGCTGTGAACTGTCAGGGCTCGGAAGAGCCAAACCTGACTCCTGAATTGCACAAATCATTTCAGAAATCTGTACTTTAAAAATGGAAAGATAAAAATCAAGGAAGAATGTGTTTGGATGTTGAGTTTTCACCTCAAACAGCCATGTTCCTGTCCAGCCCAGATTGGTCTTTCTCCGGTGGCGGACTGATCTTGGGAAACCAATCCAGGCCCTTGCTGGAAGCAGAACCCTGTCCAACATTAAGCACAAAGTTGACCATCACTGAGGAGGGATGAAGGTTATGTCAAAAGGTAAGAATAAGCACGGAGTACAATGCATTTTCTATTCATCACTCAAACTTGCATTCTATAACATCGCCAGTCTCCTCCCCTGCCTCAACCTTGTTGCTGAAACCCTCATCCATGGCATTGTTCTGTCGAGTCTTAACCATTCCAGTATTTTCCTGGCCAGCCTCCCAGCATCTATCCCCCATATATTTGAGCTCATCCAATACTCTGCTGCCCGCGTCCTAATTTGCACCGTCCCATTCACCCATCATCCCTGTGCTCGCTGACCTACACGGGCTACCTGTCCATCAATGCTCCAAATTTAAAATTCTCACCTTCATGTTCAGATCCCTCAATGGTCTCTGCCCCTCTCTATCTCTATAACCTCCTCTAGCCCTACAATAATTCAATAACTCTGCACTCCTCCAATTCAGTATCCCCCACTCCCTTTGCTCCACCCAGTGGCAACCGTGCCTCAAGCTGCCTCGGAGCTAAACTCGGAAATTCCCCCCCTGAACCTAACTCTCTTTACTCCTTTAAAGTGCTCCTTAAAAGCTTCCTTTTGGGCCAAGCTTTTAGTCATCAATCCTTGTGTCTCCTTCTTTGGATCAATGTCAATTTTTGTCTGATAACTTGCTCCTGCAAAGCTCCTTGGGGTGTTCTTCTGCATGAAAGGCACGATATAAAGGCAAGTTGTCACTGTTGGTACCGTTTAGAGATCAGAAGAACAGTGATTTCCCGCAGGATAGTGGACACCCAGAACCGTGTCCTCGAGAAGGGAGTATATTGGGGGTTAGCTGTGTCTTTAAAAAGGAGCTGGATCGATATCGTTCTGAGAAGAGGGGTTGAGAGCGAGACAGATATTTACACCACTGCTTCATTATTTTCCGAAGAGGAAAGGTAGAACACCAACTGACACTCAGAAATTTGCAAAGGGAGGAAACTAGAATTACATATAATGTACAGCACAGAAATAGGCCATTCGGCCCAACTGGTCTGTTTTGTTTCTGCTCCACACGAGCCCTGCATCCCCCAATTCAGCTCATCCTATCAGCACATCCTTCTGAACTGTTTGGTTTTGGCAGTGATGTCGTATCCAAGCCCACCTGCGGGATGACAGCGCAGCAGTCCATGTTGCTAGCAATTCCTTATATTTGTTTGTGGCAATGCTCCAGAGACAAGGAAGGAAACCAACTTCAATAGTTGTTTTTTTCTGCTCCTATTTCCCTCCAGCCACCCCATTCCCCCAGTCCACCGAGGCAGTGCTCATATCTTACTCCTACTTCAACAAATGTCACTTCCATAATTTTAAATTTAGAGTCAACTTCCCGTCATTCTGGACCTCAGATCATTTTCTGCATAGCTTGGAGTTTCCAACTGCCAGGCTCAAAGAATAAGACTGTGTGATGAAGAGGCTTATGTGTCACTTGAGCCAGCCATGTCTCAGTGATTAGCACTTGTTCCTTCTAAGTTAGAAGGTTGTGGGGTCAAGTCTCACTCCTGAGATTTGAATGTAAAATCTGGACCAACACTCCCAGTGCAGTACTGAGGAAGTGCTGCACTGTCAGAGGTGCTGTTTCTAGATTGAGATATTAACCCAAGGCCCTTATTGCCCTCTCAGATCCCATGGCACTATGTGAAGAAAAGCTGGGGAATTATCCCCAGTTTCCTGTTATTCCTCAACCAACATCACTAAAACAGATTATCTGGTCTTACATTTCAGTTTGTGGGAGCGTGCTGAGCAGAAATTGGCTGCTGTGTTCCCTACATGACAACAGTGATTACGCTTCATTGACTGTAAAGTGCTTTGGGCTGTCCTCAGGTTAGGAAAGGTATGATAAAAATGCAAGTCTTTCTTTATCCTGTTGCTGCTGCCTGGTTATCTCTGTTGTCTGCGTTCGGATGCCAGCTCTTCCTCTTTGTTTAATCTCCTTTCCATGATTGCTGACTGTCGGAAGGAACTGTGCAGTCCTGAAATAAGCACGGCCCCTCTGCTACCTCCAAAAGGGGATTTGTTCAATTTGTTTTTTACTGGTACAGCTCTCTCCCAAACCGTATCTGTCCCTTTCCCCAAAAATATTAGACACAGAATGAATCCTTATGTGTCGAACCAATTGATTGAACTTCATTGATTCCTGATTTAATCATTAACAGTGAAACCATTATAGTTCTGATACAAAAACAAGAAATGCTGGATTCACTCAGCAGGTCTGGCAGCATCTGTGGAAAGAGAAGCAGAGTTAACGTTTCGGGTCAGTGACCCTTCTTCGGAACTGACAAATATTAGAAAAGTTACAGATTATAAACAAGTGAGGTGGGGGTTGGGCAAGAGATAACAAAGGAGAAGGTGCAGATTGGACCAGGCCACATAGCTGACCAAAAGGTCACGGAGCAAAGGCAAACAATATGTTAATGGTGTTTTGAAAGACAAAGCATTAGTACAGATTAGGTGTGAATATACTGAATATTGAACATCAGCAAGTGCAAACCAGAAGAAAAACAACCTGAAAAAAACAGTGGGTAAGCAAACTGAACAAACTAAGATGAAATGAAATAAATGCAAAAAAAGATTGTAAAAAATGTAAAAAGGAATGCAAAAAAAAAGGAAGAAAAAATAACTAAAAATGACTAAAAATGAAAGTAAAATGGGGGGCTGTCATGCTCTGAAATTATTGAACTCAATGTTCAGTCCGGCAGGCTGTAGTGTGCCTAATCGGTAGATGAGATGCTGTTCCTCGAGCTTGCGTTGATGTTCACTGGAACACTGCAGCAATCCCAGGACAGAGATGTGAGCATGAGAGCAGGGGGGAGTGTTGAAATGGCAAGCAACCGGAAGCTCAGGGTCCTGCTTGCGGACTGAGCGGAGATGTTCCGCAAAGCGGTCACCCAGTCTGCGCTTGGTCTCCCCAATGTAGAGGAGACCACACTGTGAGCGGCGAATACAGTATACTACATTGAAAGAAGTACAAGTAAATCGCTGCTTCACCTGAAAGGAGTGTTTGGGGCCTGGGATAGTGAGGAGAGAGGAGGTAAATGGGCAGGTATTACACCTCCTGCGATTGCAAGGGAAGGTGCCCTGGGACGGGGACGAGGTGGTGGGGGTAATGGAGGAGTGGACCAGGGTGTCGCGGAGGGAACGATCCCTTCGGAATGCTGACAGGGGAAGGGAGGGGAAGATGCGACTGGTAGTGGCATCACGCTGGAGGTGGCGAAAATGGCGGAGGATGATCCTTTGGATATGGAGGCTGGTGGGATGAAAAGTGAGGACAAGGGGAACCCTGTCACGGTTCTGGGAGGGAGGGGAAGGGGTGAGGGTAGAGGTGCGGGGAATGGGTCGGACACGGTTGAGGGCCCTGTCAACCACAGTGGGGGGAAATCCTCGGTTGAGGAAAAAGGAGGTCATATCAGAAGCACCGTCATGGAAGGTAGCATCATCAGAGCAGATGCGTCGGAGACGGAGAAACTGGGAGAATGGAATGGAGTCCTTACAGGAGGTAGGGTGTGAAGAAGTGTAGTCGAGGTAGCTGTGGTAGTCAGTGGGCTTATAATGGATATTGGTAGACAACCTATCCCCAGAGATGGAGACAGAGAAGTCGAGGAAGGGAAGGGAAGTGTCAGAGATGGACCATGTAAAGGTGAGAGAAGGGTGGAAATTGGAAGCAAATATACTGGTGTGAACAGTCACATCATCCTAAATGTTATAAGGTCGCATTAATTTCTTCTCGATGTTTCTCAGCCTTCCCTGTTACACTTGCATGCTTCTAAATCACTGGTCTCATAAACCCTGGGATCAGACATGCTGTGTGCAATTTCCCCTGCAGTGCCATCGAGAATGGAGACTGTTACCCATTGCCAGCTATCTTCTGAGTGAAGTCCATTCCCCCTTTGGTGATATTAGACAGGCAAAGCTTATTTCGGGACTGCACAGTTCCTTCTGACGGTCATGCAAAGAAGCACAGAGAGTAAGAACTGCACTTCGACAACGTCTTTCACGACCTCAGGACGACCCAAAGTGCTTTGCAGTCAATGAATTTTTTTCTTTGAAGTGCAGTCACTGTTGTAATGTAGGAAAGGCAGCAGCCAATTTGCACACAGTAAGATCCCAAAAACAGAAATGTGATAAATGAACAGATTTCAGTGATGTTGGTTGTGGGAGAAATATTGACCGTGAACTCCAGGGCTCTTCTTCGAATCGTGCCAAGGGATCTTTTAGGTCCATCCAAGAGGGCAGATATTTAACGCCGTAGGATGATGCTCCAAGTTCGGCACACGGTTTGCCTTCAATACACTAAAGTGTACTTGCTGCCTGCTGTA
Source organism: Heterodontus francisci (assembly GCF_036365525.1). NCBI lineage: Eukaryota > Metazoa > Chordata > Chondrichthyes > Heterodontiformes > Heterodontidae > Heterodontus > Heterodontus francisci. The sequence continues at coordinate 16,929,953 of NC_090417.1, forward strand.
GAGTAATTAAAGCAGAGTAAGATTTATCAACGACGTTTCAACTTCAGCTTTTTCAAGGCTGCCGGGGCCATCTGCAGTGGCCCACTTACTCGTGACTCCATCGCTGACCAGGGTTCACACAGCTGAAATGGTGACAGATTCCACTGAGAAATGCTCAGCTGCTAACACAAAGTGTTTCAAACACAGTCCGAAAGATAGTTATGATTCTGTTGGTGATGCTGGATCTTCGTCTTTGGGGAAAACTGGAGATGTTGACAGTTGAGCAACACCTAGCTGAGGAAGTAAATCTCCAACATTTTATTTCATCCTGCATGAATCCTAATGCAGGCTTCTTATCTTCAAACACATATTACCATAGATTAGTTTTAACATGCTATTACAATCAATCTAAGTGAAGTTATAGACAATTACAATGTTGACTAATAACGGACTCCTTTGTAAAAATGGAACTAATCCCAGCAGCTCCTCTTGCCCTACGCTCTCTGAGTTGATGGCCGTCTCAGTGATGGACACCCCAGTGTCGGAAGGACTGCAAAGCAATGTAAAAGGTGCGGCATAGATTGACCTGGAATGTTCTAAGGATGAGGGAGCTACAGTTCTGAAGAGACAATTAGGGAGATAGGAACAATAGTAGGCCATTCAGCCCCTCGAGCCTGTCCCACCATTCAATATTTCGACTTTGCCCCCTAGTTTTAGAATCTCCAACCAGTGAAAATAGTTTACCATTATCTATTGTTAAACTAATGCTCTTCACTGCAGCTGAGAAAGGTTAAGCACTGACTCCGTCCGTGCTGCAAACTTTCAGAGATATTATATAACTTACCAAAAGTGTGAAAACATGAGACTCTGGCCCATGATGGGCAAAATGATACACAAAGACACAAATACAGGATATACACGAAAATGAAAGGGGACAGAGAAAACTTATTTTTGCACAGAGACAGTTCAGAATGTGGGAAAGAGAAATAGTGGAGCAGGCAGGAGAGTGGGGTTAGACTGGGTGGGATATGAAAGGATATGGGGAGTGAGGGGGAGAGTGGGATGAGACTGGGTGGGATATCAAAGAAATGGGAGAGTGTGCAGGAGAGTGGGATTAGACTGGGTGGGACATTAAAGAGTATGGGGGAGTGAGTGGGAAAGTGGGATTAAACTGGGTCAGATATGAAAGAGATGGGGGAGTGAGCAGGTCAGTGGGATTAGACTGGGTGGGATATTAAAGGGTACAGGAGTGAGGGGGAGAGTGGGGTTAGACTGTGGTGGAATATTAGAGAGGATGGGGAGTGAGGAGGAGAGTGAGATTAGACTAGGTGGGATATTAAAGGGTACGGGGAGTGAGGAGAGGAGTGGGATTAGACTGGGTGGGATATTAAAGGATATGGGGAATGATCAAGGGAGTGGGATTAGACTGGGTGGGATATTAACGGGTATGGGGAGTGAGGGGGGGAATGGGATTAGACTGGGTGGGATATTAACCGGTATGGGGAGTGATCATGGGAGTGGGATTAGACTGGGTGGGATATGAAAGGATATGGGGAATGATCAAGGGAGTGGGATTAGACTGGGTGGGATATTAACGGGTATGGGGAGTGAGGGGGGGAATGGGATTAGACTGGGTGGGATATTAAAGCTGTGATTTACTCAAGTGACAAAGGGTGGGAGTAACAGAATTCTAAATGATTCATTGCTGGGATTTATTAAAGAATAATAGAACCCATTGTTTGTAGCATTTATAAAAGCTTATTTGGCCAGAGATTTCCATTAAGTGCTGAATGGCAAAGTGCCAATGACCAATATTGAGAGTACATACTCATTTCTATAGTTTAATCTGTAAATTAACCTGAGGGTATGAGAGATAGCTGGAGAGTTGGTAATGGAAATGAAAGCTAGATTGGAATCTGGGACCTCACAAGAACAGGAGAGCAAAGGGTAACAGAAAGGGAGGTGGTCCAGGCAGGAGCAACCTCTGCTCAGAAACAATACAGGGCTTTCATAGTAATTGTGCAAGTCAGTGCTGAGAGGTGAAAGAAACAGAAGGTCTGGAACAGTTGGAGGCAGAGGGAAGAAAATAAGAAATAAAAAGATTTCATGATCTCAAAATGTTCCAAAGAGATTTACAAACAATGAAGCACTTTTCAAAGTGCCATCACTGCTGTAATGTCGGAAAAAGGGGCAGCCAATTAGCACATAGCAAGCTCCCACAAATGATGTGACAATGACCAGCTGAGAAAATTGAGACTGTCAAGGGATGTCTGAGACAACTGAGCAGCATGGGGTGAAATGAAGTGATGGAGAGCAGGAGAGGGCATCTCCGAGCTCAAACGAAATGCTGGAACTGCATGGCAGCTGGAAAGACACTTGAACGAGAAAAGATGGGTTGACGCTACAGGAGAAAGTCCTTTGTCTTTCACATTTCTGACCACGGTCCCTGTTCAGGTGACAAGCCCTAGGATGTGCCTTGGTAGGTCTTGGGATGTCCATATCCACAGGTCCCAGGTGTGTGCAATCCATCCTGCCTCTAGGTGAAACTGCAAGCTATTTTGGTTTTTTTTTCTGCTTTGTTCTGGATGGTGTCGAGCTTCTTGAGTGTTGTTGGAGCTGCACCCATCCAGGCAAGTGGAGAGTATTCCATCACACTCCTGACTTGTGGCCTTTTAGATGGCGGACAGGCTTTGGGGAGTCAGGAGGTGAGTTACTCGCCGCAGAATTCTCACAGCCTCTCACCTGAGATTCAATTGCCAGGCTTCACTGCAGGAGGAAACGGATGGAGCTGGTTTGTTTCAGAAAGCACAATACAGGGGTTGTACTCTGTACATTCACATCCACCAAGGGACCAGAATGCAGGCACGACCAGCTCATTTAATTTGGGAGCTTTGCTATTCTGCTGTTGACTGTGTTACTGCTGCTATATCGATAAACTCACCCAGATACTTCATGTATTATTCACTGCAAGAGCAGGGCCAACATACACAGCACGCAGTAACTGAGGATGATCCAGCTCATGTCCCGGACAGCAACAATTTATTTTTCACCTTTAACAGAATAAAACATCCCGAGCCACTTCACAGGAGTGTTCCAGAGCAAAATTCGTCAGTGAGCCACAGGAGGAGATATTAGAGCAAATTAAACGAAAGGAGGAGGAGAATGTCTTACAGTTAACTGTGCGATCATCATGGTACAGGCAGAACCAAGAGAATTTGAAGTTTGATGCCAGAAGATGCTTCCCAACTAGGATCTTAATTTCTAATAATGGGGCATCTGTGTTTTTTTAAAAAAATTCGTTCTTGGGATCTGGCTGCGTTTATTGGCCAATCCCTGGCTGCCTGAGAAGCTGATGGGTGCGCCTTCTCTGTGAATTGTTGCAGTCCTTGCAGTAACGGTGCTCCTCCGATCATGTTAAATAGGGATTTCCAGGTTATTTACCCAGCAATAATGGAGAAACTGCATATATATCCCAGCAAGGATGGTTTGTGACTTTGGCGGGGTGCGGGGTGGGGGTGGGGGGGGGAGAACTTAGAGACATTCCTACAATGTTGTTGCTCTTGTCCTTCTTGGTGGTTCGGGGTCACAGAATGGGAGGTGCTGTTAAAACGAGGTATGCTGCTGCACTGCATCCTGAAGCCACAAGGTGTCGCTAGCTGAGGGGGTAGATATTGAGCCCATGACAGTGATGCTCTTCATCCTGGATGGGGTTGAGTTTCTTGAGTGCTGTTGCAGTTGCACCTGTCCAAGTGAATGATGAGCAGCCCGTTGCACTCCTGACTTGAGCCTTACAGGTGTTGGAGAGAGTCTGAAGGACCAGTCGGTGAGCTCTGTGGTGATAGCCACTGTGTTGATATGGCTGGTCCAATTAACCTTTGGGTCCTTCGTGACTTCCAGGATATTGATGGTGGGGAGCTCAGCGATAGTAATGCCTTTCAAAGTTAGGCTGTGTTGGTCCTTTGCTTGTTGGAGATGGCCGTTGCCTTCTCAGCAATCTGGTGTGAATAGTACCTGCAACTCGTCAATTCATACCTGGATTCTGTCAATGGCCTGCTCCAGATAATCCAGAGTGTTCACACAAGGACCGACATGTCCACTGCACTTGTTTTTGCCAAGCTCTGCTGTCTCTGCAGAATGATTTCAAGATCCTTGTCCTGGTCATATAGCTACACAGTCTCACCTCTATTTATCTAACCAATATTGTGCAGGTACATTCCCAGCCTGTACCCTGTGGATCAGTCATTCTGCTTTGCAATCTTCAGAAAGCACCTCTCTATTGCTTCTTCAAAACGATTCTTGAAGGACCTATTTCCATTGATAGAGAGGTCTATAACTGGGGGCACAGATTTAAATTAACTGGTGGAAGGCTTGGAGGGGAGCTGAGGAGGAATTCCTTCACCCAGATGGCAGTGGGGGCCTGGAACTCACTGCCTGAAAGGGTGATAGAAGCAGAAATCCTCACTGCATTTAAGAAAAACACTTGGACGTGCACTTGAGGTGCCGTAACGTAGAGGGCTATGGACCACAGAACCTTAGAAAAACTACGGCACAGAAGGAAGCCATTCAACCCGTCGTGTCCGTGCTGGCCGAAAAGAAAAAAACTAGCTTCCCAATCTAATCCCACCTTCCAGCACCTGGTCCGTAGCCTTGCAGGTTAGAGAACTTCAGGTGCATGTCCAGGTACCTTTTCAAACAATTGAGGGTTTCTGCCTCCACCACCGTTCCTGGCAGTGAATTCCAGACACCCACCACCCTCTGGGTGAAAATGCTTTTCCTCATGTCCCCTCTAATCCTTCTACCAGTCACCTTAAATCTGTGCCCCCTGGTAATTGACCTTTCCCTTGCTCAATATTCAATCTGCGTCCCCGAGTCTTTGTACCATTCATTAATTACTTGGGCATTAAATGTGGGAAAACACTCCAGGGTGCGAGTCCTGAGGGAGTGCTGCACTGCCAGATGTGCTGCCTTTCAGATGAGAAGTTAAACCAATGTGCTTTATAAATATGAGTCCTCCTTTTTCAGCCAGCAGTGGGCAGAGACTGTGCCTCACATGGCTGCCACCTACAATTGCAATTGGGTTGGCAATTCCCAATTGAAATGCAGCCGACTGCCTGTCTCAGCCAGACTCATCATCTGGTCAGCGGTCGACCCAGGGGAGGCCTGGGAGACCACAGTAATGTGGGAACACTGTGCTAAGTTACTGCTCACCATTCCTGCTGGATGGGAATCCTCAACAGATCTCCCCTGAGGAGTTCAACCTTTCTTTGTGGTCTATTTTCAGTGCAGCCATTAATGCACTCATGTACACTCCAGTCTGTGTAACTTTCAAGCATTTTTAATGTGTCATCTAAGTGTCATCTAAGTTCGGGTGGAGGCAAGAGAAAACCGCATTGAAGTTGACGCTAAAAGTAGAAGAGGGGGAATTTCATCAAGTTGTGTTGGTTCAGAGGAGCTTTTAGTTCCAGGACTCTCATAAATGCATGGCCAGTTTGCAAACTCCACCTTGCAGACTGTCTGAGGCTGGCAATGGATCCCAGTGCTGGGCTTACTGTATTTGATTGTCTTGCTTAGCTCTGGACTTGACTATTCCGATGCACCCCTGGCCAGCTTCACACATACTCCCCTCCAGAAACTTGAGATCATCCAATACTCTGCTACTGTGTCCTAACTCACAGGGTCCAGTTCACCTATCATGCCTGTGCTCATTGACCTACAATAACTCCCATTTCAGCAACACCTTGATTTTAAAATTCTCGTCCTTGTTTTCAGGGCCTCACCCTTGCCCATATCTTTCACCTCCTCCAGCCCCACAACCCTCCGAAATCTCTGCACTCCTCCAATTTTGGTCTCTTGCTCATCCCCGATTTTAATTGCTCCACCATTGGCGACCGTGCCTTCAGCTGCCAAGGCCCTAAGCTCTGTAATTCCCTCCCTGAACCTCTCCACCTCTCTTTCATCCTTTAAGACAATCCTTAAAATCTCCTTGACCAAGCTTTTGGCCATCTGCCCTCATATTGCCTGATGTACCTCAGTGTCAAATTTTGCTTTATAACGCTCCTGTGAGGAACTTTGGGACGTTTTATTATGTTGAAGGTGCTACAGAAATACAAGTTGTTGTTGTTGTTGGATAAGATGCTTTGCATACTGGTGGCTCTGCACATGTCCTATGGTGCAATGAGAGTGCCAGATTGCGAGAGGGGATGATGCGGGGAACGGGGACAGGCACCAGGTGAAGGACTGAGAGGCAGCGGACAAAGGGACACCAGGCAAGGTAGAGGTGGCAGGGGCTCAAAAGGCAAAGATGCCCAAACTTGAAAAGAAACAAAATGGCAGACTCCCTTTTGGTGCATGACCTGAAGCACGTTGAGCAATTTCACACATCTCTGCTCTCTGGAATCTCTCCCTCAACCTCTCCACCTCTCTCTTTCTGTCTCTCTTCACCTTGAAAAACCTTCCCTTTCACACCTCTGAATCACTCCCCTCCTGGCTCAGCAATCATTTCCTTACACCTCAGATTAGATTAGAGATACAGCACTGAAACAGGCCCTTCGGCCCACCGAGTCTGTGCCGAACATCAACCACCCATTTATACTATTCCTACACTAATCCCATATTCCTACCAAACATCCCCACCTGTCCCTATATTTCCCTACCACCTACCTATACTAGTGACAATTTATAATGGCCAATTTACCTATCAACCTGCAAGTCTTTTTGGCTTGTGGGAGGAAACCGGAGCACCCGGAGAAAACCCACGCAGACACAGGGAGAACTTGCAAACTCCACACAGGCAGTACCCGGAATCAAACACGGGTCCCTGGAGCTGTGAGGCTGCGGTGCTAACCACTGCGCCACTGTGCCACTTAATTTCTTTAGGACATTTTTTTGTGTTAAAGGCAAGCTTATGTTAAGAACAGAAAATGCTGGAAATACTCAGCAGGTCAGGCAGCATCTGTGGAGACTGAAATAGACTTCGCGTTTCAGGTCTGTGACCTTTCATTGGGGCTGGGAACAGTTCGAAATGTAATAGGTTTTGAGTAAGTGAAGGTGGCTGGGGTCAGCTCTGGTGGAGAAAGAAAGGGAAGGTCTATGATCGAGTGGAGGGCAGGAGAGATTAAAGGACAAAAGGTTTTGTGGTGCAAAGCCAAAGGGAGTGGTCATAGGACAGGTGAAGGAACAAACCACGTGTCTAGATGAGGTGTGAATGGTCGGATCTGAACCCAACGTAAAGGAATTCAGAAAGAAATGAGAGAAAAAACTGAACTCGCAAAAAAAAAAGATATGGAGGCAGAGATTATGATCTATAATTATTGAACTCAATGTTGAATCCGGAAGTTTGTAAAGTGCCTCATTGAAAAATGAGCTGCTGTTCCTCAAGCTTGCATTGAGCTTCCCTGGAACACCAAGGACAAAAAAAGGTCAGAGTGGGAGGAAGGTGGGGAATTAAAGTGACAGGCGACTGGAAGTTCAGATTTACACTTGTGGACTGAACGGAGGTGTTGCGCAAAGCGGTCACCCAAGCTGCATTTGGTCTCCCCAGCGTAGAGGAGACCGCACTGTGAATTAAAACATGTCTGCGTTTCACCTGGAAGGAGTGTTCGGGGCCTTGGATGATGAGGAGGGAGGAGGTAAAAGGGCAACTATTGCATCTCCTGCACTTGAAAGGAAAGGAAGGGGGTATTGGGGGTCACTGAGGAGTGGACATACATACATACCAACATAAGAACTAGGAGTAGGAGGAGGCCATTCGGCCCCTCGACCCTGCTCTGCCATTTGATAAACTCACGGTTGATCTGATTGTGGCTTCAACTCTACTTTCCTATCTACCCCCTGTACTCTTTGACTCCCTTGTCAACAAGAATCTATCCAACTCGGCCTTGAATATGTTCAATGACTCTCTGAGAAGAGAATTCCATCTCCTACGACCGTCTGATAGAAAAAGATTTCTCCTCATCTCCATCTTAAATGGGAGGCTCCTTATTTTTAAACTGTGTCACCTGGTTCGAGTCTCTCCCACGAGGGGAAACATATTTTCAGCATCCACCCTGTCAGGTCCACTCAGGATCCTATATCTTTCAATAAGATCACCTCTCATTCTTCTAAACTCCAATAGATGCAGGCCCAGCCTGTTCAACCTTTCCTCATAAGATAACCCCTCCATCCCAGGAATCAGTCAAGTGAACCTTCTCTGAACTGCTTCGAACGCAATTATACTCTTTCTGAAGTAAGGAAACCAAAACTGTACACAGTACTCCAGATGTGGTCTCACTAACGCCCTGTGGAACATAGGAACTTAGGAGCAGGACTAGGCCATTCAGCCCATTGAGCCTGCCCCACCATTCAATAAGATCATGGCTGATCATCCACGTCAATGCCTTTTTCCCACAGTATCCTCATATCCCCTTATGTCATTGGTATTTAGAAATCTGTCAATCTCTGCTTTAAACATACTCAATGACTGAGCTTCCACAGCCCTCTGGGGTAGAGAATTCCAAAGATTCACAACCCTCTGAGTAAAGAAGTTTCTCCTCATCTCGGTCCTAAGTGGCTTCTCCCTTATTTTGAAATTGTGTCCCCTGGTTCTAGACTCCCCAACCAGGGGAAACATCTTAGCTGTATCTACCCTGTCTATCCCTTTAAGTATTTTGTAGGTTTCAATGAGATCACCTCTCATTTTTCGAAACTCTTGAGAATATAGGCCTAGTTTCCCCAATCTCTCTTCATCCCACCATCCCGGGAACAAGTCTGGTGAATCTTCGTTGCACTCCCTCTACGGCAATAATATTCTTCCTAATGTAAGGGGACCAAAACTGCACACAGTACTCCAGGTGCGGTCTAACCAAGGTTCTATACAACTGAATCAAGACTTCACTACTCCTGTACTCAAATTCTCCTGCGATAAAAGCTTAACATTCCAGTATCCTTCCTAATTGCTTGCTGCACCTACATGTTAGCTTTCAATGACTTATTGACAAGGACACCCAGGTCCCTTTGTACATCTACCCTTTCTAATCTCTGCACATCTGCTCCTCCTATCAAAGTGGATAACCTCACATTTTTCCACATTATATTCCATCTGCCACATTTTTGTCAACTCACTAAGTCTGTCCAAATCCCCTTGAAGCCGCTTTGCATCTTCCCACCTTGTTCCCACCTAGTTTTGTGTCATCCGCGAACTTGGAAATACTACATTTGGTCCCCCCATCCAAATCATTGATACATATTGTGAACAGCTGGGGCCCAAGCACTGATCCCTGCGGTACCCCACAAGCCACAGCCTGCCAACGCGAGAATGACCTGTTTATTCCTACTCTCTGCTTTCTGCCTGTTAACTAATCCTTAATCCATGCCAGTATATTACCTCCTATCCCATGTGCTTTAATTTTGCTAACCAACCTCCTGTGGGGGACTTTATCAAAAACGTTCTGAAAATCCAAGTATACCACGTCCACCAACTCCCCTTTAACTTCCTTACTTTTAGTTTCTATTCCCCTTGCAATGAACAATAACATTTCATTTGCCTCCCTAATCAGTTGCTGTACCCGCATACTAACGTTTTGTGATTCATGTACCAGGACACCCGGATCCTTCTGTCCCTCAGAGTTCTGCAATCTCGCTCCATTTAAATAATATGCTGCATTTACTCTTCTTCCTGCCAAAGTGGCCAAGTTCACATTTTCCCACAGTATACTCCATTTGCCAGATTTTTGCCCACTCACTTAACCTATCTATATACCTTTGCAGATTCCTTATGTCTTCTTCACAACTTACTTTCTTCCCTATCTTTATGCCATTAGCAAATTTAGCAACCATATTTTCAGTCCCTTCATCCAAGTCATTTATACAGATTGTAAATAGATGAGGTCCCAGCACTAGTTGCAGCTTTCCAACTCGAAAATGACCCATTTATCCTACCCTCTGCTTCCTGTTAGCTAACCAATCCTCTCGCCACGCTTAGATGTTACTCCCTGCACCATGGGCTCCTATTGTGTGTCGTAACCGTGGAGATGGCGAATCCTGCTCCAAGAGTCCTTCATTCTCACAGGAATGTATCTTTGCTGAGTGTTATGAAATATCAGGGTGTCACAGAGGGAACAGTCCCTTTGGAATGCTAAAAGGGGAAGGGAGGGGAAGATGTGTTTGGTCGTGGCATCACACTGTCGGTGGTGGAAATGGCAGAGGATGATCCGTTGAATATGGAGGTTGGTGGGGTGGGAGGTGAGGATAAGGAAAACCCTATCATGGCTCTGGGAGGGAGGGGAAGAGGTGTGTGAAATAAATCAGACCTGAATAGACCTGAAATGTTAACTCTGTTTTTCTCGTCACAGAGCTGCTGAATATTACCAGCATTTTCAGAATTCCGGTATTTGCAGTATTTTGCTTTTGTGTTTAGAACCGTTATTGCACTGATGGAAATTATAAAATACGTTTTCAAGTTCTTTAGCCAGTTAGAGATATTTTAACCCCTTCCCTGTCTCCCAGCCCACAATTTCAGGCTTCAAACACTCTGCGCTGGACACTGTCAGCAGCAATCTACATTGTTGGCTCTGATATCAGTTGGAAAGCATCAGCAAAAAGAACTTAATTTTCACTCACTGAATGCAGATAGAATTGTTGAAGCTGTAAACACTCTGACCTTCCAGCCTCCTGAGGACACTCAAGTGTAGCCTGTGAACAGGTGTCAACATATCAAGCCCAAGACTTCTGTCAGAAGGCTGACTGCAACGGATTTCCGTGTTGCAGAGACCTGGTTAAGTTGCACATGTCCTTGGAAGAAGATGTCAGCAGAAGAACCATCCCAGGGTCCTGAGATGACTCCCTGTGAGTGATTCTCTTTGTTAGGAGCACTCGATTCCAGAATCAGTCTGAATAAAGGAAAGCTCAGTGTAAAGCTGAAATGTGGCAGATGGTTCATGTGAATTAGTTGCTGACGTTATTCAAAGACCAGTGTTCAGCTCAAGCATTCATTCCATGTGAGCTGGCATGATACTGGCAGTCATTGATGCTGTGCAAGACCCCCCCTTCCTGAGCCTAAAGCTGTGTCTTTCTCTGGTTCCTCTCCGACTTTCCCGTGTGCTGTCTCCAAGCTCATCCCATCTCTGAGAGTCACCACCTACTCCCTTGACCTCATTCCTGCTAAACTTCTACCATCCAACTTGCTTTCCTCTTCCACATGCTAGCTGACCGAGTAAAGAGCTTCCTCTCCTCAGATACTTTACCCTCCCTTTCAAGACTCCTCCCCATCCTCCTCTTTTTCATACCTGCTGTCAGCACCTTCCCCTCAAAAACCCACCCTCAACCCTTCTCCAATCTCCCTTTCCACTCCAACATCCTGCAATGTGTTGTCACCTCCTCAATCCATGCCCATCTTTCCTCCAACTCCATATTTCAATCTCTCCCATCACCTTTGCGACAGCGCTGAAATGGTCCGAGTCAATACCATAACTTATACCCTCTGTGACTGTGACATAGGGCTCAAGCCCTGCTACCCGGCACCAAACCCGACGGGACCCGATGACGTGTTGGGTTCGGGTTGGGTCGCTGTTCTGGGTCCGGCTTTCGGGCTCGGCTCAGGTAGGGCCGGATCCGGGTCGAACACACACAGTATTAATTAGACTTGAAAGGTTGTTTAAAAAGATGAAGATTGGAGCCACAAAGTCAGTGATTGTTCAGTCATCAGTTAAACAGAAACCCATTGGGTTGTGCCCAGACAGGTTATGCCACACTGTACCAGTATCTGTGTTGCTTAAAATAAACACAGCAATTGCCTGAAGGCTCAGAAAATATCATTGTACATGACCTAGATCCTGCTTTACAGGTTGAAATACTTGCTGCAAGTTTATCCAGTCGGCAGCTGAGATGCAGAGACCAGGAAGGTCCTGAGTGATTATTCATTATAAAATGTACAGTATTTACATAAAAAATATAAAATGATCACTGTCAGGACTCTCATCTACACACATACAGTTTTTCGTCATGTCTCAGATGGTTCTTTCGTCAATTGCCTTAAATCGTGTCCTCTGGTTCTTGACCCTTCCGCCAATGGGAATAGTTTCTCACTATATACTCTATCCAGTCCCCTCATGCTTTTTGAACACCTCTATCAAACCTCTTCTCTGAGGAGAACAGCCCCAGTTTCTCTAATCTATCCACGTAACTGAAGTTTCTCATCCCTGCAATCATTCTCGTAACTCTTTTCATAAAGCTCCTAAATAGTTCCTCTTCCTGCCCTCACCCATTACCCCTGCAGCCTCAAGAATATGTCCTCGGCTCCCTCCTCAGCTTCATCAATGTGCTGCCACTTTGCAGCATTATCTAAATGCATGTCAGCTTCAACATATATGCTCATTCCATCCAGCTCTACCTCTTCGCCATCTCTTATGGGAGCTGGGGACAATTGTAATATCTCAACTGCCCTGACTGGGATCAGTGAATGGATCGTGACAACATTTTGCACTTGAAGTTTTTACTTGTTTGTTCTGGATTTTAAAATTCTCATCCTTACTTTCAGATCATTCCCTATCTCGATAACCTCCTCCAGCCCCGCAATCCTCCAAGACCTCTGCACTCTTCCAATTTAGGCTGATTTTAATCTCTCCACCATTGGCGGCCATGCCTTCAGCTGTCTGGGCCCTGAGCTCTGTAACTCCCTCCCTCTTTCTCCTCCTTTAAGACACTCCTTAAAACCTAACTCTTTAACCGAGCTTTTGCTCACCTGTGCAAATCTCGCCTTACATGGCTTGGTGTCAAGTTTTGTTTGATAATCGCTCCTACAAAGTGCTTTGGGATGTTCAACTACATGTAAAGGTGCTGTATAAATGCAAGTTGCTTATGTTAAGCAGGTGGCTGAACCTCTTTTAGTTGTGTGAATCTGTGATGATCTGAGAGAGAACTGCAAAATACAGAAACTGCAGAGAAATAGTTAAATTGAACGTATCACATCTCTGGCAGACAGGCAACGTGGAGGGGATTGTCAAGGACTGTTGTCCATCAGAGACTCTTACTTTGCCAGGATAATGGAGGTTAATTTTAACCCATCCTGCTGGCTGGGAAATGAGTCGGTTTGGCTGCCTATTTTACAGCCTGCCCAGTTTGACTTTCCATTCAAAGAATGGACAATAACAATGGGCCAGATGTAAAAATTGCGACTGAACCAGTCCTGTTGTCTTGCTGCAGAGTGGCATGGTTTAAAATGACCCCCAATGTCTAACTGCTAACTAGTCTGCTCACCTGAAATCTGTAGTGTTGGCCTCAATAGAACAGCTTCAGTGGTGAAAAAAAGTTATTGTTTTTAACCATCCTTGCAGAATACAGAGAAGCAAACCAACAACTTCAAAAGAAAGTGGTGAAGCAGGTGCAGAAAATCCATCAGAATGGTTATTCATTCTTGGGATGTGGGTGTCGCTGGCCAGGCCAGCATTTATTGCCCATCCTGAATTGCCCTTGAGAAGGTGGTGGTGAGCTGCCTTCTTGAACTGATGCAGTCCATGTGGTGTGGGAAGGGAGTTCCAGGATTTTGACCCTGCGACAGTGAAGGAACGGCGATATAGTTCCAAGTCAGGATGGTGTGTGACATGGAGGGGAACTTGCAGATGGTGTTGTTCCCATGCATCTGCAGCCCTTGTCCTTCTCGGTGGGAAAGGTCGCGGGTTTGGAAGGTGCTGTCGAAGGATCCTTGGTGCATTGCTGCAGTGCATCTTGTAGATGGTACACACTGCTGCCACTGTGCGTCGGTGGTGGAGGGAGTGAATGTTTGCAGATGGGGTGCCAATCAAGCGGGCTGCTTTGTCCTGGATGGTGTCGAGCTTGTTGAGTGTTGTTGGAGCTGCTCCCATCCAGGCATGTGGAGAGTATTCCATCACACTCCTGCCTTGTAGATGTTGGACAGGCTTTGGGGAGTCAGGAGGTGAGTTACTCGCTGCAGAATTCCCAGCTTCTGACCTGCTTTTGGAGCCACAGTATTTATTTGGCTAGTCCAGTTAAGTTTCTAGACAATGGTACACCCCAGGATATTGATGGTGGGGAATTCAGCAATGGTAATGCAGTTGAATATCAAGGGGAGATGGTTAAATTTTCTCTTGTTGGAGATGGTCATTGTCTGGCACTTGTGTGGCACAAATATTATATTACTCATCAGCCCAAGCCTGGATATTGTCCACATCTTGCTGTATATGGACATGGATAGCTTCCGTATCTGAGGCATTGCAAATGGTACTGAACACTGTGCAATCATCAGCGCACATGACCATTTCTGACCTTTTGTCGGAAGGAAGGTGATGAAGCAGTTGAAGACGGTTGGGCCTAGGACTCTAACCTGAGGATCCCCTGTAGCAATATCCTGGGGCTGAGACGATTGGCCTCCAACAACCATCTTCCATCTTCCTTTTTGCTCGGTATCACTCCAACCAGCGGAGAGTTTTCCCCCTGATTCAAGGCTTGCTCACCTCACACAGCCTGAGCACTGAACCTTTGAAGAACAAGGGGCTATTGATGCAAGAGAATTAGTACAGAGGGCAGGAAAATCTTCTTCACACAGAGAGTTTTGTGAGGCTGTGAAATGCACTTGCAGGGTTAAAGGTTGAGGCAGAAACTATATCAATGTTTGAAATCAGCTTGGATGGCAGGAAATGAAGGTGATGGAAATAGAAATGAGAGCATGGGACTAGGACTCTTAATCCTTGTGGAGGCTAGACGTGAGCATGGACTTGTTGGACTGAATGGCCTGTTACTGTGTTGTAACCTCTATGCATAACTATGTTTAACTTTGATTCTCTGGTTTGTGAACCTCAGCCCCACTCACTGGATTAATTAATACAGCCAGTTGCCTCTTTTTAATTTTAACAAGACTCAGTTTCTCTCTCGTTGGGCGCAAGTTTGATGATAGAGGGATGCTTGGTCTCTCCCAACCAAAAAGAAGAGGTAAAATGAGGGAATCCAAATTCCGATTGCTGAAACAAACTTCCATCAGCTGCTTGTCTCTGCTCTGCATGGTCCTGTCCTCAAGGCAGTCTTCTTCCAGCTTCATGTGGCTAATTTTAATCATGTTATCCACACTCAACTGCCAAATGCAAAATTACCTGAGCGCAAAAGTGTGCTAAAAATATCGTGAACAATATCTTAAACATACATCATGATGTGTGTGCCAAATGCTTTGGCTATTTTGATATTGCACATGCATCGATGCAGCAAAGCTTAAACAGGATCCAGCCCTTGGGATTTACAGTGGGCTGCGCGCAGGCAACTTTATTCCTTCTTTATTATTGGTAG
Source organism: Heterodontus francisci (assembly GCF_036365525.1). Taxonomy (NCBI): domain Eukaryota; kingdom Metazoa; phylum Chordata; class Chondrichthyes; order Heterodontiformes; family Heterodontidae; genus Heterodontus; species Heterodontus francisci. The sequence goes on from NC_090417.1 coordinate 16,945,199, forward strand.
GCAGCTTTCTATTCCCCAAGGGTGAGTCATATTCCTGCAATGGATGACTTGAGAGCTTCTGACGGTCTGGCAAGGCCCTACAGGCATCATGCTTGAACTGAGTGGCATGATGAGAGCTCAGAAGCAGAACCAGATTAAAACCAGCCTTCCTTCTAATTCACACAGGGTTTTTCTTTCGTTTCGCTATTCCAGTATGTTATATCTCAGAAAGCCAGTTGATAAGGATAGTAATGGAGCCAATCTTTACTCAGTCTCACATTTGTTTACAAAGTGAAATAATCCAAGCATACGCCTCCTAACTCAACCCCACAGTATCAGTAAGTGTCTCTTTACATGTGCTCAAGTGAAACCCCAATTAATGCCCTCCACCTGCAGATAATTTAATACAATTGATATTCAATTCACACAGTGCTCGCGGTCCTAATTACAAGGTTCTGTGCTGACTATGTGCCACCCCTGCCTATTGGGAGTACGGATTAATAACAAGTTTATTTCTCAGTGGTAATTTTCTTGGTGCATGAAAAAGAATTTGGGAAGAGAATATATCAGCTATACTGCTGCAAAATCATTTATTTCATGTCTACCTGTCCTATGGTTGCTTGTTGAAGAAATTTGATTGTCAAAGAAATTCTCCGGACTCACACCTTGGGCATTAACAAATTTTATTGCATGATATCATGGGGAGCACACCTTTCCTAATCACGGTCCGGTGCTACTCCAAAGCGCTCCAGATCTCCACGGATTTATATAGTACAACAGATGCCGAGCTGACAGTTTCCCAATTAGTTACAAAACCACAAGATAAGCACAGGACGGCCTACGTGACGATACACCATGCAGAATCCGAGGTCAGCTTCGCATAAGGCTGTACATAACAAGCTATTATTTTCCTTAAGTTAATGCATACTCCAGATACCACATTCGCCCGTTAATAACGTCTGTGTGGGTTGCGGTTTTGCTTAGCAGGTTGCTGCAGACAAACGAGTCATTAAAGCAAAGAGCTGTAGACCCCAAGGTCAGCAAAACTGCTACCACATTGCTGTTGGTCAGAATGTCACACTGACCCAGACGACGTGGGGATAAATGACTTGCTTACATTTAGTGTTATCCAGTGCTTAACTAATTTGAAAGGAAGCCCATTTGAAAAGGAGGTGGAAGAGGAGAGAAGGTTGCAGAACCCCATCCCTTTCCCATATGTTGCAGGGTTGCCACACTCTGGAACTCGGTCCCTCAACCTCTTTGCTCTATCATTTCCCTCTTTGCCTTAACAAGATTCTGCCTCTTGTCCCCCATCACACCCTCATCCCCTAAAAATGGGCTTCCTCTCCTTCGCTGCTCTGGCTGGGATCAGTGGACTGAGTGTGACAAAATTTTGCACTTGAAGTTTGTACTTGTTTACTCCAGATGTTAAAAATTGTCATCCTTACATTCAAATCCCTCCACGGGGTCTTGCCCCTCCCTATCTCTGGAACCTCTTCCTGTCCCACAACCCTCCAAGATCTCTGCACTTCTTCAAATCTGGCCTCTTGCACATCACCAATTTCAATTACTCCACCGATGGTCTTGGGGCCTTCAGCTGCTTGGATCCTAAGCTCTGGAATTCCCTCTCTATTAATTCGCCGCTGAAAACCTATCTCTTTGACCAAGCCTCTGGTCACCTGTCCTAACATCTCCTCGTGTGGGTCAGTGTCAAGTTTTGTTTGATAAAGCTCCTGTGAAAGGCCTTGCAATGCTTTACTACATCAAAGTAGTTGTTGTCGCTCCAGACACATTGGGACTAGTCAAATAGACGACTGTAACCTTTTCCGGTTCCTGTGTCAGAGCTCCTCAAGCAGGCACCCTGCATGGTTAGTGGTAACCCAAGGTGAGAAGGCTATCACCGTGACCAGAAAAAACATGTTTGTTTTGAAAAACCTGGCTGTCCCGGGCCTGGCTCAATACAATGTAGTGGCAGCTTGACGATGCCTACTCTGTACGAGTGAAGATGTCATAGGAGGAGAAATCACAGATCTTCCTCAGGGCTAACAGGAGAGATTAAGAGTGAAAGCATTGACATTTTAAACAGTGTAAATTGGAACATTTAGGCAGATATTAGTGTTTAATTTAGAACTAATCCTTCTGATCCCTCCCTGACTAAAGATGCCTTCAAGGCACAGGGAGGGCATCAGCGTTATATCGACACAAACCACACTTTCAAGCTTTGGTGCAAATATTTGCCTGGGGACACTGTCAACAGACCACAAGTGTTTCGTACTGTTTTGAGTGATCAGCTCCCTGGAAGGCCCCTGGAGGCAACACAAGGCAGCCCAAAGCCTTGTTCACTGCAAGGAGCAGCTTTGCGCAGCAGTAAAACACTAGTCCGTCTGAAACTAGAAAATGGAAGGAAATAGGCCAACTCATTCAACAGATTGTAGAATTATAGAACAGTACAGCACAGAAGGGAGCCATTCGGCCCATCGAGTCTGTGCCGGCTCCTTCAAAGAGTAATCCGGTTAGTGCCACTCTCTTTCCCTGTATCCCTGCAACATTTTCTCCTTCAAGTATTTTTCCAACCTCCCATTTGTAGCCTATGATTGAACCTGTGTCCATCACCCTACCAGGCAGTGCGTTATGTTTGATACCAGCTGTTTGGCCCATCTTAGTTCCTTGTGAAAGTTCAAGTCATTTCCCCGTCCCCCCCCCACTCCCTGCATCACATCATCAACTTAGATATTTCAGACAGAACTACTGTACTCCCTTTTAAACAGCCATCACGAGTGTCATGTCGGAAATACCAATCTATATTGAGAAACTTATGGATAGTTCTGTTGCCTCAGGAAGGAATGCTGGTCTTCACATCTAAATGATTAGAAAACAAGGGGGTAGAAGTCTACAGCTATACAAAGCCATGGTCAGACCATAATTGGAGTACTGTGAGCAATTCTGGGCACCACACCTTAGGAAGGATTTCGTGGTCTTGGAGGGAGTGTAATGTAGATTTACTAGAATAATACCTGGACTCCGAGGGTTAAATTACAAAGAGAGATCACGCAAACTAGGGCTGTATTCCCTGGAACCTAGAAGGTTAAGGGGTGATTTGGTGTAAGTTTTCAAGCTATTCAAGGGGAACGGACAGGGTGGATAGAGAGAAACAAATTCTGCTGGTGGTAGCGCTGCCTGGGACGAGGGGGCATCCTCTAAAAATTAGAGCCAGACCTTTCAGGAGTCAAATTAGGAAACCCTTCTCCACACAAAGAGTGGTCGAGGTTTGGAACTCTCTTCTGCAAATGGCAACTGAAGCTAGATCAATTGTTAAATTTTAAATCTGAGATTGATTGATTTTTGTCATCCAAGGGTATTAACAGCAGATATATGGAGTGAGGTTGCAACCCAGCCAGGATCTCATTAAATGGCCCCCGCCCCATCCTGTTCCTACTGTGGTTTAGCGATGCTGTCGGTTCCCCAAACCAGGGCTCACTTTTTCAATCGAGTGCAGCTGACAGGGTGATCCACAGCCAGCTGCAATCCAGTTCAGAGGCGGCCTTTTTAAAAGCTAACCAGGCATGAATCTTTTTACTGAAAAAGGATACTGGAGACAATCGTTTGCATATTGAAAGTGGAGAGTTAACGCTTTCTGTCGTCTATAAATGTACATTACATAGAAGAGAAACAGAATCCAAGTGCACATCTCCAACTGTCCAATATGGGTCTGAACCTGTGGTCATTTTTTGATAATGTATGCAACTGAACTGAAAGACAGGGTTTAAAGGACGATTGCCAGTGGAGTTGACAATTTAATTCTGAATGAACTTGATGGAGACCTGTTCACTGCAGGGTATTGCCTGCACGTGTCGACTATTCCCGGATCTTTCTTTGTTTCAAATGTCAAATCTGAATCACCCCTGATGATTTCTATGAATGCTCACTCATGTGCTTTCAGTGAGCAATCCATTTTCGTCTCAGTTTCCGGTCTTGCGATGCCCGATGCAAAATCACCCACTCATGCAGAAAGCTAACGATCTCCGTCTTATTCTCACAATTTTTATCCTTTAAATCGCAGCAGTTCAGCTTCATGCCGCATTATTCACCGAAGAATTCAGCAGTGTCAGCGTGGGAATTGAAATTTGTATCTCTGTCAATAGATTTTACAGCACTTTATATAAGATGATAAGAGCCTGTGATATTTATTCCTCTGGGAAACCCCAGACTCTGTGTTGGCATTAGCTGAAAGATTAGGCCAAGAGTTTCAACTTCAGTTATGTTATAAGCAGCGTCTTTTAGGACAGACGAAAGTGAAGTTAAGAGAAATGGATCACAATATCTTCCCCGTTCCTTTATTTGCAGGATTCAGTAATACCCCAAACTCCTGCTGTTGTGGGTAATATCCCATTTACATCAGCAAACTGCTTCCCAGGCCCTGGCGTTTGGTGCTCACTGGGGCAGCCTCAATCTGTCCCCAACTGATGTTCAGCCTTCCAGCAGACAAACAGTCTGCAATAGAATTCTTAAACTCCTCAAAGAACTAAGCATCTTACTGCCCTCCCTGCCTCGGAAAACACTCTACGTCATTAACAAGGCAATAATGAGCCATCTGATGATGGTGCATGGTATGGACCAGGCAATACATGGGGCTGGATTTTCATTCCAGGGTTGAGACCCCGACGCTGCATCAACCTGGTTGACACGGCACTGTCTTCATATGTAAATGATCTCATTGGGCAGGGTGGGCGTGTGTGGCACACAATGAACGGTGCCATGACCGGCATGAAGGCAGAGAGCAGCTCCAGACTGCAATGCTGAGAGGTAGACGGCAGCTATGACAGGGCTCGCCATTACCTTGCAGAATGGTGCCGGCAGATCAGCTTTGAAAATTCCCTTCTGGACCCCCGTGTCTGTTAACAAGCTCCGCGAGGAATTTCACAGGCAGTTCGTTGGAGGCGAGCAGATTCCGGGCTCCCCATTCCCTGCCCTCTCTTTGAAAATTGCAGCGCGCTCCAGAGGCACCGGAATCCAGGGATGCTTTCCGGGAACGTGATCTTCACTGCACAACCACACCTGTGCTCTCCCCCAAAGCACTTGGAAAATCCAGTCCGTGGTCTCTCTTTCTAAAAACTACCACTCCTCATCTCCATTTTTGACTGTGCCTGAACTAAGAGAACCGAGGTTTTCATGGGTTCGTTGCAATTCGTAAGGGTTCTCGGTATTATATCCACAGCCTTTCCCCTATCTGTTACCTCCTCCAGTTCTGGCCTCTTGAACATTTTAATCGCTGGACCACTGACTATGGTCGTGCCTTCAGCTGCCGAAGCCCGAAGCTCTGGAATTCCCTCCCTGAACCTCTCTACCTGTCTCTCTTCATTTTAAGATGCTCTTCAAAACTTAACTCTGACCAAGTTTCTGGCAGAGGAGACCACATAGCGAGCACTGAATACAGTAGACGTAAATTGCTGTTTCACTTGGAAGGACTGTTGGCTCCCACTCCGACCTTTCTATCCTTGGCCTGCTCGTGTTCCAATGCAGCTCAACGCAGCTTCGAATAGGCACTTTACACCTTCTGGACTCAACACTGAGTTCAATAATTTTAGATCATAACCTCGGCCCCCTTTTTAAAATTCCTTTTCCCATGTTTCTTTTGCTGATTTGCTTTCTTCCTCCATCCCCTCCCCCCAACCACATTGTTCCTTTCTTAATCCCCTGTTTTTCTTGCCACAGATGCTGCCTGAGCTGCTGGGTATTTCCAGCGCTTTCTGTTTCTGTTTCACATTTCTAGCATCCGCAGTATTTTGCTGCTCCAAATCTGGGTGGTGGTGGGGACACGAGAGGAGGTCTGGGAAGGGAAGGATCAGCTTCGGTTTTCCACTCCTCAGCACCATCTTGCTGGAAGTTTGCATGCGGCTGTGGCTCAGATGTGCAGCACTCCAGTGCGAATAGCCTGTCATGTGATGAGTGGCCATCCTGGACGATGGCTAACCTGCTGAGTCCCAGCAAGGAGACCTGAGGGAAGGTGAGAAAGGAAAGGGAAGGGAGAAAATTGTAGCATGTAGGAAACGATGGATAAGGTCATTCCATTACCTGATCTCTTGATCGTTTTTTTGGGGGGAATGATGGCTGATGTGTGCTCCAGATGTTCCCCAACCTGCCAAAAACTCAGGAGCAGGGTGATTGGGAGGAGCAGGGAGAAATCGGCCTCTTGGATGCACTCCAGGTAAGTTGATGTAGTGCCTACATCAACGACAATTTGCATTTATACAGCAATTGTAATGTATTAAAACACCAAAAGGCACTTCAGCGGAGCGTTATCAACCAAAATCAGACACCGAGCCAGGTAGGGAGGCAATAGGGCAGATGACCAAAAGCTTGGTCAAAGACATAGCTTTGAAGGACCGTCTTAAAAGGAGAAAAGAAAGGCAGAAGTGTTTCGGGAGAGAGTTCCAGAGGTTAGGTCCCAGGCAGATGAAGACACAGCCACCATGGTCGAGCAATGAAAATCAGGGATGCTCAAGAGGCCAGAGTTAGAGGAGCGCAGGGGGTATTAGGGCTGGAGGTAGTTACTGAGATAGGGAGATGGGGTGGGGGGAGGGGGGATGCCGTGGAAGGATGTGAAAACACGACCGAGCATTTTAAAATCTGGCTGAGGTGGTCCAGGCACATTTTAGACTAGCTTTGACATCTCACTGGGTTTACACCTGTCCGAATATCTTGTCATGCAGGCCCCCGCCTGCCAAGAATGAGGCACATTAATTTCTCCACTTGGACATTAAATTTCAAATTGTTGCTGGGAAGAAGAGAAGGCCTGTTACAAGGAATGGCCAGGCCCCTGGTCGGAAAGACATTCTTGCATATTAGCAGACAGTGTTGGAACAAAGGAGCTATCCCTTGCTCCCATACAATACGCAGGACAGAGCCGGTCAAACCAGTCGGTCAAGTGACCACCCTGCTGGCCAACTTGGGGAATTTTAAATTGGAGAGACAGCGTTTGAACTGGCAGAAAGCTCTTTGCTCCTGGATAGAAAAGGTCTCACCTGGCTGGCTTGCCGCAGCCTCTCCTGCCTGCTCCCATCTCTTTCTCAGCAGCTTTGGAATCCATTGAAGGCGTATGAACCCCAAGAGAGAAAAGTCTCCGACAGTGAACAAGGTTTCAGAAGAATACTGGGCCCCAAAGAAAAGCAAGATCTACCCACAAGTAAGGACAATAGAGTGAGCTCGAAGACCCGTAACCAAAAACTCCTCTTCAGATATTGACTCAAACTTTTCCACTTGTTTTTTTCTTCTGCTCTTTTCTGTCCCTATCTGCATGTGTGTATCGCGTATGCATGCTAGCGTGGGCGCGTCATGTATCCGTAGGCGTTAACCGATTTAGAGTTTACGTTTAAATAAATTTCACTTTTCTTCTTTAAACCGAAGAAAGCCTGTTTGTGCTCGTTTCTTTGCTTCATAATTGGAAAGCGGGAACGAGGATTTACCAAGGGGGAGCTCAAAACACAGTGTGTTTAAAATTAAACCCTGTTGCAGTAAGATCAGGTGAAGGCTGAGAGGGGCCCCTGGACACCTTTCTCACCTGGTAGTAACAATCTCCTTATGTGGCTCGGTGTCAAATCTTGTCTGATAACACCTTGGGACGTTTTATTGCATTAAAGGCACTATATAAATGAAAGTTGTTGTTGTCAGTGCACCCTCAGGAGGAAACTGCACAGTGTGTCATGGGTTGCCCTGATTACTGGCCAGCAACTCAAGTAGCAGAGTATCGGCCTGTTAAATTTGTCGGAAAATGAAATCCTCAGGAGATAATTTTGGTAAAAGGTACAACTCATTCATTAAAAAGATGTGCCTCTTCAGAGTGCACAATGAGCTGTGCTATTAGCTTCCTGGTTCAGTAACAATTTAGTGCTTTCTAGGAATTGCCAGGATGACAACACAAAAGGAGAGACGGAAAACTAAAGGGGAATTTTGTACGGGGTGCTACTGGCTAGACAACAGTTGCCAGGATGGGGTGTCTTAACTGTTTGTTCACTGCTTCCACGGAACATCACGTCGAATTATCTCATGTCTGTCAGGCTAAATCAGCTTTTCAATATCTTTTCCACTTTAGGCTGCTCAGTGCTGATGCCCAGAGCAAATACACCCCAGCTCAGTTCGAACTGGATAAAGACAGAATAGCTAATACAGCAGCTGGGCTTCACTTTGACCCGAAAGGGCTGTCCCATGGCCTTATGTTCAGACGTCCAAGCTTTCTTCTTAGTAGGTGCACACAGGTGTTTCAAATCCCTCCATGGCCTGACTCTTCCCGATCTCTGTAACCTCTTCCGACCCCCCCAAGATCCCTGCGCTCCTTCAATTCTGGCCTCTTGCTGATTCCCGATTTTAGTCGTGACACCATTGGCGGCCGTGCCTTCAGTTGCCTGGGCCCTAAGGTCTGGAATTCCCTCCCTAAACCTCTCTGCCTCTCTTCCTCTCCGTCTTCCTTTTAGACTCTCCTTCAATCCGACCTCCTTGAACAAGCTGTTGGTCGACTACCCTCATATCTCCTTCTGTAGCTCGGTGTCAATTTCTGTTTGAGAACGCTCCTGTGAAATGCCTTGGGACGCTTTGCAACAATTCCGGGCGCTATATAAATGTAAACTATTGTTGTACACTGCAGTCCTGGGATCGCATCGACTGTTTCAATCCCTCCTCTCATGACTTCCCATAGATCTTGGGTTGCTGCTCACAGTGCACGAAGTGCTGATGTAGGATTTAACTGCCAAAATGAGGCAAGCGTCTTTTCCAAACCTCAAGTCCGAGGAAATTCCACCAGGTCCTTCCAGTGAGCCTCGTCCTACCCCTTTACATCTCACCCTATCAGCACATCCTTCTATTCCTTTCTCCTTCTTGTGTTTATCCAGCTTCCCCTTAAATACATGTGTGCTATTCACCTCAAGCATTGGGATTGTGTGTGTGACTTGCAGGGGAACTTGGAGGTGATGATGTTTCTGTGCTGCCCTTGCCCTTCAGGCTGGTAAAGGTCACGGGACTGAGAAGTGCCGCCAAAGAATCATAGAATGGTTACAGCACAGAAGGAGGCCATTTGGCCCGTCATGCCTGTGCTGGCTGTCTGCAAGTTCATCCCAGTTCGCCACCTTTCTCCGTAGCCCTGCAAATTTTTTCTCTTCCGGCGCTTATAGAATTCCCTTTTGAAAGCCATGATTGAATTTGCCTCCGCCACACTCTCAGACAGTGCATTCCAGATCCTAAACCACTCGATGCGAAAGAATGTTTTTCCGCATGTCGCCATTTATTCTTTTGCCACTCTCTCTGATTCCATTCACTCCTGCCAATGGGAACAGTTTCTCTCTGGCTGCTCTGTCGAGACCTCTCATGATTTGAACACCTCCATCAAATCTCCAATCAAACTTCTCTTGTTGTTGTAGTGCATCATAAGAACGTGAGAAATCGGAGCAGAAGTCAACTATATGGCACCCCGAGCCTTCTCCACCATTCATTATGATCATGCCTCAACTCCACTTACTGGCCAGCTCCCCATATCCATCGAGACCTTGAGAGATCAAAGTCTGTCCTTCTCAGATATAACGTAGATACTACACACGCCATTCTTCATTATAAAATGGATGTTATGTACTTCAGTATTCCATTGGCCCTTTCAGTATCATCTTCAATATCAGGAACCTATTTTAATTCAATTGGTTGTGTTTCTGAAAAATGGCCCTGATCCTCGAGAAACAAAGTATTTGCAGCACAGAAACAGACCCAACTGGTCTATACCAGTGTTTATGTTCCAGAGGAGCCTCCTCCCACTCCTTTTCATCTCACCCGATCAATTTCTCCTTCTTCTGCTTTCTCCCTCATGTGTTTACCCGGCTTCCCCTTTCATGCATCTGTGCCATTCGCCTCAACCTCTCCACGTGGTAGCAAGTTCCACATTCTCACCACTCTCTGGGAAAGGGAGTTTCTACTGAATTCCCGACTGAATTTATGAGGGACTTTCTTATATTTACGGTCCCTAATTCTGGTTTCACCCGCACGTGGAAACATGTTCCCCACGTCGACCCTAACGAACCCTTTCATAATCTCGATACCATCCATCAGGCCACCTCTCAGTCTTCTCTTTTCCAAGAGGAAAGATCCGGAAAGAGCTACTCACCTGCTCGTGGTCCTGCTGGGATTTTAATTTTGCTATCTGCTCACTCACTCATGCATGGCACAGGTTCTCGTTGCCCAATTGTGGAATGATTGATTGCTATTCTATTCCCCAGAGATAGCCCAAATGAGACAAGCAGAGGACAAAGGACGTAATTGCGTTGGAGAAGCTGAGTACAAAAATCCCTACGAGACCAAAGGAACACCATTTTCCGCGCGGATGCTGACGATATTTGGTGAATTCTGCGTTTGTAGTTTATAATGTGCTCGCATCGGAGTTTTTAGACATCTGTTGTGTGCAAAATGAATTTTGATTTTCTTTTGGTAATTTAATTTGAGCTGCTTGTTACTATCCTCATGGTATTAACCGAGGCACAGGTTGTTAATTTAAGGTCAGCGTTTTCAGCCTGGTTGCATTTCATGCTAATCAACTACTAAAGAGCTGGGTGAAATTTGCAATTAAACGGTTTTGTGATGGGTTGTTGCTGCACCCTGATTGCACTGCTTGGCTCTTGCCTGCCTTGAAATTTAGCATCAGGTTGGACTTATTACTGGAAGTTTTGTCACACAATCTCCTGCCTTCCTGCACTGTCCAGTCAAACAGCCTTTCTCCATCTCCAATATTTTCATACCCAACAAATCAAAGTCATAGTCATCGAGAGATACAGCACCGAAACAGGCCCTTCAGCCCACCGAGTCCACGCCAACCATCAACCACCCATTTATACTAATCCTACATTAATCCCATTTTTCCCCCTCACATCCCCAGCTTCCCTCAATTCTCCTCCCACCTACCTGCACTCGGGGCAATTTTATTTACGATGGCCAATTTACCTATCAACCTGCAAGTCTTTGGCTGTGGGAGGAAACCGGAGCACCCGGCCGAAACCCACGCAGGTCACAGTAAGAACTTGCAAACTCCGCACATGCAGTACCCAGAACTGAACCCGGGTCACCGGAGCTGTGAGGCTGCGGTGCTAACCACTGCGTCACTGTGCCGCCCCAAAATGTCCCAGACAACTCTTGGAGTGTTCAGACAAATGACCCGCCAAGCAACTGAGAGTGGACTCGAACCCACAACACCCACCGAACATCTCAATGACCGTATAGTCACTTATCTTTCTTAGCAACTCCGTATTTCACAATTGCTCAACAATGATGAGAAAAACACCAGATTTTTAGAGCACCGGAGTTGCATGCAGCAGTGCCCCAGAGATTCCTGTTCCATTCGTGGAGACTCCGGGGCAATCCAAGTTTCGCTAAAGGATGGCTTTGTAAATTTATGTAAACTTGGCCCAGTCACATTAAGACACGCGCTCCATGATTACTTCAGGTGGGCACAGCGTATAGCCGCCCATTAAACCCCCGCCTCCTGCCCATCTCTCACTCATGTCTCGCCCACCTCTTGACAATCAACCGTTCACCTCCTGCCTGCCTCTCGGCCAATCCACGCTGCTCACGAAACTCACCTCTCGGTATCCTGTAACAAAACCCAGTCTGCTTCATTGGCTTGAAATTTATATGACTGTTGTGACCATCTTTTCTGAGATGTTGCAAATAAGCACATGCAGGCAAGCACACACCTAAGTTCCGTATACAGCTGATGCTTCTGTGCTTTTCCACAAAAAAACACCATTATTTCCTTTTCCAATTGAATCACATGGGTCTCATTGATAGGTCAAAGAAGCTGTGACACATTTGTTCTGAATGTTGCCCGCGAGACAATTCATCAAATGTAAAGGCCAATAAACATCACTAAACCTCACAGTCACAATTCGATCTGGACAGAAAAGCACACCAAGGTTGGCAGTGTGGATGTTCACTGTGCACTGGAATGTGTTAATCAATCGATCAAAAGCATTCACTGATCAACACATTCCCGTCTATAGTCAAGAAGCACTGTGTGCCTGATAGAAGCCTAAAAAACAACTTTCCAATCTTGAGCTGGCCATCGAGAGAGTCACAAAGGAAAGGTTTCATGAGGTGGGTTCAGTGAAGACAGCCAAAATTACACCTCACTGCTGCCTGGTCGGGGATCATAGAGTCATTTACAGCACAGAACGGGGACATTCGGCCCATTTAGTCCATGCCGACCGGGACAATCCTGTCAGTCCCAGTCCCCCACACCATCCCCGTAGCCCTGTAAGTGCCCATCCAAATTCCTTTTGAAATCACTGACTGTCTCCGCTTCCACCACCCTTGTGGGCTGTGAGTTCCAGGTCATTACCATCCGCTGCGTGAAAAAGTTCTTCTTCGCATTCCCCCTGCATCTCTTACCCAAAACCATCAATCTGTGTCCCCTAGTCCTTGTACCATTAGTTAATGGGAACAGTTTTTCCTTGTCTACCCATCCAAGCCTGTCATAATCTTGCACACCTCTCTCAAATCTCCCCTCAATCTCCATTGTTCCTGGATGAACAAACCCCAGCTTTTCCAAACTAACCTTGTAACGAAATTCCCTCATCGCTGGAACCATTCGGGTAAATCTCCTCTGCACCCTCTCAAGGGCCCTCACATCCTTCCTGAAGTGTGGTGACCAGAACTGGACGCAATACTCCAGCTGGGGCCTAACCAGAGCTTTATAAAAGGTTCAGAATAACTTCCCTGCTTTTGTACTCAATGCCTCTATTTATGAAGCCCAAGATCCCATTTGCTTTGCTGGAATGCTTGGAAATGTAATCTGCCTCTCAGCAAGTGGTGTACGTGGTGTGTTAGATCCAGAAGGAGGGGAGAAAAGTCAAAATTAAAATGGCAATGAGGTAAGTCATTCCTCTCATGTAGAGAGTTAACCTGAAGCTTTAAGGCTACTGAATGAGAAGAGCGGAACGTCAGGTTTGGCACTTTCACAGGCAAGTGAAATCTCAGTCATGGATTGTTGTAGCTCATTATGTACAAAACACCCTTCAGCATTAGGTCTAACTCGATCAGCATTTAAACATCGGTGGAAAAATATAATATTTAGTTTCCTTTTGATCACTGAAATACTTTACATGCATTATTCACTAGAGAGAAAGAGCATGTAGGTCCCAGAGGCAGGAAATTATTATGCAATCGAACACAATTGTCCTTCTGCGGGAACCTTATTTCAATATTTCACTCTTGCTTCAAGGAGGAATTAATCAGTTTTCCTGCTACTGAGTCCTTTTCTACACAGTAAAAGTTGCTACTTGACTCACACAATACAAACATATCCCAGAACTGAGAGGTTACAACTATCGGGAGGCAATGAGCAGGCTGGAACAGGCTTTTTTCCTGTTGCAGAAGAGATTGAGGGGAGAACAGATGGAGGGCTGTAAAATGATCAAAGTGTTTGACAGGGTAGATATAGAGATGTAGAAAAGTAGGGACTATCACGATAAGATAGTCACCCAGAAAACCATTGGGAAATTCAGGAGAAACCTCTCCACCCAAAAAAAAAGTGGCGAGAATGTGGAACTCCCTACCACTGGGAGTAGTTGAGGTGAGTAGCATAGGTGCATTTAAGGGGCAGCTGGATAAACACATGAGGGAGAAAGGAATAGAAGGAGATGTTGATGGTGGGTAGGATGGACTGAGGCTCGTGTGGAGCAAAAACAGCAGCATGTACTAGCTGGGCCGAATGGCCTGTTTCTGTGCTGTACAGTTGATGTGGCATAATTCTAAGTAATGCCTCTTTAAAAGATTCGGATGCAACCAAGTCTGCCCCTTAACCTTCATCCATTTATTGTTGGTCTGGGTGTGAATATCCTCTGTGAAAATTCAATGTGTAAGTGCCTCGAGGATCCACACTCTAGGAATCCAATCTATCAACAGTCGTGTGGCTGGACTGAGCAAGCATTTCTCCAGCATGAAGTGCTGTGCCATGTCAAATAACTGATTCACCCACTCACTAATTGACGGATTCCTCCAGTGCTGCAATATCTGCTCCCTTACCCAGCAACAATGTCAAGGTTGGTAATCAATAATGAATGGAAGAAAGATCGACAGTGAGGTGCTGACCCAGGAATCAAACAAAGCAACTGACTCCACCACTTGGACTCAAACAACATCAGAGCTGGGTAACTACTGAACGCCTCTTAAGCACAAAATCTCGGGCTGACACCCTCAACATGGTGCTGAAGGAGTGCTGCGCTGTCAGAGGTGCCGCTTTTCAGATGAGACGTTAAACCGAGGCCCCGTCTGTCCTCTCAGGTGGATGTAAAAGATCCCACACCTGCTATTTGAAAGAAGAGCAAGGGCGTACTCCCAGATTTCCCGGTCAATATTTATTCGTCAAGCAACACTTAAAAACAGATGATCTGGTGATTATCACGTCGCTGTTTGTGGGAGCTCGCTGTGCGCAAATTGTCTACCGCGTTTCTTGCATTACAGTAGTGACTATACTTGAAGAAGCCACTCGTTGGCTGTGAAACATTTAGGAATATCCTGAGGTGGTGAAGGTTGCTGTACAACAGCCCAACAGTTGCTCAGGATTACCTTTGTTTTTTTCCAGACAAACTGCGATGCTCTTTGAGACAGTCAGGGGTAAGGTTGTATGGTTGCTCCCCCACATTGCACTTTGAACTTTATTGCAATTACGCTATTTATTTTGTCTACTTGCAATTAGTAAAAAAAAAACTGTTTATTTGCCCGGAACCAAGAAACAAAAAAGTTTTGCATTTCTCTCGCACCTTTCACGACCTCAGGACATCTCAAAGTGCTTCACAGTCAATGAAGTACTTTTGAAGTGTTGTCACTGTTATAATTTGAGCAACACAAGCTTGGTGTCAACATTGCCGCTCTACAAGAAACCAGATTATCCGACACAGGCTCTATTCAAGAGGCGAATTACACCTTCAACTGGCGTGGAAAGAGTGCTGAAGATCGCCACGAGCATCGTGCAGGCTTCGCAGTGAGCTATCGGGCTGACACAGTCAATTGAGTCACCAGGAGCAACCTCGGAGCGGCTCTTCTCCCTGCGGCTGTCAGCTGATGGCGGCAGAGTCAACATCATACGCGTCTACGCACCAACTCTGAACGCCAGCATCTCAGGTAAAGAGCACTTCTATGACTCCCGAGGTGATGTTCTGAGTAACATCCCAAATGACGAGAGGCTATTCATCCTGGGGGACTTTAACGCACGTGTTGGAGCATACGGTGGTTCGTGGTCAACATGCCTCGGTTGTTATGGGGTGGGCAAGATCAATGCTAACGGACAACGCCTTCTTGAACTTTGCGCTCGGAATGAACTCTGCATCACCGACACCTTCTTCCAGGGCAGACATAACCGCAAGCTGTCATGGGGTCACCCAAGGTAGGACACTGGCACCAACTAGATAGAGTCATCACGAGGAAGCGTGATCTGCCCCGTGTCCTTCACATCCGCACCTACCACAGTGAATACTGCGACATCGACCACTCTCTCACCAGCAGCAGAGTGAAGGTACATGCCCGAAAGTTCCACAGCTCCAAACCCGATGGCCCACCACGCACTTTGCACTGTCTGCAGAATGCTTGCTACCCACAAAAGCCTTCACGGGAAGCACTGATGCTGGTCTCAATGAGGCGTGGAAGTCACGAAGCTCAATCATCTATGAAGTAGCAGAAGCATCATTTGGTAAAGGCGGAACCCGCAACAAGGACTGATTTGAGACCGATTCAGCTGAGATGATATCTGTCATTGATGCAAAAATCAAAGCCTACATGATGCACAACATAAAGCCAACAGCTCAGACACTGCACGAACTGTAAGTAGCCAACTCAACCGTGCAAAGGACAGGGAGATACTGCACAAACAAACACTGGATCAACTGATGTCAAGAATTCCAAACTGCATGTGACAAAGGAAATCTACAATCTTTGTACAAAGGGAACAAGTGGGTGCTTGGCCCAAGCCATCACCAAAGTTGCTCCCCTGAAGTTGGCAGACGGTGATGCACCCATCGACAGAATTAAACAGATGTCCCGCTGGGCTGAACACGACTGTGAGCTGTACTCCTGTGAGTCGGACATCTCCCGGTGTTCTGCAACTTCCTGTCATGGAATGAGCGAGATGCAGAACCCTCATCACTGGAGCTCAAGAAGGCCAGAGACTGCCAAGTGAACAGAAGGGCAGCCGGCAAGGATGGAATCCCAGCTGAACTGCTCGGGCATGGAAAATCCCATCTATTGCCACAGCTTTGTGACCTTCTCCTTCGCTACAGGAAAGGAGGCTCTGTTCAACAGCAGATGTTTTTAGTTTGTTTTTTAGTTGCAGAGATACAGCACTGAAACAGGCCCTTCGGCCCACCGAGTCTCGACCATCAACCACCCAATTATACTAATCCTACACTAATTCCATATTCCGACCACATCCCCACCTGTCCCTATATTTCCCTACCACCTACCTATTCTAGGGGCAATTGCTAATGGCCAATTTACCTATCAACCTGCAAGTCTTTGGCTTGTGTGAGGAAACCGGAGCACCCGGAGGAAACCCACGCAGACACAGGGAGAACTTGCAAACTCCACACAGGCAGTACCCAGAATTGAACCCGGGTCGCTGGAGCTGTGAGGCTGCGGTGCTAACCACTGCGCCACTAAATCAGCCCACAATACGGCTTACTCCTTCGTGTCATGGGAAAGGCCTTTGCTAGGGTCATAATTAAAAGACTCCATTTACAGACCGAGTGTACCCGGAAGCACAGTGTGGTTTCCGTGCCAACAGATCTACTGTGGACATGATCTTCTCCATAGGCTAGTAACAAGACAAGTCGAGGGAAGAGAGTATATCCTTACCTTACTTTTGTAGATCTCACTAAGGCATTTGACACCGTCAGCAGAGCAGGGCTCTACAAGATTTTGGGAAAATTTGGCTGTCCATTGAAGCTCCTCAGTCTCACCAGCACCTTCCATGACAACATGTGCTGCACTGTACAGTTTGATGGCTCCACTTCCGACAGTTTCGGAGTGAACAATGGAGTGAAACAGGGTTGAGTCCTCGCCCCCACTCAGCTTGGCATCTTCTTCTCCGTGCTGCTGTCCTGCGCTTTCCCTGCAGATATGGAATTTGTACACTCGATCCAATGGAAAACTCGACAATCCATCAAGGCTGAAAGCGAAGACAAAAACACATGATGTCCTGTTCAGAGAACTCCTCAATGCTGACGGTACTGTGCCAGTCACTCACACGGAAACTCAGCTACAAAGACACACGGACTGTCACTCCCGTGTCGGTAACTTGTTCTTCTTGACTATAAGCATCAAGAAAACAGTGGTCATGGGGCAAGGTGTTGCACCTCCGTTCCTGATCACACAAAATAACACCCCAATAGAACTGATGAGCAAATTCGACTACTTTGGGTCCACGGTGACAGACAATCAGTCCCTTGATGCAGAGCTCGATACACACAGAGGGAAAGCAGCTTTCACCTTTGGCCGACATGTGAAAGGCACATGGAATAACGGCAAGCTGACCCTTAGGACCAAGCTGATGGTTTATAAGGCCTGTGCTCTCGGCACCTTGCTGTATGGTTGTGAAACATTGGCGAATTACAGCTCCCAGGAAAAGAAGTTCAACATTTTCCATCCTTGTTGTCTGCGATGCATTATGGGTACATTCTGCAGGACAAAATCACAAATGCAGCAATCCTCTCAAAGGCAGAGCTCCCAAGTGTGTTGGCACTGATCAAACAGAGGCAGCTTCGGTGGATCGGACATGTCCGCAGAATGGAAGATGGTCACATACCCAAAGACCTTCTGTATGGTGAGGTAGCCAGGAACAGATGACCAGTGGAGCACCCAAAGCTCTGCTTGAAGGATGCTTGCAAGCGTGACATGAAGGCCCTAAATATCGACTATCGCACTTGCTGAAGAGGGAAATATTGACACATCCTGTGGACTGGTGTGTACTAGGATGACGACCAGTGGCTGTAGCAGCTTGGCAACAGGCGCCAACACAGAAAACAACAACTCACAGCGTCAACGGGCAGCTTCATGTGCAGCACATGTGGCAGAACCTGCCTTTCAAGGATTGGCCTTCACAGCCTGACATGGTCATACTCACGGAAACATACCTTACGACCATGTTACAGACACCATCATCACCATCCCTGGGTAAATCCTGTCCCACTGGGAGGACAGACCCACCAGAGGTGGTGGCACAGTGGTATACAGTCGAGAGGGTGTGGCCCTGGGAGTCCTCAACATTGACACAGACCCCATGAAGTCTCATGGCATCAGGTCAAAGATGGGCAAGGAAACCTCCTCCTGATTACCACCTACCACACCACCCCACCCGCCAGCTGATGAATCAATACTCCTCCATGTTGAACACCACTTGGAGGAAGCTCTGAGGGTGGCAAGGGCACAGAATGTACTCTGGGTGGGGAATTCAATGTTCATCACCAAGAGTGGCTCGATAGCACCACTACTGACCGAGCTGGCCGAGTCCTAAAGGACAGAGCTGCTAGACTGAGTCTGCGGCAGGTGGTGAAGAAAAAAAAAACGACTTGACTTCGTCCTCACCAACCTACCTGTTGCAGATGCATCTGCTGATGACAGTATTGCGTTGTGCCTTTGTTGAAGAAGGGTGGCAAGGATAATCCAGGAAATTATAGGCCGGTGAGCCTTACGTCAGTGGTAGGGAAACTATTAGAGAGGATTATTCGGGACAGGATTTACTCCCATTTGGAAACAAACGAACTTATTAGCGAGAGACAGCATGGTTTTGTGAAGGGGAGGTCGTGTCTTACCAATTTGATTGAGTTTTTTGAGGAAGTGACGAAGATGATTGATGAAGGAAGGGCAGTGGATGTTATCTATTTGGACTTCAGTGAAGCCTTTGACAAGGTCCCTCATGGCAGACTGGTACAAAAGGTGAAGTCACACGGGATCAGAGGTGAGCTGGCAAGATGGATACAGAACTGGCTCAGTCACAGAAGACAGAGGGTATCAGTGGAAGGGTGCTTTTCTGAATGGAGGGATGTGACTCGTGGTGTTCCGCAGGGATCAGTGCTGGGACCTTTGCTCTTGTAGTATATATAAATGATTTGGAGGAAAATGTAGCTGGTCTGATTAGTAAGTTTGCGGACGACACAAAGGTTGGTGGAGTTGCGGACAGTGATGAGGATCGTCAGAGGATACAGCAGGATATAGATCGGTTGGAGACTTGGGCGGAGAAATGGCAGATGGAGTTTAATCCGGACAAATGTGAGGTAATGCATTTTGGAAGGTCTAATGCAGGTGGGAAGTATACAGTAAATGGCAGAACCCTTAGGAGTATTGACAGGCAGAGAGATCTGGGCGTACAGGTCCACAGGTCACTGAAAGTGGCAACGCAGGTGGATAAGGTAGTCAAGAAGGCATACGGCATGCTTGCCTTCATTAGTCGGGGCATAGAGTATAAAAATTGGCAAGTCATGTTGCAGCTGTACAGAACCTTAGTTAGGCCACACTTAGAATATTGCGTGCAATTCTGGTCGCCACACTACCAGAAGGACATGGAGGCTTTGGAGAAGGTACAAAGGAGGTTTACCAGGATGTTGCCTGGTCTGGAGGGCATTAGATATGAGGAGAGGTTGGAAAAACTCGGATTGTTTTCACTGGAACGACGGAGGTGGAGAGGCGACACGATAGAGGTTGACAAAGTTATGAGCGGCATGGACAGAGTGGATAGTCAGAAGCTTTTTCCCAGGGTGGAAGACTCAGTTACTAGGGGACATAGGTTTAAGGTGCGAGGGGCAAAGTTTAGAGGGGATGTGCGAGGCAAGTTTTTTACACAGAGGGTGGTGAGTGCCTGGAACTTACTGCCGGGGGAGGTGGTGGAAGCAGATACGATAGCGACGTTTAAGAGACATCTTGACAAATATATGAATAGGAAGGGAGAAGAGAGATATGGGCCCCGGAAGTGCAGAAGGTGTTAGTTTAGACAGGCATCAAGATCGGCGCAGGCTTGGAGGGCCGAATGGCCTGTTCCTGTGCTGTACTGTTCTTTGTTCTTTATTGGTCTGTGTGACCATCACACAGTCCTTGTGGAGACGAAGTCCTGTCTTCACATTGAGGTTGCCCACCATCGTGTTGTGTGGGACTACCACAGTGCTAAATGGAATAGATTTTAAACAGATCTAGCAACTCAAAACTGGACATCCATGAGGTGCTGTGGGCCATCAGCAGCAGCAGAATTATATTCAACCACAATCTGTAACCTCTTGGCCCAGCATATCCCCCACTCTACCATTACCATCAAGCCAGGGGACCAACCCTGGTTCAATGAAGAGTGCAGGAGGGCATGCCAGGAGCAGCCTGGCATACCAAAAATTGAGGTGTCAGCCCGGTGAAGCTACAACGCAGGACGACTTGCATGCCAAACAGCAGAAGCAGCATGCGATAGACAGAGCTAAGTGATCCCACAACCAACGGATCAGATCTAAGCTCTGCAGTCCTGCCATATCCAGTCGTGAATGGTGGTGGACAATTAAACAACTAACAGGAGGAGGAGGCTTCACAAATATCCACATCGAGTCATAGAATAATGCAGCATAGAAACAGGCCCTTCGGCCCATCGTGTCTGTGCTGGCCATCAAGCCTAAAAATTATCCCATTTTCCAGCACTTGGCCCGTAGCCTTGTATGCTATGGCATTTCAAGTGCTCATCTAAATACTTCTTAAATGTTGTGAGGGTTCCTCCCTCTACCACCTCTTCAGGCAGTGCGTTCCTGATTCCAACCACCCTCTGGGTGAAAAAAGTTTTCCGCAAATCCCCTCTAAACCTCCTGCCCCTTCCCTTAAATCTATGCCCCCTGGTGATTGACACCTCCACTAAGGGAAAATGTTTCTTCCTATCTACGCTATGCATCCTCAATGATGGGGGAGCCCAGCACATCAGAGCAAAAGACAAGGCTGACGTACTGAGTGGATGATCCATCTCAGCCTCCCCGAGATCCCCAGCATCACAAATGCCAGTCTTCAGTCAATCCGATTCACTCCATGTGACATTAAGTAACGGATGAAGGTACTGGCTACTGCAAAGGCTATGCGCCCCTAACCAAGCTGTTCCAGTACAGCTACAACACTGGCATCTACCCAGCAATGTGGAAAATTGCCCAGGTATGTCCTGTACACAAAAAGCAGGACAAATCCAACCCAGTCAATTGCCGCCCTATCAGCCTACTCTCAATCATCAGCAACGTGATGGAAGAGGTTGTCAACAGTGTAATCAAGTGGCACTTGCTCAGCAATAACCTTCTCACTGATGCCTAGTTTGGGTTCCACCAGGGCTACTCAGCTCCTGACCTCATTACAGTCTTGGTGCAAACATGGACCAAAGAGCTGAACTCCAGAGGTGAGGTGAGAATGACTGCCTTGATATCAAGGCAGCATTTGACTGTGCACGACATCAAGGAGCCCTAGCAAAACTGGAGTCAATGGGAATCAGGGAAAAACTCGCCGCTGGTTGGAGTCAAACCGAGCACAAATGAAGATGGTTGTGGTTGTTGGAGGTCAATCATCTCAGCTCCAGGATATCACTGCAGGAGTTCCTCAGGGTAGTGTCCTCGGCCCAACCATCTTCAGTTGCTTCATCAATGACCTTCCCTCCATCATAAGGTCAGAAGTGAGGATGTTCGCTGATGATTGCACAATCGTCAGCACCATTCACGATTCCTCAGATACTGAAGCAGCCCGTGTCCATATGCAGCAAGACCTGGACAACATCCAGGCTTGGGCTGCTAAGTGCCATGTAACATTCATGCCACACAAGAGCCAGGCAATGACCATCTCAAATAAGAGAGAAACTAACTGTCTTCCCTTAATGTTCAATGACATTACAATTGCTGAATCCCCCACTATCAACATCCTGGGGGTTACCATTGAGCAGAAACTGAACTGGACCAGCCATATAAATACCGTGGCTGCAAGAGCAGGTCAGAGTATGGGAATTCTGCAGTGAGCAAGTCACCTCTTCTCTCCCTGAAGCTGGTCCACCATCTACAAGGCACAAGTCAGGAGTACGATGGAATATTCTCCACTTGCCTGGATGAGTGCAGCTCCAATAACAATCAAGAAACTCTATACCATCCAGGATAAAGCAGCCCGCTTGATTGGCACCCCATCTACAAACATTCACTCCCTTCACCACCGACGCACAGTGGCAGCAGTGTGTACCATCTAGAAGATGCACTGCAGCAATGCACCAAGGCTCCTTAGACAGCACCTTCTAAACCTGTGACTTCTACCACCTGGAAGGACAAGGGCAGCAGAGGCATGAGAACACCAGCCCCTGCAAGTTCCCCTCCAAGTCACGCACCATCCTGTCTTGGAACTATATCGCCGTTCCTTCACTGTCGCTGAGTCAAATTCCTGGAACTCCCTTCCTCACAGCATTGTGGGTGCACCTACACCCCCAAGGACTGCAGCGGTTCAAGAAGGCAGCTCACCACCACCTTCTCAAGAGCAATTAGGGATGGGCAATAAATGCTGGCCCGGCCTGCAACGTCCACATCCCAAGAACGAATTTAAAAAAAGCCACCAGCAAAGGTGCACCAAGAGAAGACCCCCCACCTGAATGGATTGTTTGCTCCATGTTAATCATCTTTCATAGATGGGAAGGATACCAACAACAACGCTGTTATAACTCGAAAGCGCTTCACTGGAATGTCTTCATGCAAATCTCATACAACCTTCTTTACAAATCATTCAGTGGAGATGTGCACATCTTTCCAATGCCACAACCCCACTCTTGCATCAGCATAACCCCAAACTCACTGGCAGCAATGCTGCAAGAGAGCAATTGCTGCACCTTGTACCTGTTGTCACACGGCCAGCATTTGGCACAGTCCGAGGACAGAATTATTTAACTCAGCGTGCACTGGGGATTGAACCTGGAGAATTCCTGCGCTGAATGGATTAGCTGCTGACCCGATGAACCTGCCGAGCAAACCGAGTACGTCCAACACTTCCTACCCTGCCCCCGCTTGTCTGTGGTCATGTCTGAGCCAAAGTGTAGCAATGCTGCTTATGGATGAAACGCACACCCAGAAAGGCTGCTTCCACTTTGCAACCTTTGCATGTACAGGACCACATGAAGAGCGTGCCAGGAAGCTAATTGGGCTCGATCAGCTCCATCTATGGTAAATTGGATTAAGAAAAAGAACCATTCCAGAGCGTAAGTAGCTGCAAGAAATCTAATTATCATGTTGTACACTGATAGCTAGGTCTGGACACACATCCCTGTTATCGGCGCTTTGCAATTAACAAAATTCCATTCCATTAATCTCTGCCTTCAGGAGAATGAGACTGACTTTGTTTCTCAGTCATGGTTTTTAATTTGGTTTTACCCTTGTCGACGTTTCTTCTACCTCCACTTCCCTGAGATTACATCAGGCATGTGACTGTATTTGATCCAGCCATGAATATAAAGTCAACAGTGCAGTTCAGACTGCATTATTGTGTCAGTTAGCCTCTCCTGCTCTTTGGTTTTACTTTTGTATTTAAAGCCCAACGGGAACATTTCACCATCACAATGAGACACAGTTGAATTATCCACCATTGATCGAACTCTCCTGCAATTATGGCTATGGGCATGAGGTGCCCAATTCTCTCTTTATTCTCCATACGCTTGACACTCACACACACCCACCCACCCACAAAAACGCACACCCACGCTTACACACACGCCCACGCTTGATTACACACACACACACACACACAACATAAGTTTAATATGCAAAACCATTTATAATGACAGAAAGGGTCTGCATGT
This sequence comes from Heterodontus francisci, assembly GCF_036365525.1. Lineage (NCBI taxonomy): Eukaryota > Metazoa > Chordata > Chondrichthyes > Heterodontiformes > Heterodontidae > Heterodontus > Heterodontus francisci. The sequence goes on from NC_090417.1 coordinate 16,969,008, forward strand.
GCCTCTTCCTCTGCAGAGAGGGGAATTGAAGGTTTGCACAAGATTTGCTGCACTTGTCCTGCTTGGGAGCAGATGTTCTGAACTGAACTCTTCACACAATGAATGGTCAGTTCCTTGAATAATCATTCAGGTGGGTTAGTGCAGGAGAGCTCTGGAATCACTCTAGAAATGGTCAGATGCAGTGACAGAGTATACATTTCGATAGAATAGCAGTCTGATGGGCTGAGTGCCCGCGCGGGTCTGTGCTTACCTCTGTAATCGATGAAACAATCGGGGTGAAGCCTTGCGGAGGAAGTGTTCATTCATCTATCCATCCACCTCGTTACTCAGATTTATTCAAGACGTAGGCACATGTCTGTCAGACACTCTGAATGTCAAACGTCTCACGTTTCACTGTCACAACATGAGAGCCACACAAGAGTTACATTTTTGGACTGTGAATAGAAGAACACCCCGTAATTAGGTAATACGCACACAGATCACTCAAATGCTGAAATTATTTTCATCTGACGTTTTTCCCCACAGTAAGTGAAATGCTTAACATTTAAAAATAAGGGATTAACAACAGTTTACATTTATATAGCACCTCCAACATAATAAAACGTCTCAAAGCGCTTCACAGGAACATGATCAAACAAAATATGACACCGAGCCGCACAGAGAGATAATAGGTCAGTGGACCTAAAGCTTCGTCGACGAGGTAGGTTTTAAGGAAGGCTGTTCAGGGAGGGAATTCCAGAGCAGAGGGCCCATGGTAACTGAAGGTCCGGCCGTCAATGGTGGAGCGATGGAAATCGGGGATGCTCAAGAGGCTAGAATTAGATGAGTGCCGATATCACAGAGGGCTGTCGGGCTGGAGGAGTTTACAGACATCGGGAGGAGCGAGGCCACGGAGGATTTGAAAATAAGGATAAGAATTTTTAAATCAAGATGTTGCTTGACTGGGAGCCCGCGTACGTCAGCAGGTGCAGGGGTGATAGGGGAACAGGACTTGGTTGTCAATTAAGACATGGGCAGCAGAGTTTTGGATGACCTCAAGTTTACGGAGAGTAGAATGTGGGAGAACAGCCAGGAGTGCGGTTAGAATAGTCAAGACCAGAGGTAACAAAGGCATGAATGAGGGTTTAAGCAGCAGATGAACTGAAGCGGGGGAGATGTCGGGCAATATTATGCAGGTGGAAATAGACGGTCTTAGCGATGGTGCGGATGTACCGTCGGAAGCTCATTTGGCGTCAAATGTGACACCAAGCTTACGGACACCAAGCTTCCAGACAGACTGGCTGAATGTCTACCTGTTGCCAAGGAGAGGAAGGGAGTCGGTGATGAGGGATCGGAGTTTGCACGAGAATTAAAAACAATGGCTTCAGTCTTTCCGATATTTAATTGGAGGAAATTTCTGCTCATCCAGTACTGGATGTCAGATAAGCAGTCTGATAATTTAGCAACAGTGGAGGGGTCGAGAGAGGTGGAGGTGAGGTAGAATCATATCATTGAATGGTTACAGCATAGAGCTAGGCCATTCCGCCCATCATGTCTGTGTCAGCTCTCTGCAAGAGCAACTCACCCAGTCGCACTCTGCTGCCTCGTCTCTGTAAATATTTTATCTTTGTTTAATTATCCAGTTCTCTTTTTCAAGCCTTGATTGAATCTGCTTCCACCGCACTCTTCGGCAGTGTATTCCAGATCCTAACCACTCGCTGCACAAAAGTTTTTCCTCATGTCACTGTTGCTTCTTTTGCCAATCACCTTAAATCAGTGTTCTCTGCTTCTTGATCTTTTTACTAATGGGAACAGTTTCTCTCTATTGACTCTGTCCAGACCCCTCCAGATATTAAACACCTCAATCACATCTCTCCTCAGTCTTCTCTTCTCCAAGGAGAACAACCCCAGCTTCTCCAGTCTATCCTCGTAACTAAAGTTCCTCATCCCTGGAACCATTCTTGTGAATCTTTCCTGCACTTCCACTGATGCCTTCAGATCCTTCCTAAAGTGTGGTGCCCAGAACTAGATACAATACTCCAGCCGAGGCTGAACCAGTGTTTTATACAGGTTTACCATATTCTTCCTTGCCTTTGTACTCTGTGCACCTAGTTGTAAAGCCCAGGATTCCTAATGCTTTATCAACTGCTTTCTCAACCTGTCCTGCCACCTTCAGTGATTTGTGCACACTTATCCACAGGTCCCACTGCTCCTGCACCCACTTTAGAATTGTTACCTTTAATTTATTTTTCCTTTCTTCAATCTTCCTCCCAGAATGGATCACTTCACATTTCTCTGTATTAAATTTCAGCTGCCACTTGTCCGCTCATTCCGCCAACCTGTCAATGTCCTCTCACAGTTTATCACGATCATCCTCACAGTTCACAACACTTCCAGGTTTTGTGTCATTAGGGGTCCGAACACTGAGCCCTGGGGAACCCCACTACATACCTTCCTTCAGTCCGACAAACAACCATTTACAACTACTCTCCCTTTCCTGTCACTCATCCAATTTTGTATCCATGCTGCTACTGTTCTTTTTATTCCCTGAACTTCAACTTTGCTGACAAGCATGTAGAGCGACACTTTATCAAATGCCTTTTGCAAGTCCATGTACACCACATCAACCTCATTATCCACATCAACCCGAGCTGTTACCTCAGCACAAAACTCAAGCAAGTTAGTTAAACACGATTTTCCCCCAACAAATCCGTGTTGGCTTTCCTTAATTAATCCACATTTGTCCAAGTGACTGTTAATTTTGTCCCAAATTATTAAACTGACCTCTGACACAATCTATCCTGTTTTCTTTCTCTCTCCGATACAATCTACCCTCTTCTTTTTTTCTTTCTTTTTGTGGGCATCGCTGGCTAAGCCAGCATTTCTTGCCCATCCCTATTGCCCTTGAACTGAATGGCTTCCTCGGCCATTGAAGAGGGCATTTAAGAGTCAACCACAGTGCTGTGGGTTTTCTCCCTCTCTGATCCAATCTATCCTGTTTTTCTCTCTCTCTCTGATCCAATCTATCCTGTTTTTCTCTCTCTCTCTGATCCAATCTATCCTGTTTTTCTCTCTCTCTCTGATCCAATCTATCCTGTTTTTCTCTCTCTCTCTGATACAATCTATCCTGTTTTCTCTCTCTCTGATACAATCTATCCTGTTTTCTCCCTCTCTGATCCAATCTATCCTGTTTTTCTCTCTCTCTCTGATCCAATCTATCCTGTTTTTCTCTCTCTCTCTGATACAATCTATCCTGTTTTCTCCCTCTCTGATCCAATCTATCCTGTTTTTCTCTCTCTCTCTGATACAATCTATCCTGTTTTCTCTCTCTCTGATACAATCTATCCTGTTTTTCTTTCTCTCTCTGATCCAATCTATCCTGTTTTTCTCTCTCTCTCTGATACAATCTATCCTGTTTTCTCTCTCTCTGATACAATCTATCCTGTTTTCTCTCTCTCTCTGATACAATCTATCCTGTTTTCTCTCTCTCTGATACAATCTATCCTGTTTTTCTCTCTCTCTGATACAATCTATCCTGTTTTTCTCTCTCTCTCTGATACAATCTATCCTGTTTTTCTCTCTCTGATACAATCTATCCTGTTTTCTCTCTCTCTGATACAATCTATCCTGTTTTCTCTCTCTCTCTGATACAATCTATCCTGTTTTCTCTCTCTCTCTCTGATACAATCTATCCTGTTTTTTTCTCTCTCTCTGATACAATCTATCCTGTTTTCTCTCTCTCTGATGCAATCTATCCTGTTTTCTCTCTCTCTCTGATACAATCTATCCTGTTTTCTCTCTCTCTCTGATACAATCTATCCTGTTTTCTCTCTCTGATACAATCTATCCTGTTTTCTCTCTCTGATACAATCTATCCTGCTTTCTCTCTCTCTGATACAATCTATCCTGTTTTTTTCTCTCTGATACAATCTATCCTGTTTTCTCTCTCTCTGATACAATCTATCCTGTTTTTTTCTCTCTCTCTGATACAATCTATCCTGCTTTCTCTCTCTCTGATACAATCTATCCTGTTTTCTCTCTCTCTCTCTGATCCAATCTATCCTGTTTTTTTCTCTCTCTCTGATCCAATCTATCCTGTTTTTCTCTCTCTCTCTGATCCAATCTTTCCTGTTTTTCTCGCTCTCTCTGATACAATCTATCCTGTTTTCTCTCTCTCTGATACAATCTATCCTGTTTTTTTCTCTCTGATCCAATCTATCCTGTTTTTCTCTCTCTCTCTGATCCAATCTATCCTGTTTTTCTCTCTCTCTCTGATACAATCTATCCTGTTTTCTCTCTCTCTGATACAATCTATCCTGTTTTCTCTCTCTCTCTGATACAATCTATCCTGTTTTTCTCTCTCTCTCTGATACAATCTATCCTGTTTTCTCTCTCTCTCTGTTACAATCTGTCCCGTTTCTCTCTCTCTCTGATACAATCTATCCTGTTTTCTCTCTCTCTCTGTTACAATCTGTCCTGTTTTTCTCTCTCTCTCTGTTACAATCTATCCTGTTTTCTCTCTCTCTCTGATACAATCTATCCTGTTTTTCTCTCTCTCTCTGTTACAATCTGTCCCGTTTCTCTCTCTCTCTGATACAATCTATCCTGTTTTTCTCTCTCTCTCTGTTACAATCTGTCCCGTTTCTCTCTCTCTCTGATACAATCTATCCTGTTTTCTCTCTCTCTCTGTTACAATCTGTCCCGTTTCTCTCTCTCTCTGATACAATCTATCCTGTTTTTACAGCACTTTTTCTTGTAGTTGTTGGGCTTGTCCTTTCACCCTTTTTTGAACAAGGTAGAGCAGAGTGTTCTTAGCGTACGTGCCGAAACTAACACTGTTCTTTTGGTGGTGTCACCGAGGGGCAGCATGTAGATGAGAAAGAGGAGGGGGCCAAGGACAGATCCTTGGGGGACACCAGAGGTAACAGTGTGGGAGCAGGAAGGGGAAGCCACTGCAAGTGATTCTCTGGCTACAAGTAGATAGATAAGAATGGAAGTGGGTGAGAGCAGTCCCACCCAGCTGGACGACAGCAGAGAGGTTTTGGAGGAGGATGGTGTGGTCAACCGTGTCAAAGGCTGCAGACAGGTCAAGAAGGTCGAGGAGAGAAAGTTTACCTTTGTCACAGTCACATCGAATGTCATTTGTGACTTTGATAAGAGCTGTTTCGGTGGCAGGGGCAGAAACCTGACTGGAGGCATTCTGGAGTTCCAAATATAATAAAGAATGCAAAACATGTTGTATTTCACAATAAACAGGATTCGATTTATCCACTGAATTGTCTTCAACATTGTTTAAAACAAGAAATGTTACCTTCACAACTCTCCCAGAGCCTGCCTTTGAGTGGAATGAATTTGACCAGACTGAGCATGTGCAGCAGCCAATCCTTTCCAGAAGCTTCTGGCAGCTGCTGTGTGAGGAGAGTTTTGAAAGGCAGGCAGACAAGACAGACAGTGAAGCAGTTTGGCTGAGGTAAAATCATTGCAGAATAGTTCAAAAACAGAATCTGTGCGTCAGAGAGAAAAGAGAAAAGGCAAAGAATTATTCTGCTGACAGGAATTGTCACGTTAAAGCCCCCCCAATTCCAATAAAAACAAAGGAGGGAAAAGGGTGAGGAAGGGAGAGGGGGGAGGAAAGAGGGGAAAAGAGGAAGGGAATGAGGGGATATAATTGGGAAGGAATGGGGGGGAAGAGACAGTGGAAGGGGGAAGAGAGGGAGGGAGGGAAGGGGGAAGGAGGCATGGTCACTTTGCTATTCCACCCTGCAGTCCTTCTCCTCTTCCACACAGCAGCAAATACCTCGTACCTGTCGGTCAAAGTCGATGGCTGAGGCTCTTTGATCACAACATCTTTTGGATTCCCAAAGTTGCCTGACTTGCAGTCAGTGACAGGGTGCCTTCTATCCCCGACCATTGATCACCTCTGAAGTTTTCCCTTACGTAAGGGGTGTGACTGCCTCCCAGGTCAAAGTGTCCAGGTAACTCTACCCCTCCCTGATGTTCCGCAATGTCTGCAAGTCAGACATTGTTGCTCGAACTGCAGACACTCACCGCAGATATGTTTTTCTGGGACTGCAATGCATTCTACAGATTCCCACATGTTGCAGACAAGGCACAGCACCATCCCTTGCCATGTCTGTCTAACCTGATTCATTTTATCAGTCAATGCGTTATTAATTTAGTTAGCGAAGACCAGGTGAGAAAGGGGTCTTGGGCTCCCCTCTCAGCCTCTTCCTGGTTTGGCCTTGATTAAAAGTCTTTGATTGAAGTTAAGTCTTGCAGTTCTCGGGGCCCAGTGCACACTTTCAAACTTGTTTTGCTGGTGTTTTGTCCTGAGGCTTGAGTTACTTCCGTGGGTCTCTGGAGCTTTGCTTGAGAGAGAGAGCGAGAGGGAGATGCTCTCTTCTTCAAGTTCACTTGCAGTCTCTTCCTTTCTGTGTGGCACAATTCAAAAAACTACAAGTTGGCCAGCAGGTTAGTCATGTGACTAGCTCCTTATTTGGAACAACCTCCCCGGCGAGGTTTGTGGATTTCTTCAAGCTTAGCAAACGCTCTCTGTAGTGGGGTGCAGTGGAATGATGGCTTTTACATATTCCGTGTCTCTTGATCAAAACCGTCTGGCTAATTGAATCAGGGAGGCACCCCTATTATCTTCTTTAGGTAACTGTCTTTTAGAATGCAAATGTGCCGCCATGTTTCTCGCCACTGTCCTTCAGAATGCAAATATGCAGCCATGTTTTCAGCCACAGCTGTGGTCTCTTTAAATAAGATATTTCCAGTCCAGTAACAGTTCAAAATAATGTTCCATATGATGAAATTAATCTATCCCATTTTTGGCAGGTGTGGTTTTCGTCACAGAAGGAACAGTCTGCAAGCTCAAAGACAAAGGAAGAGCACTCACCAGGTATATAAAGCAGCAGCTTCACGAAGCACTCTGTCCCCTGATCACTCCTTGTGGGACCCCACTTCACACCTAATACTACTCTGAATAACAACCCTTTACCCCTACTCTCTGCTTTCTGTCTTGCAGTCGGCTAACTAATCATTCTGCAACTTGTCCCCCGATTCCGCATTCTCTGACCTTATTCATGAGGCGATTATGTGGGTATCTTATCCAAGGCCATTTAAAAATCTGGATAAATTACACTCTCTGCGTTATCTCTTCAAAAGATTCAACACGGTTGGTCAAGCAAGACTTTCTCTTATGAAATCCATTGCTGACTATTTATCATTACATTTTTGGTTTCTGGATGTTTTTCTGTTCTCTCCTTTCCTGTCACTGATGTTAACCTGGATATGTTCTCGTTCCCTTCTGAAATACAGATATAACGTGAGCTATTCTCCAGTCTTCTGGCATGACATCTTTCTCCAATGAATCATTAATAATGTGTAGTAATGTCTCTGCAATCTCTTCCCTCAATTCTTTTAAAATGTGCTGGCGTAATCTGTCCAGACCAGGAATTTTATCCTCTTCAAATCTGATTATTTAATATTTTAACTTTTGTTATTCTCAATGCAGTTATCTAGTTTCTAATTCCATTATCTGGTGTCATGTCCATCTGTCCTGTTTGCCTGGCAAATACTGAAGCAAAGTAATTATTTAATATTTCTGTGATTTCTCTATCATTGCCTGTTTATCAGAGTCACAAACGACATCCTATGTGACTGCGACTTTCCCTCCTCATCTTTCTCGACCTGTCTGCAGCCTTTGACACGGTTGACCACACCATCCCCTTCCAACATGCAGAAACCAAATATATAGCAATAAATAGTCAGCATGGATTTCACAAGGGAAAGTCTTGCTTGAGCAACCTTGTTGAATTTTTTGAAGCGATAACAGAGAGTTGACCAAGCTTTTGGTCACTTGCCTTCACATCTCCTTTTGTGGCTTGGTGTCTGATTTTGTTTGATATCACTCCTGTGAAGCAGCTTGGGATAACCTGCTGACAAAGGTGGTGCTGTTGTTGTCTGGTGTACCGACCTCTACCTTGCAGAGGCTGAGCGCCAACTCTCAGATGCTTCTACCTCTCCCTGGACCATGACCCCACAACTGAACATCAAGCTACTGTCCACAGGACTGTCACTGATCTCATCTCGTGCGGAGATCTTCCCTCTACAGCTTCCAACCTCATAGTCCCACAACCCCGGACAGCCTGCTTCTACCTCCTTCCTCAAATTCACAAACAGGACTGTCCTGGCAGACCCATTGTTTCAGAAAATTCCTCCCGCACTGAACTTATTTCTTCCTATCTTGACTCTATCTTTCCTCTGTCACATTGACAATTTCCAGTTTCCTGACCCGAACCACCACCTGTTCACTTTGGAAGTCCACTCTCTCTACACCTCTAAGGAGGGATGATATCGTAGACGGTTCCTCAAATGAGGCCATATGGGTAGAACTTAAAAATAAAAAGGGGGCAATCACTTGGCTGGGAGCGTACTACAGGCCTCCAAACAGTCAGGGAGAGATAGAGGGGCAGATATGTAGGCAATCTCAGAGAGGTGTAAAGATAATAGGGTAATAATAGCAGGTGACTTCAACTTACCCAATATCAACTGGGATAGTCTTCGTGCAAAAGGCTTAAAGGGGGCGGAATTCTTAAAATGCATCCAGGAGAGCTTTTTGAGCCGGCACGTAGAAAGTCCTACAAGAGAAGGGAAGTACTGGACCGAATCCTAGGGAATGAAGCCGGGCAAGTGGAGAAATGTCGGTGGGGGAGCATTTCGGGGATAGTGACCATAAATCTGTAAGATTTAAGGTAGTTATGGAAAAGGACAAAGAGGGACCGGTAATAAAGGTACTGAATTGGGGGAAGGCCGATTTCAATATGATAAAACAGGATCTGGCCAAAGTGGACTGGGAGCAGCTAATTGTAGGAAAGTCTACATCAGACCAGTGGGAGTCATTCAAAAAGGAAATCGTGAGAGTTCAGGGCCAACATGTTCCCATAAAGGTGAAGGGTAGGACCAACAAGTCCAGGGAACCCTGGATGTCAAGGGCTATAGAGGATTGGATAGGGGAAAAAAGGAGGCTTATCGCAGATTCAGAGTGCTGAAAACAGCAGAGGCACTAGAGGGGTATAGAAAGTATAGGGGGGTACTTAAAAAAGTAATTAGGAGAGAGAAGGGAGGACATGAAAGAACACTGGTGGGCAAGATAAAGGAAAATCCCGAAGTTTTTTATCAGTATATTAAGGGCAAGAGGATAACCAGGGAAAGAGTAGGGCCCATTAGCGACCAAAGTGGCAATCTGTATGTGGAGCCGGAGGACATAGGTGAGGTTTTCAATGATTACTTTTCATCTGTGTTCACTTTGGAGAAGAACGATGTAGGTGTAAAGATCAGGGAGGGGGACTGTGATCTACTCCCACAAATTAGCATCAAAAGGGAGGAAATATTAGCTGTTATAGCAGGCTTAAAAGTGGATAAATCCCCAGGCCCAGATGAGATGTATCCCAGGCTGTGGAGGAGATTGCAGGGGCTCTGACACAAATTTTCAAACCCTCTCTGGCCACAGGAGAGGTGCCAGAGGACTGGAGGACAGCGAATCTTTCGAGGAGGTGACTAATTGTGTAGATTAGGGTAAAGCAGTTGATATAGTCTACATGGACTTCAGTAAGGCTTTTAATAAGGTCCTGCATGGGAGATTGCTTAAGAAGGTAAGAGCCCATGGGATCCCGGGCAATTTGGCAAATTGGATCCAAAATTGGCTGAGTGGCAGGAGGCAGAGGGTGATGGTCAAGGGTTGTTTTTGCGAGTGGAAGCCTGTGACCAGTGGTGTACTGCAAGGATCGGTGCTGGGACCCTTGCTGTTTGCAGTGTACATTAATGATTTAGACGTGAATATAGGAGTTATGATCAGTAAGTTCGCGGATGGCACGAAAATTGGTGGTGTCGTAAATAGTGAGGAGGAAAGCCTTAGATTACAGGAAGATATAGAAGGGCTGGTAAGATGGGCGGAGCAGTGGCAAATGGAATTTAATCCTGAGAAGTGTGAGGTGATGCATTTTGGGAGGACTAACAAGGCTCACCACTACCCTCTCAAGGGCGAATTGGGATGGGCAATAAATGCTGGCCTCATCAGCAACACCCACATCCTGTGAATTAATTTTTAAAAATGAAGATGAAGAGGACTTTTCCCATTTACTCTGGTCCGTGCATAAATCGGGAAACACACAGAAAGTTTGTCCAATTTGAATCCACATTTATTTCCAGATTTCACATTGAAGTCGTTGAATTAACGTGACTTGATAGAGAATTGACGGATGGACAGGTTCCTGTCTGCTCCGTCCAGCACGTCCCACACAACGGCGATGCCTTGTCATCACAACACAGATTGACTCCCCACCCCACCCTCGACCATGTGATCTCCTGAGAGAGGCGAAAAACCAGACATAAAAACCCAGGCCAATTTGGGAAAAAAATCTGGGAAATTCCTCTCCGACCCCCTTAGGCGATCGAAACGAGTCCAGGAGATCACTCTAGCCCTCTTCAGCCACTGCTTTCCAAGACAATAGCTTTCCCAGACACTATCTGAACACACTGCCTCAGAGCCTAGTCTCCAACCATCTGCACTCTAGCTCTGTAATAGCAGCTACAAGCCCAGCATTCTGTACTGACTTGAAGCCAGTTGATGGGCTGTCCAGGGTTCCCACTTCTGTGTCCTTAAAGCTTGAATGAAAACTTTCCCCAATCCTTTCTCAAAAAAGTCCTAACTGTGACATCTTTGAATTTGTTGGGAACTGATGCCATTCCTTTAGTCTGTGCTGGGCTCTCAGTGGATTGGAACTGAGTTACATAGCCAGCAATGTTTGGATGGAGCATCAGCTCTGAAATATTGACGGCCAAATGGGGGGGAATGTGGATCTAATTATCGGGACGCATCGGCACAATTTCCCTGGGGAAAATTTCGTAAGGCGTGACCTCCCTTTTAAGACATTTTTTCAATGCCTTATCCGTGGAGGGCACGCCCACATGCTTTTCCCCTCCCTCCGTCCCTCCCCGGCTCCCGTGCTGTGTTCAATTTTAGCACACCCCAGAACTCAGCTTGTTGACACCCAAAGACAACCCAGAACGAGGAAACTACATACCAAACACCCCCTCCAATTCCCAAGGGGCACCCAGGTGGGTGGAAAAAGCCACGTCACTCGGAGAATGAAGAGAACCTTACAAGGGAGCAGCTTGCAAAGGATCAGCTTCCAAGGGCGCTGATCATCATTCCGACATTCTAGATGCACTGCTGCCGACGAACCAAGTAGTGCTGAGGACGAGGAGGGTGGAGAGGCCTGTCTGTGAACAGGGGCGAAAGAAACCAAGGACAGACATGATAAAAGTGAGCATCACAACCATGAGTGCCACATTGCTGCTATACCTTAATCTGATGGGCATTCTATCTGAACAGCCAGACCGTCAATCAGAAGCTGGAAAGACCCAAATCTCCTTCAGCTTCCAGTTTGGTTCTGGCGCTGGCTCCCACGAATAACACTCACTTTCATCAACTTGTCCTGGGAGCCTGAGTCCGTTCCCATGCAGGTTCCACCCTTCTCACTCTGAGTACCAGTTGGACAGTGTCCAGCCGTGTGTGGAGGACGCTGGAATGAAAACTGATGTTTCCCTTCCTAAAAGTACGGTCGTCTTCAATCTCCAAATAACTTGGCTTTCTCCGTGGGCTCCTGAAATCAGACCGGCAGTATTCAACACCAGGATGTAGAAGGACGGTCAGAGTATTTTCAATCCATTGATCCACTTTGGCTCCATATCCTTTTATGTCCTTGTCAAGCAATAATCTCTCAAACTTAGGTGTACAGTTATTAATTGTTTTTTATGGGTGAGAGTTGCACATTTCTACCAGCCTTCGCAGGAAGAAGTCTTTCCTAACTTCTCTCCTGAATGGCATGGCTCTGATTTTTAAGGTTATGTCCCCTTGCCCTCGAGACTCCCCTCCACACTGTCCTCACTGATCTCATTTCTCACAACCTCGTCCCATCTCCACTCTGACTTTACGCTCTTGCCCCACGCCATGCCACGCTTTGGTACCAATGGACTACCACCTCGTGCTGCCAAAACCTCTGAAGCCCTCACATTGCAACATTTTGGGACCACACACCTCCCCCTTCTCCTTTAGAAAGCAGGGACAGAGGCAGCAAAGCAGAAGAGGCTGGGTAGATAGTTCCAGAGGGGTCACCAGCACTGGACCAGAAAGAGAGGGGTTCAGAGATGCCCAGCATTACAGGAATGTGATGAGTTTGCAGGGGATGTAAGTGAGGCAGGCAATGATCACTAAGATAGGGCGAGAAAGTCTACAGAAAGATTCCAGATGTATTTTGACATTAATGTGACTTGAGGCTAAAGTGGGAGGCATGAAATCTCTCCAAGAAAACAGAGCACCTTCTGTTGCAAACAGATGCTGTCAATTAGTCAGGATGACTTAATGAATTCTATTAAATTAGGGAATAATAGATGGGCAGGAGCTGAGTGAGCTTTAATTGAGAACAGAAACTGTACTGTTGGGCTCAGTGCAACTTTTGTATAATCACAAACATTTGCTTTGTTTTGAAAGCCTTGCTTCGCATTTTGTCATCCGACCTGTAATTTTTGTGTGTATTACTTATTATGACGGCGCTTCTATATTTTTTGTTAAATATTTTTTGAGGACTCATGTATTTTGGAATTATGGACATTATTTTATTTGGGAAAACTGAAAAGGATTCCATGGATGTTTTTTCCACTTGGGTCATTGAAAGAACACGGAGAGGTCTTGATTTGACAACAACATTTGCTGGAAGTCACTTGCCTTCAGATAAATACCCAGCAGGGGCTTTTTGACTTGGGGGAGATGTTTACAGAGAAGTGACAGGTCAAGATTTATAGGGGTCAGGTGGCTTGACTATGGAGATATTGTTTTTTGTTTCACTTTGGACAGTGTGTTAGGATGTGAACTGTTTTGTGTGTGTGTGTCTCTCTCTCTCTCTAAGGTAAAAGGGACCTTTCGTTAATGCTTTGCTTCATTACTGGTTATGTCTTGTTTTGTAATAAACTGATAATTTTTTGTTTTTGAAAGAGACCTGGTTGGTCCAGTGTAGAGTCTATGATTGACGCATCGGTAACTGGGTAAACATTTGAATATATGTTGTGACTTGTGGAGAAGTGGAACTAGAAAAGACAGTGCACTCCTCCCACCTCAGTCGTAACACACTTCCAATGTCGCTGATTATTCGAAGCAAATTAATTGTAATCGGCACAAATTTAGTCAGTACATTGATTACCACTGCACCACATTGGGTCATTCTGCCTATGGGATTTATTCCCAGCTGTGACTTTCCAAGATATTAAGGGGAATACAAAAGGTAGATAGAGAGAAACTATTCCCGCTGGTTGGGCAGTCTGTGACTCGGGGATAGAGCTAAAAATGGAGCCAGGAGTGAAATTAGGAAACTCTTCTTCATACATAGGGCAGTAGAAGTTTGGAACTCTCCTCTGCAAACGGCAGTTGATGCTAAATCAATTGTTAATTTTAAATCTGGGATTGATAGATTTTTATTAACCAAAGGTATTTAGGGATATGGGGGTCAAGGTGGGTATATGGATTTAGGTCAAAGATCAGCCATGATGTCATTGAATGGTGGAAAAGGCTCGAGGGGCTGAATGACCTCCTCCTGTTCCTGCTTTCCTTTTCTTTGGCAATCAAACAAATCCTGGGTTCTCATTCAAAACCTTGATATAAGGGACCTTACCATTTATCTCAGGAATGTGTAACTGTTAAAGACACTCGAACCACAAACTGATATATGTCAGCCTTCTATTTTACGCTGTTTCACGTTCCTTTCTTCAGAAAACAGACTCCCACTGACTTGCTCAGCAATTTTCTGGTATAATTAGGCAAGTCTTAGATCTGTTGGATGTCCATCATACTTTACAACACACTTCAAAGTGTACGAGCAAAGTGAAGGATAGTTACGGAATTGTGTTGCTTTTTTTCCCTGATCTGGAGCTGAGAATTCGCAAGCACTCGCCAATCCACAAACATCCCTCGCCAACTGTAATGAGCCTGTAATTGAGCTCAAGTTGTGCCTGTGCAATCGGACTTTGTGGTTTAAACAGGACAGTCTAATTCAGCACATTTGCAGCTTTCCAGCAGAATAACAGACTGTGTCAAAAGGCATTATGCCCCATCATTATAAAACAGCAGATCAGGAAGTAAAGACATTATCTATCGGTGATTATGTTTTCTCTTCAATATAGGTTGACCAAGGAACCTGAGGGGGAGAATCTCAGATCTGCTTATCAGTTGAACTCAATTGCCCGACAAGGGTTTGTTCACTATATGTCTATATTTGTGATTAAACCTCAAGCAAACTTTTTTGCACAACAAATGGTTAGGATTTGGAATGCAATGCCCGATAGGGTGTCGGAATCAGATTCGATGCAAGCTTTCAAAAGGGAATTGGATAAATACTTGAAGGAAATAAAAATTGCAGGGATCCGGGGAAGGAGCAAGGGAGTGCAATTGACTGGATTGCTCTTCAAAAGAGCTGGCACAGACTCAATGGGCTGAATGGCCTCCTTCTATGCTGAACTATTCTATGATTCCATTTCCTCATCCATCACGGTCCTGACATCGACAAATCTCCACTTTGTTCCCATGCATATCCACTTCCCTTTTCCTGCTTTCACAATTTTCCCCAGTGGCCCCCCTCCACAAAAATGCCTTCACTTCTCCATCATCGTCTTTTCATTCCCTTCCTGTCCGTGTCCGCATCTCCCTCCTCTCTTTAATATTACGTGCCCCGATGCTTCTTCCTCCTTGTGAACGTTGCACGATAAATGAAAGTTACTGCTGAGGGTATAAAAACAGCTGTCGAGGATGTTAAGAGATTTTGTTGAAGTATATGTGGGGAAAAAAGAGAGTATGTTACAGCACAGAAGGGGGCCACTCGATCCATCGAGCCTGTGCTGGCTCTTTGAGAGATCTATCCAATTCGTCCCGCTCCCCCCTGCTCTTTCCCCACACCCCTGCACATTTTCTCATTTTCAAGTATTTATCCAATTCTCTTTTGAAAGTTACTATTGAATTTGCTTCTGCTGCTGTTGTAGGCAGTGCATTCCAGATCACAACAACCCGCTGTGTGAAAATACTCTGCTCATCGCACCTTGGTCCTTTTGCCGGTTATCTTAAATCTGCATTCTCTGGTTAGCGACCCTCCTACAAGTGGGAACAGTTTCTCCCTATTTACTCCATCAAAGGTCCCCAAAATTCTGAACCTCTGTTACATCTCCCCTTAAGCTTCTCTGCTCCAGTAAATCTCCTCTGCACCCTCTCCAAGCCCTTGAAATCCTTCCTAAAGTGTGGTGCATAGAATGAAACGCAATTTCGGAACAGGAATAAGCCATTCAGCCCATTGAGCCTGCTCCACCATTCAGTTAGATCATGGCTGATCATCCACCTCAATGCCACGATCCCGCGCTATCTCCATATCCCTCGATGTCATTTGTCTCCAGAAATCTGTCGATTTCTGTCTTGGACATGCTCAGTGATTGAACTCCCTCAGGGGTGGAGAATTCCAAAGATTTGCCTCCCTCTGAGTGAAGAAGTTCCTCCTCATCTCAGTCTAAAATGGCCTTTCCCTTATTCTGAGATTGTATTCCAGCTGAGGCCTAGCCAGTGATTTATAAAGGTTGAGCATAACTTCCTTGCCTTTGCACGCGATGCCACTATTTATAAAGTCTGGGGTCCCACCTGCATTTTTTTTTCAACAGCTTTATCAACTTGTCTTTCCCACTTCAAGAATCATTTGCTGATTAACCCTCCATGTCAAATAGCTAAAGATATTGAAAGCGAGTCACTATGGAATCATATCCAGAGGAACCACTCAAGACTTCAGAAGGCCACACATGGTGCATCTGAAGATAATTGGGAAGCCTCCTGTCATGGAGACTGATATTGGTGCTGCTGACTCTGCAATTTTGGAGAGGCTAGACAAATGCAGAGTTGAAGTTACAGTCTGTTAATTTGCCGCTGAAAATGTGTGCTTGTAAGATGTTTGAGCAGTGAGTGGTAAATGGCACATTAAAGGTCAGATCCAGAATTGCTGCAACAAGGTGTGTTGGAGCTTTACCACTTAGATTTAAAAAGAAAGTGACAGAGAAAAATTCTGAATTAAAATGTTGTGCAGTGCCCTTATATGTCCTCAGGACATCATAAGTGCTTTTGAAGTGTTGTTTTATAGGCAAACATGGCAGACAATTTGTACACGGCAAGTTTGCATGAACAACAACAAGGTGAATGACCAGTTAATCTGTCCTTGGATAAGGCAGGATTGTTAGCCAGGATTCTGGAAGAATTTGCTGCTCTTCCTCAAATGGTGCCAGTGGTTCTGTTATTTCCGCCTTGGCAGGTAATCTTAGCATCATTCAAATATGTCTGATCGGACAGCGCTCCCTAAATACTGCTCTGGAGTGTTAATCTCTGCAGTGAATACTTGGAGTGAGATTTGAACCCACAGCTGAATGACTTTGAAGCAAAGCTACCACCAATGAGCCAAGCCAGCGTTACAAGTTGGGTTGAGTTGAGAAGTGAACATTAATTTGAAGATCGCTATGTAATAGCTGTAGAAACTAGAATTATGTTGGCAGCAGAATTCTATCATATATGCGGTAAAGTTGGGTGGCTCTGGTAATTGTGTTGTGGCTATTCATAGAACTATACAGAAGGAGTCCATTCTGCCCATCGTGCCTGTACAGGCTCTTTCATAGAGCTGTCCAGTTCCTCTTCTTTCCTCATAGCTCTGCAAACTTTTTCCACTTCGGGTATTTATTCATTCTTATTTTCAGAGAAACGAGGGCCGGACTCCAGCTGCAGGATGACACGGTGTGGAAGTAGGAGATGGAAGAAACATTCACCTGGGGTTGCGCTGGGTCCAGGAAGCTCCATGATTACTGAAGAAGTGACGGCTGCGCACGGACGCCTGGCTTGGCTGTGACTAAAGGTAGCTGATTTGGAGCACACTTAACGAAAATGCACAACTCAGGCTGCACGTAATTAAATTAAGATGCTTTGTATTGCAGTTCCTGAAGGTTGCTTCTAATGATGATGAGTAAATAAAGCAGAATTCGAGTGGTCCCAAAGCCAAATTCCAATCCCATTTTTTAATGGTACCTTCAGGGACTTTTTGCGATGCTGAGAATCTTCTTGAAGACTTTCTTGTGAAGCCTCAAGCAAGCAAATCTGGAGTCAAGGAGCAATTCTGGAGAGAGAAAACACTCAGCACAGTCTTAATTGCTTCCAATTGCTATTACAGCATTATTATAAATTACCTAAAATTGCTCATATAAAATGATTAAAAACAGACGTGTTTACCAGCTGTTGAAACTAAATACGAAATCACACTTCAGTGGAGTCTGGGAGGGAGTGCGGCATTGTTGAAGGTGAAAACGTGAAATTAAATGCTGTAATGGAACAGTGGGGTGCACTTTTGATCAAAAGTGTATGTAGAGTTGAACAAAAGCCAACATGTTTCCCACATTACAACAGTGACAGCACTTCGAGAGGACTTGTTTGACTGTGAAGCACTTTGGGATGTCCTGAGGTTGTGAAAGACACGATAGGAATCTAAGATCTTTCTTTTGCCCCTGATAGATCTGATAATATGACATGGGTTTCAAACGATTCTAGATCACACCCTCAGGAAGTCTCAAAATTCCATTTTTTCTTTTGGCTGTTTAGTCACCCTTTTCCTGTCAGCCAATTTTCACAAAATCTCACGGACAGTAAATGAGGTGAAACACAGTTAATCTGTTTTTGGTGGTACTGGTTGAGGGACGAATATTGCGAAGGGTGCTGCAGGCAACCTGCTGTTCAAGCATCATGGAGGACAGAAGGGGCATTTGATCCATTGTGCCTCTGCTTACTCTTCGGGAGAGCTGTCCAATTCATCCCACTCCCCTTGCTTTTTCTCTGGAGTCCTGTTAATGTCTTTTTCAGGTATTTATCCAATTCCCTTTTAAAAGTTACGATTGAATCTGCTTCCACCACCCTTTCGAGCAGCGCATCCCAGATCACCACAACTTGCTGTGTTAAAAAAAAAAACTCCTCATCTCTCTGCTTCCTTTGCCAACTATTTTAATTTGGTGGCCTCTTCTGATCTTGATTCAGTAGTGCCATAGAAAACGTTGAAAAGGCAGGCACGGTATAATTCCTCATCTGAACGACATCACCTTGACAATGGTCAGCCGTTCACCATTGTATCTCTTTAACATATGTACGAACTACGGTTTGGACTTCAAAGGACCTTCTGATGCTCAAATGTCATTTTTGTGGTCAGTCCATTTGGAAGACATGGACATGCCTTGACTTTGATCGAAATCTAGCTGCTCTGAATCAATGCAGGAGGCTTGTTGCGAGTGGGGACACAGAGTCAGTGGGGATCATTTCTGGAGCATTTGTTGGGCAAATCAGTTCCTTCTATCTGCAGAAAAGTGGAACAGCGATATGCGGGAGCAATGAAGGGAGTAAATCTGAAATCCACAGGTGATAATTGGATAGCTTTGGCTCAGGGCCCTGAAGAGTTAATATATGTTGCACAAACAAAAGGCGAAATAGCTCACTAAAAAGCAGAAGCGTGAGCTTTTGCCATTTGCCTGTGATTAGTCTATTAATTGCATAGCTGTTTCCCTGGTCTGTGTAATTCAGAGTAATGATATCCTTACCTTGCCAGTACATTGTAAGCTGCATGACAGTCTGAAAATAACATCGTTGAAATCTCTATTAGCACTAAAAGGTGAACCATGAACATTTTCCGAAGCAGTAAAATATTCAAAAGATGGCCCTTACTGATAGTGATTGCGCTGCCGGAGGCAGACATGCAGAAAATATTCTTTTATTCTCACGAGTGCCAATATGGGCTGTCTGAAATGGCATCTAAGCCTACCCTTTAACTCTGGGTAAATGGAAGATCATGGACCATTATGAGTTGGTGCTTCCATTTGTCAGTACGTGCCAGCTAACTCTCGGCACAGCCTATATTTCATTCCTTGGAACATACTCCCAACAGCTGCCTGCTGCTATTGCCATATGAAATATAAGTAGATACTGGTCCAAAACAGTTTTTATGTTCCTTTTGAGCCTCCTCCCACCCTTTCTCATTTTATTATCAGGATACCTTCCCGTTCCCTTCTCCTTTTTATGCTTATCTAGTTTCCCGTTTAATGTATCTATACTATTTATCTCAACCATTCCTTGTGGTCACAAGTTCCACACTCACTACTCTCTGGGTAAAGAAGTTTCTTCTGAATTCCCTATTGGATATCTTATATTGAAGGCCCGTAGTTTTGTTCTTCTCCACAAGTGGAAACATTCTCTCTCGATCTACTCCATGGAAACCTTTCATAATTTTAAGGACCTCTTATTTGATCACCTCTCAGCCTCTCCTCTCAAGAACAAAGGGACGCAGCCTGTTCATCCTCTCCTGATAGATAGAATCCACACATCGTGCACCAGCCATCTCACACACCCAGCATTACTTGAAAGTTAATAGACAGAAAACTGTGTGCAGCACATCCCTCATTTCCAAATGTGTGCCCCCAAGGGCACTTATTACCAGGTGTTCTGAGATTGGCCTGGGGGGATCACATTTTCTAATTCCGTTTGTTTTCAAATAGACTGATTTCTTTATGGCGACTGATTTTTATTGCTTTGTGTTCTGCAATCCTGTCCATTTTTTGCTTGGAAAGTGGAAATCAGTGGTCTTTGCAAATGGAAAGCAGCACAAGCAGTCAAGACACATGATCACAGAAAAGGCCTTTCCATCTCCTGTGAAAAGAAAATTGCCTCACTGAATGAGGATCTTATAAACAGAGCAGACCCATTTATTTCTTAACAGTGTGTGATGTCCTGTACTCCGAGTTGGACAGGAATGCCATAGTATGACTCAGTGTTGCTCACTTCCATTTGCTTTGAATTTTCTGTTTTTGGATCTTTTTTGACCATCTTACTGCAGGTATTCTGGTTTTCATATTTTAGACTCCTCGACTGGATGAGTGTAAGCTCCCTCTGGCTCAAGCATCGTCACTGGTTCAGATATCTAGGGACGATTTTGATAGAGTGTTCAGGATAGTGAATATATAATCTTTCTTTCGCCAATGAATCTATCCTTGCTTCCATCAAACTTTATAGTTGAAAGCAACATTCCGAGCCTTTAACTGTCAAATTAATTTATTGAATGTACAAATGAAACTATCAATATGTCTTCACAATATATGTTAGGCTGTATGTGCTTGAAGTACAGAATACAGTGAGAAGAGTGAATATTGGCACCACTGAGTTGGAGGTGGAGCGGGACGTCGGCTTATAAATTAGAGTTTCCAAACATGACTGAAATTACAGCCAAGTCTCTGGATTGAAGCAGGATTATTTCTCCAGCAAATACAAATTATGTGCGCAAAAATCAATCCCAGTGCTGAAAAACAGTGCAGTCTCCCAGCATGATTGAAGGGGGAATTTAAGCAGTCTGGCCAGGACTTGTGGTGCCCCTGTATGCAGAGCCTATCATAAAATAGTTTGCAGGCTCAGTAGGTGTTCTAGTTAACAGTTTCTGGCTCTTCTTGGATTTGGGTAGCTGTCAGCTTCATTGAAAAGGAGTTTGCAGTCATGCACATAGCTGAATAAAATTGCAGTTCTTTGGTCTCGAATTGTGAAGCTTGGTTCCTCTCCCCAGGTCAATAGGCGGGGAGACAGCAAAGTGACCTTTGCAACATTGGTTACTATGTGATTGCATGATGACAACATCGAGCTGTTTTATGAACTTCTTCATGTATTGTGATCAAATTAAAGCAATCAGCAGCAAGGGAAAGCTGGACAAAAAGTCGTCTTCTTTTGCCACGTGAGAAGGTAATTAAACTAATCTGTTACTTTGGAGCACATTTGCTCTTGACTGTACTGGTCTGTTGAGCACATGTGGCGGAAGAAAGTGGCAAGACACTGCAACCTTTTCTCACCTGCAACAATTCTTGATCATAATCGGGGAACAGCAACACTGAAGAGTTCGCGATTCTTGCTGTGAAAGTGCCTCATCAATGAGCCTGTCACAGCTCAGAAGTAAGTCAATGTGTACGCAGAGTTGGCTCTGCTGCAAGAAACCTATCATTTGTGCGATATTAGCACACAAAGCAATTGTCTCAACATCCTTTTGTTCATTTTAATCGGGACATTGACCCATTCAGCTCAATTAATATGTCAGACAGAGAAGTTTCATCAGAATGTAATGTGCATTTATGGGCTAATATTGCCCATTTTCTTTTCCTTCCCTTGTTTGACAGGAGCAACATTTCGGGTAGTGAGCCTTGTACCAGTTGCACCCTTTAGCTGGGCGCCAGGGTGACTTGGCATGACTCACCTGCCTGTTGCCCAGTGGGGAATGACATGCGCAAGACCAGCAATGCAAGAAACAGCAAACCCAACCCCACACTGTGTCAGTGTCACACACCATTCAGAGGCACATACAGATATAGGAATAAAAACAGAAGATGCTGGCAATGCCCAGTTGCTCAGGCAGCATGCATCAGAAAGATAAAGAGTTAACCTTTCAGGCCAGTACCGGAAGACGTTAGAGATTTAACAGTGTTTAAGCAAGTGTCGAGCCATGGAAAAGTTGAGGGGACGGGGGTTTGGGGGCAGGAAAATACTAAGGTCTATGATTAGGGTGGAGGGTTGGAGTGACGAAGTGACAGAAGGGATGATGGTGCAAGGGCAGAAGGACATGATTATAAAACAAGAATCAAAACAAAAGATGGGTCCAGAGGAGGTGAAAATGACAACAAGAAGGAAGCATGGAAAATCTGGCAGAGAAGAAGTCTGCTAAAGTCCCAGAATGTGTCAACAGAAAAGCACATATAGGCAACAGGTGTCGCAATATAGTCGTGGGTGCTGGGCTAGCAGCTCAATGATCAAATCTCACCTCCAACATTGTGGGTATCTTCATTCACGTTAAATTCAATGATTTTTGTAACCTGCCGTCCAGTCCTCTGAATAAATAACTGTGAAAGCTGCCAAGATGTAGTAAAAACACAGATGTTTAACTGATGGCCTGCAGAAAAAGGGAAACCTGCACACGACTTAGGCCACACTACACCGTTGAATCTAAGAGCACTTAGTTGTCCAGGGTTAAATCGCGTTGAGGGATAAATTTTGCCCCGTACACTGGGGAGAATGCCCCTGCTCCTTTTCGAAACAGTGCCATGGGATCTTTTAGAGCCACCAAAGAGGGCAGAAAAGGCCTCCGTTTAACATCTCTGAAAGACAGTGCCTCTGACAGTGCAGCACTCCCTCAGTACTGTAACCTAGATGATGTGCTCGGATTTCTGGATTCGAATTTGAACCCCCATGACCTTCTGACTCAGAGGCGAGAGCGCGACCAACTGAGCCCGAGCTGATATTTAGCAATCTCATTCGCTACATCTGCAATCTGTCTCACGAAAAGCAAGCCGCTGCCTGCCACAATGCAGCAAAGCCTCAGTGGCAGACATGCTAACTCCTGGTCAGCAACCTGGTATTAATTAGCCCTCCCCAAAACAAGCTGCACTGCTCGCTTGGGCAGATTTTGCTGAGTTTGTTTGCTTGTGTTTCCGAGAACCGTTTTGAATTCACCTTTACCATAGATTAAGGGTAATAAAATAAAAACAGATGGTTCGTGATTTATAGAGGATGGACAGCTGTGGAACTTCATATTAAATTAAACATTGCTGCGTCAACTTGAATAAATTGAATGCAGAAGTATGCGGCAGCTGTCAGTGTGGCATTATAGAACCATATCTTACCCTTTAGTTTTTGTTAAAGCCTATTTATGAAACTACGCTAATGTATTCCAGTGCAAGACTTATGGGAAGAGTATTCATTACATTCAGATACAAAAAGGACTTCAGTAAGGAATTGGTTATTCTGTTCAAAATTCTGACCGGGTTTCTCCCTGTACAATATTCAGTTGTCATACAGTTTGTTTCTGTTCTGCATGGTGAGTTCTCTTGTCGAAATGCACGCGGTATGGTGACTTATCCTGTATCACCAGGTGAAGTGGCTTTATGCCATTCTTTGACTCATTAAAAAAAGGGGAGCGTAACACTTTTATTATCTCGAGTCTTGCCGATTCCAATGTTCTCTTGGCCGATCTCCCATCTTCCATCCTGTGCTCATCCAAAACTCTTAACTCACACCAAATGCGGTTCATCCATCACCCCTGTGCTTGCTGACATACAATGATTTCTAGTACAGTAACATTATGATTTTAAAGTTATCAACCTTGTGTCATGCAGGCCCCCACCTGCCAAGAATGAGGCACATTAATTTCACCACATGAACATTGATTTTCTAAACTGTTACTGGAGTAAAGCAAGAACTTGCTTTGAAAAAAACACCAGACCCTTGACTGGAAAGACATTTGCATAGGAACAGACAGTACTTAGAAAGGACAGAGGGGCCACTCCCTGCTCCAATTTAATCCACAATGGACTTTTCATGACCGGACTTTGAAGATAGAGAAGCTAGCATTCCAGGTTAACTGCTAAGATGTTCCCAATACACAGAATACACACAATACACTGGTCAAGCCAGTCAGTCACGTGACCACCTGCTGGCAAACTAGGGGAGTTTATTTAAATTGGAGGAACTGTGTTTGAGGACAGAAAGCTCTTTGCTCCTGGACTGAGAACACCTCTCTCCTGTCTGCTCTCATCTCGTTTTCACCAGCTTTGGAATCCATTGAAGACACATGAACCCCAAGAGAGAAAAGTCCCCTGCAGTGAACAAGGTTTAAGAAGAATACTGGGCCCCAACGAAAAGCAAGATCTACCTACAAGCAAGGACTACAGCGAGCTCAAAGCACAGTCACAAAAACCCTCTTCAGAGATTGCCTCTAACCTCTCTACTTATCCTTTTTTCTGCTCTTTTCCGTCTCTATTTGCATGTGCGGATCGTGTATGCATGCTAGCGTGGGGTGCGGAGTATATCCGGAGGCGTCAACCAAATTCGAGTTTAAGTTTTAATAAATTTCACTTTTCGTCTTTACATCTAAGAAAGCCTGTTTGTGCTCATTTCTTTGCCTGATAATTGGAAAGCAGTGAACAAGGATTCACCAAGGGGGAGCTCAAAATACAGTGTGTTTAAAAATTAAACCCTGTTACAATAAGACCAGGTGAAGGCTGAAAGAGACCCCGAGACACCTTTCTCACCTGGTCATAACACTTGTTTTACAAACTCTTCCATCTGCTCACCGCTCCGCATCTCTGTCACCCTTGTTGCTGGTGAGGCAGGGATTTGGAACATAAATTGAGTTGGCCAACTTGTTCCATCTCGCCGAAATCCATTTCACGAGCCTCTTCCACACCTCCTCTTCTCACCCTATCTGCATGTCCTTCTATTCCTTTTTCCCTCATGTATTTATCTAGCTTCCCTTCAAATGTATCAATACTATTCACCATAAGCACTCCCTGGGGTAGAAAGTTCCACCTTCTCTCACTCCTCTCTCAGAAAAGAATTTTCTCCTGAATTCCCTATCGGATTTATGAGTGATATCTTATATTGATGGCACTAGTTTTATACTCACCTACAAGTAGCAATATCTTCTCTGCATCCATCCTCCAAACCCTTTGATAATGCATCAGATTTTAACAAATTCCTTTTATAATTCTTTATTGTGCATCTATGGTTAATTTTTTTCTCTGCACTCGGAGACTAAAACTGTTGACTTTGAGGACTCTTTATGCTTCTCAATGTCTATTTCACTTCTCAGTCGCCTTAATACCTGGTATTTGGTGCCATTTGCAGCAGCTACAGATAAACATGAGTCTCATCTTTTGGACAAATTCCTCTCCATTTCACATAAATCCAAGGCCAGAATCGCAACAGTCAGCTTTACTGCGATGGGGCTAATCTTGTCTCTTGGTATTTGGCACAGAGCCAAAGGAAGCTTCTTCCCGATGCCTGTAACTAGTTTTGGTGATCGTCAGTAGCAGACGTGGAGAATAGGAGACCAGCTAGAGAGTGCCATGTGACGTGGAACTTGCCTCAGACCAATGCAAAACAAGCACCAGAATTGTTGCAGAGACTCCACGACAGCCACAGCAGTGTTTATCTTCATCATTCATCTCTCAGCATCTTAGAAAATCCATCAAGTTCCTCCCCACCAGTTATTTTCTCCAGTTGAACTGCTGACAGTTGAGTCTCTTATAACTTGGAATCATAGAAACCTCTCGCACAGAAGGATGTCATTCAGCCCACCCTGCCTGCGAAAGAGAAGTCTTGCTTAACCCCACATCCCCTGCTTTTTGTCCATACCCCTGTAAGTTCCTCATCCCTGGGTTAAAGCAGTTTAGCTTTGCACCGGCACTGGAGTTGCAGTATAATTGGAGCATGAGTGCGGAGCCAAGGCCCAATCTGATATCAGGGTGCAGAGGAATGGCACTCCCTAGGGGAAGAAGACAACATGCTGCACTTTATTTCCGAGTTAGTTTAAGCCTTCACATCCAATTTGCTGTCTAAGCTTAGCAGTCAGTGTGAAGCAGCTTTGCACCAACGTTACACTTGCAGCTTGTGAATGCACTCCAAAATGCTTGAAGTGTCAGGTCCTCTCTTGCTCCAGACCATCTCCAAACCATTTGTCTGCTTTTGGAAATAAGATGTTGTCATTTGGACCTTGCTGTGTGAAGGCCACCTTCCCACTGCCAAATATTTGAAGACGCTCACAATGATGAGATACTTCCAGTGAATGATCGACAGTCTCAGCTATATCCTCTTCCACCTTTGCTGGCAGGCGCCTGTTCCTTGAGATTCCCATGCTTGGAGTCACTGGATCACAGTAATTGAGTGGAGATGAAATCGGACGCGTTCAGGGGGCAGAACAGACGGTATCTCATCACTCTGCCTGATGTACAGTTCCACTGAATTCAGTAGATCTGATTATCATGTTTGTCCTTACTGGTGAGTAATTGTGATTGTGCCCATGTCCAATTTCACCCCCAAAAAGTCACCTTGCATTTTTATTATCTTGGATTTTCACTAAGTTTTTTTTTAGATATTTCAAGGATCGTAATCCACAGTTTTACACATTTTACCCAAGAGAATCCACGGACTAGTGGTCTTGCCCATGTCTCATTTTCTAATAACGTACCGTTCGTGGCAGCTACCATTTCTCAGCCCATTTGCCCGACATCTTTTTATTGCTGTCAAACCCTTTAAATGCCTTGGTCACATAGCATGGTGCCGTTGACAGACTTGGCATTATCGGAATTACTATTCTACTATTCACCCACCCCAGTCTTTACTTTGTCTGCCATGAGCCTCTGATTTGTAATGCAGACATATTATCAGCCCAACAAGCTAATGTTCGATAAGCACCATGTGCTTTTATCTTCTTCAAAAGCTTCACTTGCACCAAGGTTGTTTTTGGGGAAAATCTTGATCCATTTTTACAAATGAGCTGCGCTGGGGATATGCTGCTGTCTGGTTATTTTTTGAAGTCAGTTGAATTGACCAGAAACTCAGGCAGCAGGCCACGCCACTGTGAATTACAAGAGGTGCATGATAAAAGGCAACACATCCTCTCAGAGCTTGCACCCATCCACAGCAAGCTCGCCGCGCTCTGTCCTCAGGAAGAACACATCTCGCAGTTTAAAGCCACGCTCGGTTCATTAATGATCGGAAAGGCGGTTGTGTTATCTCTGGAATGCCAAAGAGAATGATTCGCTGACTCTGAGGGTGGGTTGCTGTTTATTTACATGATTCACCAAATTGCATTCGCTTTTTAACTTCTTTCACGCTATGAGTGCTCAGAAATAGCCTTCGGACCAGTCCACAAACCAGCCAACAGTGCCTTCCTAGTTGTTTGGAAATTAATTTTCATGAATAAAATGATACCGGGGCTAAAAGGGTTAAATTATGATGACAGATTTCATAGATGAGGCATGTATTCACTCCAATGTAGAAGATTAAGGGGCTATCTGATTGATACGCTTAAGATGATTCAAGGAGTTGCTGGGTAGATAGAAACTATTTCCTCTGGTGGGGGAGAAGTCGTTCAGCGGACCTGAGCATCCGGGAACGAGTCCTGTATGTGGGTCTACCAAGCAACTAATCAACAAAAGGGCACAGAACCTTAGGGTTAGGCCTTTCAGGAATGAAGTTATACAGAAATAGTTTGGAACCCATTCTAAATCTGAGATTGATAGATTGATTGACTCCATTGGCAGCCGCGCCTTCAGCTGCCTGGACCCTAAGCCCTGGGATTTCCTTACTAAACCTCTCTGCCTCTCTACCTTTCCTTCTTTAAGATGCTCCTTAACACCTACCTTGTTGACCAGCTTTTGCCCATCTACCCTTATATATGCTTATGTGGCTTCACATTTTACATAAGAACTCGGAGCAGGAGTAGGCAATTCAGCCCCTCGAGCCTGCTCCGCCATTCAATACGATCATGGCTGATCTCATCTCGGCCTCAACTGCACTTTCCTGCCCATTCTCCATAACCCTTCAACCCATTACTAATTAAAAATCTGTTTATCTCCTCCTTAAATTTACTCAATGTCCCGGCATCCACCGCACTCTGGGGTAGTGAATTCCACAGACTCATGACCCTTTGAGAGAAGTAATTTCTCCTCATCTCTGTTTTAAATCTGCTACCCCTTATCCTAAAACTATGACCTCTCGTTCTAGATTGCCCCACCAGAGGAAACATCCTCTCTACGTCTACTTTGTCAATCCCCTTAATCATCTTAAATACCTCAATTAGATCTCCTCTCATTCTTCTAAACTCTGGAGAGTAAAGGCCTAAGCTGTTCAATCTCTCTTCACAAGACAAACCCCTCATCTCTGGAATCAATCTAGTGAACCTCCTCTGAACTACCTCCATACAACTACATCCCTCCTCAAGTAAGGGGACCAAAACTGTACACAATACTCTAGGTGCAGTCTCACTAATGTTGCAGCAACACTTCCCTGCTTTTATACTCTATTCCTTTAGCAATAAATGCCAAAATTCCATTTGCCTTCCTTATTACCTGCTGCACCTGCATACTAGTTTTCTGCTATTCATGCATGAGGACACCCAGATCCCTCTGCACCGAAGCACTCGGAAGTTTCTCTCCATTTAGATAATAATTTGCCTTTCTATTCTTCTGACCAAAATGGATAACCTCACACTTATCCACGTTAAACTACATCTGCCAAATTTTAGCTCATTCACCTAACCTATCCATATCCATTTGTAAATTTCTTATTTCTTTATTGCAACTTATTATCCCACCTATTTTAATGTTATCTGCAAATTTGGCTACAGTACCTTCTATCCCTGCATCCAAGTCATTTATATAGATTGTAAATAGTTGGGGCCCGAGGACCGAACCCTGTGGCATCCCAATAGTTACATCTTGCCAAACAGAAAAGGACCCGTTTATCCCGACTCCCTGTTTTCTGTTCGTAAGCCAATCCTCTATCCAAGCTAATAAATTGCCCCTAACCCCATGTGATCTTACCTTGTGTATTAACCTTTTGTGCGGCACCTTATCAAATGCCTTCTGGAAGTTCAGATACACTGCATCTACAGGATCCCCATTACCCACTTTACTTGTTACATCTTCGAAGAACTCTAGCAAATTAGTCAACCACGAATTACCCTTCATAAAACCATGCTGACTCTGATGGATTGCGTTTTGACTTTCTAAATGTCCTGTTATTACTTCCTTAGTAATGGATTCTAACAATTTCCCAATGACAGATGTTAAACTAACTGGTCTATAGTTTCCTACTTTCTGCCTCCCTCCCTTTTTGAATAAGGGTGTTATATTAGTATTTTTCCAATCCACTGGAACCTTTCCTGCATCCAGGGAATTTTGGAATATTATAACCAATGGATCCACTATCTTCACGGCCACTTCCTCTTCGACCCCAGAATGGAGGCCATCAGGCCCTGGGGACTTGTCTGCCTCCAATCCCAATAGTTTGCTCAGTACTTTTTCCCTAGTGATGATGATTGTTCTAACGTCCTCCCTTTCTATAACCTCTGCATTACCTGTTACTATTGGGATGGTACTAGTTTCCTCCACCGTGAAAACTGAGGCAAAATACTGATTTAGTGTCTCCGCCATTTCTGTGTTCCCTACAATTATCTCCCCAACCTCATCCTCCAAGGGACCAACATTCACTTTAGCTACTCTCTTCCCTTTTATATACTTATAGAAGCTTTTGCTATCATTTTTTATATTTTGCGCTAGTTTTCTTTCATAATTTACCTTTGCTCTTTTTATTACTTTTTTAGTAACCCTTTCTTGATCTTTAAAATTTTCCCGATCTTCCAGCCTGCCACTGGCCTTTGCAATATGGTATGCCTTAGTTTTTGTCTTTATGTTATCCTTAACTTGCTTGCTTAGTCATGGATGTTCCCTCCCCCCCCCCCCCCACACCCCCCCTCTTACAATCTTTCTTCCTCTCTGGAATATATTTTAGTTGGGAGGAATTGAATATCTCCTTAAACATCTGCCACTGCTCATCAACTGTCCGACCTTTTAGTCTTCCTGCCCAGTCCACCAGGGCCAAATCTGTCCTCATGCCTATGTAATTACCTTTTGCCTGATTACGCTCCTGTGAAGCATCTTGGGATATTTTACTACGTTGAAGGTGATATATAAATACAAGTTGTTGTTTGGGGGCTCCTTATTACCCCTCCACCAGTTTCCACTATACACCGACATGGAGGCAACTTCAGTTCAGGTGGCCAATTAAGATTGCGCATTGTCCTTGTTCGAATTAGTGTTACCTTTCAATAACCCCTCTCTGATGAAGGCTTTTGGCATTATTCCTACTCGAGTTCCAGGATCTCTGCACATTCCAGATGGCATCGTTACTGGAGAAGGTGCAGAGTCAGTAGGAGGTGTTCGAGTAACATGGAACCAACTACAGACAGACAAGCATTTGATTTCTCTTGAGATTTATTGCAAAACAAAACCA
Organism: Heterodontus francisci; assembly: GCF_036365525.1. Taxonomy (NCBI): domain Eukaryota; kingdom Metazoa; phylum Chordata; class Chondrichthyes; order Heterodontiformes; family Heterodontidae; genus Heterodontus; species Heterodontus francisci. Next base: position 16,998,967 of record NC_090417.1, read on the forward strand.
TTCCCACTTTCAACCCAAGATTGTTCATGAGTTCTCTTTTACTGTGTTTTATATCCCTGTGCACTATTGGGGAGAATTAGAGGCTGAGGTTTGTGTTGTAAGACTCTTAAAAAGGGGGTCTCACTTCCCTTTAGGGTCCTGACCCCGTACTGAATATCAATCGCACAAAACATACTTTGAATACAATTTCCAGTCTATGTGGAACACCTTTATTAACTTACCAAGTGATAGGATATACTTGCAACACCGGTTGCTTAGTAGACCCACGCACAGGGCTCGTTCCCGGATGGTCAGGCCCGCTGAACGACTTCTCCTGCACGACTTCCTGCATCCAGAACCAGGGGTCACAGTCGAAGGATACGGGGTAAACATTTCAGGACTGAGATGAGGAGAAATTTCTTCACCCAGAGAGTGGTGAACCTGTGGAATTCGCTACCACAGAAAGCAGTTGAGGCCAAAACATTGTATGTTTTCAAGAAGGAGTTAGCTATAGCTCTTGGGTCTAAAGGCATCAAAGGGTATGAGGCGAAAGCAGGAACAGGTTCCTGAGTTGGATGATCAGCCAGGATCATGATGAATGGCGGAGCAGGCTCGAAGGGCCGAATGGCCGACTCCTGCTCCTATTTTCTATGTTTCTGTGACTGACCAAGTCACACTTCCTGGCTGCAGCAAAAATGTCCTTGTGAGCTGTGGCTTTCTCCTCCTTTCTGACCCTGGCACCTTAACATATAAGGTCATGTTTTGAATTGGGTCATCCGATTGGGTTTCGGTGCCTTATCAAACCCACCCTGGCTATGCAAGACCACCTGCATGTGGTCATATCCTGCTCTCAGGAGGGTGAGGTCTTTGGTGCATATCACCCATGGATATGATATCTGCATCTTGATAAGGCAAGAAGGAAATCATTCACACATATTTCAAAAGGCCAATGGCCATGAGAGTGGTTGTAGACAGGCTGCTTGATGTTTTAACAACCCAGGCTGCCACATCAGTGGCGTGTCCTGACTTGTCTGTCTGTTTAGTTTCGAGATACAGCACTGAAACAGGCCCTTCGGCCCACCGAGTCTGTGCCGACCATCAACCACCCATTTATACTAATCCTACACTAATTCCACAGTCCTACCACATCCCCACCTGTCCCTATATTCCCCTACCACCTACCTATACTAGGGGCAATTACTAATGGCCAATTTACCTACCAACCTGCAAGTCTTTGGCATGTGGGAGGAAACCGGAGCAGCCGGAGGAAACCCACGCAGACACAGGGAGAACTTGCAAACTCCACACAGGCAGTACCCAGAATTGAACCCGGGTCGCTGGAGCTGTGAGGCTACAGTGCTAACCACTGCGTCACTGTGTGTCTGTGTGTGTATGTGGGTGGCTTTGTTTAGTTACATTGTCTTTTATTTTTTAAAAGTCCAACATGAACCCCAGTGATAATGTCTTCAGTCAGAAGTCTCCTTCCTTCGTCCCGATGCCCTTCGCCTTCACATTTTTACCACCCAGTGAGCTCCACACGCTGGTCCACACCACAACTGGTTACATTTTACTTATGAACAGAAATTCTGGAGATATGAACAAATGCCTCACAGCAAAACAAAAATATAAGAGATATTCAAATGCCTTACAGTGCGCATTACCAAATGATATTACAAATAAATCTTTTTTTGCAAAAAAAAATCTGTTTGAAATATCAAGTTGTTCAGATGTTTCAGCAATGAATGTATCTGCAGATTTTTTAAAGTAGTTTTTCTCCACTTTTTGCTGACGTGCACCTTTTTCCAGTTTGTTTCTCCGTCATGAGGGTTTTTAATCTTTCATTCCCCACTCTGCACACCACTTGTTTTGTAGCCGGCAAAATGGGCACACTTTCTTCCAAGCCTTACTAAAACTGCTCTGAAGCAACTGTTGAAGACTCCCAGAGTGAGTGATCTGATGTCCCATATTCCCAGATACCCTCCCAACGTGAGTGATGCTCGTATTCCCACATGCCGATACATAATATATGCCAGTCATATTAAGACATCATGTAAATTAGGATAAATAGTTTCCAGCCCATTTTATCTCAGGAAAGCCCCACGGTGTCCTCATTACCATATTCTTTTCGAATATCTGAAATGGTTCCTGTGCTCAGCTACTCTTCCGAGTAAACAACTGACTGCCATTGAACTACTGTCAGCCTAAAGGGCAACTTCAAGAGATTGATCAAACAATTTTTATCAAGTGTGCAGTGACTTCAAGGCTGGCTGACATCATGCGAAGCCCTTGAAGTAATTACTGCTTTATTATGGCACCAAAATATTAATATTTAGAGTAATATAATTGCAGATTATCAATATTTCCTTCATCATTTAACAAAATTCTATGCGGTCCTGAGGGACTGCTGCACAGTTGGAGGTGCTGTCTTTGGGATGCGACGTTAAAGCAAGGCTGTATCTGCCATCTCGGGTCCATGTAAAAGGTGCCGTGGGTATTATTGGAAGAAGAACAAGGGAGTCCTCCCCAGTGTCCCGGCCAATATTTATCTTCCAACAAGATCATCTAGTCATTATCACATTATTGTTTGTGGGATCTTGCTGTGTTTAATTGGCTGCCGTGTTTCCTATATTACAACAGTGACTGCACTTCAAAAGTGCTTCATTGGCTTTAAAGCACTTTGGGACGTTCTGAGGTTGTGAAAGATGCCTTCGAAATGCAGGTTTTTACTTCTTTCGCCTGCTTGCAATTCTGCATTGGATGTCTGTGTGGCCATGACATTTTTTGAGTCAGTTTATAATCTGCAGGATCTACAGATGAATCTTCCATTAGATTTGGCGGTGAAGGGGTCTGTAAGCGCCCAATTTCCAAGTTGCAGAATGCATATCAAAAAATCGTGGCGTCGGTCACAGAATTTACCCTCAGTTCGTATCACCCTTGCAGTAATATTTTTCTAAAAAGAAGCAGAATCGGAAAAATCTTTTCTAGTCTTGTGTTGTCATATTTTTCGAGGAGGGGATCAGCTGGAGGAGAAATTGCCAGGTACTGTCTTGTTAAATTAATGCAATGGGTGACGATAGTGCAACTTGACCAACTCTGGAAAATTGTTTTCCCTGGGGAAATTTAAATGTTGCAAAGTTCTCTTGTTTATAAATGTTAACATCCGTATCAAAGAGCACTGTAGACGAGTACCTGGTAAAAGTGCTGCTGGCCTTGTGCTCGACTCCTTGCTGTGTGTGCACACACAGTAAACCACAACAGCACCGATTCAGAAATCTGTGCCAGGCAGCTCAATCTCCATTCTGTTTTCCTGCCTGTTTCACGGGGTTACAACTTAATGCTGTCGATTCAAAACAGAGTGTCAAAGCTTGTTAAATCTCCCAACTTGGGAGACAGTTCAAGCTGTGCTTCAGGACCTCAGCCTCTGATCAAGGCTGATGCTCCCAGTGCCAGTGCTGAGGGATGAGATGTTAAACCCAAGCCCTGTCTGCCCTCTCAAGTGGATGTAAAATAGCCTGCGGCATTCTTGGATGAAGAGGAGAGGGTTCACCCAGTGTTCTGGGCAACATTCCTCCAGGCTCATGTGAAGCATAAACACGGCCAGGTGCCAGTTAGGTCGAATGTGCTGAACATTCTTCGTGACCAACATCAGGTCAACAGATTAACTGGTCATTTATTTCATTGCTGTTCGTGGGACCTTGCTGTGCACAATTTGGCTGTGATGCTTATCTTCGTGATGGCACAAATATGAGGTCGGAAGCTCATCTCAGGGTCAAATGTAACACCAAAGTTGCAAACAGACTGGCTTAATCACAGACTGTTGCCATGAAGTCGGTAACTAGGCAACAGAGTTTGGCCTGAGGACCAAAAACAATGGCTTCAGTCTTCCCAATATTTAATTGGAGGAGATTTCGGCTCATCCAGCACTGGATGTCGGAGGAGTTGAGAGAGGTGCTGGTGAGCAATGTCCATTGTGCCTTCACTAAGACTGCCTACTTACACCTTGGAGCAGGAGTAGGCCATTCAGCCCTTCGAGCCTGTCCCGCCATTCAATGAGATCATGGCTGATCCACGGCCGAACTCCATATACCTGCCTTTGGCCCGTATCCCTTAATATCTTTGCTTAACAAAAATCAATCTATCTCAGATTTGAAATTAACTGTCCGAGCTTCAACTGCTATTTGTGGGAGCAAGTTCCAAACCTCTACCACCCTTTGTGTGAAGAAGTGCTTCCGAACATCTCTCCTAAACGGTCTGCTCCTAATTTTTAGACTATGCCCCCTAGATTTAGAATCTCCAACCAGTGGAAATAGTTTATCTTTATCTAGCCTGTCTTTTCCTGTTAATATCTTGAAGACTTCGATCAGATCACCCCTTAACCTTCTAAATTCTAGCGAAAACAGGCCCAATTTGTGCAGATCTCTCCTCGTAACGTAGTCCAGGCACATCGCCCGCCTTCGCCCCTGTCTCAGCTCATCTGCTGCTGAAACTCTCATTCATCACTTTGTTACCTCTAGACTTGACTATTCCAATGCACTCCTGGCTGGTCTCCCACATTCTGCCCTCCGTAAACTTGAGGTCATCCAGAACTCTGCTGTCTGTGTCTTAACAATTACACCACCACCTGCAAATTTCCCTCCAAGCCACGCACCATCCTGACATGGAACGATGTCGCCACGGCTTCACTGTTGCCGGTTCGAAATCTGGAACTCCATTCCTAGCAGCACTGTGGGTGTACCTACAACACAAGGACTGGACTAGTTCGAGAAGGCTGCTCACCAGCACCTCCTCAAGGGCAATTAACGATGAGCAACAAATGCTGACCTTGCCAGCGATGCCCACATCCCACGAAATGAAATAAACCTCCCACCAAGTTCCGTTCCGCAGTCACCCCTGTCCTTGTTGACCTACTTTGGCTTCTGGTCACTTTTCATCCTTGTTTTCAAATCACTCCATGGCCTCACCCCTCCCTATCTCTGTTATCTCCTGCAGTTCCACAACCCTAAGATATCTGCACTCCTTCAATTTTGTTATCTTGTTCATCCCCAATTTCAAGTGTCCTTTTGGTGGCACAGTGGTGCAGTGGTTAGCACCGCAGCCTCACAGCTCCAGTCACCCTGAGTTCAGTTCTGGGTACTCTCTGTGCAGAGTTTGAAAGTTCTCCCTGTGACCGCATGGGTTTCAACTGGGTGCTCCGGTTTTCTCCCATATGCCAAAGACTTGCAGGTTGATAGGTAAATTGGCCATTGTAAAGAAAAATTGCCCCTCGTGTAGGTAGGTGGGAAGAGAATTGAGGGGAGGTGAGAGGGAAAACGGGGTTAATGTAGGATTAGTATAAAAGAAGGAATTTTCCTCCACACAAGATCAGGGGGCAGGTTGTTCAACCTTGCCCGTCTAAGAGCGAAGTCCAAAGTACGGAAAGTCCTCATCAGGGAACTCCTCTTTGCTGACGATGCTGCTTTAACATCTCACACTGAAGAGTGCCTGCAGAGTCTCATCGATAGGTTTGCGGCTGCCTGCAATGAATTTGGCCTAACCATCAGCCTCAAGAAAACGAACATCATGGGGCAGGACGTCAGAAATGCTCCATCCATCAATATTGGCGACCACGCTCTGGAAGTGGTTCAAGAGTTCACCTACCTAGGCTCAACTATCACCAGTAACCTGTCTCTAGATGCAGAAATCAACAAGCGCATGGGAAAGGCTTCCACTGCTATGTCCAGACTGGCCAAGAGAGTGTGGGAAAATGGTGCACTGACACGGAACACAAAAGTCCGAGTGTATCAAGCCTGTGTCCTCAGTACCTTGCTCTATGGCAGCGAGGCCTGGACAACGTATGTCAGCCAAGAGCGACGTCTCAATTCATTCCATCATCGCTGCCTCCGGAGATTACTTGGCATCAGGTGGCAGGACCGTATCTCCAACACAGAAGTCCTCGATGCGGCCAACATCCCCAGCTTGTACACACTACTGAGTCAGCGGCGCTTGAGATGGCTTGGCCATGTGAGCCGCATGGAAGATGGCAGGATCCCCAAAGACACATTGTACAGCGAGCTCGCCACTGGTATCAGACCCACCGGCCGTCCATGTCTCCGCTTTAAAGATGTCTGCAAACGCGACATGAAATCCTGTGACATTGATCACAAGTTGTGGGAGTCAGTTGCCAGCGTTCGCCAGAGCTGGCAGGCAACCATAAAGACGGGGCTAAAGTGTGGCGAGTCGAAGAGACTTAGTAGTTAGCAGGAAAAAAGACAGAGGCGCAAGGGGAGAGCCAACTGTGTAACAGCCCCGACAAACAAATTTCTCTGCAGCACCTGTGGAAGAGCTTGTCACTCTAGAATTGGCCTTTATAGCCACTCCAGGCGCTGCTTCACAAACCACTGACCACCTCCAGGCGCATATCCATTGTCTCCCGAGATAAGGAGGCCAAAGAAGAAAAAGTATAAAAGGGTGTTTGATGGTCAGTGCAGACTCGTTGGGCTGAAGGGCCTGTTTCGGTGCTGCATCTCTCGATGACTCTATGGTGTTTGCACTTTCAGTTGCCTCGGCCCCAAACTCTGGAATGCCCTCCCGACACCTCTCTGTCTCTCCACCTAACTTTCCTCCTTTAAGGCACTCTTTAAACCTCTCTCTTTGACCTAGCTTTTGGTCATCTGACCTAATATCTCCTTCTGTGGCTCAGTGCAATGCTTTGTTTTGTGATGCTCCTGTGAAGTGCCTTGGGATGTTTTATTGCATTAAAGGCACTATATAGATATAAGTTGTTGTTTGTATCCATAACAGCACTTCAAAGGTAATTCTTTGGGACATCCTGATCTTGGGTTAAGGTGCTTATATAAATGCAGACTGTTTCTTCATGTGCTGATTTGTTCTGCCAGAACTGTTTCAAACCTCAGGAACATAACATCAGCCAGTGCATGTTATTAATATGGATGAGTTATTATTCGTGAGAGGTGTTACGAGGTTGACTTTTGCAATGAATTCCAAGGTGAATCACTATCTTACCTGAAAGAGCCAAGTCTTCGTGTATTGAATAGTGACTGCTTCACAAGGCGTTGGCAATGCTCTGCAGATTGCGACATTTTTCCCACCCCATTCCAGTCACATCTCAAGAGAATGATGAGTCAAAGATTTTAGCGTTTCATGATTCCCATACATTTTCAGTATCGGGTCAGGAGAAGGCAGCACTGGCCCCTGACCTGTATGTGTGTGACAAGATTCTGCTGCATTAACGGGTTCTGTTGTGGCTTCAGTCGCGTTGGCATGAAACTGTGGCAGAAATTTATTTGAGACGAAGCTGTAAATATGAATAAAATTAGAGCGTTTGTGTCACTACTGAAGCCGTCCCTCCGTATTTTTAAAATTGACATTTAGTTTGCTTGTTAAGCAAAAGCGTTTCAGCTGAAGGAGTCAAATGGAGCAGGTACATTTCATGTTTATGCACAGTGGAAGGGTCTGTTTGGCTGATTTTTCATCATATGTTGTGGGTCCAAGGCTGGGAATTTCCTGCTGGCTGGTTTTTTTCGATATTCTTTCTTGGGATGTAGGCGTTACTGACAGGCCAGCATTTGTTGCATGTTCCCTAATTGCCCTTGAACTGAGTGGTTTGCTCGGCCTTGTCAGCGGGCAGTTAAGAGTCAACCACATTGCTGTGGATCTTCAGGTAAGACAGTGCTTTACAATGGAGTCACATGTCGGCCAGACCAGGTAAGGATGGCAGATTTCCTTCCCGAAAGGACATTAGTGAACTGGATGGGTTTTTAACGACAATCGATGATAGTTTCATGGCACCATTGCTGAGACTAGCTTTCAATTCCAGATTATAATTAATTGAATTTAAATTCCACCAGCTGCCGAGGTGGGATTTGAATCTGTGCCTTCATGGCATTAGCCCAGGCCTCTGGATTATTAGTCCAGTGTCATTAGCACTATGCCACCGTCTCCTGCCCCACCTATGTAACTGAGCTGGAAGTGTGAAAAAACACTGGGATTTCCTGGCACCTAGCCAAGGCTGCAATACTAACTAGGCAGGAGAACTGTCCTGCTGTTCTTTGAAATAGCGGCCGTGGGATTTTTCATTAGCATTTGAGAAGGAGACTTGAGTATGTCGTCATGTAATTGGATCTGAGTCACAAGCTTGTGTGTGTAAGCGTCCCCCTCCTGAAACTTGGACACAAAAATCTAGGCTGACGTTCCTAGTGCCATACTGTTGGAGTGTTACATTGTCAGATGTGCCATCTTTTGGATGAGACATTAAACAGAGGTCCTGTCTGCCCTCTCAGGTACGTATAAAAGATCCCATCGTCACTATTGGAAGAAGAGCAGGAGCATTTTCCTTGGTGTTCTGGCCAATAATTATCCCTTGACCAACATCACCAAAACAGACAATGTGGTTATCTTATTTCTGTTTTTGGGAGCTTGCTGTGCGCAAATTGGCTGCCACGTGACCAACCTTACAACAGTGACTGCACTTAAAAAGTACTTCATTGGCTGTCAAGTATTTTGTAAAAGGCACTTTGGAACTGCAAGTCTTTCTTTTGGTAGGATGAAAGTCGCCAAACTCCTCCAGAATGGAACAAGCCAAGCCACAGAACTTTCCAATTCCCATGCGAGCTGTGAACTTGCAGAGCAATATTTGAATGTGATTCTGAAACCATGAGGTACGGCCGCTGGGGGACCTCATGTCTGAGGTTGGAACAGGATCCCGGGTTTTTGCAATCCTGCCTTCAAACACACTCCCGCACAGTTGGCAGTTCTGAGAGGAAGATGAAACTTTGCACTTCAGTGCTTCCACAAGAAGCTCCATTCGTGCCCCAAACCCAAACCCAAACCAAACCCAAACCAAACCCAAACCCAAACCCAAACCCAAACCCAAACCCAAACCCAAACAAAACCCAAACCCAAACCAAACCCAAACCAAACTAAACCCAAAACCAAACCAAACCCAAACCCAAACCCAAACCAAACCAAACCCAAACCCAAACCAAACCAAACCCAAACCAAACCAAACCAAACCCAAACCAAACCAAACACAAACCAAACCAAACCCAAACCCAAACACAAACCAAACCAAACCAAACCCAAACCCAAACACAAACCAAACCAAACCCAAACCCAAACCAAACCAAACCCAAACCCAAACCAAACCAAACACAAACCCAAACCAAACCAAACCCAAACCCAAACACAAACCAAACCAAACCAAACCCAAACCCAAACCAAACCCAAACTCAAACCAAACCAAACACAAACCAAACCAAACCCAAACCAAACCAAACCCAAACCCAAACCAAACCCAAACCCAAACTAAACCAAACCCAAACCCTCTGCATCGGAATGTTGTAAAACTGAGATCAAGTTGTTGCCAAACAGGCATCATCCAGCATAAGTTTGTACCAGCCTCAAGACAGCCCTGTGATGTGGTATCTTTCATTTGCTTCCATCAGGGACCAGTATAAACACAGACTAAATGACATTGACAATTTGATGTTCAGAAGAAGCTTGTGGTGAAGTTTAGGAACCTTTAACTTGCCAGTAAAATACAAATAGATATTAAATTTGGCCCTTTACTGTATTAAGAGTCTTGTGTGTAGTGCTCACTTCCTGTGAACGGTACTTACTTCCTGTCACACTTTAGCCTATCCTCTAATTCACAGTGAACAACATCACAATATATTTGTTGTGCCTACAATACTGGGCATCCAACTTTCAGTCCTAACTGCAAAGTTTCAGCCTTTACTGCCAGACTCGGCAGTCCCATGCTGAGGTAGATGGTTGGCTCTCAATAAATTCGTTGGATGCAGAGTCTCACAGTGACTTCGAACTGTCTGGAGGTGATCAACTGGGAGACACAAAATATCCCTCAGAGGCTCATATCCTTCAAACAGGGCACACCTCTAACCAGGTCTGAATAGGTGTGGGGTGCTCACTGACTAACTGTGTGGGTAAATGGCCTGCATGTGCACAACCAGATCAAAATATGGAGCCACGGTCATGACAGAACAGGTTCAATGAGCTCAATGGCCTAATCCTGTTCCTCCAGCATTGTAGACAGTCTAGATGATAGCATAAAATTTTCAGGAGATATTGACAGACTAGGTGAATGGGCAAAACTGTGGCAGATGTGAGGTTATCCATTTTGGACCAAAAAGGACAGAGCAGGGTACTTTCTAAATGGGAAGAGGTTAAGTACAGTGGATGTCCAAAGAGACTTGGGGGTTCAGGTGCATAGATCTTTAAAATGCCACGAGCAAGTGCAGAAAATAATCAAAAAGGGTAATGGAATGCTAGCCTTTATATCTAGAGGACTGGAGTATAAAGACACAGAGGTTATGCTGCAGCTGTACAAAACCCTGGTTAGACCCCACTTGGAATACTGTGAGCAGTTCTGGGCACCACACCTTAGGAAGGATATATTGGCCTCGGAGGGAGTGCAACGTAGGTTTACAAGAATGATACCTGGACTACAGGGGCTAAATTACGAGAAGAGATTACACAAATTAAGCCTGTTTTTGCTCGAATTTAGAAGGTTAAGGGGTGATCTGATCGAAGTCTTCAAGATATTAACAGGAAAAGACAGGCTAGATAAAGATAAACCATTTCCACTGGTTGGAGATTCTAAATCTAGGGGGCATAGTCTAAAAATTAGGACCAGACCGTTCAGGAGAGATGTTAGGAAGCACTTCTTCATGCAAAGGGTGGTCGAGGTTTGGAACTCTCTCCCACAAACAGCAGTTGAAGCTAGAACAGTTGTTAATTTTAAATCTGAGATCGAAAGATTTTTGTTAAGCAAAGATATTAAGGGATATGGGCCAAAGGCAGGTATATGGAGTTAGGCCGCGGATCAGCCATGATCTCATTGAATGGCGGAGGGGCTGAATGGCCTACTCCTGTTCTTATGTTCCGACATTTTCGGTGAAATGCATACAATTGAACTGGCTCCCATGAGCCACTTGACTTTTGCACTGTATATCACTGTTTCATAATGTCATGTGAGTATCCCCCCCCCCCCCCCCCCCCCACCACCCCGGCCGCCAAGAATGAGGCACATTAATTTTGTCATGAACATTGATTTTAAACTGTCAACTGGAGTGAAGAAAGGACTTGTTAGACAGATCAGCCGTGGCTGGAAAAGACATTTGCATATTAACAGAGAGTCTTAGAGGGGCAAAGGACCATTCCCTGACACATTCAACCCACAATGGACCTTGATCACCAGATCTTGTGTGTAAGAGGAGCATTCCAGAGACTGCGAAGGTGATACAATCCAAGACGTGGACAAACCAGTTAGTCATATGACTGAACTGCTTGGCAACCTGGGTTTCTCTGAATTGTACAAACAATTTGAACTCTGAGTGTCTGTTTGCTGCTGGACTGAGAAGATCTCTCCTGTCTGGCTCTCCATCTCTTTCTCGCGGAACTCCAAATCCACTGAAGATGCATGAACCCCAAGAGAGAAAAGTCTCTCGCAGCGAGCAAGGTTTAAGCAGAATACTGGGCCCCAATGAAAAGCAAGATCTATCTACAATCAAGGACTCTGCAGTGAGCTCGAAGACTCGTAACAAAAACCCTCTTCAAATATTGTCTCAAACTTTTCCCCTTTATTTTCTTCTGCTCTTTTCTGTCCCTATCTGCATGTGTATATCGCGTATGCATGCCAGCGTGGGCGCGTCGTGTATACATAGTCAACTTCTCTTCTTTAAACTGAAGAAAGCCTGTTTGTGCTGGTTTCTTTGCCTTATAATTGGAAAGCAGTGAACAAACAGTCACCAAGAGGGAGCTAAAAACACGGTGTTTAAAATTAAACCCTGTTACAATCAGACCAGGTGAAGGCTGACAGGGTGACCCCTGGATACCTTTCTCACCTGGTTGTAACACATAAACAAAACTACTGCCTCAGTGTAAAGTTAAGTATTTACTTTAATGTGAAATATTTGTCTACACCCCAGATCCCTATCTAAAAGTAGAGCTGGGGCATGAAGGAGCGAAATCAGGAAACTATTTTTCATACACATTGCAGTAGAAATCTGGAACTCTCTTCCCTAAAAGGCAATGAATGTTGGGGGCCGATTTTGAGCTTGCAGGACTGAGATGGGTTAGTTTTGCTGGGTAAGGGTATTGAGAGATCTGGAATAAAGGCGGGTAAAGTGTGTTGAGGCAAAAATCAGCCATGATCTGATTAAATCACGGCGGAGGCTTGAGGGGCTGAATGGCCTCCTCCTTTTCCTAACATTTCTGCCACAGCAGGTTATTTGATCCCACAAACACTTTTAGATGATGTTCAGTCGCCTCATTCAAGGAGCAGTTTGGGACAGACCTTGAGCAAGCATTATCACAAAGGCGAGTGTTTAGCAAATGATTAAAGTGACTGTCCCCTGCAGGAGTTCAGAACAGGGCCAGGTCTTTTACTCCAGGCGAAGATGCTGAGATTTGTCCTCTTGGTGGAAGCCATTCACTCAGGTCCCACCACCCTGGTCTGGAATGGTACCTGCTGTGAAATCGTTTCTCAAAGGAAGCCTAAAGATGGCATTATTTATTCAACAGACCACATTCTATCAAACACAACACCAAAATATCATCTTCAAATTCCACTTTAACTAACATTAGAAATAACAAAGAAAACAACAGATGAACTCCAAGTAGTTTCCTTCGTTTGTATATATTCCTGTTTATGTTATTGAAATGATACACTATACAATGACTGTGTAATTCCATAGGCAGCTCGCAAAAGCAATGCAAGCTGGGACAGACATCTATTACTGCATGAAACACACTTCTAGAAAGTTCAGAACCAAAGGAGGAAATATTTTTTACACGTAAACAGAACTTGTACGTTCCTTGGATATAAATGATATTGAGTGTAGAAAACTGTGGGAGTTTTAACACACCGGTATCTCCCTTCGGCTCCAAGAACAGCAGGTGGGTTGGGGGCTGAATGTACATACAATAAAACAGAGTAGTGGTTTTACACAACCGTTAATCACTGCAGCCGTGGCACTAAATTGGAATCCTGTCCCTCAGCCTTGAACCGTTGGGTGAGGAATATACGGTGATCCAACTCGGAAGGCTTTGCTTAAGCCTAATTGGTTACTGAAGTCCAATAAGCAGCCCAGTACTGAAGCTCCGGCGTACAGCTAGGCTTGAAGAGGCAGTCGTGCTTTTTCTTGTTTAAGCAAGCAAGGCCCCAGCCTGTTCACAGCATCGTGTCTGTGAAAAGCCAACGCTTTGGGAACTACGATTTAGTTAACACATTTCTACCAAAGCAATCACAACTTTCCCTTGCCCTCTCTCCCTTAAAATTCAATTTATTTGTATTATCTCCACAGGGTTATCATTTTTTTTTTCAATTAAGTAGGATGGACGTGGACACTTTTCTTGGGCTCCTCGAGGCTCCTATGATGTCAGGATAGTTATGATGAAATAGGAAATTGCTACCCATGCCACACTAGCACAGATGCATGTACCGAATGATTTCCCATTCCTTGGATCCGTGTAGCTTGTTACTTTTTCCATGTCTTTAATCTTGTCTTTGTTCAGTGCTGGAACTTGCGTCTGAAAGAGGAAAGAGTGTCTGTCACTCACTTGATTTTTTTTTGACAAAATGTTGTCCTTTTTTTTTTCACCCTCTGCTGGCAGCTTGTCACAGACTTGAATCTCGTCTTTGTGTCCTGATGCCTCCCGTGGCCACGCCCCTCCCTTTCTCTGTTACCTCCTCCAGCCCAGCAACCCTCCAAAAATGTCGCGTCCCGCCAATCCTGGCCTCGTGTGCATCTCCAACTTGAACCGCTGCACAATTGGTGGCTGGGCCCCTAAGCTCTCCGCCTCTCTCTACTCCTTTCAGATTTCCTTAAAACCTCCCTCTTTGACCAAGCTTTTGCTCACCTCCCTGAATAACTCCTTATATCACATCAACGGCAAATTTTGTTTGATAACGCTCCTGTGAAGCGCCTTGGACTGTTTCACGACTTTAAAGGGGTTTTTCTCCCACCAGCAGCAACCGAACAATCTGGGCCACAGCCAGATTGTGAACAACTGTTGAGGAGAGCACTGAGTGACTCACTATCAGGCCTGGCGATTGAAAGAAGCTTAGCCTCTGAAGCGAGTGGGGTCACTATCATTCACTGGTTAAAATGGCTCCCGAGCTGAAGGTCACTCAGCTGAGGTGCAAGCCATGAGCTTTGCTCATCAAAGGTTCCCCCCTGATCCATACAATTTCATTATACTTCAGTGCTCAAAGAAAAATGTGATTCGTATAGACCCCGCATCAAAATTAAATGTACCTCGGGGAGGCAGAGACTCTGATCTTTGGAATTATTGAACTTTGGTCCATCATCCTGCAACAAGAAGACAAGACAATCATTGATTAAACTATCAGAAATGTAATGTAAACTCCTGAGACTTCCTCTTTGTCACATCTGCTTCCTCTTCTTATGATCGAGTAACATTTTGTCACATTGAACATTCCTGAAAGATGATGCTAACATTTTTACTTCCTTTAATCGATGGCTCTGTAAAGCCTGCTACTGCATCGCCACCACTGATGGCGATAAGGCCCAGGTCTCCCCAACATTTTGTGCCATTTCCTCTCCATGGCTGTGAGCAGGAGAACAAATCTATCTGTACATGTGTTTATTCATTCATGGGATGTGACCGTCGCTGGCCAGGCCAGCATTTGTTGCCAATCCCCGGTTACCCTTGAGAAGGTGGTGGTGAGCTGCCTTCTTGAACTGCTACACTCCATGTGGGGTAGGTACACCCACAGTGCTGTTAGGAAGGGAGCTCCAGGATTCTGACTCAGCGACAGTGAAGGAAAGGCGATATAGTTCCGAGTCAGCATGCAACGTGGTAAAGCTTGTGGGTGTGGGATGAGCTGTCGAAGGAGGCTTGGTGAATTGCTGCAGTGTATCTTGCCGATGGTACACACTGCTGTGGTGGAGGGAGTGAATGTTGAAGGTGGTCGATGGGGTGCCGATCAAGCAAGCTGCTTTGTGCTGGATGGTGTCGAGCTTCAAGTGTTGTTGGAGCTAAACTCATCCAGGCAATTGGAGAGTTTTTAGTTTTAGAGATACAGCACTGAAACAGGCCCTTCGGCCCACCGAGTCTGTGCCGACCATCAACCACCCATTTATAGTAATCCAATACTAATTCCATATTCCTACCACATCCCCACCTGTCCCTATATTTCCCTACCACCTACCTACCTATACTCGGGGCAATTGCTAATGGCCAATTTACCTATCAACCTGCAAGTCTTTGGGCTTGTGGGAGGAAACCGGAGCACCCGGAGGAAACCCACGCAAACACAGGGAGAACTTGCAAACTCCACACAGGCAGTACCCAGATTTGAACCCGGGTCACTGGAGCTGTGAGGCTGCGGTGCTAACCACTGCGCCACTGTCCATCACACTCCTGACTTGTGCTTTATGGATGGTGGACAGGCTTTGTCAAGAGGTGAGTTACTTGCCACAGAATTCTCAGCCTCTGACCTGTTCTGGCCACAGTATAATGTATTAATATATGAAAATTGTATGTCCAGTGCATGTGGGTATCACACCTGCAGATGCAAAGCAGTTTTAAAATATTTCTGGCCAGCACCTGAAAGTTGCAAGAATTTTCCCAATTTGCATAGTTTCCTGACCACACAACATGTAAACTCTGAATGACTTGAGTTGGTGTTTACCTAACAACAAATCAACCATGTCACCTTAAATGGACAGAGTTAACTCCAAACATTTGAATTATACACAGCACAGTCAGTTGTTTCATACTCCTGTCCTTCGAAAATGTGATATGAATAACAGCAACAGTGACCATTGTAAATTAAGAATTATCCACTGATACGTACATACACACTTGGCATGCATTTAAAGACACCTTCAGTTGAAAGCTTCAGTGTGACAACTTCTTATTTGTAAATTAATTATATGTAAAAGTTGCTTAAATAAAAGTGCCAGATCAGAAATGAGCAGACAGAGAATATAGAAAAAGTAAAGGAAAAGCTGGCATAGGGAACTACGAAGGACATCTGAGAAGCAACAAATTAACGAGACGCAATCAGCAAATTCTATCAGTCCAATTGTTGTGAAATTTGCTTTGAAAATTCTTTTAGTCGCCATATTTGTTTTCTCAGCAACTGAACGGGTCGAGTTTTCCAGTGCCCGGCCTGGTGTCCAACTGGAGTTATGGATTGCCCCCACCCCCATTACACAAACCAACAGCAACATCAACTTACATTTGTATAGCGCCTTTAACAGAATAAAATGCTTCGCAGCAGCGGCATCAAGCACAATTTGACACTGAGCCATGCATGGAAACATCAGGACAGGTGACCAAAGGCTTCGTCAAAGAGTTGGGCTTCATGGAACATCTTAAAGGACAGGGAGGTGGAGAGGTTTCGGCAGGGAATTCCAGAGCCTAGGGCCCAGGCAGCAGAAGAAGCAGCCGCCAGTGGTGGGCCAGAATTAGCGGAGCGCAGGGATCTCGGCGGGTTCTGGGGCTGGAGCGGATGACTGAGATCGAGAGGGTATGAGACCAAGAAGGGATTTGAAAACGAGGATGAGAATTTCTAAACTGAGACATGGCCAGACCAGGAGCTAATGTAGGTCAGTGACCACAGGGAGTGATGGATGAACGAGGCTGGGCGTGATCCTGTGATGTAATTGCATTGTTATACATAGAGTTCAGTAAAGGAATCTTATCTCATTTGTTCTCACTTACTCTTTCCTTTTGTCATCAGTTCTCTATCAAATATAAGGGTCTCAAATGTCTGTGCAGCACAGCTTAGATTTGTTTAACTTGCATCATTTGTGAAGATCTAGCCCCACATTTACATGTGAAAAATTGTTTAAATCCCTAAAAAAAATGACTGACCTTGAACGCAGGTAGAGGAAGACTGTAAAAAATAGTGATAAGGTCACGCAACTCGTTTTTGATATGTAAATGAAATGAGTTTCTCAAGTAGGTCAGCGTTTCTCGTCAAGCCTTTTCTTTCTTCCATGTTAACAGCACAGTGATCAGAAAACCCTTCCCATCAATCTTTGTCTGACGACCAATAATCTCCGGGGAAATTAAATGAATTCAGACACCACTTATTCCTGGATCACAAGCATGTGTTTTCATAATATTTTCAATGTCAGCTGTGATGCAGTGAGTCACATTCTTGCTCTTGAGTCAGAAGGTTTGTGAGTTCAATTCCCCGTCCAGGACTTGAGCACAAACTGCAGGCTGATATTCACAGTGCAGGATTGAGGGGGTGCTGCACTGTCAGAGGAGCCATCTTTTGGATGAGACATTGAACTGAGGCCTGTCTAACTGCCTCAGGTGGATATGAAAGATTCCATGGTACTATTTCGGTCGAAAAGCAATGGAGGTGTCCCATCCAGCATCAATAAGAACAAACGATCTGGATCATTATCACATTGCTGTTTGTGGGATCTTGCTATTGTTACGAACAGGTGAGAAGGGGTCCAGGTTTCCCTCTCAGCTTTCACCTGGTCTTCCCGTAACAGGTTTAATTTTAAACACACTGTGTTTTTAGCTCCCCCTTGGTGAGTCTTTGTTCACTGCTTTCCAATTGTAAGGCAAAGAAACCAGCCAAACAGGTTTTCTTCAGTTTAAAGAAGAAAGGTTGAACTTTATGAAACGTAAACTCTAATTCAGTTAACGCCTACGGATTTGTGACGCGCCCACACGAGCACACATATGCGATACACACATGCAGATAGAGACAGGAAAGAGCAGAAGAAATAAAGTGGAAAAGTTTGAGGCAATATCTGAAGATGGCTTTTGTTACTGTTCTTTGAGCTGACTGTAGAGTCCTTGATTGCAGGCAGGTCTTGCTTTTCATTGGGGCCCAGTATTCTTAAACCTTGTGCGATGTAGGAGACTTTTCTCTCTTAAGGATCATGTGTCCTCAGTGGTTCCAGAGGCTTGTGATAAAGAGATGGGAGCAGACAGGAGAGGTCTTCTCAGTCCAGGAGCTAACAGTCTCTCATCTCAAACTGTTTGCACAATTCAAATAAAGTCAGGTTGCCCAGCAGATTAGTCATGTGACTAGTTGGTTTGACCATGTCTGTTTGTGGATTCGGCCATCTTAGCAGTCATCCTGGAATGTGAGCTTCCTCACCTTCACCGTTTGGTAATCAAAGTCCATTGTGGGTTGAATGTGTCAGGGAATGGTCCTTTGTCTCTACAAGCACTGTCTGTTAGTATGTAAATGTTTTTTCCAGCCACGGCTGATCTGTTTACCAAGTCATTTCCCATCTCCAGCAACAGTTTAAAATCAATGTTCATATGACAAAATTAATATGCCTCATTCTTGGCAGGTGAGGGTCTGCATGATACTATGCACCTACTGGCTGCTGCCTTTCCCACATTATCACAGTGGCTGCACTTCAAATAAAGCACTTCATTGGCTGTTAAGTACTTTGGGATGTCCTGAGGTTGTAAAAGGTGCTATATAAAAGCAAGTCAATTTCCTTTTAATGATAAGTTGTTTTCGTGACCATTATATGTTCACTTCAGTCCATCAGATCCTCACCGTTAGGATGGGGAAGGTTTTGCCAATTAGATCAGTTTAGTCTCTTCTGCTTTGCCTTTTTAATTGCATTCAGTTTACCGCCAAATCTAAATTTCTGAATCAGCTGTCAAACAGGATTCTCTGTGTCCATCGAGAATCAGTAGTCGTGTCTTCAAATACATTTGATCTGATTGAGCCAGGCTCTATTGGCCAGGAGTGGAGAAATTGGTTACCTGACGTAAAAAAAAACATTCTCCGTTGAGATATAAACCTTTACGTATTTGGCCATCTTTCTGGTAATCCTTTTCTGACCATGTTCGCAGAACAGTGTTTAAAGTGTAGCATCAAAGAGGTGAAGTTACAGATGTCTGCATTTAATGTGAATCGTAATCTTGTAATGAAGCTGCTGTTTCTCATTGTCAAATGCTTCCTGTCCCATCCATCCATAACTGTTAGGGGTATCGCCCCTCATCGGTGTGCAATCCTTGTGGTAGGGTGAGTTTCATCATTTTAACTCTTGTGAATTGCTGCATGTTAAGTTATGCAATCAAGGCTTTTGAGTGAGGCTTGAACCCAAAATCTTCTGACTGAGAGGCAAGAACTGGGCAAAACCAACACTTGAAGACTTAAAGAGGAATCATTTTTCTTGTCCCGATGGATGCAGACTGACTTCAGAAATTACTTTAAGCATCTGACCCACATTGTCTCCACCACAAACACCGCCTACTTCCCCGTCCGTAACACTGCCTGACCCTGCCCCTGTCTCAGCCCATCAGCCACTGCAACCCTCATTCATGTCTCCGTCACCTACAGATTTGATTATTCCATTGCCCTCCTGGCTGCTCTCCCACCATCTGTAAGCTTCAACTCTTCCAAAGCTCTTCTTGCCGTATCCTGTCCCACAAACAAGTCCCATTCAGTTGGCACCCCTGTGCTCATAATGTACTTTAGTTCCCTTCCTGACTTTGACCCTTCCTATCTCCGTTACCACCTTCAGCTCTACAACCTTCTCCGCCACCAACGACCCCTACAGCGAAACTCTCCAATCTTGTGACTCTGGCCTTTTGTCTTTTCTCTCTCCCTTAACCGCCCTTTTGCTCCACCGTCGGTGGTCATGCTTTCAGCTGCCGAGGCCCTAAACACTTGACGTCCCTCCCTGAACCTCTCCGCTTCTCTCTTCGTTTAAGACATACTGGGATGAATGGCCTCCTTCTGCACTGTAACGATTCTGTGATTCTGTGGAAGTCCTTCAATAATACCCAGCATGTGGATCAAGCTTTTGGTCATTCTCATTCATAGCTTTGTCTTTGGCTGTGCTTCCATTTTTTTTGATTGCGCCTCTTTGGGATTACATTAAAGGTACTCATGGGAAACAAGTCCCTATTGTTACATAATGGTGACTAAATGACCAATCTGTCATGAAGCAAATCTAAAACCATTGCGAAGAGATATCGCAATGCTGCACAACCCAGGATGTCTCTTAAAATAAGACGCGAA
Organism: Heterodontus francisci; assembly: GCF_036365525.1. Classification (NCBI taxonomy): domain Eukaryota; kingdom Metazoa; phylum Chordata; class Chondrichthyes; order Heterodontiformes; family Heterodontidae; genus Heterodontus; species Heterodontus francisci. The sequence goes on from NC_090417.1 coordinate 17,018,957, forward strand.
AACACAGACATATCGGGAGGAAGACTCCTGTGCATTTTAGCCATTTGTGTCCGTTGCAGCAAAAAACATAATTTTGATCAATATTGGCTCAAAAATTGGGGAAAAAATAGTTGCGTGGGATTGACCTCCTTCACTGCAGCCATCGGTCCTTATCGCTTGGGTCCTGGTAACTCATTCCTAATCCAACCATGATTCCATTCAGCTGAAGCCAGGCACTCTTTGCATGAGTTTGCATGGAGTGCTTTCTGTCTGCTGGTTCATTGGCTTAGAGACATCCTTAAATCACTTTATATTATGCTCCCAATCCCTCTTGACTGGCAAGGCTTGACTTGACCTTCTCTCAAATGCAGCTGTGATATATTGACCCAGGACATTGCTTCTTTGTTTTGAGGGAATTCTCAATGAAGAAGTTGTCATGCAGGCCCCCACCTGCTAAGAATGAGGCATATATATTTCGCCACATGGACATTAAATTTTTTAATTGTTACTGGGAAGAGAAGAAGGCCTATTACAAGGGGTTGCCAAGCCCCTGACTGGAAAGACATTTTTTTTTCATACTATCAGACAGTGTTGGAACAAAGGAACGAGTCCCTGCCCCAATACACAGGTCATACCAGTCAGTCCCGTGACCACCTGCTGGCCAACTAGGGGAGTTTTTATAATTGGCGAAACAGTGTTTGAGGACAGAAAGCTCTTTACTCCTGGACTGAGAACATCCTGTCTGCACTCATCTCGTTCTCTCACCACCTTCGGAATCCATTGAATACACATGAACCCCAAGAGAGAAAAGTCTCCTGCAGTGAACAAGGTTTCAGAAGAATACTGGGCCCCAACGAAAAGCAAGATCTACCGACAAGCAAGGACTACAGCGAGCTCGAAGCACAGTAACAAAAACTCCTCCTGTTTGTGCTCATTTCTTTGCCTTATAATTGGAAAGCAGTGAACAAGGATTCGCCAAGGGAGAGCTCAAAACACAGTGTGATTAAACAAAACCCTGTTAACAATAAGACAAGGTGAAGGCTAAAAGAGACCCCGAGACACCTTTCCCACTTGGTCGGAACAATGTTCTGACCATCAATGCTGTAACTGCGGGTAATTATTTGAGCATTTTTACTCTCCATTACCTTCGAGCACAGATTCAGTATCCATTCGCGTCAACAACATCAACTGCTTCTCAGTCAAGAGTGACGCTTGCTGTACTGGATCTATCCTCTGAATGATGGGGATTTCGAAAAAGCAACTCATTACCCTTCAGGAATCATAGAAACAGGAGTAGGCCATTTAGCCTGTCAAAGTACTTTTTGCAGCATAGTCACTGTCGTCATGCAGGAAACCCGGCAGCCTATTTGTGCACAGCAAGATCCCACGAGGAGCAATGTCACAATAACTGGGCGATCTTTTTTATTTTTTAGCAATGCTGGTTGAGAGCTGAATAGTGGACGAGGCATCAGGAAGAATTGCCCTGCTCTTCTTCTTCGAAATGGTGCCCTGGATCTTTTACATGCGTCTGAGCGGGCAGATGCAGCCTCATTTTAAGTTTTGTCCCAAAAACAGCATCTCTGGCAGTGCGGCACTCGCTCAGTACTGCACTGGGGAGTGTCAGCCTGGATTAGGTGCTCGAGGTGTCTGGAGTGGGACTAGAATATGTGATCTTTTGATTGAGAGGTGAGAGTGCTGCCCACTGAGGCATGGCTGGCACCTATTCCATTTAAAAAGAGGTGTTGATGATGAGACTCTTTAAGATACAGGCATGTTTGAAATAAATCCGCTTTTCATGTTTAGTACAATGAGACGTGCACCTCTTTATAAAAAAAATACACACTTGACATCAAATGATTGTGTTGTACTGAATGCCCTGCCTGGCCGATCCCGAGTGTGCCTGGAATACAGATGCGGAATGCTGCTTCTGCTCTGTGGACACCAGTAATTGCAACCCAGGTTTCACTGCCAATTATAAGAGGCACTTTGTACAGTCCCACTCATAAGATAATTTCGCTCCGGAGTGACTTATGGGAGGCAGAACTCTACTCCCAGCATTATTAATCGGCTCTCCGCACATGACACGGTGATTTGACAGCCTGGTCAAGTGTACCAGCACCGCACATCAAAAGCATTACACTCTTGGTTTCTTTTTTTGCAAATGAATGATATGTTGAGTGAAAAGATATAATCGTCAAGATTTTATTGCCTCATTCTCCAGCCTCGTTCATCAAGTGTGTCTTCCAGTCTCACTCTTCGCTAAACCAGCTGTTGGCGAACTTAATGTCATACACTTGACAAGTTGGCACGACACTCCGTCTGCTATTTTAACAGTTCTAATTTCATCTACCCTTCTGTCCTGACGAATTCATTTCTTTCCTCTGCTGCTTGGCTTTGCTTTTACAATTCTCATCCTCAGTCAAATCCCTCCATTCCCTCCCTATCTCTGTAAACTCCTCCTGCCCCTCAGCCCTCCGAGATCTCTGCGCTCCTCCAATTCTGCAACCTTGATTTTAATTGTCCCACCATTGGCAACCGTGCTTTCAGCTGCTGAAGCCCAAAGCTCTGGAATTGCCCTTCTGAACCTTTCTACCTCTCTACCAATCTCTCCTCATTTAAGAAGCTCCTTAAAACCTAACTCATCGACCAAGCTTTTAGTCACCTATCCTGAATATCTCTTGATGTCACTGAGATTAATTTTTGTCTGATAGCGCTCCTGTGAAGCCACTTGGGAATTTTTACTGCATTAAAAGGCGCTGTATAAATGCAAGTTGTTGTTCTGTTGCTTTCCTCTGTCAGTTGTGTCAGAATTAAATGGGAATATATGTGCAACCAGTATCCTTTCTGAAGAAATAAACTTGTCATGTGTTTGGATCTGTGATTAAATATGTGCAGATTTGTGAAGTGTTCAGAATAAGACAGAACTATTTTGGAGAATTATTTTTGGACCATCCTCTTCCTTGCTTCTGGCTGTATGATTCAGAAATTGTTCTTTGACTTGAATTTGTAAAAGCCAATGTCACTGCTTCAGTGCCAACAATGTTGCAGATGAAAAATCTCCTGTTTATAGAACTGACTCGCTGATGAGTTACACCACAGCGTCTATGAGACCCCAGTGTTTATAGCTGCAGAAGAGTTAGCAATAATGGCCCTTGACCAACAGTTTTGAGTTCAGATTGTACTGTGACAAGACTCGACATTGACTACAATCAATCTGCTAACTTGTGGCTGGACCAAGAATAATACTGACCATGTAAACAGCAGGTTTGTTGTAAATACCCAACCAGCTGAGCACTGCCGCACTGTGGGAGGGGCAGTACTGAGGGAGTGCTGTATTGTCAGAGGGTCAGTATTGAGGGAGTGCTGCACTGTTGGAGGGGCAGTACTGAGGGAGCACTGCACTGTCGAAGGGTCAGTACTGAGTGAATGCTGCTCGATCAGAAGGTCAGTACTGAGGGAGTGCTGCACTGTCAGAGGGTCAGTACTGAGGGAGTGCTGCACTGTCGGAGGGGCAGTACTGAGAGAGCACTGCACTGTCGGAGGGGCAGTACTGAAGGAGTGCTGCACTGTCGGAGGGGATGTACTGAGGGAGTGCTACACTGTAGGAGGGGCAGTACTGAGGGAGTGCTGCACTGTCGGAGGGGCAGTACTGAGGGAGTTCTGTAATGTTGGAGGGTCAGTACTGATGGAGTGGTATACTGTCGGAGGAGCAGAACGGTGGGAGTGCTGTATTGTTGGAGGGTCAGTACTGAGGGAGTGCTGTAATTTTGGAGGGTCAGGACTGTGGGAGTGCTGCAGTAATTCACAGAACAGAAGGGGAGTTCTCCCTGGTGCCTCGACAAGAATTTATCCCTCGACCAACAGAATAACTGGTCACTTATCTCATTTCTATCTGTGGGATCTTGCCGTGCAGAAATTGGCTGCCACATTTCCTACATTATAACAGCGACTTAAAAAGTACTTCATTGGCTGTAAAGCGCTTTGGAATATCCTGAGGTTGTGAAAGGCGCTGAATAAATACAAGTTATTTCTTTGTTTAATATCCTTTGGGAAGGATCTGTGTCACTGCTTACCCATTCCAGCACACGTGTGACAACAGCCCATAACAAGGGTGGTGGGTGCCTGGAACGCATTGCCAGCGGAGGTGGTAGACGCGGGCACGATAGTGTCTTTTAAGATGTATCTAGACAGATACATGAATGGGCAGGAAGTAAAGAGATACAGACCCTTCGAAAATAGGCGACAGGTTTAGATAGAGGATCTGGATCGGCGCAGGCTTGGAGGGCTGAAGGGCCTGTTCCTGTGCTGTAATTTTCTTTGTTCTATAACCACATTCTGTCCAGAATGGCCAATCAGAAAGAGGAACAACTGTGACTCAGCAGGTAGGGTGCACAGTGAAAGGCCATGAACGCGAGCTTGCCTGCCCACTGCTCCAGAACAAATTGAAAGGCTGCACGCAAGCTGGATGTACCATTTGCCCTGGAGCTGTGCAGCTGCATCTAACGCATGTCCTTCAGGTGTCACATTTTGTCACAAGCAAAAGCAATCTTTAAAAATAGAGAAGTTTGAAAAAAGATAAGTTTTTCCCCTGACCTTGCTAATCTGCTGTCCTTCCCACAAGGCGGGTGTGACAGCCAACCCAAGTCAGCTGCATTGGCAGGCTGGATGCATTGTGCCTCAGGACATTTTAGTTGAATGCGCTATATAAATGCAAATTGTTGTAGTAGTTTTAAAAAAAAAGAAATCTAACATTTTTGAACAGGTTCTTGTGCGCAATTAATTGTCATTTTCTAACTGAACAGTTCATAAGTCGGGACGTGGGATAAGCTTCCAACTAAAAATACTTTCGTCTCCTCTGTGTACTGGCTGACCTCCCGTGGCATTGCTCTGGGATAGTTTGGAGGGTGGTGGAGATCATTTGTCACAGACCACGCCTGTCCCTTTAAGGCTGTTTCTCAGGTTCTCCCTTCCCTTTTGTAGTGTTTTTAAAGATGGTTCAGTTTGATCTGTCCTCTAAGTATGGCACCCAAACTGCAGTACTTACTCTCAAACCTTTAAAATGAACAAATCTCCCAAGCTGCGCTCATTAAGAAGATAAGAAACTGTATCAGGAGTAGACCATAAGGCCCCTCGAGCCTGCTGTGCCATTCAGTACAATCATGGCTGATCTTCTGATCATTGGTTGTCTGGGGCATGGTTGAGATGCTTCCCTACTAACTTGCTTTGTCCACATAAGCAAATGAAAGTTGTTGTAAACTGCTGAGATCGCTAACTGACTGCAAATTTCAGGTTGCAGCTCAGTGACCGGCTTTTCCTTTTTTTTTGCTTTGAATCTATCTCAAGGTGTAAAACATCTGGGTCTGTAAGCTCCAGCATGGATACGATCTGGATGTTGGAGTGAAAAGTGTGCCCAATGTCGCACCTATTTTCCGGTTGTCAAGATCCGCCCAAGTATCTTCCCAAGCTCCTGAGATGGAGCAGAATGGACCCATTGCTCTGTTGAGTTTAGCAGAATAAGAGGTGATCTCACGGAAACATTTTAAATGCTCGAGGGTTTGACAGTGTCGATGCTGAGACGCTGGAGAGTCTAACTCTGTGCCAGATTTTGTCTGATAATGCTCCTGTGACGCACTTTGAGACGTTTCACCCAGTTAAAGGTGCTATATAAATGCAAGTTGTTGTAATACACTTGCGCCCCAAATTCCACACGCTGTAACTCATGTGATTGGTTTGCGATTGGATTACGCATTTAAAGGAAACTCTCAGTCCTGTTAGGGTGTGGCAACAAACGGTCAACAGGCATTTTTTTAAATACACAAATGTATACATATGTGTGTGTTAAATACTGCATTTGTAATTATCAATAAATTATCTGTGAATAATTAACAAGCACTTATGGAACGCAGTTCTGTTGATTAGACAAACCCCAGCACAAAGCACAAACACTGGCATGAACCTGATAGGCACACTGGCCTGTTTGTGTACAGTACAAGTTGCAATATTTTGAATACTTAATGTTTGGCCTTTAGAAGTTGGCGAAGTTCATCAGAAAAATCTTTACACCCACACAGCAGGTGGTCGAAGCAGGGAGCTGTGCAATTCAAGCTGGCCAAGTCTGCAAATGCTTGACGAACAAATTCATGACTTATGAGCAGGTTGTGTAAAGGCTATGTGCGTGCCCTCATCTGTTGATGCCAGGGGTCTGTGACTTTTCTCCTGGACTGGAAAAGACCTCTGTCCTGTCTGCTCTTATCTCGCTCTCACCATCTTCAGAAACCATTGGAGACATATGAACCCCAAGAGAGAAAAGTTTCCTACAGTGAACAAGGTTTAAGAAGAATACTAGGTGCCAACGAAAAGTAAGAACTGTCTACAATCAAGGACTCTACGGCGAGCTGGAAACACAGAAACAGTAACAAGAAACCCCTGTTTAGAGACTGCCTCAAACCTCTCCATTTTATTTTTCTTCTGCTCTTTTTTGTCCCTATTTGCATGTGTGTATCGCGTATGCATGCGAGCGTGGGCGCATTGTACATCCGTAGGCGTTAACCATATTAGAGTTTAAGTTTAAGGTTTAATAAATTTCACTTTTCTTCTTTAAATCTAAAGAAAACCTGCTGTGCTCATTTATTTGCCTTATAGTTGGAAAGCTGTGAACGAGGATTCACAGAAGAGGAGATCAAAACACAGTGTGTTGAAAATTAAACCCTGTGAGAATAAGACCAGGCGAAGACAGTAAAAGACCCCTAGAGACCTTTATCATCTGGTCGTAACATGGGGCTATATGAAAGACCAAGGGCGTGGGACTAATTGAATCACCCTTTGAAAGAGCTGGCAGTGAGATAATGGGCCAAATGGCCTGCTTCTGTATTGCATCATTCCATGATTCTATGAATCTTGCTCTCCTACAGCTAGGTCAAAATCCTGGAACTCTCTCTCTAACTCAAACAAATTAGCATTGAAAGGGAGGAGTTATTAGCACTTTTAGCGGGCTTAAAAGTGGATAAATCAGGCCCAGATGAGATGTATCCCAGGCTGTTATGTGAGGCAAGGGAGGAGATAGCAGGGACTCTGACACAAATTTTCAAATCCACTCTAGCCACAGAAGAGGTACCAGAGGACTGGAGGACGGCGAATGTGGTACCATTATTCAAGAAGGGTAGCAGGGATAAACCAGGTAATTACAGGCCAGTGAGTCTAACATCAGTGGTAGGGAAACTATTGGAAAAAATTCTGAGGGACAGGATAAATCTCCACTTGGAGAGGCAGGGATTCATCAAGAATAGTCAGCATGGCTTTGCCAGGGGAGATCATGTCTAACAAACTTGATTGAATTTTTCGAGGAGGTGACTAGATGTGTAGATGAGGGTAAAGCAGTTGATGTAGTCTACTTGGACTTCAGTAAGGCTTTTGATAAGGCCCCGCATGGGAGATTGCTTAAGAAGGTAAGAGCCCATGGGATCCAGGGAAATTTGGCAAATTGGATCCAAAATTGGCTTAGTGGCAGGAGGCAGAGCGTGATGGTCGAGGGTTGTTTTTGTGATTGGAAGCCTGTGACAAGTGGTGTACCGCAGGGATCGGTGCTGGGACTCTTGCTGTTTGTAGTGTCCATTAATGATTTAGACGTGAATATAGGAGGTATGATCAGTAAGTTCGCAGATGACACGAAAATTGGTGGTGTCGTAAATAGTGAGGAGCAAAGCCTTAGATTACAGGGAGATATAGATGGGCTGAAAAGATGGGCAGGGCAGTGTCAAATGGAATTTAATCCTGAGAAGTGTGAGGTGATGCATTTTGGGAGGACTAACAAGGAAAGGGAATATACAATGGATGGTAGGACCCAAGGAAGTAGAGAGGGTCAGAGGGATCTTGGTGTACTTGTCCATAGATCACTGAAGGCAGCAGCACAGGTCGATAAGGTGGTTAGGAAGGCATATGGGATACTTGCCTTTATTAGCTGAGGCATAGAATATAAGAACAGGGAGGTTATGATGGAGCTGTATAAAATGTTAGTTCGGCCACAGCTGGTGTACTGTGTACAGTTCTGGTCACCACACTATAGGAAGGATGTGATTGCACTGGAGAGGGCGCAGAGGAGATTCACCAGGATGTTGCCTGGGCTGGAGCATTTCAGCTATGAAGAGAGATTGAAAAGGCTAGGGTTGTTTTCCTTCGAGCAGAGAAGGCTGAGAGGGGACCTGATTGAGGTATACAAAATTATGAGGGGCATTGATCGGATAGATAGGAAGAATCTTTTTCCCTTCGCGGAGTTGTCAATAACCAGGGAGCATAGATTTAGGGTAAGGGGCAGGAGGTTTAGAGGCGATTTGAGGAAATATTTTTTCACCCCGAGGGTGGTTGGTATCTGGAACACACTGTCTGAAGAGGTGGTAGAGGGAGGAACCTTCACAACATTTAAGAAGTATTTAGATGAGCACTTGAAACGCCATAGCATACAAGGCTACGGGCCAAGTGCTGGAAAAAATGGGACTAGAATAGATAGGTGCTTGATGATCGGCATGGACACATGGGCCGAATGGCCTGCTTCTGTGCTGTATAACTCTATGACTAACAGCACTGTGGGTGTACCTACACCACATGGACTGCAGTGGTTCAAATAGGCAGCTCACCACCAGCGTCTCAGGGGGCAATTAGAGTAGGGTAATAAATTGTGGGCTTGTCAGTGATGGCCAAATCCCAAGAATGAATAAAACAAAAGTTATTGGGCTGGATTTTACGACGGGCGGACGGGAGCTGGCCACCGACGTAAAAGTCGGTGGCGAACCCGCATCCGCCCAGCCCGAGGATCTGACCCACATTTTACGGGTCCCTGGGCTTTGATTGTTCTGAGGCGGGACTTCCACCCGCTTGAGGGAGGAAGTTCCGCCTCAGTGCGCTGCCGGCCAATCATCGGGCTGGCAGCTCTCAGTCTCAGCAGTGCCACCGGGAGCAGTGGCCACTGCTGGGACTGCATCCCAGCGGAGGACACGGAGACGGGACGGCAGGTAAGTTTGGTTTGCCTTGCCGGGCAGATCGGTCGCGGCCCAGCGAGGCAAAGGTAGTCGTTTGAGAGGAAGGCAGGCGTCTCGGGTCCTGGGGTGGTCGGGGAGGTGGGCGAATGTGGCCACTTAAGGGCTTCGATTGGCCTGGGGCGGGCGGCCCATTTCTCGTAACCCCCCCACGGCCCACGTTAAGTGGGGCGGAGGAGGGAGCCGGCCGGGAAGGCCTCCCAGAGCCTCTCGATCCATTTTACGCCACCCCCGCACCCTCCTCACCCCCCCCCCCCCCCCCCTCATCCCCACGCCACCATCCGGCTCGCCGGGGTGCCGTAAAATTCCGGCCATTGTGTGGACTCTCCAGGTCAGTTTAGGAGAAGGCACTCCGGAGTTTTAAAAATAAATTCTTACACGGGATGTGAGTGTCGCTGGCAAGGCCAGCATTTATTGCCCATCCCGAATTGCCCTTGACAACTGAGTGGCTTGCTGCGCCATTTTAGAGGGCAGTTTACAGTCGACCACATGGGTCTGGAGTCACATATCGGTCGGACCAGATAACGACGGCAGACTTCCTTCTCTGAAGGGCATTCGTGAGCCAGATGCGTTTTTTTTTACAACAATCAATCATAGTTTCATGACATTATCACTGAGACTAATTCATTCAATTTAAATTCAAGGGGGTTTTGAACTCTTGTTTTCAGGGCATTCGTCTGGGTTTCTGGATTAGTTGTTGAGTGATATAACCACGATGCCATCAGTTAGAGTGCACTGGAACTGACTCCTCTCTCAGATCTGCACAGACTTGGGCCTGTTTAGCTCAGTTACCGCCCCTGCTTTATCTCTAAGCTATCGCAGGATGCTCCTTGCCATATCTGGGCAGAAGGGGTTGTACCTGCAGGTCAGAACACATGGTGAGAATGCTAGCGTCATCCGCTGTGGTAATCTCCTTAATGTGGTCGGAAGACTGCGCATTCTCAACTGTCTTCTCTGTCTTCATCAGCGAGGTGGCCAGAGTGGGCAGGCTCGTTTTCCACATATTCACGTCCGTCCCATTCCCGAAAGCTTGCATGGCATTTCCTTCAGAGAAAAAACACATTTTAAAAAAGGAAAGTCATTCCGAGAGGTCAGGGCATTCATTTTGCCAGGTTAGCTCACTAACATAAATCTGAAAGAAGTTGTATTGAAATGCACAGGTTGCCCTGTTATCTGATTCTTCGTTCCTGCAGCAACAACTTGCATTTCTATAGTTCTTTTAACGTAGCGAAACATCCTAAGATGTTTCACAGGAGCATTATCCGACATAATTTGACACCGAGCCAATTAAAGACAATGGGGCCGGCGACCAAAAGCTTGGTCAAAGAGGTAGGTTTTGGGGAGCATCTTAAAGGAGGAGAGACCGGTAGAGAGGCGGAGAGGTTTAGAGAGGGAATTCCAAAGCTTTGGGCTTAGGCAGCTGAAGGCACGACCACCAGTAGTGGCGCGATTAAAATCTGGGATGTGCCCTCGCAGAGTTGTGGGGCTGGAGGAGATTACAGAGATAGGGAGGGGCAGTGCTGCGGTGGGATTTGAAAACAAAAGGATGAGAATTTTAAAATCGAGGTGTTGGTGGACCACGCGTCACACTGCAGGTCAGCGAGCACTGGGCGATAGGTGAACGGGACTTGGTGTGAGTTAGGATATGGGCAGCAGAGTTTTGGGTGAGCTTAAGTTGATGAGGAGTGCAAGGTGAAAACACTTCGGTAGTTTACGGACTTCGATTCAAACTTCCAGGTCCTGACTCCGTTGTGCTACAAGTGTAGGAGGACAGACTGCAAGAACAAAGAAACAGCAAAGAATTTGTACAAAGTAATGGTTCAGGCACAGTTGGAGTACTCTGTGCAGTCTTGCTCGACAGTTATAGAAAGGACATTAAGGCCCCTTCGAGACTGTTCTGTATTGATGAGGACACTGGGCAGAATATTTCCACAGTTTCAAATTTGAAACATCCCCTGGAGATTGATCCTGTGCAGATCTTCCCCTGGGCCTGTTCACCAGTTCTTGTGTCTCCATAGCAACAGACAGACAGCCCCCTGTCCACAGAAATGTGTTCACTGAATTAGAATTGTTGGAGACCGAGTTAATTCACTCAGTAAACTTTCCGGAATAATCAGTAACTCTTCCCCAAATAGGGGTGTATTCTCCAGAACCTGTATTATTTTGCATTTATTCAGGTAAGGTTGGTTTTACAGATACACATTTTTCTGCATTTGAAGATGTTTGTATTTACTGAGCTGGGAAAAAAAAAATCTACATAATGGAAGTGACTAGAAGGATATGTTGATGGGGTGAGATGAAGGACGATGGGAGAGACTCATGTGGAACATAAAAACCAGTACGGACCAGTTGGTCCCTGCGCACTTACAGCCAATGAGATACTTCTGAAGTGTAGTCACTGTTGTAACGTAGGGAAACGCAGCAGCCATTTGCACACAGCAAGATCCCACAAGGGATATTGGCCAGATAATCTGTACTTCAGAGATGTTCTTTGAGGGATAGATATTGGCCCAGGCCACCATGAAGAACTATTCCTCAAAGTTGCACCATGGGATTTTTCATATCCATCTTTGAGGACAGATCGAGCTTCGGTTCAACATCTCGTTTGAGAGATGGCAGCTCTGACAGTGCAACACCTCCTCAGTACGACACTGGGAGCGTCAGCCTGGATTATTTGCTCAAGTGTTTGCAGTGGGGCATGATTCCATGACTTTCTGACTTAAAAGCAAGAGTGCTACCCCCTAAGCTAGTCATGACACCGACCTGATTGTTGAACATGATGAGAGACTCAGCCCTGCATTGTGCAAATCGCAAGCATTTGAACAATTATCAAAGATTGCTGTGACACTGCCCCCCTGACATTGAGATACCATTGTGCTTACACTGTTTTCTCCTTGCTATTTGTGATTTAAGAGATGACTGCCGAAGACGCTGTCACCAGCTGCTTTTATATTTTATGTAAGCCTGTGCCTCAGGGATATGTGGAGGTTGCATCTGAAAATACACCTTTCGGAGGAGAACAAAGGAGGCGCATTACTTGAGTCTGTGCAACGTTACAACACTTACTGAGGCAGGTGTTCGCTTTGAAATAGTTCAGAAACTTGTCGCATTCTTCCTTCTGGTTCCCGCTGCTGCTACACGTACACCAGGGAGCCACTACAATGTCAGTTGTGTCAATGTAGTTTGGGGTCATGTCACTTCCTGCGGCGAACAAAAAGAGGCAAAATGAAACCAAACCGATTGAGACATGTCACCTCATGGATATTAAAGAAATTGCGTTTTCTGTAGCACCTCACATGTCCACAGGACATCCCAGACCGCTTCACAGCTGATGAGGTACTTTCTGGAGTAGTTGCTGTTGCAGGAAACATGACAACCGATTTTGACACAGCAAGATCCCACAAACAGCAATGTGATCATCTGTTTGTTAGGTGTTGTTCGGTGGAAAAATTGTGGCCCAGGAGAACAATGAGTGTCGGCAGACAACAGGTTAGGCTGCTGGAGACTCAGAAAAACTAGTGAGAATTTGCAGTAGTTTTCCTCCAATTTTGGGTCCTCAAACAGTCATTGGACTACAGATTAGAACCTGCTAGGAGCCCAGTGCCTGCTTCAGGTGGATATCTGAGGCACCCAAATACTTTCTCTTCCAATTTTGCGTTGGAAATACATCAGGAGTGAATTGGGCATGGGACACAGTTAGTGGAATTAGTGGATTTGGCACATACTTTACGCGTGAAAACCAGCCACAACATCCTTTCCCTCTTTAACTCCCCAAAGCCTGTCCACCATCTACAAGGCACAAGTCAGGAGTGTGATGGAATACTCTCCACTTGTCTGGATGGGTACAACTCCAGCAACACTCAGAAAGCTCGACATCATTCAGGACAAAGCAGCCCGCTTGATCGGCACCCCGTCCACCACCTTCAACATTCAGTCCACCCCCCCCCCCACAACAGTGTGTACCATCTACGAGATGCACTGCAGCAACTCGCCAAGGCTCTGACGACAGCACCTTCCAAACCCACGACCTCTAACACCGAGAAGGACAAGGGCAGCTGGCGATTGGGAAAAGCACCACCAGCAAGTTCCCCTCTAAGTCACACATCATCCTGACTTGGAACTGTATCGCCGTTCCTTCACTGGGTCAGAATCCTGGAACTCCTTCCCAAACAGCGCTGTGTTCCCATACCACACAGACTGCAGCGGTTCAAGAAGGTGACTCACCACCACCTACTCTCGGGCAATCAGGAATGGGCAAAAATGCTCGGAATACCTCAGGACTGCAATGAGACAGGGCAGGATCAACAACTGAAAATCCTGTTGTGCTCCTGCCCGTACCCTGTCTATCATCAGTTAGTGTTAGAAACTGCAATTCAGACTGTCCAAGACTTTTTTTTACATATCTCAATCAGACACCACTGCCAGAATTTAAAAAAGGTCAGCGCTAGCAGACGGAATGTGTGGAAAGGATGATTTCCTTAAAGAGGAAGGAATTTAACTCCATATGCCTATTCCTGGAATTAAACCTGAGGCAGAAAGCTTTCAATAGAGCAATTTCTCACCCAAGCAATTTGCTTGAAAACTGCTTCCCATGAAATCGATGCTTCCATCTGTGTCCCTGAAATGTACTCAGTGCACCCTCAGCCTGGTAGAAATAGCAGCACCTTTGAGGTTTTCTGCTCTGTGTGATATTTGCCTGAATTTGTAAAATAATTCAGATTAAAGCCCTTTTGGTGAGCTCGACTTTTCTTGTGTTCTTTATGCACCGAGCGTCTATGAGATGCTGAGCTTTATTGATTGGTAATGAGAGGACAAATGACACAGCAGCTTTAACTGAAGAAAATTGCTGAGGGTTTGAACGGGAAATTACTTTTTAAGTCCAACAAAAAATCCAATTTTGAACATTTTTGTTCTAACAGGTTGCAATGCAGCAATTTTCAGGAATTGTTTTTTTTTGCTTTTCAGGAGCAATCCGACAACCAAGTTATTTTTAGAAGCCTTACATAGCCATCTGACGCCATGTTCCGAGCCAGTGGGAATGCAGAGACCCCGGTCTGTCTCACCCCAATTGATCTCAGTATCCCTGCAGCTGGGAACAGAGTTGACAGGGATGGGTAGGGGAGAGAGAGAAAGGGAGAAACCTAGCGTGATACCCTGCTCCTGATTTATCAGCCCCAACTGGAATCTTCACATGAAGCACAGGAGCACAAACATACATACGAACATAGGAATTAGCAGCAGGTGTAAGCCTGCCGCATCCATAGCCCTCTCTGGGCCGACAGCTGCCATGAAGACCGGGAGAGGCACTGGTGGGCTGCGCACGCCCGACGAATTTTATGGCTCCAGAGAAAGGTTGAGAGGAACAGCAAGAAAATCAAAACTGTCGAAATGCATTTTATTTTTCGACAGACACATCTTCCATTTAAATTGTCTAACTTCCCTGCCTGTCTGTTTTTTCTCCTGCTTCTTCTGATGTTCTGCATTGATCACCGTCTCAGGCCAAGATTCCCGAAACACTACTCTTGAATTGGCCGATGGAGGGGACTGGTGGAAAAGAACGTGCATTTGTATACCAACTTACACATCCTCCGGACACCCCAAAGTGCTTCAGAGACAAAGAAGTACTTTTTAAAGTGTCATCACTGTTCTAGTGTCGGAAATGCAACATCCATTTTGCACACAGCAAAATTCCACAAGCTACAATGCAACAATGACCAGAAAGACTGTTCCAGTAATATTGATAGAGGGATAAATACGGGCCAGGACTCTGGGTAAGGCTTGCCTGCTCTTCTCTTCCATCTACCTGAGAGAGAAAATTGAGTCATTGTTTAATGTCTCATTTAAAGACAGCATCTCCAGCCATCACTGCTCAACTGGGAGCATCAGCTTGGATTCTCTGTTTTGGAGTCGGATTTAAACCCATTGTTACCTGCCTTAGAGGTGAGAGTGCGACCAACTGAACCACAGCTCACAACAGTAATTCTTTCTCCTGTGGTGTATCTTCAGTTGGTAGCTCTCCACAGTGAGTTCCATCTTCTATTCTGCACTGTGGTGCCAAATGCACACTTCAGTCACGACAGATAAACAGTCGTGTGTTAGCATGCGGCTGGTGTACAGGAAGGGAAGCATCCTCGGTGTTATCAGCAGATGAATCATTAAGGAGCTCGGAATACATTGTTCTATTTTTAATGAGTTAACCCACTCCCACTAAACAGGAAGTGGAAATATCTCACTCACAAGCGGAACCAAATAGCTCCGTTAGTTTCGAAGGGAGAGAATGAAAAGGTGAAAGGAACAGAACTTGATTGTCTGGAGCACCTTATTATGATTTCAGAATATTAAAATAAGACTTGCATTGATTGGGCAAATGAACAAAACATTCACGGCAAGGCCAGCATTTATTGCCCACCCCTAATTGCCCTTGAGAAGGTTGTGGTGAGCCATCGCCTTGAGCTGCTGCAGTCCGTAAAGTGTAGGGACACCCACAGTGCTGTTAAGGAGGGAATTCCAGGATTTTGACTCAGCGACAGTGAAGGAACGATGATATAGTTCCAAGTCAGGATGACGTGTGACTTGGGTGGGAACTTGCAAGTGGTGGTATTGCCGTGCATCTGCTGCCTTTGTTCTTTTAGGTGGTAGAGATTGCGAGATTGGAAGGTGCTGTCGAAGGAGCCTTGGTGAGTTGTTGCGGTGCATCGTGTAGATGGTACACACTGCAGCCACTTTGAGCTGGTGGTGGAGGGAGTGGATGTTTGTGGATGGGGTGCCGATCAAGCGATCTGCCTTGTCCTGGATGGTGTCGAGCTTCCTGAGAATTGTTGGAGCTGCACTCAACCCGGCAAATGGAGAGTATTCCAGCGCACTCCTGAGTTGTGCCTGACAGATGGTGGACAGGCACTGGGGAGTCAGGAGGTGAGTTACTCGCTGCAAAATTCCCAGCCTCTGACCTGCTCTTTAGGCACAGTATGTACATGGCTGGTCCATAAAGTGACCTTCATGACCTCAGGAAATGTCAAAGTGCTTTGCAGCCAGTAAGTTACATTTGAGGTGCAGCTGCATCGAACAAGAAACCATATGCATGCAAAACCAGCAGCCATTTTGTTCAGAGGAAGAACCAAGAAGCAAATGAGATAAATGACCAGATAATTGGTGGCGTTGGGTGAGGGATAGGTTTAGTCAAGACACTTGGGAAAACTCCCCTGCTCTTCTTCAAATAGCATTCGTGGGATCTTTCGCATGCACCTGACAGAGCAACAGGGGCCTCGGTTTGATGCCTCATCTAAAAGACTGCACTGCACTGGGGGTGTCAGCCTCAATTATTTGTTCAAGTCTTTGTAGGGTTGACAACTCTCCAGGATTGACCAAAATTCTCCCGAAATTGAAGATTAATCTCCAGGTCACTACGCATGTAGTAAAATCGATGGGGCATCAAAAACAATTTTTTCATTTTCTTTGAGAAATTTCCCTTATTAGTTCTAAAAATATTGGATGTGGGAGAAAAGGTTTGTTTGACTGAGAGTCAAGAATCGTCCAATCGGTAACACAGAGTCTGTTTCTCAGTTGGCTCTGGGAAGGTGTGTGTTCTGGTAAGGATGGACATGTCGGGCAACCAGTGGTGGGAGTGTGGGATGGTCCAAGGCAGCAGGTCACGTGAGGAAACCTCCAGGAATACGTCAAATCAGAGACGGCAACCCTCAGACCCTGGAGTCTTACTGTTTACACTCAGATGGAGAAAAAAACATTTTCCCGAGCAGAATTAGAGCTGACCTGGCTCCACATGGGACTCAGAGCGAAAATGCCACATCCAACCTCCACATCTTATCAGTAGACTGACAGGAGTCTCCACTCACCTATGAGTCCTGAGTAGGAGAGTAAGCAAGCCGCGTAGTTCTCTCGGAAGCAGCCGCTCACTGATTGAGCGGAGGGTTGGCAGTTTGACAGGAAGTCTGCGAGTCGCGACCTGCAGAATGAAACAAAGAAGGAGTTAGCAGGTTTACTGGTTGGGAGCTGGTGAGGGGGGCAGAGTTGATATTCCAGCTTCACCACTTTAATCACTGAGGAAACTGAGAAGGTAGTGGAAGGAATGCGCAGGATATCGGAAAAGGTAACAGTGCAACATTACACGGGATTGGCAGTCCGTGAAGATGCCACTTTGCTGTGGTGGAAAACGGAGGACCAGATAGAGAGGGAATCTGTTAGGGGACAGTGAGAATTTGTAGCCTCACCTTTGCAAGGAGTTCGATTTTCCAAATGGCACGATGGAGAGATAATTCTGTAAGCAACATTATTCTCACGAGCAGTGGCAACTTAATTCCTTATTTAATACAAGGATGAAATAGGGTATGTTCCCAGAACACCCTGAGGTTGTGAAAGGCATTATATAATTGTAAGGTCCTTCTTTTACTAACCACATGTGCTGTTGGTTGCGAATAAAAGACTTGTATAACGTTTGAAGGATAAATATTGGCCAAGACACCTGTGCTCTTCTCCAAATTATTGCTGTGGGATCTTTTGTCCATCTTGGAGGGCAGATGAAGCCTTGGTGTAACATCTCATCCGGAAGAATAGCAGTGATGTAGACAGAGTCAGAATGAGAGAGAGAGAGACACACACACACACAAAAAAAGGCAAAAATAGGCACACAGGTATGTAAATTGGTCTCTTGTGACCTGAACTGGATATTTGTGTTTTCCATACATGCAATGCTTCAATCTGTCCTGAGGGAGGCTGGCCGAACACGCAGCAGATGAAGCCTAATTTGAATCAGTGAGGTGCTTTATTTTGCAGCATAAAGTGGGCTGTAGTCAGACTCACTTCATTCAAACATCACGACATATCTTTGCAACATGGTGCAACTTGTCCAAAAGAATTTAAGAAGATATTTCAGGATTCTGGATTTATTAATTGACCCTCAGCATGTCACGAGTTTTCTCCAGTCTTCTCAACAACAAATAAATGTCACCAGTATGCCCTTTATTTATTGGGACACGTCTAAGAAAGGAACTTAAAGATAAAGTATACTTTTCAACAAATCACATAGAAACTTATAAAACTCATCACAACATTGTCACTCGTGTCTGAATGGCACTGTAGTTCTTGTGGTTCACAGGGGTTTTGTTTATACGTTCTTGCGATGTGGGTGTCGCTGGGAAGGCCAGCATTTATTGCCCATCCCGAGTTGCTGTTGAGAAGGTGGTGGAGAGCCAGCTTCTTGAACCGCTGCAGTCCTTGTGGGGTAGGTACACCCACAGTGCTGTTGGGAAGGGAGTTCCAGGTTTTTGACCCAGCGACAGTGAAGGAATGGCGATATAGTTCCAAATCAGGATGGTGTGTGACTTGGAGGGGAACTTGCAGGTGGTGGTGTTCCCATGTGTCTGCTGCCTTGTCCTTCTAGGTGGTAGATATCACAGGTTTGGAAGGTGCTGTTGAAGGAACGTTGGTGAGTTTCATTGCATCTTGTAGATGGTACACACTGCTGCCACTGTGTGCCAGCTGTAGAGGGAGCAAATGTTTAAGGTGGTGGATGGGGTGTCGATCAAACAGGTTGCTTGATCCTGGATGTTGTCAACCTTCTTGAGTGTTTTTGGAGCTGCACCCATCCAGTCAAGTGGGGAGTATTCCATCACACTCTGGCTTTTGCCTTTTCGATGGTGGACAGGCTTTGGGGAGTCAGGAAGTGAGTTCCTTGCCGCAGAATTCCCAGCCTCTGACCTGTTCTTGTTGCCACAGTATTTATGTGGCTGGTCCAGTTCAGTTTCTGGTCAGTGGTAACTCCCAGGATGTTATTGTGGTGCGGGGGGTGGGGGTGGTGGGGGGGGGAGGTGTTCAGTGATGGTCATAAGGTTGAACATCAAGGGGAGATGGTTAGAATCTCTCTTGTTGGAGATGGTCATTGTCCAGCACATGTTACTGATGGAATATTTCTCATGCTTTCTGTTGTTATTGAAGCACAATGGGAGACAGAACTGACGAGCAGATTAAAAAGTCACATCATCAAATGGAAAGAGAATTGTCGAAGGCAACGTTAAAAAAATTGAAGAAGATGAAACAATTGAAAGCTTCCCTTTTAGAAAGCTGCTGTCTTGCTCAGATCCTCTTGGGAACACATTTGTGACAATCTTACTTTGTCTCCTTTTCATCTCGAGTGTTTGAATCTTACAGCTTAACCCAGCTGTGTTAGTGCACAGCACCGCAGTTCTGGAGTGACACAGGAGCCCTGCTCACATCTGCGTTCAGACATACCATGTCCTAACTTCATGTCAAAAATGCTTTGCTTTGCTTCCTTAGTCCTAACTTGCTGACAAGCCCAAGAGAGGGCCAGTTGTTCACAAGTTCTTGGCTGGTCGAGGAAGCTCACATTTTTGCCTCAAGAAGGTGGTTCTGAATCTTCTCCTTTGGGCGATTGCTAAGCCACTTAAGAGGGCAGCAAGCAAAAATGGCAAAGTGCAGGATTGGAGTCTCTTGTCGGCTGCTGTGCCGCACTGGTGGAGGTGCCATCTTTCAGATGAGGCATTCAGCCGAGGCCCCATCTGCCCTCCCGGGTGGAAGTTGAAGATCCCACAGCTACTATTTGGAAGAAGAGCAGGGGTCTCTACCGAGTGTCCTGGGCTCAATATTTTTCCGTCAGCCAACGAAACTACAAAGCACATTATCTGCTCATTATTTCATTGCTGTTTGGGGGATCTTGCTGTGCTTCCTACATTACAACAGTGACTACACTTCAAAGATACTGGTCCTGAGGTCACAAAAGGTGCTACAGAAATGCAAGTCTTTCTTTGTTTCTTTAATGCCTTAGTCAAGACTGATATTTGTATTCTTATGCACAAGGTTGACCCTGAATCAACTCTTCTAGCCTGTCTTCACATTAGATTAGCATGGTTGTCATGGGGTTATGTGTCTGCACTCAGAGATCAGAGTTTGTCAGTGATGTCTCACCATTGGCAAGTTGTGAAATTGAATTCAGTAAAACTGGTGATTCTGAAAGCTGCCAGCATGTTGTAAAAACCCAACTGGATCATTGGTGTTTCCTGAGCAGAAGTGACCTTCAACCCCCTCCTCAGTGTAGCCTATACGTATCTCCAATCCTGCCCTATTCGGGATGGGCAACAAATGTTGGCCTTGCCAGCGATGCTTACATCTCATGAATGAATAAAAGAAAACTATGGGACGATTTTTGATATCCTTTGAAATGGCCTGACAATCACCAAAGAACGCGGTCGATTACCATCTCCGCAAGGCAAAAATTGCAACCTGGCTATCTCTGCTCACATTCTGAGAAAAAAATACTTTTTTTCAAAAATTCCACCTGGAAAGGCTTTTACTACATTTTTAATACAGGCAACAGATCTCCCTGGCGCAGCTCGTGGTAAATCAGCTCCTTGCTCAGTATGAACTTATTATTTATCCCGCTGTGTATTTTATACATGTTCGCAAAACCACTTTTAACATAAACTGTAGAGCTCAAAGGAAAGGGTATTTTTAGCTCAGCAACAAGCGAGCATAAATAATATTCATAAAGCAGCTCTGACCAAGATCAATGATTTATCTGGAAAAGCAACTTGCAGATGCTTGCACTGGAGGAAAAGCACTGAGTTGTTCCTCGAGAGAACTAAAAAAAAAATGTCACACATCAAAAACAAACTTTGCCTTGATGTTACTTTGCATTTTTTTTTTTCTGCTGCAGATCTGCTGGGTTTAAATGTATAACACTGAGCTTGCAAGACTCAGTTATCACTGGGATATTAAAATACAGAGTTTGATTGAAAAATCATCTTTGATCTGTCAGATAGATGGGTGCTGAAATTTGTTCAAGAGGAAGCCATCAATTGCCTCCTTTTCTTTCATTTTTTCATGGAGATCATCAGTCTTCTTACTGCCAGTGCAGTCACTTGGCTCCAAATGTCAGTCCAAAGCACTTGCATCATTTGTGCATCCTGGATAAGAACACACTAATTCGCATGGCCAAAATCTCTGATGGCTGAAGGCAGTCACGGTTCTCTTGCATTTACCAGTTTCATGCAAATTGGATATTTTTGAACCTTACAACACAGAATGAGGACATTCAGCCCATCAAGCCTTTGGCGGCTCTTGGAAAGAGTGATCCAATTTGTCCCACTCCACTCCTCTTTTCCGATAGCCCTGCAGATAGTTCCTCTTCAGGTATTTATCCAATACCCTTTTGAAAGTTACTGTTGAATCTGGTTCCTTTCAGGCAGAGCTGCATAATAATAATTCTCCTCAGGTTCCTTCGCCAATGATTTTAACCCTGTTTCTTTTGGTGGAAACAGTTTCTCCTTATTCGCTCCGTCGAAATCCCTCATCATAAGCCCAGCTTCTCTTGTCTCTCCACATAACAGAAGTCCTTCACCCCGAGCTTTACTGCCAATCTCATTGTTTTGGTCACCAAGGTAAAAAGTTGGGATCTGGAAATTGAATTTTTTTCATTCAAGTACCTTGGGCTGAATTTTACCACCCCTCTGGAAGACGGCTGGGAGGCGGGAGGGGTAGTAAACTGGCATTGGGAGGGAAGCCCGGTGTATTCCTACCCTCATGGGATCTCACCAGAAGTGGGAACAACAGTGGTGCGGTCACCTGCGGACTGGAGGCGGGCAACCAATTATTTCAATTTAGTGGCCATTTAACGCCCACTTGATGCCCTCGCCGGCATGTTACAAGTATCGGGATGGGACCCTGCCATGTGGGCAAACTGCCAGGTAAACCATGGCGGTTTGCCAGCAGGTTCATGAGGACGGGGTGCGGGTTTTGGCCCCGCAGACAAGCCACCACCACCCCCCTCCCCCACCCCCACCACCCCTAGCACCAGTGGCCACATTCACGGCTCCAACCCCACCACTTGAGGGAGGGAGACAGAAAGCAAGAAACTACAGGCTAGTTAGCGTAACATCTGTCAAAGGGAAAATATTAGAAGCTATCATTAAAGACGTGATAGCAGGGCACTTGGAAAAATTCAAGATAATCAAGTGGAGTCAAAATGGTTTGTGAAAGGGAAATCGTGTTTAACCAATTTATTGGAGTTCTTTGAAGAAGTAACATGTGCCCTGGATAAAGGGAAACTGATGGATGTACTGTACTGAGGTTTCCAGAGGCATTTGATAAGGTGCTACATCGAAGTTTATTGTGGAAAATAAAAGCTCATGGTGTAGGGGGTATCATATTGGCATGGATAGAAGATTGACTAGCTAACAGGAAACAGAGAGTAGGCATAAATGGGTAATTTTCTGGTTTGCAAGATGTAACAAGTGCTGTGCTGCAGGGATCAATGAAGGGGCCTCAACTTTTTACAATTTATAGAAATGGATTGGATGAAGGGACCGAAGGTATGGTTGCTAAATTTGCTGAAGACACAAAGATAGGTAGGAAAGTAACTTGTGAAGAGGAAATAAGGTGGCTACAAAGAAATATAGATAGGTTAGTGAGTGGGCAAAGATTTGGCAAATGGAGTATACTGTGGAAAAATGTGAAATTGTCTATCTTGGCAGGAAGAATAAAAAAGAAGCATATTATCTAAATGGTGAGAGATTGCAGAGCTCTGAGATGCAGAGGGATCTGGATATCTGAGTGCATGAATCTCAAAAGGTTAATCTGCAGTTATAGCATGTAATTAGGAAAGCGAATAGAATGTCGTCGTTTACTGTGAGGGGAATTGAATACAAAAGTAGGGAGGTTATGCTTCAGTCATACAGGGCATTTATGAGACTACTTCTGGAGTACTGTTGTCACGGATTTGTAATTATTTTTCTCGGTTTAAAAAGTGTGTGTGCCTTTCAGACTCTGTTAAAAACAGTGCACCTTTAAGAGAGAGAAGGTTCTAGAATTCTGAGACACAGTGTGCAGCAGCTGCATTTTTGTTACCTTGGGCAACAGTAGGAGAGAGAGGACACATGGTAATGATTCCACTTGGCTGTGTGTGGAACTGACAGAAACCAGCTAAAACCAGTTAGTTTTGGAGAGACTTTCCAGTGAAGCATACTGAAGAGAAGAAAGCTGTCTATTTCCTCTCAGCAAAAATTCTACGATGAGCTACAAGCCAAGTTAATTCCCTGAGTAAAGAAGAAAAGCCTTTTTTTTCAAAAAAAACATTTGTATGTGTAATGCTTGCCGCAGTCGAAGATTTGAATGCCTATCTGTTGAAGGACTATTTTCATCACATCCACATGAAGACTTCAGGGGGCCGTTGACTATTTCCACATTAGAATTCCTCATCCATCAGGAAGGTAACCTGCAAAGATTTTCTTATTTTATTTATTCTTCAGAGGCAGCTTTTTTTTAAAACTCCACTTTTAAAACCAGTTAACTGTTAGTTTTTGAATGTATGTGTGTGAATGCGGGAGTTAGGTTAAAATAAGAAGTTATAAGGTCTTTGGACATAGGTTTATCTTAATAGTGTTTCAAATTTAGTTTTTCAATAAATAGTTAATTTGTTATTGTCTAAAGATACCTGGTTTGGTCTGTTTCATTCTGGGGTTACTAGATTGTTTAATTTGGCTGTTTTCTAATTGGGTGTGAAAGCTGAAAAATATGCTGCGACCTGTGGAGTGACGGGACTGAATTGACAATGTGTTGCTCTCGGCCCGGTCCTAACACTGTATGCAGTATTGGTCTCCTTATTTCAGGAAGGATGTAAATGCGTTGGAAGCAGTTCAGAGAAGGTTTATTCGAGTAATACCTGGAATGGGCAGGTTGTCTTATGAGGAAAAGTTTGACAGGTTCGGCTTGTATCTGCTGGAGTTTAGAAGAGTAAGAGGTGACGTGATTGAAACAGAAAAGATCCTGAGTGGGTCTTGACAGGGTGGATGTGGAAAAGATATTTCCCCTTGTGGGAGAATCTAGAATTAGGGGTCACTGTTTAAAAATAAGGGGTCACCCATTTAAGACAGAAATGAGGAGAAATTTTTTTTCTCAGAGGCTCGTCAGTCGTTTGAACCGCCTTCCTGAAAAGGCGGTGGAAGCGGGGTCTTTAAATATTTTTAGGGCAGAGGTAGATAGATTCTTGATAAGCAAGGGGGTGAAAGATTATTGGGGTAGGCGGGAATGTGGAATTGAGGTGACAATCAGATCAGCCAGAAACCTGTTGAATGGAGAACCAGGCTAGGGGGGCCATGTGACCAACTCCTGCTCCTAGTTGGTATGTTCATATAGAGGGTGCAACCTTCCGATAACCAGGGCCTGCCTGCCTGGCCCCAGCACATTAAAACATTTCTCACCATCCTTTTGAGGGTACTGCTGAGCTGCTAGTAATTCTGAGAGGCGGGTGGCAGTCCCGGTGGCAACCTTTGAATTGGCCGCCGCCAGTAAAATTGCCCCCGGCATCCTGCCGTCCACCTGCCAGGGCTTGGGAGCCGCTTTCAGTCCCGGCGGCGGGACTTCACTCTTCCCAGTAAAATTCTGGCCTCTGTGTCTTCGTCAAGTTAGCACTGAGCAATGAAACTCTACCCAATTTGGCAGCAAGGTTCGGATTGCAACTCTTCATATTCAGACACCCAGTGTTGGCATCAAACACTCCCAACTCAGATACAATACAGTTGGATGTGAACCCATATTTTTTGTCTTCTGCCCCAACAACATGGCTAGTCCCGACTTCTAAATGAGACCCCCTCCTGCAATATGGTGATGTTTTCCCCATTCTTCCTTCCTTCCCTTGCAAAAGGTTCCCATCTACTCTCCCTTCCATACATAATCACCCTCATCGCCTCTTCCTCTGAGACTCCCTCCGAAGTCATTTCTCTGTGTCTGACTAATCGCCAGATCTTTCAAACAAACACGACTGAATGATGCGGCTTTGAAAAGTAAATCGCCAGTGGATGAAATGTCTGAGTAAATAACAACAACAAGAAGTAGCCTTGACTATGCAACTTGCGATTTATCACAAATCAGCAGAAGTGAGACATCAATGGTGAGGACAAATATGTGTACAAATTGCATATGAATGTGCAGATAGAATTAGGAGACAATCATCTGCTTCCTTTCATGACTTTTTCATTTTATGGCCATTGAAAGTAATTTTCCCAATTATATTCTGATATTGCATTAGTCTTCGAGTTATTCTAATTTGGAGAATATCAATTGACTGAAGCTGAGAGAACAGTATGGAACAGAAATCATAAATTCTTTGATGCAGCACTTTCATCTTTGTATCCAAATTGGTTTTACACAAGAAGATCAACTCACATTGAAACGGAACAGCGGGATTTCATGGGATTTATCATCACTTTCATTAAGCGCTCATTCATCAGACGATCATTTCATGAAGATAAAATTGTGCAAATGAGAACGGGTTACTGACCCGCACGTAATGGTGCTTTCATAACATTTCAATTTTAAAACACAAGCTTCGCACTGTTGCTGCTTGACAATTTACTTTGTCTTCCCTCCTACTCCTTCAACCCTGACATGGCCTAATGGTGCTCAGCACCCATACTCAGCAACAGAAGGGGAGTTGTGGGAGGGGGTGGGTATGACAGAGGTTCTGGACTGGAGCTTCTGAAACTTATTGCAGTGGAATTGGAACTTGCCCAGTGATATTCCTACATGGTGTTGAATGTTTGTGTGTAATCGACTGATTCGTTAATTATTTCTGTCATTTAATTCAAATCTCTTTAGGGTTTGAGTTTGAATTTTGAAGTACTTGGTGACACAAGGACCTTATGTGGGTCAGCAAAAGTAATTGCAACATGGGCCTGGAAGAAAATGTCAGGGCAAAAAACTGGTGGTAAAAACCGCCCAATTTCCATTTCTAAATGACAAAAGTGAAATTGTGGTAACAAACTGTGATTTACAAGTAGTTCTGTTCTTCTTCCCATTCCTGTTTTTAAATGGAGAGGTGTTGAAATTTGCTGCGAGGTGTTAGGAACTCGCCTGCTTGCCCCCATCTCCTGTTGTAACATAGACACCGCCTCGTTAACTTTAACCTAGCCTTGCGCTGGTCATGCCGCACCTTGACTAATGCATTCTGGTCACAGGAACACAAGGGGAATCACCAACGTCTGGAAGCACTGCAGAGAAGGACCAAAAGGCGATTCCTATTGTCGGAGATCTGACCTACGAGGGAAGGTTACCAAGCTCAAGGCTCCTCCTTCTCGTCAGGTTGGTAAATAAGAGGGGAGCTTAAAGACAGATATCAGATAGGAAATAAAATAGGAGAGGTTAATCCAGGGTATTATTTTCTGGTAATTCACAAATGTAGGGCTCGGGACCTAGGTATAAAGTGATGTCGGGAAGCATTTCACGTAGAAGATCAGTGGGCTCCATGCAGGGTACTGAAGGCAAGGCAAGAATGTTCTTGAGCACTGCAATACATGGGTTGCTGCGAGTACCTTCATCACCTGGAACACAGTGGTTCAAGAAGGTGGTTCACCACCACATTCTCAAGGGGCAACTAGGAATGGGCAGTCATTGCCAGTGACGTCCACTCCGAAGAATGAATATTAAAGTTCTGTGGTCATTCAGGAGGCAGTTGAACACTGTGATGGGGTGGCCAAGGGTTTCGAGAAAAGGGTTAGGTCGTTGTCCTCCTGTGACCTTTCTGTAACCTTTCATCAGAACACTCTACTTCAGCCCAATGATGGACCTCAGCCCCAACCTCTGAAAAACCATGCCTTCCTGCCTTCCCATTTCCCTCATCTGCCCTCCTTATAGCTGTCTGAGTGAGACTGGATAATGGACATAATTGCATGCTGCAGCAACATGTCTGCAAGGAACCTGATTGAGAACATCCAAACTCATCGGACTTTTGCAGTTATTAAAGACAGAAGACCTTTATCCCAACAATTCCGGCTTGCCTTGATCCCGGGAATGAAAGTTCACAGACCCTCGCTGAGCTTTTGAACTGGGACAGACTCCTCAGGTTCAGCTAGAGCAGATCAAAGACCTCGTAACCTGTGTGGGACCAGGCAGGAATCTTGTTCCTTGCCTCGGTGAAGCCCTTCTGAGCTCTGCACACTTCCAACTGTCAGAAGTCTAAGACTGGGAGCTGGAATTTTACCAGCTCTTTTGCGATAGGCTGGGAGGCAGGAGGGGTGGTAAAAAGGTGGCGGAGGGAAGCCCGGCATGTTCCCGCTGCCAGGAGATATTCCCAACGGCAGGAATGGCAGCAGCTCGTTTAAGTAATTAATCGGCCATTTTATCACCCCGCCAGCATTTTACTGGCGTCAGACTGGTTCCCCACCGTATACGTTTACCGCCAGCTACATTGTGGGGGGGGGGGCTCCCAGTGGCGTCAGGGGAGGGCGGGGGGGAAATCCTTCCTTTCTGGAACTTACATGTCCCAAAGAGGGTAACCCAGTGGCATCGGCCGCCACGGCCCTGACACCGCCGCTGCAGGGCTCACGCCTACGATCACCGGTGTCTGCTTAACTGGCCCTGGCACATCAATTACAAGTCCTTCGAGGGCACCTCAATATGCAGGCACCCCTGGCATCTGTATCAGCATACCACACTGCCACCCACTCCCAACAGGCTGTGTGAAGAAGCCTTCCTAACTCGCACCGAGTCCCATTCACCCAACACCCGCTGCGCTCGCTGGCCGACTGTAGCTCCCAGTCTGGCAACACCTTTATTTAGTTTCTAATCCTTGTTTGCAAATCACCTCCCCCCACCATGGCCTCGTTCCTCCCTATCTCTGTGATATCCTCCAGCCCCACAACACCTCTGAGATCTCTGCGCTCAATTTTAATTTCTCCACCGTTGGTGCCTTCCGCAGCCTGGGCCCTAAGTTCTGGAATTCCCTCCCTAAACCGTTCCACCTCTGTCCTTCTCTCTCCTCCTTGAAGCCTACCTCTTTGACTGAGCTTTTGGTCACAAGAGCAGTATCTCCTTATGTGGCCCGATGTCAAATTTTGTTTGATAAATCTCCTGTGAAGTGCCTTGCGATGTTTTACTACCTTGAAGGTGCTATATAAATGAAAGTTATTGTTGTTCTGAATGAAGGCTGGAAAAGCTGGTGGAGTGTGCTGCCTGGGTACAAGGTCTCCATTATCCAGCTGATGGGGAGGAGTTGTGTTGGGCAGTGTATTCTCTATTTCGTGCTCGAGCAGCAGGCACTGGGGAGGGGAGAGAGAGAGCTGAATAGTCATGACCTCACAGCACTTCGCAGCTGTCTGCTGAGGCTGGTGAAATGAATTTTTTTTTTTTCGAAGATTATAGAATCATTGATGCCTGTTAAGTGCTTAAAGGGGACATAATTGCCTCATTCGGAGACTTTTCAGGGCAGCTGAGTTTCTGGAAAGCCTATTCTGAGTGATTCTCTGGTGACTGTGCTCTACTGCTTGTCGGGAAAGTGCAGCTTGTGTGTTGCCTTTTTGAAGCATGAAGTACTGCAATGCAGGTTTTACAGATGGGACTGAGCTTGTACGTCACAAGCCTGATTGGTGACTGGCATTACATGATCTCTGGACTCATATATGACCGTTTCCCAATATCTGCTACAATGGTGCATGAGACGTGGTTCCCTGACAGCCAGACTGTTGGGTTTTTCTTTCCCCTCCCTCTCATTTTCTTCGCCTGCATGACAATAGTGACTACACTTCAGAAGTATCTGATAGCCTGCCAAGCGCTTTTTGACGTACTGAGATCGTGAAAGGCGCTACGGAAATGCAAATGCTTCCTCTTTTCCCTGCTAATGATAAGGACCTTTTTGCTGGAGTATGGTTCCGTGGCACCAGGCATATACCAGTGCCTCCCACAAGTGAGCCAGTTGAACAGTCAAACCCTATCCACAAATTTGCACTGCCAGCAGAGGTTTGTGGGGTAAGGCTTTGGAGCAGATATTTGGGCCATGCCTGTGTCCAGGGGACTCTCAAGGATCTGTTAGCTGCCTCCAGCTGAACTGTATGGGGCAGTTATTGAATGGGAGACCCACACACACTTTCCTGATCATGCTCATAGCTGGAAAAATATCATACTGATCAATATATTTCAGGCTAAATCAAAAACTATGTTAATGTAAGATGTAAGTTTGCACAGAGACAAAGATCAGCATATAGCTCAAAGTCCGAACAATTATCCAAAAGTGGATAAGCTCACATTTTTCCACATTATATTCTATCTGCCACGTTCCTGTAAGTCTCAATAAGTCTGAGATGAGGAGAAATTTCTTTTGTCAGAGGGTTGTGCGTCTTTGGAATTCTCTCCCCCAGAGAGCTGTGGAGGATGAGTCATTGAATATATTGAAGGCTGAGATGGACAGGTTCTGTAGGAGAGTCAGGGGTTATGGGGACCAAGCAAGAAAGTGGAGTTGAGGCCAAGATCAGATCAGCCATGATCTTATTGAATGATGGAGCCGGTTTGAGAGGCCGAATGTCCTCCTCCTGCTTCTGTTTTTTTTCAGTTATGTAAAAACCACTTACACTACTATTAAGGACAGAGCCCAAGTCTGTCAAACAAGTTTCAGAGCATCACTGCCTCTAAGGAATCAGGGCAGCTGATGATGCTTATTTAAATTGTATTCCAAAGAATTAGAGGGGTCAATCTAATTTAAGAATTGGTTGATCAGTAGCACTGACGGCAATTGACTCCACAGTGCATAGAACGCACACGAACTTGCAAAGACCTGTCGCTAATTTAAACATATCTACTAACTGACAAGCAAGATCACAGCTAGGAATTTCCTCCGAGGCACACCAGCTCCGCTGCCCTAACTTTCCCGGGGAAGTGTCATCAAAATCCCACTTATGCACGTCCACTGGTGTTGCAGGAAAGTTGCTGTGATGGAACCGGGTGAGCTTGGAGGAAATTCCGGTCTATGTCAAAGTGTCAAAGGGAAATTCATGCAAACAAACCACACGGGTTGAAGTTACACATCTGACTTGGAGTTATTCCCCTGTTAGGGAAATAATTCTGGTATCCATTGGTATATATTCAGTCCTTATTGTGAAAATGGAAAATGCTGAAAATATGGAACCATTTTTTCAGTACAGGTAAAGAGAGGACACAGGTTCATATTTTATGAACTGTACTTCCATCATTTGCAGTGTTTCCTTTGACTAAACACCAACATTTCCTTGATGGTCTGAATGGCCTGCCTCCTCTTTTATCCTGCTTGGGGTAGCTGGTTCATTATCCCACGGAGAAAGTTTAACAGCAACGAAATGACACAAGCCTGGACTTTCTGAAATCACAAGTGTCAAGTGACTGAGCTTCACACCACAACCTTTCAATCACAAAGCTCTTTCTCTTCAGTCCACACCGGACCTGACGCCTCAAGACATTTTTAATTGAGGCGACTGGGACCTAATCCCCGTCCATTTGAACTGGAAGGAGTCATTTTTCATGCTCCGTGACTGGCCTCTCAGCCGATCAATGATATTAATTAAAGTTCACTTCTGCTTTAAACAATCCCTGGCGAGATCACAGTGACCCTGTGTTCTACCACACTGCTTTGCTATTGATGGCTGCGCTATGATTGAACACATAACATGTAGAACAAGTGAAGGACACCAACTAAACTCTTGTCATGACTGCTCCACATGGCTGACTCAGTCTGCTTCTTCTGAGGTTTCTTGTTATTGAACCATAGAACTTTCAGGACACGAGGAGACCATTCAGTCCACTCAACCAATACTGGCTCCAAGCTGTTCAACTGGATCTATCTGGTTTAATCCCATTTCTCTGCTCCTTCCCTGTGTCCAAGTTTCCCTGTCAAAGGGAAATTTATCTAAACAAACCACTGTCCACACAGGTTGAGGTTACCCGTTTGCTTTTGTTGGCAGTGTCTGAAGCCCTTTACTCGGTTAATTCAGGGAATAACTCTCTGCTTTCAAAGTACACTGGTTATATATCAGATTTTTATTTATTGTTTTTTTTTTCCCGACAAATCATCTTTGGCAGCGAACAAATGTGCAACTTCCAAAAGACATTCAGTACTCAAAAGGGTATATCTGCGGCATTTCGTTTCCAGTGGCAAAACATATGATTTGGGTCTTTTTTTTGTTGCGGTTAACTGCTGTTGCAACTGGTTTCCTTTGAACATTCCCCCTTTTTGTAAATCTGATTGCATGTTAGTAATTCAAATAGTGGAATCTTCATGGCAGCTGTGGCTCACTTGGTAGCACTGTTACCTCTAAGTCTCTGATATTGACCAATACCCCTTCATTGTTCTTGCTACCACCTTTGTCGTCATTATTCTAACTCCATTCTTACGTTCTCCAGCACCGCAGGGGGCCCAGGTCTGCCTTCATCACTACCACTGTTTAAATTAGATTCCATGACTAACTATGGGTGAATACTTGGTGAGTACCCTGACTCTTCCAAGGTGACTGGCCATTTGTCCTTAAGCACCATGACTCTACCCTGGATATGTCACACATTTTGCTGTTGTGCCTTCTGAGCCATTGATGCTGAATAGTGAGTTCTTCTGCCTCAGCCGCCGGTCCAAGCTTCCTGCACTTGAAAAGGGTGACGCTCCTTGTACGACATCTTGTGAAGAGTGTGTAAGGACAGCACAGGACGGACAGGGGTGGAGACAGTCAACCTTCTGGAAGAAGATGACACCAACCAACAAACGAATGAACCTTTCAGTCCTAAGGTTCCCATTTCAAACCGCACTCCAGGGCTTGAGTACAAAAAAATCCAGGCTGACACTCCAGGGCAGTACTGAGGGAGTGCTGCACTGCCGGGAGTGTTGTCTTTCGGATGAGATATTCAACTGAGGGACCAGCTGCTTGCTTAGGTGGATGTATAAGATCCCATGATACTATATCTAAGAAAAGCAGGGGATTGCTTATATCTCCTGGCTAATATTTATCCCTCAACCGACGTTAGAAAAACAGATTATCTGGTCATTATTACATTGCTGTTTGTGGGAGTTTGCACATACTGGCTGCAGCATTTCCTGCATTAAAACAGTGACTTCTGATATGATCAGGTGAGGAGGGATCACATGGCTCCCCTCTTGTCTTTCTGCTTGTTTGACCGCAACAGGGTTATTCCTTGTTAAACAGTGGATGTGCTTACTAATTAAGTGAGTATTTCATCCTTTGCCTTTGTTGTGATCATAAAAGATCCAATCAGACAGGTTTTCTTGAGTTTAAACAAGAAAGAGATTAATTTATTGCACTTACAATCTAAACCCAATCTATGTACAGAGGGTGGTAGTAGATGGAAAGTATTCAGCATGGAGCTCGGTGACCAGTGGTGTTCCGCAGGGATCTGTTCTGGGACCTCTGCTCTTTCTGATTTTTATAAATGACTTGGATGAGGAAGTGGAAGGCTGGGTTAGCAAGTTTGCCAATGACACGAAGGTTGCTGGAGTTGTGGATAGTGTGGAAGGTGTGGAAGGCTGTTGTAGGTTGCAACGGGACATTGACAGGATGCAGAGCTGGGCTGAGAAGTGGCAGATGGAGTTCAACCTGGAAAAGTGTGAAGTGATTCATTTTGGAAGGTCGAATTTGAATGCAGAATACAGGCTTAAAGACAGGATTCTTGGTAGTGTGGAAGAACAGAAGGATCTTGGGGTCCATGTCCATAGATCGCTCAAAGTTGCCACTCAAGTTGATAGGGCTGTTAAGAAAGCGTATGGTGTGTTGGCTTTCATTAACAGGGGGATTGAGTTTAAGAGCCACGAGGTTATGCTGCAGCTCTATAAAGCCCTGGTTAGACCACACTAGGAATATTGTGTTCAGTTCTGGTCGCCTCATTATAGGAAGGATGTGGAAGCTTTAGAGAGGGTGCAGAGGAGATTTACCAGGATGCTGCCTGGACTGGAGGGCATGTCTTACGAAGAAAGGTTGAGGGAGCTAGGGCTTTTCTCATTGGAGCGAAGAAGGATGAGAGGTGACTTGATAGAGGGGTACAAGATGATGAGAGGCATAGATAGAGTGGATAACCAGAGACTTTTTCCCAGGGCAGAAAGGGCTATCACCAGGGGGCATAATTTTAAGGTGATTGGAGGAAGGTTTCGGGGAGATGTCAGAGGTAGGTTCTTTACACAGAGAGTGGTGGGTGCGTGGAATGCATTGCCAGCGGTGGTGGTAGAAGCAGATACATTAGGGACATTTAAGCGACTCTTGGATAGGTACATGGATGATAGTAGTATGAAGGGTATGTAGGTAGTTTGATCCTAGAGTAGGTTAAAGGTTCAGCACAACATCGTGGGCCGAAGGGCCTGTACTGTGCTGCACTGTTCTATGTTCTATGTTCTAAGTAAAGTAATAAAACTATGCTACACTTTTGCACACACCCACACGAGAATCACACATGCACAAATAGGTGACAGAGTGATGAGGAATAGTTTGGGTTGGATTAGAGTCTAGAACAAGTAAAAATAATATTCAGTCTGTGGGGTCTGGTAATTCAGCTGTCTTCCGTCGAAAGTTGTGATCTTGAAGTATCTCGCTGGTTGAAGTGCACTTTGCAGCTTGCCCACCTGGTTCAGGTTTTCCTTGAAGACAGAGTTGTAGGTGGCTTTCTTCCACAGGTTCTCTGTCTGTAGCAATGGTAGACTTGGGTGTTCCACTGTCGCAGACAGGTTTGAAAACTTGCAGTGTATCTGGAGAAAAAAAAGAGACACACAGCCCCACTGGGGTCTTGTCTGGTTAGCACTCAAAGCTTGTCTGCTTCCAAACGACTGCCAGTTTTTTCCCAGATGGGAAGGTGGTCACATGAATGTCCAGCGCCCTCATTTACAATTTAATTAGATTCAAGCCGAGGAGTTCTCAATCTCTCTCGGGTCTCATTGTTTCAATGTTAACGCCCTGAAGGTACGTCTCCACTTTTAATGTTCCAAGATGGCTTTGAATGTTTTGCCATTCGAAGTGAAGCTGTTAGTTGATTCCAAATTCATGAGGCATTGTTCTAGTGGCGGTTATCTCCTTTGATACCTTGATGTGTAAGGTATTCAGCTGCAAATTATGGTGGCTATCTTGACTGCCATCTTTTTAGAAGTTCAATGTGGGATCTCAGCTTTCCTTTTTAAAAGTTTAGTGCAGGTTTCCAACTGATGAATTAAAAATCCTCACTTGGCATAGCATGTTTCCTCGACATTACACTTCAAAAAATACTTCACTGCTGTCAAGCACTTTGAGACATCCGGTGGTCATGAAAGGTGCTATTTAAATGCAAGTCTTTTTCCCCTTCTCAGTTCCTCGAAATCGGAATCAAAGGACTGGAGAATGGCAAGACAGCACTCAACATGTTCAAGACTGCCATTTCTGATTTGCATGGAAAAATCTAAACAGACTTTGGCTTGGCCACATGACATTTTGTTTCTATTAATGCAGACTGCATCCTGAAGATATGTGTACATTTATTAGGAAGGGGAATATTGAAAGATTTGCGGTAGGTTTTGGGTGGACGAATCATGGTATGAGCTAGGTACTCACCCGCTGCCCCAGAAATGAGGCCTGGGCTATTGTAACACCCCGGCCTCATGTGAATCCTGTTGGTCAACTGCCCAACCAGATGGGCGGGAAATTAACAGGAGGTATTGGAAAACCGCATGGTCCAGAATCCACCATCATCTTCAGGCATTGTCTCTGCCGATCTCTCCCTCCACCTTTAAGACATTCCTTAACAGCTACCTCTTTGCCCAAGCTTTTGGTCACCAGTGCCTCTACCGCCTTCTGTGACTGTGTCAAATTTTGTTTGATAATCGCTCCTGTGAAGTGATTTGGAACATTTTACTCCGTTAAAGGGGCCATATTTATCCCCATAAGGTCAAAAAGAAATTACTGTTTTAAACCTGAGATCACTTAGAGATTCATCACCACTTAAAGTCTATGGACTGGGTGGTGCTTCTATCTTTGCTGCTCTGGATCAGCAGAATCTAGGGTGAATAAATGTCCTTTCCATAAGTGCCAACACTTGGAATGTGGGCACGGACTCAATGGGCTGAATGACCTCCTCCTTTGCCATAAATGACTCGATGACTCTGTGTTTACTGGACAGAGTCACAGGATATTCTGTTTTACAGTTGTGACTCACTGGCTGGCACTCTTGCCTCTGAGCTCGAAAGTTGTGGTTTCAAGTCCCACTTAAGAACTTGGTGCAAAAATATCAAGGCTGACGTCCAGAGCAGTATTATGGAAGTGTTGCACTGTCAGACGTGATGTCTTTGCGATAAGACATTAAATCGAGGCTCAATCTGCCCTCTCAGGTGGATCCCATGGCACTACTTTGAAGAAGAAGAAGGGAGTACTCATGGCCAATATTTAATCCCTCAACCAACATGACAAAAAACACATGACCTGCTCAATATCACATTGCTCTTTGTGGGATCTTGCTGTGCAAAAATTGCCGGTCGCATTTCCTGGATTACAGCAGTGACAAAACTTCAAAAGTACTTCATTGGCTGTAAACCCCTTAGGACCGTACTGAGGTCGTGAAAAGAGCTACATAAATGCAAGTTCTTTATTAACAGAAACCGCTTACGAGTCACAGATGTTGCAATGACGGCACCATTTTAGCCACCTGCAGCAATTTTACAAAGTAATTTGGACAATGCAACAACCACTGTTCAGTAACTGAGGGAATAAAGCGCGTGCTTTATAAAGGACACTTGCAAACTCTGTGTCGGTCTTAACCATTTTACCAGCAAATGCACAAGGAAGATTGATGTTTACACACACATAGCAAGCGAATATGAGGACAGAGATCACATGGTCAACAACAATGTCGATTCTTCATTTTTTATTCACTATTTGGAAATGCAGTTAACCACCTCTGGATTCCCAATTATCCACATTTTACGAGTGGGTAATGAATGACTGTTTTTTGTACTGGAGGTGTTATGCATCAACATATTATTAGCCACTCCATCGATTTATGGTCCTGAATACATCCAAGCTCCAATTTCGTTATATTGTACTGTGGGATTTTTATTGGTGTTTCGGGATCTTATTTGTTGACTGTCCATTTTTCCCTGAAACTATACATCAGTCGCTTTTATTATTATCTGTTTCTTTACTTTATGTATTCAGCATTTATCTCTTGGTTCAACTTGCCAAGGCAAACAGCATACTCTCTGAATAATCCAGTGTGAGGCCCACATGCATGTGGAACAGGCAGGAATCACTGCTCGGATGATAGGGTTTGAACCCAACTGAGGCATTGGCAGTGAGGCCCTGAACTGGCTGTTGGGGCTGCTCGTGTGACTACTTAACGGCAGGTGCCAACCAACAATACGCCAAGCGTAAAGGAACATGCTTCAAACTCGGCTAGGCAGGCGTGTTTAAAAGGAATAAACACCTTTGCGGTCAAATAAGAGGAAGGGCAAGAGGGTCGACTGTCACCTCCTCCTCACTTGGTCGTAATAGAACATAGGAACAGGAGTCGACCATTCAACGCCTCGAGCCTGTCCCGCCATTCAGTTAGAGGGCGGCACAGTGGCGCAGTGGTTAGCACCGCAGCCTCACAGCTCCAGCGACCCGGGTTCAATTCTGGGTACTGCCTGTGTGGAGTTTGCAAGTTCTCCCTGTGTCTGCGTGGGTTTTCTCCGGGTGCTCCAGTTTCCTCCCACAAGCCAAAAGACTTGCAGGTTGGTAGGTAAATTGGCCATTATAAATTGTCACTAGTATAGGTAGGTGGTAGGGAAATGTAGGGACAGGTGGGGATGTGGTAGGAATATGGGATTGGTGAAGGATTAGTATAAATGGGTGGTTGATGGTCGGCACAGACTCGGTGGGCAGAAGGGCCTGTTTCAGTGCTGTATCTCTAAACTAAACTAAACTAAACTATTGCCAAGAAATAGCAGGGGACTTATCCCTGGTGTCCTGGTCAACATTTATCCCTTTACCTAATATCTACAAATATCCCCATCCTCAACGATGGGGGAACCCAGCACATAAGTGCAAAAGATAAGGCTAAAGCATTTGCATCCATCTTCAGCCAGAAGTGCCGAGTTGATGATCCCTCTCAGCCTCCTCCTGTGGTCCCCAGCATCACAGATGCCAGTCTTCAGCCAATTCGATTCACTCCATGTGATAGCAAGCAACAGCTGAAGGTACTGGATACAGCAAAGGCTATGGGCCCTGACAATATTCCAGCTGTAGTACTGAAGACTTGTGCTCCAGAACGAGCCATGCCCTTAGCCAAGCTGTTCCAGTACAGCTGCAACACTGGCATCTACCTGGCAACGTGGAAAATTGCCCAGGTATGTCCTGTACACAAAAAGCAGGACAAATCCAACCCGGTCAATTACCGCCCAATCAGCCTACTCTCGATCGTTAGTGAAGTGATGGATGCTGTCATCGACAGTGCTATCATTCAGCATTTGCTTAGCAATAACCCGCTCATTGATTCTCAGTTTGGGTTCCGCCAGGGCCACTCAGCTCCTGACCTCATAACAGCCTTGGTCCTAACATGGACAAAAGAGCTGAAATCCAGAGGTGAGGTGAGAGTGACTGCCTTTGACATCAAGGCAGCATTTGACCAAGTACAGCATTAAGGAGCCTGAGCAGAACTGGAGTCAATGGGAATCGGGAAAAATCTCCATTGGTTGGAGTCATTCCTAGCACAAAGGAAGATGGTTGTGGTTGTTGGAGGTCAGTCATCTCAGTCCCAAGACATTTACTGCAGGAGGTCCTCGGGGTAGTGTCCTATCCCCAAACATCTTCAGCTGCTTCATCAATGACCTTCCCTTCATCATAAGGTCAGAAGTGGGGATATTCACTGATGATTGCACAATGTTCAGCACCATTTGCAACTCCTCAGATACGGAAACAGCCCATGTCCATGTGCAGCAAGACCTGGACATCCAGGCTTGGGCTGATAAGTGGCAAGTAACATTCGTGCCACGCAAGTGCCAGGCAATGAATATCTCAAACAAGTGAGAATCTAATCTCCCCTTAACGTTCAATGGCATTACCATCGCTGAATCCCCCACTATCAACATCCTGGGGGTCACCATTAACCAGAAACTGAACTGAGCCAGCCATATAAATGCTGTGGTTACAAGAGCAGATCACAGGCTGGGATTTCTGCGGCAAGTAACTCACCTCCTGTCTCCCCAGTGGTTGTCCACCATCTACAAGGCACAAGCCAGGAGTGTGATGGAATACTCTGCACTTGCCAACACCATTCAAGAAGCTCGACAAAGCAGGACAAAGTAGCCCGCTTGATTGGCACCCCATCCACAAACACTCACTTCCTCCACCACTGACACACAATTGCAACAGTAGGTACCATCCACAAGATGCACTGCAGCAACACACCAAGGCTCCTTCAACAACACCTTACAAACCCACTACCTCTACCACCTAGAAGGACAAGAGCAGCAGATGCATGGGGACACCACCACCTACAAGCTCCCCTTCAAGCCATACACCATCCTAACTTGGAACTTTATCGCCGTCCCTTCACTGTCGCCGAGTCAAAATCCTGGACATTCCTTCCTAACAGCACTGTGGGTGTACCTATACCCCAGGGACTGCAGTGGTTCAAGAAGGCAGCTCACCACCACCTTTTCAAGGGCAATTAGGGATGGGCAATATATGTTGGCCTAGCCAGCGACGCCCACATCTCCCGAACGAATATATATATATAAAAAAATGAACTGGTCTTGTTTTTGATTGTGAAAGCTTGCTGTGCACACATTGGCTGCCCTGTTTCCGACATTACAACAGTGCTTCAAAAAGGACTTCAGGAGCTGTCAAGTGCTTTGCAACATCCTGAGGTCGTGGAAGGCACTTTAGTAATGCAAGTCCTCACTTGTCCTTTTATTGGTGATTGTTGCAAACTGAAAACATTGCTGGAGAAGAGGACGGATGTTGACAAGGTTTTAGATTGCTTACCTCTTGTACCAAGGCTGGCTGTGGCTCTGTGCCTTTTAAAATATCCACAGCGAAACAGTCCCCATGTACCTGACTGAGCAGAGCTGGTGTGCACGCTGTTGCGCAATTTTAATGTAGCATCATAATTAGTCATGGAATTGGGTGCCTCCTTCCCATTGGCTCAGTGAGTAAATGCCCCTCATGGTGTAGTACAGAGACATATGGTGATCGAGGCTCTGAGATTTCCTTATTGTAGAGAGGAGAATCGTCAACTCCTGATCGCTATTGTGTAATCTACCAGGGGAAGAACACTCAGTGAAAAAAGTCTTGCACTTAGCAATCCTCTCAGACGTATCAAAGCAATACACAAGTATTGAGTGCAATGGCAGCTGCTTCCGAGACAGAGGTAGTAGCATTTCATACGTAGCAGTCCCCACAAACAGCAATGAAAAGCATGACTGGTTAATACATATGTCCCAGTCTTGGCTGAGAGAAAAATTTGGCGAAGAGACTGGGAGGATTCCCTGCTCTTCTTCTGCAAGTCTGTGTGTCTGAGAGCCAAACCGTTTGCCACTGTCACAACCCAGGAAAATATGACAGGGTGAATAATCTAAGATTTCTGCTGTTGGAATGAGGAAACGAGCTTTCTAAAGTGAAAGCTTGGAGTCACCGCACAAGTGTCATTACCCTGTGATGCAAAGTATAGAAGTTTCGTACGTAAACATGCTCACTGTCACGCTCCATGTAAACATGCTCACTGTCACCTCCATTTAAACATGATCACTGTCACGCTCCGTATAAATATGCTCACTGTCAAGCTCTGTGTAAAAGTGCTCACTGTCACGTTCCATGTAAACGTGCTCACTGTCACGCTCCATGTAAACGTGCTCACTGTCACGCTCCATGTAAACGTGCTCACCGTCACGCTATGAGCTGTAAAACAGCCTCCATTACAAGGCGATTTGCTTTCCACGTTCGTGTTACATTCTGTGCTATGTTACGAGACACACATTCTGTTCTCGCTGTAATCTGCAAAGTGAGTCGCTCAAATGAGCTATTTTTATGAGAGTGGAGTCCACAGCTAACATATGATCTCGTCATCCCAGAGAAAATGATCTTGTAATATTCAGCTCCCTGTTTAGATGATATTTTCTCTTATATTGTTCGTACCATGTGATTTGCACCATCACTAATGTACAGACCCATTCTTGCAAATTAAATTGATTGATGCTGTGCACACGATGTCAAATAACAGATAACAATGAAGGAGTTAGATCAATGTTAGGCTTCACATCATGTTCATAAACCACACCAGTAATGGCTTTTGTGATTTACTATATTGTCTGAGCCACTTGACTGCCACTGTCTTCTCGCTCTGTCCCAATTTTTTACAATCTGAAGCATATACCTGAGAAAGATCTTCAAAATTCTGAAAGGGTTTGGATGGATTAGATGTTAAGAAAATGTTTCCACTTGTGTGGGGGAGTCCAAATAAGGTCGGTCAATATAAGATCGTCAGCAATAAATCCAGCAGGCAATTCAGGAGAAACCTCTTTACCCAGAGATGTCGAATTCGCTACCACAAGGAGTATTAACATTGAGATTTCAGCATTGCACAGCTCGCCGAAGTGAAATCTCACGGGCCTTATTGGTATTCTATCAGAAACAAAAGTGCATTAATACAGCCCCCAAAAAAAAACAGAATGCATCTCGTTACTTTCAGTCACATGATTCCCTGAAGCGACATGAAGGGGATTTAGTTCCAGCCATGCACAGCAATTATAACTCACAAGACTGTTCCCACTCATGAATTTATCTCCAGCCTGTGGGGAAAAAAAAACTTTTTTTTTTTTTTTTGCAGGCTTCCTGCCGAATGAAACACAATTTCAAATTGATGTTTTAATCCCAAATCAAGTGGTAAGAAACGAGAATTTGTGTGAAGGTGTAAAATGGAGAATCTCGGGTAAGATTCGCAAGAAGGCACTCCTGAGGGACAAAAGTGCAGCCGTTGTGGCACTGCAATCTACACTGCACTCCCTCCAAGGCCATTTGATCTTTCCTAAGGTGTAGAACCCAGACTGCTCACGGTGTTCCAGGTGTGGTCTGTCTCAGGCTTCGCATCGCTCTCGCATAACTTCCACCCCCTTGTATTCTCGTCAGCTAGATATTGTTATGAAGACCCCACCTGCCAAGAATGAGGCATTTTAGTTTTGTCACTAAAATAAAAGCAAAATACTGTGGATGCTGGAAATCTGAAATAAAAACAGAAAGTGCTGGAAATACTCAGCAGGTCTGGCAGCATCTGTGGAGAGAGAAACAGAGTTAACGTTTCAGGTCAGTGACCCGAAGAAGGGCCAATGACCTGAAACGTTAACTCTGCTTCTCTCTCCACAGATGCTGCCAGACCTGCTGGGGTTTTCCAGCACTTTCTGTTTTAATTTTATATTAATTTCATCATATGAAACATTAATTTTGAACTGATACTGGGCTGAAAAGATGACTTGTTTAAAGAGATCACGGCAGTGGCGGGAAACATTTGCATTCTAAGTGTCAGTTGCCTGGAGGAGACAATGGAACTGCTCCCTGATCCAATTAACCCTAATGGATTTTGATCACCAGGCACTGAATGTATAACAAGCCAGCATTCCATTCCACCACCCCCACCCCCACACCCACTGAGGGTGTCTGCTCAGACGGAGAATCCACAAGAAATGTGGGAGAGTTTGTTCAAAAATAAAAGCTGTTCACATGACTAACCTGCTGGCCCAGGTTTGGTTTTGAATTGTGTTCACAGAACAGTTTGAGTCAGCCAGCAATTTGAAGACAAAACAGAAGGAAGATCTCTCATCTGGCTCTCTTTCACGAATTTCCAGATCCACCGAAGCCACTTAAACCTCAAGAGAGAGGACTTCTGCATTGAAACAAGTTTGAAGACGTACACTGGGCCCCAATGAAACGGCCAGGTTTAACTGCAAAGACTCTACATCAAACTCAAAAGACAGTAAATGAACTCCAGCTATTGCTTCAAACTGTTCCCCTTTATTCTTTCTCCTTTTCCATCTCTATCTGCATGTGTGTTTATCGCGTGTGCATGCTAGCATGGTCGCGTCGCGTGTTCGTAGTAGCT
Source organism: Heterodontus francisci (assembly GCF_036365525.1). Lineage (NCBI taxonomy): Eukaryota > Metazoa > Chordata > Chondrichthyes > Heterodontiformes > Heterodontidae > Heterodontus > Heterodontus francisci. The sequence continues at coordinate 17,060,812 of NC_090417.1, forward strand.
TGTAACCGCATTAGAGTTTCAAGGTTAATAAACTTACACCTTTCTTGTTGAAATCTATGAAAACCTGTCTGGTTGATTTCTTTGCCTTACAATTGGAGAGCAGTGAACAGGGATTCACTGAGGGGAAGCTAACTCACGGTGTTTTAAAAATTAAACCCTGTTGCGGGCAAACCAGGAAAAGGCTGAGAGGGAACCTCGAGACCCCTTCCTCACCTGGTCGTAACAATATAAAGACCAGCTTTCCTCGCTGAGGAAACACAACTATCTATATCTTTCTCAATGTCGATCTGTATTTGCATTTCTGACATGACAACAGTGACCGCGCTTTAGAAGAGAGTAATTGGACTGTTAAGTGCTTTGAGATCTCTTGATATACACAACATTCAAGTTTGGATCTTCGAGATTTCACTCTAGTGTATAATCGGACATAAAAATCATATTTGTAAAATGCAATGTGATGGTCTGAATTATTGCATTAAAACAATAATTCAGGATGATACAGTACATACCATTCTGTGTGCAATTACAATTTGCTGTATTTACATTCAGATGCGCTCTTTTTGTTCCCAATTAATCAGTTCCCATTGAACAGATTATCAGATTTACATAAAAACATTTCAAAGTTTAGCACGAGCTATATTACCGAGCTCTAAAAACATCTAATTAAGCTCAGCAATTATCCTCATAATGGTACAACACTTCACAATGTTGTTATTTGACTCAAACAGAACACGCCACCGTTACAATGTTAACTTGGGTTGGTCTCACTCACCCCGTTGCGGTGCACATGACAGCTTCCCTCTGAGTGAACCATTTGGAAATATATGAGATGCTAAATGGGATGGAGGTAGTTCCATCAAAAGGAGACTGTTGTGATGGTGCATTTGTGAATCTGCAGTCATTTAAATATATGATTATGTTGATATTTATATCACCATAGGAAGTGATGACAGATCACATGATTCAGTTCTCTTGCACAGTCAGTTAGCACATGTAAGCTCAAGCAACAAGTCTCCATTAAAGCTCTGTGCTCAACTTCTGTGCCTGCCCTTCAACTTCATTTCTATTAATCTCAAAAGAGATAACACAACAAAGACTATCAGATATTCCAGGGCAGCAGCATAACATAGAGTTATAAATTCATTACAGCACAGAAGGAGGCTATTCGACCCATCGACTCCATGCCGGTTCTCTGTGGAGCAGTCCAGTCCCACTCCCCTGCTCTATCCCCGTAGCCCTCTAAGTTTATTTCCCTCAAGTGCCCATCCAATTTCCTTTTGAAATCATTGCTTGTCTCCACTTCCACCACCCTCATAGGCTGAGTGTTCCAGGTCATTATCACTTGCTGGGTAAAAAAATTCTTCTTTGCATTCCCCCGCCCACATCTCTCGCCCAAAACCTTAAATCTGTGTCCCCTGCTCCTTGCACCACCAGCTAATGGAAACAGTTTTGCTTTGTCTGCCTTATCTAAACCTGTCATAGTCTTGTACACCTCTATCAAACCTCCCTTCAATCTCCTTTGTTTCAAGGAGAACAACCCCAGCTTCTCCAACCTAACGTCGCTAAAATCTCTCATTCCTGGAACCATTCTGGCAAGTCCCCTTTGCACCCTTTCAAGGATCCTCACATCCTTCCTAGTTGTGGCCGAATCAGAGATTTATAAAGGTTCAGCATAACTTCTCTGCTTTTGTACTCAACACCTCTATTTATGAAGCCCAAGGTCCCTTATGCTTTGACAATTACTCTCTCAATATGTCCTGCCACCTTCAAGGATCTGTGCACTTGGACCCCCGGGTCCCTCTGACACTCCACAGAACTGTGCCGTTTAGCCTAAATTGCCTCTCCCTATCCCTTCTACCAAAATATCTCACCTCACACTTCTCTGTATTCAATTCCATCTGTCAATTGTCTTCCTGTTCTGCCAGCCTATCTATGTCCTGCTGCACAGGTTTGTAAGGGGCAAAATCAAGGCAGACATCAGGGTCATAAGAACATAAGAAATTGGAGCAAGAGTTGTCCATATGGCCCACCGAGCCATTCAATATCATGGCTGCTCTGCGACATCAACTCAGCTTGAATCGTCTCAACAACTGAGCACTCACTGACCTCCAAAGATTCACAAACTTCTGAGTGAAGAAATCTCTCATCTCAGTTCTAAATGGCCGAGCCTATATCCTGAGACTAGACGCTCCAGCCAGGGGAAACAGCCTCTCAGCATCTGCCCTGTCAAGCCCTTTGAAAATGTCATACATTTCATGGAGATCGTCTCATTCTTCTAAAGTCTGTGGAATATAGGTCCATTCTACTAAATCTCTCCTCCTCTCCTCATTGGACGACTCTCTCATCCCAGAAATATACTTCCTTATTTGGAGGTTGACCAGCAGCTGGAGCAGGGGACCTGCGAGGGTGGTTGGGGCCAGGGCACTGGATTCATTGAGAGAGCAGCTGGATGTTGTAATGACGAGCTGGTCAGGTTGACATTCTGGAAGGATGGGATGGGGTGACACGAGATGAAGGGTCCTCTTGAGCTGAACTGACTTCACCAGCACAGAACGCGATGAACTTCTATCATTTGTCTGCCAAGAGGGAGCAGGAATGCTGGATGAGATCTGTTGGAATTTGCACTCACACCACGGTGTTGCCTTTATAGGGTGGGCTACGCATCAGTCATGCACCACATTTGCCCACATACACGCTGTGGTGCATGGCATGGACAACTACTGGGTCGTAGCAGCAGCCCTGGGCAATGGGCAAAAAACTCAATCAACAGCGTTTAATTTTATGGAAGGTCCATAGGCACAAAGGTAATGCAGATGAGGGCAAAAATTCATCCCCTTTCACCACTCCTTCCAAAGATACCCATCATTCTACATCCATCACCGGATCGAACTCTCTGAAACAGCCATCCCCACATTCTACTGTATTTTTCTGTTTGCAAATCTTTTTTCATCTTTTCAAAGCGTTTCTAAATTTTGCTTCCCCCTCTGTTCCTAGTGGGGCATAAACAACTCTCTGGGTTTCCAAAAAAAAAAAACAGTTTTCAGAAAAATTCCTCCCTCCCACTCTCTCTCTCTGTGTTCTGTTGGTGATAGACTTACACCCTGTATCTTGTCTCATTGATAACTCAGCTAAACACAAACCATTCTGGGCATGAATCACTCTTTGTGTGAAGCAGCACTTCCTGACATCAGTCCTGCAACTGTGTGACAATATGTAAATCAGCAGACCAAAGGTAGTGGAAAGGTAATGCAGACAAGGATCTGGTTTTTTGCTCACAGGATGGAAAAGTGAGCCACATACAGAACTACAAAGAATGTACAGCACTGAAACAGGCCATTTGGCCCAACTGGTCCAGGCCGGTGTATAAGACCCACAGGAACATTAGCAGTCCATTCAGACCCTTCAGCCTGTTCTACCATTTGGTTCGATCCTGGCTGATCGCCACCTGAACTCCATGAACCCCAGCATGCACAGCCTTTTGTGTGGAGAGTCGCCGATTTCCTCAACTCTTTTGTGATAAAGTTCTTCCTTATGACCCTCCTGAACAGCCTAACTCCACTTTTAAGATTCTGCACCCCCGCCCCCATTCTTGACTCCCCCTACCAGAGGAAATGTTCACAGAGCACTGCAGCACCATCCCAAGAAAGACATTGTTTCCAACATCAACATCAGTAGGCAAAATATTTTTTGCCGGCTATCGGGACACAGCTTCTGTTTGACTTGATCTCCGGAATAAGTTCCAAAGGTCTGTTAAATAAATAACACTACAGTAGTAATTATTCCAGCATTCTCAGTTGAGGAGACTGGTCGGGAAAGATTTTTAGCGGAAGCAACAGATGGGAATGAGGAAGAACCAGCAACAGATTGAGCCTCTCGACTAATGTACCACAATAGACGTTTACAGTTTTAATTTCATGAGCTGCTTCAGCTGTAGTCATTCTGTGTGTTTGTTTAAATGAGCACCTCTCTAATATACTTCATAACTACACTGTTAACTGATTGATGAACTAATTGGTCTAAAATTCACTGTGCAGCAGAATCTCTCCTGTCGCCCCGATAACACGTTTCTTCAGTTCAGCCTCTTGTACTTTGGACATACTTATCTTCTAAAGTTGCAGTGATTCAGTTCTAAGATGAATTCCACATGCTTCCTTGAGAACATATATTTTCAAGGTACGCATCAGAGAATGTCTTTGTCCATTCTGCAGCTTTCATGCAAGTGGAGCATTCCCGACGTCAGTCAGCATGTCATTTTTTTGGGGGTCGCAGCTGCAAAACAGTCTTTAAAATAAAAGAGAATGAGAGCCAAGCATTTTGTGCTGGTTTCTTTTAACCTGGATCCTGAAATTTTACAAGGATCTCAGGATTTAACTATTCCCCCAACGATGTAGCTGCATTCCCAAAGAAATCTTTTGAGCAGTGGCCTTGATGGGACAGGACAGCTTAGCAGCTGAACATCACAACCACGCTCTGTATTTTACACTAAGTTTTAAGATGCTCATTTTTTGAAGAAGGAGATGACCTAATTTTGGGCAAAGATGAAAAGGAAAAATACAAATGCTGAAAATCTGAAATATTGACAGGGATTGCTGGAATTGCACCGAATGATCCCTCAGTGTCTGAAAAGATTTTGACCCAGCGAAGATGAAGCAGCGGCCAATCTATGTCTAAGCCAAGAAGGTGTGTGATTTTACAATTCTCATATCTTCTTTTCAGATTCCTCCACGGCCTTTCCCTCCCTATTTCTGGAACCTCCTCCAGCCCTACGATCCTCAAGATCTCGAAACTTCTCCAATTCTGGTCTTCTGAGCATCCCCAGTTTGAGTTGTTTCACCACTGGCAGCTGTGCCTTCAGCTGCCCAGGCCCTAAGCTATGGAATTCCTACCCTAAACCTCTCCGTCTCTTTGCCTCTCCATACTCCTTTAAGACGCTCTCCTAAAAACCTATCTCTTCCACCAAGCTTTTGGGCACCTGTCCTAATGTCTTCTTATGCGGCTTGATTTCAGACATCTGATCATGCTCCGATGAAGTGTTTCGGGATGTGTTACTCCGTTAAAGGTGCTGTATAAATGCAAGTTTACGTTATCCTGGAAAGCATCAAACTTGTTGAGTGCATTGATCCAGGCAACTGGAGAGTCCTCCATCACACTCCTGGCTTGTGCCTTGTGGGTGGTAGAGGGTGTTTTTGCGGAGCTGCTGCCATTATGTGCACGCAAGAGGTTACCTCCTCAGTCAGGTTTCTTCTGCCCTTTTATCTTGCAATTTGGATCCCAACCACCTGAGTGAGTTCTTGACAATTTGATAAAATGCATGCAAATTACCTTTAAAAAAAAACGACTGTTAATGGAATCTCTGGTCATAACAGAACCTGTCACTGTCCCCTGATGAGAGATTACTGCCGTGCCTTTTGGACTTTTATTTTTAGCAGTGTAGGTGTCTGAGTGTTAAAATGCATTTAAGTCATTATATCTTGAAAAAAGCTGTCTGGCTTTCAGCTGTGATGAGAAACTGATGGCTTTTAATGCAGAAACTTTATGACTATTGATGGGGTGCAGCTTGATGTTTGATGGCCGTCTAATAACTATCTCTCTGCAGCACACAAAAGAGCAGACATGTATCAAAATGATAGCACCATCGGCAACAGCATAATAACATCCAATACACTGAGCTATATTCTCAAGCTATGAGAATTGTAAAACCACACACACCATCCTGACTTCGACACATATTGGCTGCTCCTTCATCATTGCTGGGTCAAAATCCGGGAACTCTCCAAGCGCACCGTGGGAGCACCCTCACCACATAGACTGCAGTGGTTCAAGAAGAAAGCCGAACCCCTGCTTCTCAAGGGAAAACCAGGGATGGGCAATAGGTGCAGGGCTTGCCAGCGACACTCGCATCCAGTGAATGAATAGTTGGTTTACAGTTCTGGCATTGGGGGAAATATGCAGTGGCTGAGGGGATGGAGGGGGAGGCAAATAGAATTGGAGAGTGGGGGAAAGAGGGAACAATAGGTGAATGGAGAGGTGGGGAAAGAGACCAACATGGGCATTTCTCATGAACTGTTTCATGGGACTGTGTTTGGAGCCACTTGTGCTGCTTGCTTGCAGCAGTGAGACCAAACAGGAACAGTAAACAGTCGGGCTGCCCATAGAGGGACGTGCAGTTTGTTTCGGTGAAGGAAACTCCCCCCCACCCCCCCCAAAGAAAAGCAAGAGACGAGAAATGAGCATTGGCAACATTAATTGACAAGCGCATCATGCATTTGTGTGACTTTGCTGTATCTGTCGCTTAACGTAGACATCAACCCATTTCACCAGGTTGCTATCAGTGTTAAAACAGAAGGAGGCCAAACATCACCAACCATAATTTCAAGCCTCATACGCACATTAGGGCGGCACAGTGGCGCAGTGGTTAGCACCACAGCCTCACAGCTCCAGGGACCCGGGTTCGATTCCGGGTACTGCCTGTGTGGAGTTTACATGTTCTCCCTGTGTCTGTGTGGGTTTTCTCCGGGTGCTCCGGTTTCCTCCCACAAGCCAAAAGACTTGCAGGTTGATAGGTAAATTGGCCATTATAAATTGTCACTAGTATAGGTAGGTGGTAGGGAAATATAGGGACAGGTGGGGATGTTTGGTAGGAATATGGGATTAGCGTAGGATTAGCATAGATGGGTGGTTGATGTTCGGCACAGACTCGGTGGGCCGAAGGGCCTGTTTCAGTGCTGTATCTCTAATCTAATCTAATCTAATTGCGTCTAATTTTTCCGGATTGTGGCATGGCCTGCTTATTGCACTGTGCAGTGCATTCAAGATTGCTGCACAGCCACGAAGCTGAGAGGAGACACTGCTCGTGTGATATGAAAGTCTCGAGCTAGTACTTTTTATTATCTTTCATGTATTAAATGTTTTGTCGATTGCATGCACTTTCTATCTGTCACCCTTACTTCCAGTGATATTTCCCCCGTCACACTCTGTCAATAACACGCCTATTTTTGTAAAACAGCATTTCCTGTGGCTCACTGAGAGCAGCAGGCTGATGTTCAAGTGATACAATGAAGATTTTGTGTCCAGCACACAACCCTTGCAAGAATCACGCTTACTTCCTGTCACGCTTCAGCCATCACACTTCAGCCATTATACTTCACTTTATCCTCTGATTCATCCTGAGCAAACCCACCAGAGCCACCTTACAATATTGCACGTAATGTAACATGTCAGATGTCCCGCACACGCAAAATCTATGCCGCACCTGCAAATGATTGACTCGAATATCATTGATAAAGCAAAAGAAAAGAAAGACTTGCATTTATATAGCGCCTTTCACGACTTCAGGTCATCCCGAAGCACTTCACAGCCAATCGAGTACTTTTTTCAAGTATGGTCACTGTTGTAGGAAATGCGGCAGCCAATTTATGCACAGCAAGCTCTCACTAAACAGCAATCTGACGTCGACCAGATAATCTGCTTTTGTGATGTTGGTTGAGGGATCAATATTGGCCAGGATACCAGAGAGAACTCCCCTGCTCTCCTTCGAAATACTACCACAGGATCTTTTATGTCCATCAGAGAGGGCAAACGGGGCCTCTGTTTAAGCTCTCATCCAGAAGATAGCTCCTTCGACATGCAGCACGCTCAGTACTAAATTCAGTCTGGATGATGTGCTCAAGTCCCATTTGAAACTTCAGTAACAATGAAACATTGGTAATGGTGAACTTGATATCAAAGAAACATCAGGCCTTAGAGCGCATCACAGCACTGTGTTGAGGCAAAGCACCAATTGCACTGCAATCCAGTCCTCCCAACAGGGAGCTGCCCTCGTAGGGAACTCCGGTCAGATCAAACTCCAACAGAATAGCCCCAATTCTCCAATGCCTGCTCACTGGGAGTGTAGGATGACCCCCCCAATCACAATGTCCAGGCCCTTTGAATGGGTGGTTGGCTATTTGTGTTATTGTCTAACCCCACTGAGTGAAGCTGCAGGTGAGGCAAGGGTGGTTTAATTTGTTCCACACTTATTGAAAACTCTGGTGAAAGCCATCGCGTGATCCAAGGATATGTAAATGACCCGAGCACCGTTCAGAAAGGAGCAGTAACCTCTCCCCGATATCCTCGGCCAACATTGCGCCTTCCATCACAGAGTAACAGAATTGTTACAGCGCATGATGCTTGTGGGACGACAAGCTTCAGACCACAGCCCCAACTAACTCCAGAACTGGCCTCTCCCCTCTGGGCGACTCAGCTGGGCCGCTGAATGGAGCTTCTCCAGCAGACAAACACTCCAATCTCAGGGCTCTGGCGAATCGGAATCAGCAGGGAGGGATATCTGTGCCTATTCTCTACTAAATAGGTCACAATCTTTCAGCTGAAACACAGCCCATTCAGCCCATCGTGTCCGCACTGGCTCTCTGAAAGAGCAATTCCCTCAGTTCCATTCCCCTGCCTTCTCCCTGTAACCCTGCACACTCTTCCTTTTCATATAACCGTCTGATTCCCTTCTGAATGCTTTAATTGAACCTGCCTCCACCACACTCTCAGGCAGTGCATTCCAGACCTTAACCACTCGCTGCGTGAAAAAGTTTTTCCTCATGTCACTTTTGCTTCCGTTACCAATTATTTTAAATCAGTGACCTCTCATTCCTTATCCTTTCATGAGTGGGAACAGTTTCTCCCTATCTACTCTGTCCAGCCCCTTCATGAACTTGAATACATAGAAACACAGAAAATAGGAGCAGGAGTAGGCCATTCGGCCCTTCGGTCCTGCTCCGCCATTCAAAAAAAGATCATGGCTGATCGTCTAATTCAGTACCCTGTTCCCGTTTCCTCCCCATATCCCTTGATCCCTTTGGCATTAAGAAATATATCTATCTCCTTCTTGAATATATTTAATGATTTGGCCTCCACTGCCTTCTGCTGCAGAGAATTCCACAGGTTCACCACCCTCTGAGTGAAGAGATTTCTCCTCATCTCGGTTCTAAATGACATACCCCGTATCCTGAGACTGTAACCCCTGGTTCTGGGCTCTCCAGCCTTTGGGAACATCTTCCCTGCATTTAGCCTGTTTTGTCCTGTTAGAATTTTATAGGTTTCTATGAGATTTTTTATTTATTTAATTTAGAGATACAACACTGAAACAGGCCCTTCAGCCCACCAAGTCTGTGATGACCATCAACCACCTATTTTATACCAATCCTACATCAATCCCATATTCTCTACCGCATCCCCACAATTCTCCTACCACCTACCTACACTAGGGGTAATTTACAATGGCCAATTTACCGATCAACCTGCAAGTCTTTGGCTGTGGGAGGAAACCGGAGCACCCGGCGAAAACTCATGCAGTCACAGAAAGAACTTGCAAACTCCACACAGACAGTACCCAGAATCGAACCCGGGTCGCTGGAGCTGTGAGGCTGCGGTGCTGGCCACTGCGCCACTGTGCTGCCCTCAAGATCCCCTCTCATTCTTCTAAACTCATGAATATAGGCCTAGTTGACCCAATCTCTCCTCATACGTCAATCCTGCCATCCTGGGAATCAGCCTCGTAAATCTTCTTTGCACTCCCTCCATGGCAAGAACATCCTGCCTGAGATAAGGAGACCAAAACTGTACACAATATTCCAGATGCGGTCTCACCAAGGCCCTGTATAACTGCAGGAAGACATCCTTGCTCCTGAACTCAAATCCTCTTGCAATGAAGGCCAAAATACCATTCGGCTTCCAAACTGCTTGCTGCACCTGAATGCTTGCTTTCAGCGACTGGTGTACAAGGACACCCAGGTCTCATTGCACCTCCCCCTTTCCCAATCTATCACCATTCAGATAATAATCTGCCTTTCTGTTTTTACAACCAAAGTGGATAACCTCACATTTATCCATGGTATACTGCATCTGCCATGCATTTGCCCACTCACCCAACTTGTCCAAATCACATTGGAGCCTCTTTGCATCCTCCTCACAGCTCACATTCCCCCCCTAGCTTTGTGTCATCTGCAAACTTGGAAATGTTACATTTAGTTCCCTCACCCAAGTCATTGACATATATTGTGAATAGCTGGGGCCCAAGCACTGATCCCTGCGGTACCCCACTAGTCACTGCCTGCCACCCTGAAAAAGACCCATTTATTCCGACTCTCTGTTTCCTGTCTGTCAACCAATTCTCAATCCATGCCAGTATATTACCCCCAATCCCATGTGCTTTAATTTTGCACACGAACCTCTTATGTGGGACCTTATCAAAAGCCTTCTGAAAATCCAAATACAGCACATCCACTGGCGCTCCCTTATCTATTCTACTAGTAACATCCTCAAAAAACTCCAGGAGATTTGTTAAGCATGATTTCCATTTCGTAAACCCATGCTGACTTTACCTCTATCAAATCTCTTCTCAGCCTTCTTTTCTCCAAGGAAAACAGTCCTAACTTCTCCAATCTTCTCCTGAATCTTTTCTGCAATCATCCCAATGCCTTCATGTCTTTCCTAAAGGGTGGCACCCAGAACTGAGGCAGTTCTCCAGCTGAGGCCGAACGAATGTTTTGTCCAAGTTTAACGTAACCTTCTTGCTCTAACTCATATTACCAAAACAGATTTTCCTTGTAATATATTCTCATTGCTGTTTCCAGGACCTTGATGTGCACAAATTGGCTGCTGCATTGGCCAACATAACAGCAGTGACTACACGGCACAAAGTAATACCATAACTCCTTGGGATGTGATGAGGGATGATATCTATTCAAATTCTGCATTGCTTTCCTGGCGGTTTTACAACCAGGGCAAGGCATTGACATGAGGATGGCCTGGAGCGTGCAGGCTTGTGGGATGACGGGCTTCAGACCACAGCCTCAACTAACTCCAAAACTGGCCTCTCCCCTCTGGGCGACTCAGCTGGGCTGCTTAATGAATCTTCTGCAGCAGACAAACACTCCAATCTCAGGGCTCTGGAATCAGCAGGGAGGGATATCTGTGCCTATTCTCCACTAAATAGGTCACCATCTGTCAGCTGAAACACAGCCCAGTGCTGTAGATCCCACTAGAGACTCGTGAGCTCTGAACGTCCGTGTATCACATCAAGCACTTTCACTCTTGGGGATTTGTTAAATCTGGGTTGACTGAACAATCTTCACATGATCTGAACAGTTTCGTCTCTCTCTTTCCAACAAACCAACTGCCCATCAGAGAGTTGGACAATGAACTTTTTGACACTATCATTCTGACTGTTCAGTAGATTCACTATTAAGTCACCCACACCAACCATTTTGTCATGCACCACAGTACATGGCGTCTAGAGTTGAATGCCAACTGCACAAACCGTGGAGAGAGGATTGAGAAAACAACTGTGGGCTGTGCGATGATGGCTGGCTGTAATCTCAATGCAATGGCAAAGAAACCTAAGGGTTAATTCCACCATCCTCAGCTGCCAGCTTGATGGGATGTGGGTTGGAGACAGAGTCTGTCGGAGACCTGCACTCCCAGGCAGGTGTCATTCCCCACTTCGAGAATGGAATTCTGGAATCAGACCCAAACGTTCACTCAACACATGAAAGTTCTTGAGCCTGGAATTCTGCAGGACGTTTTTAGGGCAGGGCAGCACGCAATGAGAAAAAGAGGAAAGTTCAGACAACAGAGAGCGTGCTCCATCACTCTCTATGCCCTGTAAGAAAGAAAAACTTGCATTTCTATAGCGCCTTTTTCTGACCTCAGGATGTCCCAAAGCACTTCACAGCCAATTAAGTAGTTTTGAAGCGTAGTCACTGTTGTAATGTAGGAAATGCAGCAGTCAGTTTGCACACAGCAAGCTCCCATGAACAACAATGTGGTCATGAACAGATCGTCTGTTTTTGTGGTGACGTTGATCCAGGCATTCGTATTGGCCAGCTCACCGGGGGTAAATCCATTGCTCTTCGAAATGGTGCCATGAGATCTTTTACATGCACCTGAGAGGACAGATGAGGCCTCAGTTTAACATCTCATCCAAAAGACGGCACCTCTGACAGGCAGCACCTCCTTGTTTCGGCACAGCACTGTCCGCCTAGATTTCTGTGCTCACTTCTCCTGGGTGAGCGAATGAAGTCACAACTTTCTGACCAAGAAGCGAGAGTTCTACCCACTGAGTCATGACTGACACTGGTCAATTTGTGGCACCATTCCCTGCTCTCACACAAACTTTCACAGGTTTTCAAAACTGTGGGGTGCCTCATCTCCTTCAATCCTCCCTCACTTGTACAGTCTAATCACGCCCTTTGTAGACTTAATCTAACCTCACTCCTACTCCTTAGAAACTTGGCGGTGTGTTGCAGGATGGAGTTTATCCCTTGGCTTGCATGTCTGAACAGCTCAAGGCTGGGCTGCTGAGACATTTGCGAGAATGACTTGTTGAGGGAGCATCTCTTCTGTGACATTGGGGACGGGGAGAATGCCTCTGTCTCCCACAGCAGCACACGGCAAAATAGACCCCAACCCAACCACTCCGTGTTGTAAATCCTTAGATCGCCAAATTGTACCATGGATGTTCCCCGGGTGGGTTTGTTTCTGCAACAGTGGAAACGATTAAAAGTTTAAAAAAAAGCTTGGATTATTGTTTTGGGGGGTAAAGGGGAAATTAAAACAAAATGGAAAGGGAGACTCGATGCCGACTGTAAATACTGTCTATTAGCAGCTTGAACAGGCAGTGCAGCGGAGGGGAGATCAGGGTAGATTCAGGAGCACTCAGTCATCATGTTCTAGTAACTGGAAACTGCGATCAGAGAACTGAACGCAGTCATATCAGATCTTAACAAACATCAGGGGGCAGGCACACTGACATCACTCAGAACAATCTACTGTCCGCTGTAAAGTCATAAAACCCGACCCAATAGAACATAGAACATTACAGCACAGTACAGGCCCTTCGGCCCTCGATGTTGCGCCGGCCTCTGAAACCATCTGACCTACACTATTCCATTTTCATCCATATGTCTATCCAATGACCACTTAAATGCCCTTAAAGAACATAGATGTTTTTTATGTTGTTTAATTGCTTATTTAGCAAGTAAAAGACGCAAAATTATCAACTACTTCAGTTGCAAAACCAATTACTTCTAGACATTGGCAAAAGAACCAGAGGCAACATGAGGAAATAAATTTACTCAAGGAGTTGTTGTAATCTGGAATGCACTGCTCAAAAGGGCGGTGGAAACGTATACAATAATAACTTTCAAAAGGGAACTGGATAGATAATAGAAGTGGAAAAATTTGCAGGCTGTGGGGAAAGAGTAGAGAGAGTGGGACCATGGTACAGGAAACCATTTAAATGGAGGGAGGAAAAAGGAATATAGTGGTAGTAGGGGACAGTATAGTTGGGGGGATTGACGCTGCTCTCTGCAGCAAAGAGCGAGAGTCCAGACGGCTGTGTTGCTTGCCCGGTGCCAGGGTTTGGGACATATTCTCAGGGCTGGAGAGGAACTTACAGTGGGAGGGGGAGGATCCAGTCATCGTGGTCCATGTACGTACTAACGACAGAGGCAGGACAAGGAAAGAGGTTCTGCATAGTCAGTATGGGGAACTAGGCACCAAATTAAGAAGCAGAACCTCAAAGGTAATAAACTCTGGATTATTACCTGAGCCACGTGCAAATTGGCATAGGGCAAATAAGATTAGTGAAATTAATGCGTGGCTCAAAGACTGGTGTGGTAGAAGTGGGTTCCGGTTCGTGGGGCACTGGCACCAGTACTGGGGAAAGTGGTGGCTGTTGGGGCTGGTGTTCGAGTGAGCCACATAACTAGGGAAGTAGAGAGGGTTTCAAACTGAATAGTAGGGGCAGGGATCAAATTTGGGAAGATATGGTCCATCAAGGAGTAGAGACAAGGCAAGAGAGAAAGGTATTAATATGGGAAATGATAAACAGACTTACAGGAAGGGATAGTGCATACAAATCTATGAGTTTTTTTTTATTCATTCATGGGGCATGGGCATCGCTGGCTAGGACAGCATTTGTTGTCCATCTCTAATTGCCCTTGAACTGAGTGGCTTGCGAGGCCATTTCATAGGGCATTTAAGAGTCAGCCACATTCCTGTGGGTCTGGAGTCACATGTAGGCCAGACCAAGTGAGGATGACAGATTTGCTTCCCTGAAGAACATTCGAGAACCAGCCGGTTTTTTTACAACAATCGACAATGGTTTCATGGCCATTATTAGACTAGCTTTTTTAATTCCAGATTTATTAACTGAGTTCAAATTTCACCATCTGCCATGGTGGCATTCAAACCCATATCCCCAGAGCTTTAGACTGGGGCGTCTGGATTACTAGTCCACTGATACTACCACTACACCACAGCAACAGATAAGGCTAGAGGTTAGAAAAAATAATAAAAGGGTACAATTAAAGGCTCTGTATCTGAATGCATGTAGCATTCGAAACAAAACAGATGAACTGAGAGCGCAAATGGAAATAAATAATAGCCATTACAGAGACATGGCTACAGGATGACATTGGGATTGGGACCTGAATATTGAAGGGTATATGACATTTAGAAAGGACAGGAAACTAGGAAAAGGTGGAGCGATAGCTGTGTTAATTAATGATGGCATTAGAGCAATAGAGAGGGATGACCTATGTTCAGGAGACCAGGACATAGAAGCAGTTTGGGTAGAGATGAGAAATCCTAAAGGCAAGAAGTCACTAATGGAGTGGTGTACAGGCCACCTAACATTAACCACACTGTAGGACGGGGTATAAAGGAAGAAATAATGGCAGCTTGTCAGAAAGGTACAGCGATAATTATGGGCGATTTTAACCTACGTCTGGACTGGAAAAATCAGATGGGCAGAGGTAGCCTAGATGAGGAATACATAGAATGGTTTCGGGATAATTTCTTGGAACAATACGTTCTGGAGCAAACCAGAGAGCAGGCTATACCAGACCTGGTATTGTGCAACGAGATAGGATTAATTAATGATCTCATCGTTAAGGCGCCCATAGGTAGCAGCGATCATAATATGACTGAATTTTACATTCAGTTTGAGGGAGTAAAGAGTGGGTCCAAGACCAGTATTTTAAACTGAAAGAAGGGCAATTATGAGGGCATGAAAGCAGAGATAGCTAAAGTGAACTGGCAAAGCAGGTTAAGGAATAGGTCAATAGAGATGCAGTGGCAGACATTTAAGGGGATATTTCAGAATACATAGAATAGATACAGTTCAACGAGAAAGAAAAATTCCAAGGGCAGGATCCGCCATCTGTGGTTAACTAAAGTTTCAAGCTTAAAGAAAAAGCTTATAATTGCGCGAAGATAGGAGGCAGGTCAGAAGATTGGACAGAATATAAAAAACAGCAAAGAATGACGAAAAGATTAATAAGGAAGGTAAAATTAGAGTCCGAGAGAAAGCTAGCTGGAAATATAAAGACAGAGTTTCTCTAGATATTTTAAAAAGAAAAATTAACAAAATGAGCGTTGGTCCTATAGAAAGTGAGTCTGGGGAATTAATAATGGAAAATAAGGAGATGGTAGATGAATTGAATAGATATTTTGCATCGGTCTTCACTATTGATACAAGTAACATCCCAGTATTAGCTGTAAGTCAGGAAATGGAAGGGAGGGAGAAACTCAAGAAAATTACAATCACCAGGGAAGTGGTACTGAACAAATTGTTGGAGCTGCAGGCTGACCAGTCCCCAAGTCCTGATGGACTTCATCCTAGGGTGTTAAAAGAAGTGGCTAGTGAGATAGTTGATGCGTTAGTTTTAATTTTCCAAAATTCCCTAGATTCAGGGAAGGTTCCGTTAGATTGGAAAATAGCGAATTTAACTCCTTTATTCAAAAAGGGAGGGAAACAGGAAGCAGGAAACTCCAAGCCAGTTAGCTTAATATCTGTCTTAGGGAAAATGTTAGAAGCTGTTATTAAAGACAGTGTAACAGGACATTTAGAAAAATTCAAGGTAATCCGGTTGAGCCAACATGGTTTTGTGAAAGGGAAATCATGTTTAACCAATTTATTGGAGTTCTTTGAGGGAGTTACCTGTGCTGTGGATAATGGGGAACCGGTGGATGTACTGTACTTAGATTTCCAGAAGGCATTTGATAAGGTGCCACATCAAAGGTTTTTGCAAAAAATAAAAGCTCATGGTATCGGGGGTAACATAATGGCATTGATAGAAGATTGGCTAGCTAACAGGAAACAAAGAGTAGGCATAAATGGGTCATTTTCTGGTTGGCAAGATCTAATGAGTGGTGTGCCATAGGGATCTATGCTGTAGCCTCAACTTTTTACAAGTTATATAAATGACTTCGAAGGGACCAAAGGTATGGTTGCTAATTTTGCTGATGACACAAAGATAGATAGGAGAGTAAGTTGTGAAGAGGACATAAGGAGGCTACAAAGGAATATAGATAGGTTAAGTGAGTGGGAAAAGACCTTGCAAATAGAGTATAATGTGGGAAAGTGGGAAATCGTCCACTTTGGCAGGAAGAATAAAAAAGCATACTATCGAAATCTTGAGAGATTGCTGAGCTCTGAGTTGCAGAGGGATCTGGGTGCCCTAGTGCATGAATCGCAAAAGGTTCGTATACAGGTACAGCACATAATTCGGAAAACTAATAGAATGTTATCATTTATCGTGAGGGGAATTGATTCCAAAAGTAGGGAGGTTATGCTTCAGCCAAATAGGGTATTGGTGAGACCACATCTGCAGTACTGTGTACAGTACTGGTCTCCTTATTTGAGGATGGATGTAAATGCATTGCAGGCAGTACAGAGAAGGTTGACTAGACTAATACCTGGAATGGGCAGCTTGTCTGATGAGGAAAGGTTGGACAGGCTAGACTTGTATCCGCTGGAATTTAGAAAGGAGGCGACTTGATTGAAACATATAAGATTCTGAGGGGTCTTGACAGGGTGGATGTGGAAAGGATGTTTCCCCTTGTGGGAGTATCTGGAACTAGGGGGTCACTGTTTAAAAATAAGGGGTCGCCCATTTAAGACAGAGATGAGAAGAAACTTTTCCTCTCAGAGGGTCGTGAGTCTTTGGGATTCTTTTCCTCAAAAGGCGGTGGAAGCAGAGTTTCTGAATATTTTTAAGGCAGAGGTGGATAGATTCTTGATAAGCAAGGGGGTGGAAGGTTATCAGGGGAAGGTGGAAATGTGGAGTAAGCAGCTCAGCCATGAACCTATTGAATAGCGGAGCAGGCTTGACGGGCCGAGTGGCCTAATTCGTCTGTTCGTATGAATAGCTCTTTCCAAAAGCTGGCACAAGCACGATGGGCCGTATGCCCTCCTTCTGCGTTGTATGATTCTATGGCAGTCTGTGTGAGCTTTACCTGGTTGCCTCAATGGTTGGATTGGAATTTGTTGGGGTTGCTCCCAGACTGGCCTCAGGGTTTATTCTCCGGTTGTTTTTGTCTCTCCCAGAACATTTCATGTTTGGGAATGCATCAGTGGTAGACATGGCAGGACCATATCTTCTGGATGAACTTCGTGGTTCAAAGACCCTCCTGCCTTCCCCCCAACCCCATTTCCCCATGGGTATCTGCCTCAGCTCAATTGGTAGTGCTTTGTGGGTTTGAGTCCCACTCCAGAGACTTTAGCACAATAATCCAGACCAACAGTCCCACTGTAATACTGAGGGAGTGCTGCACTGTCAGAGGTGCCGTCTTTTGGATAAGATGTTAAAATGAGGCTCCGTCTGCTCTATCAAGTGGGCGTAAAAGATTTCGGTACTATTTGAAGATGAGCAGTTGCAGTGTCCAGGCCAGTCACTAATTGGTCATTTAACTGTGCTGTTTGTGAGATCTTGCTATGCACGATTTGATTGCCATGTTTTCTTAGGTTACAACAGTGACTACACACTAAAAATACTTCAGAGCTGTGAAGCATTTTGGGGCATCCTGAGTTTGTCAGAAGTGCTGTAGAAATACATGTTTTTTCTTTTTATCTGTCCATGTCTTCACTGGGGAACTCAAGCTTTTGCCAATCCAAATCTTATTAAAAAATCTAGAGCAAACATCCTGTTCTCAAACATCTCTCTCTTCAGCCTTTAAAATTGAAATTCCTGCTGTAAATCTTTACAATTTAATTTTACAACACAAACGGTTACGCAAACATCTTGTGCATCACTTTTCAAAAAATTTTAACCCGTCATTTTTTTCTCGCTAACTGAAATTAGTGAAAATTAACTGAAACTAACTGCGAAATAAAGTTTCAAGATTTTGAACGTATGAACAATTCCACATTTTCGCAATAGCATGATAAAATGAACCCATTTTAATCTCTTCAGTAAAGTTTTCAGAACTTCCTGAAAGTCTGAACTTTGATTCAGTATTTTCGCCCGCTCGCTCGGCTGCTCAGAGCTGACCAAGGACGTTCTGAGCAAGTGCAGGCTGAGGAGTGTTCCAGCCTGCAGTCTGTGCCTTGACAGGAGTTGAAGGACTGAATGTCGTCATGCGAGGATTTTGAGAGTTTCTTTACTATTCTACCAGCCCTGCCAAAAGACTTTGAAAGAAACTGGTGGTTGAATTCTCTGAAGATTTATTCCAGGTCAGTCTCATTTGAGACTTCAGTCAACACGAGCTGTGACCAACACACCTAAACAGTTCTCAGTCGCTGAGCTTCTCTGCAAGCCAGCAATGCTTGTTCGGGAAGAATTGAGATTCCTTCCTTTCCTCAGTCAAAAGGTTGAAGATTGAGGCCAAAAAAAATCTTTTTCAGCTCAACCTGGGATCTGAGAGCAGTTTTTTAAAAATTAAGAAATGGCAAATTGCATAAGCAATGAATATTGCAGCATTTTATTGAGATTTTTTAAAATATTGCTGACAACAATTTATGTTCATTGAAAGACTGCATAAGGCAAGTGCATTAACAGCACGCAAACTGCTTTCACACAGAACATGGAGCAACAGAAGCAGCTGAGAGCTGGGGCGGAAGAAAGGATGGGGGTGAGGTAGTGGATACTGAGGTGGAGAAAGGGACAGGGAGGGCTGTGGGTGGGGGGAATGGAGGTGGGTGGGGATGTGGAGCGGGTTGTGAATGGGCAGGCTGTATGTGATGGTGTTCGATGGGCCAGAGATGTGCAGGGGACGGCTGGAGGTCAACAGGACCTCGGCTAACGAGACAATGGAGAGCTGCCCTTTCGCTGACACGTTGCACCTTCAGTACTGCACTGAAGTGGCAGCCTAATTTATGTGGTCATTGTGTATCCCTTGAACCCATGGCCCCCTGACTCGGAGCAGCTGAGTGAAGCAGATTCCAATTATCCAAGGCACTAGTCCCCAGAAAGTCAGAGCTGTAAACTAACATACACAGGCAGAACAGAGAAAATCTCTGAAACATTTCCAGTTCACACAGCTCGTAACTAATGTCAGTTTGCCACAGCTTAATCAGTCCGTGGTTCTGTGAAACCTCAGTGCTCAAACTCTGTATTCCAGTAACAAGGATCAACAGAAGGAATTGAAAGTTAATCAATTTTTAAATATCAAACTAATTTAAAAGAACACTTTCTGATAATTGTGTATCTTTATTGAGAAAGCTATCATTTCAAGTCGATCTCTTCACTGGATCTGTACAATAACATGCCCTGGGGTAATGACCCTCCTGTCATGGCCCATTCACAACTTAAGTTACAAGGTCAGACCAATCAGTATCAAACTCGGATATCTTCCATTCACAGACTTCACAATCAAGAGAAGTTTTACAAGATAGAATCGACAGTTCTCGTGCCAAAGTCCCTCAGTACAGCCAAATTGGTTGGAGATTGAGATACTGCTTCAGGCATCCCGAAGCCTTGGGGAGTCTGTTAAGTACGGAATAAACAATGGAATCACAGCACAGAAAAAGGCCAAGGTTCACCGTGCCTGTCCTCGCTGCACAGCGGATCTATTTACTCCAATGCCATTTGCCCACTCCTATTCTGCATCTTTTAATTCAGCTTTCTCTTAAATGCCATTCCTAGACTTGAATGTCAACTTGTGTAATCTGCATTTTAATAGTAACCTCCCAATGACCCTTCTCTTACTCGTCCTATGTATGCTCTGTCTTGTTATTGATTCTCTGTCCAGTAGAAGTAATTTTCCTGTTGAGTTTACTCTCCCAATATTTCGAACACAATTATCAAATCCCCTTTTAATCTCTGCTGCAGTGAACATAGTCCCAGTTTTCCTGAGTCTCCCATTCCTGAGATCATCTTCTCGAATCCACTTGTACCTTTTTCATTGCTCTGATACCGTTTGAGCCCAGGTACCAGGTACATTGCACAGAGCACTCCAACTGTGGCTCAATCTGTGCCCTGCACAAACTCATCATCGCCTCCTTGCTCCTGTGCACCAGTAAATATAAAGTCCTGAGGTCATTCAAAAGTGCAGGTGACAGTACTGAGGTGAGAGCTTGCCTCGGCAATGAGGCTGTGTTGCACGGTTGGTACCCTGTTACTCAGATGCTCCAGGGTTTGAAAAGAAATGTTTAAAATGCACAAGTTCTCAGCGTGAGGCTGAATTAAAACCGGAGTGTGCTCCCTATTATTTCAAGTGAACACCTTGCAATTTTCCAAAAGCACTGTGAATAGTCTCATTGAGGCTTTTTATTCAAAATGGAGGCCATGAATAAGCTGCTTTCAGAGTAAATATGTGACGGTTGTCACTCTGATTGCACACATCTTTCGACAGCACTGCTGCACTCTGCTTGACCGCTGGGAAGCTTCTGAGAAGGCACATTGTCCATTGCTGTTATGGGTTCACCAATGATGTGTTATTAATCACAAGAGGCAACTCACAAGGCCTGGTAGGCTGTTTGACATTGTTCGGCTGGATTAGACCGAATGCACTACTTGGTGACTGTGCTATTTCTTTTAAGACAGCAGATCTCATCGCCTGATATTGGAAGAATGGCAGACTCTCCCCTTATCAGCAGCTGGAGGGAAGGGTGCCAAATGTTACAGGGTGGGTTATCCGTCCTCCCAACTTGAACTGGACTGCGAGTGCGCCCTCTGCCCACCAATTGGCCAACTGTGTGAAAATCACTGTCGAGTGATTGTTCCCGACACCCTGTGGGGTCTGGACCCGCATTTCATTCCAATTTTGGGGCCCCGACACCAAATGGAAAATAAGGAATAGTAAGGATATATGGGAAGGAGGGAATGGGAGAGCGATAAGTAGCGAACAAAGAGGAGAAGAGATGAGAGAGAGAAAGAACGTGAAAAATTAGGGAATAAATGAACGATTGAATGAGAAACAAGATTAAGATAATTGGCAAAAGAACAAGAGGAGACTTAGGAATTTCATTTTCTGCAATAGAATGCACTGCTTAAAAGGGTGGAGGAAGCAGATTCAACAGGCAGTTGGATATATCCTTGAAAAGGAAACAATTTCAGTGCTATGAGAAAAGAGCGCGGGGGGGGGGGGGGGTGTGGAATGGGGCAAATTGAATAGCTCTTTCAAAGAGCCAGCGCAGTAAGGATGGGCCGAATGGCCTCCTTCTAATATTCACAAGATGGAATGAGAGAGAGAAAATGAAGGAGGGAGGGAATGAGATTAACAGAGAGGGGAAAGTGAAGTGGGTGAAGAGCAAAACTGAAGAGAATGAGGGAAAGGAGAAGGAAGAACCAGATTGGGTGGGAATGAAAAAGAAAGACAAAAGATGGCAACAGAGATAGAGAGAACGAATGAAAAGCCAATGAAGAGATTGACAGATACACAAAGCCTTACAGATCATTGACAGACAGGGTATAGGATGATGGTAGAGTCCCTGTGGGGTCCATTTGAAGACGTTCTACCATCTGGGAACCATGGTTAGGAAGCTTGTAATCAGTAACAATGCAAGCCACTGTGCAACACTGCTCCTCCATCTTTTTCAGGTATCTGGGTTAGCTGAACGATCTAAACTGGGTCAGATCTATTCACATGCTGTTAAACTGTGTCGTTTTTAGTACACTTACATCTGTCTCTCTAACTTTCGGCATGCTTCCAAAGGAAACGTGTCGATGTTGATGGATTCAGTTTTTTCATTACTCGGTCATGGCTCTGTACAGAGGTTTGTCGATGGGAAGAAAATGCTCCAAGCTAGTGTCTTCCCCTCTTAATCTGTGAGCATCTCGCAATTTGGAATCAGAGGGTTAAAAGGACAAGGATATAAAATATATGGGCAGAGAGCGAGAAAGAATGAGAGGGAAAAGTAGAGAGGAAGACAAATAGAAAAAAGTAGTGATAGAATTAGAGTTGGAGAACGAGTTACAAGGAAAGTGTAAGTTATTCAAACGCTGTTGTGTGAAGCAGAGGAAATACAGCAATGTGAGAGGAAAAGAAGAGTAATGCGGTCTCCAATCGTGCACAGATGCTCCACTGTGCAAAGAATTATATAATTATTTACAGTACAGTATTACTCCCTTCTGCTTAATCCGACTGATTGCAATTGACCCAACAGATCATTGCATTATTACAGATAGGTTTGCAAGGGTGAGACTCGTCAAGTTATCTCCATGTCCCTCTGTGTCCTTTGACAAGAGAGGATATTTCAGGTGTTGGGTCATCCTCTCTTTTTGTACAGGTCAATTTGCCAGAGTTTGGTGCTGAACTTTGATAACCAACTATTTTAATAATAAAAAAACCGCACTGCTGAATCCAATTTCTGTGTTATCTTGGCCTGCGTCTTTCTCAGATGTCACTAAATTATCGTGCCAGAATAGTAATTCAAGCCGTCCATTGGCTGTCACATCTCCAGAGGGAGTGTAGGAGGTTATGAAAAGACCAGTCAGTCTTGGGTTTCTTTTTGAAATACTCTTACATTTGCTTCTCATTTGTATGGGATGGTCTCTCCATCATCCTTCTGGGTTCACTGGTAGCAAAGACCAAGTATTTCTGTGGCTTTTCAGATCTTCTTTTGGGGATTCTAAACCTCATGGCCAATTTCATTGAGGTGACTGATTTAGCTCGCAGGCTGAGGGATAAGTGTAACTCAGTGTATGAGAACACAATTACAAAAATGCAGTTTTTATAGTGACTTGCATTTCCATCGTGCTTCCCAGATGCAGGAATGATCCTGAGCCAAGGTGGCGATTTACAGGATAGGCACGGACTATGTCAGGTGGGGATTGGTGGCTGTGGCTGCCGCTGCCTCTCTTCCGCTGTCCTGACTGTGCCCCAGTGGCCTGGAGAAGGGAGCATGTGATGTCCGTGTATGATGCCTTCCACAACTGGTGGGAATAAGAGCGTCTGATGGATTCTGTTAGCAAGATTTTTGTTCAGTTGCAAAGGTTTATTGCTTCACTTACAAGATTTCATAGTTTAATTGGGCTACCTCTTTGTTTATCATTAATGGTGTCTTGAAAGGGGCTCTTGTCGTGCTGATTCCTGTCAGGTTGGGACGCTTGGGTTACCCCTATTGGCCCAATTGCAGTTGGTATAAACGCAGGAAGATCTCAAAATGCTGTATAAGGAGAGAAAGGATAGGGTGGGCACCGAGCATTGGGAAGGGGACAGGAATGGGTTAAAACCTCTGTCTCAAACCCCATTTAACAGAAGGGACTAACGCCATTGTTTAATGGTGGGCAGAGATATGGCACATGGATGATTTGTCCACTAATATCACCAAACCGCATTAGCCCCATGTTAACTAGCTAACAGCTGACACACAACCTGATAGTTTCTTCACTTCATGGGCTGGATTTTGTTCTTCCCCCAGGCGTCTGATCCGGGGGTTGGGGGGCCCGACGATGACTCCGGGTGATGCCCGACGCCAGTAAGGTCCGGCCCGATCCTCCCGACGGCAGCAAGGATCCGTGACGGTCCCCACCAACCCCCCAGCTGCTGGCCGACGGGACCACGATTTAAATAGGCAAATCGATAAAAATTAATAAATTTAAATACACTTACCTCCAATCTTGAGGGCCAGCCGCGATCTTCGGCGCGGCAGATGGCACTCCCGTGCCTTCAGATCTCTGGGGAAACACGATGCCACACTGGGGGATAGCGGGGAGGAGGTAAGTTTGTCAGGTGCGGGGATTGGGGGGGATCGGGGTCAAATACATATCATGGCTGTGGGGAATGGTGGGAAGAGTTGGTGCAGTTTGTGGGGGGAGAAGGTCAAATGTAAAAAGTAAGTGTTTTGGGAGGGAAAGGGCAAATAGTTACTGTAATTGTTTTGTTGTGGGGGCGGTCGGAAAGGGGCATAAAAAATTTCTTCATTTAATTTTGGGAGACCTTGAAACATTTAAATATGGCAGCCGGGCTGGTTGCCCTTTAAAAATGGCACTCACGCCTGCGCACAGACAGCTGACATCATTGATGGGGATGGACAGCCCGCCTCCTCCATGTGATTGTGGGGGGGTGGGGGTGGGGTGGACTGCCCCGGCTACTTAAATCAGCCGCAGCGTTTAGGATCGCAGGGGCTCTTTGGCATATGGCCCGCGTGGGTGGGCCGCCATTCTTTGGGCTCGCCACCTAGACGGGCGGGGGGCTCTTAAAATCCAGCCCAATGTGCGTAATGTTCCAGTGATAGATGCTGGAACAATTGCGCAGAGCGTTTCCCCCTTACCTGCACACGTGGTCAGTCTTGCAGATCTGGTGGAGCACCAGGCAGTTTAGCTTGTCCATGTCTTCGTATGAGCACACGGGTACAATGGTTTGCCGTCGCCTCTCCGCGCAGGCTGGGTCGTTGCAGGAGCAGAAGAGCAGCCGGTAGCTGTACTCTGCCGGCACCCGATCAAAGAACTGCCTCAGTGATTTGTGGCACTTGCGGCGATTGCAGGTGTCGGAGGGAGAGGTGCGCTTGACGCAGGTGGAGATGTAGATCGAGCGGTACCTTTTGCAGGTGTCGTTGAGGTTGCAAGCCTTGGCTGCATCCAGACACTGGTTTCCTCGAGCCCCAGTGGGTTCCATTCCTGCAACACGATGATAAAGAGAGGAAGAAAATAAATTACTTGGGCTTTAATCAAGAGTTTGTGCAGAAAATAAAAACTGACTCCTGAGAGCAGGTGATGTTTCCGCAATCTTAAATACTTGACCCCAATCGCAGATGCAGTGCTGCAGATAAATACAAGTACTCTCTTGCATTCCTTGTGGTTCCCAGGATGCCTCAACAGGATAGAAAAATCTAGATTTGGATATCTTCAAGTCTGCTGCAAAGTAATTTTGAATATAATAAAATTCCAAGTAGGCCAGGGTTGCCCAAACTTAAGCCGGGGGCCAGAAGATGCCCCTTAAAGTCCAAACAATGTTCTGCTATTAACCTTGCGAAAGGGGGAACAGGTTACTGAGTTGGATGATCAGCCACGATCATAATGAATGGCGGAGAAGGCTTGAAGGGCCGAATGGCCTACTCCTGCTCCTATTTTCTATGTTACTATGAAATCTTTACACAGTATTTCCAGCACAGAAACAGGCCACTCAACCCAACCAGTCCATGCTAGCATTTATGCTCCACTCAAACCTCCTTCCATCCTTCCTTATCTCACCGTCTCAGCTTATCTTTCTATTCCTTTCTCCCACATGTGCTCATCCAGCTCCCCCTTAAATCTATCTATTTTGCTAGCCTCAACCACTCCCCGTGGCAGCGAGTCCCGCATTCTCACCACTCTCTGGGTAAAGAAATTTCTCCTGAATTCCCTCTTGGATTTCTTGGTGACTACCTTATATTGATGACCTCTCGTTTTGTTCTTCCCAACAAATGGCAGTAATCTCCCTTATCAAAACGTTTCATCATTATACACACCTCTATTAGGTCATCCCTCAGCCTTTGCATCTCAAAAGAGGCTCAGCCTGTTCAACCTTACCTCTCAGTTGCAGGAATGATCCCTGTAAATCGTTGATGCACCAACTCTAACCCCTTTACATTCTTTTTATAATAAGGAGTCCACAACTGTGTACAGTACTTCAAGTGTGGTCCAACAAAAGTTCGATACAACTTCTCTATTTTTTAATTCTATCCTCTGGAAATAAATCTTAGAATCTTGAGGGCTTGAAATTTCGTAAACGGCCCTTAATTGCCGTTGCCTCATTGGTGAACAAATGTTAGATCAGAATAAATAACACGATCCGTCAGTAATCGCAGCTTGAGGTATCTGGGAATCAGAAGGTGCAGGGATACAAACTTGATGGTGGCCTTTGAGTACATATCCATGCACCGCACAATGGCAAAAGTTCGTCCTCTCTGCAGTAATCCATCAAGCTGCATTCAGTGATATTTCTAAACTTGAAACCTAATTAGTTCAATGTAACACAATAAAGATGGCAGGGCAAGTGATGTGTTGCAATATCTGCAGATCGAGGAACCTTGGCTCAGAGTTGATGAGCTGGAGTGCAAAATTCATTCCAGGAGGCAGTCACACCCCTTAGGCTTCAGATTTGGTCTGTTCTCAGGGACAGGTGGGTGTGACCACGAGTGAGACAGATATGGGAATCCAGAAGGTGACAATGGAGGAGCCTCAGCCCTTGCACGTGTCCAACTGGGTTCGAGGTTGTTGCAGCTTGTGTGGACAAGAGGAGGGACTGCAGGCAGGATGAGCAAACTGACCACAGCACTGCAGTGCAGGGGCCATTCAAGTGGGGGGAGTAAAAAGGCATGTAGTAGTACTATGGGACAGTATAGTAGGGGCATAGATACTGTTCTCTGCAAATGAGAGCATGAGTCCCAAAGGCTGTGTTGCCTGCCTGGTGCCAGGGTGAAGGACTTCTCTTTGGGCCCGGAGAGGAACTTGGAGTGGGAGGGGAAGGATGCAGTTGTCGTGGTCCATTTGGGTACTAGTAACATGGGTAGGACTGAAAAAAGAGGTTCTGCTGAGGGACTATAAGCAGCTGGGGGCTAAAATAAAAAGCAGAACCACAAAGGATATAATCTCTGGATTACTACCTGAGCCACGGGCAAATTGGCATAGGGTAAATAAGATCAGAGAGTTGAATGCGGGGCTCAAAGATTGGTGTGGGAGAAATGGGATTCGATTCATGGGGCACTGGCACCAGTACTGGGGAAAGAGGAAGCTGTGCTGTTGGGGTGGCCTTCACCTGAACCGCACTGGGACCAGTGCCTTGGCGAATTGTAAAACTTGGGCTGTAGAGAGGGCTTTAAACTAAATAGTTGGGGGGAGGGTTCAGGGAAGGGGAAATTTAGAAAGTTAACGAGCAAGGGTAAGGCAGGGTAGCGATAAGGGTAATGAAAACCAAGGTGTGACAGGAAGGGACAGAGATAGAGTGCACCAGCAACTAAAGTCAGAGTAGGGAAAAATGTTAAAAAGACAGAATTAAAGGCTCTTTATCTGAATGCACACAACATTTGCAATAAGATAAATGAATTGACAGCACAAACAGAAATAAATGGAGATGTTATGATAGCCCTAACAGAGATGTGGTTGCAAGGCTCGGAAGTAAATATTCAAGAGTACTTGACCTTTTAGAAGGCTGGGAAGAAAGGAAAAGGACGTGGAGTAGCTCTGTTAATAAAGGATGAGATCAGTACCATAGTGAGAAATGATCTTCACTCGGAAGATCAAAATGTAGAATCAGTTTGGGTGGAGATAAGAAATAGCAAAGGAAAGAAGTCGCTGGTGGGCAAAGCTGAGAGGCCCCTAACAGTAGCTACACTGTAGGACAAAGTATAAATCAAGAAATAATGGGGGCTTGTAGGAAAAGTACTGCAGTAATCATGGGCAATTTTAATATTCATATAGATTGGACTAATCAAATTGGCAAAGGTAGCCTGGAGAATTAGTTCATAGGGACAGTTTCTAAAAACAATACGTTCTGGAACCAACCTAGGAACAGGCTATTTTAGAACTGGTAATGTGTAATAAGACAGGATTAACAATTGACCTCATAGTAAAGGATTGTCTAGGCAAGAGTGATCATAACATAATAGAATTTCACATTCAGTTTGAGGGTAAGAAATCTGGGTATGAAACTGGTGTCTTAAACTTAAATAAAGGCAATTACAAGGGTATGAAGACAGAGTTGGCTAAAGTGGACTGGGAAAATAAGTTAAAAGGTAAGACAGTAGAGATGCAGTGGCAGACATTTAAGGAGATATTTCATAATTCTCAACAAAGATATATTCCATTGAGAAAAAAAAACTCTCTGAGAAGGATGGACCATCTGTGCCCCAGTACGGAAGTTAAGGATGGTATCAAAATGAAAGAAAAGGTGCACAATGCTGCAAAGATTACTGGTAGGCCAGAAGATTGGGAAAATTTTAGAAACCAGCAGAGGATGACTAAAAAAGGTCAAGGGGAAGAAATTAGAGTATGAGAGCAAATGAGCAAGAAATATAAAAGCAGAAAGTAAAAGCTTCCACAAATATATAAAAAGGAAGAGAGTAGCTAAAGGAAGTGTTGGTCCCTCAGAGGATGAGACTGGAAAATTAATAATGGGAAACAAGGAAATGGCAGAGACTTTGAACAATTATTTTGTATCTGTCTTCACAGCAGAAGACACAAAAAGCGTCCTAAGAATAATAGAAAATCAAGAGGCTAAAGGGAGGGAGAAACTGAAAACAATTGTCATCACTGGAGAAAAAGTACTGGGAAAACCAGTGGGACCAAAGGCTGACAAGTCCCCTGGACCTGATGGCCTGCATCCTTGGATTTTAAAAGAAGTGGCTGCAGAGATGGTGGATGCATTGATTGTCATCTTCGAAAAATTCCCTAGATTCTGGGAAGGTCCCAGCTGATTGGAAAACTGCAAATGTAACACTTCAAGAAAGGATGGGGACAGAAAGCAGGAAACAGTAGGCCAGTTAGCTCAACATCTGTCATTGGGAAGATGCTAGAATTCATTATTAAGGAAGTATTCACAGCTCCAGCGACCCGGGTTCAATTCTGGGTACTGCCTGTGTGGGATTTGCAAGTTCTCCCTGTGTCTGCGTGGGTTTTCTCCGGGTGCTCCTGTTTCCTCCCACATGCCAAAGACTTGCAGGTTGATAGGTAAATTGGCCATTAGCAATTGTCCCTAGTATAGGTAGGGAAATATAGGGACAGGTGGGGATGTGGTAGGAATATGGAATTAGTGTGGGATTAGTATAAATGGGTGGTTGATGGTCGGCACAGACTCGGTGGGCCGAAGGGCCTGTTTCAGTGCTGTATCTCTAAACTAAACTAAACTATTCGCAGGACATTTGGAAAATTATAATGCAATCATGCAGAGTCAACATGGTTTTAGGTAATGGAAATCATGTTGGACAAATTTATTAGAGTTCTTTGAGGATGTAACGAGCAGAGTGGATAAAGGGGAACCAACAGATGTCGTGAATTTGGATGTCCTAAAGGCATTCGATAAGGTGCCACATAAAAGGTTACTACACAAGATAAGAGCTCATTCTGTTGGGGGTAATATATGAGCGTGGATCGATGATTGTCTAACTAATATGAAACAGAGAGTCAGGATAAATGGGGCATTTTCAGTTTGGCAAACTGGAACTAGTGGAATGCCACAGGGATCTGTGCTGGGACCTCAACTATTTACTATCGATAAGAATGACCTGATCGAAAGGAACGAGTGTTTTGTCGCCAAATTTGCAAAAGCAAGTTGTGAGGAAGACACAAAGAGATATAGATAGGTTAAGTGAGTGGGCAAAAAATTGGCAGATGGAGTATCATGTGGGAAAATGTGAGGTTGGCAGGAGGAATAGAAAAGCAGAATATTATTGACATTGAGAGAGACTGCAGAATGCTGCAGGACAGTGGGATCTGATGTCCTTATATATGAATCACAAAAAGTTAGCATGTAGGTACAGCAACTAATTAGGAAGGCAAATGGAATGTTGGCCTTTATTGCGAGGGGGTTGGAGTATACAAGTAGGAAAGTTTTGCTCCAACTGTACAGGGCATTGGTGAGACCGCACCGAGAGTACTGCGTACAGTTTTGGCCTCCTTACTTAAGGAGGGATATACTTGCATTGGAAGCAGATCAGAGAAGGTTCACTGGGCTGATTCGTGGCTTGTCTTCTGAGGACAGGTTGAGCAGGTTGGGCCTGTACTCATTGGAGTTTAGAAGAATGAGAGGTGATCTTATTGAAACATAAAAGATTCTGAGGGGGCTTAATCAGGGTAGTTGCTGAGAGGATGTTTTCCCTCGTTGGTGAATCTAGAATTAGGGCACAGTTTCAAATTAAGGGGTTTCCCACTTAAGATGGAGATGAGGAGGAATTTCTGCTCTCAGAGGGTCGTTAGTGTTTGGAATTCTCTTCCCCAGAGAGCAGTGGAAGGTGGATTATTGAATATATTCAAGGCTGGCTTGGACAGATTTTTGATCGATAAGGGAGTCAAGGGTTATGAGGGTCTGGCAGAAAAGTGGAAGTGAGGCCACTATCGGGTCAGCCAAGATCTTATTGAATGGCGGAGCAGGCTTAAGGGCACGAATAGCCTACTGCTGCTCCCATTTCTTCTGATCTTATGCATGATTACCAGCTGGATATAGGACCATAGTAACAGACATAGGCCATTCAACCCTTCGAGCCCGCTTTATTATTCAATCAGATCATAGTTGATCTGGACCACAAATCCATTTTGCTGCCTTCGTTCCACTTCCCTTCATAACCTTCCCTCAGAAAAAGATGTTCGGCTCAGACTAGGAGATATTTAACTGACCCCCAGCATCTACAGCTTTTTCGAGGAGAGAGTCCCAGATTTCCACTATCCTTTGTGTGAAGAAGTGCTTCCCGATTGCACTGCTAAATGGCATGCTCTAATTATAAGGCTATGTCCCCTTGTTCTGGATTCCCCCACCGGAGGAGATAGATTCTCACTATCTACCCTATCGAATCCTTTTATTATTTTTAATACCTTCATTACATCACCTCTCAATCTTCTAAATGTAAGGACATAAAGCCAAGTTTATGCAATTTGTCCACATAATTTAACCTTTTAAAGCTCCCCCGTCCCTTTGATGGTGTGTTCAAGACACTGTCGACATGAAAGTTGTTGCATTCAGCGTTTACACTGGAAATGCTAGTGCTCTAAGCTGGTGAGTCAGTTTGACTGTATAGCTGGGTTACAGATGGTCTGGACACTGACCCCAGATTGTGGTGTTGTGGGTCCTGCTTCATCTCTGGCCCATGGCCCAGTGAGTCTTGGTTGTGGCACGAGGCCGGTCACCCGATCCAAGTAGAGGGTGCAGCACTTGCCAATGTGCAATTTGGGTGGTGGCTGCTTTTGGTGTGCCAACCAGCCGCTTGTCACGAATCAGAAACAGGGGCCAAATTTCAACAAATTTCTTCTGGCTCAACCTCGGGGACACGTCACTTTCTTGGACCGGGCTCCGTCTACAGCCCCTAACCTGGGGAGGGAGGGAACCTTTTGCCAAGTCGCAAAATATTTCTTACACTGGAAAATCTGATCAAATTTCTGCTCATCATCAACTGAACAATTCCATTAACTGCAGTATTAACCATCGAGAGCTACAACTGCAATGGAATCAGATCTCCAATTAAGATCAAATCGACAAAAGATCATTGTGAGAGAGCTGAATTAACAGGGACAAGCCCTGAGCGTCACAAGCATCGATTGACCAGAGTAAAAATACAAATGCTGGAAATTTGAAATAAAAGCAGAGAATTCCAGAAATGCACAGCATCTGAGCCACAAATGTGGGATGTTATTTTGGTCGTCACTCTTCTGGCGGCTGTGAATTTATTCTTTGATTACCGGAGCCCTATGGAGGAGAAAGATTTGCCTCCAAGGGGATCTCAGGAACGGGAAGGGTAGGGGAGTTGCAACTAACCTCGAGTCCTGCGGTAGGGAAGGAGGGGACGGTGAGTGGTGGGGGGAAAGGAGCCTGGATTGCCCTTCCCAATTGATAACTCCTGTCAGAAGTGCAAGCATGTCGGTGTCGAGTTCAGCAATGATGCCACCCAGATTTACGTTTCTATTGACGTGGCTCACAGTGAATAATTGTGATTTAGGTGAGGTGCCAAGGAAGGGGGTAAGGAAGGGACAAAGTGCTTCACAGCCAGTGAGTGACTTTTGGAAATACAATCGCTATTGTTACATCGGCAGCCAGTTTGTGCAGAGCAAGTGAGACGAATAATCAATTAATCACGTCATCGAGATCTTGGTTGAGGGATGAATATTGGCCAGAACAACTTGAAGAGTCCTTCCTCTTTCTGAATAGTGCCACTGCACAGAGAGACCCTGGAACGCTTCCGCCTGAAGTTGGCACCCCAACTATGTAGCACTCCCTCAGTCCTTCGCTGTCGCCTGGATTGCATGCTCATGACTGCGAAATTGAACCCAGAACCTTCTGATTCCGAGGCAGAGAGTTCCACCGACTGAGCAAAGCTGGCCTTGAGAGTAAAGTGATTGATGAGAACATTTTTTTTTTCAATGTGAGCTTGTCATTTCAGCCTCATGTGCTAAAATAGCCCCCTCACACAAGCATTCAGTAACTCATCAGATTCCTTAAGTCACTCGAGCTGCAGAAACTTAAATTGTATTTGATGTGATTCTTGATAGCTGTTCACTTTGACAATGAGTCTTGCTGAGGTGACTCTCTTTGCAATTCAAGCGTTTGCCACACCCTTCCCTGCAGAAATAATTTGTCACTAACACTAATTGAAAACTGTTTCACTCTCACCTCATCCCCAAAGCTACTCAGGACTGAACAGGCCACAAGCCACTGTATTGTTAGATACTTTATTTGCCTGCTGTGGCTCAGTTTGTAGCACCCTCATCCTTGAATCATAAAGTTCTGGGTTCGATTCCTACTTCAGGACTTGAACATAAAAATCACTGCTACACTTCCAGTGCAGTACTAATGCAGTGCTGTCTTTCGGATGGGATGTGAAACCGAGGCCCTGTCTGCCCTCTCAGGTGGAAGTAAAAGATCTCACATCATGATTTAGAAGAAGAGTTGTGCCCAGTATTCTGGCAAATATTTATTCCTCAGTCAACATGACATGAACAGTTAGTCTGATCATTATTACATTGCTGTTTGTGGCAGCTTGCTCTGTGCCATGTGACAACACTACATCAGTGATGACACTTCTAAAGTATTTCATTGGCAGTAAAGTTCTTTGAGATATCTGGTGGTCGTGAAAGGTGCGATATAAAAGCAAGTCATTTTTCATTTCACTTCAGTTACACAGGCAAGGTTAACGGGGCGATCATCACAAGCACAACGTTAGATGCTTTCAGAATTGCAAGAATGCAACAATCCCCAGATTCACATTAACAACCAGCTGCATTTCGTAGTTTGCAGGGTTATTAGATGTCGTAGGCAAAGCTGACGCGCTTTCAGTTTCTGTAGCAACCTGACGTACAACAGTCACATACTCTGAAGTCGACAGCTTGATCAATGTTGATATAAAGGATGGACCTTTCCATCAAGTTGCAGTTTGATAGAAACAAGCTATTTTCAGCCCTCAATTCACTGGTCCTGACCTGAGAGCCTTTGTTCTTTATCTCATCAGTTTTATATTAGTGTGAGTTACCAGTTGTAGTCTATTGTTCCATTTCTGATATCAGCCATGCCTCTGAGGGTAGAGATATTGTCTCTGAGTCAGGATAAATCCCACTCCTGAAACTTGAGCACAAAGGTCCAGGTTGACACTCCAGCGCAGTACTGGGGGAATGCTGCACCTGCGGAGGTGTTGTCTTTTCAAAGAGACGTTAAAGCGAGATCTAATCTGCCCTTTCAGGTGGACATAAAAGATCGCATTACACAAGCTTCAAGAAGAGTTGCAGGGGCTTATCACATTTGCGTTGCTGGGAGCTTGCTGTGCGCAAATTGGGTGGCACCTTTCCGACATTACAACAGTGACTACTGTCATGCTCGGCCCCCCACCTGCCAAGAATGAGGCACATTAATTTTGTCATGAACATTGATTTTTAACTGTTGTTGGAGCGAGGAAATGACTTGTTAAACAGCTCAGCCGTGGCTGGAAAAAATATATTTATGCACTAACAGACAGTGAAGGTGAGGAAGCGCATTCCAGGGCCTCCTAAGGAGGATACAGTCCGCAACGGTCAGGACTGGTTAGACCAGCTGGTCACATGACTACCTGGTTGTTCCAGGGTTTTCATTTGAACTGGCCTCTGAATCCACTGAAGACACGAGAGAAAGGTCTCCTACAGCAAACAAGGTTTAAGAAGAATACTGGGCCCCAACGAAAAGCAAGATCTACCTGCAATCAAGGATTCTCCAGTGAGCTCAAAGAACAGTAACAAAAACTCTTCAGATATTGCCGCAAACTTTTTCACTTTATTTTTCTTCTGCTCTTTTCTGTCTCTTGCATGTGTGTATCGGGTATGCATGCGAACGTGGGCGCGTCATGTATCCGTAGATGTTAACCGAATTAGAGTTTAAGTTTGATAAATTTCAACTTTTCTTCTTTAAACCTAAGAAAGCCTGTTTGTGCTGCTTTCTTTGCCTGATAATTGCAAGGCGGTGACCCAGGATTCACCAGGGAAGAGCTAAAAACCTGTTCCAGTGAGACCAGGTGAAGGCTGGCTTCCTTATTGTCTCTTTACTGACTGACAGTAACCTTGTACTGCAGGATCCGCTCCTGTTTTCCCTACATTCTTCAACGTAATTGTCAAGCTGCAGAGTAAATCTTAGCTATGTTCTTCATCCAAAGATTACAAAAACAGAACACGTTCGTTATTGCTCTGCACAATTAGCTGTGAGAAAACATTGCGAAGATCCATTTTTCAAAACATTATTTACATCGGTGACAGTATGCTCGCCAGCATCAACAGGTGGACTGCAAACTAAGCTGTAAACAGGGCAACACTGGAGATCGGGCGTGGGGGATGTGAGAGAATTCTCCAAGCCTGTTTGTGAAGAAGACACTGAGACTAGGATGCTTTGGTGGAGATTGTTTATTGCTTGCCACAGAGCTTACTTCTGCTCACCTAACAACACCCAACACTTGTTCACCCTATTATCTTGAACTGCCAAGTATTTATCATCCATTAACAGAACTTCAGACCTAAACAGAGGATACAGTGGTGGGGGGACAGTAGGATAAACAACAAATGCCAGTTATTGCCTGTTGAGTTCTTTGGCGATCTGCTCCCCAATGACAGACAGTAGTCCTCATTAAATCCCCCAACTGCAGGAATAGAACAGTAGCTACAATCCACTGGACATTTAGAGAGTGAGAGGCTGTGGGGAATCTGGAATCTAGGGCTATGCATAAAAACCTAAGAACGGAAGAAATAGGAGGAGGAGTAGGCCATTCAGCCCCTCAATCCTGCTCTGCCATTTAATAAGATCATGGCAGATCTGAGGTTGGCCTCAATTCCACTTTCCTGCCAGTCCGCATAACCCTTCACTCCCCTATAGTCGAAGTATCTGTCAAACTCAGCTTTGAATATATTCAATGACCCAGCCTCCACTGCTCTCCGGGGTAGAGAATTCCAAAGATTCACTCTGAGAAAAGAAATTCTGACTCATCTCTGTCTTAAATGGGAGTCCATTTCTGAAACTGTGCTCCCTAGTTCTAGATTCCCCCATGAGGGGAAACATCCTCTCAGCATCTACCCTATCAGGCCCTCTCAGAATCTTGTATGTTTCAATAAGATCACCTCTCATTCTTCTGAACTCCAATGACTACAGGCCCAACCTGCTCGGCCTTTCCTCATAACACAACCCCTTTATCCCAGCAATCGGCCGAGTGAAGCTTCTCTGATCTGCTTCCAATGCAAGTATACCCCTCCTTTAGTAAGGAGACCAAAACTGTACACACTACTCTCGGTATGGTCTCACCAATGTTTTGTATAGTTGTAGCAAGAGTTCCCTACTTTTATATTCCATCCCCCTTGTAATAAAGGCCAACTGGAGGTTGAGAATTCAAATCCTATCTTGGCAGGTCCAATACCATGCAATAAATTTGGTAATTTTTAGGTTGATAAAAACCCAACCTGCCCTCCCTGTTCCAGCTAATACCCATCTAACTCCAGTTCCACACTCTTCACAGCCTCCGGAGTGGATTTGTAAGCTTTCAGTTGCTCAATCACAAACTAGGAATGGGCAATAATTGCCACTGTCACCAATATCCCAGAAACAGTGGGCTTTTACCAGTCTTCTGGGGATGGGGTGGGTTGGGGGAAGGAGGGTCTGTAAAATTGTGAGACAAGGTCGCCTGTTGTCTCCCGCCGCCATGCTATCTTGCCAAAGGTGGGAAGGTGGCAGATGGCCCTCCCACCCAGAGGCCAGTTGAGCCACTGAAGTGGACAACTAAGGGCCCCTTCCCGCACCACTGGCTTCTTACCAGCGGTGGGTGGGCCCTCTGCTGTGTGGGGTGACCGCCAGCCAAACCATGGTCGCCTCCCAGTGGGTTCGTTGGTGGGGCGCCTCCTGCTCAGGCACCCTTTGGGCCACGGTGGAGCTCCTGGCAGCAATG
Source organism: Heterodontus francisci (assembly GCF_036365525.1). Lineage (NCBI taxonomy): Eukaryota > Metazoa > Chordata > Chondrichthyes > Heterodontiformes > Heterodontidae > Heterodontus > Heterodontus francisci. Next base: position 17,097,095 of record NC_090417.1, read on the forward strand.
GCCGCTCCTCTGGCAACGGCGCCGCCTGCCCTCATCAACACCTCCACCCCCACTTCATGGGGCCTACCTGACTGGTCCCAGCACCCCCAGACACCACTTAACTGGTTGAGAGGATGGCGTCCTTTCTTCTCGGCACAGTCCCAACAGTGGCCACCGCTCCCGGTGGCAATGCTGATCTGCTAGCCCTCTGACTGGCCGGCAGCTCTTGGGGGCGGGCAGCCGTCCTTAATAGGGACGGCATCCCCGATGGCAACCAATTAGTTGCCTGATCCCCTTAAAATGCCGCTCCGGATCCTGCAGATGGCTTTCGTGCTTATCGTCGGGGCCCCTGTCCCAAGAACAAAATTCAAGCCAATGGGTGTAATATCCCTGCCTGCCTGTTTGTTGAATAAAATACAATTTCTGCTTTACTGCTCTCCCAAGTAGCCTGTCCCATCGCTGTGGTAGAGCAATCCATAATTTGTACCATGGTTTTACATTCCGTCCTTCCTGCCAAAAGCTGTTGAACAGAAACTCAGAACCAACAAGCAGTACCGTCTGGAATGTTCACCCTCAGTGGAGAGTCAGGGGGTGGCCAAGCTCCCACAGTCTCCCTGTTCCAGAACCAACAGGTGCTTTGAATTACACAAGTTGTACAAGATATCAACCCTTCAACATTTCGTCCCAAGTGACCCAACTTTTATTATGATTACCTGGAAAACTAGTCTGCAAAAAAAATATTTGAAGCATAACACTGGGAGCTGATCAAAAGCCAGAGGGTGATGGAGGTCTGGAACTCACTGCCTGAAAGGGCGGTAGAGGCAGAAACCCGCAATGCATTGAAAAAAAAACACTTGGAAATGCAGTTGAAATGCTGTAACCTACAGGCCTATGGAACAGGAGTTGGGAAGGGCTGAATGGCCTCCTTCTGTGCTGCCAATTTCCGTGATTCTAAAATCCCCTCTGAATCAGGAAGAAGAACAGTACTCTGGTTATCTGACCACAGAAAAACAACAGCTTGCATTTGTAAAGCAAAGTCAGGACTGACACCAATGCGTCAACCAATGAGTTGCAGGTGGTGCAGAGATTCAGGCAGCAGCAAACAGAGCCTGTTTGAACAAAGTCACTCCCGAACTACAGCCAAACAGAACTCATGTTTGAAACTACAGCAAAGTATCCCGATAAAAACAGGATTATTGCTCCAGCAAAATGCAGCGAGTGGAGGACAGTTACATAACACTTGTGCGCATAAAATCAATCCCAGTCACTTGCAGCAGTGTGGATTCCAGGCATGATTAATAATGGAGGAATAAGTCAATCATCAGTATTCTGTACAGCACTTGGGTGTCACTGTATGTCACCAATAATAAAATGGCTTGCAGGCTCATTGTGTGTCACTATATGCAACCATTTTTCCAGCTATGAATAATCAATGTTAGGTCATTTGATATTTGTGAGATGAAATAAATAAAAACATGGAAATAATTGGGGATCACTCTACCACAGTAATGAGACTGGCCAGCTGGGAGAGCAGAAAAGGAGATATTTTGTGTTGTTGAACAGTTTTTTGGGGGTTTATTTCTCAGATGAGACATTAAACCAAGGCCCTATCTGCCCTCTCAGGTGGTAGAAGTGCAGGGGAGCCCTCCCCGATGTCCAAGGATAATAATTATCCCTCAACCAATACCTAAAATCAGATTGTCTGGTCATTTATGTCATTGCTGTTTGTGGAATCTTCCTGTACAAAGATTGACTGTCACATTTCCCACATTACAGCAGTGACTGCACTTCAAACAAAGTGCTTTATTGGCTGTAGGGTTCAGGAGGATGGCCTGAGGTGAAAGTGTTACAGAAATGCACATCTTTCTTTCATATTATAACATTTAACAAAGCAGATTGAAACTTCTTCAAAGAATGGATTGATTATCGACCTGCCCCAATTTCTAACACTGTCGCAGTAATGTCTTGAGCCAAATTGCCTTCAAAGACTGCTGGTCTCTGGGGAAAAAACGTTTGACAAATAATGTGTCGGGGATAGAAAATAAGCAAATTACCCACAGTGTAGCTCATGTTCTGTCTGCCGCCTGCGGTAAGCATCCTGCAATCCAAAGGGGCAAGTTAGCCTGCTGCTTTAAGACCAGTGCTCAGTGACGGAAAGCACTACTTCAACAACATTTGATCTATTTGGATCACTTCCCCACAGAGAGTGCTTTGTGGCAGAGATTTGGTCTAAGTAAGCATATCCGAGTATTTGTATCTGCTTGTAAATTTCTGGCTCCAGATCACAAGAACCCAGCATCAAATAACTGGCCTTATTCCTCTCTTCTTCAAAAATTTATTTTGCCTCTCGATAGAGTAAATAGGGAGAAGCTGCTTCGACTGGCGGGAGGGTTGGTAAACAGACGACGCAACATTTCGATAATTAGCAAAGGAATCAGAGGGGAAGATGAGAATTTCTTTCAAACACATTGATCTTGTTATGATCTGGAATGCGTTGGCATGAAAAGGACGGTGGAAGCCGATTCAACAGTAACTTTCAAAAGGGAATTGGATAAATACTTGAAAAGGAAAAAATTTGTAAAGTTATTGGGGAAGAACAGAGGGGAATGGGACTAATTAAATAGCTCTTTCAAAAAGCTGGCACAGGCACGATGTGCCAAATGGCCTTCTTCTGTGGTGCTGCAAGATTCTATGATTTACAACAAAATGTGACACTTGAGGTGTGACATGTAGAGTGATACACAAATATGTTACGTACCAGACCCTTTTTTTCCAAGATATAGACTGTGAGGATTAAACCAAAAACATTGGTGCTCTCGTAAGGTTTTCAATTGAAGGTCTATACTTTTGAGACACAACCATTGACAAGTGATTTAAATAAAGCGGAGTAGGAGTTTACACATTTACGATGATTCATCGTTAGAAGGCATGATAGTGACACCTAGTGACAGAGCAAGCAATGCGACAAGCCTTGGTTTGTTTTGTTCCAGGACATGGATATTGTCGGCAGTGACGGAAATGGGGTTACGAAGTGCGAGTTCTTGGGTTTCAACCTGGTCATGACAGTCTACGTCCAGCTAACTGCAGTCAGAGCTTAATCCACCAATCAGGAAAAGGTCCAAGTAAGTTGCACTGGTCCACAGTCTGTATCTCTGCTCAAGTTATTGATGAGGGAGGCCAGCGAGCATCTCTTTGCCCAGAAACATATGATCCTCCCATCACAGCATCTAACTGTCTTTTGAATGACTCGTGAGTTTTTGTCTCCCTACTCAGAGTACATTTCAGGTCTTGAAACTCGTGTGTGTGTGTGTGGAACGGGTATCTCCTGAACTTGTCTTTTCCCAGACTGTACCTTTCACATTCCCTTGTCCTAAAGTTATCCTTTCATTTGAAATGGTGCTCAGGAACAGCCTTTTCTGTTCTTGGTTAGGCTCCCTCTACATCCTGGCTGGAACCCCAAGCTCAGTGAGAAGCGCCATTGCTGAGGAACGGACTCTTGAAGACATGTCAAGAAGAAATCGTCAACTGTCAGGCCAGTGTCCACTTGTACACTGAGTCTACACAAGTACTAACCTTGACAAAGTGTCATTGTAGCTACATTGTTCAAAATTATAGAGTGAAGCAATGATAAATTGAATCAGAGGGATTATGACACTGATCCATCACTATTAAAAGACATTTTATCCAGGTAACTGGGCCAGCTTTCTCCACTGTTACATTTCCTGAACTATTGGTGACACCAGTTATTACGGGCAGTGTGACACAACCCTGCCACATTTTGGAGGTTTGACACGATCTGAAAGTCAGTCGAAAGTTGATGTCCAAAAACCCAGTTTCATCAGCATTTCGGTGGCAAACCAGCATCAATATAAACAAACACAACTTCCTCTGTGCTAGCTGGAACAATTAGAGCTCATTTCTAACTTCGTCTCCAAACTCCTGACTCCCAAATCACCTGTACTCCTCTCCACTTCCCATCATATACTGCCTGTAAGCCAGCCAGTAATTCCATATTTGACTGGAGTTTTATTTTAAGAGAGCTGTAAGTTTCGAAAATATATTCAGCTTCCAGTCACAGAGCAGCCCTGCTCAGGGGAGCCTCTGCAACCAAGGCCCCTCCAATTGACCCACCCACACAGACTTTAGAAAGCAGGCAAGGATTACAAGGTTAGCTCTCAGTATAACTGGAAGACAGGCCATCAGTGTATTAATCCAAGGGCAGACAATTTTCACAATGTTTCACAATTTCTGATGTGTAGTCACTGTTGTTTTGCAACCAGATGCTGTAGCAATAACCAGATGACTTGTTTTGGTAATGTTGTTTTGAGTGATGAATGTTGGATGTGACACCGGGAGAATTCTCTGTACTTCTCGCTCATAAAAATGCAGTGGGATATTTCATCCGTTAAACAAGCTGACGGGGCCTCAGTTAACATTGCCTTCATTGAGGTAGGACCTCTGATAATGCTGCACTTGCTCAGTACTGCACTGAACTGATCCAGACAATGGGGTCAATATCTGTTTGGGGTTCCTACCATTTTTCCCAGGGTTTCTACAGCTCCTCCAGTTATGTCATGAGGAGACCCTCGAGTCTGTTGAAGGTCTTGAGTGGGGCTTGGACTCACGACTTTCTGACTCAGAGGCAAAGCTGTTAGCATTTGAGCCAACCTAACTATCAAATAATTTGGCAAGTACCTTTTATCTGCAAAAGCCTTTCTCCTATTATATGGCATACTGAACCATGCTAAAATATATTTCCAGTCATTGACAATGTTCCGTCACTGTTCCATTCACCTTCATGACCAATCCTCAACTTTATTCGTTCATTGGACGTGGGTGTCACGGGCAAGGCCAGCATTTGTTGCCCGTCCATAATTACACTTGAGAAGGTGGTGCTGAGCCATCTTCTCAAACTGCTGTAGTCCATGCGGTGAAGGTACCCCCCGCAGTGCTGCTAGGGAGGGAGTTACATGATTTTGACCGAGCCACAGTAAAGGAACAGTGATATATTTCCAAGCCAGGATAGTGTGTGGCTTGGAGGGGAACTTCTCAGTGGTGTATTCGCACACAACCACTGCCCTTGCTCTTCTCGTGGCAGAGTTTGCGGGTGTGGAAAGTGCTGTCGAATGAGGCTTGGTAAGTTGCTGCAGTGCATTTTGTATATTGGACACACTGCTGCCACTGTGCACCGGTGGTGGTGGGAGTGAATGTTTAACGTGATAAGCAATGAAAAATTTCAAATACCCAAACGGAAGTGAATTAACAGAAAATGGCGAGGTAATGCCTGAATTGTAGATATGAACTCCCAGGGGCAGAGACTCTGCCTGAAGCATGATTTCCTAAAATTACTGCTCCCGCTTCAGCCCATAGACCAACCAGCGTTTATTTGCTGAATTTAATTCTACATCAGAGCTGTGTTTATTGACAACAAAGGACTCAAGAGGGGACGATAAATGTTTCCTGCTCGTCTCCTTTGTCTTCTTTTCCGCATCAGTTTCCACACATCTTTCCATTTTCACAAGGTGACTGACAGCTGGAAGAAGTATAAAATGTATTTACCTGATATATTCAGCCCTGGCATAATTACAGCCAGTTAGAGGTTGATTTAATTAAAGTCAGGTCTTTGCTCTGAATCACCTCCGAAGCACTACACACAACAGCACAGCTTCTAATTAAAGGATTCACGATGTTTAAGAAGAACAGAGACACACTTAATGGGAATCCAAGGAAAGAGTGCAAACACTATCCTTTCCAAAAATGCATTGAGTGCGGTTTCAGGAAGATACACTTGCTGCGCAAGGGAGGATTCAGAGTAATAGATGTTGCTTCTTTTACATACAAAAATGATCTAATTGTGTGTGCGCACATACACACCCAGCACAAACATGGATCATATTTGACACTCTAGTGCTGCTCGATCAGAGGTACTGGTTTTGGAAGAGTTTTTATATTTGTTCTTGGGATGTGAGCATCGCTGGCCAGGCCAGCATTTATTGCCCATCCCTAATTGCCCTCGAGCGGTTGGTGGTGAGCTGCCTTCTTGAACCGCTGCATCCCATATGATAAACCTACCTTACATCCATTTGAGTGGATGGAAAATAACTCATGGCGCTATTCAAATAATAGTGAGTACTCTTGAGTGTCCAGGCTGCTGTTTCTCCTTCAATCAAATGTGAAAAGCAGGTTAACCATTCTCAACTGTGCTTCCAAACGTGGTCAATTGGCTGTTAAACATTTGAGACGCTTCTGAGGATATCAGGAATGATATACATACCATATTAGGCTCTCTTCCTTAAAATACTCAGAATAATGTAAACTTTTCAAGTGCATGTATCTTTTAATTTATTATGAGTTATTTTGACTGTGCACGGAGAGGCTGTTTACAACTAGGCCTCATCTTTATCTGTCTCTTTTATCTGCCAAACTGCCGACACGGCGGTTAAGTCCAATTAGCCTGTGCACCCTCGCAGAAGGAAAGAGATGGGAATCACTCCATTGTGAACAACAAATGAACAACACTCTCAAATCCCACGCATGCATTGATCCACTGCCAATATGCCCATCACTTCCATCAGCCTCAATAACAGTGCTGTGCCAAAGGGAAAATCAGTGTACTCCGCCTGAAGCCACTGATACTCGATACTATATGAAAAAGAGAGACTCCTCAGGCCTGATTACAGTAATAAGATGCTGTGGGCAAGATGTGTTAGAAAAACTTACACTTCAAAAAAAAACCTTTCCAACAATGTATAATCTAATTAACCTTTTCATTCTGCCCTTTTTACTTCCCCTTTATTTCTTCTCAGTCTCCCTGCTCCAGCCCCACAGCTCCCCTTAACCCATCTTTGCTGCCTCATGAGCTCGTACAGTTAGATACAGAGTAAAGCTCCCTCTACACTGTCCCCATCAAACACTCCCAGGACAGGTACAGCACGGGGTTAGATACAGAGTAAAGGTCCCTCTACACTGTGACATGAAACAGTCTGAATCTGCACCTGCCTAAAATGGATATGGGTCCACTCCCAGCCCCAGCATCTGTTAGCTTGTTTTTAGTCTTAGAGTTATACAGCAAGGAAACAGGCCCTTCGGCCCATCGTGTCTGTGCTGGCCATCAAGCACCTATCTATTCTAATCCCATTTTCCAGCACTTGGCCTGTAGCCTTGTATGCTATGGCGTTTCAAGTGCACATCTAAATACTTCTTAAATGATGTGAGAGTTCCTGCCCCTCCCACCCCTTCAGGCAGTGTGTTCCAGCTTCCAACCACCCTCTGAGTGAAAAAAGTTCCCTCTAAACCTGCTGCCCCTTACCTTAAATCTATGCCCCCTGGTTATTGATCCCTCCGCTCAGGGAAAAAGTCTCTTCCTATCTACCCTGTCAATGCCCCTCATAATTTTGTATACCTCAAGCAGGTTCCCCCTCAGCCTTCTCTGCTCTAAGGAAACCAACCTTAGCCTATCCAGTCTCTCCTCAGAGCTGAAATGCTCCAGTCCAGGTAACATCCTGGTGAATCTCCTCTGCACCCTCTCCAGTGCAATCACATCCTCCCTGTAGTGTGGCGACCAGAACTGTACACAGTACTCCAGCTGTGGCCGAACTAGCGTTTTATACAGTTCCATCATAACCTCCCTGCTGTTATATTCTGTGGCTCAGCTAATAAAGGCAAGTATCGCATATGCCTTCCTAACCACCTTATCTACCTGTGCTGCTGCCTTCAGTGATCTATGGACCAGTACACCAAGATCCCTCTGACCCTCTGTATTTCCGAGGCTCCTACCATCATTGTGTATTCCCTTGCCTCGTTAGTCCTCCCAAAATCACCTCACACTTCTCAGGATTAAATTCCATTTGCTACTGCTCCACCCATCTCACCAGCCCATCTATATCGTCCTCTAATCTAAGGCTTTCCTCCTCACTATTTACGACACCACCAATTTTCGCGTCATCTGCAAACTTACTTATCATGCCTCCTATATTTACGTCTAAATCGTTAATGTACACTACAAACATCAAGGGTCCCAGCACCGAGCCCTGCAGTACACCACTGGTCACAGGCTTCCAATCACAAAAACAACCCTCGACCATCACCCTCTGCCTCCTGCCACGAAGCCAATTTTGGATCCAATTTGCCAAATTGCCCTGAATCCCAAAAGCTCTTACCTTCTTAACCAATTTCCCATGCGGGGCCTTATCAAAAGCCTTACTGAAATCCATGTAGACTACATCAACTGCTTTACCCTCATCGCCACATCTCGTCACCTCTTCGAAAAATTCAATCAAGTTTGTTAGACACGATCTCCCCCTGGCAAAGCCGTGCTGACTATTCTTGATGAATCCCTGCCTCTCCAAGTGGAGAATAATCCTGTCCCTCAGAATTTTCTCCAGTAGTTTCCCAACCACTTGAAACTTTTGAACACATAATTCAGAGCAACTAGGGAATGTTTTGCACCGGACTAGATCATTGAACAATTGACCAACCCTCCACAAACACAGGTCATAAAAACAGCAACATGTTACTCTGAATGTCCAAATTATTAATTTTTCTCACAAAGTTGTATGAATGCAAAATTTGGCAGCATCTCCCCATCATTGACGTCACTAGACATGACAAGGGAGGGCAAAGATCACTTCCAAACACGTAACTATATTCTTGCCTGTTCTATTTTTATCCAAGCATTTCATACCCCGGCCTCCCCCACCTTTTAATTAAAGGCCTTAATTAAATTAGCACACACACAAATGTAGCAGGAATCGATACAATTAAGGTTCTATCAAGGAGCTATTGAATTCAGTTAAAAAGCAAATGAGGCATGTTGCAAAGCACGTTGCCGATTCACTATGAGGCCATTTCGTGCTCCTGGTAGAGATTAATGTTCTCCAGTTCTTGGAGAAAGGCAGTACGAAGAGCTCACCAAACTCTTTGTCACTGAGACTGAGGACGGTCATTCAGCTGCCTGTACTGCTTCCTCCTTTTTCTTGTTGCCTAACTTCATGGCCTCACCTCTCCTGATCTATGTAACCCCCTCCATGCCCACCCCTCTGAGCTTTCCATTCCTGGACTCTCACCTCTTATGTATCCCCCTCTCTCTTCACCCCACTTTTGGTTTTCAGCCATCAATGCTCTACACTGCAATTTCCTCCCTGAACACATTCCTTTCTCCACTTCTCTCCTCCTTTGACCCTCTGTATGACATATACCTCATCTGACCCAGCTTTTGATCACCCTTCCCAGTGCCTCTTCTTTTCTTTGGTTCAGCATTTGTTTTCTGAATCTGGCTGTAATGTGCTTTGGGACATTTTTATCTGTTCCGCTACATAGATGCCTGTTATCTTTGTGGGATCTGGTGAGCAAATTGCATTTTCCTACATAACAACAGTGGCTGCTCTTCAGAAACAATTCATTAGGAATCACTTTGGCGATGCCCTGAGGGCATCATAGACATGTGACTCGCCGACAGTTCCATAAGGAATCCTGTGCAATCGGGATTCAATGTTGGGAAATGAAATCAAAAAGGAAAACATTTGTTCCAAGGTTGTGAAAGGCGCTATATAAATACAAGTTCTGTCTTTCCTTCTTGTCTTTACTTAATATCCCATTAAATTGACTGTCGATTAATTGCGTTTCCCACCAAAGGGGCAGAGATAGCAAATTACTACTACTGCGTAACCATTTTAAATCTAAATAGACGTTTTGGTGACAGAGGGCAAAGTGTGTGCCTTACCACAAGGCAGGAAGATGCATGTTTGTGAGCATAAATTCCAAGGTGGGAATAAATCCCAAGATGAATACAGACATGAACAGCCAATTACTCACCTGTCTTTGTCTCCAAAACCAGCTCATAAAGGTTTATTCCTCCACTATCTAGAAGTCTACTCTTCAGTCTCTTCTTCCTGAATTTGGGCCTAAATTCACCTTTTCCCGTATCGGAGGGTTAGTCACCCAGACTGGTCTCACAAGGCAACTAGTGGTGGGATAAGGTTCTCGTGCAACACAGACTGAAACTGAGGATCAGGTTGAAAGCCTGAATGTAAATTCAAAGAAGCAACAAAGTATAAAAGAAAATCGTAAAATACAAGTGATACAAAGCGAGAGGCTTCCCAAACCACAAGGGAAATAAAACATTCTCAGGCGGCTAATTTCCATCCAAAAGGCTCAACCATACCTATATTCATTGGAGCTCAGCAGAATGAGAGGTGATCTTATTGAAACATATCAGATTCTGAGGGGGCTTGACAGGGTAGATGTTGAGAGAATGGTACCCCTTATGGGGGAATCTAGAACTAGGGGGCACAATTTCAGAATAAGGGGTCTCCCATTTAACACAGAGATGCGGAAGAATTTCATCTCTCAGAGGGTCAGTAATCCTTGGAATTCTCTACCCAAGAGAGCAATGGAGGCTGGGTCATTGAATATATTCAAGGCAGATCTTTGATCGACAAGGGATTCAAGGGTTATGGGGGACAGGCAGGAATGTGGAGTTGAGGCCACGATCAGATCAGCCATGATTGCATTGAATGGTCGAGCAGGCTCGAGGGACCAATGCTTCTGTTCCTGTAAAGAATCAGGGACTTTGCATAAACTAGTAGACATCCTGTGGCAATGCTCATGGTGTGTCAGGGATTAAAGTGGAGTTACAATACCATCTATTGGTCACCGACTGCAACAACAATGTCACCAGCCTCTGTTTACATAGGGAATTGCCACTATAACTGATCAAATCAGCATTTTCAGTATTAAATTTGACGTGAAGAGTGTTATGATGACAGAAAATGTGTACATCTGCAATAATTTTAATGTAAACTATGGATATGATTTCTATATATTGTCCAGTTACGCATAGGTACCTGGTTCCTTCAAAGAACATGTTGAATACATGTTAAATAATTGAAGGGAACAACCTTACACGGCAATGGGGGAAGAGCAAAGGAGTGGGATTAATTGTTTAGTTCTTCCAAAGGGCTGGCACAGGCACAAAGGGTGAATGGCCTCCTTCTGTGCTTGTCATTCAATGTTCCCCCACCTTATCAGTGAAAGGGATGCATGAGATGGCTCGCCCCTAATGGACACCTGAAGATAAACAAATGCGACACAAAGGTGCTGATTTCTCGATGAGACGTTTAGTCTGCCCTTCCAGGTGAAATTCAACGATCCCATGGCACTATTTCGAAGAAAACAGGAGGGTAATTTGAATCGGGCATCAGTTCGCTATTGCCTGGCTTATGCTCCCATCCCAGACAAATTTCTATCCGTGTATCATCTGTGTTTCAGCAAATGAGAGAGAAATATTGTGCGCTGAGTTCTCCCTGGTGTCCTGCTCAATATTAATCCCTCAACCAACATCATTAAAACACATTATCTGATCATTTATCTCATTGCTGTTTGTGGGAGCTTGCTGTGTTGAAATTGGCTGCTGCATTTCCTAAATGAGAATAGTGACCACATCACACTTCATTGGCTGCAAAGCGCTTGGGGACATCCTGAGGTCATGCAAAGGGTTAGAGAAATACGAGTCTTTTTCTTTCTTAGAATGTGGCCCCTTTGGAAACAAATATTCTGATTGCTTCCATTGCCTCTCAAGGATTTATAGAATTATACAGCATAGAAGAAGGCTGTTCAACCCATTTGTGTATGTACCAGCTCTGTGAAAGAGCTATCCAATTCGTTCAATCCCCTCCTCTTTATCCATAGCCCTGCAATTTGTCAGTTTCCAATCGCCTCTTTGTTCCATCCAATCGCTTAATCTTTCAGGCACATTCCTTGCCTTTCTGTAAGAGTAGATTTTCTTGAACTTGTGCCCGTGCATTGTACATTATGATTGAGAGGCATCCTAGGGACAAAATATCAACAACCCACACAGCCAAACAGTCTGAGCTTCAACTTCAACATATTATCTGCCTTGAGGCAGGCTTGTACAAATCATCATCTCAGTGCAGCAAGCATTAATACTAGAGCCACTCTTCCAGAGTCGCAAAGCATTTGGGTAACACTCAGAAGGGGCTGCCACCCCCACTCAGCTGGATAGCAAATCAAAATATACAAAGTTAATAAACTTCACAAGTCATCAATAATCTGACCAATTAAACACACTAGGAACACATAGGAACATAGGAGCAGGAGTAGGCCATTCAGCCCATCGAGCCTGTTCCGCTTTTCAATACGATCAAGGCTGATCATCCACTTCAATGCCTTTTTCCCACACTATCCCCATATCCCTTTATGTCATTGGTATATAGAAATCTGTCAATCTCTGCTTTAAACATGCTCAATGACTGAGCTTCCACACCCTCTGTGGTAAAGAATTCCAAAGATTCACAACCCTCTGAGTAAAGAAATTTCTCCGAATCTCAGTCCTGTAAGTGCCTTCCCCCTTATTTTGAAATTGTGTCCCCTGGTTCTAGACTCCTCAACCAGGGGAAACATCTTACCTGCATCTACCCTGTCTATCCCTTTAAATATTTTGTAGGTTTCAATGAGATCACCTCTTATTCTTCGAAACTCTAGAGAATACATGCCCAGTTTTCCCAGTCTCTCGTCATAGGACTGTCCCGGCATCCCGGGAACAAGTCTGGTGAACCTTCGATGCATTTCCTCTATGGCAATAATATCCTTCCTAAGGTAAGGGGACCAAAACTTCACACAGTACTCCAAGTGCGGTCTAACCAAGGTTCTATACAATTGAAGCAAGTCTTTGCGACTCCTGTACTCAAACCCTCTTGCGGTAAAGGCTAACATACCATTAGCTTTCCTAATTGCTTGCTGCACCTGCATGTTAGCTTTCAGTGACTTATTGAAAAGGACACCCAGGTCCCTTTGTACATCTACACTTCCTAATCTCTTACCATTTAAGAAATACTCTGCACATCTATTCCTCCTACCAAAGTGGATAACCTCACATTTTTCCACATTATATTCTATCTGCTATGTTCTTGCCCACTCACTAAGTCTGTCCAATCCCTTGAAGCTGCTTTGCATCTTCCTCACAACACACATTCCCACCTATTCTTGTGTCATCTGCGAACTTGGGAATATTACATTTGGTCCCCACATCCAAATCATTGATATATATTGTGAACAGCTGGGGCTGAAGTACTGATCCTTGCAGTACCCCACGAGTCACAGCCTGCCAACGCGAGAATGACCCATTTATTCCTACTCTCTGTTTTCTGCCTGTTAGCCAATCCTTAATCCATGCCTGTATATTACCTCCTATCCCATGTGCTTCAATTTTGCTAACCAACCTCCTGTGGGGGATTTTATGAAAAGCCGTCTGAAAATCAATTCTGTTGGTAATATCCTCAAAAACTCCAACAAGTTCGTCAAACATGGTTTCCCATTCATAAATCCATGTTGACTGTGCCCAATCAGATCATTATTATCCAAGTGTCCATTTATCACATCCTTTGGAATAGATTCTAGCATTTTCCCAATGACTGATGTAAGGCTAACAGGTCTGTAGTTCCCTGTTTTCTCTCTTCCTCCCTTCTTAAATAGTGGGGTGACATTTGTTACCTTCCAATCTGCAGGAACCATTCCAGAATCTACAGAATTTTGGAAGATGATCACCAATGCATCCACTATCTCCATAGCTACCTCTTTCAATACTCTGGGATGTTGAATATCAGATCTTGGGGACTTATCAACCTTCAGCCCCATTAATTTCTCTAATACAGCCTTCCTATTAATACTAATTTCCTTCAGTTCCTCATTGCCCCTCATCCCTTGGATCTCAAATTTTGGGAGATTTCTTGTATCTTCCTCAGTGAAGACAGACACAAAGTAATCATTTAGCTTCTCTGCCATTTCTCTATTCCCCATTATAAATTCTCCTGACTCTGCCTGTAATGAACCCACATTTGTCTTTGCCAAATGTTTCCTTTTTACACACTTGAAGAAGCTTTGACAGTCTGTTTTTATGTTTTCTGCTAGTTTACATTCATATTCTATTCTCCTTTTCTTTATCAGTTTCTTCGTCCTCCTTTCCTGTATTCTAAAATCCTCCCAATCCTCAGGTTTACTACTGTTTCTGGCAACTTTATAGGTCTTTTCTTTTAATCTGATACAAACCCTATTTTCCTTTCTTAGCCACGGTTGACTGACTTTTCCTTTTGGGTTTTTGGGCCTTGAAGGAATGTATACTTGCTGTAAACTATGTAATAATTCTTTAAAGACTATCCATTGCCTATGTACTGTCATACCATTTAATGTATTTTCCCAATCCACCTCAGACAATTTGCCTTCACAATTTCCTTTGTTCAAATTTAACACCCTGGCTTCAGATTGCACTACCTCACTTTCAAACATACTGTAAAAAAATTTTCATTATGGTCACTCATCCCTAAAGGTTCTTTTACAACAAGATTATTCATTAGTCCTTTCTCATTACACAATACTGGATCTAAAATAGCCTGTTCTCTAGTCGGTTCCTCAACAAACTGCTCTAGAAAACCATCCCTAACACACTTCTTATTTCCATTGTCATTTTAAAGGCATCTTGGTAACCACTGAGGAATGTAGGTGTTTGAACCAGATGCATGCTCACAATGCTTGAGTGGATTAGCTTGTGGGTATGAAAGACAGAATGAAATTAGCACCTGCTTATGTTAGATACCTGTTGCATTAACTGACGAAAATTCACCAGATAATCTGGTGCTGGGGGTAGGATCTTCCCCAAGAGGAAGAGAGGGGCATTACAGAGAGCGATCCCACTTCTTATCTGACAGCTCAAAATAGCAGAATTGTTACGTTTTTGGTTTTCCCATCCTCCTTGTCCTGGGTACTTTAGCTTCTGTCTTTTTGATACTTCTCATCGGTCAAGCCTGTGTTTCTCCTAGCTTTACAAACATCCTCATTTTGAAACAGCTATCCAGTTCGTTCCACTGCCCCTGCTCTTTTCCCACAGCCCAGCAAATGCTTCCCTTTCAAGTGTTTATCCAATTCCCTTTTGTAAGTTACGATTGAATCTGCTGCCATCCTCCTTTCAGCCAGCGCATTCCAGATCACAACTCATTGAGTTGAAAAACAATCTTCCCTCATGTCACCGCCAGTACTTTTGACAATCACCTTAAATATGGGTGCTCTGGTTACTGACCCCACCCACCCCCCCCCCCCCCCCCCCCCCCGCTATGGGAAACAGTTTCTCCTTATTTAGTCAATCAAAACTCGAAGAAGATTTTGAAAATCTCCTCTTCGACTTCTCTGCTGGAAGGAGAAGAATCCCACTTTCCCTCGTTTCTTCACGTAACTGAAGCCTTTCAACCCCGGTATCATAATTTGTCCATCTGCCCTCTAAAATCTTGACTCGTATCTTGTAGAGGATGGTTACGGAATAGTGATGAACTCACTAATAATTTGTGGGTCTGAGGAACAATGCAGTAATTATAAATTCAAGTTTAGCACAATCTACTCATTTTCCTTCAGTAGCTAATTAACTTCACCATTATTATAATCTGCTAGTCATAGTGGGAAGCCTATAAAGGCCACTGCAGTCCTGTGCTATAAACTTCGAACAAGGTCAAGCACTGCAACGATAAGCTGTACCTCTGTGGCTGTGACAACAGATTCAGCTTTTAATTTCTCATCAGTATACCTATTAGAAAATTTAAAACTCTTTAAGACTATGAGTGTATATTCTTAATGTGCGAGTTGAAATTTCTCGCCGCACTCAATGATGATTTACTTGGAAAGAGACGATTTGATTTCAAAATAAGTTAGTACAATGTCTGTGATAAAGACTGTAGTCTTGGGGGACTGCATTAAGTAATCGGACACTAACATCGCACACTGTAATTTCAAAGCCGTTCCATATTATCACCACCTGGTGGTGCAGTGTGCTGGTCCACTGCCATGAAGTGAACAACTGGGCTTCGAGTCACCACCTTCGACTGCTGCACTTCGTGCAGAGAAAAGCCTCACGGTTGAGCTGTGTCAAAGGTCTACCTCATGAGGAATGACTTGAGATGCTTGGGTCTGGATATCAGGTGGGGTGGAAAAACAGACAGAAATTTGAAACAACCATTTGAAATTTAGGGCGGCACAGTGGCGCAGTGGTTAGCACCGCAGCCTCACAGCTCCAGGGACCCGGGTTCGATTCCGGGTACTGCCTGTGTGGAGTTTGTAAGTCCTCCCTGTGTCTGCGTGGGTTTTCTCCGGGTGCTCCGGTTTCCACCCACAAGCCAAAAGACTTGCAGGTTGATAGGTAAATTGGCCATTATAAATTGTCACTAGTATAGGTAGGTGGTAGGGAAATATAGGGATAGGTGGGGATGTTTGTTGGGAATATGGGATTAGTGTAGGATTAGTATAAATGGGTGGTTGATGTTCGGCACAGACTCGGTGGGCCGAAGGGCCTGTTTCAGTGCTGTATATCTAATCTAATCTAACCCGACTTGGGTTGTCACCCCGAAACAAATTTCTACCACTTGGTCTATTGGGCCTTGAAAGGGAATACCCAAGGTGATCTTACAGACTCATTCAAGATAGTAAATTGGATAGATAGATAGAATGGGTAAGATAACTTGAGAAATTTGCATTAAATTGTGAGAGTAGGCCAAGGGGTCATGGGTTCAAACCAGTAAAAGGTAAATTTAGGACCGAAGTTCTTCAGACGAAGAGAATGATGCACGGAATAAACCGGCACATGCAGTACTGGAGGTGAAAACCATGGAATCATTTGAGACAATTGAATGCTGCAATAAGGAAGGATCTTCCTCATCCTTTCAGATCCCTTCATGGTGCTCTGCCCTCCCTATCTCTGTCACCTCCTCCAGCTCGACAACGCTCTGAGATCTCTGCGTTCCTCCAATTCTGGCCTCTTGCGCATTCCCGATTATAATCGCTACAACATTGGCGGCCATGGCTTCAGCTGCCTGAACCCTAAGTCCCTAAACCTCTCTCTCCTCCTTTCAGGTGCTCCTTAAAACCTACTCTCGCCTGTCCGACTAGCTCCTTGGCTTGGTGTTTGATTTATGTTTCCGTGAAATGATTCCTTTTACTAAGCTCAAGGCACTATATAAATGCAAGTTGTTCTTGTGACTTTGCACAGGAGTGGATTGCTGTTCTCAGCTGCATCACTGTCGGAAGGTATTGGGAAAAGTGGGCATGAATTCTTTGAATAAGAGGATCATGTTATTTCCTGTGTCATTCCCCCAGCTGTCAGCTCTCTGTTCACATAGCCCCACAGTCGGCAATCTAGCACAGCTTCACATGCCTCCCCTTTTGGCTGCAGATGTTGTGAAATTTGGGGAGCAATTTAAAAATAACTTCTGGGATTTGAGTGGGTAGGTGAAGGAAGGAGACCGATGCCATTCCAAAAAAAATACACAGCAGTGTTGCGAATTTGTGTCCATACAAGGTAAAATCAAATTCTTTTGCAAAAAGCTCTGACTCAAGTGTGCAGCTTTTAATCAAATCCGTGGAGACTTCAGCCTCAATTCTGAAAAACATTTCCGACTCCTGCAATGAATCTGCTACCACGACGAACTGTTTCAGTCTGGCACTGTGCCTTCCACTTTTCAGCCACATCTATAAACATACTGGTGGATGCAGTTGCACTTAGAAAGCCAAGTCTTTTTAACATGCATTTTCCAAACTTACACTAATAATTAACAAGAAAATTCCGTCACTGCAGCAACCAGGTTTTTAATCTAGAGAGAAATTAGTAATACTCAAATGAATCCTCACCCTTGTTATATACGAGTACTTCGGTTCTGTACTTCTGTACAGTCCTTTATCCCTCAACTAACACCAGAAACAGATTATCTGGTCATTATCACATTGCTGTTTGTGGGAGCTTGCTGTGTACAAATTGGCTGCCTCATTTCCAACATTACAACAGTGATGACACGACAAAAAGCAACACGTTGGCTTCAAGGTAACCCCGAGGTAGCAGCAATCATAATAAGATTGAATTTTACATTCAGTTTGAGAGAGAGAAGAATGGCTAGTATTTTAAACTTAAATAAGGGCAATTATGAGGGCATGAAAGCAGCGATCGCTGAAGTAAACTGGCAAACTAGTTAAAGGATAGGGCCACAGAGATGCAGTGGCAGACATTTCAGGGGATATTTCAGAATACACAGAATAGATACATTCCAAAGAGAAAGAAAAATTCCAAGAGGAGGACCCACCATCCGTGATCAACTAAAAAAGTTCAAGTTAGTATTAAACTTTTAAAAAAGCATATAATTGCGCAAAGATGAGTGGCAGGTCAGACGATTGGACAGAATATAAAGAACAGCAAAAAATGCCGAGAAGATTGATAAGGAGGGAAAAATTAGTGTCTGAAAGAAAACTAGCTGGAAATATAAAAACAGATAATAAGAGTTTCTATAGATATTTGAAAAAGTAAGGAGTTAACAAAGTGAACGTTGTTCCTATTCGAAAGTGAGTCTGGGGAATTAATAAGGCAACATAAGGAGTTGGCTGATTAATCAAAAAGGGAGGGAGACAGAAAGCAGGAAACTACAGGCCAGTTAGCTTAACATCTGTCAGAGAGTAAATGTTGGAAGCTATTATTAAAGACGGTATAGCAGGGCACTCAGAAAAATTCAAGATAATCAGGCAGAGTCAACATGGTTTTGTGAAAGGGAAATCATGTTTAATCAATTTATTGGAGTTCTTTGAAGAAGTAACATGTGCTGTGAATAAAGGGGAACTGGTGGCTGTACTGTACTTAGATTTCCAGAAGGCATTTGATAAGGTGCCACATCAAAGGTTATTAAGGAAAATAAAAGCTCATGGTGTAGGGGGTAACATATTGGCATGGATAGAAGATTGGCGAGCTAACAGGAAACAGAGAGTAAGCATTAATATGTCATTTTCTGGTTGGCAAGATCTAATTAGTGGTTTGCCACAGGGATCAGTACTGGGGCCTCAACTTTTTATAATTTATATAAATGCATTGGATGAAGGGACCAAAGGTATGGTTGCTAAATTTGCTGACGACACAAAGATAGGCAGGAAATTAAGTTGTGAAGAGGACATAAGGAGGCGACAAAGGTACATAGATAGGTTAAGTGAGTGGGCAAAAATCTGGCAAATGGAGTATAATGTGGGAAAATGTGAAATTGTCCATTTTGACAGAAAGAATAAAAAAGCACATTATCTAAATGGTGAGAGATTGCAGAGCTCTGAGATGCAGAGGGACCTGGGTGTCCTAGTACATGAATCGCAAAAGGTTAGTGTGCAGGTACAGCAAGTAATTAGGAAAGCAAATAGAATGTTATCATTCATTGTGAGGGGAATTGAATACAAGAGTAGGGAGGTTATGCTTCAGTTATACAGGGCATTGGTGAGACCACATCCATATTTAAAGAAGGATGTGAATGCGTTGGGAACAGTTCAGAGAAGGTTTAGCAGACTAATACCTGGAGTGGGCGGGTTTTCTTATGAGGAAAGGTTGGACAGGCTAGGCTTGTATCCGCTGGAGTTTAGGAGAGTAACTATGTCACTACGCCACTCTGTCTCCCACTCCCTCACTCTCTCTCTCTCACACTCCCTCCTCTCTCTCACACACTCTCCCCTGTGTGTCTCTCTCCCACTCTCTTTCTCTCCCTCTTCTCTGTCTCTCTGTTTCCTGCTCTATCTCTCTCCCCCTGCCTCTCTGTCTCGCTATCTCTCTCTCTCCACTCTCAGTCTCTTTCCCCCTCTCTGTCACTTTCCTACTCTATCTCTGTCGCTTTTCCACTCTCTCTCTGTCTCTTTCCCATTCTCGCTCTTTCCTCCCCCTCTCTGTCTCTCTCTCCTCCCTCTATCCCCCCCTCTTTCTCTCTGTCTCTCTGTCTGTCTCTTTTCCACCCCTCTCTCTTTTTACCACTCTCTGTCTCTCTCCCCCTCCCTCTGTCTCTCTGCCCCTCCTTCTCTCTTAGTCTGCCTCTCTGTCTCTTTCCCATTCTCTCTCTCTTTCCCACTCTCTCTCTGTCTCTTTCCCACTCTGTCTCTCATGATTTCCATTATGTTGTAGTTATAATTATTCACAATATATCAAATGCCTGTCATGCTTTCTGCTTATCTCCTTGTATTTGATGTTGATGGAGTCTGTTTATATAATGCCGCAGTGGAAGAAATGATCAGACTGTCAACTGTAAGTAATGTTGCAAATCCAGCTTCAGTACAGCACTGGCAAAGATCCAGGTCTCAACCAAACCTCATGTCCTTGTGCTTGCCCTGTGCTGAGTTCCCCGAGTACAGTATTCACTCTGTGGTGCTCACCGAGAGAGAATATGTCACATGTCCACTACTCTCTGGAGCAAATAATAACTCCTTGCCACACCAGTGCATTCTGGTTTAACTATTTGATTAACAGTTGAAAGATTGCACTGAATGTAATGGGGAGCTGCCACCAAGTAATGAGTTTTTTTTATGTTGTCTGATGCAACTTAAATGAGCTGCGTGTTTTCCAGTTGGTTGGAGATCTCAAACAGGTTTATTAACAGCTAACAAGTATTTACAGTACAGAGCTAACTATTTACAGGACCTGCCTTTTGGTGTTACAGTTGCAGAGTGACCCTGGCTCTGAGTGACATGACTACGTACTGGTACGTAGCTCATTAGCCTACTGAGATGTTAACGGGACATCACTCTTGAAGGCAATCACACAACATCCCCTTTCTTTCCAAAGATAAGTGTCGTATGCTCATGGAAAAATACATAAAATTAGATAACATTAAAATTATTTACACAAGTTTCGAGATTGTAAAATCCACAAATAGAGAGGCTCAAAAGTCCATATATCGTCTTGGTGATTTGACAACTCTTACTCAGGGAGTTTGTGTCTCATCTGTTTTTTCTGAAGTTTCTCCCTCTCTGCCCTCAGCCTGCTAACATCCTCTGTTGCTTTTCTCAGGATGACCGCTTTTGAGGCTTTGTCATTCTTGAAAAGTTCCGGCACCTCATCTCGAAGATCCAACACACATTGCTTCAACTCATTCCTCCTCTACCTCCTCAGGACACTGGATGTCCTTCACCTCTCCTCATCCTCCGCACCTGAAGGCTCGGGGCTCAAGGTCGAGGACTTGTTGGGGGAGGATAACTTGGCCTCGTGGAGGTACCTGTCTGGTTTGGCTCGTTGTGGTGCTTGCGGTTCTCGAGAGAGAGCAGAAGTGAAGGCCTGGCAGAATTTTGCTGTTGCTGGATTTCCAGACTGCGCCTTTTGATGCTGGCCAGAGTCTGCGAGTGGCTTCTGGTCCTTGGAGATTTTCCCTTGGCAATGCTCTCATGGATAATTAAGATGGTGAGGTCCTCACTCACTGGCAGTCCTGCCACTGTTGGTCCGCTCAAGTCTCCTAGGCAGAACGTTTGTGGTTTCCGTGCCGACTTGCCATTGTTAATGTGCCACTGCAAGGGATGGGTGACCCATTATATACAGATAACTTGCCAGTTGTCAGTTGTATCATTGATTTCCAGTGACTCCGGTGCATATCTTTCAGGATTCGGACTGGTAGGATATTTGCACGAGTGCCAGTGTTGATCTTAACCTTGAGTGTATGTTTGCCAGCTTTCTTTGGGCACATGATGTTAATAGTGGCGAAAGCTTCCAGTTGTTTGACTTCATCAACATGATGTGTCAGGTTCACAATGTGGAACACCTGTTCGTCTTCTGTCTGAGAACTACTTCTCTCTGAGTCTCGTCTCAGGTCTGTTTCGCTGTGGGCTTTGTGTATCGGCTTACGTTTACGCAGGTCTCTGGCATTTTCCTTGCTGCTGTTGCCCTGTTTTCTGTTTGCTTGTGTCCTATTGTGACTTCTGGCTGCGTCTTCAGAGCCAGAATTCCTGCATAGGCGGGCCCAGTGTCCTTTTGCACCACAGGCCTTGCACAGGTCTTGAAATGCAGGACAGCTTCACCTTCCGAGAGCAGAGCAGACCTGCGGGGAGAACGCCAAGCGAGGAGCATATAAATACAGCCCAAGGATCGTGGCCTAGACACTTACCTTCCAGTAGCGGAGGGGAGTGGAGCGGACCTGCGGGGAGAATGCCAAGCGAGGAGCGAATAAATACAGCCCTAGGATCGCGGCCTGGACACTAACCTTCCGGCAGCGGAGCGGAGAGGAGTCCCGGCGCGCCAGGGTTTTGAAAAAAGAATTTAAAAAGTCAACAGTGACAGCACAGGAAAGCTGCAAGGTGATTGGTTGGTAAGTCACTGCTGTTAGGGAATAATTCTAAATAGCTGGGTAAGTAACCAAAGTAAAGAGAAAGGTCTACAGTTTTTATTTAATATAATAGGTCGTGTTTCTTTTTCAGGGAATCAAGGTCCCCTGTGTAAATAATCAAATTTTTAGGTAATTTAAGGGTTTAAATTAAGGGTGAGTTATGGCAGGGCAGCTCGGCAGTGTGGAGTGCTCCTCCTGTGCAATGTGGGCTGTCAAAGACACTTCCAGTGTCCAGGGCGAACACATGTGCAGGAAGCGTCCCCAGCTGCAGCTACTCAAAATCCACGTTTCGGATCTGGAGCAGCGGCTGGACACACTGTGGAGCATCCGCGAGTCTGGGATCTTCATGGATAGCACGTACAGGGAGGTGGTCACGCCGCAGGTAAAGACTGTTCAGGCAGAAAGGGAATGGGTGACCACCAGGCAGAGCAGAAATACTAGGCAGGTAGTGCAGGAGTCCCCTGGGTCCATCTCCCGATCTAACAGATCTTCCGCTTTGGACACTGTTGGGGGAGACAGCTTCTCAGGGGAATGCAGCAAGAGCCAAGTCTGTGGCAACACGGGTGGCTCAGCTGCAGAGAAGGGGAGGAAAAAGAATGGGAGAGCCGTAGTGATAGGGGATTCTATCGTAAGGGGTAGAGATAGGCATTCCTGTGGCCTCAAACGTGACTCCAGGATGGTATATTGCCTCCCTGGAGCTCGGGTCAAGGATGTCACGGAGCGGCTGCAGGACATTCTGAAGGAGGAGGGTTAGCAGTCAGAGGTCGTGGTTCATAGTGGTACCAACGACATAGGTGGAAAGAGGGATGAGGTCCTGCAACAAGAATTTAGGGAGCTAGGTTGCAGAATAAAAAGCAGGACCTCAAAGGTAGTAATCTCTGGATTACTCCCGGTGCCACGTGCGAGTGAGTAGAGGAATAGGAGGATAGAGCAGATGAATGCATGGCTGAGGAGATGATGCAGGAGAGAGGAATTCAGATTCCTGGATCACTGGGTCTGTTTCTGGCAAAGGTGGGACCTGTACAAGTTGGACGGGTTACACCTGAACTGGAACGGGACCAACATCCTTTCTGGGAGGTTTGCTAGTGCTGTTGGTGGGGGGGTTTAAACTAATTTGGCAGAGGGGGGATACAGAGTGAATGTACAGTAGGGGGTGATGCACAGTCAAATAGAGAAGAGAAACTAAGTGGGTCTGGAAGGCAGAGCAAATATAGACCTGCTAAGGCACAAGCGAATAATGCAAGGCTGGATTGCGTTTATTTTAACGCAAGAAGTCTTAAGGTAAGGCAGATGAATTGAGGGCATTGATTAACACATGCGATTATGATATTATTGCTATCACTGAGACATGGTTGAGGGAAGGGCAGGACCAGCAGCTCAATATTCCAGGGTATAGAATCTTCAGGCATGACAGCGGAGGCTGTAAAAGAGGAGGTGGCATTACACAGTCAATTACTGCAGTAAGAAGGGATGATATCTTGGAAGGTTCCTCAAATGAGGCCATATGGGTAAAACTTAAGAACAAAAAGAGGGCAATCACTTGGCTGGGAGTGTACTGCAGGCCTCCAAACAGTCAGGGAGAGATAGAGGAGCAGATATGTAGGCAAATCTCAGAGAGGTGCAAAATAATAGGGTAATAATAGTGGAGGATTTCAACTTCCCCAATATTAACTGGGATAGACTTAGTGCAAGAGGCTTAAAGGAGGCGGAATTCTTAAAGTGCATCCAGGAGAGCTATTTGAGCTAGCACGTAGAAAGTCCTACAAGAGAAGAGGCGGTACTGAACCTAATGAAGCTGGACAAGTGGTCGAAGTGTCTGTGGGGGTGCATTTTGGGGATAGTGACCATAACTCTGTAAGATTTAAGGTAGTTATGGAAAGGACAAAGACGGGCCAGAAATAAAGGTACTGAATTGGGGGAAGGCCGATTTCAATCTGATAAAACAGGATCTGGCCAAAGTGGACTGGGAGCAGCTACTTGAATGAAAGTCTACATCAGACCAGTGGGAGTCATTCAAAAAGAAAATAGTGAGAGTTCAGGGCCAACATGTACCCGTTAAGGTGAAGGGTTGGACCAACAAGTCCAGGAAACCCTGGATGTCATGGGGTATAGAGGATTGGGTAAGGAAAAAAAAGGAGGCCTGTGGCAGATTCAGAGTGCTGAAAACAGCGGAAGCACTAGAGGAGCATAGAAAGTGCAGGGGGGTACTTAAAAAAGTAATTAGGAGAGCAAAGAGGGGACATGAGAAAACACTGGCAGGCAAGATAAAGGAAAATCCCAAGGTGCTTTATAAGTATATTAAGGGCAAGAGGATAACCAGGGAAAGAGTAGGGCCCATTAGGGACCAAAGTGGCAATCTGTGTGTGGAGCCGGAGGACATAGGTGAGGTTTTAAATGATTACTTTTCATCTGTGTTCACTATGGAGAACGACGATGTAGGTGGAGAGATCAGGGAGGGGGATTGTGATATACTTGAACAAATTAGCATTGAAAGGGAGGAAATATTAGTTGTTTCAGCGGGCTTAGAAGTGGATAAATCCTCAGGCCCAGATGAGATGTATCCCAGGCTGCTATGTGAGGAAAGGGAGGAGATAGCAGGGGCTCTGACACAAATTTTCAAATCCTCGCTGGCCACAGGAGAGGTGCCAGAGGACTGGAGGACAGCAAATGTGGGACCATTATTTAAGAAGGGTAGCAGGGGTAAACTGGGGAATTACAGGCCAGTGAGGCTAACATCAGTGGTCGGTAAACTATTGGAAAAAAATTCTGAGGGACAGGATTCAACTCCACTTGGAGTGGCCGGGATTAATCAAGGATAGTCAGCAAGGCTTTGTCAGTGGGAGATCATGTCTAACAAATTTGATTGAATTTTTCAAGGAGGTGACGAGATGAGTCGATGAGGGTAAAGCAGTTGATGTCGTCTACATGGATTTCAGTAAGGCTTTTGATAAGGTCCCGCATGGGAGATTGGTAAAGAAGGTAAAAGCCCATGGGATCCAGGGAAATTTGGCAAATTGGATCAAAAATTGGCTTAGTGGCAGGAGGCAGAGGGTGATGGTCAAGGGTTGTTTTTTATGAATGGAAGCCTGTGACCAGTGGTGTACTGCAGGGATCGGTGCTGGGACCCTTGCTGTTTGTAGTGTACATTAATGATTTTGACGTGAATTTAGGAGGTATGATCAGTAAGTTTGCAGATGACGCGAAAATTGGTGGTGTCGTAAATAGTGAGGAGGAAAGCCTTAGATTACAGGATGATATAGATAGGCTGGTATGATGGGCGGAACAGTAGCAAATGGAATTTAATCCTGAGAAGTGAGAAGTGATGCATTTTGGGAGGACTAACAAGGCAAGGGAATATACAGTGGATGGTAGGACCCTAGGAAGTACAGAGGGTCAGAGGGACCTTGGACCATAGATCACCGAAGGCAGCAGCACAGGTAGATAAGGTGGTTAGGAAGGCATATGGGATACTTGCCTTTATTAGCCGAGGCATAGAATATAAGAGCAGGGAGGTTATGATGGAGCTGTATAAAACGCTAGTTAGGCCACAGCTGGAGTACTGTGTACAGTTCTGGGCACCACACTATAGGAAGGATGTGATTGCACTGGAGAGGGTGCAGAGGAGATTCACCAGGATGTTGCCTGGGCTCGAGCATTTCAGCTATGAAGGGAGACTGGATAGGCTAGGGTTGGTTTCCTTAGAGCAGAGAAGGCTGAGGGGGGACCTGATTGAGGTATACAAAATTAGGCGGGGCATAGATAGGGTAGATAGGAAGAAACTTTTTCCCTTCGCGGAGGGCTCAATAACCAGGGGGCATAGATTTAAGGTAAGGGGCAGGAGGTTTAGAGGGGATTTGAGGAAAAAAATATTCACCCAGAGGGTGGTTGGAATCTGGAACGCACTGCCTGAAGGGGTGGTAGAGGTAGGAACCCTCACAACATTTAAGAAGTATTTAGATGAGCACTTGAAATGCCCTAGCATACAAGGCTACGGGCCAAGTGCAAGAATAGGGATTAGAATAGTTGGGTGCTGTATGGCCAGCAAACACAATGGGCCAAAGGGCCTGTTCCTGTGCTGTATAACTCTCTGACTCTATGTGAGTGGGACCAACCACACTTACCACACAGCTTGCCTGCTCTTTTCAACATGGTTATCATGCCAATACTGTTGGCTGCACCTCTTGCTTGCAGGTGCTCTTGTCCAGTTAGAATGGTTTCATATTTCCTGCCATCTTCTAGCAGTGCATCAGTGCTGTGACCTTTCTTTTTCCCCAAGACGTCTTTCTGGATATCACCCTCAAGGGTATTTACAGATGGGCAATAAATGCTGCCAGTGCCATTGGCGCCCATATCCCGTGAAAGAAATTTAAAAAGTCAAGTCACGAGGTAACAAAGGCACGGGTTCGGCAGGGTTCCAGCAGCAAATTAGCTGAGGCAGGGGCGGAGTCGGGCGATAGTACAGAGGTGGAAATAAGCAGTCTTCGTGATGGCGCCGATATGTGGTCAGAAACTTATCTTGGTGTCAGATATGTGGAGTTTGAAGATTTTATCTGTGCAAGTGGACGGGTTTTGAGTTGAGTTAAAATCTCGCCAATGGCTTCGATCTGCCCAATATTTAGTTGGTGGAAATGTATATAAATTTGCTGACGATGCAAAGCTCGGTGGAAATGCAAGCTGTGAGGAGGACACAGAGGCTGCAAAGAGGTATAGACAGGTTAAGTGAATGGGCAACAAGGTGGCAGATGGAGTATAATGTGGAGAAGTGTGAGGTTATTCAGTTTGTTCGTCTGAATAGAAGAATAGAATATTTTTTAGAAGGTGTGAAACTTGCAAATGTTGATGTTGCTCTGAAAGTACTTCCATTTTTTTGTTAACTTTTGAGGACTTGTGTTTCAAAACTGATAAAAGAGTTCCATCGATGCTGGACCTCGTGTTTTTTTTTAAGAGGTCATCGGAAAGTCTTTTGGACTTTGTTTGTAAAAAGCCCTTACTGGAAGTCACATGTCTTCGGATAATTACCCAGCAGAGGTTTTTTGACTTGTGGGAGATGTTTACCGAGAAGTGACAGGTCACTGATTTATAGGGGTCAGGAAGCTTGACTCTTGAGATATTGTTTTGCTTTCGCTTTGGACAGTCAGTTGGAGTTTTAAAAATCAACCTGAAGGACAAAACTCCAGCACAGCCTGTTCCATCTCTTTGAAAAGCTCTTAGAAGCGAATGTAAGAAATCGAGAAATTGATGCTACGTTCGTCTTGAAAGCCCTGTTGCCGCATTTCTCCTGAGATGCTGGAAAAACCTGCCCACTAAATCCTCGCGGCGCCTGAACGAATCGCTCCAAAGATTTCAGTGACAGCCGTCTGCGCATATTTGGGACACCAAACCAAAAAAGGGACAACACATCTCTTTTTTCTTCAAGAATCAGCTAGTATTTGGCCAAAGTATTCTTTTTTGTCTTTTTTTGTAACAAAGCTCTGAAAAGAAAATCTCTATTTTTCCGGTTAACCAGTGGGGTGTGTGTGTGTGTGAGGGGCTGAGGTAAAAGGGAACTTTCATATTTCAATCTGTGTGTTAATGCTTTTCTTCATGACTGGTTATGTCTTGTTTTATAATAAACTGATAATTTGTTGTTTATTAAAGAAACCTGATTGGTGTATTTTATTTACCATATATTTTATTTTATACTCTTTATCCCCGAACAAAATACACCAACCAAATTTCTTTTTAAATACCACGCCCTCCCCCCTCCCCCGCCCACATGCTTACACACATACCGATTAACTGAAAAATTAAGAGATTTTCTCTGCAGAGCTCTTTCACAAAAGAAAACAAAAATAAAGGAATTCTTTGGCCAAATATTTGTTAATTCTTTCAGAAAAAAGGGAAGTGATTGAAGGATGTTAGTTGTCCCTTTTGGTCTGGTGTCTGGGTATGTGGAGGCGGATCACTGAGATCTTTCTGGAGCAGCTCGTTCTGAAGATGTTGAGAAGTAGTCCTGTAGGCATTCCAAGAGAAAAGTGGCACTCGCGACTCGCAGGTTTTTCAAAGAGGTAGAGAAAGAGGAACTGACAGACTCGATTTCTCCGGGTCTCTTGGTCAGGTGCAGGAACGATGAGCTGGGTGTTTCTCCTTGGCAGGTTGATCTCCAACTGCTTTTCAACACAGTTCACACCCTACCGGAACCAAAACAATCTCTCAAAAGCAAAACCCCAAACAGCAAGTCAGAACCTCCTGACCACCATAAATCTTGACATGTCACTTCTCTTGTAAACATCTTCTCCAAGTCAAAAATGTTTCTGTTGTTTATTGAGCTTGTGATTTCCAGTAAAGGTGGTTTTCAAACAAGACCTCTCAGTGACCCCTTGTAAAAAAGCATTCATGGAGCTTTTCAGTTTTCTCAAACAAACCAATGTCCATAATTCGAACACACGAATCCCAAAAAATTTTTTTAAAAAAGAAGCACTTTCATAGTCGGAAGGATATACTTGCAAACTTATATACATTTCCTCTAACTAGAGTGAATGTTCACTGGATTGGTCCCTGGGATGAGAGGATTGTCCAATGATGAGAGGCTGAGTAATTCGAGCTTATATTCTCTGGTGTTTAGAAGAATGATAGGTGAGCTCATTGAAACTTAGAAGATTCTGAAGGGGCTTGACAGGGTTGACACTGAGAGGTTCTTTCCCCTGGGTTGGGAATCTAGAACATGCGGGCACAGTCTGAGGATAAAGGTACGATCATTTAGGACTGAGATGAGGAGAAGTGTCTTCACTCAAAGGGCTGTGAATCTTTGGAATTCTCGATCTCAGAGGGTAGTGGATACTCCATTGTTGACTATATTTAAAGGTGGGGTAGACAGAATTTTGGTCTCTCAGGGAATCAAGGGATATGGGGAGAGCGGGGGAAGTGGAACTGAAGCCCAAGATCAGCCATGATCGTATTGAATGGCGGAGCAGGCTCGACAGTCTGTGTGGTCATCTTCTCCTGCTCCTCTCTCTCCAATGTTCTGTTCATCCAGTACTGCATGTCGGACAAGCAGTCTGATAATTGCGGCACAGTGGAGCAGTCAAGAGAAGTGGGAGTGAGGTGGAGCTGGGTGCCATCAGCGTATACGTCACAGTTTAGAATGCTTTTGCCAGAACTGAATACCAGCAGCCATTCAACTTCTGTCACATAATATGTACGTGTGTCAGCCCATGAGTTAGAATTTCATGGGTTCACAGCTCAGTTCTGAACAGAATCCAGGCTGACACTCCTAGTGCAGTACCGAGGGAGTGCTGCACTGTCGGAAGTGCCGTCTTTCAGATGAGATGTTAAACTGAGACCCCAAACGTTCAGGAGGGTGCAAAAGAGATGCACCGGACTTTATAGAAAAAGAGCCTGAAGTTCCCCCGGTGTCCTGGCCCACATTTAACTGGCAGTTGATCTTATTGCTCCTTATTGTGGAATCTTGCTGTGTACAAATTTGTTGCTGTGACATGACTACAGAGCCAGCAGTGGTTGCGCTTCAGAAGTAAGTTAGTGGTTAAGTAAACTGGGATAACGTGAGGATGTGAAATGTGACGTGCTGTTGCAAGCTTGTCTTGCTCCTTTTTGTCCTTCTTTATAACATCAGAAAATTGCCATTCATTTCACATTTTTGCCACCGCCCCAGCAGGAGTTTGACCCTGTACTGGATTCCCCAAACGCTTCAGCATTCAGAGGGAGAATGAAGCCTTCTTTAACAGTGTCTGTCAACCTGCATCAATTAACATTTTAAATGATGTAAAATATTTATAAAGCAAGCCTGACTTAATTACTTTCAAACATAGTCATTTGCTGTATCCCTACAGACGTACCACACACCGCTTGTTCATTTTGAACTTTGGCAGAGGCAGGGTTGCATTTTTAAAAATTTTAACTCATAATTATTATTTCTGAAGGAAGGGACAAAAACAGCATGCAAGGATGATGAACAGGGCCACAAAGCCAAAATCTATTGTAATTACATTGGATTCCGGGAACCTTACTGGTGTTTGGGAATCACATTCCCAACTGCTTTTCTGTGAAAATCAGAAAAGACAGTCTGAAGTTGCTTAATTCAAAAATTATCCGATAAATCCATTACTTTCAGCAATAAATCCCTCCCTTGCTTTGCTATTATCAGATCATTCAGATTTTTTTTTTGTGCCAAACTTCAAATTATCAGGACTGGATTGTGTACAAAGTGCTTCCCATTCATAGATCCTGGAGTATCTATAACCAAGGCCATGCTTGAGCAGTTTGGCTGGGATTCTGTCCTTGCCGGGTGACCTTCTGTTCGCGAGGCGGTCTGCAGCCTTCTTGAACTCCAGTGATGAGGATTCCTCATCTCACCCATCCCTGACAGGAAGTTGCGGGAGAGCGTCAAACGCAGACTTGGAGATGTCTGACTGATCGGAGTACAGCTCACAGTAGCCTTCAGTCCAGCGGGACCGCTGTTTAGTTCTGTTGATGAGTGCTTCATCATCTGCCAACTTTAGGGGAGCAACTTTAGTGATGGCAGGACCAAGTGACCTTGTTCCCTTCATACATAGCTCGTAGATTTCCTTTGTCACATGCAGTTTGGATTTCTTGACTTAAGTTGATCCAGTGTTTGTTTGCGCAGTATCTCCCTGTCCTTTGCACAGCTGTTTTGGCTACTTTCAGGTCGTGCGGTGTCTTAGCTGTTGGGTTTCATGTTGTGCATCATGCAGGCTTTTTTTTTCCATCAATGACAAATGTCATCTCAGCTGAGTAGGTCTCAAACCAGTCCTTGTTGCGGGTTCTGCCTTTACCAAATGATGCTTCTGCTGCTTCGTGGCCGATTGAACTTAGCAGCTTCCAAGCTTCCTCGATGCCAGCATCAGTGCTTTTTGTTAAGGCTTTGTTGAGTAGCAAGCATTCCAGAAACACTGCCAAGTGCTGGCAACTGTGGAACTTCCTACAACCTATCAAGGCTGAAATCGAAGACAAAAACACATCACGCCCTGATCAGAGAGTTCCTCCATGCTGATGATGCTGTGCTAGTCGCTCACACGGAATCTCAGCCACAAAGACTCATGGACTGACTCTCCCATGCCTGTAACTTGTTCTCCTTGACTATAAACATCATGAAAACTGTGGTCTTGGGACAAGGTGTTGCATCTCCACCCCTGATCACACTAAATACCCCACTGGAAGCGGTTAGCAAATTCTGTTACCTTGAGCCCACGGTGACAGACAATCCGTCCCTTGATGCAGAGCTCGATACACACATAGGGAAAGCAGCTATCACCTTTGGCCGACTTACGAAACACACACGGGATAACACCAAGCTGAACCTTAGGACCAAGTTGATGGTTTGTAAGTCCTGAATTCTTAGTGCCTTGCTGCATGGCTGTTAAACATGGAACACTTACAGCTGCCAGGTTAAAAAGCTCAATAATTTCCATCTTTGCTGTCTGTGGCACATTATGGGAATATCCTGGCAAGACAAAATCACAAATGTGGTCATCCTCTGAAAGGCAGAGCTCCCAAGCGTGTTGGTACTAATCAAACAGAGGAGGCAGCTTCAGTGGATTGGACAAGTCCGCAGGATGGAAGACTGTCACATACTCAAGGATCTTCTGTAAGGTGAGGTATCCAGGGCCAGATGACCAGTGGGGCTCCCAAAGCTCCACTTCAAGCATGTTTGCACATGTGGCATGAAGGCCCTGAATGTCGACTATCGTACCTAGGAGTCACTAGCTGGTGAAAAAGGGAAATGCCGACAGATTCTTTAGACCGGTATGCACTACCATGATGACCAGTTGCTACAGCAGCTTGGCAACAGGCACCAACACCGAAAGCAACAACTCGCATCGTCACTTGGCAGCTTCACGCGCAGAACCCGTGGCAGAGCCTGCCTCTCCAGGATTGGCCTTCCAAGCCATCAGAAAAGGTGCATCAAGAGAAGACACTCCACCCAAGTGGCTTGTTTGCGACCTGTCCATCATCTTTTGAGGATGGAAGGACACCAACCAAGGCCACTGACCTCCAGGCACTGAGAGAAATTACCATTTTTGTTACAGGGGTTATCTACAGAGCACAAACAGGCCATTTGGCCCAACCAGTCCATGCCGACGTTTATACTCATCTCGAGCCTCATCCTATCCTTCCTCATCCCACCCTATCAGCATAGCCCTCTGTTCCCTTGTCCCTCATGTGTTATCTTCCCCAGAAGTGGAAATCGTACAGTGGAGATTGTATTTTGCGACTCAGTCTGTCTTCCCAGGAAAGCCAGTGGCCTTGTCTAATTGCTCCTTCTCTAACTGTTGGTGGCATTTCTGTTTGGACCTACTCTGCAGCTATCACTGAAGAAACAGCTGAAGTATTTTGCATTGGACAGAGAAAAACACAGCACCAAAGAAACAGGTGGAGGCCATTCAGCTTCCTTCATTCAGTAAGATAATGCCAGTCTGTATCTTGACTCTATCGCCCCACCCAGGTTCTGTCACCCGGAACACCCTTACCGTACAAAATATTTTCACAGGAAATAGGAGCTGGATTAGGCCATTCAGCCCCTCGAAGCTCCTCCGCCATTCAACGAGATCACGGCTGATCTTCTCCCTCAATGCTATTTTCCTGCACTAGCCCCACATCCCTGAATATCTGGAAATCTATCGATCTCTGTCTTAAACTCTGTCAATGACTGAGCCTCCAGGGCCCTCTGGGGTAGAGAATTCCAAAGATTCACCACCCTCTGAGTGAAGAAATTCTTCCTCATCTCAGTCCTAAATGGCTTTCCCCTTATTTCAACCAGGGGAAACATCCTTCCTTCATCTCCCCTGTTGAGCCCTGTCAGAATTTTGTATGCTTCAGTGGGACTACCTCTCATTTTTTTAAAACTCCGTAGAATACAGGCTCAGTCACTCTTCATAGGGCAATCCTGCCAGCCCAGCAATCAGTCTGGTGAACCTGTGTTGCAGTCCCTCTATGGCAAGTGTTTCCTTCTTTAGTTAAGGAGACCAAAACTGTACACAGTCGTCCAGATGTAGACTCACCAAGGCTCTGCACAACTGCAGCAAGACTTCTTTACTTCTGTCCTGAAATCCTCTTGCAATCAAGGCCAATGTCAGTTTAGAAATTTTCATTTGACCCCCAGCCTCAACAGCCATTTGGGGAGAGAGTTCCAGATTTCCATTACCCTTTGTGTGAAGAAATGCTTTTGAACATCACCCCTGAATGGCCTCGCTGTAATTATAAGTCGATGTCCCCTTGTTGTGGACTCCACTCACCAGAGAAAATAGGCTATCCCTTTCCATCTACCCGATCAACTCCTTTAATCATTTTTTAAAATCTCAACCGGAACACCCCTTGAATCTTCTCCTCTCGAAGGAATCACAAACAATAAAATTAACTCCATTGAAAGGAATATTCAAAGAATAATTTGGGTGAGCCTGTTTTGGTCTGAAAGCAAATAGTGCAACAAAGTGATGGAAGACTGATTGGTAAATATTTAAAATGTAATTCATTTATTTAAATGATGTGTCAGCACTTCAGTGTTCGATCCACAGACTGCTTGTATCCCCCTGGGCCCATTATTGATTTTCTTCTTTTGCAGTCAATCTAGTGTGAGTATTTTCCATTAACATTGTCAACTTATAATGACAGTTCAAAATTACATTCCTTGGCACCTATTATAAACTGCATGTAAAGAAGTGACTCCTTGACAATGAGAACACTTAATCTGCTGTTACATCCACCTTTACATGATGATGAAGAACAGCAAAGTTAAAACATTAGCCAGGGAATATCTTTACTGAAGACCATTCAGCCAAATGGTATGCTCATGAAGATAAGGATAGAAAGATGGAAACCATACAACACAGAAGGAAGCCATTCAGCTGATCATGTCAGTGCCAGTTCTTGGCGAGAGCTATCCAATTCATTCCACACACTTGCTCTTTCGTCAAAGCCTTGCAATTTTTACTTTTCAGGTATTTATCCAGTTCCTTTTTGAAAATTACTGTCGAATCTGCTTCCACCGCCCTTTCAGGAAGCACATTCTTGAACATGGCAACTCACTCACTGCCCCCCCAAAAAAAATTCTCCTTATCTCGCTTCTGATATCTTCAATCTGTGCCCTGTGGTTGCCAACCCTCCTGCCAGCGGAAACAGTTCCTCCCCATTTATCTCAAAAACCCCACTTAATTCTGAATGCTTCTGTTAAATTTCACCTTAACTTTTCCTACTTGAAGGAGAACAACCTGGGCCTCTCCAGTTGCTCCACATAACTGATGTCTCTCCACGTGACTCCCTGGTACCTTTCTGTATAAATTGATCCGATTTTGTGTAATTTCTGGGTGCAGCCCAGACGATACATGACTTCTGACAAAGTTGAGGGGCAAACACTTTTCTCCCCTTTGTAGCTTCTGTCCATTTTGTTGGTTTTTGGAGTGAAGAGTTAAGGAGGAAGATCCAAAGAATGGGAACAACATGGCTTTGAAACGAGACAGAAAACGCTCTGGGGACCAGGAACATAAAGGCACTGTTCAACAAACGGAACAGAGAGCAGGGTCACCAGGTAGCTGATCTCAGCCACTCATGCCAGTAATCAAGGGACTACAGTCAGCCTCAGTACCTGCCTTTGGATCCTGTCACAGTACAAAGTCTTCCCAGGTTGGATATCAGAACATAGGTCACAGGGAGCAGGAGTAGGCCCGACCCAGTCATGAATAAAATTCTGATATAACACCATTTAAATTCAAACACAGTAAGAAAGGGGTCTTAAAAAAAACCAAGTCACTGGATCTCTGGAAGCTTGGAGGATGTTGTGACGGTCAGGTGAGGAGGGATAGAAAGGCTTCGCTCTTTTCCCTCTCCTTGTTTGACCGCAACAGGTTTAATCCTTTATTAAAGGAGATGCACTTGCCAATTCAGTGAGTTTTTGATTATTTCCGTGCTTTGATCATACAAATAACCAATCAGACAGGTTTTCTTGAGTTTAACAAAGAAAGGGGTTAGTTTTATTGTACTTAAACCAATCTCAGTAAAATAATAAACTACATTCCAACTTTCACGTACACACACACTCGAGGTTCACACACAAATAGTGGGGTAGGGTAGATTGGTGGAGTTAGAGTTCAT
The DNA here is from genome assembly GCF_036365525.1 of Heterodontus francisci. Taxonomy (NCBI): domain Eukaryota; kingdom Metazoa; phylum Chordata; class Chondrichthyes; order Heterodontiformes; family Heterodontidae; genus Heterodontus; species Heterodontus francisci. The sequence goes on from NC_090417.1 coordinate 17,132,323, forward strand.
AGAAAAAAGGGGTCTACAGTTTGTGGAGTTTGGTGATTCGGCTGGCTTCTAGCTGAATTCGGTGCTCCTGAGGCTTCCAGTTTGAAGAGATAGATGGCTGATTCGGTGGGTCTCTTGGAGACAGCAATGTGGACGATTTTCTCCAAGGAGTCTCTGGTTGCAGCTGCAATATGCAGGGGTGGTCAGTCAGCAGGCAGTGTTAGCAGCTTGCAAGCTAGAATGGACAGAGAGAGAATGGAGGGACCCCCACTTGCACTTGTCAGCCTGCAGCAGAGAAACACCACAGATGGGCGGGGCGGGGGGTCACATGACGGTCACCCAGTAATTCAAGCATAGTAGATGGCAGTTTGTATTTCTTCTTGCAACTTAACAGCCTATGTCTGGGGATTTCTTTCTCACAATCAGGGTCCCATTGTTCAAGTAATAGTGTTGACGCCTTGCTAATGGGAACAGACAGTTCCCTTAAATTTCCCAGGTCTTGGTTCTTGCTTGGACAGGGCAGACTCTTTGTCTCCCCCCCCTTGCAGGCCTTGGAATGTTGGACACAGTGTTGCAAATTAGGTGGCCATCTTAAGCTGCTAGCCAAGTCACTTTTGATCTGTTCCTTTTTAATTTCTTGAAGAAAAATAAATTCTGCTCTCCAGCCACTAGATTAAAAATTGGCTGCATTTGCTGACAATGTGACCACTAGGTGGCGCAGTACTTGCACATGCGCAAATGCAGCCTCATAGAATTATAGAAAGTTTAAAGCATAGAAAGAGGCCACTTGGCCCATCCTGTCTGTGCCGGCCGGAAAACGATCCACCTATTCTAATCTCACCTTCCAGCATTTGGTCCGTAGCCCTGCAGATTACGGCACTTAAGATGCATATCCTTTTGAATGAGTTGAGAGTCTCTGCCTCGGCTATCCTTTCAGGCAGTGAGTTCCAGACCATCACCACCCTCTGGGTGAAGAAGTTTTTCCTCATCTCCCCTCTAATTTTTCTGCCAATCACTTTAAATCTATGCCCGCTTGTCACTGACCTCTCTGCTAAGGTGAATATACCCTTCACCTTCACTCTATCCAGGCCCCTCAAAATTTTGTACATTTCAATCAGATCTCCCCTTCAGCCTTCTCTGATCCAAGGAGAACAACCACAGCCTATCCAATCTTTCCTCATAGCTGCATTTTTCCAGTCCTGGAAGCAACATCGTAAATCTCCTCTGTACCCTCTCTACTGCATTTACATCTTTTCTGTAATGAGGTGACCAGAACTGCACACAGTACTCAGGTTGTGGCCGAACCAATGAGTTGTACAGGTCCAGCATAACCTCCTTGCTCTTGTATTCTATACCTTGGCTAATAAAGGAAAGGATTCCATATGCCTTCTTAACCACCTTATTGACCTGTCCTGCTATCTGCAGGGATCTGTGGACATTCACTCCAAGGTCCCTTACTTCCTCTACACTTCTCAGTATTTTCCCATTAATCGTGTATTCCTATACCTTGTTTGACCTCCCCAAATGCATCACCTCACACTTCTCCAAATTGAATTCCATTTGCCACTTTTCTGCCCATCTGACCAGACCATCAATATCTTCTTGCAGCCTCCAGCTATCCTCCTCGCTATCTACCACACGGCCAATCGTCTGCAGTCTTCTTGATCATGCCCCCTACATTTACATCCAAATCTTTAATATACACCATAAAAAGCAGTGGACCCAGTACTGAGCCCTGCGGAACGCCACAGGAAACAGCCCTCCAGTCACTAAAACAGCCGTCAACAATTGCCCTTTGTTTTCTGCCACTGAGACAATTTTCTATCCACCTTGCTGCATTTCCCTGGATCCCATGGGATATTATTTTTTTAACCAGTCTGTCATGTGGGACCTTGTCAAAAGCCTTGCTAAAATCCATGTAGACCACATCAACAGCACTACCCTCAACTATCTTCCTTGTTACTTCTTCAAAAAGCTCAATCAAGTTGGTCGAACAAGATCTTCCCTGAACAAATCCATCCTTGATTAACCTGTGCCTTTCTGAGTGACAGTTTATCCTGCCTCTCGGAATAGATTCCAATAATTTGCCCACGACTGAGGTTAAACTGACTGGCCTGTAATTATTCGGTCGATCCTTTGCTCCCTTTTTAAACAGAGGTACAACATTATCAATTCTCCAATCCTCCGGCACCACACCTGTATCCAGTGAGGATTGGAAAATGATGGTCAGACCCTTTGCTATTTCCTCTCTTGTTTCTTGTAACAGCCGAGGATATTTGCATCGGTATTTGCATCGGTATTCACCGAGGAGAGGGACATTACGGATGTTGAGGTTAGGAACAGATGTTTGATTACTCTAGGTCAAGTCGGCATAAGGAGGGAGGAAGTGTTGGGTATTCTAAAGGGCATTAAGGTGGACAAGTCCCCAGGTCCGGATGGGATCTATCCCAGGTTACTGAGGGAAGCGAGAGAGGAAATAGCTGGGGCCTTAACAGATATCTTTGCAGCATCCTTAAACACGGGTGAGGTCCCGGAGGACTGGAGAATTGCTAATGTTGTCCCCTTGTTTAAGAAGGGTAGCAGGGATAATCCAGGTAATTATAGACCGGTGAGCCTGACGTCAGTGGTAGGGAAGCTGCTGGAGAAGATACTGAGGGATAGGATCTATTCCCATTTGGAAGAAAATGGGCTCATCAGTGATAGGCAACATGGTTTTGTGCAGGGAAGGTCATGTCTTACCAACTTAATAGAATTCTTTGAGGAAGTGACAAAGTTGATTGATGACGGAAGGGCTGTCGATGTCATATACATGGACTTCAGTAAGGCGTTTGATAAGGTTCCCCATGGCAGGCTGATGGAGAAAGTGAAGGCGCTTGGGGTCCAAGGTGTACTAGCTCGATGGATAAAGAACTGGCTGGGCAACAGGAGACAGAGAGTAGCAGTAGAAGGGAGTTTCTCAAAATGGAGACGTGTGACCAGTGGTGTTCCACAGGGATCCGTGCTGGGACCACTGTTGTTTGTGATATACATTAATGATTTGGAGGAAAGTATAGGTGGACTGATTAGCAAATTTGCAGACGACACTAAGATTGGTGGAGTAGCAGATAGTGAAGGGGACTGTCAGAGAATACAGCAGAATATAGATAGATTGGAGAGTTGGGCAGAGAAATGGCAGATGGAGTTCAATCAGGGCAAATGCGAGGTGATGCATTTTGGAAGATCCAATTCAAGAGCGAACTATACAGTAAATGGAAAAGTCCTGGGGAAAATTGATGTCCAGAGAGATTTGGGTGTTCAGGTCCACTGTTCCCTGAAGGTGGCAACGCAGGTAAATAGCGTGGTCAAGAAGGCATACGGCATGCTTTCCTTCATCGGACGGGGCATTGAGTACAAGAGTTGGCAGGTCATGTTACAGTTGTATAGGACTTTGGTTCGGCCACATTTGGAATACTGCGTACAGTTCTGGTCGCCACATTATCAAAAGGATGTGGATGCTTTGGAAAGGGTGCAGAGGAGGTTCACCAGGATGTTGCCTGGTATGGAGGGCGCTAGCTATGAAGAGAGGTTGAGTAGATTAGGATTATTTTCATTAGAAAGACGGAGGTTGAGGGGGGACCTGATTGAGGTGTACAAAATCATGAGAGGTATAGACAGGGTGGATAGCAAGAAGCTTTTTCCAGAGTGGGGGTTTCAATTACTAGAGGACACGAGTTCAAAGTGAAAGGGGAAAAGTTTAGGGGGGATATGCGTGGAAAGTTCTTTACGCAGAGGGTGGTGGGCACCTGGAACGCATTGCCAGCGGAGGTGGTAGATGCGGGCACGATGGAGTCTTTTAAGATGTATCTAGACAGATACATGAATGGGCAGGAAGAAAAGAGATACAGAAGCTTAGAAAATAGGCGACATATTTAGAGAGAGGATCTGGATCGGCGCAGGCTTGGAGGGCCGAAGGGCCTGTTCCTGTGCTGTAATTATCTTTGTTCTTTGTTTGTTCTTTGATACATTTCATCTGGCCCTGGTGATTTATCAACTTTCAAGGATGCTAATCCCATGAATACTTCCTCTCTCGCTATGTTTTTCACACTCTTGCTCCTGAACTACAATATCACCATCCCCTTTTGTGAAAACAAGCATTATTAAACATTCATTAAGAACCATACCAATATTTTCCGCTCCTACACATTGGTTACCTTTTTGGTCTTTTATGGGTTCTACTCTCTCCTTAGTTATCCCTTTACTCTTAATGTATTGATGAAACATCTTTGGATTCACCTTGATTTTGCTTGCCAATATTCTTTCAAGCCCTCTCTTTGCTTCCCTAATTTCCTGTTTGATTTCACCCCTCCACTTTCTATATTCCTCTCGGCTTTCTGTCGTATTGAGTTCTTGGACATAAGCTTTCCTGTTCTGCCTTAACTTACCCTGTAGGGTCCTTGACATCCATGGGGCTCTAGATTTGGCCGTCTTGCCCTTTTTCTTTGTGGGACGTCACTGTCTGCGACTTGTTTGGCAGCTGCCAGTAGTGAAGAATGGCGCTGCTCAATTTATCACAAAAGCAAAAACAAATGAAACCGAAATGCTCACAGTGGCTGCGATCGCCTCCTGCATCCCACCCCCAACAGTACCCCTCTCCCTCCTGCCATCGCGCTTCTCTTCACGGTTGCCTCCCGCACTCGTCTGCTGGCTGCTCGCTCCCCGCCTCACCACTTCTCCCACCTCGGCCGCTCGCTCCCCGCTCCCTCCCGCTCGCAGTCTCCCTCCCCTCCCCTGCCGATCTTGTCACTCTCTCTCTCTCTCTCTCTCCACTGCTTCCCCCATGCGGAGAAGAGAGGCGGCGATCGCGGGAGGAAGCGGGGACCAGAAGTGGGAGGGAGCAGAGGCAGGGCAGAGTGGGGAGAGGTGGCGAGGCAGACACCGAGCGGCCAAGGTGAAAGAAGTGGCGAAGTGGGGAGCGAGTGGCGAGCAGGCGTTGCAGTACGTGATGACCTTTTTGCGCGCTTGCACAAATTAGTGCTGGCAAGACAGGTGCTGACATTGGCTGCACATGCGCAGCACCAGACTGACAGCAAGGGTCGGTTCTGCACATGTGAGTAGCTGGGAGCGCTCTGATGACATCGGCGCCGAGCTGCATTGTCGGGAGTCACTTTGTAAAAAATTATCATTCAACATAGTATGTTGGTGTGACAACGTTCTCAGACATCACTCACTGAGGGGATGTCTCAATAAGCAAACTGCAAATTATTCTTCCAGCAATTTAGGTTCATTATTTTTAATCTCCGCTCCAAACTTTAGAAATTGCTCCAAAATGTCTGGTGATTATTTACGTAAAGTCTCCTCATCCTAGTACTTTGTCAGTTCAGTTGAACAGAATGAAGACTTCCATGCACTGTCTCAACACATCTTCAAGACTGCATTTTTGTTTCAGTTTCCCCTCATAGATTTTCCGCCATTCTCTCTCAAGTTTCTGGCGCACATTAGATTCAGTAGCCTGAACAGAAAGGGCAACATTGACACCCACGGCTTCATTCGGTGCCCAACAAACACACAGTATGAACGAGAGTTGGAGAATGACGAAGTGCAAAAGTAACAGCAGAAAGGCAGCAGAAGGGATTTCAGTGTAAAGATCCACGACCCCGATACGTTACAGCTGCACGCTGAACCCAAGACATTTATAATTCAACGGAAGGAAGAAAGCACCTTTCACACAGGAAAACAGCTCAAGACATTTCACAGTCAGGAGCCTGACACAAGCAGAAGTTGAAGCATTATCAAAGATATTAGTTCAAAGGGGACTGCTGAAGTCTAAGCAGGTTAGGGAGGCAGTTGCAGATGGTGGGTCAGCCACTGACGTTCCAGAGTCGGAGAAGGCACTGTCGACCAGTTTGGAAAAGCAGATTGTACGAGTCGCAACGTTGGATGGGGGAATGTTTGCAGAAATTGAGGGGGGGGGGGGGGAATTGCGGGGGATGGGGGCTGGTGGTGCTGCCAGGCACGGGGGAGGGGGGGGGGATGCAGTGAGGGTGAGGCTCTGGAGGGCTTCGTAGAAGATGATGAGGAGTTTGAAGTGGATAACTGCCAGGTGGAGGAGGGATGGGGAGCTGGGGATCTGGCAAAGGTCAGCCGGATGGGTGAGGGAAGGTCGACTAAGGCACTTTGAGTGTGTTAGGATCCCTGGAAACAGAATTTTGAATGAGTCGGAGTTTTATGTGGGGTGGAACTCAGGAAACAAACTGATACAAAGGACACTACAAAAAATAAAGTGATATCTCCCAATGATGTTTAATTGTTCGAGATGATACACACATACAGTCTAAGGGTTTAAGAAGCATCAGTCTGCATTATTATTTGGTACAAACAGGTTCCAACACCTCGGAAATCTATCAGTACATCCTAAAGCAGAGGGAGGTTTATTCCAAGTGACATTAACAGTACCATACCATGAAAGAAACTTGAACAAAGTTTTGAACTGCACATCTGTACGTCACCTTTATTTTTAAATGCCACCAGAGGGTTTTCTGTTTTTAAGAACTTCTCCTACCAACGTTTCTTAAAATAAATGTATTCTAATGTATATAGAAATTATATATCTCGAAAAATAATTGTTACTACATAATTCACCATGACATGATTGAATTTATCCACTGAATTGTCTTTTTTGTTTCATAATCTGTTCAATAAAACAAATGGGATAAAAATCAGGCAAATTCTACGAGAACAGATTAACCTCTCTGCGAGATATTACCAGGCAGTGAAGGTGAAGGTTAGGCCCGTTTTCTTTCCCCGTCATCAGTTCAATCCATTTTCCAAAATAAAGCTGAATTTGGAAGCAAATTGCTCACAATAATCCCTGATTGTCACCTTCGTGTGTTGTCAGAAAATCTGAACAATCCCATTTCCAACAGTTGTCAGATAAAGAGAGAACAAGAAAGACCAACAGGGTGTCCTGGGTCATCTTAAATTGTTCTCATTTAAAATTAAACACAAAGTGAGCTGAGTTTTGACAGCTTCACTTATCACCTGAGTTTTGTTTATATTTACTAACGAGAATATTGCTGTTTTCTTACAGCTATGAGACAGAGAGACAGACACAGAGACACACAGACATACACGCAGACAGAGACATGTACACACAGGTATAGAGACACAGACGCACACACACACACAGCAACAAGTGCAGAGAGACATGCACACATATACAGAGATGCACAGACGCAGACGGAAAGACACAGACGTAAACACACAGAGCCACAAAGAGACACACACATGCACACATACACACAAACAGAGAGACAGACCCACAGATACGTGTTCAGGAACCAAGCACCAAACAACAAATTAATTGTGTACATTGGACCCTTTGCACAGGAAAAACTAGTGCTGTCAGGCATGAACAAGCCCGTCCACTTCCCTCACTCGTGTCAGGCAACATGAGTCTTCCCAGGGAGCCAAACCACAATTCTAATCTGCAGTTTGCCAAATCCTAGGTACCAGTGATGCCAGACTAACAGCTTGCTTCATGTTGTCAATGTACAGAATCCTCTCCAGTTCTTCCAAAACCTCGGATAATTTCGCAGTGTTGCTCAAGCTCAGGATGAGCCCAAGTATAGCGAACTGCAATATCCCCTTTCCAGTACTGACAGATGCCAGATACCTCCAAACTGTGCATCTTGCATGTCATCTTCCACAGTATTGCCAGTTTAAAAATTGCAAGACATAAAAGAATACATATGAAATATAAAGGCCACACCAAGCGTCAGTCCAGGCTCAGCTGATAGCAATCCTGCCGATGTTCAAGCCCAGCTCCAGGCACAAGTACATAATCCGGACTGACACTCCAGTGCAGAACTGAAGGAAGTGTTGCACTGTCGGAAGTGCCATCTTTGAGTAAGGGACATTAAACTGAGGCCCCGTTGCCCTCTTAGGAGGACATACAGTGCTATCAGAGAAAGATCGGGGGAGTTCTTCCTCATGTCCTTGAGCCAATATTTATCCTTCAACCAACATCACTAAAACAGATGATCTGTTCAGTATGCTGTTGCTGTTTGTAGAAGCTTGCTGTGCACAAATTGACGCTGCATTTTCCTACATTACAACAGTGACTCCACTTCAAAGGTACGCAGTGAAGCACTTTGGGACATCCTGAGGCCCTGAAAGTTGCTGCAGGAATGTAAGTTGTTCTTCCAGTTTTCATTTAAGAGTGGACAGATTGTGGGATTCAAACGGCAAAGCACCAGACAAAATCCCGGAATACATTTTAATAAAAATGGGATCTGACTTGTTCAGTCATTGTACATGAATGGCCCTGACTTTAGGTTCTTGCGTAACATCAACTTGATGATTGCTAAAAAGTAGCGACACCTCTGATTACATGTCAGAAATCTCATGGGAGGTCCTAACATTCTCTGGACGGATCCAGTCACGGGCAATTTCCTCAGTCAGGGGTTCTGTCAAAGTTCCAGGGGCTGATTGTGAGAGCCACTGAAGAATTCTTTGCGAGTTTGGCTAGTTTATGCCTTGTCTGTCACAATTTGTGTCCGTCACGCAGTTTATGTCTGTGTCATTCTCTCATTTAGTCTGCTTCATATCATATTCCTGAAAGAGCAACAATTCTGTCCACGCGACGAAGTTTACCAGTAAAGAATGAGAAACGGAAACACTCAAAAAAAAATTTAAATCCTTTCAAAAGACATTTATTTCTCAGCAGCAGAACTAACTAATTAGCTCGGAGACCTCAGCCTCACTGTGAAGTCTGGGGTTGGAATGAAAGTGTTCCCAGATGCGCAGCTATGGGATACACCTGTGCCGACAATTCCCAGGATGGAATGGTCACGAGCGTGTCCATTGTGGGGAAATTGCAGCATCATTCAAATTCTGTCAGAGCTAAACCTCAACATGGCCAGCAAGGTGAAACAGTTCCCTCTTAAGTTGCAAATAGATATAGTAAAATGTCCCAGGGAGTCGTATCAGACATAAATGGGCACCAAGTCAGATGAGCAGACTTGAGAACACTTGGCCAAAAGTTTGGTCAAAGAGGTGGGTTTCAAAGAGCTTCTTAAAGGGGGAGAGAGAGAGGCAGAGAGGTTTAAGGAGGGAATTCCAGAGCTAAGGGCTCAGGCAGCTGAAGGCACTACCACCAATGGTGTAGCAATTAAAATCGAGCATGTTCCAGAATTATAAGAGCACTGAGTTCTCAGAGAGTTATAGAGCTGGAGGAGGTTACAGAGATAGGGAGGGGCAAAGCAATAGAGGGATTTCAAAACAAGGATGAGAATTTCAAATTTGAGGTGTTTGGGGACCAGGAGCCAATGTACGCCAGCAAGTGAGCAGAGAGGTGAGGGTGAACTGAGTGAGCAGAGAGGTGAGGGTGAACTGAGTGAGCAGAGAGGTGAGAGTGAACTGAGTGAGCACAGAGGTGAGGGTGAACTGAGTGAGCAGAGAGGTGAGGGTGAACTGGACTTGGTGCAAGTCAGGATACAGTGAGCAAAGTTTTGTATGAACTTAAGTTGATGTAGGATGGAAGCTGGGAGCCCAGCCAGGAAAGCTCGATGACCTTTATCAAACCCATGACCTCTACCACCTAGAAGGACAAGGGCAGCAGTCACATGTCACCGTTCCTTCGTTGTCGCTGGTTCAAAAACTGGAACTCCCTCTCTTAACAGCATTGTGGGCGTACCTACACCACAGGGACTGCAGCGGTTCAAGAAGGCAGCTCACCACCACCTTCTCAAGGGCAACAAGAAATGGGCAATAAATGCTGGCCTGGCCCGACGATGCCCACATCCCATGAATGAATAAAAAATAAGCCTGGGGTGGGGGGGGCATTAGAATAGTCTGACAAAGCTAATAATACAATGAGACCTTTCAAGTCATTCACAGTAACATTTCAAATCCAATTAGCTCTTTTTTAAACATTGTTATTGCATCAACGGTAAGTTGTTTGACAAAGACTTAAACGAAAGACAAGTTGTCTTTGTTTCACTCCTGTTGCTCTGTACTACAAAGGGCCTTGGAGACGGAATCAGTTTGTCCAACAGGAAGATGCAATTAATAAAACGAAGCTGAGCCAAACGCTGTTGACCTTGCCCTGTACTGCAGAGGAAGATGGGGGTGAGCCTTTGTGTAATTGTTCCAATTTGATTTTGACGAATGGCAGTCTTTCAGTTCATTAACCATAAACGACCTCAACACACGGCTGAGCAGGAAATTAAGTCTGTCATCCCAATGAACTGAACCAGCGAAAAGCAAAAACAAACAGTTTACAATGTATTTTTTTTTCTTTTTAATTCAGCATTGTGCAGGTAGGGATATGGATCCAGGGAGAAGTCCACTCACTCAATGCCCTTCGCTTTGCATTCCCAAACATGAGTGTTTGAGGTGGACACCTCCGCTCAACCACTGTGTCACTGCCACATGCGAGTGACTTCAATCAGTTTCCCAACCTGCAGTAAAACTTGAGCAGCTCCCACAATTCCCAGTGGCGGGACTGGGTCGGGCAGTTGTCCCAATTGGCTCCTCTCGATTTTCCCAGCCCCCCTCCAAGCCCACCATCTTGGGGCCGGGAGAATTCAGCCCATTGTATTCATTTCTGGGCACCACACGTCAGGAAGGTTGTCAGGGCCTTGGAGAGAGTGCGGAGATTTACTTGAATGATATTAGGGATGGGGGACCTCAGTTATGTGGAGAGACTGGAGAAGCTGGGATTGTTCTCCTTAGAGCAGAGAAGAATATGGGGGGGGGACTTTATAGAGGTTGTCAGAATGATGAAACGTTTCATAGAGTACAAAGCGAGAAACTGTTTCCACTGGCAGAAGGGTCAGTCACCAGTGGAAATAGATTTTCGATGATTGGTGAAAGAACCAGAGGGAGATGAGGAGAATATTTTTTACGCAGTGAGTTGTTCTGATCTGGAATGTGCTGCCTGAAAGGGCGATGGAAGTGGATTCAATAGTAACTTTCAAAAGGGGAAGTGGACAAATACTTGTACAAGAAAAATTTGCAGGGATGTGGGGAAAGAGCAATCCTTAGTTCACTGTTAAGATTATGATGGGGGATTAAACAGTGCATTGGGTTAAAATACTGGCCTTTATACTTCTGGGATCTAGCTTTGATCCCACCCAGATTGTTGCAATGTTGGCTATGAGTAAAATTGAAATTGTCCTGCACTAGTTCCTGATGGACGCACGCCCACAGACCTCACACTGATTGGAATCTTGCTCAAATAGGCTATGTAAAATGATCAAGTGGGAAATGGTAAAATTCACCCAGGCGCATCAGGGAGTTCTGTTGTCAGGTTGGGCTGAAGACACACGCAAACCAGTCCAGAAAACTAGCATAACCTGACTAACTTCATCAATTTGCTGACGAGTTAACACCAGGCAATTTGCGAAGTGAAATACTTACACAGGCTTTGTATTTGAAATTATTTCGCATTAAAAATGTTGGTTTGTGTAATTTCAAGTACTTTAATGCTTCACATTTAGATTTTAATTTTAACCAGAAGAGTGACATTTTATGTTTTCAACAAACCAACCAAACATGGATTCTGGAAAGTTACCTCAACAGTAGCAGCCCTGGTACTCATTCAGTTCAAAGAAATTGTTTCCTCATCGAAGCAACTCCCCACCCTCTCACACACTCTGTTCCCCATCCAACTCCCCACCCTCTCACACACTCTGTTCCCCATCCAACTCCCCACCCTCTCACACACTCTGTTCCCCATCCAACTCCCCACCCTCTCACACACACACTGTACCCCATCCAACTCCTCACCCTCTCACACACTCTGTTCCCCATCCAACTCCCCACCCTCTCACACACACACTGTACCCCATCCAACTCCCCACCCTCTCACACACTCTGTTCCCCATCCAACTCCCCACCCTCTCACACACACACTGTACCCCATCCAACTCCTCACCCTCTCACACACTCTGTTCCCCATCCAACTCCCCACCCTCTCACACACACACTGTACCCCATCCAACTCCTCACCCTCTCACACACTCTGTACCCCATCCAACTCCTCACCCTCTCACACACACACTGTTCCCCATCCAACTCCCCACCCTCTCACACACTCTGTTCCCCATCCAACTCCCCACCCTCTAACACACACTGTACCCCATCCAACTCCCCACCCTCTCACACACTCTGTTCCCCATCCAACTCCCCACCCTCTCACACACACACTGTACCCCATCCAACTCCCCACCCTCTCACACACACTGTTCCCCATCCAACTCCCCACCCTCTCACACACTCTGTTCCCCATCCAACTCCCCACCCTCTCACACACACACTGTTCCCCATCCAACTCCCCACCCTCTCACACACTCTGTTCCCCATCCAACTCCCCACCCTCTCACACACACACTGTACCCCATCCAACTCCCCACCCTCTCACACACTCTGTTCCCCATCCAACTCCCCACCCTCTCACACACACACTGTACCCCATCCAACTCCCCACCCTCTCACACACACTGTACCCCATCCAACTCCCCACCCTCTCACACACACACTGTACCCCATCCAACTCCCCACCCTCTCACACACACTGTACCCCATCCAACTCCCCACCCTCTCACACTCACACTGTGCCCCATCCAACTCCCCACCCTCTCACACACACTGTACCTCATCCAACTCCCCACCCTCTCACACTCACACTGTGCCCCATCCAACTCCCCACCCTCTCACATGCACACTGAACCCCATACAACTCTTCACCCTCTCACATTCACACTGTGCCCCATCCAACTCTTCACCCTCTCCCACACACACTGTTCCCCATCCAACTCCCCACCCTCTCACACACACTGTACCCCATCCAACTCCCCACCCTCTCACACACACTGTACCCCATCCAGCTCCCCACCCTCTCACACACACTGTTCCCCATCCAACTCCCCACCCTCTCACACACACTGTACCCCATCCAACTCCCCACCCTCTCACACTCACACTGAACCCCATCCAACTCCCCACCCTCTCACACTTACTGTACCCCATCCAACTCCCCACCCTCTCACACTCACACTGAACCCCATCCAACTCCCCACCCTCTCACACTCACACTGAACCCCATCCAACTCCCCATCCTCTCACATGCTCACTGTACCCCATCCAACTCTTCACCCTCTCCCACACACACTGTTCCCCATCCAACACCCCACCCTCTCACACACACTGTACCCCATCCAACTCCCACCCTCTCACACTCACACTGTACCCCATCCAACTCCCCACCCTCTCACACTCACACTGTACCCCATCCAACTCCCCACCCTCTCACACTCACACTGTGCCCCATCCAACTCCCCACCCTCTCACGTGCACACTGAACCCCATACAACTCTTCACCCTCTCACACTCACACTGTGCCCCATCCAACTCCCCACCCTCTCACACACACACTGTGCCCCATCCAACTCCCCACCCTCTCACACTCACACTGAACCCCATACAACTCCCCACTCCCTCCCACACACACTGTTCCCCATCCAACTCCCCACCCTCTCACACACACACTGTGCCCCATCCAACTCCCCACCCTCTCACACTCACACTGAACCCCATACAACTCCCCACTCCCTCCCAAACACACTGTACCCCATCCAACTCCCCCCCCCCTCTCACACTCACACTGGACCCCATCCAACATCCCATCCTTTCCCCTCCCAATTCATCTTAGCAGTCTTCTTCCCCTTCAGTTCCACCAGGGACCTTTCTCCTTTTCAACCCAGTAAAACTGATACAAATCTTGCATTCTCCAAGTTCCTGCTTGCCCTTGTTCTTGTTCTTGGGTCCCTGAAAACATTGTAACAAACATCCCTTGCTTTAATCAGCACAGACATCACTGAAAGATCACTCGGGAAGAAAATAATGTGACTCAGCCAAGTGATAAGTCATTTTGTCTACTCTCTGTCAACATTTGTCTCTACATGCCAACGCTCCATGTTTGCTAACCACAATCAGTGCAGCCTAGGCCCCTGTCCAGATCCTGATGGAGTCTGTTTTCCATTGCCCCTGATCGGGGCCCCCATATTCCCATTTTACAAAGCTGTGTTTTAGCGAGCCTGTTTAAATGGAATCGAGCGGGTGGGATGATTCCCCTTTAGAGAATATGCAGACCTAAAACTGCACCAAAAGGAAGAAAAAAAAACTGAAGTGTTATCAAGAATCTGACATCGGTAGAAGAGGCCCACAGGGGAAATCTATTTCTCTTAAGGTCAGTGCCGACCATTAAGTGTCAAATTCAATCCTGAAGGACCTGAGGTTTTAAACAATTTCATATTCATGGGCCCCACAGAGAGCTGCTATTTCTTTCATTGTATTAGTCCCATGGTGATCACCAGCCCTTCATGAATGCTGTCAGCAGCTGAAATGATTGCAAAAAAATACCTAACAAAACAAAAAATGAATAAAATATAACCCTTGATCTGAGATGCACGTCAATTTGGCCAGGCTGGCAACTCCTGATTGCAAGTCAGATAGGTTGAGAATTCAAGCCCTGAGCACATTATCTGGGCTGAGGTTGCAGCGTTCAGGCGTAGGCCCTGACTCATCGGGGAGCACTCTCGCCTCTGACTCAGAAGGTTGTGGGTTCGAGCCCATATTCTAGACTGACCCTCCCGGTGCCAATACTCAGGAGTGCTGCATTGTTGGAGGTTCCGTCTTTGGGATGAGATGTATAGTGTGGCCCCGTCTTCCCTCTTAGGTGGATGTTCCAGATCCCACAGCACTATTAGAAGAAGAGCGGGGGATTTCTCTCTGACATGCTGAGCAACAGCCAACACAAAAGCAGATCGTATCGTCATTCATTTAATTGTTATTTGTAGGTGCCTCTGTTCTGATAAGATGTTAAACTGAGGCTAAATTTAACTGTTGAAGTGGATGTAAAATTTTCCATGACACAATGTTGTTCTCCTGATTTTCTACCTCAACCTTCACCACCAAGGGTAGATTAACTGGTCATTTATCTAAAATTACTGTTTGGAATAATCTAGTTGTGTGAGACCCCTTGGGGACGAACGACCATAATATGATAGAAATCTTCATCAAGATGGAGAGTGACATAGTTGATTCTGAGACAAGGGTCCTGAATCTTAGTAAAGGAAACTACGAAGGTATGAGGCGCGAGTTGGCTACGATGGATTGGGAAACGTTACTTAAAGGTATGACGGTGAATAGGTAATGGCAAACATTTAAAGAGCACATGGATGAACTGCAACAATTGTTTATCCCTGTCTGGCACAAAAGTAAAACGGGAAAGGTAGCCAAACCATGGCTTACAAGGGAAATTAGAGACAGCATTAGATCCAAGGAAGAGGCATACAAATTCACCAGAAAAAACAACAGACCTGAAGATTGGGAGCAGTTTAGAATTCAGTAAAGGTGGACCAAGGGATTGATTAAGAAGGGGATAATAGAGTACGAGAGCAAGCTTGCGGGGAACATAAAAACTGACTGTAAAAGTTTCTAGAGGTATGCGAAGAGAAAAAGATTGGTGAAGACAAATGCAGGTCCCTTACAGTCAGAAACAGGGGAATTTATTATGGGGAATAAAGAAATGGCTGACCAACTAAATGCATACTTTGGTTCTGTCTTCACAAAGGAGGACACAAATAACATACCAGAAATGTTATGGAACACAGGGCTAAGTGAGAGAGAGGAACTAAGGCTTTCTATAGGTATATCAGGAATAAAAGAATGACTAGAGATAGGTTAGGGCCAATCAAGGATAGTAGTGGGAAGTTCTGTGTGGAATCGGAGGAGATAGGGGAAGTGTTAAATGAATATTTTTCGTCAGTATTTCCAGTGGAGAAAGAAAATGTTGTCGAGGAGAATACTGAGATACAGACTACTAGGCCAGATGGGATTGAGGTTCACAAGGAGGAGGTGTCAGCAATTTTGGAAAGTGTGAAAATAGATAAGTCCCCTGGGCCAGATGGGATTTATCCTAGGATTCTCTGGGAAGCCAGGGAGGAGATTGCAGAGCCTTTGTCCTTGATTTTTATGTCGTCATTGTCGACAGGAATAGTGCCGGAAGACTGGAGGATAGCAAATGTTGTCCCCTTGTTCAAGAAGGGGAGTAGAGACAGCCCTGGTAATTATAGACCTGTGAGCCTTACTTCGGTTGTGGGTAAAATGTTGGAAAAGGTTATAAGAGATAGGATTTATAATCATCTTGAAAAGAATAAGTTCATTAGAGATAGTCAGCACGGTTTTGTGAAGGGTAGGTCGTGCCTCACAAACCTTATTGAGTTTTTTGACAAGGTGACCAAACAGGTGGATGAGGGTAAAGCCGTGGATGTGGTCTATATGGATTTCAGTAAGGCGTTTGATAAAGTTCCCCACGGTAGGCTATTGCAGAAAATACAGAAGTATGGGATTGAAGGTGAATTAGTGCTTTGGATCAGAAATTGGCTAGCTGAAAGAAGACAGATGGTGGTGGTTGATGGTAAATGTTCATCCTGGAGTATAGTTTCTAGTGGTGTACCGCAAGGTTCTGTTTTGGGGCCACTGCTGTTTGTCATTTTTATAAATGACCTGGATGAGGGTGTAGAAGGGTGGGTTAGTAAATTTGCGGATGACACGAAGGTCGGTGGAGTTGTGGATAGTGCCGAAGGATGTTGTAGGTTACAGAGGGACATAGATAGGCTGCAGAGCTGGGCTGAGAGATGGCAAATGGAGTTTAATGCGGAAAAGTGTGAGGTGATTCACTTCGGAAGGAGTAACAGGATTGCAGAATACTGGGCTAATGGGAAGATTCTTGGTAGTGTAGATGAGCAGAGAGATCTTGGTGTCCAGGTACATAAATCCCTGAAAGTTGCCACCCAGGTTAATAGAGCTGTTAAGAAGGCATATGGTGTGTTAGCTTTTATTAGTAGGGGGATCGAGTTTAGGAGCCACGAGGTCATGCTGCAGCGGTACAGAACTCTGGTGCGGCCGCACCTGGAGTATTGCGTGCAGTTCTGGTCACCGCATTATAGGAAGGATGTGGAAGCTTTGGAAAAGGTGCAGAGGAGATTTACTAGGATGTTGCCTGGTATGGAGGGAAGGTCTTACGAGGAAAGGCTGAGAGACTTGAGGTTGTTTTCGTTAGAGAGAAGGAGGAGGAGAGGTGACTTAATAGAGACATATAAGATAATCAGAGGGTTGGACAGGGTGGATAGTGAGAGCCTTTTTCCTCGGATGGTGATGGCAAACACGAGGGGACATAGCTTTAAGTTGAGGGGTGATAGATATAGGACAGATGTCAGAGGTAGTTTCTTTACACAGAGAGTAGTAGGGGCGTGGAACGCCCTGCCTGCAACAGTAGTAGACTCGCCAACTTTAAGGGCATTTAAATGGTCATTGGATAGACATATGGATGAAAATGGAATAGTGTAGGTTAGATGGTTTCACAGGTCGGCGCAACATCGAGGGCTGAAGGGCCTGTACTGCGCTGTAATGTTCTATATTCTAACTAAAGGAAATCAGTATTAGTAGAGAAATGGTGTTGGGGAAATTGATGGGATTGAAGGCCGATAAATCCCGAGGGCCTGATGGTATGCATCCCAGAGTACTTAAGGAAGTGGCCCTAGAAATAGTAGATGCATTGGTGGTCATCTTCCAAGATTCTGAAGACTCTGGAACAGTTCCTACAGATTGGAGGGTAGCTAATGTAAGCCCACTATTTAAAAAGGGAGGTAGAGAGAAAGCAGGGAATTATAGACCAGTCAGCCTGACGTCTGTAGTGGGGAAAATTCTAGAGTCCATTATCAAAGATTTTATAGCAGAGCACTTCGAGAACAGTGGTAGAATTGGGCAGAGTCAGCATGGATTTACGAAACGGAAATCATGCTTGACAAATCTACGAGAATTCTTCGACGATGTAACTAGTAGAGTTGATGAGGGGGACCCAGTGGATGCGGTTTATTTGGACTTTCAGAAGGCTTTCGACAAAGTCCCACATTAGAGATTAGCATGTAAAATTAAAGCACATGGGATTGGGGGTAGTGTATTGCGATGGACAGAAAATTGGTTGGTGGACAGAAAACAAAGAGTAGGGATAAATGGGTCTTTTTCCAAATGGCAGGCAGTGACTAGTGGGGTATCGCAGGGATCGGTGCTAGGACCCCAGCTATTCACAATATACATTAATGATTTACATGAGGGAACTAAATGCAATATCTCCAAATTTGCAGATGACACAAAACTGGGTGGGAGGGTGACTTGTGAGGAGGATGCAGAGAGGCTTCAGGGTGATTTGAACAAGTTGAGTGAGTGGGCTAATGCATGGCAGATGCAGTATAATGTGGATAAATGTGAGGTTATCCAATCTGGTAGCAAAAACAGGAAGGCAGATTATTATCTGAATGGCTATAAACTGAGAGAGGGGAATATGCAGCGAGACCTGGGTGTTCTCGTACACCAGTCGTTGAAGGTAAGCATGCAGGTCCAGCAGGCAATAATAAAGGCAAATGGTATGTTGGCCTTCATAGCGAGAGGATTCGAGTACAGGAGCAGGGATGTCTTGCTGTAATTATACAGGGCTTTGGTGAGGCCACACCTGGAATATTGTGCGCAGTTTTGGTCTCCTTATCTGAGGAAGGATGCTCTTGCTATAGAGGGAGTGCAGCGAAGGTTTACCAGACTGATTCTTGGGATGGTGGGACTGATGTATGAGGAGAGATTGAGTCAGTTGGGATTATATTCGCTGGAGTTCAGAAGAGTGAGGGGGGGGGGGATCTCAAGTAATTCATCGCCTGTGAGGTGTTTTATGGCATCTTGACGACTTGATAAGGTGATGTAAAAATGCAAAATTGCTCTTTATTCCTTAAAACTAACAGGACACATCAGCAGCTGAGACAAAATCCATGCAGTAGATCAGATGATGATGTGGTAGAAATTTATCTTTGGTGATGTGGGGGAATGGCGGGCTGTTATATGCACCAGCTGATATTCAATTCCACTGACTGCAGTATTGTCTGGCGGATTCAATGACATCTGATAAGGTTCAATTTTAACCAAACTCGCCCAGCAGAATGTGACCAGGTTCAGGCGATGGCCAGTTTTAGACCCATCTGAATTTATGCCCCATTGACTTAACTGGAGCGTAAACCTGGGCAGGATGTCACAGGGACATTCCGAACCAAAGCCACCTGCTTCCCTCCGGGTGGGTCAGGTCTACTGGCAGATGATGGCCACGAACAACGTCTGGTTTACAGAAACGAAGGGACACCCGCTACAGTTCAGCGAGGCTGAGTGTAGACCAGGCAGGAGGGCAACTGTAGGTTTGGACCCCAAGGCTCATACAGTTTATTCTTCTTAAATTAATCATTGCTCCTCTTACACAGTTTTTCCATCTCTGCAGAGTCGTGACAGTCGAACTTTGTACACTGGGAATTTTAGCTCTAGCACAAAGGATAGTGGAAATCTAGAACTTTCTCCTCCGAAAAGCTGCTGAGGCTGGGGGCCAACTGAAAAGTTCAAAACTGAGATTTTTGTTAGTTATCGAGGTATCGAGGGATATGTAACCAAGGCCATTAAATGCGGCTAAGTCATAGAACAGGTGTGATCTATTTGAATACTGGAACAGGCTTGAGGGGCTGAATGGCCTCCTCCTGCCCCTAACACTGTTGGGTTCGATGTCACTTCACACATGGAAGAAGGGGAACCTATCACTTTAGCTGTTAGTTACAATATCCTCAGAATTTCTGTCGAGATCCTACATCAGATTCTCCAGCTGCCACAGGCACGATGCTGACTCCAAGTGAAAGCCAAAGACTAGATTGCTTCATCCCCGAAACCTACAGTGCTCGCAGTGCAGACACAGCTAAGCCAGGAAACTGCAATACATCAATGCACTCCTACACAAAATCCATGTTATCAGAATGTTGAATGGGCTCATAAAATATACATATGAATGTAAACTCCTCAAAATTCAATCGTAAAATGAAATTAGTACATGAAAAATTCAGCTACAGAGTAAAGCTGCCCCTGCACTGCCCCCTCCCAGGGCAGATATAGCACAGGTTAGATACATTCGTAAAGCTCCCTCTACACAGTCCCCATCAAACACTCCCAGGACAGGTACAGCACAGGGTTAGATACAGAGTAAAGCTCCCTCTACACTGTCCCCATCAAACACTCCCAGGACAGGTACAGAACGGGTTAGATACAGAGTAAAGCTCCCTCTACACTGTCCCCACCAAACCCTCCCAGGACAGGTACAGTACAGGATTAGATACAGAGTAAAGCTCCCTCTACACTGTCCCCATCAAACACTCCCAGGGCAGATATAGCACAGGTTAGATACATTCGTAAAGCTCCCTCTACACAGTCCCCATCAAACACTCCCAGGACTGGTACAGTACGGGATTAGATACAGAGTAAAGCTCCCTCTACACTGTCCCCATCAAACACTCCCAGGACAGGTACAGCACAGGGTTAGATACAGAGTAAAGCTCCCTTTACACTGTCCCCACCAAACGGTCCCAGGGCAGATGCTGCACAGGTTGAATATTTGCAATAATATAGCGGATTAAATAAAAAAATGTCGAAGGGTTTTATTGGGGAAAAATAGAGACTGAGTTGAAGGAGAAGGTATTCAGAGGGGTCACCAAAAGCTTGGTTGCAGTGATTGACTTTAAGGAAGATCCGAAAGGAGAGTTTTCATGGGGAGAGATAGCTGGAGCCACGGTCCCAGTGGTAGGGTTGGCAGTGGAAGGGGTGTGTTGCACAAGAGACTAGAACTGGAGAAAAGCAAACTTCTGCTGAGTATGGTTGGAGGAGGTAATAGGCATAAGGAAGGATGGCAGCCTGAATAGATTTAAACAAAAGAATG
Source organism: Heterodontus francisci (assembly GCF_036365525.1). Classification (NCBI taxonomy): domain Eukaryota; kingdom Metazoa; phylum Chordata; class Chondrichthyes; order Heterodontiformes; family Heterodontidae; genus Heterodontus; species Heterodontus francisci. The sequence continues at coordinate 17,153,135 of NC_090417.1, forward strand.
GGGATTTTAAATACTCTGTCCTTTATTGGCCAAGGTATAGAATACAAAAGCAGGGATGCAATGCTGGAATAAAAACAAGAAATGCTGGAAATACTCAGCAGGTCTGGCAGCATCTGTGGAGAGAGAAGCAGAGTTAACGTTTCAGGTCAGTGACCCTCCTGGAACTGTATAAAACGCTGGTTAGGCCACAGCTGGAGAATTGCGTACAGTTCTGGTCACCACGTTATAGAAAGGACATAGTTGCTTTGGAGATTTACAAGAATGTTGCAAGGGCTTGAAAGTTGCAGCTATGAGGAAAGATTGGATCGGCTAGGGTTGCTTTCCTTAGAACTGAGGAGGCTGATGGGTGACTTAATTGAGGTGTACAAAATTATGAGGGGCCGAGATAGAGTAGACAGGAAGGTCCTGTTTCCCCTAGTGGAGAGGTCAATTACCAGGGGGCACAGATTTAAGGTGACTGGTAGAAGGATTAGAGGGGACATGAGGGAAAATCTTTTTCACCCAGAGGGTGGTAGGTGTCTGGAATTCACTGCCAGAAACGGTGGTGGAGGCAGAAACCCTCAATTCTTTTATAAGCTATAAGGCTACGGACCAGGTGCTGGATGGTGGGATTAGATTGGGCGGCTAATTTTTTCAGCCGGCGCAGACACGATGGACCGAATGGCCTCCTTCTGTGCTGTAACTTTTCTGGGTTCTATGGTCCCAACAAATACTTAATACTTTTACTGAAAAACTCTACGTGAGCAGAGAGTGGGAAATTTTCTTTTGGAACCATACAGCATTTTTTTTAGCTTAAAATTAAATCAACAGGAAGAATTTCTGTCCTTGTAGCTACATTTTGATTTCCAAAGACATTCTGTTCGACGAAAACCTTTGTCTGCATTCACTTTAGTTGAAGCCAAGGAGTTTACGTGCCCCAGTGGGATTGATTCTAGTCTGGGACCGTCTCCCCCAGAAAGCTGTGGATGCTTGGCAGGGGACAATACATGCGTCCAAGACTGAGATTGAATTTTGTTAGGTCAGGTTACCAAGAGTTAAAAGCCTGCTACCCGACGGGACCCGACGACATGTGTCGGGTTCGGGTCGGGTCGAGTCGGGCCGCTCTTCCGGATCCGGCCTTCGGACTCGGGTCGGGTCGGGTCCGAGTCGGGCCGGGTCCAGGTCAGACACAGTCTCTATGACGTCATCACGCTCATGCTGCAGCTTCCTGAAGATTGGGATTCGGAAGGTAAGTGAAGGGAACATTGCGGTGGTCGGGTCCGGCTCGGGTCAGGGCAGGTCGGGCCTGGGTCGGGTGGGGCTTGCGGGGGAAATGGAGGGGCTCAGGGCGGGTCTGGCTCGGGTCTCATGTGGTTCCGTCAGGTTCGGGTCGGGGTTTTTTTTTGTGACTTTACCAAGGGAAATGGAGTGAAGAAGGGTGAATGGAGCTGACGTACAGATGAGCCATGATCTGTGGTGGAACAGGCTCGAGGGACTCTGTGGCCTCCTCCTTTCCCTAAGGCTGCGGTTACTGTATTATATAATTACAATTATATTTAGCAGGAGCTTGTCATTGAGGTAAATTAATTTTAGTTACAAGATAATTACTCGAAGACAGGCAATTGTTAAATCACCCTACAGTTCCCCCATTGTAGCATCAAATTATTCCTTTTAACATTCCAAGGTTCTGCCTTTGCGACTCAATCTGTCAATCACTGATCAATATCTGTATCAGCTTCACCTCATCAATCCTCAATTTTCCTTTGACTGGTTTGAACCTGTGTTTCCCTCATCTTACTCTTGCAGCTGATAAATTTTTGTTCGTTAAGGGTATCAAGGGGATATGGAGCTCCAGCAGGTATAAAGAGTTTAGGTACAGATCAGCCACGAGCTGACTGAATGACGGAAAAGGTGCGAGGGGCTGAATGGCCTCCTTCTGTTCTCAGAAGATCGTAGAAAGGTAGGTTTGAAGAGTAAAACCAAAGCAGAGATTGTTGAGAGTACGGGACAGGTCTATGAGCAGAATCAAAAGAGGACCATAACCTTAAACTGTTGGTGTTCGCCTTGGCTCACACTCACTCAGCACTCCTGCCTTTAAGCGGAGACACTTGCGGGTTCAGGTCCTGCTCTAGGATTTGAGTACATAATCTAGGCTGACAGTTGAGCTCAGCACTGAGGGAGTACTGCACTACCAGAAGTACCGTCTTTGAGATGTGACACTAAGTCGAGGCCCTGTCTGTCATCTGAGATGGTGAGGAAGAGTAGGAGAGTTCTCCTTGTGCCCGAACTAATACTTACCCATGAACTAACATCACCTTAAACATGTATCTCACGTGTTATTTGTTGGATTTTGCAGTGTGCGAACTGGCTGCTCTATTTCCTACATCATAACACGAATGACTCTTCAAAGGAACTTCATTGGCTAGGAAGCATTTGCTTTTTATCATACACCTGCTGTGTATTACCAGCTTTTTCTGGCTTTATTTCCAGAAGTTGCAGTGTTTTTTAAAAATCTCCGAAGTGTAGTCACCTTATAAACTATCTTCCTTTGTGTGCATGTTTTAATTTTAAATTAAATTGGGGAATGAATGATGAAACGGACTGAGGTGAGATTTCTATTGATTGTTTACAGTCAGCAGGAACACAATCTGAGTATTATCCTTATCCAGACATACAGTTTCTGGCAAACAAGGTATGTTTATGCCATCATTATCACTCAGAGCATCATATTCACAAGTTGTGCCTAGCAGACCCCCCCCCCCCCCCACCCCCACACAAACGATATGATAGATAAACCACAGTAGGAGGATTCTGCCTGTAGTTACAGGGTGAATGTCAGCACGTTGCAGGATTACTACCAGTTACAGGTAGGATATCAGGCTGTTGCATCTCTTATCAGCAGTGAGTATTACTGATAGTTACGAGGGGAATCTCAGTGTTACCAACATTCACCACCTAAGCTGTTCTCATGACTCATTTGTCCTTTTCATGTCTATTTTACTGTTAGCCTGAAATCATAATATGAGGCGCGAGTTGGCTATGGTAGATTGGGGAACGTTACTTAAAGGGATGACAGTGGATCGGCAATGGCTAGCATTTAAAGAGCACATGGATGAATCACAACAATTGTTCATTCCTGTCTGGCACAAAGGAAAACAGGAAGGGTGGCTCAACCGTGGCTTACGAAAGAAATTAAGGATAGTATTAGATCCAAGGAGGAGAAATATAAAATGGCCAGAACAAGCAGAAAACCTCAAGATTGGAAGTAGTTTAGAATTCAGCAAAGGAGGACAAAGGATTGATTAAGAAGGGGAAAATAGAGTATGAGAGGAAGCTTGCAGAGAACATAAAAACTGACTGTAAAAGCTTCTATAGATATGTGAAGAGAAAAAGATTAGTGAAGACAAATGTGGGTCCCTTACAGTCAGAAACGGGGGAATTTATAATGGGGAACAAAGAAATGGCAGACCAGTTAAATACATACTTTGGTTCTGTCTTCACAAAGGAGGACACAAATTTACCTCCCAGAAATGTTGGGGAATATAGGGTCTAGTGAGAAGGAGGAACTGTATGAAATCAGTATTAGTAGGGAAATGATGTGAGGGAAATTGATGGGATTGAAGGCCGATAAATCCCCAGGGCCTGATAATCTACATTCCAGAGTGCTTAAGGAAGTGGCCCTAGAAATAATAGATGCATTGCTGGTCATTTTCAAAAGTCGATAGACTCTGGAACAGTTCCAACGGATTGGAGGGTAGCTGATGTAACCCCAGTATTTAAAAAAGGAGGTAGAGAGAAAACAGGGAATTATAGACCAGTTAGCCTGACATCAGTAGTGGGGAAAATGCTAGAGTCCATTTTCAAAGATATAATAGCAGAGCACTTGGAAAACAATGACAGGATTGGACAAAGTCAACATGGATTTACGAAAGGGAAATTATGCTCGATAAATCTACTGTAATTTTTTGAGGATGTAACCAGTAGAATAGATAAGGGAGAACCAGTGGATGTTGTGTATTTGGACTTTCAGAAGGCTTTCGATAAGGTCCCACATAAGAGATTAGCATGCAAAATTAAAGCACATGGGATTGGGGGTAAGGTACTGACATGGATAGAGAACTAGTTGGCAGACAGGAAACAAACAGTAGGAATAAACGGGTCTTTTTCTGAGTGGCAGGCAGTGACTAGTGGGGTACCGCAGGGATCAGTGCTCGGACCCCAGCTATTGGCAATATATATTCATGATATAGATGAGGGAATTAAATGTAATATATCCAAGTTTGCAGATGACACAAAGCTGGGTGGGAGTGTGAGCTGTGAGGAGGATGTAGAGAAGTTCCTGTATGATTTGGACAGGTTGAGTGAGTGGGCAAATACATGGCAGATGCAGTGTAATGTGGATAAATGTGAGGTTATCCACTTTGGTGGCAAAAGCAGAAAGGCAGAATATTATCTGAATGGCGATAGATTGGGAAAGGGGGAGGTGCAGCAAGAGCTGGGTGTCCTTGTGCACCAGTCGCTGAAAGTAAGCATGCAGGTGCAGCAGGGAGTTAAGAAGGCAAATGGTATGTTGGCCTTCATAGCGAGAGGATTCGAGTACAGGAGCAGGGATGTCTTGCTGCAATTGTACAAGGCCTTGGTGAGGCCACATCTGGAATATTGTGCGCAGTTTTGGTCTCCTTCTCTGAGGAAGGATGTTCTTGCTATGGTGGGAGTGCAGCGAAGCTTCACTAGACTGATTCCTGGGATGGCGGGACTGACATATGAAGAGAGATTGGGTCGATTAGGCTTGTATTGGCTAGAGTTCATGAGAATGAGGGGGGATCTCACAGAAACCTACAAAATTCTAACAGGAGCCGACAGACTAGATACAGGAAGGATGTTCCCGATGTCGGGGGAGTCCAGGACCAGGGGTCACAGTCTAAGGATAAGGGGTAAGCCATTTAGGACTGAGATGAGGAGAGATTTCTTCACCCAGAGAGTGGTGAACCTGTGGAATTCTCTACCACGGAAAGCAGTTGAGGCCAAATCATTAAATATGTTCAAGGAACAGTTAGATATATTTCTTCGGGCTAATGGGATCAAGGGATACAGAGAGAAAGAGGGAACAGGTTACTGAGTTTGGATGATCAGCCGTGATCGTATTGAATGGCGGAGCAGGCTCAAAGAGCCGAATGGCCTACTCCTGCTCCTATTTTCTATGTTTCTGTCATTGGGTATCACCTCCCACTTTTTCGTACAGCTTTCCTATTCACAGGTTGTCAAACCCATATAATTGGCTCTCGTCCTTTTATTTTACTTTTACTTTGCACGTGCTGGCGTCAATATCTGTGCTCAGTCACCATTGCTTCAGGTGTAAAAATAAATTTGGTATGTAATCTACTCCATCTGATTCTGAATGGGCTACTTGTGAAGGGAAAACAAGATTTAAAATGTCAGTATTTTTGCCCACTTCACTGAGCAGGTCAATGATGCATTGTTATACGTGCTGACTGCAAATGGGGAAGTTGGGATATTCAACAAATTCAGGCAAATGACCATTAAATCAGACAGTGAATCAAAGCACTTTGATCCTAAATAACTTAGTTGCAATCACAAATTAACATTGACATGGACATCAAAAGGGAACGCCGATGATAAGAAAACTCACCATGCCGATCCCTGGAGGAGCTCTGAGTTCAGCAGGAGTGCTTTGCATGTCTCGCTGATGGCGTTTTTTTAGCAGCAATTCTTGAAACCAAGTAGGTCACAAATGGAAGAGTTTGAGGCTTGGACATACCAGACCTGGGCAGTTTGGAGATCCAACAGATGGGGACTGTGGCCAACTGTCATCTTCAGTGTGTGTACACGTGTGTTGGTGTGTTTGCGTGTGTTCTCGTTGGGAGTGCATGTCTGTGCGTGTGTGTTGTATTGTCTGTCTGTGTGTACATCAGTTGTTCCCTTTGGAAAGGAACAAGGACGAGCGAGCGAAGAGGGCCATTGCATTCCGCACCCTGTTCTGCTGAGAGCAAAGGATATCAGCCTCACTTCGTGCACATCTCACGTGCAGGCTATTCCAAGGCTATTAGCATCTCATGGGCCTCCACTCCAAGCACTACACCTTCAATGGTCAGTTTTCTATGCAGTGGAAGGATGCAGAATCAGTGGTGTGTGTTCTGTAGATCAGGCAATGACCCCATTTGCACATAGCTTGTGCATGAACTAAAACTCCTTTCTTGCACTGCAGTAGTGCTGTGCTGTGTTGGAGAGGTGCATTTTCCTGTCCTACTTATTGTCTGACATCAGTCACAGGATATCAATTTGCAGGACAGGTGGTTTATAGATTTTCCCCAAGTCCTTGGTGTACTGTCAGTCGTTAACTAATGCTCAAGGCAATCAATGCATCAAATACATTTAAGAGCTGGATATGCTTAACGAAAGCTAAAATGATAATAATGTCAATGCAGCAGGCGTATTCTTAAGAGACTCATAAAATTAGAGCAATGCTCACACTGGCATCAGCTAAGTATTATATAAAGTCAAAAACAAGCTAAACCTCCGCATGCTGAGCAGAACAGTTTCTTGGGCTTTGAGTGAGTTGCCTGTTGCCTCGTCTCCTCAAATGAAGAAATGTGCAGCTTCTTCAATCTGCTTGTCACATGACCATTTTGAACTGACCAGGTGAGGTGTGTGGTTTTCAGCAACAGCAAAAACACTGGTGCTCAAGAAGAATGAAGAAGCAAGAAAACTTGGTCACCATCTTCACAAGGTCACAACTCAAAGCCAGGGCGACTGCTGACGAAACCGAGCAAGGACTCAGTGCAATTAATCTCAAGGGGTGGGGGAATAGGAAGGAGAAGGGGTGGAAAAAACTAACAGAATGAAAGATTGGTCCAGGGCCAGGATATATCCCACTTCTTTTCATGCAGGAGTATATCTGGGAATTAATTAATGCGCATGATGTTTGTGGACAAAGTGCACAGGAGGCTAGCCCATTATTTCACACAGAACGCAGTCACTGAACCCCAATTATACAACACAGAACGCAGTCACTGAACCCCAATTATACCACACAGAACGCAGTCACTGAACCCCAATTATACAACACAGAACGCAGTCACTGAACCCTCATTATACAACACAGAACGCAGTCACTGAACCCCAATTATACCACACAGAACGCAGACACTGAACCCCAATTATACAACACAGAACGCAGTCACTGAATCCTAATTATACCACACAGAACGCAGTCACTGAACCCCAATTAGACAACAACAGAACGCAGTCACTGAACCCCAATTATACAACACAGAACGCAGTCACTGAACCCCAATTATACAACAACAGAACGCAGTCACTGAACCCCAATTATACAACACAGAACGCAGTCACTGAACCCCAATTATACCACACAGAACGCAGTCACTGAACCCCAATTATACCACACAGAACGCAATCACTGAACCCCAATTATACAACACAGAACGCAGTCACTGAACCCCAATTATACAACACAGAACGCAGTCACTGAACCCAATTATACCACACAGAACGCAGTCACTGAACCCCAATTATACAACAACAGAACGCAGTCACTGAACCCCAATTATACAACACAGAACGCAGTCACTGAACCCCAATTATACCACACAGAACGCAGTCACTGAACCCCAATTATACCACACAGAACGCAGTCACTGAACCCCAATTATATCACACAGAACGCAGTCACTGAACCCCAATTATACCACACAGAACGCAGTCACTGAACCCCAATTATACCACACAGAACGCAGTCACTGAACCCCAATTATACAACACAGAATGCAGTCACTGAACCCCAATTATACCACACAGAACGCAGTCACTAAACCCTAATTATACCACACAGAACGCAGTCACTGAACCCCATTTATACCACACAGAACGCTGTCACTGAACCCCAATTATACCACACAGAACGCAGTCACTGAACCCCAATTATACAATACAGAACGCAGTCACTGAACCCCAATTATACCACACAGAACGCAGTCACTGAACCCCAATTATACAACACAGAACGCAGTCACTGAACCCCAATTAAACCACACAGAACGCAGTCACTGAACCCCAATTATACCACACAGAACGCAGTCACTGAACCCCAATTATACAACACAGAACGCAGTCACTGAACCCCAATTATACCACACAGAACGCAGTCACTGAACCCCAATTATACAACACAGAACGAAGTCACTGAACCCCAATTATACCACACAGAACGCAGTCACTGAACCCCAATTAAACCACACAGAACGCAGTCACTGAACCCTAATTATACCACACAGAACGCAGTCACTGAACCCCAATTATACCACACAGAACGCAGTCACTGAACCCCAGTTATACCGCACAGAACGCAGTCACTGAACCCCAATTAGACAACACAGAATGCAGTCACTGAACCCCAATTATACCACACAGAACGCAGTCACTAAACCCTAATTATACCACACAGAACGCTGTCACTGAACCCCAATTATACCACACAGAACGCAGTCACTGAACCCCAATTATACCACACATAATGCAGTCACTGAACCCCAATTATACCACACAATGCAGTCACTGAACCCCAATTAAACCACACAGAACGCAGTCACTGAACCCCAATTATACCACACAGAACGCAATCACTGATCCCCAATTATACCACACAGAACGCAGTCACTGAACCCCAATTAAACCACACAGAACGCAGTCACTGAACCCCAATTATACCACACAGAACTCAGTTACTGAACCCTAACTATACCACACAGAAAGCAGTCACTGAACCCCAATTATACCACACAATGCAGTCACTGAACCCCAATTATACAACACCGAACGCAGTCACTGAACCCTAATTATACCACACATAATGCAGTCACTGAACCCCAATTATACCACACAATGCAGTCACTGAACCCCAATTATACCACACAGAACGCAGTCACTGAACACCAATTATACCACACAGAACGCACCCACACAGAATGCAGTCACTGAACCCTAATTATACAACACAGAACGCAGTCACTGAACCCCAATTATACCACACAGAACGCAGTCACTGAACCCTAATTATACCACACAGAACGCAGTCGCTGAACCCCAATTATACCACACAGAACGCAGTCACTGAACCCCAATTATACCACACAGAACAAAGTCACTGAACCCCAATTATACCACACAGAACGCAGTCACTGAACCCTAATTATACAACACAGAACACAGTCACTGAACCCCAATTATACCACACAGAACGCAGTCACTGAACCCCAATTATACCACACAGAACGCAGTCACTGAACCCCAATTACACCACACAGAACGCAGTCACTGAACCCCAATTATACTACACAGAATGCAGTCACTGAACCCCAATTATACCACACAGAACGCAGTCACTGAACCCCAATTATACCACACAGAACGCAGTCACTGAACCGCAATTATCCCACACAGAACGCAGTCACTGAACCCCAATTACACCACACAGAACGCAGTTATTGAACCCCAATTATACCACACAGAACGCAGTCACTGAACCCCAATTATACCACACAGAATGCAGTCACTGAACCCCAATTATACAACACAGAACGCAGTTACTGAACCCCAATTATACCACACAGAACGCAGTCACTGAACCCCAATTATACCACACAGAACGCTGTCACTGAACCCCAATTATACCACACAGAACGCAGTCACTGAACCCCAATTATACCACACAGAACGCAGTCACTGAACCCCAATTATACCACACAGAACGCAGTCACTGAACCCTAATTATACCACACAGAACGCAGTCACTGAACCCCAATTATACCACACAGAACGCAGTCACTGAACCCCAATTATACAACAACAGAACGCAGTCACTGAACCCCAATTATACAACACAGAACGCAGTCACTGAACCCCAATTATACCACACAGAACGCAGTCACTGAACCCCAATTATACCACACAGAACGCAATCACTGAACCCCAATTATACAACACAGAACGCAGTCACTGAACCCCAATTATACAACACAGAACGCAGTCACTGAACCCAATTATACCACACAGAACGCAGTCACTGAACCCCAATTATACAACAACAGAACGCAGTCACTGAACCCCAATTATACAACACAGAACGCAGTCACTGAACCCCAATTATACCACACAGAACGCAGTCACTGAACCCCAATTATACCACACAGAACGCAGTCACTGAACCCCAATTATATCACACAGAACGCAGTCACTGAACCCCAATTATACCACACAGAACGCAGTCACTGAACCCCAATTATACCACACAGAACGCAGTCACTGAACCCCAATTATACAACACAGAATGCAGTCACTGAACCCCAATTATACCACACAGAACGCAGTCACTAAACCCTAATTATACCACACAGAACGCAGTCACTGAACCCCATTTATACCACACAGAACGCTGTCACTGAACCCCAATTATACCACACAGAACGCAGTCACTGAACCCCAATTATACAATACAGAACGCAGTCACTGAACCCCAATTATACCACACAGAACGCAGTCACTGAACCCCAATTATACAACACAGAACGCAGTCACTGAACCCCAATTAAACCACACAGAACGCAGTGACTGAACCCCAATTATACCACACAGAACGCAGTCACTGAACCCCAATTATACAACACAGAACGCAGTCACTGAACCCCAATTATACCACACAGAACGCAGTCACTGAACCCCAATTATACAACACAGAACGAAGTCACTGAACCCCAATTATACCACACAGAACGCAGTCACTGAACCCCAATTAAACCACACAGAACGCAGTCACTGAACCCTAATTATACCACACAGAACGCAGTCACTGAACCCCAATTACACCACACAGAACGCAGTCACTGAACCCCAATTATACTACACAGAATGCAGTCACTGAACCCCAATTATACCACACAGAACGCAGTCACTGAACCCCAATTATACCACACAGAACGCAGTCACTGAACCGCAATTATCCCACACAGAACGCAGTCACTGAACCCCAATTACACCACACAGAACGCAGTTACTGAACCCCAATTATACCACACAGAATGCAGTCACTGAACCCCAATTATACCACACAGAACGCAGTCACTGAACCCCAATTATACCACACAGAACGCAGTCACTGAACCGCAATTATCCCACACAGAACGCAGTCACTGAACCCCAATTACACCACACAGAACGCAGTTACTGAACCCCAATTATACCACACAGAATGCAGTCACTGAACCCCAATTATACAACACAGAACGCAGTTACTGAACCCCAATTATACCACACAGAATGCAGTCACGGAACCCCAATTATACCACACAGAATGCAGTCACTGAACCCCAATTATACAATACAGAACGCAGTCACTGAACCCCAATTATACAACACAGAACGCAGTCACTGAACCCCAATTATACCACACAGAACGCAGTCACTGAACCCCAATTATACAACACAGAACGCTGTCACTGAACCCCAATTATACCACACAGAACGCAGTCACTGAACCCCAATGATACAAGACAGAACGCAGTCACTGAACCCCAATTATACCAGACAGAACGCAGTCACTGAACCCTAATTATACCACACAGAACGAAGTCACTGAACCCCAATTATACCACACAGAACGCAGTCACTGAACCCCAATTACACCACACAGAACGCAGTCACTGAACCCTAATTATACCACACAGAACGCAGTCACTGAACCCCAATTATACCACACAGAACGCAGTCACTGAACCCCAATTATACCACACAGAACGCAGTCACTGAACCCTAATTATACCACACAGAACGCAGTCACTGAACCCCAATTATACCACACAGAACGCAGTCACTGAACCCAAATTATACCACACAGAACGCTGTCACTGAACCCCAATTATACCACACAGAACGCAGTCACTGAACCCCAATTATACCACACAGAACGCAGTCACTGAACCCCAATTATACCACACAGAACGCAGTCACTGAACCCTAATTATACCACACAGAACGCAGTCACTGAACCCCAATTATACCACACAGAACGCAGTCACTGAACCCCAATTATACCACACAGAACGCTGTCACTGAACCCCAATTATACCACACAGAACGCAGTCACTGAACCCCAATTATACCACACAGAACGCAGTCACTGAACCCCAATTATACCACACAGAACGCTGTCACTGAACCCCAATTATACCACACAGAACGCAGTCACTGAACCCCAATTATACCACACAGAACGCAGTCACTGAACGCTAATTATGCCACACAGAACGCAGTCACTGAACCCCAATTATACAACACAGAACGCAGTCACTGAACCCTAATTATACCACACAGAACGCAGTCACTGAACCCCAATTATACCACACAGAACGCAGTCACTGAACCCCAATTATACCACACAGAACGAAGTCACTGAACCCCAATTATACCACACAGAACGCAGTCACTGAACCCCAATTATACAACACAGAACACAGTCACTGAACCCTAATTATACCACACAGAACACAGTCACTGAACCCCAATTATACCACACAGAACGCAGTCACTGAACCCCAATTATACCACACAGAACGCAGTCACTGAACCCCAATTACACCACACAGAACGCAGTCACTGAACCCCAATTATACTACACAGAACGCAGTCACTGAACCCCAATTATACCACACAGAACGCAGTCACTGAACCCCAATTATACCACACAGAACGCAGTCACTGAACCCCAATTATCCCACACAGAACGCAGTCACTGAACCCCAATTACACCACACAGAACGCAGTTACTGAACCCCAATTATACCACACAGAATGCAGTCACTGAACCCCAATTATACCACACAGAACGCAGTCACTGAACCCCAATTATACCACACAGAACGCAGTCACTGAACCGCAATTATCCCACACAGAACGCAGTCACTGAACCCCAATTACACCACACAGAACGCAGTTACTGAACCCCAATTATACCACACAGAATGCAGTCACTGAACCCCAATTATACAACACAGAACGCAGTTACTGAACCCCAATTATACCACACAGAATGCAGTCACTGAACCCCAATTATACCACACAGAATGCAGTCACTGAACCCCAATTATACAATACAGAACGCAGTCACTGAACCCCAATTATACAACACAGAACGCAGTCACTGAACCCCAATTATACCACACAGAACGCAGTCACTGAACCCCAATTATACAACACAGAACGCAGTCACTGAACCCCAATTATACCACACAGAACGCAGTCACTGAACCCCAATGATACAAGACAGAACGCAGTCACTGAACCCCAATTATACCAGACAGAACGCAGTCACTGAACCCTAATTATACCACACAGAACGAAGTCACTGAACCCCAATTATACCACACAGAACGCAGTCACTGAACCCCAATTATACCACACAGAACGCAGTCACTGAACCCTAATTATACCACACAGAACGCAGTCACTGAACCCCAACTATACCACACAGAACGCAGTCACTGAACCCCAATTATACCACACAGAACGCAGTCACTGAACCCTAATTATACCACACAGAACGCAGTCACTGAACCCCAATTATACCACACAGAACGCAGTCACTGAACCCCAATTATACCGCACAGAACGCAGTCACTGAACCCCAATTAGACAACACAGAATGCAGTCCCTGAACTCCAATTATACCACACAGAACGCAGTCACAAAACCCTAATTATACCACACAGAAGGCAGTCACTGAACCCCATTTATACCACACAGAACGCTGTCACTGAACCCCAATTATACCACACAGAACGCAGTCACTGAACCCCAATTATACAATACAGAACGCAGTCACTGAACCCCAATTATACCACACAGAACGCAGTCATGGAACCCCAATTATACAACACAGAACGCAGTCACTGAACCCCAATTATACCACACAGAACGCAGTAACTGAACCCCAATTATACCACACAGAACGCAGTCACTGAACCCCAATTATACAACACAGAACGCAGTCACTGAACCCCAATTATACCACACAGAACGAAGTCACTGAACCCCAATTATACCACACAGAACGCAGTCACTGAACCCCAATTAAACCACACAGAACGCAGTCACTGAACCCTAATTATACCACACAGAACGCAGTCACTGAACCCCAATTATACCACACAGAACGCAGTCACTGAACCCCAGTTATACCGCACAGAACGCAGTCACTGAACCCCAATTAGACAACACCGAATGCAGTCACTGAACCCCAATTATACCACACAGAACGCAGTCACGAAACCCTAATTATACCACACAGAACGCAGTCACTGAACCCCAATTATACCACACATAATGCAGTCACTGAACCCCAATTATACCACACAATGCAGTCACTGAACCCCAATTAAACCACACAGAACGCAGTCACTGAAACCCAATTATACAACACAGAACTCAGTCACTGAACCCGAACTATACCACACAGAACGCAGTCACTGAACCCCAATTATACCACACAGAACGCAGTCACTGAACCCCAATTATACCACACAATGCAGTCACTGAACCCCAATTATACAACACAGAACGCAGTCACTGAACCCTAATTATACCACACATAATGCAGTCACTGAACCCCAATTATACCACACAATGCAGTCACTGAACCCCAATTATACCACACAGAACGCAGTCACTGAACCCCAATTATACCACACAGAACGCACCCACACAGAATGCAGTCACTGAACCCTAATTATACCACACAGAACGCAGTCACTGAACCCCAATTATACCACACAGAACGCTGTCACTGAACCCCAATTATACCACACAGAACGCAGTCACTGAACCCCAATTATACCACACAGAACGCAGTCACTGAACCCCAATTATACCACACAGAACGCAGTCACTGAACCCCAATTATACAACACAGAACGCAGTCACTGAACCCTAATTATACCTCACAGAACGCAGTCGCTGAACCCCAATTATACCACACAGAACGCAGTCACTGAACCCCAATTATACCACACAGAACGAAGTCACTGAACCCCAATTATACCACACAGAACACAGTCACTGAACCCCAATTACACCACACAGAACGCAGTCACTGAACCCCAATTATACCACACAGAACGCAGTCACTGAACCCCAATTATACAACACAGAACACAGTCACTGAACCCTAATTATACCACACAGAACACAGTCACTGAACCCCAATTATACCACACAGAACGCAGTCACTGAACCCCAATTATACCACACAGAACGCAGTCACTGAACCCCAATTACACCACACAGAACGCAGTCACTGAACCCCAATTATACCACACAGAACGCAGTCACTGAACCCCAATTATACCACACAGAACGCAGTCACTGAACCCCAATTACACCACACAGAACGCAGTCACTGAACCCCAATTATACCACACAGAACGCAGTCACTGAACCCCAATTATACCACACAGAACACAGTCACTGAACCCCAATTACACCACACAGAACGCAGTCACTGAACCCCAATTATACCACACAGAACGCAGTCACTGAACCCCAATTATACAACACAGAACACAGTCACTGAACCCTAATTATACCACACAGAACACAGTCACTGAACCCCAATTATACCACACAGAACGCAGTCACTGAACCCCAATTATACCACACAGAACGCAGTCACTGAACCCCAATTACACCACACAGAACGCAGTCACTGAACCCCAATTATACCACACAGAACGCAGTCACTGAACCCCAATTATACCACACAGAACGCAGTCAGTGAACCCCAATTATACCACACAGAACGCAGTCACTGAACCGCAATTATCCCACACAGAACGCAGTCACTGAACCCCAATTACACCACACAGAACGCAGTTACTGAACCCCAATTATACCACACAGAATGCAGTCACTGAACCCCAATTATACAACACAGAACGCAGTTACTGAACCCCAATTCCTTTTGGGCCTCCTTATCTCGAGAGACAATGAATGGGAACCCCAATTATACCACACAGAATGCAGTCACTGAACCCCAATTACACCACACAGAACGCAGTTACTGAACCCCAATTAAACCACACAGAACGCAGTCACTGAACCCCAATTATACCACACAGAACGCAGTCACTAAACCCTAATTATACCACACAGAACGCAGTCACTGAACCCCATTTATACCACACAGAACGCTGTCACTGAACCCCAATTATACCACACAGAACGCAGTCACTGAACCCCAATTATACAATACAGAACGCAGTCACTGAACCCCAATTATACCACACAGAACGCAGTCACTGAACCCCAATTATACAACACAGAACGCAGTCACTGAACCCCAATTATACCACACAGAACGCAGTCACTGAACCCCAATTATACCACACAGAACGCAGTCACTGAACCCCAATTATACAACACAGAACGCAGTCACTGAACCCCAATTATACCACACAGAACGAAGTCACTGAACCCCAATTATACCACACAGAACGCAGTCACTGAACCCCAATTAAACCACACAGAACGCAGTCACTGAACCCTAATTATACCACACAGAACGCAGTCACTGAACCCCAATTATACCACACAACGCAGTCACTGAACCCCAGTTATACCGCACAGAACGCAGTCACTGAACCCCAATTAGACAACACAGAATGCAGTCACTGAACCCCAATTATACCACACAGAACGCAGTCACTAAACCCTAATTATACCACACAGAACGCTGTCACTGAACCCCAATTATACCACACAGAATGCAGTCACTGAACCCCAATTATACCACACATAATGCAGTCACTGAACCCCAATTATACCACACAATGCAGTCACTGAACCCCAATTATACCACACAGAACGCAGTCACTGAAACCCAATTATACAACACAGAACGCAGTCACTGAACCCCAATTATACCACACAATGCAGTCACTGAACCCCAATTATACAACACAGAACGCAGTCACTGAACCCTAATTATACCACACATAATGCAGTCACTGAACCCCAATTATACCACACAATGCAGTCACTGAACCCCAATTATACCACACAGAACGCAGTCACTGAACCCCAATTATACCACACAGAACGCACCCACACAGAATGCAGTCACTGAACCCTAATTATACCACACAGAACGCAGTCACTGAACCCCAATTATACCACACAGAACGCTGTCACTGAACCCCAATTATACCACACAGAACGCAGTCACTGAACCCCAATTATACCACACAGAACGCAGTCACTGAACCCCAATTATACCACACAGAATGCAGTCACTGAACCCCAATTATACAACACAGAACGCAGTCACTGAACCCTAATTATACCACACAGAACGCAGTCGCTGAACCCCAATTATACCACACAGAACGCAGTCACTGAACCCCAATTATACCACACAGAACGAAGTCACTGAACCCCAATTATACCACACAGAACGCAGTCACTGAACCCCAATTATACCACACAGAACGCAGTCACTGAAGCCCAATTACACCACACAGAACGCAGTCACTGAACCCCAATTATACCACACAGAACACAGTCACTGAACCCCAATTATACCACACAGAACGCAGTCACTGAACCCCAATTATACCACACAATGCAGTCACTGAACCCCAATTATACCACACAGAACGCAGTCACTGAACCCCAATTACACCACACAGAACGCAGTTACTGAACCCCAATTATACCACACAGAATGCAGTCACTGAACCCCAATTGTACAACACAGAACGCAGTTACTGAACCCCAATTATACCACACAGAATGCAGTCACTGAACCCCAATTCTACCACACAGAATGCAGTCACTGAACCCCAATTATACAATACAGAACGCAGTCACTGAACCCCAATTATACAACACAGAACGCAGTCACTGAACCCCAATTATACCACACAGAACGCAGTCACTGAACCCCAATTATACAACACAGAACGCAGTCACTGAACCCCAATTATACCACACAGAACGCAGTCACTGAACCCCAATTATACAAGACAGAACGCAGTCACTGAACCCCAATTATACCAGACAGAACGCAGTCACTGAACCCTAATTATACCACACAGAACGAAGTCACTGAACCCCAATTATACCACACAGAACGCAGTCACTGAACCCCAATTATACCACACAGAATGCAGTCACTGAACCCTAATTATACCACACAGAACGCAGTCACTGAACCCCAATTATACCACACAGAACGCAGTCACTGAACCCCAATTATACCACACAGAACGCAGTCACTGAACCCTAATTATACCACACAGAACGCAGTCACTGTACCCCAATTATACCACACAGAACGCAGTCACTGAACCCCAATTATACCGCACAGAACGCAGTCACTGAACCCCAATTAGACAACACAGAATGCAGTCACTGAACCCCAATTATACCACACAGAACGCAGTCACTAAACCCTAATTATACCACACAGAACGCAGTCACTGAACCCCATTTATACCACACAGAACGCTGTCACTGAACCCCAATTATACCACACAGAACGCAGTCACTGAACCCCAATTATACAATACAGAACGCAGTCACTGAACCCCAATTATACCACACAGAACGCAGTCACTGAACCCCAATTATACAACACAGAACGCAGTCACTGAACCCCAATTATACCACACAGAACGCAGTCACTGAACCCCAATTATACCACACAGAACGCAGTCACTGAACCCCAATTATACAACACAGAACGCAGTCACTGAACCCCAATTATACCACACAGAACGAAGTCACTGAACCCTAATTATACCACACAGAACGCAGTCACTGAACCCCAATTAAACCACACAGAACGCAGTCACTGAACCCTAATTATACCACACAGAACGCAGTCACTGAACCCCAATTATGCCACACAGAACGCAGTCACTGAACCCCAGTTATACCGCACAGAACGCAGTCACTGAACCCCAATTAGACAACACCGAATGCAGTCACTGAACCCCAATTATACCACACAGAACGCAGTCACGAAACCCTAATTATACCACACAGAACGCAGTCACTGAACCCCAATTATACCACACATAATGCAGTCACTGAACCCCAATTATACCACACAATGCAGTCACTGAACCCCAATTAAACCACACAGAACGCAGTCACTGAAACCCAATTATACAACACAGAACTCAGTCACTGAACCCGAACTATACCACACAGAACGCAGTCACTGAACCCCAATTATACCACACAGAACGCAGTCACTGAACCCCAATTATACCACACAATGCAGTCACTGAACCCCAATTATACAACACAGAACGCAGTCACTGAACCCTAATTATACCACACATAATGCAGTCACTGAACCCCAATTATACCACACAATGCAGTCACTGAACCCCAATTATACCACACAGAACGCAGTCACTGAACCCCAATTATACCACACAGAACGCACCCACACAGAATGCAGTCACTGAACCCTAATTATACCACACAGAACGCAGTCACTGAACCCCAATTATACCACACAGAACGCTGTCACTGAACCCCAATTATACCACACAGAACGCAGTCACTGAACCCCAATTATACCACACAGAACGCAGTCACTGAACCCCAATTATACCACACAGAACGCAGTCACTGAACCCCAATTATACCACACAGAATGCAGTCACTGAACCCCAATTATACAACACAGAACGCAGTCACTGAACCCTAATTATACCTCACAGAACGCAGTCGCTGAACCCCAATTATACCACACAGAACGCAGTCACTGAACCCCAATTATACCACACAGAACGAAGTCACTGAACCCCAATTATACCACACAGAACACAGTCACTGAACCCCAATTACACCACACAGAACGCAGTCACTGAACCCCAATTATACCACACAGAACGCAGTCACTGAACCCCAATTATACAACACAGAACACAGTCACTGAACCCTAATTATACCACACAGAACACAGTCACTGAACCCCAATTATACCACACAGAACGCAGTCACTGAACCCCAATTATACCACACAGAACGCAGTCACTGAACCCCAATTACACCACACAGAACGCAGTCACTGAACCCCAATTATACCACACAGAACGCAGTCACTGAACCCCAATTATACCACACAGAACGCAGTCACTGAACCCCAATTACACCACACAGAACGCAGTCACTGAACCCCAATTATACCACACAGAACGCAGTCACTGAACCCCAATTATACCACACAGAACACAGTCACTGAACCCCAATTACACCACACAGAACGCAGTCACTGAACCCCAATTATACCACACAGAACGCAGTCACTGAACCCCA
The DNA here is from genome assembly GCF_036365525.1 of Heterodontus francisci. NCBI lineage: Eukaryota > Metazoa > Chordata > Chondrichthyes > Heterodontiformes > Heterodontidae > Heterodontus > Heterodontus francisci. Next base: position 17,173,532 of record NC_090417.1, read on the forward strand.
ATTATACAACACAGAACACAGTCACTGAACCCTAATTATACCACACAGAACGCAGTCACTGAACCCCAATTATACCACACAGAACGCAGTCACTGAACCCCAATTACACCACACAGAACGCAGTCACTGAACCCCAATTATACCACACAGAACGCAGTCACTGAACCCCAATTACACCACACAGAACGCAGTCACTGAACCCCAATTATACCACACAGAACGCAGTCACTGAACCCCAATTATACCACACAGAACGCAGTCAGTGAACCCCAATTATACCACACAGAACGCAGTCACTGAACCGCAATTATCCCACACAGAACGCAGTCACTGAACCCCAATTACACCACACAGAACGCAGTTACTGAACCCCAATTATACCACACAGAATGCAGTCACTGAACCCCAATTATACAACACAGAACGCAGTTCCTGAACCCCAATTCCTTTTGGGCCTCCTTATCTCGAGAGACAATGAATGGGAACCCCAATTATACCACACAGAATGCAGTCACTGAACCCCAATTACACCACACAGAACGCAGTTACTGAACCCCAATTAAACCACACAGAACGCAGTCACTGAACCCCAATTATACCGCACAGAACGCAGTCACAGAACCCCAATTAGACAACACAGAATGCAGTCACTGAACCCCAATTATACCACACAGAACGCAGTCACTAAACCCTAATTATACCACACAGAACGCAGTCACTGAACCCCATTTATACCACACAGAACGCTGTCACTGAACCCCAATTATACCACACAGAACGCAGTCACTGAACCCCAATTATACAATACAGAACGCAGTCACTGAACCCCAATTATACCACACAGAACGCAGTCACTGAACCCCAATTATACAACACAGAACGCAGTCACTGAACCCCAATTATACCACACAGAACGCAGTCACTGAACCCCAATTATACCACACAGAACGCAGTCACTGAACCCCAATTATACAACACAGAACGCAGTCACTGAACCCCAATTATACCACACAGAACGAAGTCACTGAACCCCAATTATACCACACAGAACGCAGTCACTGAACCCCAATTAAACCACACAGAACGCAGTCACTGAACCCTAATTATACCACACAGAACGCAGTCACTGAACCCCAATTATACCACACAGAACGCAGTCGCTGAACCCCAGTTATACCGCACAGAACGCAGTCACTGAACCCCAATTAGACAACACAGAATGCAGTCACTGAACCCCAATTATACCACACAGAACGCAGTCACTAAACCCTAATTATACCACACAGAACGCTGTCACTGAACCCCAATTATACCACACAGAATGCAGTCACTGAACCCCAATTATACCACACATAATGCAGTCACTGAACCCCAATTATACCACACAATGCAGTCACTGAACCCCAATTATACCACACAGAACGCAGTCACTGAAACCCAATTATACAACACAGAACGCAGTCACTGAACCCCAATTATACCACACAATGCAGTCACTGAACCCCAATTATACAACACAGAACGCAGTCACTGAACCCTAATTATACCACACATAATGCAGTCACTGAACCCCAATTATACCACACAATGCAGTCACTGAACCCCAATTATACCACACAGAACGCAGTCACTGAACCCCAATTATACCACACAGAACGCACCCACACAGAATGCAGTCACTGAACCCTAATTATACCACACAGAACGCAGTCACTGAACCCCAATTATACCACACAGAACGCTGTCACTGAACCCCAATTATACCACACAGAACGCAGTCACTGAACCCCAATTATACCACACAGAACGCAGTCACTGAACCCCAATTATACCACACAGAATGCAGTCACTGAACCCCAATTATACAACACAGAACGCAGTCACTGAACCCTAATTATACCACACAGAACGCAGTCGCTGAACCCCAATTATACCACACAGAACGCAGTCACTGAACCCCAATTATACCACACAGAACGAAGTCACTGAACCCCAATTATACCACACAGAACGCAGTCACTGAACCCCAATTATACCACACAGAACGCAGTCACTGAAGCCCAATTACACCACACAGAACGCAGTCACTGAACCCCAATTATACCACACAGAACACAGTCACTGAACCCCAATTATACCACACAGAACGCAGTCACTGAACCCCAATTATACCACACAATGCAGTCACTGAACCCCAATTATACCACACAGAACGCAGTCACTGAACCCCAATTACACCACACAGAACGCAGTTACTGAACCCCAATTATACCACACAGAATGCAGTCACTGAACCCCAATTATACAACACAGAACGCAGTTACTGAACCCCAATTATACCACACAGAATGCAGTCACTGAACCCCAATTATACCACACAGAATGCAGTCACTGAACCCCAATTATACAATACAGAACGCAGTCACTGAACCCCAATTATACAACACAGAACGCAGTCACTGAACCCCAATTATACCACACAGAACGCAGTCACTGAACCCCAATTATACAACACAGAACGCAGTCACTGAACCCCAATTATACCACACAGAACGCAGTCACTGAACCCCAATTATACAAGACAGAACGCAGTCACTGAACCCCAATTATACCAGACAGAACGCAGTCACTGAACCCTAATTATACCACACAGAACGAAGTCACTGAACCCCAATTATACCACACAGAACGCAGTCACTGAACCCCAATTATACCACACAGAACGCAGTCACTGAACCCTAATTATACCACACAGAACGCAGTCACTGAACCCCAATTATACCACACAGAACGCAGTCACTGAACCCCAATTATACCACACAGAACGCAGTCACTGAACCCTAATTATACCACACAGAACGCAGTCACTGTACCCCAATTATACCACACAGAACGCAGTCACTGAACCCCAATTATACCGCACAGAACGCAGTCACTGAACCCCAATTAGACAACACAGAATGCAGTCACTGAACCCCAATTATACCACACAGAACGCAGTCACTAAACCCTAATTATACCACACAGAACGCAGTCACTGAACCCCATTTATACCACACAGAACGCTGTCACTGAACCCCAATTATACCACACAGAACGCAGTCACTGAACCCCAATTATACAATACAGAACGCAGTCACTGAACCCCAATTATACCACACAGAACGCAGTCACTGAACCCCAATTATACAACACAGAACGCAGTCACTGAACCCCAATTATACCACACAGAACGCAGTCACTGAACCCCAATTATACCACACAGAACGCAGTCACTGAACCCCAATTATACAACACAGAACGCAGTCACTGAACCCCAATTATACCACACAGAACGAAGTCACTGAACCCTAATTATACCACACAGAACGCAGTCACTGAACCCCAATTAAACCACACAGAACGCAGTCACTGAACCCTAATTATACCACACAGAACGCAGTCACTGAACCCCAATTATGCCACACAGAACGCAGTCACTGAACCCCAGTTATACCGCACAGAACGCAGTCACTGAACCCCAATTAGACAACACAGAATGCAGTCACTGAACCCCAATTATACCACACAGAACGCAGTCACTAAACCCTAATTATACCACACAGAACGCTGTCACTGAACCCCAATTATACCACACAGAACGCAGTCACTGAACCCCAATTATACCACACATAATGCAGTCACTGAACCCCAATTATACCACACAATGCAGTCACTGAACCCCAATTAAACCACACAGAACGCAGTCACTGAACCCCAATTATACCACACAGAACGCAGTCACTGAACCCCAATTATACCACACAATGCAGTCACTGAACCCCAATTATACAACACAGAACGCAGTCACTGAACCCTAATTATACCACACATAATGCAGTCACTGAACCCCAATTATACCACACAATGCAGTCACTGAACCCCAATTATACCACACAGAACGCAGTCACTGAACCCCAATTATACCACACAGAACGCACCCACACAGAATGCAGTCACTGAACCCTAATTATACCACACAGAACGCAGTCACTGAACCCCAATTATACCACACAGAACGCTGTCACTGAACCCCAATTATACCACACAGAACGCAGTCACTGAACCCCAATTATACCACACAGAACGCAGTCACTGAACCCCAATTATACCACACAGAACGCAGTCACTGAACCCCAATTATACCACACAGAACGCAGTCACTGAACCCCAATTATACCACACAGAATGCAGTCACTGAACCCCAATTATACCACACAGAACGCAGTCACTGAACGCTAATTATACCACACTGAACGCAGTCACTGAACCCTAATTATACCACACAGAACGCAGTCACTGAACCCCATTTATACCACACAGAACGAAGTCACTGAACCCCAATTATACCACACATAATGCAGTCACTGAACCCCAATTATACCACACAATGCAGTCACTGAACCCCAATTATACCACACAGAACGCAATCACTGAACCCCAATTATACCACACAGAACGCAGTCACTGAACCCCAATTATACCACACAGAACGCAGTCACTGAACCCCAATTATACAACACAGAATGCAGTCACTGAACCCCAATTATACCACACAGAATGCAGTCACTGAACCCTAATTATACCACACAGAACGCGGTCACTGAACCCCAATTATACCACATTGAATGCGGTCACTGAACCCCAATTATACCACACAGAACGCAGTCACTGAACCCCAATTATATCACACAGAACGCAGTCACCGAACCCCAATTATACCACACAGAACGCAGTCACTGAACCCCAATTATACCACACAGAACGCAGTCACTGAACCCCAATTATACAACACAGAACGCAGTCACTGACCCCCAATTATACCACACAGAATGCAGTCACTGAACCCCAATTATACCACACAGAATGCAGTCACTGAACCCCAATTATACCACACTGAACGCAGTCACTGAACCCCAATTATACCACACAGAATGCAGTCACTGAACCCCAATTATACCACACTGAACGCAGTCACTGAACCCCAATTATACCACACAGCACACAGTCACTGAACCCCAATTATACAACACAGAACGCAGTCACTGAACCCCAATTATACCACACAGCACACAGTCACTGAACCTCAATTTCCCACACCGAACACAGTCACTGAACCCCAATTACACCACACAGAACGCAGTCACTTAACCTCAATTTCCCACACCAAACACAGTCACTGAATCCCAATTACACCACACTGAACGCAGTCACTGAACCCCAATTATACAACACAGAACGCAGTCACTGAACCCCAATTATACCACACAGCACACAGTCACTGAACCTCAATTTCCCACACCGAACACAGTCACTGAACCCCAATTACACCACACAGAACGCTGTCACTGAACCCCAATTACACCGCACAGAACGCTGTCACTAAACCCCAATTACACCACACAGAACGCTGTCACTGAACCCCAATTACACCACACAGCACGCAGTCACTGAACCTCAATTTCCCACACCGAACACAGTCACTGAACCCCAATTACACCACACAGAACGCTGTCCCTAAACCCCAATTGCACCGCACAGTACTCAAATGAACAATAGGAGGGACAAGCAAATTTAAAACAAGTAGATTTGAGTTTGAGTCATTAAAGTGAGGAATGGGAGAACAATCGGGGATAAAGCAAAGATAAAAATGTAATTTGAAGTCAAACGACACAGTTGGCCATTTTTGATCTTGCTGAATCCTGTTACTGACTTGTCTCTGTTCTGCTCTCTGGCTCAGTCGACACCGATTTTAACACCATAAAGGCACTTTTACAGTGGAACAAGTTGTCAGCAGACCTCAGTCACAAACAATAACATGATAGATTTATTTTCTCACGAGTAAAGCACGGCTTCATCTTTTTGTCATTTCGACCATTTCGTGCTTACCCCTTGACACAACCCACGTACATGCTCCTCCCACTCAAACTCCAAAGCTAATTATTCTCAATGCACAGAACACCCACAAAGCTCTCTCCGAAAGAAGTTTATTGATGTTTGGTAGCAGGGGACTGTTTTTCTGTCTGATTTTATTCATGGCCAACTTCCATTTTGCTGTTTTAATGACCTAACCAAAAGGCAATCCAGTTTATTGGGAACTGCCCGCATACAAAGAACTTCCATCCCGTGACCTCACACCAGCCAGCCAGCCTTTGATGAAGAAAAGAATTGTCAGTTGTTTATTTCCATTCTCAAGATGCATTATATTTGAGAAGAACTCTCTCTCTTTCTCAAACAAGATAATCCAGATTTGCATAACTCCGCATCGCATCGCGCTGTAAACCTCCCAGTACATCCCAGACAATCAATTTCGAAGTGTTGTCACTGCTGTAAGGTTGGTCATGAGGCAGCCTATTTAGAGTCACAGAGTGATACAGCACTTTGCGCATAGCAAGTTCCCAGATGCATCGACAAGCTGATCAGATATTCAGGCTCAGAGGTGAGAGTGCTGCCCTCTGACTATGGCTGACACATTACTTAATCTTGAAACTGGCCATTGCCTGTCAAAGAAAGACTTGCATTTATATATCGCCTTTAATGACCACTGACTGCCTCAGAGCACTGTCCAGTCAATGAAGTACTTCTGAAATGTGGTCACTGTCGTAATGTCGGAAAAACAGCAGCCAATTTGTGCACAGCAAGCTCCCACAAAAAGCAATGTGATAATGACCCAGATAATCTGATTTTATGATGCGGATTGAGGGATAATTATTGACCAGGACACCAGGGGTACCTCCCCTGCTCTTCTTCGAAATAGTACCCTGGGATCTTTTACATCCACCCAAGCAGGCAGGTGGGGCCTCAGCTTAACATCTCAACTGAAAGATGGCACCTCCGACAGTGCAGCCTTCCCTCAGTACTGCACTGGAGTGTCAGTCTTGACTTTTGCGCTCAAGCCCTTTAGCGTACCATCTTGCAATGTAACGGAATACCAGGTATTGGGTGTAGCGGACGGTCGAGCCGATACCACCGAAGACAGATTTATACCACTAAATGTTTAATCTGCTAATATTACCTTCAGCAATTTCTAGCTTCTTTCTGTATAGTTCTCTTCACGTAGAGGCAGACGACCTAAATTAATAGGATGTCATCTTTCGATAAATGTTTCCAAATAATTATATTATAAAAGGAATCTTATCTGTTACAATCCTTTCAAACAGGTGAGTGAATTGGTAATTGAGTTTTTTTGTGAGATTGTGTGTTAATTTAATTCTGTCATAAAATGTTCCTTTAATGTGAATTCCTGATAAATGAAAGAGTTCCTTGATTAAAATCTACCCTGCAACTAGGGACTACAATAATCATAAAAAAGATATAATTATCTGGAAGAATTTCTCTACTTAATTACCAGTGTCATAATTGGCACTTCCATCATTTTGGTTCATCTTCATTCAGCTTTCCGTGCAGTCTTCATTGATTTGAATGGAACCGTTTTCATTTCTCAACTGGTTTCATCCAGCTCATGTGGACAGGGAAGATAAAACAATCGCTGGAAAGAGGTAGGATGTGAATACGGAAGCCAGTTGGCAAGTGATCCAACTACACAACCCACTCCTGGCAGCATGGGAAATTTGTGTTCCTCTCATCGTAAAACTGTCGTCTGGAAGAAGCTGGGTCAGTCAGAAGAGGATCTCGATGGCATTTCGAAGACTTGATCCGAGATCGCTGCCCAACTTGTGGGTCCCCCAATTTCTTTCCCGTTTCAAATGGTGGTCATGCCTTCAGCTGTCCCGGCCCTAAGCTCTGGAATTCCCTCTGTCCCTCCGTCTCTCCATCTCTCTCTCTCTCTGTGCTCCTTCAAGACGCTCCTGAAAACCTCCCTCTTTGAGCAAGCTTTTAGTCACTTGTCCTCGTATCTCCTTATGTGGCTCGGTGTCCCAGTTTGTCTGATCATGTTCCTGTGAAGTAGCTTGGGCTACTACCCTAAAGGTGCTATATAAATGCAAGTTGTTGTCAAAAGGCGAAATTACATGTGTGCCTGTAACTTCCAGATGAGGGCAAAGGCTTGGATATGAGGATGAGGAAACATTACTTCCTGCAAAAAAAGCTTCACTTATTTGAAGGGCTAGTGGCAAATTAATGTCGGGAACGATCTAAAGTGGGCCCAGATTTAAGCCATCTGAGTGCGCCCAAGATTGCTTCCATTCCGACTCAGAAATAAACGTCACCAACATTTCCACTTATTTTGGACAAATTAGTCATCTTGTATTTGAAATATGAAACTTGAAGGCACCTGAATTATGGGAAGAGTTCAGGATTTGCTCGCACTGGAGGAGAGAAAACTTGGCAAAGAATCACAAGGATACAGAAAGGGGTCCACCGAGCCTGAGCTCGCTCTTTGAAAGAGCTGTCCAATTAATCTCACTCTCCCTGCTCTTTCCCCATAACCCTATAAATATTTCCCCCTTTCAACTCTTTATCCATTTCCCTTCTGAAATTTCCGATTGCATCTGCCTCCAACACCCGTTATTAATGATGAGATGACACAAATGAGGTAATCAATGAATGGAACCTCAGTCAGATATCTGAGATTATCAGAAATTCTAAAAGCAGGTGTTGGGAGCTCAATCTTCGAAAAAGCAGATAGTTTAAAATCTGATGACTTGAGAAAGAGGAGTGCAGTGAGTGGCAGAGGGGACAAACTTTGTAGAAAAATTTAAAAGAGAATTGGAGAGCTGTTTGAGGGGGGCTTATCATTTGGGACAGGACACAATGAACCTGCATCTGACCCGTACTTTCCTGTGTTTGGAATACACAATACATTTTCTTCTTATTTAAATACTGTAAGACCTGTGCTCGATTTAAGTCGAAACAAAGGAAGTGACGAGAGATGAATTGTCCCCAGAACTCTTTTTGAAGCTGAGGTCCCTTGTATTTTGCACTGCAGCATCTGTGAGCAGGGCCAATGTTTTACAGCATCTGAAGAGATCAAATTCTATTTCGATTACATGGGATGACAAGATTTGCACTGGTGCTTGGGGGATTTCTCAGTGGAATTTGGTCCATTAAGAGTGAAAATCTAGTGGCTTTCAGAACCACTGGAACACTTATCCTCAGATAAATCCCACACTCATTACCCTCTTTCAGAAGAGAAAATATTTTCAGAGGAGATGAGAGTAACATCATTTTCTTTACCTGAACTGATTGCAGCAAGTCGAAATATGTCAGAGAGACGTGAGTTAACTGGTTCGTAGGGCGAGCTTTCATAAAGGTCATCACCTGAAAAGAGTGAGGAATGACACAGTGATTAGAAACATCAGCACTCAGAAGGGATTCAATTCTGTTCCACCGCAATCATTTGGGATTCTTCGGGATAAAGTAAATTGGTTGTGTGAAGCTCTTTGAGGCTTTTTACTGCTGATGCTTAGGCCCAGTATAAACACGAGCTGCTTCATGCATGCCTGCGATGCACTTACAGAAATCGCAGTGGAAGTTGTTTTTGTTGTGTCACGTACTTCATCATAACCCACATGCTGCCCACCACTCCTTCCCTACTGCCTTTGAACCAGAAGTAATCAGACCACCAGGCCCTGTCAATGCAACCCAATCCAGCAGCCAGCGGCAGGTAGAGGAGCAGATATGTAGACAGATTTTGGAAAGATGTAAAGGTAACAGGGTTGTAGTGGTGGGTGATTTTAAATTCCCCAATATTGACTGGGACTCACTTAGTGCCAGGGGCTTGGATGGGGCAGAATTTGTGAGGAGCATCCAGGAGGGCTTCTTGAAACAATATGTAGATAGGCCAGCTAGGGATGGGGCCGTACTGGACCTGGTATTGGGGAATGAGCCCGGCCAGGTGGTCGAAGTTTCATTGGGGGAGCATTTCGGGAGCAGTGACCATAATTCCATAAGTTTTAAGGTACTTGCGGATAAGGATAAGAGTAGTCCTCGGGTGACGGTGCTAAATTGGGGGAAGGCTAATTATAACAATATTAGGCAGGAACTGAAGAATTTAGATTGGGGGCGGCTGTTTGAGGGTAAATCAACATCTGACATGTGGGAGTCTTTCAAACATCAGTTGATTAGAATCCAGGACCAGCATGTTCCTGTGAGGAAGAAGGATAAGTTTGGCAAGTTTCGGAAACCTTGGATAACGCGGGATATTGTGAGCCTCGTCAAAAAAAAAAGGAAGCATTCATAAGGGCGAGAAGGCTAGGAACAGACGAAGCCCTTGAGGAATACAAAGAAAGTAGGAAGGAACTTAAGCAAGGAGTCAGGAGGGCTAAAAGGGGTTATGAGAAGTCATTGGCAAACAGGATTAAGGAAAATCCCAAGGCTTTTTATACGTATATAAAGAGCAAGAGGGTAACCAGGGAAAAGATTGGCCCACTCAAGGACAGAGAAGGGAATCTATGTGTGGAGCCAGAGGAAATGGGCGAGGTACTAAATGAGTACTTTGCATCAGTATTCACCAAGGAGAAGGACTTGGTGGATGATGAGTCGAGGGAAAGGAGTGTGGATAGTCTCGGTCATGTCGTTATCAAAAAGGAGGTGTTGGGCGTCTTGCAAAACATTCAGGTAGATAAGTCCCCAGGGCCTGATGGGATCTACCCCAGAATACTGAGGGAGGCAAGGGAAGAAATTGCAGGGGCCTTGACAGAAATCTTTGTATCCTCATTGGCTACAGGTGAGGTTCCAGAGGACTGGAGAATAGCCAATGTTGTTTCTTTGTTTAAGAAGGGTGGCAAGGATAATCCAGGAAATTATAGGCCGTGAGCCTTATGTCAGTGGTAGGGAAATTGTTAGAGAGGATTCTTCAGGACAGGATTTACTCCCATTTGGAAACAAACAAACTTATTAGCAAGAGGCCAGCATGGTTTTGTGAAGGGGAGGTCGTGTCTTACCAATTTGATTGAGTTTTTTGAGGAAGTGACGAAGATGATTGATGAAGGAAGGGCAGTGGATGTTGTCTATATGGACTTCAGTAAAGCCTTTGACAAGGTCCCTCATGGCAGGCTGGTACCAAAGGTGAAGTCACACGGAATCAGAGGTGAGCTGGCAAGATGGATACAGAACTGGCTCGGTCATCGAAGACAGAGGGTAGCAGTGGAAGGGTGCTTTTCTGAATGAAGGGCTGCGGTAAGTGGTGTTCCGCAGGGATCAGTGCTGGGACCTTTGCTGTTTGTAGTATATATAAATAATTTGGAGGAAAATGTAGCTGGTCTGATTAGTAAGTTTGCGGACAACACAAAGGTTGGTGGAGTTGCGAATAGTGATGAGGATTGTCGGAGGATACAGCAGGATATAGATCGGTTGGAGACTTGGGTGGAGAAAAGGCAGATGGGGTTTAATCCGGACAAATGTGAGATAATGCATTTTGGAAGGTCTTTTGCAGGTGGGAAGTATACAGTAAATGGCAGAATCCTTAGGAGTATTGACAGACAGAGAGATCTGGGTGTACAGGTCCACAGGTCACTGAAAATGGCAACGCAGGTCGATGAGGTAGTCAAGAAGGCATGTGGCATGCTTGCCTTCATCGGTCGGGGCATAGAGTATAAAAAATGGCAAGTCATGCTGCAGCTGCACAGAACCTTAGTTAGGCCACACTTAGAATATTGCGTGCAATTCTGGTCGCCACACTACCAAAAGGACGTGGAGGCTTTGGAGAGGGTACAGAAGAGGTTTACTAGGATGTTAAAATAAAAGCAAAATACTGCGGATGCTGGAAATCTGAAATAAAAACAAGAAATGGTTTCCTCCCACATGCCAAAGACTTGCAGGTTGATAGGTAAATTGGCCATTAGCAATTGCCCCTAGTATAGGTAGGCGGTAGGGAAATATAGGGACAGGTGGGGATGTGGTAGGAATATGGGATTAGTGTAGCATTAGTATAAATGGGTGGTTGATGGTCGGCACAGACTCGGTGGGCCGAAGGGCCTGTTTCAGTGCTGTATCTCTAAACAAATGCTGGAATCACTCAGCAGGTCTGGCAGCATCTGTGGAAAGAGAAGCAGAGTTAACGTTTCGGGTCAGTGACCCTTCTTCGGAACTCAAGAAGGGTCACTGACCCGAAACGTTAACTCTGCTTCTCTTTCCACAGATGCTGCCAGACCTGCTGAGTGATTCCAGCATTTCTTGTTTTTATTTACATGGATGTTGCCTGGTCTGGAGGGCATTAGCTATGAGGAGAGGTTGGATCAACTCGGATTGTTTTCACTGGAACGACGGAGGTGGAGGGGCGACATGATAGAGGTTTACAAAGTTATGAGTGGCATGGACAGAGTGGATAGTCAGAAGCTTTTTCCCAGAGTGGAAGAGTCAGTTACTGGGGGACATAGGTTTAAGGTGAGAGGGGCAAAGTTTAGAGGGGATGTGCGAGGCAAGTTCTTTGCACAGAGGGTGGTGAGCGCCTGGAACATGTTGCCGGGGGAGGTGGTGGAAGCAGGTACCATAGGGACGTTTAAGAGGCATCTTGACAAATACATGAATAGGATGGGAATAGAGGGATACGGACCCCGGAAGTGCAGAAGGTTTTAGTTTAGGCAGGCATCAAGATCGGCACAGGCTTGGAGGGCCGAATGGCCTGTTCCTGTGCTGTCCTGTTCTTTGTTCTAGACGATTTGGCAAAACCAGTCCATCAATTAAGAATTGGTTGTGACATTTCACTCTTTGAACAGAATTGAATTTCTTGGTGGTGTTGGAACTCTATTTCCTGCCATGCCCAAGAAGGTTCATGATTTGATAGTTATTGATTTGAGAAACGAAATGGCTGTTGCATCAGATGGGAATCTTGCTCAGTGAACACATTACATACGACTACGACATTTCGATATCTGGAGATAATGTGGGTTGTTCTGACCCCTCTACCTTCAGTGTCTTTGAGGACAAATGTATCAAAGTGCGACCAAGTTATCCCAATTAATTTATTCCATGGAGTAACTCACCTCCTGACTCCCCAAAGTTTGTCCACCATCTACAAGGCACAAGTCAGGAGTGTGATGGAATACTGTCCACTTGCCTGGATGGGTACAGCCCCAACAACACTCAAGAAGCTCGACAATATCCAGGACAAAGCAGCCCGCTTGACTGGCACCCAATTCACCAACATTCACTCCTTCTACCACCGAAGCACAGTGGTAGCAGTGTGTATCATCTACAAGATGCAATGCAGCAACTCACTAAAGCTCCTTCAACAGCACCTTCCAAACCCGTGACCTCTACCACCGAGAAGGACAAGGGCAGCAGATGCATGGGATCACCACCACCTGCAAGTTCCCCTCCAAGCCACACACCATCCTGACTTGGAACTATATCGCCGTTCCTTCACTGTCGCTGGGTCAAAATCCTGGAACTCCCTTCCGAACAGCACTGTGGGTGTACCTACCCCACATGGACTGCAGCGGTTCAAGAAGGCAGCTCACCACCACCTTCTCAAGGGCAATTAGGGATGGGCAATAAATGCTACCCTAGACAGCGATGCCCACATCCCATGAATGAATAAAAAAATGCAAGATATGTTAACGAGGGGCACTTATGAGAACAGGCTCCACTGACCAGATTCATTCAAATTGACAGCACTAATTGTTCTGGCTGGCTGACGTGTTAACTGACTCGTTTTTCTCACCGCAATATCTGTTCCTATTTGTTGATAAATATCATGGTATTGATTCATCGCTGGAACTTTCTGACACAAATCCAGAAAATTTACTGGCCTGCATCTGTCACAAGCAAACTTACTCTGTTGCTTCAGTGACTGGCCTCTACTTGGTCTGTCAATGGTATTTAAAGGGATGCAGTCACTCTCTCAGTACACTCTCTCAGCTTGTCCACTAGGTAACGTGATAAAAAGTATGATGCTATCATCGCTGAAACTAGCGCTGTAAACTGAATACATTGGTGATAAATGAGACAGCAATTCCTCGAGCAGTACAGTAGCTTCATGGTCATATTACTGGACTGGTAATCCAGTAAACAGTGAGTTTAAATCCCACTGTGGCCACAAGAGAATTTTAGTTCAGTTATAAAAAATGTGAAATCAAAAGCTGGTCCCAGTACAAGCGATGATGAAGCGACTGGGGACAAAATCCAACTGCTTCATTCATGACTTTTAGAGAAGGAAATCTGCCGACCTTTCCCGGTTGGGCTGACTTTTTTTTTACATTTGTCAAAGAAAACGTAAATCAATTCTCTTGCCACAAACCCCAGCTTTCTCCCCACTATTCCATGCACCTTATCGCCTGCCCACAGTTTACCTCCTGCCCCTTATCCCCTCCGGACACGCATTACCACTGATCAGCTTCCAATCCCTCATCCCTTTATACACACCCCATTCCATCCCTTGCATCTCTTACCCCATCTGATATCGGCTAACCCCCCTCTCCTGATCCTATTCCATTACCCCTGTCCCATACCCTTGCTCTCCTATCCCACATTATAGATTCAGACAGCCATTTGGCCCATGGTGCCTGGGCCAGATCTTTAAAAGAGCCACCCAGTTAGTCCCTCTTCCCCACTCTTCCTCCATTTCCCTAACCCGTACACCCTGTTCCCCAACCCATGCCCACATGTTCCGTACACTCTGGCAGCCATTCTGTGTGCCAGGTCTCATACCCCCAGCCCCTCACCCTCTCACACCTCCCAATTGAAGACTTTATATGTGATATGTGACTCCAGTCCCATACTTATTAACTCCTTCTGAAAGGGCCCAGCAAGCTTTTCGGTCGTCTCACCACCACCTCGGCGCAATGAGGAATGGGCAATAAATGTCAACCTCGCGAATTCACATCCCCAAAAACAGGACTTACATCATCACCTGAAACAGTACTGACGCCTCTAATTTTTCTCTGAAACCTAATCTTGCTACTCTAAGAGACAACTTCGAGCAACTTAATACATCCTTAGGACATCCCAAAGCTCATAACCAAAGTTCATCATTAAATCACAGCTTTACTGATAGAACATTACACTTTTGATTGATGATATCACTGGAATTAGAGAGATCAATAATGCATGACTGAATTACCACATCCCTAATGGTGTCATGCATTTTAAATATTCATGCTCTCCCCATTTCAAATGCAATCTTTCAGATATAAGCAGAAATATTGCAAAACTGATGCAAGAATCTCCAGAGCTGAAATGGGATGTGGGCGTCGCTGGCTAAGCCAGCATTTACTGCCAATCCCAAATAGCCCTTGAGAAGGTGGTGGTGAGCTGCCTTCTTGAACTGCTGCAGTCCCCGGGGTGTAGGTACACCCACAGTGCTGTTAGGGAGGGAGTTCCAGGATTTTGACCCAGCGACAGTGAAGGAACAGTGAACTTGTCAGGATGTTGGAGGGAAACAGCTTGGAGGGAAACTTGGTGGTGTTCCCATGCATCTGCTGCCCTTGTCCTTCTAGGTGGTAGATGTCGTGGGTTTGGAAGGTGCTTGTCAGGCGCTCCTTTGTGTTGTCTTAAGCAACACAATGAGGTTCGTGGATTCCAGTATGTTGAAGATCTCTGGAAGGTTTATTAACAGGTAAAAGTAATATATACAATACAGAGCAAACTATACACAGAATCTGTGTCCAGGGTATTACAGTGCAGATTGTCTGTGGTTTACACCCACAAGACTACATCCTGGTACTTAGACCATTAGCATACTGAGTTCTTAAAGGGATATCACTCTTAAAGCAATAATACAACAGCACTGTCGAAGGAGCCTTGGTGACCCAGCAATAGTGAAGAAACCATATTGTAGATGGTACACACTGCTGCCACTGTGCGTCAGTAGTGAAGGGAGTGAATGTGGAAGGTGGTGGATGGGGTGCCAGTGCAGCAAAGGTTCACTGGATTGGTCCCTGGGATGAAGTGGTTGTCCTATGGTGAGAGGCTAAGCAAATTGGGCCTGTATTCTGTGGAGTTTAGAAGAATGAGAGGTGATCTTATTGAAGCATATAAGATTCTAAAGGGGCTTGATAGGGTAGACAGTGAGAGATTATTTCCGCTGGTCGGGGAATATAAAACATGGGGTCACAGTCTCAGGATAATGAGCCGATCATTGAGGAGTAAGATGAGAAAAAATTACTTCAGTCAGAGGGTTGTGAATTTTTGGAATTCTCTACCCCAGAGAGTTGTGGATGCTCCATCGTTGAATATAT
Organism: Heterodontus francisci; assembly: GCF_036365525.1. Classification (NCBI taxonomy): domain Eukaryota; kingdom Metazoa; phylum Chordata; class Chondrichthyes; order Heterodontiformes; family Heterodontidae; genus Heterodontus; species Heterodontus francisci. The sequence continues at coordinate 17,189,650 of NC_090417.1, forward strand.
TTAACACTGGGATAGACAGAGTTTTGGTCTCTCAGGAAATCAAGGGATATGGCGAGCGGGCGGGAAAGTGGAGCTGAATCCTAAGATCAGCCATGTTCGTTTTGAATGGCCAAGAAGGCTCGATGGGCCATATGGTCTACTCTTGCTCCTATTTCTTGTGTTCTTGTGTTTTATGGCAGAAGGAGAGGGAGGTGGAGAGTTTTGGTGAGGGATAAACAGAGCTTAGGGTCTACATGACTGAAGGTCCATCTGTCAGTGTAAGGTGAAGGGAAGGGGATGTCAGGGTGATGCATAAGAAGCCAGACTTGAATGAACATAGAGTTCGAAGAGAGTTGGAGGTCTTGGGGAGATTATAGAGACAAAGGGAAGAGGCCACGGAATGATTTGAAACAAAGGTGCGAGACCGGGAGCCAATGTCAGCCAGTGAGCACAGTGGGTGATGACTGAGCGGGACTTAGTGTGAGTTAGGACATGGGCAGCAGAGTTTTGGTTGCGATGAGGTTTACAGAGGGTTACGGCTCGGCGGCCAGCCGTGAGCAGTGGAATAGTTGAGTCTTGAGGTAACACGGATGAGGGTTTCAGCAGCAGCTGGGCCGTGGCAGGGTCAGAGACTGGTGGTATTACAGAAGTGGAATTCTCCCTGAGAATTAAGTCACAGCACTCACGATAGGGGAGCATACCCTCTCATGTAAATATATCCAAACCACCATCCTTCTGAGCCTTGGCAATCTGCATCAAGCTAACAGGTGATTCAGTCTCACTGGTGCCAGTGCTTTTCTGGGTTGCAGTTGCTGGGTCTGGAGCTTTGGAACAGGGCTGTTGTTCTAATTGTCGCCTCAGTGGTGGATAAATCCTATATCAGAACACCAAGGTCTGTCAGTATTAACAACTTGAGATAGACAGGAATGAATTAGAATAGGGATTGAACCTTTCCAGTGGCCTCCAAACACCAAACTCCTGGACAGCAGAGGCTGCACTGCTTGGCTTACTTGACATGGTTGAGCACACAATGCAGGCTGACAGTGAAGTGTGGTAGCGTGGGAGTGCTACACTGTTAGGGATGCCATCCTTCAGAGGAGACATTAATCGAGGCCTGGTTGCCTCTTGTGTCGTGAGATTGGTATTCTGGAAGGAGAAGATGTCACAGGTCAAAGGCCTCCTGGACCTGAACCCTTCCAATTCCAATTCAGAATTCAGCTGCTGTCGGAAAATTGGAACGATAATAACTTAAGTTGGTAATTGAAGAGTTTCCCAGATGCAGGATATCGTGAGGCTGCTGTCTGAGCATTGGGGGAAATCAAAATAGAGAAAATGTTAAAAATATATAGAATTTTATCTTATCTTCCTGAAAATTAAATCCAGCAATCCTCACTAATATCAATTTAAATTATGAAGGATGGATGCACTAACTGCGTTTTTATTCAATTGGTTTTGTCCCTGGCGTGCTCAACTGGCATTGCTACTCTGCACCATTGCAGGGGGGGATGGGTGGTAATAACCCGTCATATTCGTTCTTTATCAGTCGCATTCTTACTCGGCCTCTCCAATCAAGCACCTAATTTTTTGCTTGGTGCCTCATTGCATATGTGATCACACTCACCCTGGAACCAGAAGGTTGTGGGTTTAAACCTCATTCCATGATCTTTGTACATAGAGCTAAAATGAAGGTTCAGCAAGAAATTGGGAAGAGATGTTAGCCTTTTTTGCAAGGGACAGTTGGAGTACAACAGTCAGATAGTCTTGCTGCAATTATTTAGGGCGTTGGTGAGACCACACCTGGAATACTGTCTGCAGTATTCGTCTCCTTACCTAAGGAAGGATCTACTTGCTTGAGAGTGGGTGCAACTAAGGTTCACTGGATTGATTCCTGGGATGAGAGGATTGTCTCAAAAGGAGAGATTGAGCAGAATGGGTCTATATTCTCCGGAGTTCAGAATAATACAAGATGATGTCTTTGAAGCGTATAAAATTCCGACAGACCCTGATAAGATAGATCCTGAGAGGCTTGTTCCCTGGCTGGAGAGTCCAGAACTCGGGGACATTGTCTCAGGATAAGGGCTCAGCCTTTTTGGACTGAGATGAGGAGAAATTTCTTTACTCAGAGGGTTGTGAATCTTTGAAATTCTCTACCCACAGAGCTGTGAATGCTCAGTTGTTGAGTATATTCAAGACTGAAATCGATAAGGGAATCAAGGAATCTTGGGATTAGTGCATAAAGGTGGAGTTGGGTTGGAAGATCAGCTGTGATCTTATTGGATGGCGGAGCAGGCTTGTGGGGGCTGCAGACCGCGCCCCTAGCCAAGCTGTTCCAGTACAGCTACAACACTGGTATCTACCCGACAATGTGGAAAATTGCCCAGGTATGTCCTGTCGACAATCAGCAGGACAAATCCAACCCGGTCAATTACCGCACTATCAGTCTGCTCTCGATCAGCAGCAAAATGATGAAGGGGTCATCGACAGTGCTATCAAGCGGCACTTGCTCAGCAACTACCTGCTCACTCACATCTGGTAAAGGTCTTGAACGCTCCATCGACTACATAGACAGACAAATTATCTCTTCAGATCTTTCCTTTGTTATTTTAAATCTGCCTTTCGAGTGTCCTTTTACATCTTCTGACACTGAGCAGAAATTACAGCACAGGACAAGGACTTTGGGCTGACTAACTTTCCTGCCAGTCAATAACCTCAGTTTTCATAACTTGCTCTTGGATTGTGCGAAATGCTACTATTTATGGGGCATCTCTAGTTGCCCTGAGAAGGTGGTGGGCATTATGTTGCAATTCTTGTTACAACTGCAAAGCCACAAGGACATGAACAGTCAACCACTATGGAGGGAACAGATAGGGGCATCAGTTTCCTATTCCTCAAGGACACGAGTGAACCATTTGGGTTGTAATTGTCATTTTGCCTCATACCCTCCCTCAAATTCAATTTTGCAGCTTGACAAAATGAAACTGAACTCATGACCAGGACATACTTGTTGAGTAAAATAACCATCACAAAGCGACCTCACTCCTGCATCACCTGCAGTGCAGCACTCCCTCAGCACTGCCCTCCGGTGCTAACCAACAACAGTGCAGCACTCCCTCAGTACCACCCTCCAGTGTTAACCAACAGTGCAGCACTCCCTCAGTACTGCCCTCCAGTGTTAACCAACAGTGCAGCACTCCCTCAGTACCACCCTCCAGTGTTAACCAACAACAGTGCAGCACTCCCTCAGTGCAACCCTCCAGTGTTAACCAACAACAGTGCAGCACTCCCTCAGTGCAACCCTCCAGTGTTAACCAACAACATTTCAGCACTCCCTCAGTCCTGCCCTCCAGTGGGAACCAACAACAGTGCAGCACTCCCTCAGTACCACCCTCCAGTGTTAACCAACAACAGTGCAGCACTCCCTCAGTACTGCCCTCCAGTGTTAACCAACAGTGCAGCACTCCCTCAGCAGTGCCCTCCAGTGTTAACCAACAGTGCAGCACTCCCTCAGCACTGCCCTCCAGTGTTAATCAACAACATTGCAGCACTCCCTCAGCACTGCCCTCCAGTGGTAACCAACACTGCAGCAGTCCCTCGGTACTACGCTCCAGTGTTAACCTGCATGATGTGCTCAAGTCTTGGAGTTGGTCAAAAATTCACAAAGTGATGACTCAGAGGTGAGAGTTCTATCTGCTGAGCTAGCCAAGCATGTCCATTGAATAATCCCGACTAATTGTTTTCAGACTAAGTCGAGTAGATCATTAGACCAATAATATGCAATCATTTGTACTATTCAATAGAACTCTCCCGATTCCAGAATAAAAAGTTCAAGCGAAATGGTGATTGACGTGTACTCCTTTCAATTTAAGTATACTGTCTTCGCTGCTCACGATGTGGTTTCCTCTACACTGGGAAGACTCAATGCAGATTGGGTGGCAGCTTTGTGGATCACTTCCGTTCAGTATGCAAGCATGACCCTGAGCTTCCAGTCACCTGTCATTTTAATTCTCCACCTTGCTCTCGCACTGACCTCTCTGGCCTCGGCCTCCTGCAGTGTTCCAATGAAACTTAATGCAAGCTGGAGAAACTGCACCTCATCTTTCAATTAGGCAGTTTACAGCCTTCCGGACTCAATACTGAATTCATCAATTTCAAACTATTATCTCTGCCCCCATTTTGTTTCCTCTTTGCATGTTTTGGCCTATCTTGTTTTTCTCTTATTTTTGAGTAGGGGTGCAGCTGCTCATCATTATGCCATTCACACCTCCTCTGGGAACATCTTTTGTTTCTTTATTTGTCCCATTACCATTCCCTTTGGCCCTGCATTGCCAACTCTTTTGTCAGTTAATCTCTCCTGTCTTCCACCTTATCACACACCTTCCCGTTTGTTCCTTTCCCGCCCTCCCCCTATTTTACTTGCTTAAAACCTATTACATTTCTAACTTTTCCCAATTCTGATGAAAGGTCATCAACCTGAAACGTTAACTCTGTTATAAAAACAAGAAACGCTGGAAATACTCAGCAGGTCTGGCAGCATCTGTGGAGAGAGAAGCAGAGTTAACGTTTCAGGTCAGTGACCCTTCATCAGAACTGCTTGTCTCACCACAGATGCTGCCAGAACTGCTGACTATTTGCAGCACTTTCTGTGTTTATTTTAAAAAGTCCTCATGTACATAATCTGATTAAAATGAAAGATTAGGTGGAATTACATTCACTGCCACCGTTTGTGTCCATTCCTTTTGAATTTGTACCCTCACCAGTAAGCACTGGAACTTTATCCACAGCCAGTGAACAGTACAACACTCGCAACATGTCTCTCAAATGAACACAAATACTCCATGGGCTTGCTTTCTGAGGATTTGTGATCTGTTAGGTGGTTGGGAAAGTGAACTCTGCGTGGAATGTTTGGCCAGTGTTTTAAGAAGGGCGGCATTTTTCCCCGGGTCTCCATCTTGCAAAACTTAGTCCCGTGCAAACTTATTAGTTGAAAGTGCAGTGCCCAAATTAAAATGTAACGTCACAGCAACAAATTTTAGAGAAGGGTACAGACGAGATAAGCGTCAGTTATCGATAGTGTAATCTGCTGGATAATTCAGAGTCGTCACCTTTCGTTCTTACTCATGCAATGCAACAATATCCCCAATTCTCCAACTATATTAAAAGAATCTTGCTTTGAGCATTCATCTTCTATTTGTTACACTTACTTCCTGTTTGATGTAACACCTTGGTAAGTCACACCTGGGCGTAACATCCACAGTTGCTTTTAAGCTACAAGTTTTGTACAGGTTGCTTTACTTACCTTTCAGGCCTCCCAACACTAGCTGGCGTTTCCTTTCCTCTAAGCTGCGTGTCCCAGCTCCGTTCCTGTAGGTTAGATTTTGGGCACGTTTTCCTGATGAGAAGAAGGAGCTTGTCAGGAAATTGGGATGGGGAAGTAGGGGAGGCACGGGATGCGATGAAGTGGAGCTTTCGGGAAGAGGATAGTGGAGTGGGATTTAGGACGACGTTGCTAAGAGACAGAGAGGGAATGGAGGAGGGGGGGAGGGGGTTAATCAGAAAATGGAACGGGTGCCCATCAGGATAACGGCATGTGGGGGTACAGATGGAGGAATGATGAGGTGGGAAGTGCTGGAGTGAGGGGAGGAAGCAGTTACGAGAAGGATAAGCTGGGCGGTGATGGAGGGATGAATGGCAGGAACAGCAAGAGGTCAGCGCGGAGTTATGGAGGATACAGCAGTTGAGGAATTATTGTGAAGGGAAAGGGGTCAGGCATATGATAGGAGTGAGGGGGAAAGATAAGAAAATGCAAGTATGTAAGGCAATGGGAATGACAGGATGGAGGGGAAGCAACTGGGATGAGGTGAGGCAGCATGGGATGTGAAAGCAACCACAGTTTCCCAACATCCACTGGCCGTAAATGTGACCCTCCACACTGAGCCTTATCAAAGAATAGTCGTAATTTATGGCAAGAAAGAAGCCACTTGGTCCATCGTGTCTGCGCCACTTAAAGAAAAAGAGCCACCGAGCTTAATCCCACTTTCCAGCATTTAGTCCGTAGCCCTGCAGGTTCCCTTCCCTACATCTCCCACCCAAAAGGAAAAGAGAAAGAAATAGAGGCACACAGAGTGAAAAACAAGAAAGAAAAAGGCAGAGATGAACAGAAAAGAACAGAGAGAAACAGAGACTGAAGTAGACCAGAGGTGGAGAAAAAAAAAACACCATTAACTTGACAGAGGCAGATAAGAGGGAGAGAAGAGAACATATCCTCTGATTAACCACAACTAGCTTCCACACATCTGTATAAAAATAGTCCTGAATCTAGCACTTCTACAGCAATGTCACATGGAATTAAAATTGCAAACAAATCTTATGATTTTCTGGAAAAAGAAGACTGAGTGATGAGCTGATGGAAGATTGTGAAAGGGTTTTGATAGGATAGATGAAGTGAAGATGGGGAAAACTGGAACTAGGGGCCATAAGTATAAGATCCAATCGGAAATTGAAGTGTCAAGAAAACACGATATGCCAAATGAGAAATATTAATTAATCAGTTGGAAACTTACATTCGGCTTTTAATGGGGAAAATCCTACACTTAACGTTCTTTAAAAAACTGGAAGCCAAGATGGCCACAGCAATTTGCATCTGAAAGACCACATTCCAAGACCCCAACCGGAGCCAGAAGTCTAACAAGAAGCCCAGCTTGGACAATGCTTTGGCTAACTGACTAGATTATCCAGATCACCCTCGTTATCAGGACATGCAAAGCCATCTTGAGCCATTCATGAGATGTCCCTCCACGGGGGAAACACTGACAATACCACCTGAGAAGGTTTTTGGGCTTTAGACTTTGGACCTCACGAAAAACAAAGGGGATTGAGAGACCCATGTGACTGTCTCCCCAGGCTGTGAAAAATTGGGAGTTTTGTTGCACACAAAGAGACAAGCAGTAACTGAGTGTGCAGCAGCAGAGAAGGCTGTGTGCCTCCCTTTCTTTCTCTCTCTCCAAAAAGCATCAAGTTTGAAAACCGTCTGCAACTGTGGACCCTCCAAGCCTATAGACTGCTACAACCAGAGACCAGAGGAAGAGAGCCAACTACAATCCTGTCTTCAAGAAAACCCTGAGTAAAGCAGGCCAACGACAAATTGCACTTTGACCAGCCAACGACTTCAAGAATACAACTCCAGCTGTAAGACCACTGAATCATCCAACCTCTGACTGTGTATTTAACTTTTATTTTTTCTGAACTTTATTCCAAACAAAAAAATCCTAATTTCCACTTTGTAATCTATTTGTGTGTGTGTGTGATCCTCGTGTGAATCTGCAGCTTTTTTTTGCGAGTTTAGATCGGGTTTAGCTTGCTGAGTTTAATAAACTTAACTTTTTCTTGTTTAAACTCAAGAAAACCTGTCCAATTGGCTTTTTCACGATTACATTGTCGGAAAAAGGTAAAACCCTCACTGAGGTGGTAAGCACAACCACTGTTTAAAAAAGAATAAACCCTGTTGCGGTCAAATAAAAGGAAGGGCAAGAGGGGCAGCTGTGACCCCCCTCCTCACCTTGGCCGTAACACAAGAGAATAGCCAGAGAGTGGTGAGAATGTGAAACTCGGTACCACAGGGAGTGGTTGAGTTAAATAGCATAGACACATTTGAGGGGAAGCTGGATAAACACATGAGGGAGAAAGGACTGGAAGGATATGTTGTTCGAGTGTGATGAATTAGTGTGGGAGGAGGCTCAGGTGGAGCATAAACACCAGTAGGAACCATGTGGGCCGAATGGCCTGCTTTTGTGCTGTAAATGCTGTAAGTACTGAATGAGCAGAAATTTCCACCAACTAAATATTGCTAAAACTGAAGCCATTGTCTGAGGCCCCACCACTAACTCCAATCCCTCACCTCCGACTCCATCCCTCTTGCTGGCAACTGTCAGAGGCGGAATCAGACTGATAACAACCTTGGTGTTATATTTGAACCCGAGATGGTCTCCTAACCATGTTTTCGTGCTGTCACTAAGACCGCCTGCTGACACTTCTGTAATATCACCTGACTCCTCCCCTGCCTCAGCTCATCTGCTGCAGAAACCCTGATCCATGCCTTTTGTTACCTCTCAACTTGACTATTCCAACGCACTCCACAAGTCGACCCTCCTTAAGATTGAGGTCATCTAAAACTTTACTGCCCATGTCCTAACTCGCACCTTGGCCCATCACCACTGTGCTTGTCAACCTACACTGGTTCCCAGTTACACAAGGCCTTGATTTTAAAATCCTCATCCTTGTTTTCAAACCACTCCATGGTTTTATCTATTCCCATCTCTGCAATAACTTCCGGCCTTATAACCCTCCAGTTCTGGTCTCCTGTCCGTCATCTGGTTTTAATCACTCCAGCATTGCCAGCCATGCCTTCAGCTGCCTGGGCCCGAGGTTTTGGAGTACCCTCCCTAAACCTCTCCGCCTCCTTTAAGATGGTCCTTAAAACCTACCTCTTTGACCAAGCTTTTGGTCACCTGTGCTAATATCTGCTTATAGAGCTTGGTGTCATATTTTGTTTTATAATCACTCCTGTGAAGCAGGTTTGAAACTCTAATTAGGTTAACGCCAACGGATACGCGACGCGCCCACACTAGTATGCATACGCGATACACACATGCAGATAGAGACAGAAAAGAGCAGAAGAAATAAAGTGGAAAAGTTTGAAGCAATATCTGAAGGTGGTTTTTGTTACTGTTCTTCGAGCTCGCTGTAAAGTTCTTGATTGTCGGTCGGTCTTGCTTTATGTTGGGGCCCAGTATTCTTCTTAAACCTTGTTTGCTGTAGGAGACTTTTCTCTCTTGAAGTTCATGTGTCCTCAGTGGGTCCAGAGGCTTGTGAGAAAGAAATGGGAGCAGACAGGAGAGGTCTTCTCACTCCAGGAGCAAACAGTCTTTCTGAGTTCAGAAGCTCTGTGGCTAGTTCAAAAAGCCCTGGAGCAGCCAGTTAGTCATGTGACCAGCTGCTTTCACCAGTCCTGGCTTTTGTAGATTGTATCACCTTAGCAGTCTCTGGAATTCTCTCCTTACACCTTCAATGTCTGGTGATCAAAATCCATTGTGGGTTGAATGTGTCAGGGAATGGTCCTTTTGTCTCCACAGGCACTGTCTGTTAGTATGCAAATGTTTTTCAGCTAAGTGTCTGGCAACCCTTGTAACAGGCCTTCTCTTCTTCCCAGCAATGTTCATATGACAAAGTTAATATGCCTCATTCTTGGCAATGGGGGGCCTACATGACACCAGCAAATATCCGACTCCACCCAATACCTTGCACCCATCAATCAGATGTTTCTCAGGTACTTTGCCAATTCTCTTGAATTTCATATTATAATTATAGAACCTTACAGTGCAGGAAGCCATTTGGTCCATCATGCCTGTGCAGGTTCTTTGAAAGAGCAATCCAGTTAGTCCCACTCTCTTGACCTTTCCCCATATCCCTGAAAATCTTTGCTTTTCAAACAATTATCCAGTTCTATTTTGAAAGATACTATTGAATCTGCTTCCACCGCCCTTCCAGGCAGTGCATTCCAGATCATAAAAACTTGCGACATCAAAAACATTCTCATCTCCCCTCTCTCTGTGATTAATGAGCATGAACAATAGCCTACTTTTAGAACATGCCTTTCATGTAAAAAAAAAAGTCCCAGCTGTTTCACAGAATAGTCAAGAAAAAAATGAAACCGACATCTTAGATACATTAATCCTTTCATCCGTCTTTTCTCTGTATTCTTCCTTGTCCATTTTTTCCTTACATTTTACATTTTCCAAGTTTAATTTTTTCCAATACATAAAGCACCTTGCCGAGCTTCATTTTCCCAAAAGGAAATCCAGTTCTGAAACTTTTAGTTACCTTAGTTCTGCTTCCTCCTGGACATCACTTTGAATTTAGGAAAACTGGGTTTTCATTGGCTGAAAACCAACTTTGACAAGCCAGATTTAGCTCAAACTTTCTCACTGGCCAAACAAAGAGGAAGGCTGAGCTGATGAGGTCTCTTACTCAGCGCTCCCAAAGCATGACTGCACAGAGATAAGTAGAATGACCACAAAGGGTGAAGGGCACTCCCACTCGTGAAGAACAACCAGTGAGATGTATCTCACTTTCTGTTGCTTTGATGCCATGCACAGCAAGGATGGTCTGCTTTGAGGTGGGTTACATCTGAGGGTTTGGCGCTTTCGAAATGCAAACTAGAGTGTAGTTTGGTTGGACACGTACAAGATTAAAGTGTCAGCCACCATTCAAATGTCACTGCTACTGCAGCCTTCCACTGACAGGTTTGATGGGTAACATTGAGATTTTGCAAAGAAAGAGCCTGACACTGACAACTTCAGATAAAACATTATGTTCGCAACACATGACTGTTCATTTCTGGACACTGCAATTATCACTTGGTGAAGAGCCTTTCTGCTAAAATCTTTGCGCCTTGTCACTCTGTCATCAACGCTCTCATTACCCAACTGTTTGATGGCTTACTTCAACATTGGTGGGACAAAGCCTTGCCCAAGACTAACTGTCCGATATCTTCCCATCAGACACAAACCAAACCAGAGATCGAATTCCATTTTGATTCCTTGAATCTGATCATCTGACAGAATGATTGTCTGAAAATGGTTTTTAATTTCTGTTATATTTTTTGTGGTTCTCACATTTGGTCCATGCCTGGAGTATGAGTGACCTGTGGTGCCAGACCATAATTTGGCAGCTCCTAATGCCCTGCCAAACTCAGAGGATGGTGGGGATGAATGGTGAAACTTTCACCATTTTAGTATCAGGTCCAGAATTGCAATCGATTTGTCTGCCTATAATATTTGGGGCCAGTTTTGACCTAACTTGCTTGTCGATGATTTCTTTCCCCAGCGTTGATCAGTGGAAAGCAAGACAGGGCAGGGTGTAAAACCGGTGTTCCACCTGATCCCATGGGTTCCCTGACCAGAGCATTAGGTTAAAATGGCGCCCTTTACGTTTGTGCAGTCTTCCTGCAAACGAGTTTTCCATGATGCAAAACGAACCGCAATTCCTTTTTACTCCTGCGTGACTAAACCATGACTTCAGGACCCAAGGCATCAGAGGCAACAAACCTCGTCAGAAGAGAAAGAAACATAATTCGGAGGAAGATCAATCAGTTCAAACCTTTCAACTCAAGGCTCATAAATCTTCATGCTCAGTCTTCTTAAAATAGTTATGATTCACTGTCACATGCTCGTAAAGTACCAACAACCAATTTGAAAGCTCGTCAGGTCAACAAATAACACTCCTGAAATGCGGACTTCTGCATGCTAGAATTTTCAGGATCTTGCCGAAGTGACCACTCTGTACAATAGTTCAGGTCTGAAGGCTCTTCACCCTTGTTTCTTTGCTTTCTAACTGGTGTGGGGGAAGAGTGTTACTTGGATGGACATGTCACACCACCAATGGCAGGAGCTCGAGGTGGGGTGGTTGGATGCCATGGATAAAACCTCCTGGAATACATCCAACCAGAGTTACCCACCTTACTGCTGACTCACTGGTGTAAAACATTGTTGCACGAGTGTGTTTTGAGATGCTACAAGATGAGGTGTGTTCAGAATTCCCTAATTATAGCAGGCTGTCGGGATAAGTGAGGGGATATGACGAGCATACAATTCAAAATGGAAACCTGAGTAGTCCCGTTAAAGATCTTGCTCCAAGCTACGTACTTATCAAGAGACCAGTCATGCCATGGAGAGCGCAGAAATAATTCGGCAAAGTCTTTTGAAACCCTCTATTCTTTCTTTAGATCGGAGCTCAATTTCCCTGTCCCCAGCCTGAGGTCCACAACCTGTACTCCATAACAACAACTTGCATTTATACAGCAACTTTAACAAAGTAACACATCCCACGGCACTTCACAGGAGAGTTATTGGACAAAACACAATGTCTCACACAGCATTCATCTACAGCTTCATGGCTATTGGCGAGAGAGTGAGTGTGAGCAAAAAAAGAACACAGAAATAGTGAGAGAGAGGAAGAAATTCCCTTTCTGTTCATGTGACTCACGAAAATTAAAACTGGAGTGTGAAACGAATAAATTATTCATGAAATCACAAGTGTTGGCCACACTGCCCATGGGTGTCTTGTAAAGTAGCAAGTCATCCATTCATTGTGGAAAAGGAAAACCTTGTTTTCTCAGGGATAATCTTAATCTTACCTGCAGCCGTAAGACTGACTGGATCGGCTCAGATTGGATTGGCTGCACATTGACTTATAAAACAGGGTGGTGTGTAAGACTGGAGGTTTCTGACCCTGACAGGTTCCCGCCGAACAGGTTGGGCTGAAGTGATCCTCTTTGATCCTCCACTGGTGTTCCACTGGTCATGGCGGAAGTGCAGTTTTTGACCAGCTGACCACAACCAATTGAGCAGGGGGCTGGGGACAGAGCATTTCAGCTAACAGAAAAAATAAAAAGGTTCAAAGGCACTTTGCTTGACTATTATAAACAGGGCTTCACCCTTGAGTGTGAAGATATAGATTTTCATTTACAAGGCCAAGTGTGATTAACAGTCAGGTCCTCGTGACTTTCCATCAAATCCTGCAGTGTCATGACAAAAGTAAAATTTTTATCTTACATTATGCCTTGCTAAATATTTCAGTATCTAGTTTAATGTTTCAGTAATTGCACTGCATTAATGTCTACGAGACATTATGCTTAATGACAAATAAATCCAAAGCCCTGAGAAAATATACAAACTACAGATTAGTTCACATCAGAGCACATCTCTGTGAAACTGATCAAAAAATTCCCAAAGCTCTCAGAACAATCTAGGTAATTCTTTGGGTGATTGTTTTCAGGAAGAGTGGTGGGTGGGTTCCCCACTCCGTGTCCCACCCACAGGTCCTCTTCTGTTCCCTGCTCTCCCGGAAGGTAAGTGCTGTAGGCCGCGATCCTCGGCCTTTATTTAACTGCTCCCCGCTCTCTGTTGCTCCCGCAGATCTGCTCCTGTCTGCTGCTCTCCCAGAAGGGAAGTTTACTTGTGTTAATTTACGTGAAGCCAAGGCTTGGATTACTATTTACCCAAACTTATGCCTTTCTCTCTTCCAGTGCTCTGCTTACGGACCTCTCCGCCTTCACCCTCTGATAATGCCCTTGTCATCATCCTTTTCTAAACTCCATCATCCTTCTCGAAGTCCCATCATCCTCCATAAACCACCCATCATGCATCTCCATGCTGAGGTCCCCTGACCTTCCACATCTCAGGGGACTGATTATAAGGTCCTCACGGCATTGTTGGAGACTATCCACAGATTCAACTCTGTCCTCCCTTTGCCATCTCCTCCAGCCGCCCGTCCTTCACTCACACCTTACACTCCTGCGACACATGGTTACCCATCGTTTACCCACTCTGCCATCATCCCCAGAAGCCTCGGCTTGCCCTCCGAAACTCCTACCCTAAAACCCATGCTTACCAACTTCCTGCCACACCTTCAACCACTCTCTTGATGGCCTTCTCCTTGATTGTACATCTCCCTGCTCCTTGACTTCCATTTCCCGCTTGGGTCTTAATTAAAGCAGAATAGAACTGTAAGTCTTTTCTGACAAGAGCAGTTTCACATGTCACAAAGAGTATCGAATTACAGGTCTTAGATGGTTATTAATCCTTGATGTGGGTTCAAGTCCCACTTGAGGACAGAAATCTAGGCTGACACTCCAGTACAATACTGAGAGAGTGCTGCACTGTTGGAGATGTTGTCTTTTGGATGAGATGTTAAAGCAAGTCCCCACTCTGCTTTCTAAGGTGAGCATAACGAAGAGGAGGGGAGTTATCCCCTGACAAATCGTTATCCCTCATCCCTCAATCAACATCCCCAGAAAAACAGATGAAAGGGGGACGGGGCATAAAAGTAGGGAAGTTCCGAGTACTGCATACAGTTTTGGTCTCCTTATTTAAGGAGGGATATACTTGCATTGGAGGCAGTTCAGAGAAGGTTCATTTAATAGATTCCTGGGATGAAGGGCTTGCATATGAAGAAAGGTTGAGCAGGTTGAGCCGATACTCATTGGAGTTTAGAAGAATGAGAGGTGATCTTATTGAAACATACAATGTTGTGAGGGCGCTTAACAGGATAGATGCTGAGAGGATGTGAAAATCTAGAACTGGGGGTGGGGGGGGCACAGTTTCAGAAAAAGACAGAGCTGAGGCAGAATTTCTTCTCTCAGAGGGTTGTTAATCTTTGGAACTCTTGACTGCAGAGAGTTGTGGAGGCTGGGTCTTGAATATATTGAATGCTGAGATGGACAGATTTTTGAACTATCGGGAAATCAAGGGTTCTGGGGAATAGATAGTACAGTGGAGTTGAGGCCACAATCAGATCAGCCATGATTGTATTAAATGGCAGAGCAGACTTGAGGGGCTGTATCGCCTACTCCTGCTCCTATTTCTTAGGTTTCCTATAGTCATTATTGCTGTTTGCGGGAGCTTGCTGTGCACAAATTGGCTGCCTCGTTTCCTACATCACAACAGTGATTGCATTTCAAAAGTAATTCATTGACTGTAAAGCGTCTTGGGACATCCTGAGGTCATGAAAGATGCGATATAAATGCAGGTATCTCTTTTTCTTTTTTTTCCCCTGATACATTCGTTAGTTGTGCTTCAGTGAAAATGGTCTAGTTGAGATAAAGCACCTTGTAACAGGGCAAATACTTTAGAACAAATAAAAAATACAGAAGTCTGAATCAGTCAGGTCAGTCAGTATATACTGAGAGAGAAAAGCCAGCTTAATATTTTGACATAAGGTCTTCTTTCGAACTTAAGAAAGGTTTTTAACCAAAATATTAAGTTTCTTTGCCACACTGACAGACACTGACTGACCAGCAATGTACTGACAGCATTTCCATCAAAGTTACTGAGTTCCAAAAACTGAATGCATTAACAAATTGAACATGCTGAAATAATCTGTTTCTGTGAATATGTGAAGCACAATGTTTAATTCACAGTTTTCACTGATAAATTTACTCTGTAGCTCAGACCAGGCAACACTGCACTAAGGTTTCCCATTGAGTGAAAAAGTCACATGTTGAATTTTTAGGAATAGCAAAAGACCACTAGACCCAACAAGTCCGACCCGACCCGGTCCGAACCCGACAGATGTCGTCGGGTCCCATTGGGTTCAGGTCGGGTAGCAGGCCTTTACCTGTCATCTCCCTCAACCCCGCCCACCATCTCCCTCAACCATCTTCCTCAACCCCGCCCACCATCTCACTTCAACTACCCCTACCCGCCATCTCCCTCAAACCTGCCCACCATGTCATCTCCAACCACCATCTCCCTCAACTCTGCCTACCGCCATCTTCCTCAACCCGCCCGCAATCACCCTCAAGCCAGGCTAACCACTATCTCCTTCAGTCCCACCCACCATCTCCCTCAAACCTGTCACCAACTCCCTCAACCCCACCCACTATCTCCTTCAACCTTGCCTACCCACTATCTCCCTCAACCCCACCTATCTGCAATCTCCCTCAACTCCGCCTCCCATCTCCCTCAACCGTGCTTCCCCACTATCTCCCTCAAAACCACCCACTATCTCCCTGAACCTCAGCTGCGTACCGTCTTACCATCTCCTTGAACCCCACCCATGCACCATAGTTCTCATCCCCACTTACCCACTATCTCCCCATATCCCTCAACCCCACTTACTCACTATCTCCCCATATCCCTCAACCCCACTTACCCACTATCTCCCCATATCTCTCAACCCCACTTACTCACTATCTCCCCATATCCCTCAACCCCACTTACCCACTATCTCCCCATATCTCTCAACCCCACTTACTCACTATCTCCCCATATCCCTCAACCCCACTTACCCACTATCTCCCCATATCCCTCAACCCCACTTACCCACTATCTCCCCATATCTCTCAACCCCACTTACTCACTATCTCCCCATATCCCTCAACCCCACTTACCCACTATCTCCCCATATCCCTCAACCCCACTTACTCACTATCTCCCCATATCCCTCAACCCCACTTACCCACTATCTCCCCATATCTCTCAACCCCACTTACCCACTATCTCCCCATATCCCTCAACCCCACTTACCCACTATCTCCCCATATCCCTCAACCCCACTTACCCACTATCTCCCCATATCCCTCAACCCCACTTACCCACTATCTCCCCATATCCCTCAATCCCACCGACCCACCATCTCCCCATATCCCTCAATCCCACCGACCCACCATCTCCCCATATCCCTCAACCCCACCGACACACTATGTCCCCAAATCACTCAACCATGCCTACCCACCAGCTCCCCATATCAGCACCATTCGCAACTCCTCAGATAATGAAGCAGCCCATCACCAGATGGAATAAGAGCTGGACAATATCCAGGCTCAGGCTGATAAGTGGCAAGGAACATTCACGCCACACAAGTGCCAGGCAATAACCATCTCCAACAAGACAGAATCTAACTATCTACCCTTGATGTTCAGTGGCGTTACCATTGCTGAATTCCCCACGATCAACATCAACAACCGTTGACCAGAAACTGAACTGGAGTAGCCATATACATACTGTGGCCACAAGAGCAAGTCAGAGGTTGGGAATTATGCGGTGAGTAACTCACCTCCTGTCTCCCCAATACCTGTCCACCATCTACAAGACACAAGTCAGGAGTGATGGAATACTCTCCACTTGCCTGGATGGGTGCAGCTCCAACACTCAAAAAGCTCGACACAATCCAGGACAAAGCAGCCCGCTTGATTGGCACCCTATCCACCACCTTCAACATTCTCTCCCTTCACCACCAACTCACAGTGGCAGCAGTGTGTACCATCTACAAGATGCACTGCAGCAACTCACCAAGGCTCCTTCGACAGCACCTTCCAAACCCGTGACCTCGACCAACTAGAAGGACATGGGCAGCAAATGCATGGGAACACCACCACCTGCAAGTGCCCCTCCGAGTCACACACCATCCTGACTTGGAACTATATCGCCGTTCCTTCACTGTCGCTGGGTCAAAATCCTGGAACTCCCTTCCTAACAGCACTGTGGGTGTACCTAACCCCAAGGACTACAAGAGTTCAAGAAGGCAGCTCACCACCACCTTCTCAAGGCCAATTAGGATGGGCAATAAATGCTGGCCGAGCCAGTGACATCCACATCCCATGAACGAAGGAAAAAAATCCCTAAATCCCTCTCCCCACCATCTCCTCATATCCCTTGACCCCCAACTACCCACCCTCTCAACCCTACTTACCCATATCTCCCCATATCCCTTCATCACACCTACCCACCTTCTCCCTCTATCCCTCAACCCCACCTACCTACCATCTCCCCATATCCCTCAACCCCACCTACCCAACCCCTCCCCATTTCATTGGAAATAGAAACAGCAGTAGGCCATTCGGCCCCTCGAGCCTGCCCTGCCATTCAACTAGATCATGGCTGATCTTCTATATCAAAGCCATTTTCCCTCACTATCCCCATATCCCTTGATATCCCTCAATCCCACCTACCCACCAATGCTCCATATCCCTCAACACCACCTACCCACCATTTCCCCATATCTCTCAGCCCCACCTACCCATCCTCTCCCCATAACCCTCGCCCCTATCTACCCACCCTCTGCCCATACCACCGAACAACCAGCCCACCTCCTCACCCCTCTCTCCAGGAACCTCTCCAGCTCCTGAACCCAATTCTTCTGTCCACTACACTTCCTGGTAGTTTTTTTCCAAAACTTTGTGGTGTAAACATTCCACTCACTTTCCTCCTTCCTCCTAACTTCCCAATTATTCACTCCTCTCATGCTATTATACCCCCTCATATCTGAACCCTTCACGACAGTGAACAATTGGATCCCTTCATTGACTTCAATCAGATCAAATCCACAGTCGCCTCTTTTGAAAAGAAAACGAGCCCAACCTTCAGCCTTCGCTCTTGAATTAGACATCTGGTGCCCAGAACCATCATATCCTCTCGGCTATGTGGCCTCTCAAGAACAATAATCAGGCAGGTTTTGCTCTTCTTGCACGGGGCTCTCTCCATCAGCTGGGCACAGCAAGGAAGGGGAAATGGGACTGCAAAGGAAGACTGCAGATAATCCCAGCCAGCATAACAGGAAATCCACACTGTCTCCCCATTAACAAAAAGCAGTGTGTAAGACAGCAGAAGTATTGAAAATCACCAATCAGTCACAAGCGCCTCAGTTTGGCGCTGACCAAAGCAAGTCAGGAGCTGGATATAAACTGGAGTGGGGGACTAAAAAAAAAATCAATTTGCTTTCTCAAACAGCATCTAATAATCAGCTAAATATAAAGCAAACATCCTTCAGAGTTAGCTCAGCCAACAATCTCGCAAATAAACTTGTGATTCAATATTTGTATTTATAACAGCCAAAGCTGTGCAGACTACTTTGCAAAAACTATTGGTTTAGTTATTTATTTTGACTTGCAGGCAGTGTAAGAAGTTGCTAATTCCTTCGCATTAGTTAATGGACCGCACATTTGCACAAACATCGGTAGAGCGAGACTTGCTTGTATTTGATGAAATCGGCACCATTGGATGAGGGGAACTTTGAGCCCAGCTTTAGAAATAATGAACAGGAGGAGGCCATTCATCCCCTCAAGCTTGCTTGACCATTCAGTTAGACCATGGCTGATCTGTACCTCAATTCCATCTACCTGCCTTGGCTCCCTGCCTTTTAATACCACCACCACCCCCATAAAAAAAATCTATCAATCTCAGTTTTGAAATTTGTTACTGATCACAGCTTTTTGGGGGAGAGAGTTCCAGATTTAAAAAACCCTTTGCCTGAAGAACTGCTTCCTGACATGATCCCTGAACGGACGAGCCCTAACTTGAAGGTTCTGTCCCTTTGTTCCGGACTCCCCACACCAGAATTAGCAGTTTCATTCTGTCAATCCCATCAATTCCTATAATCATCTGAAACACCTTGATCTTCTGTACGCAGGGGAATACGAGCCTAGTCTGTGAGTCTTTTCATAACTGGTTCTTCTGAAGGGAAATGGAGCCTAAAAACGGAGCTGGATTCTTCTCCGTAACCCGGCTGTCACAATAATAAGGCATTTTCGATGTCAGAACTGCTCCCCTGAACACCATGACACAGCCTGGAGCTTCTCATCATCACAAGTTGACTGAGATGGTAAGGAGCAAAGAAACGGGAGGGAAGCAGGGGGAAAGTGACATCAAAAAACCCCTCTTCATCATATACAGACCGCAACTCCAGATCAGCTGAAAGAAGACAAGCCAATATCCTGCCAATATCCTGCTGGGTAACAAACAAGGGTAGGTGGAAATGTGGAGTAATCAGTTCAGCCATGAACTTATTGAATGGTGGAGCAGGCTCGAGGGGTCGAGTGGCCTACTCCTGCTCCTAATTCGTATGTTGGTATGTAAACAGGGTGGTAGTGTTTAGTTCTTAACCTGGATTCAAATTATTCAAATTCTTCCTGCAGGTTGGAGAAGTCACCTTCTTGCAAACTGCTGAAATCAATCGTATGGCAGTTGTGACTCCCTGTAAATTTCAGTTTCCCAGTCAGAAGAGCCCAAGCTTTGTAACAAAATTCCAGAACATAGGAACAGAAGGAGGCCCTGTCACCCCTTCAGCCTGTTCTGCCATTCAGTGAGATCATGGTTGATATACGACGTCACTCCATACACCTCCCATACCTCTGAATACCTTCAATTTCTCTGTCTTTTTTTCATCAAAATGTTTGGTGGGTCTCCTTTGGGAGTTGTTATGTAGTCAGGTATCTGGAGAATGATTCAGCTGTTTCGTTTCTCACCTGACCTGTACCTTTGAAACCACGGCTCAGTTGCTCCCTTTGGTGATCCAAGTAATTATAGCTTGTTCTTCATTTCTCTGGTCAATTAGATGTCTTGTAGATTTCAGGCGACAGGCCAAGAGAACCCAGAATGAAATGACTGATGTTCTTTCTCTTTTTAAAAAAGAAAACCGGATTACTTTGCAGCTGGACTGAAGAGTGGCAACTGGACTACTGAGTTTGAATATCTCAGGTGAAACATCTGGGTTTGAGCATGCAGAGGAGAATAAAAGACTTGCATTTATATTGCACCTTTTGAACCTTAGGACCGCCCAAAGCCAATGAAGTACTTTTGAAGTGATATCACTGTTGTAACCTAATAGCCAATTTCCACACAGCAAGCTCCCACAAACAATATTGTGATAATGACCAGATAATCTGATTTAGTGATGTTGGTTGAGGGATAAATATTGGCCAAGTCATCGGGAAAATTCCCCTGCTCTTCCTCAGAGGGCAGACGGAAGCTTGATTTAACATCTCATCTGAAAGACTGTACCTCCAACAGTGCAGTGCTCCTTCAGTCCTGCACTGGGAGGGTCAGCCTGGATTACGTGCTGAAGTTTCTGAAGTGGACCACGAATCACGACCCAAGACACAGAGGCTCACCTGCCTCTGATGAAGCCCACCTGATTTTCCATCCATCAATTTTAAATCTACTCAGTGACGTTTGACAGACATAAACACAGCACCAGACTTTGTGGAATAAACTTGTGATCTTCAAACCCAATTTCCTTGTTACTATTAATTTAAAATAAGCATGTCTTCAAATCAAATAACTTATTTAAGATCCAAGGAAGTAATATGAATCCTGGATGTTACCGTGCGCCAGTCTATAACTATGCATTAATGCATATTGGCCAGTGTTCCAATCTTACAACCAGATGATCACAGGCTTATGTCTCGTGGCTACCTGTCCACAATACCTACTTGCCAAAGGGCAAAGGCACCAAAGTGAAAACAATAAAAGGGAAAACCAAGGTCAATCGGAAAGTAGTCATTAGTGGACACTGAGCTTGAGATTTACAAGCCTGAAGGTTATAAAAGGAGGGAAAACTGAGATAGGGAAGATTGAGAGAAAGAAGACTGGGGAAGTGAGGAATTATGTAGTTTTGAGATCTTGGGAAGGAGTGAGCTGAAGTTGGAGAAAGTCCAACAAGTTGAGATTAACAGTGTGGGATCAAGCAGCAAAAAAATGCTTGAAACATCCGGGGCTTCAAAGAGCAAAAGACCACCGAGAATATTGTTTTCGATAAAATAGAGAAAGACAAGACAAACTATGTGAGAAAGACAGAGAGATTGAAGGATGGAGGTGAGAGAAAGAGAGTGACAGAGATTGGAGGGCAGTGGTGAGAGAGAAACAGAGATTGAAGCCCAGAAGTGAGAGGGAGAGAAAGAACTGGAAGGGGACCAATATCCTTGAGGGAGGTTTGCTAGTACTACTCGGGAGGGTTTAAACTCGTCTGGCAGGGGGGTGGGACCCAAAGTAGTCGTCTCTCCGATGAGATAGTTGAGGCAAATGTAGAGGTTAAAGCAAGCAAGTCCAGCAGGTAGGCTGGGCAGGGGCAGGACAGGGAGCGTGGAAGGTCTGGTAGGCTAAACTGCATTTACCTTCATGCAAGAAGCCTTACAGATAAGGCAGATAAACTCAGAGAATGGATCGGGACATGGGATTGTGATATTATAGCTATTACAGAGACGTAGTTGAGGGATGGGCAGGACTGGCAACTCAATGTTCTGGGGTACCGATGCTTCCGGCGAAACAGAGGTGGAAGTAAGAGAGGGGGGGGAGATGCACTATTGATTAGGGAGGACATCGCGGCAGTACTTAGAGAGGATATCCCGGGGGGAATGTTCAGCGAGGCCATATGGGTAGAACTTAGAAATAAGAAAGGGGTGATCACTTTGATGGGATTATACTATAGGCCCCCCAATAGTCAGAGGGAATTGGAGGAGCATATATGTAGGGAAATCACAGATAGATGTAGGAATTATAGAGTTGTAATAGTAGGTGATTTTAACTTCCCTAATATTGACTGGGACTGCCTTAGTGCTAATGGATCAGATGGGGAAGAATTTGTTAAGTGTGTCCAGGATAGTTTTCTGAAGCAGTATGTGGATGGCCCTACTAGAGAAGGGGCTACACTCAACCTCCTCTTAGGAAATGAGGCTGGGCAGGTGCTTGATGTGTCAGTGGGGGAGCACTTTGGGACCAGTGACCATAACTCTATTAGCTTCAAGATAGTTATAGAAAAGGATAGCACTGGTCCTCAAGTTGAAGTCCTAAATTAAGGGAAGGCTAATTTCGATGGCGTCAGACAGGAACTCTCAAAAGTTGAATGGGAGAGGCTGTTTACAGGTAAAGGGACGTTTGCCAAGTGGGAAGCTTTTAAAAGTGAGATCGGAAGAGTTCAGGGCCGGCATGTTCCTGTTAGATTGAAGGGCAAGGCTGGCAAGTTTAGGGAACCTTGATTGATGAGGGATATTGAGGGTCTGGTCAGGACAAAGAAGGAGGCAGATGTCAGGTATAGGCAG
This sequence comes from Heterodontus francisci, assembly GCF_036365525.1. Lineage (NCBI taxonomy): Eukaryota > Metazoa > Chordata > Chondrichthyes > Heterodontiformes > Heterodontidae > Heterodontus > Heterodontus francisci. Next base: position 17,211,998 of record NC_090417.1, read on the forward strand.
CTAGGATCAAGCGAGTCCCTTGAGGAGTATAAGAGATGTAGGGGTACACTTAAGAAGGAAATTAGGAGGGTGAAAAGGGGACATGAGATTTCCCTGGTAGATAAGATAAAGGAAAATCCTAAAAGATTCTATCAGGATATTAAGAGTAAAAGGGTAGCTAGGGAGACAGTAGGTCCCCTTAAGGTTCAGTGTGACAATCTATGTGTGGAGCCACGGGAAATGGGCGAGGTCTGAATGAATACTTCTCGTCTGTATTTACCGTGGAGAATGTCATGGAAGCGAGTGAGTTCAAAGGAGGGAACAGCGATATCCTGGAGCATATCAGCATTACAAAGGAGGAGGTGTTGGAGGTTTTGAAGCGCATTAAGGTGGATAAATCCCCAGGGCCTGACCAGGTGTATGTTAGGATGCTATGGGAAACAAGGGAGGAGATTGCTGGGGCCCTGGCAGAGATTTTTGTATCATCATTAGCCACGGATGAGGTACCGGAAGACTGGAGGATAGCTAATGTTGTGCCTTTATTTAAGAAGGGCAGCAGGGATAAGCCAGGGAACTACAGGCTGGTGAGCCTTACATCAGTGGTGGGAAAGTTATTGGAAAGGATTCTGAGAGACAGGATTTATATGCATTTGGAACGGCACGGTCTGATTAATGACAGTCAGCATGGCTTTGTGCGTGGGAAATCATGTCTCATGAATTTGATTGAGTTTTATGAGGAGGTGACCAAGAGGATTGACGAGGGCAAGACATTGGACGTTGTCTACATGGATTTTCGCAAGGCCTTTGACAAGGTCCCGCATGGTCGGCTGGTCCGGAAGGTGCGAACACATGGGATCCAGGGTGAGATAGCCAATTGGATACAGAATTGGCTTGGTGATAGGAGGCAGAGGGTGATAGTGGAGGGTTGTTTTTCAGATTGGAGGCCGGTGACCAGTGGTGTGCCGCAGGGATCGGTGCTGGGCCCTCTGTTGTTTGTCATATATATTAATGACTTGGATGTGAATGTAGGGGGCATGATTAGTAAGTTTGCAGATGACACCAAAATTCGTGGTATAGTGGACAGTGAGGAAGGTTGTCTAAGGTTACAACAGGATATAGATCAACTGGGAAAGTGGGCAAGGGAGTGGCAAATGGAATTTAATGCAGACAAGTGTGAAGTGATGCATTTTGGGAAGTTAAACCAGGGCAGGACAGATACAGTGAATGGCAGGGCCCTAGGGAGTGTTGTTGAGCAGAGGGACCTTGGGGTGGAGGTACATAGTTCCCTGAAAGTGGCAACACAGGTAGACAGGGTGGTGAAGAAGGCATGCTTGCCTTCATCGGCTGAGGCATTGAGTTCAAGAGTTGGGACGTCATGGTACATAACGTTGGTTAGGCTGCATTTGGAGTACTGTGTGCAGTTCTGGTCGCCGAACGACAAGAAAGATGTGATTAAGCTCGAAAGGGTGCAGAAAAGATTCACAAGGATGTTGCCTGGTTTGGAGAGCTTGAGTTATAAAGAGAGATTGGATAGGCTGGGTATGTTTTCCCTGGAGCGAAGGAGGCTGAGAGGGGACATGATAGAGGTATATACAATTATGAGACGCATAGGTAGGGTAGATAGCCAGAGTTTGTTTCCCATGGGAGGGATGACTAAAACTAGAGTGCATAGATTTAAGGTGAGAGAAGGAGGTTTAAAGGGGATCAAAGGGATAAATTTTTCACACAAATAGTGAGTATCTGGAATGAGCTGCCTGAGGAGGTGGTGGAGGCAGGAACAGTAGCAACATTTAAGAGGCATCTGGACAGGTACTTGAATGAACAAGGCATAGAGGGATATGGAATTAGTGCAGGCAGGTGGGATTAGTATAGATGGGCATTATGGTCAGCATGGACGCGGTGGGCTGAAGGGTCTGTTTCTATGCTGTACGACTCTATGGCTCTATCACCTATCAGACTACAAATCTATGAAGAATTTTGGAAGAGTCAGCCCAGATCTGATGGAAACCATCCAGTTTTGATCTGACAGATTTATAGAAAATTGAGAGATATTTGGCCGACAAGCAGAAACTGAGCTGGCGGGCGGCAGTTTCAATTGGAAGAGATGAGAGTGCGAGAGTTGCGCTAGAAGGAAAGGAAGAAAGGGAGGCCAAGAAGGAGCCATCATTGGAATGATGCCTTGTTTCGTACACGTTGTGTGAAAACTGCTGAGCTGACAGCTTGTGTTACTGGGCTTGTTTTGTGCAACAGGTTGATAGAATGTCTCACTGATTAACCACAGCAGCAACCTGTTGAATCTTCCCTTCTATTTTGCTTCTGAACTTCAGTAAGACCACTCGGCAGACATCACAAGCGGAATCTATCAGCAATAGGAAGGAAAAAAGCAGTTTGCATGCATTCCTAAATTATGGGGGTAATATTCAAGCAGGTGATAACCGACATGGGAAGATTTGGAACCTGCTTTTTTTATATACTTTATTTATTCAACATTAAAACTGCCTTCAACTGATGACTCCTCACACAGTTGTTTGTACCAACTTAAATAGGAGGAAACCAGTGTATGCGGCTCACGCGGAATATTCACCCTAATTTCTCTATATTGTGCATAGCATGTTTATTGCACTTTGTGGTACATTCAAGATTGCTGCACGGCTCGTGTCCACGTGCCTTAGAGGGAACATCGCTCACAATATTATCCGCTCAAAGATAACGGAGGAAGGAGACAAAGGTTAGAGTGAGGATGGGGATCAGGGGAAGGTTAGAGTGAGGACGGGGATCAGGGGAAGGTTAGAGTGAGGACTGGGATCAGGGGAAGGTTACAGTGAGGATGGGGATCAGGGGAAGGTTAGAGTGAGGACTGGGATCAGGGGAAGGTTAGAGTGAGGATGGGGATCAGGGGAAGGTTAGAGTGAGGACTGGGATCAGGGGAAGGTTAGAGTGAGGACTGGGATCAGGAGAAGGTTAGAGTGAGGATGAGGATCAGGGGAAGGTTACAGTGAGGATGGGGATCAGGGGAAGGTGAGAGTGAGGACTGGGATCAGGGGAAGGTTAGAGTGAGGATGGGGATCAGGGGAAGGTTACAGTGAGGACTGGGATCAGGGGAAGGTTAGAGTGAGGACTGGGATCAGGGGAAGGTTAGAGTGAGGACAGGGATCAGGGGAAGGTTAGAGTGAGGATGGGCAGCAGGGGAAGGTTAGAGTGAGGACTGGGATCAGGGGAAGGTTAGAGTGAGGATGGGGATCAGGGGAAGGTTACAGTGAGGACTGGGATCAGGGGAAGGTTAGAGTGAGGACAGGGATCAGGGGAAGGTTAGAGTGAGGATGGGCAGCAGGGGAAGGTTAGAGTGAGGACTGGGATCAGGGGAAGGTTAGAGTGAGGATGGGGATCAGGGGAAGGTTACAGTGAGGACTGGGATCAGGGGAAGTTTAGAGTGAGGATGGGGATCAGGGGAAGGTTAGAGTGAGGATGAGGATCAGGGGAAGGTTAGAGTGAGGATGGGGATCAGGGGAAAGTTACGGTGAGGATGGGGATCAGGGGAAGGTTAGAGTGAGGATGAGGATCAGGGGAAGGTTAGAGTGAGGACTGGGATCAGGGGAAGGTTAGAGTGAGGATGGGGATCAGGGGAAGGTTAGAGTGAGGACTGGGATCAGGGGAAGGTTAGAGTAAGGATGGGCATCAGGGGAAGGTTAGAGTGAGGACAGGGATCAGGGGAAGGTTAGAGTAAGGATGGGCATCAGGGGAAGGTTAGAGTGAGGATGAGGATCAGGGGAAGGTTAGAGTGAGGACTGGGATCAGGGGAAGGTTAGAGTGTGGATGGGGATCAGGGGAAGGTTAGAGTGAGGACTGGGATCAGGGGAAGGTTACAGTGAGGATGGGGATCAGGGGAAGGTTAGAGTGAGGATGGGGATCAGGGGAAGGTTAGAGTGAGGACTGGGATCAGGGGAAGGATAGAGTGAGGATGAGGATCAGGGGAAGGTTAGAGTGAGGATGAGGATCAGGGGAAGGTTAGAGTCAGGACAGGGATCAGGGGAAGGTTAGAGTGAGGATGAGGATCAGGGGAAGGTTAGAGTGAGGATGAGGATCAGGGGAAGGTTAGAGTGAGGATGGGGATCAGGGGAAGGTTAGAGTGAGGACAGGGATCAGGGGAAGGTTAGAGTGAGGATGAGGATCAGGGGAAGGTTAGAGTGAGGATGAGGATCAGGGGAAGGTTAGAGTGAGGATGAGGATCAGGGGAAGGTTAGAGTGAGGACAGGGATCAGGGGAAGGTTAGAGTGAGGACGGGGATCAGGGGAAGGTTAGAGTGAGGATGGGGATCAGGGGAAGGTTAGAGTGAGGATGGGAATCAGGGGAAGGTTAGAGTGAGGATGTGGATCAGGGGAAGGTTAGAGTGAGGATGGGGATCAGAGGAAGGTTAGAGTGAGGATGGGGATCCGGGGAAGGTTACAGTGAGGATGGGGATCAGGGGAAAGTTACAGTGAGGATGGGGATCAGGGGAAGGTTAGAGTGAGGATGGGGATCAGGGGAAGGTTAGAGTGAGGATGGGAATCAGGGGAAGGTTAGAGTGAGGATGTGGATCAGGGGAAGGTTAGAGTGAGGATGGGGATCAGGGGAAGGTTAGAGTGAGGATGGGGATCCGGGGAAGGTTACAGTGAGGATGGGGATCAGGGGAAAGTTACAGTGAGGATGGGGATCAGGGGAAGGTTAGAGTGAGGATGGGGATCAGGGGAAGGTTAGAGTGAGGATGGGGATCCGGGGAAGGTTACAGTGAGGATGGGGATCAGGGGAAGGTTAGAGTGAGGATGAGGATCAGGGGAAGGTTAGAGTGAGGATGGGGATCAGGGGAAGGTTAGAGTGAGGATGGGGATCAGGGGAAGGTTAGAGTGAGGATGGGGATCAGGGGAAGGTTAGAGTGAGGATGAGGATCAGGGGAAGGTTAGAGTGAGGATGGGGATCCGGGGAAGGTTACAGTGAGGATGGGGATCAGGGGAAGGTTAGAGTGAGGATGAGGATCAGGGGAAGGTTAGAGTGAGGATGGGGATCAGGGGAAGGTTAGAGTGAGGATGGGGATCAGGGGAAGGTTAGAGTGAGGATGGGGATCAGGGGAAGGTTAGAGTGAGGATGGGGATCAGGGGAAGGTTAGAGTGAGGATGAGGATCAGGGGAAGGTTACAGTGAGGATGGGGATCAGGGGAAGGTTAGAGTGAGGACAGGGATCAGGGGAAGGTTACAGTGAGGACTGGGATCAGGGAAAGGTTAGAGTGAGGACTGGGATCAGGGGAAGGTTAGAGTGAGGATGAGGATCAGGGGAAGGTTACAGTGAGGATGGGGATCAGGGGAAGGTTAGAGTGAGGACTGGGATCAGGGGAAGGTTAGAGTGAGGACTGGGATCAGGGGAAGGTTAGAGTGAGGATGGGGATCAGGGGAAGGTTACAGTGAGGACTGGGATCAGGGGAAGGTTAGAGTGAGGACAGGGATCAGGGGAAGGTTACAGTGAGGACTGGGATCAGGGGAAGGTTAGAGTGAGGACAGGGATCAGGGGAAGGTTAGAGTGAGGATGGGCATCAGGGGAAGGTTAGAGTGAGGATGGGCATCAGGGGAAGGTTAGAGTGAGGACAGGGATCAGGGGAAGGTTAGAGTGAGGACAGGGATCAGGGGAAGGTTACAGTGAGGATGAGGATCAGGGGAAGGTTAGAGTGAGGACTGGGATCAGGGGAAGGTTAGAGTGAGGATGGGCATCAAGGGAAGGTTAGAGTGAGGATGGGCATCAGGGGAAGGTTAGAGTGAGGACAGGGATCAGGGGAAGGTTAGAGTGAGGACTGGGATCAGGGGAAGGTTAGAGTGAGGATGAGGATCAGGGGAAGGTTAGAGTGAGGACTGGGATCAGGGGAAGGTTAGAGTGAGGATGAGGATCAGGGGAAGGTTAGAGTGAAGACTGGGATCAGGGGAAGGTTAGAGTGAGGATGAGGATCAGGGGAAGGTTAGAGTGAGGATGGGGATCAGGGGAAGGTTAGAGTGAGGATGAGGATCAGGGGAAGGTTAGAGTGAGGATGGGGATCAGGGGAAGGTTAGAGTGAGGACGGGGATCAGGGGAAAGTTAGAGTGAGGATGAGGATCAGGGGAAGGTTAGAGTGAGGACTGGGATCAGGGGAAGGATAGAGTGAGGATGGGGTTCAGGGGAAGGTTAGAGTGAGGATTAGGATCAGGGGAAGGTTAGAGTGAGGATGAGGATCAGGGGAAGGTTAGAGTCAGGACAGGGATCAGGGGAAGATTAGAGTGAGGATGGGGATCAGGGGAAGGTTGGAGTGAGGACAGGGATCAGGGGAAGGTTAGAGTGAGGATGGGGATCAGGGGAAGGTTAGAGTGAGGATGGGGATCAGGGGAAGGTTAGAGTGAGGATGAGGATCAGGGGAAGGTTAGAGTGAGGATGGGGATCAGGGGAAGGTTAGAGTGAGGATGGGGATCAGGGGAAGGTTAGAGTGAGGATGGGGATCAGGGGAAGGTTAGAGTGAGGACTGGGATCAGGGGAAGGTTAGAGTGAGGATGGGGATCAGGGGAAGGTTAGAGTGAGGATGAGGATCAGGGGAAGGTTAGAGTGAGGATGGGGATCAGGGGAAGGTTAGAGTGAGGATGGGGATCAGGGGAAGGTTAGAGTGAGGATGAGGATCAGGGGAAGGTTAGAGTGAGGACTGGGATCAGGGGAAGGTTAGAGTGAGGATGGGGATCAGGGGAAGGTTAGAGTGAGGACTGGGATCAGGGGAAGGTTAGAGTAAGGATGGGCATCAGGGGAAGGTTAGAGTGAGGATGAGGATCAGGGGAAGGGTAGAGTGAGGACAGGGATCAGGGGAAGGTTAGAGTAAGGATGGACATCAGGGGAAGGTTAGAGTGAGGATGAGGATCAGGGGAAGGTTAGAGTGAGGACTGGGATCAGGGGAAGGTTAGAGTGAGGATGGGCATCAGGGGAAGGTTAGAGTGAGGATGGGGATCAGGGGAAGGTTAGAGTGAGGATGGGGATCAGGGGAAGGTTAGAGTGAGGATGAGGATCAGGGGAAGGTTAGAGTGAGGACTGGGATCAGGGGAAGGTTAGAGTGAGGATGGGGATCAGGGGAAGGTTAGAGTGAGGATGAGGATCAGGGGAAGGTTAGAGTGAGGATGAGAATCAGGGGAAGGTTAGAGTCAGGACAGGGATCAGGGGAAGGTTAGAGTGAGGATGAGGATCAGGGGAAGGTTAGAGTGAGGATGAGGATCACGGGAAGGTTAGAGGGAGGATGGGGATCAGGGGAAGGTTAGAGTGAGGACAGGGATCAGGGGAAGGTTAGAGTGAGGATGAGGATCAGGGGAAGGTTAGAGTGAGGATGAGGATCAGGGGAAGGTTAGAGTGAGGATGAGGATCAGGGGAAGGTTAGAGTGAGGACAGGGATCAGGGGAAGGTTAGAGTGAGGATGGGGATCAGGGGAAGGTTAGAGTGAGGATGGGGATCAGGGGAAGGTTAGAGTGAGGATGGGAATCAGGGGAAGGTTAGAGTGAGGATGTGGATCAGGGGAAGGTTAGAGTGAGGATGGGGATCAGGGGAAGGTTAGAGTGAGGATGGGGATCCGGGGAAGGTTACAGTGAGGATGGGGATCAGGGGAAGGTTAGAGTGAGGATGGGGATCAGGGGAAGGTTAGAGTGAGGATGGGGATCAGGGGAAGGTTAGAGTGAGGATGAGGATCAGGGGAAGGTTAGAGTGAGGATGGGGATCAGGGGAAGGTTAGAGTGAGGATGAGGATCAGGGGAAGGTTAGAGTGAGGATGGGGATCAGGGGAAGGTTAGAGTGAGGATGAGGATCAGGGGAAGGTTAGAGTGAGGATGAGAATCAGGGGAAGGTTGGAGTCAGGACAGGGATCAGGGGAAGGTTAGAGTGAGGATGAGGATCAGGGGAAGGTTAGAGTGAGGATGAGGATCACGGGAAGGTTAGAGGGAGGATGGGGATCAGGGGAAGGTTAGAGTGAGGACAGGGATCAGGGGAAGGTTAGAGTGAGGATGAGGATCAGGGGAAGGTTAGAGTGAGGATGAGGATCAGGGGAAGGTTAGAGTGAGGATGAGGATCAGGGGAAGGTTAGAGTGAGGACAGGGATCAGGGGAAGGTTAGAGTGAGGATGGGGATCAGGGGAAGGTTAGAGTGAGGATGGGGATCAGGGGAAGGTTAGAGTGAGGATGGGAATCAGGGGAAGGTTAGAGTGAGGATGTGGATCAGGGGAAGGTTAGAGTGAGGATGGGGATCAGGGGAAGGTTAGAGTGAGGATGGGGATCAGGGGAAGGTTAGAGTGAGGATGGGGATCCGGGGAAGGTTACAGTGAGGATGGGGATCAGGGGAAGGTTAGAGTGAGGATGGGGATCAGGGGAAGGTTAGAGTGAGGATGGGGATCAGGGGAAGGTTAGAGTGAGGATGAGGATCAGGGGAAGGTTAGAGTGAGGATGGGGATCCGGGGAAGGTTACAGTGAGGATGGGGATCAGGGGAAGGTTAGAGTGAGGATGAGGATCAGGGGAAGGTTAGAGTGAGGATGGGGATCAGGGGAAGGTTAGAGTGAGGATGGGGATCAGGGGAAGGTTAGAGTGAGGATGGGGATCAGGGGAAGGTTAGAGTGAGGATGAGGATCAGGGGAAGGTTAGAGTGAGGACGGGGATCAGGGGAAGGTTAGAGTGAGGACGGGGATCAGGGGAAGGTTAGAGTGAGGATGGGGATCAGGGGAAGGTTAGAGTGAGGATGGGGATCAGGGGAAGGTTAGAGTGAGGATGGGGATCAAGGGAAGGCTAGAGTGAGGATGAGGATCAGGGGAAGGTTAGGGTGAGGACGGGGATCAGGGGAAGGTTATGGTGAGGATGGGGATCGGGAAGGTTAGAGTGAGGATGGGGATCAGGGGAAGGTTTGATTGAGAGCGGGGATCGGGGAAGGTCAGACTGCAGGCAGGGGAAGGGTAGAATATTAGAAATTTTAAGGTTCAGAAAGAGGCCCCTTGGCCCTTCGTGTCTGTTCTAGCCCAAAACTATCCACCTATTCTCATCACCTGGAGGTGCATATCCAGACTCCTTTTGAATGAGTTGAGGGTTTCTGCCTCAACTACCCTTTCAGGCAGTGAGCTCCAGACCCCAGCAGCGTCTGGGTACAAAAAGTATTCCTCATCTCCCCTCTAATTTTTCTCCCAATCAGTCTCAATCTATGCATCCTAGTCACTGACCTCTCTGCTGAAGTAAATAGGCCCTCCAACTCCACTCTATCCAGGCCCCTCAAAGTTTTATACATTTCAATCAGATCTCCCCTCAGCTTTCTCTGTTCCAAGGAGAACAACCCCAGCCTATCCAATCTTTCCTCATAACTACATTTTCCAGTCCTGGAAACATCCTCGTAAATCTGCTCTGTACCCTTTCTCGTGCAATTACATCCTTTCTGTAATGAGGTGACCAGAACTGCACACAGTACTCAAATTGTGGCCTAACCAATGAGTTATATAGTTCCAGCATAACCTCCCTGCTCTTATATTTTATACCTCGGCTAATAAAGGAAAGGATTCCATATGCCTTCTTCACCACCTTATCGACCTGTCCTGCTACCTTCAGGGATCGGTGGCCATTCACGCCAAGGTCCCTCACTTCATCTACACCTCTCAGTACTTTCTCATTCAAGTTAGAGTGAGGACGGGGTCAGGGGAAGTTTAGAGTGGGGGCGCGGATCAGTGGGAGGTTAGAGTGAGGTTGGGTGGAGGCTAGACTGAGTACAGTACAAGCAGAATCACAGTAATGACGGGACATGATAAGGTCAGTCAGTGTACTTGACCTGTCCCAGTTCTAACTCTTCAAACAAAGCTATCTACTCCAATCCCTTTCCCTGTATCATTTTAAAAAGTTGACCTGGTTCATTTCTCTGTCACCAACAGTCCTCCTTACATTTCCAACATTTTCTAACTTTCAATATACAATTCCACTTATTTGTTTGTCATGGCAAATTCCCCGAAGATCTTAGATTCCATAACAATCTGGGGAAATTGGAGTCATTAGCCAAGTAGTAACCTTCAAGCAATGTTTAATTGCTGTGTTCTTTACAATCTGAGCTTGGCACTTCGTTCCAAAGGAAAAATATATTTTTGGTGCATTTGACGAGTCTTGTTCTGCAAAACCCATTCGGTAGTTTCAAAACATCCAAAATACATGGTGGGACAGACATTAGATACAGACACTTGAAATCTCTGTTTAATTTTTTCCTTTAAAACAGAGAACAATGATTGTGTGTATTCATCTGCCCGGGGAAACAGAGAGCATTTGAGGGAGAGTCTGAAAGATATTTGAGGGAGTGATCTAAGAGGCACTCTTTCAAGTGACAAGCCAGATGGACTTCAATGGTCCTTTTCCAGCCAGTGTTTAAAGTCTTTAAGCACAGAATGAGATTTTCGAAAATTTATGAATGAAATATAATCATCTACTTGAGTCACCTTGTGGAAAATCAAGCAGGTTCACCAAGAACTTGTCCTTGCAGATATTTAGTGTCTCTACAGTGATTTGCAGCCTTCCCCTTTTCCACGTTCCTTGGCATTTGAAAACGTTTCACAGCTACTGACAGTAATGAAGCTCTTTGACAAGATTACTCTGTGACATAATAACATGTTCAGCACCTCCAACCCGGGGAATATTATTGAGAGGTAAAACAGATCACCTTCCTAGTTTCACAAATTCAAAAAATCTGAGGCCCCCCTGCACTCTCTGGCAAACTATGAGGATTGTGCTCCTAATGCCCACGCTGAGCATGTGGACCAGAAGAGAATTCCATGGAAATCAGCCACTGCAACTTGCAGTTCCTATCAGTAACGACACCAAAGGCTCTCAGCCCTGTGTGGGACAAAACCAAAATCTCTGTTTTTGTATCTTGAGTGAATAAAGGCATCCAACCCACAGAGAGTTAAATGAACTCCATTTTGAAAGATTCTGGCTGTTGAGTGTTTTCAACTTGGATTGGAAACACTTGAAGATCGAATGGGAATGAGAAGCCTTGTGGGTTCTGCTGGAACTGGGCAACTTTCAATATTGCTCATTTATGTTCATCATTCTTGGGATGTGAGCGTTGCTGGAAAGGCCAGCATTTATTGCTCATCCCTAACTGAGCATGTGGTGGTGATCACCTACAACTGAGGAGCTTGTTCAAAAAGGGGAAATACAAGTCAACCACATCGCTGTGAGTCTGGAGTCAGATGTAAGCCAGACCCAGCCAGAACAGGAAAGAACAGCAAATTTTCTCCCCTGAAGGCTGGTGAACCAGATTGTTTTGAACAACAATCCTATAGTTTCATGATCATTATTAATGAAACTAGCAGTTGATTTTCCAGGTTTTGTAATTAATTGCATTTCAATTCCCCCAACTGCTGTGGTGGGATTTGAACTCATATCTCCAGAGCTTTAGGGTAGGTCTCTGAATGACTAATCCAGTAACATTTGCACTATGCTACTGTTCCCTTCAATAAGGTCAGAAGGTTAGCAGATGTCTTGCCTCTGAATCATGCTCAGTCCAAGGTCTAACTCCCTTGCAGTGCACTGGTTGTTTTAACTGGAGTCCAACAGTCTGTGAAAAAGACAGTATACACAGTTCAAAGTTTATTACCTTGTCTTGTCTGAATCCAAACACTTCACTTTCCAAGAGTTCTCTACAAGTGGTCTGGGTGTGAGTGCTTGTGCACACGCTCAGACTTCCTTGCCTGGTTGTGATGTTTTGCTTTTAAACTGGCCTGTCCCTTTAAGGCCACTGCTTAAGTAATCCCTGTGGGAATCCAAGTAATTTAAAATGCTCATAATGGGATGGAGACTATAGAGAAGGCCAATTCGAGTTTGGTGAACTTTATATTTGAAAAAAAACTCTCCTCAATCTCCTCTTAAGATTGCTCTGCTTCAGTAGAAATACTGAATGGGGCAGTGTCTCAACCATCATCCAGTGAATTGATACTGTACATAATCAAATTACGCAACTGGGGGTGAAGGAGACAGGATCGGTATCCAGAACTGAAGCAGATTCCAGCGAGACTCGACCCTTGACCTTGTCCCATAAATCTGCTGTAAAAATTACCGCAACAATACATCAACAGCATTAATTCTTTGAGAGATTTTTTGACCCTCTCTTCAAAGCTCAGTGATGTGCATTTTGATCAACTATTTATTGATTATTAATTTAAATCACTGCTCATTTTACAATATTAATTAAAATTAAGAATTCCTGCAAACATTCCTTGACTTCAGTTAAGAGAATACAGCAAAGTATTTTGCATTGAAGATGACTTGGAGCACATGAAAGGCATTCTGCCAATGTCTATTTTTAACTGCATCACCGTGTGAGTGTGAAACTAATAGTTATGTTCGACACTGGCTCGTACAAAGACTGTGTTTAACTATGCACCAAGTCATTTTTTTTTAAGAATACCAGCAATGCAATTGGAGAAAGAGAATAGACAAGGAAAAGAATGAAAAATTTCCTAATGTGGCAAGACATTTCACGTAATTTTCTTTTATTCTTTCATGGGATGTGAGCATCACTGAGCAGTCATTTCCCATCCCTAATTGCCCTTGAGAAGGTGGTGGTGAGCTGCCTTCTTGAACCGCTGCAGTCCATGTGGTGTAAATACACCCACAGTGCTGTTAGAAAGGGAGTTCCAGGATTTTGACCCAGCGACAGTGAAGGAACGGCGATATATTTCCAAGTCAGAATGGTGTGTGGCATGGAGGGGAACTTGCAGGTGGTGGTGTTCCCATGCATCTGCTGCCCTTGTCCTTCTAAGTAGTCGATGTCGCGGGTTTGGAAGGTGCTGTCGAAGGAGGCTTTTTGAGTTGCTGCAATGCATCTTTTAGATGGTACACACAGCTGCCACTGTGCACTAGTGGGAGAGATAATGAGTGGATGGGATGCCCATCAAGTGGGATGCTTTTTTTTGGATGGTGTCAAACTCATTGAGTGTTGTTGGAGCTGCAATCATCCAGGCAGGTAGAGAGTATTCCATCACACTCCTGACTTGTGCCTTGTAGTTGGTGGACCAGCATTGGGGAGACAGGAGGTGAGTTAAATGCTGCAGAATCTGCAGCCTCTGGCCTGCTCGTGTAGCCGTAGTACTCAAATGGCTGGTCCACTTCAGTTTCTGGTCAACGGTAACCCTCAGGATGCTGATGGTGGGGGATTCAGTGATCGTAATGCCGTCAAATTTCGAGGGGGGATAATTCTATTCCCTCTTGTTGAAGTGGTCATTGCCTGGCACTTATATGGCGTGAATGTTATTTGCCACTTATCAGCCCAAGCCTGAATGTTCTCCAGGTCTTACTGCATGTGGGCATGGGCTGCTTCAGTATCTAAGGAGTCACAAATGAAATTGAATACTGTGAAATCATCAGCGAACATCCCCACTTCTGACCTTATGATGGAGGGAAGGCCATTGATGAAGCAGCTGAAGATGGCTGAGCCTAGGACACTACCATGAGGAACCCCTGCAGTGATGTCCTGGGCCAGAGATGATTGACCTCCAAGAACCACAGTGGTGGTTTGGAGGCAGGTATTCATGCAATGGGGAGGTCCAGCCAGATTTGGCAGCTCTAACTTCATTGTCTCTGATACCAACTTTTAACCATGAATATTCTCAAACTGCTGCCGTGGGCTTTTGAACTCAAGTTTACTGGACTGTTAATCCAGAGGCCCCAGTGATATGACTGGAATGTGTTTCGAACCAATGGATATCTTACCTTGCAGTAAACTCTGGTGAATGCTCCAGTAGATGGCCAGGCACTGTTTCTCTTTCTTCATTGCCCGCTTGCAACGGCAATCGAACAGTGGGCTTCGCTGCAGCGCCACCACAGCGGCGATGCACTCGTTCTTGGCCTCAGGACCGAACAGCATGGCGGCCTTCCCCGCCAGGCACTGGCGCAGGGTCCGGTAGCGGCTGCTGCACCCTGGCTCAGCTGCGCAGAGCTCATTGCCCCGCACGCAGTCCACCCTCCAGCCACCTGGCAGGCCAGGATCCCCAACGGAACGCAGCACCTCGTCTAGATACAGTGGAGGTTAAAAAAAACAAAGACATCATAAAACGTTTTTAAAAAACGAGAATTATACCTTCAAAACAACCTTAACTATAAATCTAACCAAATAATGCACCACACAGCCATTGATAGGCTATGTATATAGATGGACAAATTATACAAACACTTAAAATATATTCATAAAGATGGCAGATAAATATTTAAAAGAATTATTTTCAAAAGATTTGGATAAATTTTCTGTGCATGAAACAATATAAAAATAACCTGTGATTTGGAAATGTATTTAATGCCTCATATTTATGCCGACGTATAATTCCAAATTCATACCCAGTGCCCAGGCTCCAGTTGACCAAATGTCACTCTACCTCTAATTGCACTGAATTTTCCAAGTGTTTTGAAGGGTTAGTTTCCAATATTGGATTACTGTCTAATTAAGACTCGCCAGGAATACTGAATAAGTTGAATTGTGGTTGGGAGTGAGGCAGGGAAGGGCTGGTGAAGGAGGAGGATTAAATCCCACGCTTGTGTTCATTATTCCACACATAACTGTAAATCAGCTGCCCTGCTATCTCCAGATTTCCCTGCTCTTCATTCAACGTCACTTCATCCTCATTAGCCGTTCTTTCTTGTTTGCCCTAAATCTCAACTTTGCTGCGTTATTGACTCAATATTATTTCAGGGTCAAAAAAGAAACATTTTTCTTCATCAGGAGTGCATTTTTTAGGTGTGGTCACTGGGCTTAATCTCTTACAAACAGGCATACATAACATCACAGCTGGTGAATGCCCTGTAGGATATACAGTAGATACATTCCTAAACCACAGCAGCAGGGACAGGGTTAGTAACTAAACATGGAACATCTGGAGCACTATCACACAGTTTATACAGACAGAACAGTATCTCCACACCCATTAGCAGCTTGCCTCCACATTCCACCCCTGTTTTTTTCAGGGAGTGTTTGTTTTCACTAATTCTCATCTCTGTGGGGGCACTTTCGCTCTCCCGAGCCCCAGTTGTGCAAATATTACATTTAGTGTCTCTCATCGATTGTACTGCTCTCTGTCTGCATTTTGGGATATTATATTCATTTACTCCACCTCCTTCCATAGGATATTATTTTTCTTTTTGCAGACGTGTTTAGGTTAATATTTTAATGCTCACATTACATTCAGCCCCATAATACTGCTCTCTCACTCTCTGCATCTGCCTATTTCTGTCTCATTGTCTCCCTCCTCTGTTCTCTCCACAGTCTCTGCACACTTGCGAACAGCATCTCTCCAACTGCAGACTGACATTTCCATCGAATTACGTGGAATTTACAGCATACAAACAGGCCATTCGGCCCAACTGATCCTTGCTGGTGTTGATTCACACGAGCCTCCTCTCATGCCTCCACATCTCATCCTATCAACATTTTCCTTCTATTCCTTTCTCCCTCGTGTGCTTATCCAGCTTCTCCTTAAATGCGTTGTGAAACTTATTATCCAGGGCCATGTATTTGTTCTCCAATTGAATTTTAAGCTTTATTTTGGCATTTATCACACTTTAATTGTTCAGCCTTGGTTTTATCCTTCCCAAATGCTCAAACTTGCCCTCAAATATCCTCGCCAATGAAGTTCCGGGAGATCTCACACAGAGAAACATTCTTCACTGTGGATTATCCTTCGCCCATACCCCTTGCTCAGGATGAAAGACATACCTTTGCATTTAAGCCAGAGGTTCAAGCTCAATTGACTTTTTAACCCTGTCCAGTTCTCAGTGCTTGCAAGCCAGAGGTGGGGGTGAACAGAATGGGGATCGTTCATTTTACATCCCATCTTCTCCTGCTCCAGACCCCTCTCTCCACATTCATTAAAGCTTTAAGTTAACTATCTCATTGGCTCTTTGCTGTCACTCTACCTCAAACTAAAGGAAATGAAGCGAATTAGCTTGTGGTCCACGGTGAGCTGACTCTCTGACACGGCTGACACTTCCATCTCCGCAGATACACTCCTCACCCTCCCAAATTCCCCCATCAAGCAGTAAATTGTTTCAAAAAAAAAAGAACTCCCTCCTTACTCACCGATGAAAATCAGAGTTATGAACAGGTTTGCACAGATCATGGTAAATTCTCAACAGATTGGGGTTATTATGGAGTGGGCAGGTGAGACTGCCTGGGTCAACCTCTGGATGTGGGACGGATTTCAGCTGCAAACAGGCATCAGTCCCTTACTCCAGTGATGCTGCTCTTTGCATTCCACGTTGTACCGATTCTCCAGCCATCTCCCCACTCGCAATCCCCGTGCAGCATGGAGAGAATTCACATTGAAGAAATCTCCACTCCGCTGTTGAATACACACCAGAACCATAAAATCACCCCCTCTGGGGAAAAAAAAAGATTGGTCCAGTTTGTTGCGCCGGTCAAAATCCACCAGCTCTCAGCCTGGCTTCTCACTTGGCCAAGTCTTCTCAAATAATGTGTCTCCGACTCTGCAATTCTCTTAAAGCGGACACTTTCTCCAACCCAATCCTGCTTTTTTCTTTTCCTCCCTTGGCTGCCGTCCTTTTCATCCAAGCGCGGATCCAAATCGAATTAAAATGCGTTCATTGCCAACTTTCGTCTCTCTTTTTCCTCTTATTTTTATGTGTTTATGCCCTCCACTTCCCCCCTCCTCTCATGCTGGAGGGACCCGCCTCCTTTAAGAGGATTTCTGGTGATCACAAGGAGTGGAAATGATAACTTGGCTTTCTGGATCTTCCCTGTGACTGGGAACATCGATTCCCTTCCCACCGGAGCTCGGATCCCATTGAAAGCGCAAGCTGCAGTGAAGTTGACGAAATCCTGAAAGGCTTGCAGGTCTCTCCGCCTCCCGTGCGGTCAGATCTGGAGCAAAACCTGAGTGCTGTGGTCCGGGAGGAAAAATCCTCGGCTCCGTCCGCTCGCCTCTGTCCCAACAAACTGAGAGAGAAGAGCTTTCGCCCAGCCTTTGGGGCGTCGCAGCAAGACACCCAGGAATGGGAACAGTTAACCAACCCCCCCACCCCCCCCACCCCACCCACTGAGCTGTTTTTGTTGTTGTTGTTGTTGTTTTTAGCAGGAGGGGAGCTCGCTGAATTCTGAGGGCACCTGCAGATGTTTGGGGAAGGAACAAAGAGGAGGGAAGGGACTGGCGTCAGAATGAACGCAAGCAAAAGGCTCGGAGCGAACGTGTGTGTGAGAGAGAGAAAGAGCGACAGAGAGAGAGGGGGAGAGATAAAGAGATCTGCCCCTGGACAGAAACGGGACTGTTTTTTTTTGTCTGTCCGGGACTGTACTGCGGAGGGTGAGAGCAGAATTGTAAAGTCTCTGCCCCTTTCTCTCTGGTGCTGGTTCATGGAATGAGTTGGTTGCTGTTTGTTCCTAATTTTGCGTGTAAATGCAGAAAGACTGCGGGTTCAATGCCCGCACCGGCTGTGGGACTTCACGGAGCTCTGCCTTTTTGCCTTGCTCCACGCGTCAGGAGTGGTGGCCCTCAAGCCAGACAACATGATCGTTCATTTCCTTATTTCCCCCTTTTTGTTGCTTCCCCGAGATGTAAAGTTGCGTCTATCTGCCTGTGCATATTCGCCTGCCGATCCATCGCCTTCTGCTGGATGATCTTCCTGTGCCACCCAGTGTCCGCAGAAGCAAGCGCTTGTGCCTGGGACGGCACACTCGCCCCTGGGTCAGAAAGTCACGAGTCTCACTCCAGAGAATGCGGCGCAAAAATCACAGAACGGCTCAAAGCGCAGAAGGAGGCCATTCGGCCCGTCGTCTCCCCTGCTGGCTCTCAGGAAGGGCAACACACCCAGTCCCACTCACCCATTTTTCTCCCCCCACCCCCCCCCCCGCCCACTTAGCTTCCCAGTGCCACTATTGAAGGAGTGCCACCCTGTCAGATGCCCCGTCTTTCGGATGAGATTTTAAATCGAGGCCCCGTCTGCCCTCTCAGGCGGATGAAAATGATCCCGCGGGCCGCGACTGGACGAAGAGCAGGGGAGTTCTCCCCAGTGTCCCGTCCCAACGTTGGTCCCTCAACCAACATCACTAAAAGCAGAGTATCAGATTGTGGTGGTGTGTTTGTGGGAGCTTGCTGTGCACAAATTGGCTGCCATTGGTTTCTTACATTGCAACAGTGACCATACACCAAAAATACCTCATTGGCTGGAAAGCACTTCGGAACATCCTGAGATTGTGAAAGGAGCTATATAAATACAAGTCCATTTTTATTTCACACTTTAAAGTATGGCATCGCCCTCCAACTGGCGGATGCCTTGGAATTCACTTTGAAACTGTATTAGAGAAAATATTAGATTTAACTAACCAGATAATTTCAGGGAAGGAATGAAGAGTGGATGGTCATTATTTTGCAATGGGACTGAAGACTGGCCCAAGAGTGACCTCTAGTGTGCAGTCAGCCCAGGGATGCAGAAGTGACGGAGTATTCACAGGGACAAGAGAAGGAATGTTCTCTGGCCCAGGATAATAAGAAAGATTTAAAGATTGGATTTGGTTCAATAACACACGTTTTCATAAATATTCCGTGGTGCGAGACACACTTGGGTTTTTTGAGAGAGATCCCACTTCAATGAATTATATCACGTTGGGGCCATACACACAGTGCAGTCACATGATTCAAATCTAACCCTTGCACGTTGCTCATTTGCTCGACTCCATCGCATAGTGGGAAAGAGTTGTGCCTGTGAATGGCCTGGGACATTGCTAAGAGAGAAAAGGAACTTTGTCACAGCAGTCTGAGAGGAAAAGTGACAGAGTTGGTGCTAAGCTTCCTAACATCACTCTTGGCCACACCTGGCCCAC
The DNA here is from genome assembly GCF_036365525.1 of Heterodontus francisci. NCBI lineage: Eukaryota > Metazoa > Chordata > Chondrichthyes > Heterodontiformes > Heterodontidae > Heterodontus > Heterodontus francisci. Next base: position 17,230,827 of record NC_090417.1, read on the forward strand.
AGTCATGAGAGACCAGAAGATAACCAGATCTTCATCCTCAATGTCTAAAATCCTGTTTTTAAATTGCCATGAGAAAAATCTGTTTAAAAGCTGAATTTATTTATGACTAATTTAGTTCATCACGATCAGAAGTGATTATTGATTGAGAAACCCTTGAGGTTTCTGTGAGCAGAATAACAAAGAACTATTTCATCACATTGGCTCCCATATTTTTCCTTCTGTGTAATCTATACTAGAAGGTACAACAACAGCAACACAAAATTAATGTAATTTGTTAATTTATTTAATAAAAATCAACTATTCAAAGAATTGAGCTTGTCCACTCCCCTTTAAGGCATTTTGTAAGTACTGGCCCATATGGCGATACGTTGTGGATGTGTATGTGGGTTGGTTGTCTGCGTTTCTTTTTTATTCATTCTTGGGATGTGAGCATCGCTGGCAAAGCCAGCATTTATTGCCCATCCCTAATTACACTTGAACTGAATGGCTTGCTAGGCCTTTTCAGAGAGCAGTTAAGAGTCAACCACATTGCTGTGGGTCTGGAGTCAAATGTAGGCCAGACCAAGTAAGGCTGGCAGATTTCCTCCCCTGCATCAGTGCTGTATCTCTGAACTGAAGTAGTGAACCAGATGTTTTTTTAACAACAATCCTGTCGTTTAATAATCATTATTAATGAGACGAGCATTTTATTCCAGATTTTATTAAGTAATTGTATTTAAATTCCCTCAGCTGCTGTGGTGGGATTTGAACTCATGTCTCCGAAGCATGAGTCCAGGCCTCTGGTTCATTAGTCGAGTAATATTACCACTGCTACCCAGTGAAAATGTCCCCACATTTTCTTTGTGTCTGTGTGTGCAGGTGGGGTTGTGTGTGTGAGCCTGATTGTGTGGGGTTTTGTGTGTGTTTGAATGTTTGTGCAGGTGTGTGCGTTGGGAGGGGGGATTTGTGTATGTGTGGGTGTGTGAGTCTGGAGTTGTGTATGTGTGTGTGAGTCTGGAGTTGTGTGTCGGGGGGGGGGTGGGGGGTGTATGAGGCATGTACGAACTCACATATTCCAGCATGGACAGTGAACAGAACGAGGAACTTCTCGACATTATCTTTTACTCATCCTAGTTGCCACGACGCTGGGTGATTGCACCTCGTGTTTCCCTTTGCTCACTGGGATCATCTTACATCACGTCAACCGAGGTTTGAAACTGGGGCCCTTGCAGGTCGGCACGGATGAGTCACATGCCAACCTCCTGAAACGCGGCAACACAAGGAATTCGAAATTAAAACCACCATCGGTGTCTGGGACCGACTGCATGTAAGATGTTCCTGTTGAACAAACTACAAGTTGTAACCCAAAGCAAACACACAGTGCAGAGTAGATCCTTACTCAGTATAAGGGAAGACAATTGACAGAAAGCAACAAAGGTGGGACATTAAATCCCCTTATTGATGGAAAATGTGACAGGTCTCCATGGAATAATAGATTAGGTACTTGATGTAAATGGAGCAGTTATGAGGCAGTGCATATTCATGCCCTGCAGTCTCTTTCACTCTATAATTCATATTATCTTCATGCCCTCATCACAAAAGCCATCAATGCATCAACACTGTGGTCCTCAAATCATTTACATAACTGCAGCATGAATATGAAGGAAGAGGTGAAATATATCACACGGGGCTTTTAGAATGCGAAAATATTGTTCATTTATCTCAGTAATATTCCCATATTAATTTATTTCATGAATACTTTATGAGAGTTCATACATAAACGACAGACACAAACTAAACTACCCGGCCTTTGGGAGCAATTCCTTTGTACGTTTAATATTCCTGTCATGTAATTAATATTTATGGACAATGGATCTTCATCATAATGAGTGGAACAATTACAGAGAATAACATTGCATTTACAGCACAGAAACCGGCCATTCGGCCCAACTGGGTCTGTGCTGGTGCTTATGCTCCACATGTGCTCCTCCCACACGACTTCATCTCACCTTATCAGTGTATCCTTCGATTTCCTTCACACTTCTCCACGGGTCACAGCATATCAATAAATTTTCCACCGACCGTAGAGTAGTCAGTTTGAAATTCTATTTGTCCCCAGAATAAAGCACACCAACCAGGTTTCTTTAAACAACAACAACATTAACTACTTATTAGGAAAAAAAATGTCTCAATCACTAGCGAGATAAATCCATATATGTGAAAAGCTCCTTATTTCCCTCGCCCGCATGCACACACACACATACATTTAAAAAAAAACAGTGAACCGGGGGGAAAGGATTTTGGTTTACAACTGTTTCATAGGAATAAAAAGGAATAATAAAAAATAATTCGGTTTGTCACGTTCTGGTAGGACATTCTTTGGTTGGGTGAGGTGTCCCAGAGTGGAATAGTCGGATGCCACTCCAAGTCTCTCCAGCTGAGGTTGATGAACAGTCTGTGATGGGTAGGCATTCAAGGCAGTTTGGCTACAGCAGGAGTCACACACATAGCTCTTTCATCAAAAGTATAACAACAGGTCTGCATAGGACTCACAGCAGCAGTATAACAGGAGAACCTTTCTTCAGGTTCCAGGATTTCCCAAAACACAGGAGGAAACAGGAACCACACTGAATGCAGGACTTCTTCCGAGGTCTCTGCCACCTTTCAAATACAGGATTTCTTTTCAAGAGATGCAGGTTTCCGTTACAGAGAGAGGTCTTTTTCTCTCGTCTCCAGGCAGGTCAGATCTCAGTTTCAAAATGCCTGCTCCTTGTCCGACTCACTGGTTTTTCAAAGGGTCCAAAGTGAAAGTAAACCTTCCTGAGCCGATCACATGGCCAGACACAGTGTCTCCCCTGCCATTCAAAGTGTTGTTCTGAGGAGGTCAAAAACCCCTGGCTGGTTTCCATGAAACTGCTTGCTTTTCCTATTCTTGCATACAAAGTCAACATCCAAAAATTGCAGCTACTTGCAGGTGTCCATGTCCACAAAATTCCAAGATTTTAGTGCAAAAATAAAACCTCTTGTAACAATTGATACTATTCGTTCCAGTCCCTCCGAGTTCCGCATTCTCACCACACTCTGGGGGAATGCTTCTGGACATGAATCAGTACTCCAGGCTCAACCTCAACGTACTCTCGTTCATTGCACTGGTGTGATATTTTCATTCCACACCGTTCATTGTCCTTTACTGTCTGTCTTTAGAGCAGTTAGCTTCGCCTCATCAGTGCAAAGTGTCAGGTCCGTGTTGTAGATTCAGATTGTGCGGGGAAGGAAGGGGATGGATTGAATAACCTTGGCTGCCAAGATATTATTTGGGTTACCACATGTAACCCACCCTCAATGCTTCCAAGTGGCAAGCAATTATACAGGCATCAGTGCTCGTCTGGAACCTCAGCAAGTGAACTGCATTGGGCTTCATCACCAGCTCCAGTCTGTCACCAGTTAGTCCCACTTCTCCTGTTCTTTCCACCTTGCCCTGCAAATTTTATTGGGGAGAGTGTTCTCAGCTCAGCCAAGGCTTACCCTCAATGTGAAAAGTAGGTGATCTGAAGGAATGCACACCTTTCTTCCCCTGATTAAAACATAAACCTACCTTCCCTTCTGAGTTACAGTCAACCTCACCTATAAATTAAAATATATTATGCACTCAACATCTGCCCAGCTCCAATTCCATCACACCTTTCACCCTTTCCTCATTCCAGGAGCGTTTAACAGCGAATTTCCATCATGTTCGATGTTCTTGAACAATCTGATTCCAAGCTCTATTCATATCATTTTTTAAAAACAAGGAGCTGCTGATTTCTGACATAAAATAAACTATGAATTTAAATGGGGTTGATCACAAACAGGGTTGCTTGATTAAGAACAGACTTTGTCACTGTTGCTTAATATTCAACATCTTAATTCCTTCCGAGCGTCTTTTTCTTTATTCTTTGCAAGGTAATGTAGAGAATAGTAATTCCCTCTTTCTTGCCTTGATGTCTCTGTATGTATTCAGGCTGAATTAGGAAGAGAATGATTGGCAGCCTGGTGGATTCATTGTGTTGATTTGATGAGCAGTTTACTGAAAGAGCACAGATTAAATAAAATATCTCTGCTTCTGATTGAGATTGCTTGAATGCATGCGACTCTGAGCCTTTAGCAGCTGTCAGCTGCTAAAACCTTGTTTCCCACCCTTGCTACTTGGGATGTGGCAAGGACACTGGCCAGGCCACATTTCATGCCCATCCTTAGTTAACCTGAGGCAGTGAGGGTGGGCCTGGTTAGTAATGCTTTGACGTCATGGCTCAGTGCACTCTTGCCTCTGAGTAAGAAGGTCAGGACTTCAAGTTCTCCCTCCAGCAACTTGAGGGCAAAAAAATCCAGGCTGACACTCCCAATGCAGTACTGAGGGAGTGCTGCACTGTTGGAGGTGCCGTCTCTTAGATGAGACATTAAACTGACGCTCCGTCTGCCCTCTCAGGTGGATGTAAAAGATATTATGGCGTTACTTGGAAGAAGAGCAGTGGAGTTCTCCCAGGCGTCTTCTCCAATATTTATCCTTTGACCAACATCACTGATTATTATTATCTTACCGCTGTCCGTGGGAGCTTGCTGTGCACAAATTGGCTGCTGTGTTTCTTACATTATCATGGTAACTGCAGTTAATTGGGTGGGATGCCCTGAGGTTGTGAACGGCGCTATATAAATGCAAGTCTCCTTCTTTGAAGAGCTTACTACATCACCTCAGTGTCACGTAGAGGGGTGATAGGTGCCCATTTCTGAAGGACTTTCATGAGCAAGTTGAATTCTTACGACAATCCCACAGCTTTTGTTATCATGCCTATTTTGGGAGGCCATCAAATTGTCAGATTTATTGAGTTCAGTTTAATAACCTCCCTTGGTGGGATTTGAACTCCTGACCTGCACCTCTGTGATTATCCGCTGCAAGCAAGTTATCAGCTGGGAAGGTCAGTTTCAGCTTAAAGTAAATTACCTTTTGTTTTGGCGGACCAGGGGACTGCTGGGTAAGTAAAAACCTATATATTTGGGCAGTTTAAAATAACTTACCTTTTGTTGCAGCAGCTTTTTCGGAAGCAGAGATAGTGCGAGCGAGTTATCAGCTGGGAAGGTCAGTTTCAGCTTAAAGTAAATTACCTTTTGTTTTGGCGGACCAGGGGACTGCTGGGTAAGTACAAACCGATATATTTGGGCGTGGCTGAGCCCGAGACACTACACGTGTAGTGTCTCCCACCCGTCCTCCTCCTCTAACCAAAAAAAAGGACTCAGGTGTGTTGAGAAGGTAAGCTTTTTTATTTCTTCTCTATCGTGTGATTGGTTAAAAATTTACTTTTTTTTTTACTTTCTTTTTTTGATTTATCTATTAATTGGTTATTTGAAAAAGACCATAGCAGAGAAGTATCAGAAAGTATTTAACTCATAAATTTATATGAAGTAATAAAGTAATTAACTAAGTAGAGATGGCTGGGCAGGTGATGTGCTGTAGCTGTATGATGTGGGAGCTGGCTGACCCCAGTGTGAACGGCAGGGACCACATCTGCAGCAAGTGTTGGTTGCTGGAAGAACTCCGGCTCAGAGTTGATGATCTGGAATCTGAGCTTCAAACACTGCGGCACATCCGGGAGGGGGAGAGTTACCTGGACGTTTTGTTTCAGGAGGCAGTCACACCTGGTAGATTAAGTAATTCAAATTCAGTTAGTGATCAGGGACAACAGGGTGTGATTGCAAGTGAGGCAGGTAGGGGGATCCTGAGTTCAGGACTGGAGGAGCCTCAGCCTTTGACCTTATCCAACAGGTACGAGATACTTGCTCCCTGTGTGGATGAGGAAAAGGGCTGCGGGGAGGATGAGCCAACTGACCATGGCACCATGGTGCAGAAGGCCATTCAAGAGAGGGGAGCAAAAAGACAAGTGGTAGTTATAGGGGATTCTATAATTAGGGGGATAGATAGTATCCTTTGCAAGCCAGATCGGGAGTCCCGCATGGTGTGTTGCCTGCCCGGTGCCAGGGTGCAGGACATCTCTGACCGGCTTGAAAGGATATTGGAGCGGGAGGGGGAGGATCCAGTTGTTGTGGTCCACGTTGGGACAACAACATAGGCAAGGCTAGGATGGAGGACCTGTTTGGGGATTATAAAGCACTAGGAACGAAATTAAGGAACAGGTCCTCGAGGGTCATAATCTCCGGATTACTGCCCGAGCCACGTGCAAATTGGCTTAGGGATAAGAATATTAGGGAAGTAAACACGTGGCTAAGGGAGTGGTGTGGGAAAGAGGGGTTCCATTTCATGGGGCATTGGCATCAGTTTTGGAACCGGGGGGATCTGTACCGATGGGACGGTCTCCACCTGAACCGATCTGGAACCAGTGTTCTAGCGAAACGGATAAATAGGGTGGTCTCCAGGACTTTAAACTAGTGAGTCGGGGGGAAGGGAAAGGGAAAACGACAGGGAGTATGATGGTAAATAAAAAGGTAAGCAGCAGGTTAACATGTGTGCAGGAGGGTTTAAGTTCAAGGCAGACTATGAAAGAAGCAGAAAGGAAGGATAACTCAGGAGTTATTATTAGAGATGTTGGGAATCATGAGGGTAAGAAAGCTAGCATAAAGGCACTTTACCTGAATGTTCGTAGCATTCGTAACAAGGTTGATGAGTTAACGGCACAAATCATCGCGAATCAATATGATTTGGTAGCCATTACGGAGACATGGTTACAGGTTGGTCACGACTGGGAATTAAATATCCAGGGGTACCAGACTATTCGGAAGGACAGACAGGAAGGTAAGGGAGGTGGTGTAGCTCTGATATTCAAGGACGACATCAGGGCGGTGCTGAGAGATGATATAGGTTCTATGGAGAATGAGGTTGAATCCATTTGGGTGGAAATTAGAAACTCGAAGAAGAAAAAGTCATTGATAGGCGTAGTCTATAGGCCACCAAATAATAACATCACATTGGGGCGGGCAATAAACAAAGAAATAACTAATGCCTGTAAAAATGGTACGGCAATTATCATGGGGGATTTTAATCTACATGTAGATTGGTCGAACCAGCTCAGTCAGGGGAGCCTTGAGGAGAAGTTCGTTGAGTGTAACCGTGATAGTTTTCTTGAACAGTATGTAATGGAACCGACGAGGGAGCAAGCTATCCTAGATCTAGTCCTGTGTAATGAGACAGGAATAATTAATGACCTCATAGTTAGGGATCTTCTTGGAAGGAGTGATCACAGTATGGTTGAATTTAGAATACAGATGGAGAGTGTGAAGATAAAATCCAATACCAGGGTCCTGCGCTTGAACAAGGGGGACTACAATAGAATGAGGGAGGACTTGGCGAAAGTAGACTGGAAACAAAGATTTTATGGTGGGACAGTTGACGAGCAGTGGAGGACTTTCAAAGTAATTTTTCAAAGTGCTCAGCAAAAGTATATTCCAGTGAAAAGGAAGGACTGGAAGAAAAGGGGTAATCTGCCATGGGTGTCTAAGGAAATAAGGGAGGCTATCAAATTGAAAGAGAAGGCATACAAAGTGGCCAAAAACAGCATGAAACTAAAAGATTGGGAAAACTTCAAAGGTCAACAGAAAGCCACAATAAGAGCTATAAAGAAAAGTAAGATAGAACATGAGAAAAAACTAGCACAGAATATAAAGACAGATAGCAAAAGTTTCCATAAATATATAAAACGAAAAAGAGTGGCTAAAGTAAACGTTGGTCCTTTAGAGGATGAGAAGGGGAATTTAGTTATGGGATATGATGAAATGGCCGAGGCATTGAACAGGTATTTTGTATCGGTCTTCACAGTGGAGGACATTAATAACATGCCAGTAATTGACAAAGAGACGAACGTAGGTGAGGACCTGGAAACAATCATTATTATGGAAGAGGTAGTGTTGGGCAAGCTAATGGAGCGAAGGATTGATAAGTCTCCTGGCCCTGATGGAATGCATCCCAGGGTACTAAAAGAGATGGCGGGAGAAATAGCAGGTGCACTGGCGGTAATTTTCCAAAATTCGCTGGACTCTGGGGTAGTCCCAGCAGATTGGAAAACAGCACATGTGACGCCACTGTTTAAAAAGGGAGGTAGACAAAAGATGGGGAATTATAGACCGGTTAGCTTAACCTCTGTAGTGGGGAAGATGCTTGAGTCTATTATCAAGGAAGAAATAGCAGGGCATCGCGATAGAAATTGTCCCATTGGGCAGACGCAGCATGGGTTCATGAAGGGCAGGTCATGCTTGACAAATCTTTTGGTATGATGACATTCCAAGCAAGGTGGACAATGGGGACCCAGTGGATGCGGTGTACCTAGATTTCCAAAAGGCCTTCGACAAGGTGCCGCACAAGAGGCTGCTGCATAAGATAAGGATGCATGGCGTTAGGGGTAAAGTATTAGCATGGATAGAGGATTGGTTGACTAACAGGAAGCAGAGAGTGGGGATAAATGAGTGCTATTCTGGTTGGCAATCAGTCACTAGTGGTGTGCCTCAGGGATCGGTATTGGGACCGCAATTATTTACAATTTATATAGATGTTTTGGAGTTGGGGACCACGTGTAAGGTGTCAAAGTTTGCAGATGACACTAAGATGAGTGGCAGAGCAAAGTGTGCAGATGACTGTGAAACTTTGCAGAGGAACATAGATACATTGAGTGAGTGGGCAAAGGTCTGGCAGATGGAAAACAATGTTAATAAATGTGAAGTCATTCATTTCGGTAGGAGTAACAGTAAAAAGGATTATTACTTGAATGGTAAAAAGTTGCAGCATACTGCTATGCAGAGGGACCTGGGCGTCCTTGTGCATGAATCGCAGAAGGTTGGTCTGCAGGTACAGCAAGTAATTAGGAAGGCAAATGGAATTTTGTCCTTCATTGCTAAAGGGATTGAGTTTAAAAGCAGAGAGGTTATGTTGCAGCTGTATAGGGTACTGGTGAGGCCGCACCTGGAGTACTGTGTGCAGTTTTGGTCTTCTTACTTGAGAAAGGATGTACTGGCACTGGAGAGGGTGCAGAGGAGGTTCACTAGGTTGATTCCGGAGTTGAGGGGATTGGTTTATGAGGAGAGACTGAGTAGATTGGGATCATATTCATTGGAATTCAGAAGAATGAGGGGGGATCTTATCGAAACATATAAAATCATGAAGGGAATAGATAAGATACAAGTAGAGAGGATGTTTCCACTGGCAGGTGAAGCTAGGACAAGAGGGCATAGCCTCAAGATTAGAGGGAGCAGATTTAGGACTGAATTAAGAAGGAACTTCTTCACCCAGAGGGTTGTAAATCTATGGAATTCCTTGCCCAGTGAAGTAGTTGATGCTTCTTCAGTAAACGTTTTTAAAGCTAAGGTAGATATCTTTTTGAACAATAAATGAATTAAGGGATACAGTGGGAGCGCGGGTAAGTGGATCTGAGTCCACGAAAAGATCAGCCATGATCTTATTGAATGGCGGAGCAGGCTCGAGGGGCCGGACGGCCGACTCCTGCTCCTAGTTCTTATGATCTTATTACGTTTAAAGGCAGCCTTCAGAGAACAGGTTGTGCTGGTGGGAATGGGATCGTCTGTGCAGTTCTGTGCATGGTGACCTTTCATGACCTTGGGCCACTCTAAAGTGCTTTCCAGCCAATGAAGTACTTTTTGAAGTGTAGTCACTGTTGTAAAATGCAGGAAACAAATCCATGAGGGACGAGAACCAAGATGGCGAAACCAACTTTGCAGTGCCTTCATACAGCACAGTCTGCTCAATCAGAACAGAGCACACAGTTGGGGAAACCAGGCATTATGTACTGTTTAAAAAGGCTTTTTTCTTTTCTGCCATCGATAGCCTTCCCACAAAATAAACTCAATTCATGTACAGTGCCTTTAACAAGAGAGAATGTGTCACAGTGCTTCAGAAATACCCAAGGTATTTAAAATATTCTCAGGGCTCTTACAATATCCATGGACAAGAAAACTGAACTGTGGATGCTGGGAATCTGAAATAAAAGCAGAAAATTCTGGAAACTCTCAGCAGCTCTGGCTGCATCTGTGGAGAGAGAAACTCGAGTTAACGTTTCAGGTGTGTGCCTGTTCAGAAAAGGTCAACACTCAAACAAAGGTTTCAGCCCAGAAAGGTTACACTGTCTTTTCTCTTGTTCAGCACCGATTGCCACTTCCTGTGTTTTTTCAGCATTTCCTGCTTTTCCCCTCATGCATGGACTGAGGAATGTGTCTTGCCTCCATCATACACAAGTTCTGAAGCCAAACAAAACACCGAACACATTAAATAAAGATGGATATGGGTTGCCTTCATGTATTGGAGAAAGCTGAACCTTGGATCAGTCCCACTCCAAAGACCTGCGCACAAAATCTAGGCTGACACTCCCAGTGCCAGTACCAAGGGAGTGCTGCACTCTCAGAGGTGCCGTCTTTTGGATAAGATGTTAAACCGAGGCATCGTTTGCCCTCTCAGCCTGATGTAAACTGTAAACTAATGTAAACCACAGGTCTATTTAGAAGGACAGCAGAGTTCTCCCTGAGTCCTGGGCCAATATTTATCCCTGAGCCGTCATCACTAAAAAACAGATGATCTGTTCATCATCACTGTTGTTTGTGGGAGCTTTCTGTGCACAAATTGGCTGCCATATTTCCCATTTTGCAACAGTGACTGCACTTCAGAAGTACTTCATTGGCTGTAAAGTGCTTTGGGATGCCTTGAGGTCATGAACGGTGCTATAGAAATGCAGCCATTTCTTTTGGAAGTAACTGGTGACGATATTGTTGTTTTCTTTTGGCATCGACAGAACTGGCTAACTTAAAATGGTCAAAGCTCTGCTGTTTTGAAGTGCGCTAACATATTTCCTGTGACATTGCGAACCATGAGTTGGAGCGTATTCTGTTTTGTAATGATGGTTGTGCTGTCAACAAATGTGACAGAAAGTTAGTGGAATGCTATCAGGAAGTGCAGCCATTACAAGAAAGGAAAGAAAGACTTACATTGGTCTAGCGCCTTTCATGACGACCGGACGTCTCAAAGCACTTTACAGTCAATGGCGTACTTTTTTTTGAAGTGTCGTCACTGTCGTAATGGAGGAAACGCGGCTTCCAGTATGCGCACAGCAAGCTCCCGCAAACAGCAATGTGATAATGACCAGATAATCTGTCTTTTGTGATGTTGGTTGAGGGATAAATATTGGCCAGGACACCGGGGAGAACTCTCCTGCTGTCCTTCGAAATAGTGCCATGGGATCTTTCGCCTCCACCCAAGAGGGCAGGCCGACCTCAATTTTGGTCTCATCCAAAAGACGGCACCTCTGACAGTGCATCTCTCCCTCAGTACTGCTTTGGGAGCGTCAGCCTTGCTTTTTGTGCACAAGCCTGGAGTGGGACTTAAACCCGGACTTCTAATATTTTATAGATCAATTAAAGATTGAGATGCAGATGAATAAATCTCGAAAATTAAAACGTAATTTTCAGATGTTAAGAAAAATAAATTCATTATCAGGTAGCAATAAACAGCCTGAAGATGAAAATCTATTTCCGTTTATCATGTTCAAATTAACGAATGGATTAAATTAGAAACCTTTCTGCTCATCTGATAAATTTAATTGGTTTGTAATTAAATATTTACAAGGCAAGGCTTGATCTGCTAACATAAGACTAGCCAATAACATTTGAAATTAAAGACAAGCTGAATACTAATCTTGTTCATATGCAAATAAAAAGATTAAAATCTTACCTATTACACACAGTTCCTGTAAGGGTCACAATTACTTCCCGAAACACTCTTAACAGTTTCCCCATCGTACTCTGTTGACACGCTTTCTTGTTATAAATCAGTATATTCTCACTCAGTGCTGCACAACGAGTTCCCAATCCCAGCAGTGCTATCTCACCAGGGGGAAGAAAGCAATTTCCACAATGGTTTTCACCTGTAACCTCAAGAGCATGGAATATTGTAAACATGGGATGGTAAATTATACATCTAATATAGAATATCTGTGAGTATGTGTCTCTCACCTTTACATGGTCCATCTCTGACACTTCCCTTCCCTTCCTGGACTTCTCTGTCTCCATCTTTGGGGATAGGTTGTCTACTAATATCCATTATAAGCCCACCAACTCCCACAGCTACCTCGACTACACTTCTTCACACCCTACCTCCTGTAAGGACTCCATTCCATTCTCCCAGTTTCTCCGTCTCCAACGCATCTGCTCTGATGATGCTACCTTCCATGATGGTGCTTCTGATATGACCTCCTTTTTCCTCAACCGAGCTTTCCCCCCCCCACTGTTGTTGACAGGGCCCTCAACCGTGTCCGGCCCATTTCCCGCACCTCTGCCCTCAACCCTTCCTCTCCCTCCCAGAACCGTGACAGGGTTCCCCTTGTCCTCACTTTCCGCCCCATCAGCCTCCATATCCAAAGGATCATCCTCCACCATTTCTGCCACCTCCAGCGTGATGCCACTACCAAATGCATCTTCCCCTCCCTTCCCCTGCCAGCATTCCGAAGGGATCGTTCCCTCCGCGACACCCTGGTCCACTCCTCCATTACCCCCACCACCTTGTCCCCGTCCCAGGGCACCTTCCCCTGCAATCGCAGGAGGTGTAATACCTGCCCATTTACTTCCTCTCTCCTCACTATCCCAGGCCCCAAACACTCCTTTCAGGTGAAGCAGCGATTTACTTGTACTTCTTTCAATGTCGTATACTGTATTCGCTGCTCACAATGTGGTCTCCTCTACATTGGGGAGACCAAGCGCAGACTGGGTGACCGCTTTGCGGAACACCTCCGCTCAGTCTGCAAGCAGGACCCTGAGCTTCCAGTTGCTTGCCATTTCAACACATCCCCCTGCTCTCATGCTCACATCTCTGTCCTGGGATTGCTGCAGTGTTCCAGTGAACATCAACGCAAGCTCGAGGAACAGCATCTCATCTACCGATTAGGCACGCTACAGCCTGCCGGACTGAACATTGAGTTCAATAATTTCAGAGCATGACAGCCCCCCATTTTACTTTCATTTTTAGTTATTTTTTCTTTTTCTTTCTTTTTTTCTTTTTTACATTTTTTACAACCTTTTTTTTGCATTTATTTCATTTCATCTTAGTTTGTTCAGTTTGCTTACCCACTGCTTTTTTACATGTTTGCACTTGCTGTGTTCAATATTCAGTCCGTAAACACCTTATCAGTCCTAATGCTTTGTCTTTCAACACACCATTAACATATTGTTTGCCTTTGCACCATGACCTTTTGGTCAGCTATGTGGTCTGGTCCAATCTGCACCTTCTCCTTTGTTATCTCTTGCCCCACCCCCACCTCACTTGCTTACAACCTGTGACATTTCTAATATTTGTCAGTTCCGAAGAAGGGTCACTGACCCGAAACGTTAACTCTGCTTCTCTTTTCACAGATGCTGCCGGACCTGCTGAGTGGTTCCAGCATTCCTTGTTTTTATTTCAGATTTCCAGCATCCGCAGTATTTTGCTTTTATTTTAGATGTGAATGTGTGTCTATGTGTGTGGTTCTGGCATGTGTCCTTCACACAACAGAAGTCACACTTTATTAACATGCAAAATAATATTTTATGAAAGGTGAGTAACTCACCTCCTGACTCCCCAAAGCCTGTCCACCATCTACAAGGCACAGGTCAGGGCTGTGATGGAATACTCTCTACTTGCCTGGATGGGAGCAGCTCCAACAACTATCAATAAGCTCAACACCATCCAGGACAAAGCAGCCTGCTTGATTGGCACCCCATCTACAAACATTCACTCCCTCCACCACCGACGCACAGTGGCTGCAGTGTGTACCATCTACAAGATGCACTGCAGCAACGTACCAAGGCTCCTTCAACAGCACCTTCCAAACCCGCGACCTGTACCGCTGAGAAGGACAAGGGCAGCAGATGCATGCGAACACCACCATCTGCAAGTTCCCCTCCAAGCTGCACAGCATCCTGACTTATAACTATATCACTGTTCCTTCACTGTCGCTGGGTCAAAACCCTGGAACTCACTCCCCAGCAGCAGTGTGGGTGTACCAACACCACAGGGACTGCAGTAGTTCAAGAAGGCAGCTCACCACCACCTTCTCAAGGGCAATTACGGATGAGCAATAAATGTTGGCCTTGCTCCGATCCCTCGAACAGATGAAAGAAAAGAAATTCAGTTGCCAGCCTGTTCAAGAAACCTGTGAGCAGTTACCCATGTGCTTGTGAATGACGACAGCAGTTTGCAACCAGCTGCAGTGATCTGGGTAGGTCCATTGTTAGAACTTTCAAGGTCCAGGCTAAGTTAGTGGTGAGACTTCACCAGCACGCTCCTGGCCTTGGATTCAATGTGAACAAAGCCATTCCAGATCAGTTTGAAAAGACAAGCTGAGAAAACAGAAAGCAAACAAGTAAGGTTTAAGCTGGATTATTGTCAGTCTTGAATTCTGTGGGATTTCGACTGTACCCTAAACTGCTTGACGTTCCGCCATGATCTGTCTGGGTCGGAGCTAGAATGCCTGAGTAAACTGCAATCTTCACAAGCAAAATGAAAGAGTGACAGCACTACTGAGACATCTGTCTCTCTTCTCAAATAACTTGTTTGACATTAAAGTATCGATAGATTTACTCCCTGGAAGACATTTAGATAGCTGTACTTCACAGTCGTTTGCAGATATCTCCCAGGGTGTTTGAATATTAACCAGCTCACCCACAGCTTCTTTCAGCTTATACCTAAGTATATTAACTCGGCTGAAAGGAAGAACAATCACCTTTCTCTACATCTGCAAATTGACGGGAAAACGAAAGACAGACTACCTAGAAAACACTTGCATCACATCTCAATTTTATTTTATTGAAAGCAATTAGATTCCATGATTATTATCCAGTTTGCTTCGTGATAGATTTAAAAGTTAAATGATTTACTCTCCCACAGAACAGTTTTTGTTCCATTAAGCATGCATCTATATAGATACCTGGCTTGAATAGAACAGTGTCCTGGTAAGAAACTGGGCCCCACCTGCTGAATTCACTTTCAGCTCTGGTGTCCCATGTGAGTCTGGGTGAGATCTGAAAGGTTTGGGTTCAAAGTCCCAGCTAAGACCTTTGTGATGGAATAATCACTTGGATGAGTGCAGCTCCAACAACACTCAAGAAGCTCAACACCATCCAAGGCAAAGCGTTCACTTTATCAGCACCCTATCCACCACCTTAAACATTTGCTCTCTCAACCACTGGCGCATAGTGGATGCAGTGTGTACCACCAACAAGATGCAATGCAGCAACTCACCAAGGCTGCTTAGACAGCACCTTCCATACCCGCAACCTCTACCATCTAGATGAACAAAGGCAGAGATACATGGGAACACCACCATCTTCAATTTCCCCTCCAAGTCACACACCATCCTGACCTGGAACTAGATCGCCGATCGTTCAGTGTCGCTGGGTCAAAATCCTGGAACGCTCTTTCTAACAGCACTGTGGGTGTCCCTACCCCACATGGACTGCAGCGGTTCAAGAAGGTGGCTCTCCACCACCTTCTCAAGGGCAATTAGGGATGGGCAATAAATGCTGTCCTCGCCAGGGATGCCCACATCTCATGAACAAATATCCAAAAAAACACTCAAATACTGGCACATTCCCAGACATTCCCAATTTCCTGACCTCAGAAAGACAGTTTTAACTATCAGTGATGCTGAGAGGCTCTTGCTCCTGGCTGGAGAGTCTAGAACCAGGGGGCATAGTCTCAGGATAAGGGGTTAGTCTTTTTGGGCATCTGCTATCCTTGTCCTTCTCGGCGGTAAAGGTTGCAGGTTTGGATGGTGCTCTTGAAGGAGCCTTGGTGAGTTGCTGTAATACATCTTGTGGATGCTACACACTGCTACCACTGTGTGCTGGTGGTGGAAGGAGTGAATGTTTAGGTTGGTGGATGGGGTGCCTATCAAACGACTGCTGTTGGAGCCGCGCTCATCCAGGCAAGTGGAGAGTATTCCATCACACTCCTGACTTGTACCTTGTAGATGGTGGACCTGCTGTTGTAGCCACAGTATTTATACGTCTGGTCCAGTTAAGTTTCTGGTCAGTGGTAACCCCAGGATATTGATGGTGGGAAATTCAGCAATTGTAATGCCAGTGAATTTCAAGAGGAGATAATTGGATTCTCTCTTGTTGGAGATGGTCATTGCCTGGCACTTGTGTGGCGCATATGTTACTTGCCACTTATCAGCTCAAGTCTGGATGGTGTCCAGGTTTTGCTGCAGGTGAACATGGACTGTTTCAGGATCTGAAGAGTTGCAAATGTGACTGAACATTGTGCAATCATCAGTGAACCTCTCCACTTCTGACCTTATGATGGAGGGAAGGTCATTGATCAAGCAGCTGAAGATGGTTGGGCCTTGGGCATTACCCTGAGGAACTCCTGCAGAGATGTCCTGGGGCTGAGATGATTGACCTCCAACAACCACAACCATCTTCCTTTGTGCTAGGTATGACTTCAGTCAGTGAAGCGTTTTCCCTTGATTCCCACTGACTTAATTTTGCTCGGGCTCCTCGTTGCCACACCCAGTCAAACACTGCCTTGATGTCAAGGGCAATCACTCTCACCTCACCTCTCGAATTCAGCTCTTTTGTCCATGTTTGGACCAAGGCTATAATGAGGTCTGGTGCCGAGTGGCCCTGGCAGAACCCAAAATGAGCATCAGTGAGGTTATTGCTGTTTAAGTGTCACTTGATAGCACTGTCGATGATACATTCCATCACTTTGCTGATGACCGAGAGTAGACTGATGGGGCGGTAATTGGCCGGATTGGATTTGCCCTGCTTTTTGTGGATAGGAAATACCTGGGCAATTTTCTGCATTGTCAGGTAGATGCCAGTGTTGTAACTGTACTGGAACAGCTTGGCTAAGGGCGTGGCTAGTTCTGGAGCACATGTCTTCAGTACTACAGCCAGGACGCGGTCATTCTTCTGGCCTTTGCTGTAGCCAGTGCCTTCAGCTGCTTCTTCATATCACATGGAGTGAACCAAATTGGCTGAAGACAGGAATTTGTGATGTTTTGGACCTCAAGAGGAGGCCGAGATGGATCATCCACTTGGCAGTTCTGGCTGAGGATGCTCGCATATGCTTAAGCCTTGTCCTCTAAACTGACGTGCGTGGCTCCCCCATCATTGAGGCTGGGGACGTTATTGGAGCCTCCTCCTCCGGTTAGTTGTTTAATTGTCCACTGCTATTGACAACTGGATGCAACAGGACTGCAAAGGTTTGGTCTGAACCATTGATTCTGAGATCGCTTAGCTCTGTCTATATTTTAAAAAGTGGCCATTGTCGGATGGGCAGTACTGAGGGAGTACTGCACTATTGGAGGGATAGTACTGAGGGTGTGGTGCACTGTCAGAGGGATAGTAGTGAGGGTGTGGTGCACTGTCGGAAGGATAGTATTGAGGGTGTGGTGCACTGTCGGAGGGATAGTACTGAGGGTGTGGTGCACTGTCGGATGGGCAGTACTGAGGGAGTACTGCACTATTGGAGGGATAGTACTGAGGGTGTGGTGCACTGTCGGAGGGATAGTACTGAGGGTCT
Source organism: Heterodontus francisci (assembly GCF_036365525.1). Lineage (NCBI taxonomy): Eukaryota > Metazoa > Chordata > Chondrichthyes > Heterodontiformes > Heterodontidae > Heterodontus > Heterodontus francisci. The sequence continues at coordinate 17,248,345 of NC_090417.1, forward strand.
GGTGCACTGTCGGAGGGATAGTATTGAGGGTGTGGTGCACTATCGGAGGGATAGTCGTGAGGGTGTGGTGCACTGTTGGAGGGATAGTACTGAGGGTGTGGTGCACTGTCGGATGGGCAGTACTGAGGGAGTACTGCACTATTGGAGGGATAGTACTGAGGGTGTGGTGCACTGTCAGAGGGATAGTACTGAGGGTGTGGTGCACTGTCAGAGGGATAGTACTGAGGGTGTGGTGCACTGTCGGAGGTGCCATCCTCCAGATGTGAGGTGAAACTGAGGCCCCATCTGCCCCCTCAGGTGGATGGAAAAGATCCCATGGCCACTATTTTGAAGAAGAGAAGGGAAGTTTTCTCCCTGGTATCCTGAAAATTATTTATCTCTCACTCAACATCATAAAAACTGTTTATCTGGTCATTATCACATTGCTTTTTGTGGAAGCTTGCTGTCTCCAAATTGGCTGCCACATTTCCTACACTACAACAGTGATTGCACTTCTAAGCTACTTCATTGGCTGTCAAGTACTTTGAAATGTCCAAGGTTGTAAAAGGCACCATAGAAATGCAAGTCTTTCTTGTATTGTGAGAAACAGAACAGTGCATTGAGGAGTCAGTGCTTTACACAATGTCAACTTTATACTGCAGCAATGTCACCTCACAGTGAATCAGTGCTTAGCAGCTTGCAAGAGGAAGCAACGGACTTTCGTTATCAGTGAGCTGTTAACAGTTTGATTCAGGGAGACAACATTCTTCTGCTGAAGTAACCTATTCCATCCATGGTGCAAGCTTCAATCACTGTCTTTACTCAAAAGCCTTATTTTGCTTTTTAAAGGATACTTGAGAAAGTCTTACAGTTGTAATGGTGTGTTTGCGCACATGTGCATGGGTGTATCTGTGCTTGCTTACGTGTGTGTGTGTGTGTGTCAAATATATGTGTCTATGCATGTGCGTCTATGTGTGTGTATCTGTGTGTGTGTGTCTCTCTGTGTGTGCACATCTGGGTCTACACGTGTCTGTGCCTGTCTCTGTGTGTACGTCTCTGAGTGCGTGTGTTTGTCTGTGTCTGCACGTGTTTGTCTGTGTCTGCGCATGTTTGTGTGTGCGTGTCTCTGTCTATGTGTGTGTATGTGTCTATGTCTCTGCATCTGTGTTTGTGTGTGCGTGCTTGTGCTTGTCTCTGTGTATGTGGGTGTTTGTGTTTGTGTTTGTCTGTCACTATGTTTGTGTGTGTGTCTGTGTGTGTTTGTGTCTGTGTCTGTCTGTGTGGGTGCGTTTTGTGTCTGTGTGCGTTTCTCTGTGTCTGTGTGTTTGTGTCTGAGTCTGTGTCTTTGTGTCTGTATCTGTGCGTTTGTGAGTGTGCCAATATGTATGTTTTATGTCTGTGTGCGTATCTGTCTCTGTGTCTGTCTATGTGTGTCTGTCACTGTGTTTGTGTGTGTGTCTGTATGTGTGAGTCTGTGTCTCTGCATCTGTGTTTGTATCTGTGTGTGTCTGTGTTTGTATGTGCGTGCCTCTGTGTCTGTGTGTTTGTCTGTGTGTGTGTGTGTGTGTGTGTGTGTGTGTTTTGTGTCTGTGTATGGGTCTGTGTGTTTGTCTGTGTGTGTGTGTGTGTGTGTCTATATGTGTGTTTTGTGTCTGTGTGTGTGTGTGTGTTTTGTGTCTGTGTGTGTGTGTGTGTGTGTGTGTGTTTTGTGTCTGTGTGTGTGTGTGTGTGTGTGTGTGTGTGTGTTTTGTGTCTGTGTGTGTGTGTGTGTTTTGTGTGTGTTTTGTGTCTGTGTATGGGTCTGTGTGTTTGTCTGTGTGTGTGTGTGTGTGTCTATATGTGTGTTTTGTGTCTGTGTGTGTGTGTGTGTGTGTGTGTGTGTGTTTTGTGTGTGTGTGTGTGTGTGTGTGTGTTTTGTGTCTGTGTGTGTGTGTGTGTGTGTGTGTGTGTGTGTGTGTGTTTTGTGTCTGTGTGTGTGTGTGTGTGTGTGTGTGTTTTGTGTCTGTGTGTGTGTGTGTGTGTGTGTGTGTGTGTGTGTTTTGTGTCTGTGTGTGTGTGTGTGTGTTTTGTGTCTGTGTCTGTGTGTGTGTGTGTGTGTGTGTGTGTGTGTGTGTGTGTTTTGTGTGTGTGTTTGTCTGTGTGTGTGTGTGTGTGTGTGTGTGTGTGTGTGTGTTTTGTGTGTGTGTGTGTGTGTGTGTTTGTCTGTGTGTTTGTCTGTGTGTGTCTGTGTGTGTGTGTGTGTGTTTTGTGTCTGTGTATGGGTCTGTGTGTTTGTCTGTGTGTGTGTGTGTCTATATGTGTGTTTTGTGTCTGTGTGTGTGTGTGTGTTTTGTGTCTGTGTGTGTGTGTGTGTGTGTTTTGTGTCTGTGTGTGTGTGTGTGTGTGTGTGTGTGTTTTGTGTCTGTGTGTGTGTGTGTGTTTTGTGTGTGTTTTGTGTCTGTGTATGGGTCTGTGTGTTTGTCTGTGTGTGTGTGTGTGTGTCTATATGTGTGTTTTGTGTCTGTGTGTGTGTGTGTGTGTGTGTTTTGTGTCTGTGTGTGTGTGTGTGTTTTGTGTCTGTGTGTGTGTGTGTGTGTGTGTGTGTTTTGTGTCTGTGTGTGTGTGTGTGTGTTTTGTGTCTGTGTGTGTGTGTGTGTGTGTGTGTGTGTGTTTTGTGTCTGTGTGTGTGTGTGTGTGTGTGTGTTTTGTGTCTGTGTCTGTGTGTGTGTGTGTGTGTGTGTGTGTGTTTTGTGTGTGTGTTTGTCTGTGTGTGTGTGTGTGTGTGTGTGTGTGTTTTGTGTGTTTGTCTGTGTGTTTGTCTGTGTGTGTCTGTGTGTGTGTGTGTGTGTGTGTGTGTTTTGTGTCTGTGTATGGGTCTGTGTGTTTGTCTGTGTGTGTGTGTGTGTGTGTCTATATGTGTGTTTTGTGTCTGTGTGTGTGTGTGTGTTTTGTGTCTGTGTGTGTGTGTGTGTGTGTGTGTGTTTTGTGTCTGTGTGTGTGTGTGTGTGTGTGTGTGTGTGTGTGTTTTGTGTCTGTGTGTGTGTGTGTGTTTTGTGTGTGTTTTGTGTCGGTGTATGGGTCTGTGTGTTTGTCTGTGTGTGTGTGTGTGTGTCTATATGTGTGTTTTGTGTCTGTGTGTGTGTGTGTGTGTGTGTGTTTTGTGTCTGTGTGTGTGTGTGTGTGTGTGTGTGTTTTGTGTCTGTGTGTGTGTGTGTGTGTGTGTGTGTGTTTTGTGTCTGTGTGTGTGTGTGTGTGTGTGTGTGTTTTGTGTCTGTGTGTGTGTGTGTGTGTGTGTGTGTGTTTTGTGTCTGTGTGTGTGTGTGTGTGTGTGTGTGTTTTGTGTCTGTGTCTGTGTGTGTGTGTGTGTGTGTTTTGTGTGTGTGTTTGTCTGTGTGTGTGTGTGTGTGTGTGTGTGTGTGTGTGTGTTTTGTGTGTGTGTGTGTGTGTTTGTCTGTGTGTTTGTCTGTGTGTGTCTGTGTGTGTGTGTGTGTGTGTGTGTGTGTTTTGTGTCTGTGTATGGGTCTGTTGCTGTGTGGTCTGTGTGTTCCTCGCATTATAGATCTCACACCAGCAAAACAGCCACTTGCTTCAGGTTTGAGGGACCTTCGAAAATGCCTGAATAACAAGAAACATAAGCTGGGCTGGGGTTGCAGCTTCATCACTGGCAGAATGTTACACTTTCGGATTTTTTACTCCAGATATTATTCAGCATCTCGGAGCAATCGCAGAGATGAGTCCTCACACACTCTGACGTTCAGCTAACTCGATCTCCGTCTCAGGGAGAGTTTCCACTGAGTTCTCAGTATCTGCTGCTGTAACTTTGGCAGGAGATCAGCAGAAACCAAAAAGAAACCCGCACCACCCCTCGCGGAAATCTCAGTGCAGATCTCGGTTCTGTTTCTCATTTTATGCCTCCAGATAAGGGTTACCAACTGTTCTGATGCAGGGTCACAGACCTGAAACGTTAACTCTGCTTCTCTCTCCACAGATGCTGACAGACCCGCTGGGTATTTCCAGCATTTCTTGTTTTTATTTCAGAATTCCAGCATCTGCAGTATTTTGCTTTTATTTAAGGGTTGCCAACTCTCCAGGAATTGGCCTGGAGTCTCCAGGAATTGAACAATTCCAAGGAAACTGATAAGGGCAAAACCCCGTGAGAAAAATCATCGGGGCATCAAAAACAATTTTCATTTTCTTTGAGCACATTTGTTTATTAGTTATAAAAATATTGGAGATGGGGTAAAAAAAAAGGCTTTTTGACTGACAGTCAGCCATCAGCCAATCAAGTGTTAAGAATCTGTCAGCTTCCTGATTAGCTGTGAGAAGGCAGGGCACTGGGAGGATGGACACATTGAATGGCCAATGACAGGATTGTGGGGGCACGGAATCCTCCAGCAATATGTACAACCAGAGCTGGCAACTCCTATCCTAGTCTTCTTCTTCTTCTTTGGCCTCTTTGACTCGAGACAATGGGTAAGCGCCTGGAGGTGGTCAGTAGTTTGTGGAGCAGCGCCTGGAGTGGCTATAAAGGCCAATTCTGGAGTGACAGACTCTTCCACAGGTGCTTCAGATAAAATTGGTTGTCGGGGCTGTTACACAGTTGGCTCTCCCCTTGTGCTCTTCGACTCGCCACACTTTAGCCCCGCCTTTATGGCTGTCCGCCAGCTCTGGCGATCACTGGCAACTGACCCCCACGTCTTGTGGTCAATGTCACAGGACTTCATGTCGCGTTTGCAGGCGTCTTTAAAGCGGAGACATGGACGGCCGGTGGGTCTGATACCAGTGACGAGCTCGCTGTACAATGCTAGTCCAATGGGCTATAATCTCTGGAGTTTAAAAGAATGAGAGGCAATCTCATTGAAACATATAAAATTCTTGGAGAGGGCTTCACAGGGTCGATGCTGAGAGGCTGTTTGTCCTGGCTGGGCAATCGAAAACTCGGGGGCATCGTCTCTGGATAAAGGGTCGGCCTTTTAGGACCGAGATCAGGAGAAATGTCTTCACTCAGAGGGTTGGAATTCTCTACCCCCAGAGAACTGTGGATGCTCAGTGATTGAGTATATTCAAGACAAAGATCAATAGATTTTTGGCCATTTCAGGAATCCAGGGATTTGGGGATAGTGCAGGAAGGTGGAGTTGAAGTTGAAGATTCAGGCATGATCTTATTGAATGGTAGAGTGGGCTCGAGGGGGCATATGGCTTACTCCTATTTCCGATGTTCTCAATGACCCGTCATCTAAAAAGATCAAAGTGTACACATATGCACCGAGGTGAAAGGTTTTGGATCTTGACCTGTTCTTTATAATTTACCTGCAACAGTCAAGATTTTATTTCAAGCCACATAGTTATAAAGCTGTTAGGCTGGCAGTGACTGGGATGTATTTTAAATATATGGCACAATTTAATAGCAGATACTCTATAATATGAAGTAAAATTCAGCAATAGATTCACACATGTAATTGAGACAACATAGCTCAAAGCAATTTTTCTTTATAATGAATATTTAATCAGGATGCTTTCTGCTCTTCCAAGTATTCACTTGCATTCTATTATCACTCTGATACACACTGTCATTAGCTTGTTCTATTAATAGTAAAACGTTTTGCATGCTTGTGTTAATTCCCATTATATTCTGCAATACTCTCATTGATAAGACAGAAATCTGTTTCGCACAGCATTTTGCAAATTAAAAATTTCACAAGACTGAACCAAGCCAAGATAGCTTTGTGGATTCATTAATTCAGGCCCCGCAGTTTTGCGATTGACACAACTGGTTTTAAGGATCCCACAAGACCCTTTGCAAAAGAGCCGGGGGATGTCCCAGTGTTCTGGCCTTAACGGAGACCACCAAAACACAAACTTGCTGATCACTCATCTTGTTTGCTGGTTGTGAAATCTTCATTGTTCGTTTTCTCCACATCACAATATGAGTTATAAAGAGAGATTGGATAGGCTGGGTCTGTTTTCCCTGGAGCGAAGGAGGCTGAGAGGGGACATGATAGCGGTATATAATGTTATGAGAGGCACAGATAGGGTAGATAGCCAGAGTCTGTTTCCCATGGTAGGGGTGACTAAAACTAGAGGGCATAGATTTAAGGTGAGAGGGAGGAGGTTTAAAGGGGATCAAAGGGGTAAATTTTTCACACAAAGAATAGTGGGTATCTGGAATGAGCTGCCAGAGGAGGTGGTGGAGGCAGGAACAGTAGCGACATTTAAGAGGCATCTGCAAGGCATAGAGGGATATGGAATTAATGCAGGCAGGTGGGATTAGTATAGATAGGCATTATGGTCGGCATGGACGCGGTGGGCCGAAGGGCCTGTTTCTATGCTGTACGACTCTATGACTATGAGTCTATGAATGCTGGGGCTCAGTTGGAGATCGCAGAACTGAAATGGGTGGATTTTTGTTGGGTAAGGGTATCAAGGGATTTGGGGCAAAAGCAGGTAAATTAAGTTGAGGTACAGATCAGCCACGATCTTGGCGGAGCAGGCTATTGGAGCTGAATAGCCTACTTCTGTTCTTACAGCAATTCATTATCTGTGAAGTTCTTGAGAGACCTGTTCAGGTGCCCTTTGAACGCAAGGCCCTTCTTCTTAAAATTGGTTTCCTGTTTTGAAATAAAATTCGAGCCCAGAACCATGAATACACTGTCGTGCGAAGCAGCTACAACTTGCATTTATACCGTGCCTTCAAAGTAGTCACAGTGTCACAGAGGAGATATTAGGACACATGACCAAAGCTAGGATGAAGAGCTACTTTTTAATGGGTGGCTTAAAAGAGGAGAGAGAGGCGGAGAGGTTTTAGGAGGGAATTCCAGAACTTAGGGCCCAGGTTGCTGAAGGCACGGCCACCAATGGTGGACTGATTAAAACCTCGGATGTTCAAGAGGCCACAATTGGAGGAGCACAGATATTGCGCAGAGTTTGGGGCCAGAGGAGATTACAGATATAGAGAGGGGCAAGGCCATGGAGGGAACTGAGCCTGAGGATCAGGATTTTAAGGTCAAGGCATTCCTGCACTGGGAGCTGATTTAGGTCAGCAAGCACAGATGTGATGGATGAACGGTACATGGTGCTCGTTAGGATGCAGGCAGCAGAGCGTAGTGACAAACCACTGGTTGTGGTTGTTGGAGGTCAATCATCTGAGCTCCAGGCCGTCACTGCAGGAGTTCCTCAGGGTAATGCCCAAGGCCCAACCATCTTCAGCTGCTTCATCAATGACCTTCCTTCAATCATAAGGTCAAAAGTGGGGACATCTGCTGATGATGGCACAATATTCAGCACCATTCATGACTCCTCAGGTACTGAAGCAGTCCGTGTGGAAATGCAGCAAGACCGGAATGATATCCAGGCTTGGCATGATAAATGGCAATTAACATTCGCACCACACAAGTGCCAGGCAATGATCATCTCAGACAAGAAAGAATCTAACCATCTTCCCTTGACGTTCAATGGCATTACGACCACTGAATCCCCCACTATCAACATCCTGGGGGTCATCATTGACCAGAAACTGAACTGGAGTAGCCATATAAATACTGTGGGTACAAGAGCAGGTCAGAGGCCAGGAATTCTGTGGTGAGTAACTCACCTCCTGTCTCCCCAAAGCCTGTCCACCATCTACAAGGCACATGTCAGGAGTGTGATGGAATACTCTCCACTTGCCTGGATGGGTGCAGCTCCAACAACACTCAGGAAGCTCGACACCATCTAGGACAAAGCAGCCCGCTTGATCGTCACCCCATGCACAAGCATTCACTGCCTCCACCACCGACGCACAGTGGCAGCAGTGTGTACCATCTACAAGATGCAATGCAGCAACTCACCAAGGCTCCTTTGACAGCACCTTCCAAACCCACGACCTCTACCACCTAGAAGGACAAGGGCAGCAGATGCACGGGAACACCACCACCTGCAAGTTCCCCTCCAAAATGCACACCACCCTGATTTGGAACTATATCACCGTTCCTCCACTGTCGCTGGGTCAAAATCCTGGAGCTCCTTTCCCAATAGCACTGTGGTGTATCTAGCCTACATGGACTGCAGCAGCTCACCACCAACCTTTCAAGGGCAATTAGGGATGGGCAATCAATGCTGTCCTAGCCAGCGATGCTCACATCCCATGAGCGAATAAAAAAAAATGTAGAGCTCTGCCCCTCAATGTTCCAGTTAGTTGCCATGGACTCCACAAGGCTTGGTCATTACACCTTCCCCTCGCTTCCTTGCAGCTCCCTACACTTTGTCACTCAGTGCACTGCACAGACATTGCAGCTTTCTGCCTTTCCCATACTCCTGGTCTCATCACTCACCTTCCCTTCCTTGAGCAACTTTCTTAGCTTGGCCTACAGGTACATTGGAAGGTTGTTGATACCAAAATGAATGTTATAAGAGCCTCATTTTACTGATTATCTTGTTCTTTTTCAAGGCTTTCACTACTGTAATCTCTCAGTCACACACCACAGGGAATTGAGTCTCTTTTATTTGTCTTTTCTTGAGCTAGACAGGTGTACTAGAAATTGTATCTTAGCTTGTGTCAGTATTACATGTCACTGGGTCAATGAGAATAAATCTTGTTGTCTTTCATTAGGCTAGACAGTCAAATCGTGGATGTTTAGCCATCCTTCTCCCTCTCAAGTATTCATTCATGCAATTTTACCAACTACAAAACTAGAGAAAACAAAGACGTTTTGATCGAGCAGTTTCAATATAGTCTGCACAATGACACCAGCATTATTTGAACAAATTCAAGTCTGAATATCTTCTCCAGTAGCCGGTTCCCAATATCAATCTGCAGCCTATTCTGATGGTAGAACTCATTCTATACATTGACCAGGGTTTCTCTCTGCAGATGCTGCTTCCAGAATAGTGCGTTTTTGTTGCAGATTTATCCAGTTCCTTTTTTTAAATCTGTACAAGAGTGAGACACCAACACTGTACAGGTGTGAGACACCTGCAATGTACAAGGGTGAAACATTTACACTGTACAGGGGTGAGACACTTGCAGATGGCATGAGTGAGACAGTTAATAGTGTACAATTGTGAGAGACTCACTGTGTACAGGAGTGAGACACTTCCACTGTACAGGAGTGAGACACTTGCGCTATTCAGAAGTGAGACATTTACACTGTACTGGAGAGAGATATTTACACTGTACAGGAGTGAGATATTTACACTGTACTGGAGAGAGATATTTACACTGTACTGGAGAGACACATTTACACTGTACTGGAGAGAGGTATTTACACTGTACAGGAGTGAGATATTTACACTGTACAGGAGAGAGATATTTACACTGTACTGGAGAGAGATATTTACACTGTACAGGAGTGAGATATTTACACTGTACTGGAGAGAGATATTTACACTGTACAGGAGTGAGATATTTACACTGTACTGGAGAGAGATATTTACACTGTACTGGAGAGAGATATTTACACTGTACTGGAGAGAGACATTAACACTGTACTGGAGAGACACATTAACACTGTACTGGAGAGAGGTATTTACACTGTACAGGAGTGAGATATTTACACTGTACAGGAGAGAGATATTTACACTGTACTGGAGAGAGATATTTACACTGTACAGGAGTGAGATATTTACACTGTACTGGAGAGAGATATTTACACTGTACTGGAGAGAGATATTTACACTGTACTGGAGAGAGACATTAACACTGTACTGGAGAGACACATTAACACTGTACTGGAGAGAGGTATTTACACTGTACAGGAGTGAGATATTTACACTGTACAGGAGAGAGATATTTACACTGTACTGGAGAGAGACATTAACACTGTACTGGAGAGACACATTAACACTGTACTGGAGAGAGGTATTTACACTGTACAGGAGTGAGATATTTACACTGTACAGGAGAGAGATATTTACACTGTACTGGAGAGAGATATTTACACTGTACAGGAGTGAGATATTTACACTGTACTGGAGAGAGATATTTACACTGTACTGGAGAGAGACATTAACACTGTACTGGAGAGACACATTAACACTGTACTGGAGAGAGGTATTTACACTGTACAGGAGTGAGATATTTACACTGTACTGGAGAGAGACATTAACACTGTACTGGAGAGAGATATTTACACTGTACTGGAGAGACACATTAACACTGTACTGGAGAGAGGTATTTACACTGTACAGGAGTGAGATATTTACACTGTACTGGAGAGAGATATTTACACTGTACTGGAGAGAGACATTAACACTGTACTGGAGAGACACATTAACACTGTACTGGAGAGAGGTATTTACACTGTACAGGAGTGAGATATTTACACTGTACTGGAGAGAGATATTTACACTGTACTGGAGAGAGATATTTACACTGTACTGGAGAGAGACATTAACACTGTACTGGAGAGACACATTAACACTGTACTGGAGAGAGGTATTTACACTGTACAGGAGTGAGATATTTACACTGTACTGGAGAGAGACATTAACACTGTACTGGAGAGAGATATTTACACTGTACTGGAGAGACACATTAACACTGTACTGGAGAGAGATATTTACACTGTACAGGAGTGAGATATTTACACTGTACTGGAGAGACACATTAACACTGTACTGGAGAGAGGTATTTACACTGTACAGGAGTGAGATATTTACACTGTACTGGAGAGACACATTAACACTGTACTGGAGAGAGGTATTTACACTGTACAGGAGTGAGATATTTACACTGTACTGGAGAGACACATTTACACTGTACTGGAGAGAGGTATTTACACTGTACAGGAGTGAGATATTTACACTGTACTGGAGAGACACATTTACACTGTACTGGAGAGAGGTATTTACACTGTACAGGAGTGAGATATTTACACTGTACTGGAGAGAGATATTTACACTGTACAGGAGTGAAATATTTAGCAGGTTTGAGTCCTTAAAATGCAAAGTTATCGGAGAAAAACGTCAAAAACGAAAGGAGGCTGCTCCTGCTCGGGCTCCCCTGGTCAGGAATTCCTGTGTCCAAATTGTTCAAGAGCATGCAGATCTAGAATTGGACCGTTTTGCCACCAGCGAGCCTGCCCCATTCCATAGATCTGATTCTTCCCTCGATCTTTGTCTGCGAAGAGCTGGTCATCATCGTTTCCTGTGATGTGGGAGTCGCGAACAGGGGGTGCGTAATCTCAAAGTTAGAACCAGGCCGTCCTGGGGTGATGTCATGAAGCTGTTCTTCACACAAAGTGCAGTGGAAGTTTGAACTCTCAGCCCAAAAAGCAGTTGAGGCTAGAGGTCAACTGAAAATTCAAAACTGAGATTGACAGATTTTGTTCGGTAAGGTTACCAATTGTTCCATAACCAAGGCGAGGAGCTGACCAACCTATTTCATTTTGTGAATACATAGAGTCTGGGAAGCAATCGTCATCATTCAAATCCTTCCCCTACCCGGCTCCATGTCCCCTATATGCAAATCCACACCGAACGGCATCGCTGTAGCTGTGCCTAGGAGCTGATCTTTTCCATCTGAAAGGACACATTGATTACTGTTTTACTGATAAATGAGCCCTTGTGACAGTTACAACTCAATGTCACTGTAGCAAAGACACAGCCATGAAGAAACCATCAATTACTCCAATCACAGGGGCTGGAAATGTGAATTTAAAATCGACAGTGTAATGAGGGACCGAAACACATTCCCACTGCTATTTGATAAGCTGGCTCATAGCAAGGCATTGCTCTGCTTCTGAAGGACCCTGAATTATTTTCAGTGCATCCCTCGCAATTATATAGATTTCCATTTGCTCTCAAAGATTGCAGAAGATGCTGTAATATTGTCAGCATAAATCCTGTGGATTTTTGTTTTATGACAGAGTAGGTCACAAGAAAGTTGCTGCAGAGTAAAGAAAAAGTCTCCTCGGATGATAAAACTGCCAAAAAATGGGGAATATCTTGAAAGATGCCTCACATTGCAACTGAACTTCTGATTTTCATCAATTGCTGCTCTTTAACTATGAGAGATTAATGAACTGCAGAATTTAACAACAACACTTTAAAGTGTCAAATTATGTGCAGCCTTCAGGGAATGATGAATATCATACAGAACACAATTAAAACTCAGTTCTTTTGCAGAATTGTATTCATATTTACTGCCCTATCATGGATAAAGCTTTGCACAGAAATGCTTGTGATGTTAATAATCTAAGACAAAGCAGTCCACTTTATTGGCATCCCATCCACTACCTGTCTCCCTCCACCACTCACTGCACTGTGTCCTATCTCAAGGCAGCACCTCCCAAACCTATGACCTCTACCACATAGAACAACAAGGGCAGCGGGTACACGGAAACACCACCACCTTCAATTTCCCCTCCAATCACACAACATCCTGACTTGGAACGATATCGTCATTCCTTCATCATCACTGGGTCAAAATCCTGGAACTCCCTTCCTGATACCACTGTGGGTACACCCTACACCACATGGATTGCAACGGTTCAAGAAGGCCGCTCACTACCACCAATAAATGACACTGATGCCCACATCCTGAGAATGAATAAATATATGTTTTTTCAAACGTTCCTGTGTGATTTTGTTTCCTGTTGTCCTCTTTCCCAATCTTCGCCTTGAACATTGTCCAGGACTGACAGCCTGTATAGTTTATAAAGGATATTCTGTGTGTTCAAACGAGGATACTTTGGTTCCAAATCAATCTTTTTGTTTCTCCTCTGATTAGAAATACTGTTTTAGATGGAACTTACTTTTGCAATGTGATGTAATTGTTGTACACTTGATTAAAGTTTCTCGAGGTTGAGATTCCTGAATCGACCGGGATGTCTAAAACGTTCATTTTTAAATTAGCAGATCTCCTGCAGCGTTGCTGGTGGTCAGCCTGGGATCGGGACACAGCTGTGGTGTTTGGTTGTTAACCTGGACCGTCCCTCTCAGACCATTGCTCAAGTATTTCTTTTGGGAAAACACGCCACTGCAAAAGAAGTAGCTCCCATGTTTAAATCACAACTGATACACGTGTATTGGTAAGTCCTCTGTGAGGTGTTACGTTTTGTCGATATTTTGCTGAACGAGCTCCTTCAGTTGCACTTTTCACCCTGAACTGAAAGCAGGAAGTTCAAATATGACAGAACTTGTGGCTTTTAAATGTTGGACACGGTATGCATTTCCTTTCGATCTTCATTTGAAATTAGATAATATTTTTGCTTAATAACCAGAAATCTGCTTCTCCCCAGCATCAAAGCATAGACGTACCGGCGGTACACATCACACATCACCAATATTAAAAATCTTGCTTCTGCACACATTTCAAAGGGTCAATTTTAACCTAAAATTTGAGTCGTGTCAGCTGTGGCGCAATGGGTGACCCCTCAGTCAGAAGATTGTGGGTTCAAGTCTCAATCTAGACACTCGAGCTCAACAATCTAGGTTGACACTCCCAGTACAGTACTGAGAGAATGCTGCACTGTCGGAAGTGCCATCTTTTGGATGAGACATTAAACCAAGACCCCCATCTGCCCTCTTAGTTGGGCGTAAAATCTCATGGCACTATTTCGAAGAAGAACAGGGGGCGTCCTGGCCGATATTTATCCCTCGATCAGCATCACAAAAAACAGATTGTCCTGTCATTATCACATTGCTGTTTGTGGGAGCTTACTGTGCACAAACTGGCTGCCATGTTTTCCATGTTTTAACAATGACTACACTCCAGAAGTACCATGTTGGCTGCAAAGCACTTTGGGGCATCCTGAGGTTGTTTTATGTTAATACAAGTCCTTTTTATAAACCTGCCCTTTGGGAAATTGGCAAGATTGGGTGAAACATTGGTTTTACAGTTGCCCAATTTCACTCTCCAGAGAAGTCAAAGGGGTGCAGTATTGTGTAGCCATTGTTGCACCCGATCCCGTGGGTTTCCCGTCAAGAGAGTTAGGTTAAATTCCCCCCTTTGATGCCGACAAAACCTTGTTTCCTCTTGTCACATTTGTGGCACTTTTTTTATGTCAACTGTTTTCCCATTATAAATTCCATCATCCACTGAGATACTGGGAACTGCCCATATTAAATTTGTCACACTGTAATTATTCCATACGCCAGTGGAGTGTTTGCGTTATGTTGTATCAGGATTTGTCACACTGTAATTATTCCATACGCCAGTGGAGTGTTTGCGTTATGTGGTATCAGGATTTGTCACACTGTAATTATTCCATACGCCAGTGGAGTGTTTGCGTTATGTTGTATCAGGATTTGTCACACTGTAATTATTCCATACGCCAGTGGAGTGTTTGCGTTATGTGGTATCAGGATTTGTCACACTGTAATTATTCCATACGCCAGTGGAGTGTTTGCGTTATGTGGTATCAGGATTTGTCACACTGTAATTATTCCATACGCCAGTGGAGTGTTTGCGTTATGTGGTATCAGGATTTGTCACACTGTAATTATTCCATACGCCAGTGGAGTGTTTGCGTTATGTGGTATCAGGATTTGTCACACTGTAATTATTCCATACGCCAGTGGAGTGTTTGCGTTATGTGGTATCAGGATTTGTCACACTGTAATTATTCCATACGCCAGTGGAGTGTTTGCGTTATGTGGTATCAGGATTTGTCACACTGTAATTATTCCATACGCCAGTGGAGTGTTTGCGTTATGTGGTATCAGGATTTGTCACACTGTAATTATTCCATACGCCAGTGGAGTGTTTGCGTTATGTGGTATCAGGATTTGTCACACTGTAATTATTCCATACGCCAGTGGAGTGTTTGCGTTATGTGGTATCAGGATTTGTCACACTGTAATTATTCCATACGCCAGTGGAGTGTTTGCGTTATGTGGTATCAGGATTTGTCACACTGTAATTATTCCATACGCCAGTGGAGTGTTTGCGTTATGTTGTATCAGGATTTGTCACACTGTAATTATTCCATACGCCAGTGGAGTGTTTGCGTTATGTTGTATCAGGTTCCCATCCTATAAGAATAGTATCTCCTCCATCTTTCTAGAAATGGTGCCACACTATAATTGCATGCTTCTCCAGTGCTACCCTGAAAACAATTCAGTTTCATGTTCCCAAGTCCTCAGGCTGTGCTGCAAAAAAAAAAACTCCAACAACTCGACATCTCCGCTTGCCAAATTGGCCTACGTTTTGCGATTTAATTGTGAATGACAACAAATCTAGATATAATATAGAATGAGGGACACAATGGGTGTACATTAGCCAAGTGGTTGTGGAACTTGGACAGAGGAATTTCAGTGAAACATGGCAAGTACCTTTGTTTCCCACAGCTTCAGTCCAGAGCAACTTTGTTTTATCACTTGCACTCTCTTTTGGTGAAGGATGTCAGTCCTGAGGAACAGGTGCCCAGTGTCAGCATGAAGATGGTCACAAAAGACGCAGGTAGGTAAGGGGTAAAGTCCCCTCGAATGTGTCCCAACATCAGACCTCAGCCCCAGCCTCAGGATAGCAACTCGTCCTGCACGAGTGCAGCAATTTCTCCAATCTTGGGTTGATTCTAATTTCCCAGCACACATTCTGACTACTTTAACCTTGTGAATAGCAACAGTTTATGTGAAGTGTTTGTAATTCTACTCATTAATAATCAACCTTTGAGACTTGAGTTAAATGCGTTTGCAGATGTCATATGAGAGAAAAGGTGCACATTAAGCATGTCTAACAGTCAATGTATTCATTTCTAGGTGCACATTCAAGTGTCTCTCTTCACTCAGTCTCTTTATTACATGCCTTTATCTTGTCATTATTAAAGTCATTATGAACAAAAAGCAATAAAAGTTAATTACTTGTTTAACAGAAATTTGTACATCTAATTTAGGCATGCGGGCACCTCTTTATAATCTGTAACTAGCACCTGACATTTATCACGCCTTGCCACTCCAGAAGGTTTCAGATGAAGCTGCGCAATGCGTTTCCATGAGGAAATGTGGCCAGAAAGTTTTTGAGGTCCCCCCCCAGGGGAATCTCGCACGCAGCTCATCGCAAGCATTAACATCGAGGACTTGAAAACCCCAGGCACTACACCTGTCGTTTTCTGCTTTTGGCTGTGGTTCAGTTGGTAGCATTTTTCACCTCTGAGACACAAGGTTCTGAGTTCGTGTCCCACTCCAAGGTCTGAAGACAGAAATTAAGGCTGATGCTGCCAGGGTAGTACTGAGGGAGTGCTGCACTGTCGAAAGTGCTGCCTCTTGGATGAGACTTTAAAGTGAGGCCCATCTTCCTGCTCAAGTGGGTGCAGAAGATCCCATGGTTCTGTTTCTAAGAGGAGCAGAGGAATTATCCCCAGTGTCCTGGGGCCAATATTTATTCCTCAAACAACATTACGAAAACAGATTATCTGGTTATTATCACATTGCTGTTTGTGGGAGCTTGCTGTGCGCAAACTGGCTGCTGCGTTTCCTGCATTACAACAGTGACCAGACTTCAAAACGTACTGCGTTGGCTCCAAAACGCTTTGAGACATCCCGTGGTCATGAAAGGTGCTATATAAATGCAAGTCTTTCTTTCTTTCGCTGTCTCGGGAGCCCGATCAGTGATGAAAAAAATCTACTGAAAGTCCATCATTCCCAGAATATTACCAGGACTCCAAGGATTAACTTCTAGTGAGAGATTACATAAACTCAGCTTCCACTTCCGGGAATACAGAAGGCTAAGGGATGATTTGATTAAGCTTTTGGGGATTTTGAAATAAATTTATGGGGTAGATAGAGTGAAACACAGGGAGTCTGAGAGAGGGGACAAAACCTTGAAATCAGAGCCAGACCATTCAGGAGAGAAGTTAGGAAGCACTTCTTCAAGCAAGGGCTGGTAGAAGTGTGGATCTCTCCTACAAAAAACAGCAGTAGACACAAACTCATTTCATCATTCTAAATCTGAGATCAATGGAGTTTTGTCAGATAAGGGCATAAAATAATATGGGGGCAATGCAGTTAGATGGAGTGAAGATACAGATCCGCCATATTCTCCTTGCATGGTGTACAGACTCTTGGTCTCTTCCTGCTCCTATATTTTTTATATCTCATATTCCTATATAGTCTTTGGATTATAAATATATTTGTGTGGATTAGTGTAAAAAGAAGACCAAAGACAAGGTCACA
This sequence comes from Heterodontus francisci, assembly GCF_036365525.1. NCBI lineage: Eukaryota > Metazoa > Chordata > Chondrichthyes > Heterodontiformes > Heterodontidae > Heterodontus > Heterodontus francisci. Next base: position 17,265,394 of record NC_090417.1, read on the forward strand.
ATCTGTTTGCTCCTTCCAAATTGAAAATATTTTCAGCTATTATATATTCTGCTCCTGTATGCCTGTTTTGTTCACCCAGAATATTTGGAGCTGAGCTTCTCAACAGCGACTCTGAATATTGCCTCAGCCTTCTAGAAGCAGCCTGGTTGCTTTGTCCATCTTTAGATGCATTCATTTTTGGGAATGCATTAAGCCTGCTTTCTGCTGAATACATTTAAGATGAAATAATGAAATAAACCTCCTTGAAAGGTTGCAGGTATAATCACAACAACATGTGCTCTTTTTGTTTCTGACAAGCTTCACAGAGCCCACACTTGTGCTGGCAGCATGGTTAAGGGGGTTATCTGGTTGAACTGGAGGTCTTGAGGAGGCATTTGAAAGAGTGTCGAGGCAGAGGAGTTCAGGGACAGAGATGCAAAGTGTGAATGTTCATTGAACGTTCTGTACCAAACAGGAAAATGGCAATGGGGAGCAAGAAGGAAAATAACAGTTGCACACTAACAATGAGTGACAGGAAAGGATTTTCAGGCCCATCCAGCCGATCCCATGCACTTGCGATGCCTCATACATCATGATCTGCAAAAACCCTCCTGAACCCCTTCGGCAATTGAATCTAGTCACTCTGGCCCTGATGATGCCCTGTCTTGCCTAACTGATGTGCGATCTGATCTCTGCCCCAGACAGTTGGAAGAGTGGAGTGTATGAGCTGGGATGTACGGCTGGAGGAGTTTGTAGGATTAGATTGAGATAACGCCACTGAGCGATTCAAGACCAAAGACAAGGATTTTGAATTTATTGTGTTAGGGCTTGGGGAGAAATATCTGTACAAAATATTTTATTTATTAATTACGGTAAATGCATTTAACAATATTTGCTAACAGTTTTACACGTGTACTAGAAGCCCCGATACCACTCCAGGTCGCACTGCTTTCTTGCTTTCAGAAGGATTTGTTTATCTCTTACTTAGCAGATCTCCCATGACATTGCTCATCAATAGTCAGGGGTCTGGAGTTCGGAGGGGGAGTTTTGCTGCTGACCTGCTGACATCAATCCTTGAGCAATAGCCTGTCCCTTTAAGACAACTCTGAAAGAACTCCTGTGGGAACGCAGATAATCATAGGTGCTTGTGAACTCTTTGGGTCAATTAGAAGTCAATATCATAATTGTGTCTCAATTGCGTCTGTCACACTCCAAACATCACAATTCTTGCTCCAAATGCAAACGAAACCTTTAAAAATACAGACCACAAGAAAACCAGTTATTGGTCTGAAATTCACAGGCACTTTCCAACTCCTCACCAAACAACAATTACGCTCTGACTGACCTGGAGTTCGGTTTACTTAAAGGCTCCACAGCAGGCAAGTAATAAATTATGTGCTAAATGATAGTCAATGGAATATAAATTTCACCGAAGATCAGTTTCATTCAATTCAATGAAAGATTTTGAGAGGAGAGCAAATCTGCCCCTTGAGTACCCTATCTCAACAGACCATGAATTTTTAATCTAACTGAAGTCTCCCCAACTGTTTAATCCACCAAGGGTTAAACCCACCAATCCTTAAGAATAGAGCCAAGACAATTGAGCAGAACTTTGGACTATTCCTGTGTCCTCTGAAATATTCATGCATCCTCACAACCTTTACCATAGTCTTCGAACCTTCTTGGAAGATGCTGTTACTGAAGCAGACTACTTGAAGTGGTAGGCATTAAGTGAGCAGTAAAAAGGCTGACCTTTTTGCCCATTATTTTCTTTTTAATAAAACGTTAATGCGAGCAAATGGTTCTGTCAGTGGCACACTTATGAACAATTAGCGACACTTTTATCCGAATGAGACCTGGTTTTAATATTTATGAAATGTTAAACTGAGTTAACTGGCTGTTCAGGTGGCAGGAGAACAAGGAGTTCTCCTGGTGTCCAGGTCCAAGATACCTCCTCAAAACAGATTAACTGGTTATTTATCTCACTGCAGTTTGTGAGACCTTACTGTGTGCAATTTCGCTGCCATGTTTGCCCACAGTAACTACATTTCCTAAGTATTTCATAGGATTTGAAGCACTTGAGGCAGTGCTGAGGATGTGAAAGGCGCTATATAAATGCTAGTTCTTTATTTTTTAAGATAGATAAATATTTCCTGGAATGTGATTGTTGGCTCTGTACCGGATGTGACGTAGCACCAGCGCTCACAGAAGAAGGTGTAAGTACCTTCGGCCCATCGAGCCTGTTCGCTGGCTTCAAAAGCCTACATTTTCCGATCAGCATGGTTTAAAGCATTTAAAGAATTACACTTAGCGATGTCGATCGAAGGCTGAATATTGGCCCCGGGACACCATGGCGAACGCCCCTGCTCTTCTTTGAGTCGCACAGTGGAATCATTCACATGCTGAGAAAACAGACTTGGTTTAATCTGAGAGACGGAACCTCCAACACTACAGCACTCCCTCAGCACTGGGACTGTCAGCCGAGATTTTTGTGCTCCAGTTTCTAGAGTGAGACTTGAACCCACAGCCTTCTGAATAACAGTGCGATCCATGTGAGAATGAATAAAATCAAAGCTCTGCGTGCCTCCGTATTCCTCACTAAACTTGGATATATTTTATTTTTTATTTATTTAGAGATACAGCACTGAAACAGGCCCTTCGGCCCACCGAGTCTGTGCCGACCAAGAACCACCCATTTATACTAACCTTACAGTAATCCCATATCCCCTACCTACACGAGGGGCAATTTACAATGGCCAATTTACCTATCACCTGCAAGTCTTTGGCGGTGGGAGGAAACCGGAGCACCCGGCGGAAACCCACGCAGACACAGGGAGAACTTGCAAACTCCACACAGGCAGTACCCAGAATTGAACCCGGGTCGCTGGAGCTGTGAGGCTGCAGTGCTAACCACTGCGCCACTGTGATCGATCATTGCTATAAGTAGAAACCTGCATCCTTCCAAGGTGCTTTCTATCCATTGTAGCACTTTTGGACAGATTAAATAGTGCAATCGAAAAATCTTACCTATGATCTGGCACTTTAAAAAGTGAGCATCAGGTGTTTACAGGAGATCACGGACAGAGGATTATTACTGGAGTAATGAAGGGGGAGGTTGGCAGAAGGTTATTCGAACAAGTATTTTACCAGAAGTGACTATTGAAGCAGAACCCGTAACATTGCTTAATAGAGAATTATGTAAAGGACGGAAATAAAATGATGCAGGGGAAAGGACCAAGAAGTTAGACAGTTGAACAGGTAGCACCGCAACAATGAGCTGAATGGCGTTCTCCTGTGCTGTAACTCTCTGAGTCCCCTTTCTCTGCGGCAAGTGGGGTTCTCCATAAATGCACTTGTCCTGGTATCTCCGTCTCCTCCCAGTGAAAAACAAACATTCCAAAGATGATCATGAGCTCACATTGAAAGCATTCGCTCCCCTGCACTTGTACAGCACTCTGTGTTAAGCTGGGAACCTATCTTATTCCATCAAAAGGAACTAAAATCTCATCTTGTTCTGTCAAAACATGTCCTGGAGATATTGGTGAACTAAAATGTGCAGCCTCAGTACACCCAGTGTTCCAGAAGAAGACAAGGTTGCAGAAAACTGATTTGCGTTTTCATTGTGCAGGCCAAGTTGCCTATCTGTGACCCTGCCAATGAGGATGTGACAAGTCCATTATCAAACCAGACAGGCACAAGCTGTTAAAGAACTCGAGCCAAAACAGATTCTGTCCCTTCACAATGACGGAATGAAGTTGTATTTCTATCGAGCCTTTCATGATCTCAGGACATCCCGAAGCGCTTTATAGTCAATGAAGCACTTTTGAAGTGTAGTCACTGCTGTAATGTAGGAAATGTGGCAGCTTACCTGTGCACAGCAAGATCCCACAAACAGCAGTGTGACAATGACCAGATAATCTGATTTTATTGATGTTGGTTGAGGATTAAATATGGGCTTGGTTTAACCTGAAGGATGCACCCATGACAGTGCAGCACTCCATCAGTAGCGCACAGAGGGTGTCAGCCGAGACTTTTGTACTTAAGTCTGTGAACTGGGGCTTGAATTCACAATCTTCTGACTCAGAGACGAGATTGCTACCCGCATGAAAACTAACAAAATCAAAATGCGCCCCCCAAGTTCTGCGTGGCTCATGTTTCACGCTAAATGTGGATGCAGTACGACCTGTCATTTCCGTCCGGAGAAATCTGTCTCTTTCCCATGATGTTCTGGTGCAGACTCCTTTCGCAGCGTAACAAGCAACATGCTGGTTAGCAAACTGTAATTTATTTCATCTCTTGTAAAGCAAGCAGCCTGTAATTAGCAGTGTTTGAAAGATAAAAACTAACTACTTCAATTGCTTCATCACAAGTGAACAGCTCTTCTGTCAGGAGAGCATGGCAGGGATGCTACAGAGCCTGCCCGTGCATCATAAACCAACCACTTCACACAAAGCACTAAAAAAAAGTCATGTGCCAGGATTGACTAATTAAACTTCATTTAATTGCTTTCTTCTCTCGGAATGCATCAAATGTTTTGTTATTGTAGCACCAAATTGTATGCGCCGATGTCAAAAGGACTTGGAATTTAACAGGCCGGCGATGAATCTTTATTCAACAACATGCATTACCTTGAAGGACTGGAATGCGGCTGCCATAGATTTGTGCCTGTGGCAAAGCCCCAGGGGACTTAGCCTGAGGTGTTCCGTGCATCGAGCGAGCCACACAAAGATTGCAGCGAGCTGAATTCCAAGCAGAGGAACACCGTGTAATTGTTCGTTAAAAGACATGCTGCAGTAGAATTTTAAAATTCAAAAGATTCGCTGCGTTGTTTTATTGGCTCGGCTGGGACCTCAAAGAGTGAGAAGCACACGGTGCAATGGCAAGGGTAACACAGTCACAAGGTGTGCAAGTACTAGTGACTTTCCTGTGTCAGTGCATGCGTTGAGTAAGGCAGCGAGCTGTTATGTATTATGTGGTCTATTGGTCTATTGCTAAGCCTCATTTTTGTTTAACCTTAGTCTAAGGCCAGAAAGAAAGTCCAATGTCAGTTAGTTAGGAGTTGTTTGTTAGTTGTGGCACAAAGCAGACCCAAGACTGTCAAACAAAAACTTAATATTAGCAATCTACATTAAAAGTCTGATGACCTCCACTTCCAGTCAATTTTGCTCATTATTTACAATGCAGACTGTTGATGTAAACATGTCACACTGTAATTACATCCTCCCACCAGTCGAGTGCACTAATGCACTGTGTAGTACAGGATATCACCTTCACATCCTCTGACTCGCCAGCAAATAATGACCGTTCATCCTGGGCCAATGCCGCTCTGTGTGAGAGATCCTCTCACTCACACTGCTGAAGAATTCTTCATGAAACTGATGTGCCCTGTTCGTGTCACAAGGTTCCACTGGAGCGAGCGCTGAGACTCAGCCAGGTCGTTGGAGCGGGAGGTGTTGGGGAGAAGCAGGGCTCAACAGAAAAAAATCAGGGCAACTGGGCAACGAGACAGTTCTTTTCTGTTTCATGAATTGAATGTGTTAAACTTTAAGCTTTCCATTTAATTTTCATCAGCAAACATCAACCCAGATCAATGGTGTCAGCTGCGGTTCAGTAGGTAGCACTCTCGCCTGTGGAGTCAGACTTGTGGATTCAACTGCCACTGCAGAGACTTAAACACATAATCTAGGCTGACACTCCCAGTGCAGGCCTGAGGGAGCGCTGCACTGTCGGAGGTGCCGTTTTTTGGATGAGACATTAAACTGAGGCCCTGTCTCCCCTCTCAGATGGATGTAAAAGATCCCATGGCACTCTTCAAGGCACAGCAGGAGAGTTACTCCCAGTGTCTTGGCCAACATTTATCCTTCAATCAACATCACTAAAAAACAGTATATCTGGTCATTATCTTATTGTCGTTCCTGGAAGCTTGCTGTGCACAAATTGGCTGCGCGTTTCCTACATTACAACAGTGACGACTCTTCAAAAGTACTTAATTGGCTGTGAAGTGCTTTGCGAGTTCCTGAGGTCGCAAAAATCACTGCATAAATGACAGTCTTTATTTACAACTCATGATCCTACCCCTTGTGCCACATTTCTGAGCTTCAATTCCTTGTAGACTCCAGGGATCGAATCCAATCCTGGAGCGTTGGCAACCTCATGTGTGACTGTGTGAGATTCTGCCCCACAGTTTGAGTTGGTTGATCGAGGCTGTGCTGGTGTTTCATGTCTGCCAGACTTAACTGATTAGCATTCTAGTCTCTCATCCATGTTTGTTACAAATGCCCACAACCCCATGTCTGCAAACCCAGCTCACAATTTCACTCTGAATCAGCTTTGCTCGTAGATAAGATCATTTGTTTTCCAAGCGACAGCTTATGGCTACAAGCAGCAACCAAAATACGAATATATCCTGTGTGAGCAGAGTTCAATTTAAACCCCCAATTCATTGCCTCACTGCTGCTCACCCTCTGTTTATGTGGTTGAGTGGGTTTTTCTCACTGAAATAGTTTTGTTGTAGCGTTAGTCTACACAGCAACCAAGCGGAGTGGGTGGGGCGTGCAATCTCTAGCTGGGGTGTCCAACATGCAGCTCTGAACCAAACTCAGAAAGTCAGCCCTTCGAGTCCAGGCCACCTGTTTCCATTTCTCTTCACATTTCTTAGTTGCCCATTGGAATCTTATGGGTGTGGAGTTTTAGAAAGGGTTTCTGGCTCATCGGTGGATAAGTCGTGAATACACCCAAGAACTGTTGGTTTTCCACAACTGTAGATATCCAGGAATTAATAAGAACATGGATTTAAATTCTAGAGTGGCCCCTGAGGCTCCATTACCTCACCAAGTCTCATTCACCCATTACCCAACCCCTGCACTCGCTGATCTCCACTGGCTCCCAAAACGGCGATGCCAGACCTGCTGAGTATTTCCAGCATTTTCTGTTTTTATTTCAGATTTACAGCATCCACAGTATTTTGCTTTTATTCCTATGAACCAGACAGCTGTTCCTCCCCCTTGGTAAGCACAACCTATTGGGATGGTTTATGTTGCTTTCCATTAACAGTGGATGGCAGGTAAGTGGCGTACAAGCACTGTTCTCTCTCTTTTCCTTTCATAATCTTCCTCTGGTCCCTACTGGATTCATTGGGATGGTTTTAGGAAGGAGGACAGCTGTGGGATTGCAGGGACAGTCAAGATGCTATTGAAGATATGGAGCCTCCTTCCGTTATTCACAGGGAGCAGTGATGATATTCCTGGGTGTTTCTGGCAGTGCTCCATCAATATGAAACTGCCCTGTCATGAAAAGGGGAACAATGATCCATTCACTATACAGAAGCTTAGACTCAGTACAATGGTGAAGGCACTTTGTGTTGACATTACCTTGGGCGTAAAGCTCGTTGGATGGGCTGAACTGACTCAAAAGCTAAAAGGGGCGAAACTGCCGACTTCACTTCAGATTGGTTTCATATCTAGTGTCAGATGATGAATAGCGTTTAGACTACAAACGCAGTGCCAGTGAAAAGCTGCAATACTTCTCACTGGCACTAGCTGCAGCTTCATACTGAGAAATTAAAATTCCCAAAATGTTCAGAGAAGTGATAGAACAGAGCATCTTGGATTGGGGTAGAAAATGCTGGTAGCACACGGCGGGTCTGTGAAGAGAAAAACCAGTTTAATGTTTTAGGTGAAGAGCTTTTATCGGCACTGGGAGCTAGTAGGACCAGACAGACCTAATCGGCACCCCATCCACCACCTTAAATATTCCTAACAGCATTGTGGGTGCACCTACACCAGAATGGACTGCAGTTGTTCAAGAAGACAGCTCACCACCACCTTCTCAAGGCCAATTATGGATGGACAACAAATGCTGACCTAGCCAGAGACGCTTACAACCCATGAAAGAATAAAAAAAATTAATTCTCTCCACCAATGGCACACAGTGGCAGCAGTGTGTACCATTTACAAGATGCACTGCAGCAACTTGTCAAGACTCCTTCGACAGCACCTTCCAAACCTACAGCCTCCACCACCGAGAAGGACGAGAGCAGCAGCCGTTTGGGAACACCACCACCTGCAAGTTCCCCTCCAAGTCACCATCCTGACTTAGAAATACATCGACGTTCCTTGACTGTCGTTCAAAATCCTGGAACTCCCTTAATATCAGCACTGTGGATGTACCTACACTATATAGTCTGCCGCAGTTCAAGAAGACAGCTCACCACCACCTTCTCAAGGGCACTTTGGGATGGGCAATAAATGCTGGTTTTGCCAGCGATGCCCACATCTCATGAATGAATCAATTAAAAATAACCCTCAGTGAGGTTTTGCTGCATCTGTCTGCTCAGGGCAACAGCAACTCAGCGAGGGGAAGACTGCACCCTTTGGTTTCTGCTGAGCCCCCCATGGCTCGACTCCCCCTTCCATTCTGGCTCTTGCCTTTCCACCTCCAAGGTGTCAGCCGTGGCTTGATGGTTAGCACTCTTGCTTTTAAGTTGGAAGGTTGTGTGTTCAAGTCCTAATCCAGAGACTGGACCACACAATCTATGCTGACACTCCCAGTGCAGTATTGAGAAAGTGTTGACTTTTGGATGAGATGTTAAACTGAAGCCCCGTCTGTCGTCTAAGCTGGATGTAATAGATCCTGTAGCACTCTTTCGAAGAAGACCAGGGGAGTTCTCCCTGGTGCCTGGTCAATAGTTATCCCCTCACCCAACACATTAAAGCAATTATTTGGACATTATCATGTTGCTGTTTGTGGGACCTTGCTGTGTGAAAATTGGCTGCTGAGTTTCCCGGAGTGAATCGACTTTGAAAGTACTTCATAGGCTGTGAAATGCTTTGGGGATGACCTGACGGACGTCATGAAAGGAGCTATATAAATGCAAGTCCTTTCCTTCCTTTCTGGTTCGAATGAAGGGACTGCACCTGAAATGTTAACCTGCCATTACTCTCTGCAGATTCTGCGGTCCAGCTCTCACTACATCTTGCCTTTATTACAGACCTTGATCTTGCAGCTTTGTCTCTTTTTAATTTGCTCATTCTGGAAAGGCAGACTAACTGCCTAAGAGGAGGACAATTAACAGTTCGAATAGCTCATTCCCCGATCGTATTGAGAGAAGGAGGTTAAATGGGCCATTAGGCAGCTTTCACGAGACAAGGTAGAGGGGCCAGAGCTGACCATAGGTAATGAACGATTGTTAATTTCTGATGACTCCCTTTACAGTGACAGACATCAAGACATGTTCATCTCAAGACTGTTCTTTGATCAGCTTAATGCATCAATATTTACAGAGAGTCCCCGAGAGTCTGTTCATATTTATAGGGGATCCCAGGAGTGTATTATTTAAAAGGGGTCCCTGAAATTGTTTTATTAATTTCAGGGGCTCTCTGGGAGTCTCTTAATATTTATAGGGAATCCTCAGATGTGTGTTAATATTTACAGGGGTCCTTGGGAGTGTGTAAATATTTACAGGGGATCCTCAGATGTGTGTTAATATTTACAGGGGTCCTTGGGAGTGTGTAAATATTTACAGGGGATCCTCAGATGTGTGTTAATATTTACAGGGGTCCTTGGGAGTGTGTAAATATTTACAGGGGATCCTCAGAAGTGCGTTAATATTTACAGGGTTCTCCAAGAATGTATTAACATTTATAGGGGTCCCCGGGAGTGTGTTAATATTTATGGGGTTCCCAGGAAGGTGATAATATTGATAATGGGTCACCAGGAGTGAGTGACAGAGACAGAGACACAGAGACAGTGACAAATAGATACAGAGAGAGAGACAGAGGGAGAGAGACAGAGCTGCAGAAAGAGGGACAAATACACATATGGAGAGAGACAGAGGGAGACAGACACAGTGTTATTTAATATGTTTATGGTGCAGCATTAATATTACAGTCACAAAGCTTTGTGCAATATCTGACCACCTGTGTTGTAATATTAGAATGTCTTTCAGCATCACAGTGTGAGAGTAAAGGGTTGGCTGTTCCCAGAGTCTTTGTAACTCCCTGGAGCTGACAGTGTGAGCGTTAAGAAGAAGCGATTGTTTCAGGATGTCTATTGAAACCAAGTTTTCTGATGTATGGCTTGTGCCTGCCAGTAAATCAGCTGTGATGAGTGAAACACAGGCCCCTTGAAGTTCTTTGAGGACATTGTATGGGTGACCAAAGTCTGCCTTGCTCTACATGATTGGTTTCTTGTCTTTTTTATAATACTGTTTTCAGGCAGAACACAGAAAGATACATTTTTTTATTCCGGGGGATGTGGGCGTCTCTGGCTGGGCCAGCATTTATTGCTCATCCCTAATTGCCCTTGGGAAGGTGGTGGTGAGCTGCCTTCTTGAACCAATGCAGTCCATGGGGTAAATGTGACACACATGTGCCACCTGAAATGTGACAGATTCACCTCAGACATTTCATAAATATACTCGTGAATCTGCTGTCGCTTTGCTCGGTGGGATCAATGGGTTGCCTGCCAGTCGGGAAAATTCTCGCGGGTGATCCACATGCAAAGGGTGGTCAAAGTTTGGAACTCTCTGTCGCAAACATCAACTGATGCTACATCAATTATGAATTTTAAACATGAGATTGATAGATTTTTGTTAACCACAGGTGTTAAGGGATATGGGGCAAAAGCTGGCATGTGGAGTTTGGTCACAGATCAGCCATGATCTCATTGAATGATGGAACAGGCTTGAGGGGCTGAATGGCCTCCTCCTGTTCCTGTGTTCCGACAGATTGCTGCTGAGGCAGCAGATGTGAAATTTGCTCTCATGTAGATTTGTTGAAACAGATTGTGACAGGTTTCAGCACCATCTCTCAAGAAATCAGGAATGACAAAAACTCTTAGAGTTTTGTCTCACAATGGGTCAGAGCACCACCGTAAGAACAGAGAGTATAACCATCGCCATGTTGCCTGTTGATTTCACCAAACTAGAGGAATGGCAAGGTAGAGAGAGAGAAAAGGATTGAGAGGCAGACAGATTGAAATAGACAAAACAAATTGTGACTCAACACCGGCTTTGAACTTGGTACTGTCTCCTCGTGCACACGCCCATCATCCCCAATCCTCATCGACCCACATGGGCTTCCCAATCCCCAACACACACATCTCAAAACCATTGCTAACAGCTGTGAATAAAATGCTACAGCAGTGGTGTGTGTTTGTAGCAGCTCCATCAGCGTCCCCACATGGCTGAATGCGAAACCAGCTGGGCCTCCCAGAAAGACGAAAGATCACAAAAGGTCAGTGCAAATTTCGGAGGCCATTCAGTCCATCTAGGTCACGCTTTCCCAGAAAGGCCTCCACTTCCCCTCAGTCTGTCTGACACAATGCCTCCTGACATCAGCCCTGAATTTGCCTTTTCTACCAGTGTCTCCTGAAAATATCGAGGCCCTGTATTTGCTGCAGGATCATTCCAAATCCGTCAAGGACAGAAATTGAACAGGTTCCTTGCACAATGGTAATGAGTGTCATCCGTTTGGAACTTCAAGCTTTTTAACCTGAGAGGCTGACAAAATATGCTGCAGACTGAAGCTTAAATGGGAGCTTCCAGTTGTCCGTATGGAGAATATTGCACTGAAATACAGCCCTTTCACGCATCACTGAGCAGCAGGCATGATGAGAACCTTCTTGCGTCGAAGGCAATTCAGAGAATGTTCAATGGGTTGATTCCTGGGATGAAGGGGTTGTCTTACGAGAAAAGTTTGAGCAGGTTGGGCCTGTACTCAATGGAGTTAAGAAGAGTTATGAAGCATATAAGATTCTGAGGAGGCTTGGCAGGGTCGATGCTGGGAGGATATTTCCACTCCTGGGGGAATCTAGAACTAGGGGGCATAGTTTCAGAATATGGGGTCACCCATTTAAGACGGAGATGAAGAGGATTTGAACATATTCTTTGGAATTCTCTTCCCAGAGAGCTGAGGAAGCTGAGTCACTGAGTATGAACTAGTCAGATTCTTGAGTTACAGGGGCATCAAGGGTTACGGGAAACAGGCAGGAAAACAGAGTTGAGGCCAAGTTATCGGATCCGCCATGATCTTGTGGATGGTGGAGTAGGCCCGAGGAGGCAAATGGCCTACTCCTGCCCCTATTTCTTTTTCTAATATTCAATTATCACACTAAAACGAAGCTTAAACCTTTCTTCTGAGAATGAAGTGTGCAGCTCTGGATGTCTGTTCAGACCTTCAACAACCCTGAGCTGTGAGACTCAGCCTACCCAAGTAATGCACTCGCCTTGCAAGTGTTTTCTTCACTAAGGCTCAAGTAACATGACATAAACATTTATTCCACGTACATATTGGAATCTCCCACTACCCCCCTCCAACCCCCCCTCCAACCCCGCCTCCAGCCACCACTCCAACAACGATTCTCCTTTCTCACCCTCGGATGTTTATAACCTGACGAGTTTGTCCTCTCTCTGTAACCTCCTGCAGGCCTACAACCCTCCAAGATCTCTAGCTTCTTGTGCCACCCTGATTTTAATTGCTCCACCATTGGCAGCCATGCCTTCAGCTGCCGAGACCCTAAACTCTGGCAATCCCTCCTTAAACGTCTTCGCCTCTCTCTCTGACTTTAAGGTGCTCCTCAAAGCCCAGCTCCTTGACCACGCCTTTGGTCACCTGTTCCTAATATCTCATTCTTTGAGTTAGTGTTAATTTTTATCCGATTATACTCTTCTGAAGGGCCTTGGGATATTTTACTGTGTTGAAAGTATTATTTAAATGTAATTTGTTGTTCTTGTTGTTTTTGGTATCTTGTGGCATTTTACTGGAGGTGGGAAATTAACTCACTGGAGCAGTTTACTGGAAGCCCCTCGGAATTAAAATCTACCTCCACATGTAGTCTTCAGCTGAGATGTTAGAGGGCAGGGAATCATTCGGATCAGACAGTCTGGTGAAAAACAGCCCACATTTACAAGTCATGCATTCTTTCCTTGCTTATTTTTCATATTTTGCTTTGATATTATTTATAGTTAAATAGCAAAACTTGGAGTAATCTGGAAAGCAGAGAAGGTGAGTTAGTTGGAGAAAAGTCTTGACAGAACAGGCTGAGGATCTAGGTGGCACCACCACTGGCGGAAGAGTGCAATTACAGTGTGACATGTTTACATAGGCAGTTTCCATTATAAATGTGGCCGGAGGAAGTTACAGTGGAAAACGTTGATGCAAAAGTGTGACAAAGATGGGACAACAGAAAGTACCCTCTGTAGACAACAAGTGCCTACAGATGTAAGATTTTGAATATGTTATAGAGATTTCTGTGTTCCAGTGCAAGCTTACCATACTTAGCCCATGTCACAAAAGAAGGCCAAAACATCTGAGATAATTTACATGTTCCAATCAGGAGTCTCGCTTGGCGTGAAATGCTGGCTGGGAAATTGGGCTTATGGAGTGCCCCCAACTTAAGACACTTCCGACAAATGCCCTCACCAACAAGAGTCTCAGAAAAATTAAGCCAAGGAATTGGGTTTGGCAAAGGAACAATTCATAGATTCAGATGAGATTCCTCTGTCCGCTTTTTTAACAGACATGCTCAGGCCGCCTCTAAGTTACTGGACAGAAGAATGTCAAAAAAAACTTTGCAAGTTATTTCTGGACTATCTGCACCACCAGCCTCAATATCCTCTGCTTCAGCAGACATTTTTCCAGCATCATATAAAATTTAAGCAAATGTAGACCAACAGATACGCACTGGTCAAAATATTGTACCAAGTTTTCATGTCAGCTTGGCCCAATTGGTAGAACTCTTGCTGTGACTTGATTGGATAGGCTGGGGTTGTTCTCCTTGGAACAGAGAAGGCTGAGGGGAGATTTGATTGAAATGTATAAAATTGCGAGGGGCCTGGATAGAGTGGATTAGAATGGCCTATTTACCTTAGCAGAGAGGTCAATGACAAGGGGGGATAGATTTAAAGTAATTGGTAGAAAGATTAGAGGGGAGATGAGGAAAAGTTTTTTCACCCTCAGGGTTGTGGGGGGTCCAGAACTCACTGCTGTAAAGGTAATAGAGGCAGAAACATTCAATTCATTTAAAAGGTGTCTGGATATGCACCTCAAGTGCTGTAACCCGCAGGGCAACGGACCAAATGCTAGTAGGTGGGATTAGACTGGGTGGCTCATTTTTTGAGATCAAATCGCAGTACAGACTGAAACATGCAATCTACACTTTGGTGGAGTCCTGAGAGAGTTCTGCATTGTTCGAGATGGATGAGACACATCAAAGCAATGCCCTTTCTCCCTGTCCTGGTGGATTGTGAAAGATCTTACGCCCTTTGAAGAATGAGGAATTCTGCAGGAGTCCTGGCCAACATTCCTCCCTGAACCAAAAACATGGATTAGCTGGGGTCATCCATTTCATTTGCTGTTCATAGGACCTTGGCTATGTGCAAATTGGCACGTGTGTTTGCCTATAAAACGACAAGGCCAGAACTCTGGCTATCCCTTGGCTGTTACACACTTTGGGATGGCCTGACGATATGAAAAGGTGCTATATAATTTCAAGTTCCTTCTTTGACCACCACAAGGTTATTTGTAGTTTCACACACTCTGAGTTTGGTGCTGAAATCACAAGTTAAATATTCAGCAATCTGAAATCAAACGCTCTGTTGCATTTTATTATTTTTCACTGTTGGCCATCTGCCAAGTAATGCTCTGATTTTGCAACATTTTCAATACTTCCACTTGCCCCACGAAGGCCGCCAACTGGGCAGAAGCTGGTCGGAGACAAAGAAACATCATCCGTTGCCAACAGTGAGCTCAATCTTATGGCAGAATGACATTGCTATCAAGAGCTGAGCCGAGAAATTCTGTGCAGTAAAAGCTCAGCAGTCTTGCACTGATCCGTTATCTAACACATCTGGCCCGTTAAAGTCAGTGACAAAGCCAGCACAACAGGAGGCCATTCAGCCCATTGGTCCTGTGCCAGTCTGAGCCCTTCAAGTAGAGTCATCTACTGTCGTCCCATTCCCCTGCCCAATTCTTGTATTTCATCCTTTTCAAATGCATATCCAGATCTCTTTGAGATGAAATTACAGTCTCTGCCTCTTGTGGCAAAGATTTCCATCTTCTAATCACCCTCTGCATGAAAAGATAGCTGAATATCTCTGTCTGGTCTAGTGATAAATCTCAGTCAAGTGTCAACCATTGGAAACAATCCTTTACTACTTGCTGTCACAAAACCTTTCCAAGCTATGAAATTCATGCACCACCACCCACAACCCCCACCACCCACAACCCCCACAGTCGCCGCTCCTAACCTCTGTTCCAGGAAAAAAACAGCCCTAATTTTTTGAGCCTTTCTTCAACCTGATTTTTTGAAATCCCCTTTCAAAGCGGATTCACTATAACTCCTTTCCAGTGTGTGTGTGTTGCCCACAAATGAAAGTAATTTACAAGCTTTCAGCTCTCAGCCTTTACTCAGGAGATTGAAACAAGATGCACTGGCTCGAACTAAATGCAAGAATACTAAAGCCTTTTTGAACAGGTGGGCTCTTGCTATCTGTCTCTTGGGATCACATATGCTGCTGTCCTTAATGTTCAGTATTTGGTATCTGATATTCAAAGCAACAAAGGAAAGAGCTTCATACCTTTAGAGCATCCCAAACAAGGAATTACTTAGAAATTATTAGTGTCATGTAAACGAGGGGCAACCAAACTGCATGCAGCAAGATCCCACAAGCAGCAATGCAATGAATGTCCATTTAATTTAATTTGATGGTGCCAGTGAAAGGATAAATATTGGCCAGGACAGTGAGAGAACTCTCAGCTCTTAACTCATGCTGTGGAATCTTTCACATCCATAACAACAGGCAGGAGGACATTCAGGCCCACAAGCCTGTTCCATCATTCATTTCGATCATGGATGATCTGCACCTCAACTCTATCTACACGCCTTTATTCCATATCCCTTAATACACTTACCCGTCAAAAATCTATTAATCTCAGTGCCCTCCCACAGCATCCACAGCCAATTGGGGAGGAGAGTTCTAAATGTCCATTGCCCTTTGAATGAAAAGTGTCTTTCTTTCATTCCTGAACGGCATACCTCTGATTTTAAGGTTGTCCCTTCTTGTCCTGAATTTCCCCACCAGAGGAAATAGTTTCTCTGTATCTACCCTTAATCATTTTAACACCTCAATTAGATCACCCCTCAACTTTCTATACTCAAAGAAAAACAAGCTTATGCATCCCAACCTCGTCATGTAACATTTTAAGCCCTGCTATTATTCTGGTGGATCTGCACTGTATAGCTTCTTCCTCAGGTGCGGTGCCCATTACTGAACACGCTTCTCCAAATGGAGCCTTACAAAGCTCGGTACAACGGAAGCCTCACTTCCTCATTTTGAATTCCAATCCTCTTGCGATAAAAGCTAATATTCCAATGCCTCCTGTTTGAGCAACTAATATCTGTCTCTCAAAATGTCAGTTGCCGTGATGTCTGGAGAATAGATTGGCCTTGACTTGAGACATTCTATCTGGATTGAGGGTGAGGGAGA
Organism: Heterodontus francisci; assembly: GCF_036365525.1. NCBI lineage: Eukaryota > Metazoa > Chordata > Chondrichthyes > Heterodontiformes > Heterodontidae > Heterodontus > Heterodontus francisci. Next base: position 17,281,859 of record NC_090417.1, read on the forward strand.
AAGTATTATGTTTGAAACACATCATCGGCTGATGGATCAGAGCAGCAAGGACAGCAGTTATGAAGATGAGTCATGGGCCATCCTATCAACCCAAGTTACTGAAGGCTATAGAGATATTCCACCCTTTTTTTTTTGCCCTCAACACTCAGAGTCCTCCCTTAACTCTAGCACTGATTGTAGTCTTGACAACAAACTCCTCAGCAATACCTCCATCAAAGCAGGTCTCAAGTCAACCCAAGGAAATTCACTCTTAACTCAAACAGGGTGGCTCAAATAACTGTCTGACTTGCACCTCAAACTTTCAACCTTCCAGACAAGAGTTACCATGGCTGTGTGATCTGCTTTACGACAGCATCTCACAATTCATGCTACTTTATAAAACTGAATCTGTGTGTTTGAGGTCCAGTATTAAGCTCTTATTTGTGTTTATCATGGGCCATGAGTGCTGATCTTGAAATATGTGATAGCAAGGCAGTTCCGCTTTACAGTTCTCCTGGGAGTCAGACTGAAGATCTCCAGGACTCGTTTCACTATTGACCCTTCAAACCTGTTAGGACCCAGGCGGGAGGAGTGCACTGTTTTTCTAGTTCCACTTCTCCACAGGTCACAACATATGTTTAATTTTTTCCCCAGTTACTGATATGGTCAATCATAGACTCTATTTATATCCCAGAATAAAACACACCAACCAGGTTTCTTTAATAAACAACAAAATTATCAGTTTATTATAAAGCAAGTCTTAACGAAGCAAAGCATAAACACACAGATTGAAATATAAATTTCCCTTTTTACCTTAGCCCCTCACACAGACACACACACACACAGACACACACACACACACACACACACACACACACATACCGGCTAACTGAAAAAAATAGAGATTTACTCTTTAGAGCCCTATTATAAAAAAAACAGACAAAAAATATTTTAGCCCGATACTTGCTAATTCTTGAAGAAAAAAGAGAAGATATGGAAAGATGTCAGACGTCCTTTGTTTTGGTTTGACATCCCAAATGCATAGACGGTTCTCACTGGGATCTTCCGAAAACAGTTCTTGTCTGGCGATGTTGAAAATCAGCTTGGGTAGGCTTTCCAGGAAAAATGCAGCAACAGCTTCAGTCTGTTTCTTACAGTTGCTTCTCAGAGCTTCTTAAAGAGATGGAAAAGTGGCAGGCTTTTCAAAGAGCTGGAACAGACTGAGTTGGGGTTTGTTCCCTTGGCAAGTTTTCTCCAACTGTCTTTTGAATACTGTCCTCACGCCCCCCCCCCTCCCCCACTCACTGTCCAAAATGAAACCAAAAACAATGTCACAAGAGTCAACCCTCCTGACCCCTATAAATCTTGACCTGTCACTTCTTGGTAAACATCTTTCCCCAGGTCAAAAAAATCCCTGCTGGGTAATTGTGTGAAGACAGGTGCCTTCCAGCAAGGGCTTGTTTTAGCACTCCTTGATTCTTCCGGTAACTGTTGTTTACAAGCTCAGTCCAAAATATCTTCTGATGACCTATTTTTTTTTAAAAAACACGAAGTTCCAGCAGCTATGGAATCTTTTTCCAGTTTTAACACACAAATCTTCAAATAAACAAAAAAACGGAAGCACTCGTAACACACCACAGATAGCACAAAGCTAGATGTAGGTTCAATCGACACTGCCTCTAATCAGCAATTCTCAATAGAGGTGACCATTGCTGTTTGTATTTATTATTGTCTTGATGCATTGTAGCATCTGAATGGACGGATTTCGTGCAATTTACACCTGATTTTCTAAAAGGGATGAGGCAAGCCAAAATCTGCAGTTTACTCCTTTGATACTGTAAACGAGAAGCATCAGTGTCTCTTGATAAAAGCAAAATACTGCAGATGCTGGAAATCTGAAATAAAAACAAGAAATGCTGGAATCACTCAGCAGGTCTGGCAGCATCTGTGGAAAGAGAAGCAGAGTTAACGTTTCGGGTCAGTGACCCTTCATCGGAACTTGATTGCAGTTTGAGCCTGCCATTCCAGAACTGGGACCCTTTTGGGCAGAAATGGTGAGGGAAGGTCAGTGCTTCATAACAGTATTCAAATAGGCTCTATCACATGCTGGGAATAAGTTCTCCAATCAATTGTTAAAATAAATGGATATAACTCAATAGGTAAACTCAAGCATCCAGAACCTCAGCAGTTCACAGCACAGAAAGAGGCCATTGCCCTGAGAAAGTTGACCAGCAAATCCTACTCTCCTGCACTTTCCCAATACTTGTTTAAATTTTCCTTTTCCGCTTATTTATCCAATTCTCATTTGAAGGATATTCTGCTTCCACCATTGTTTCTGATATGGCAACCCATAACTTAACAACTCTCTGGATAACAAACAATGAATGCTCCTAACCTCTTCTTGTGTTGCTTGGGTGATGCCCTCTCATTTATTTATCGCCCATTCGCTGCCTGGCATTATCACATTGCTGCTTGTCGGAGCTTGCTGTGCGTAAATTGGGTGTCAGGTTTCCTAGATTACAAATGTGGCTATACTTCAAAAGGACTTTCGAGAAAGCGCTTTGGGACATCTGGTGGTCATGAAAGGCGCTATATAAATGCAAGTCTTCCTTTCCTTTTTATTAATTTTTCATTAAAAAAAGTACTGGAAGGGGAAAAGTAATTAGAGTCAGTAGGAAGGAGTGCATGGAGCTTTGGGACAGGGGTTTCATTGCAAGGAACATCCAGAGTTTTCTTTCTCTCTCTGACAACGGTAGAGAAAGTGCAGAGCGATCAGGCCAGACAGTTCCTCCCCTTTATGAACTTCATGATTCCTGGCAAAAAATAAACATGAAATTACATAGAGTATACAGCCCAGAAACGTGCCAGTCGGCCCAACCATGTGGGAGCGAGTTCCACGTTCTCACCACTCTCCAGCTACTGCCGAATTCCTGATTGGATTTCTTGCTGACTATGTCGTATCGATGGCCTCTCGTTTTGCTCTTCCCCACAAATGGAAACATTCAAGTGGAGGGGTAGGGCAGTGGGGAGAGGAGGGGAGGGAAGAGGAGATGGAAGAGGAGGAAAGGAAGGGAGGAAAGGAAGGGAGGGAAGGGGGGGCGCAGAGAAGGGTGGAGGGAAGGACCACCTCCCCTCCGTCTGGAATGGACTCATGTTCCACAGATCAAAAGGACAAAAGCTGAGCCTGATAGAAAAATAAACATTCCATGCTTCGAGTCTGGTATCAAAATGTATAAAAATTGTAGATTAAAAAGATGGAACAAATGTCCAGTTCACTGTTACGATGCGTGAAAATAAATGACAGTTACATTTAATGACCTGTCCTCTGCTCAATTCAGACACACCATTTATACTGTTCCTTCTGTTCTCGTCATTACTTTTCCACTCATTTTCCATATATATACCAGCCAAGAAGCCAAGGGATTTGCATTTAATAGGCTGAGCAGCACTTGCTTTAAATTGTATTGCTTGCTGCAAACCTTGAGGAACTGTCAATTTCCCTTTTCAAGCTTCCGATGTGTAGACAGAATAGACAGAAAGGGTGAAAGAAAAGCTTGCATTTCTATAGCGCCTTTCACAACCTCAGGACCCCCACAGCGCTTTACAGGCCAATTAAGTACGTCCCAGTCACCGCTGGAGTGTAGGGAAAACAGCAGCCCATTTTCACACAGCAAGATCCCACAGACAGCAATGACATAATGACCAGATCATCTGGGTTTTTTTTGTGTCACGTAGTCAGAGGGATTAAATATTGGCCAGGACACCAGCGACAACGCCCCTGCTCTTCTGCAAAATCGTACCGTGGGATCTTTTACTCCCAACTGAGAGGGCAGACGATTCAAGCAATAAAAGTTGTCTTCACACGACGACTGTGGTCTCTGTTTCAGAAGAAATTCGATCAATACTTGGGACGGAGAAAGTTACAAGGCTATGGGGCAACAGCAGGGGATATGGGGCTCATTGGATCGTTCCACCAAAGAGCCGATACAGGCTCAATGGGCCGAATGGTCTCATCTTTGTGCTGTAAGATTCTATGATTTACAAGAGATGAATCCTCAGTTCTGAAAGCCACAATGGCGGGCTCACAGAGAACCCATTGTGGGAAATCACAGTCCCATAAATTCCTACTTCATTAGTTTTAACTTCGAGTCACGTTTACACTATTGTCCCAACTCAGCACAGAATTCTGGAGTCTGGGAATGCCTTGGCATTGGAGTGAAGAATGTGTCTCGTTCCTCTTCACTCTAAAAGGCTGAGAGGGTTAAATTATGACGACAGGTTGCATAAACTATTTGTTTACTTGTCACATTACCAATCCTCTTGGCTTTGCACAATGAATTCTTTCTCCTCTAATCTCTCCTGCCCTCCACCCTATCGCAGATCTTCCCTTTTGTTCTTCTTTCCACCTTCCACCCTTTCATTTGCTCAAAGATTATTACATTTCTAACTTTTCCCAGTTCTGGGAAAGGTCATCGACCTGAAACATTAACTCTGTTTGTCTATCAATGCTTCCAGACTTGCTGAGTATTTCCAATATTTTCTGTTTTTATTGCATAAACCTGGCTTGTGTTTCTATGCGTATGGAGAAGTTATGAGAGTTGCTTAAAATGTTGCATGGATTTTATAGGGTAGACAGAGAAATTGTTTCCTCTGGTGAGGAACTTAACAAGAAGGGGTCATAGCCTTACAATTAGAGCCAGACCATTCATGAGTGATGTCAGAAAGTATTTCTTTACACAAAGGGGAGTGAAAATCTGCAACTCTCTCCCTCCAAAAAAAAGATGTGGGTGCTGGGGGTCACTTGGAGCTTTCAAGACCGAGATGGGTATCAGGACAGGTAAATGCAGTTGATGTACAGATCTGCCATGACCTCATTGATTGGTGGAAGAGGCTCAAGGGGCTGAACAACCTTCTCGTTCCTAATGTTCCCATGAATCAAGGCTGGCCTTCACGCCAGATTTATACAGCACTGGTGCAAAGCGGTTTTAGCAGCGCACGTGACATCACGCCTGAATCGTGATTCCACTGTTAATTGTGGAGGTAGCAAGGTGGCAGGGCTGCGTTCTAATCTACTAGGTGTTCAGGCTGTTTCTATAACTGTTTAGCCAAGTTGTTTCCAAGGAGTTACAGGTGCTGCTCAGCTATATTCACACTTAAGTGACTCAGTGCTTAATTTTAGATTTGGGTCAGTTGATTGAGAAAGGATCTCTCCTTTTTCCACACTTGACGCAGACTGAAAGCAAGCTGAGTGAGCATGATCTGGAACTGAATTCCTTACTGCCCTTTTTCAATTACCAGAGAGAACAAACTTGCATTTACACAGCAGCTTGCACCAAATGTCCTGACGGTCCAGATCTCCCGCATACTTTTGAAGGGCAGCTACGGTCCACTACACCAACAAACATGGAAACCATTTGGAGCACAGCAAGTGAGAGGCTTGTCCAGTTTATCTGTTTGATTTTGATGGTGTTAGTTGAGGAATGTTGGCCGGGGCACCGAGAGAACATCCCTCCAGCTCTTTGTCTGATTGTACCTTGAGATCTTTAACATCCACCTCAACAGACAGATCACCTCTGAAAAGCAGCATCTCCAACAAGGCAGCACTCCCTCAGTACTACACGGAAGCAGAAGACTAAAGTGGGCCTTGATTTTCCCCAACCTGTCGTCCATATCTGCGGTTTCAGGGTTATTTGGGTGACACCGTCCCAATTTGGATCCTCCTCAGATGTTGACTCAGGTTCAGTGGTGTCAACAGTTCCCTTCAGAACCTGACCAACCGATCTTTACCAGAGTTATCTGCCCAATATCTACAGTTGTGAGGTATCAGGACCCAAGACTGCAACAGTAATAACTCCCTTGTGTTTCACGCCTGTGTAACCCCTTCAGTCTCTCTCTGAAAAGTGATGGAGTTAACACTGTTTGAGAAGATGTTCCATTTGATTCATGAACTGCTTTTGTCCAGTACTTTGAATACATGTACAGTCATGGAAAAACAGGACGCGCACGAATGAGGCCACCATGACGAAGGTCCTGCCTCAATATAAAAGTGACAATCTCTCTCTACACTCTGAGCCCAAGGCAGAGCTGTTTTCTGCTTCACAGCCTCTCTGCTGCTTTCCTGGTCTTTTTGGTGTCTACAGGTGCAATTTTAACCTAACCCTTCCAATCCCATGGAATTCCTACCTGGAGAGTTAGATTAAAATTGGTCCCGACATCTTTCTTCAAATGCTAGTTAAGATGACAACAGTTTGTAAACTCCAACATGCTACCTGTCTTCCTGGTGGATCATCGTATGTGATCTGTGAAAAACAATTGCCCATCCCGCACTTAAATTTGTCTGTGTCTCTGCCACTCAGGGTGGGGCTGCAGCTACAAGCTCACACCTTTTAAAGAAAGACTTGCATTTCTTTAGCAACTTTCACAACTCAGTTTTGCAACTAATGAAGTATCTTTGAAGCGTAATCACTGTTGCAACGTCGGAAATGTAGCGACCAATTTGTTTGCAACAACCTCCCACAAACAGCGATCAGATAATCTGCTTTAGTGATGTTGCTTGAGAGAAAATATTGACCCCAGGACACTGGGGACAACTCCCCTGCTCTTTTTCAGAATAGCGACATGGGATGTTTAACCCAAGAGGGCAGAAAGGGCCTTGGCTTAACGTCTCATCCGGAAGTTGGCACCTCCAACAGTGCGGCACTCCCTCAGTACTGCACTGGGAGCGACAGCCTTGATTTCTGCGCTCAAATGCTGGAGTGAAATTTGAACCCACAATCTTTTGACTCAAAGGCAAGAGTGCTACCCAGGTCAAAAGTAAACAAAAAACACCTTAACTATCATAAATCGAAACAAAAAGTGCTGGAAATATTCAGCAGGTCTGGCAGCATCTGTGGAGAGAGAAACAGAGTTAACGTTTCAGGTCAGTGATCTTTGATCAAAACTTAACTATATGCCATTAGCCAGATGCTGAACAAGGCCATGCAAGACTGTTCAGAGTTTTCAACTCTCTCACCTCAGCAGTCAATGCTAAATTCCTCCTCGCGGGAACTCCTTCCTCCATTACAACAGTCACTATACTCCAAAAATACTTTCTTGGCTGCAAAGTGCTTTGGGACAATTTGAGGTTATGAAAGAGGCTATTAAATGCAAGTCTTTCTTTCTTTAAATTCCTGTCTGTCAGCTGAACAACGACGACGGAACTGAATGAATTTACTCCACTGTTGTTGGTTCTCCATCGGCCTTGCCTTTCTTCAGTCACCTGCAGGCCTTTCTGTGACCAATAAGTCACACTTGACATTGTCTACCATGCGACAGATGCCTTTTAATCTTTCAGTGCATGGCAAATACAGTGCAAGCCTGATCGATCCAATTAAAAGTGACTGAGACAGACTGACCATGGAGCATTGTGAGGTCAGGAGTCTCCGGAGACAGTGCTTGTGGTCGGCTGGCAGAAACTGAGCACAGTTCATGTGAAGCTCCAGCTGTATCCAATCTGCCAAGACGCGGTGCTCATTTTAACCAGAGTGACAAGGTGGGTGCACTTTATGCAATTTGAGCCAAGGACCACCTAGCACCCGGCCCAGAACTCAATTATCGGAGAATGGAGGCCATTCGGCCCATCGTGCCTGTGCCAGCTGTTTGAAAGTGTTATTCAATTCGTCACATTCCCTCTGCTCTACCTCCATAACTCTACAAGTTTTTCCCCTTCAAATATTTACCCAATTTCCTTTTGAAAGTCACGATTGAATTTTCTTCCACTGCCCTTTCAGGCAGTGTGTTCCAGATCGCAACAACTCGCTGTGCAAAAAAAAAAATTCTCCTCATCTGCCTCTTGGTTCTTTTGCCAATTACCTGAAAAACACTAAGTTTAATGAGAGAACAATTTTACATTGTAAACAACATGCTGAGGAAAAATATTACCTCCCTGACCTTTAGCAAGGATTGAGTGACCATCTGTTGCCAAGTGTTAGATCCAGTGGAGACAGGGCATTAAACGAGATCATTGCTGATGTTGATTTTATTGATGAAATTTAATTGTAAGCCATCCCCTAAACCTTGAAAGCCATCACAAAAGGTTAAAAGAAAAATCAACACTTATTTAAAAAATAGATTTCTGATCTTCGGTTTACACTTCCAAAGTTTGCAGACTGATCATGTAAAGGCAAAACTGTCTGCCCCAACAGAGGCACCTACCAAATTCATGGTCAAAATTACAAATTTCACGGTCACGCAAAAAAACCTTGAAAATGATCTATTTAAAACAAAAAAACGACAAGGGAAGTTTCTGGTTTCAAATGGCATTTATTGTATACTCAAAAACTATTGCAAAAAAGCTGACTATAGACATTCTTCATTCTTTACTCATTGAAGTCAGTATACCACCATCGGCCTGCAGAATTTGGCTTCCAAATTCTTTCACTCGATGTGCTGCAGCAATGGTTGTGAACGTATTTGATTTGCTCCTTCTGGCATTTTCACCTGTCTGCTCACTCTTGAAGCTGCTTCTCTCAAAACTGCACCGGAAGCACTCCCTCATCCACCAGTCAGCGAGTTGAGCCCTGTGTTAATGAATAAAATGCGCAAAGTTCGCAAAATGGCAGGTTTCATGGAGGACCCAAGATTTCACGGGTCGTGACACGTCTTTCACAGCCGTGAGTTTGGTCGGGCCCTAAACAATGAACAAGTGACAAACATAAAAAGGATACCTGATCTGCAGTGATCGTGATGAAAATGTTGGTGGACAGCTGTGAGCCTACACCTTTCTCTTTATATAACTGTCGAAGAGCAAAGTCCCTGGCACAGTCGCACAAGTGCTGCTTGCAGGACCCTGCTGTATGGCACAACAGTCAATGCAGTTCAAGAGTTAATCTGAAAGACTTTGGGATCTCCTGAGAAATGTGATTAATTGTTCCAAAGCTGCAAGTCTTTCTTTCACTGTAAGTCATGCAGTCTGTAATTTGTGCTCATGTGGGCCTCGATTCGGTTAACAAATAATTTTTGTGAGAAATGCTGACAGGAGGCTAAACTTTCTATCAACTCTGATCCTTTTGCTTTTCTGTACTGTTCCAGAATGCTGTCCCGACAAAAATCTGTACAACAGTTCCGCAACAGACCTTGTCTCTTGTTGTAAATAATGCGGCGCGGCTCCCTCAGCATATTCTGCAGTTTATTCTTTGAAGCAAGTTGATTTATGGCACTGCCATCCCTCGAGAGACAGAGATGAATTGCCTCCAATTCCTGACTTCAATTGCAACTTGCTTCCTGCTTCATGGAGTGAATGGCTTTAACACCACTCTTGCTTATTGTCCGCTTTGACAGGGCTCTAAATTAACTCTCTTGTGTCCGACCAGTAGATTTGGAATTGATCAGCGATTGATTGACCTGGCGATACAGTAAGTTAAGTTCTGATCTCGGACATTCCTCACTGCATCGAACTTATTGTCGAAAGGTTTCTAATGATGTGTCTTTGAGATTAAGCATTCAGTGTTTGAAGGCAAGCTGGTAGAGTTGCAACAAACTTTATTTGTAGATAAATGACATAATACTTACAGCACGGAAACAGGCCATTTGGCCCAACCGGTCCATGCCGGTGTTTATGCCCCACAAATCTTCCTCCCACCCCACTTCGTCTAACTCCTTCGGCATAACCTCGATTCCACCTTCGCACAATGACCTCGATTGGCTCTGTTCCGACACACTTAGTCACTTCGGAACTGAAGATCCAATGGCACTATTTTGAAGAAGAGCAGGGGAGTTCTCCCCAATTTCCTGGCCAATGTATATCTTTCAATCAGCATCACAGGAACAGATTATCTGGTTATTGATCACCTTGCTGTTTGCGGGAGCTTGCTGTGTGCATATTGGCCACCACATTTCCTACATTACAACAGTGACTACACTTCAAGAAGTACTTCATTGGCTGTAAAGTGCTTTGGAACAACCTGAGGTTGCGAAAGCTGCTGTAGAAATGCGAGTTCATTCTTTCTTTCTCCCTTTTGTGCTTATCTGGCTTCCCCTTTTGGAAATGTATGAGGTGAGTCAGGCGGAAATATTCAAAACCACCCTCCAAAAGAAATTCTATCAAGGGATTGGGGTTGTCATCTCAGATTTCTCCCACCTACCTGCACTGAAGCAGTGAGATGACGAAGACTGACTGCTGGGATCCAGACAAATTGTAACTGCACTCAGACTGACCAGTACACTTCACAAAACACCAAAAAGGGAGATCTGTTTTTCATTCCATTTAGGATTCAAACACATCTCAAAAATTGGAGGTCAGTAACTTGCTCAGTATCTCCAATTTCAAACCATCCCATTCGTTTTGCCCATATGTTTTCAATCATCCTTGGTGAAAGAATTGAGCGATAATGAACTTTGTGAAATGGAGAGCCGACTGCAATACAAAACTGAAACCAGCTGAATTAATGAGATTATAGCCCTTGTCTCAGTGGGTAGCACTCTCACCTCTAAGTCAGAAGGTTGTGAGTTCAAACGCAACCCCAGAGACGAACATATAATCGAGCCTGACACTCCCAGTGTAGTACTGCGGAAGTGCTGTACTGTCAGAGGTGCCGTCTTTCAGATGAGACATAAATTGAGGCCCATCTGCCCTCTCAGGCGGACGTAAAACACCCGTGGCACTATTCTCCCAGTGTTATGGAAGATTTTTTTAAAAATTTATTCATGGGATGTGGGCGTCACTGGCTAGGCCAGCATTTATTGCCCATCCCTAATTGCCCTTGAGAAGGTGGTGGTGAGCTGCCTTCTTGAACCGATACAGTCCATGTGGGGTAGGTACACCCACAAGTGCTGTTAGGGAGGGAGTTCCAGCATTTTGACCCAGTGACAGAGAAGGAACGATGATATATTTCCAAGTCAGGATGGTGTGTGACTTGGAGGGGAACTTGCAAGTGGTGGTGTTCCCATGCATCTGCTGCCCTTGTCCTTCTAGCTGGTTTGGAAGGTTTAGAGGTCGCAGGTTTGGAAGGTGCTGTCGAAGAAGCCTTGTTGCGTTGCTGCAGTGCATCTTGTAGCTGGTACACACTGCTGCCACTGTACGTCGGTGGTGGAGGAAGTGAATGTTTGTGAATGGGGTGCCAATCAAGCGGGCTGCTTTGTCCTGGATGGTGTCGAGCTTCTTGAGTGTTGGAGCTGCACCCATCCAGGCAAGTGGAGAGTATTCCATCACACTCCTGACTTGTGCCTTGTAGATGGTGGACAGGCTTTGGGGAGTCAGGAGATGAGTTACTCGCCTCAGGATTCCTAGCCTCTGACCTGCTCTTGTCGCCACGGTATTTATATGGCTACTCCAGTTCAGGCTCTGGTCAATGGTAGCCCCTAGGATGTTGATAGTGGGGGATTCAGTGATGGTAATGCCGTTGAATGTCAAGGGGAGATGGTTAGATTCTCTCTTGTTGGAGATGGTCATTGCCTGGCACTTGTGTGTGTCTGGTGCTGCTCCTGGCATGCCCTCCTGCACTTTTCTTTGAACTAGGGTTGGTCTCCTGGCTTGATGGTAATGGTAGAGTGGGGGATATGCCGGGTCATGAGGTTACAGATTGTGGTTGAGTACAATTCTGCTGCTGCTGATGGCCCACAGCGCCTCATGGATGCCCAGTTTTGCATTGCTAGATCTGTTCAAAATCTATCCCATTTAGTACGGTGATAGTGCCGCACAACACGATGGACGGTATCCTCAATGTGAAGTCGGGACTTCGGCTCCACAAGGACTGTGCAGTGGTCACTCCTACCAATACAGTCATGGACAGAAGCATCTGCAGCAGGCAGATTGGTGAGGACGAGGTCAAGTATGTTTTTCCCTCTTGTTGGTTCCCTCACCACCTCCTGCAGACCCAGTCTAGCAGCTATGTCCTTTAGGACTCGCCCAGCTCGGTCAGTAGTGGTGCTACCGAGCCACTTTTGGTGATGGACATTGAAGTCCCCCACCCAGAGTACATTTTGTGCCCTTGCCACCCTCAGTGCTTCCTCCAAGTGGTGTTCAACATGGAGGAGTACTGAGTCATCAGCTGAGGGAGGGCAGTAGGTGGTAATCAGTAGGAGGTTACCTTGCCCATGTTTGACCTGATGCCATGAAACTTCATGGGGTCCGGAGTCGATGTTGAGACCTCCCAGGGCAACTCCCTCCTGACTGTATAACACTGTGCCGCCACCTCTGCTGGGTCTGTCCTGCCGGTGGGACAGGACAAACCAGTGAATGGTGATGGCAGTGTCTGGGACATTGTCTGTAAGATATGATTCCGTGAGTACGACTATGTCAGGCTGTTGCTTGACTAGTCTGTGGGACAGTTCTCCCAACTTTTTCACAAGCCCCCATAAGGAGGACTTTACAGGGTCGACAGGGCGGGGTTTGCCGTTGTCGTTTCCGGTGCCTAGGTCGATGCTGGGTGGTCCGTCCAGTTTCATTCTGTTTTATTGACTTCATAGTGGTGAGAGAAATATATGTCTCACCGAAAATCATTAAAACAGATTATTTCATTGCTGTTTGTGGGATCTTGCTGTGTGTAAATTAGCTGCCACATTTCCTACATTACAACGGTGACTACACTTCACAAGTATGTCAGTGGCTGTAAATCTCTGTAGGACATGCTGAGGTTGTGAAAGACTACAGAAATTCAAGTCTTTCTATCCTCATAAGTTTATATATTTGGGGACTGCATTTTGTTTGGTTATGTGAGTTTCTGGAATATTCCCAGCATTTAAGGTCTTGTATTCTGTTCCTCAAGACATTTATCCTTGAATTTGACATGAGGGTAGCCCTCCAGATAGGCTCTGTGTGTCCTGACTGTTTGTTAACTGGATTAGAGAGGGATCGATTTTGCTCAGTATGCAGCCTGAGATAAGAGATCATTTCTAAACAATGATAAGTTATTCTCTGAATACATATCAGCTTACTACTTTGAATTGTTTTACAGGAGCGCATTCAGATAAAACCAGATGATTCAACCCCACTCATCTTTCTACCCTCTGCCTCTAATGTGAGGACTCGTCAACTGTTCAATAAAGTCCCAACATTCAGATTGTTACTGACTTTGATCATTGATGGTGCAGATAAACTCATCGATGTCAAGGCAGACTGTGCAGTAGTCACCATCACAGATTTCTGAAGGTGTCTTCCATGAATCAGCTGTCCTGGCTTAATTGTAAAATGTAATTCCATAATTCACCAGCTGCCCTGAGCTGATCCTGACTGAATTGCAGTCCAATATGTAGAGGTCTTCTGAAGCTACAACAAATTGCAGACAAATGATTTGCTGCGGTTTGTGCTGTGTTTTTTACCTATTGGTCCTGAAGTAGAATTTAATCTAAGCCAAGAGCCAACAAATTAAACTTCCCCCAATACCCCATGAGTAAAGTGCTCCACAGAATCATAGAAAGTTTAAGGCACAGAAAGAGGCCACTTGGCCCATCGTGTCTGTGCCAGCCAAAAAACGCGCCACCCATTTTCCCACTTCCAGCATTTGGTCCGTAGCCCTGCAGATTACGGCACTTGAGGTGCATATCCAGACCCCTTTTGAATGAGCTGAGGGTTTCTGCCTCAACTACCCTTTCAGGCAGTGAGTTCCAGACCCCGACTACCCTCTGGGTGAAAACATTTTTCCTCATCTCCCCTCTAATTTTTCCACCAATCACTTTAAATCTATGCCCTCTAGTCACTGACCTTTGCTTAGGTAAATAGGCTCTTCACCTCCACTCTATTCAGGCCCCTCAAAATTTTGTACACTTCAATTAGATCTCCCGATCCTATGAGCCTATCCAATCTTTCCTCATAGATGCATTTTTCCAGTCCGGCAACATCCTCATAAATCTCCTCTGTACCCTCTCTGGTGCAATTCCATCCTTCCTGTAATGAGGTGACCAGAACTGCACACAGTACTCCAAGTTGTGGCCTAACCAATGAGTTATACAGTTCCAGCATAACCTCCCTGCTCTTGAATTCTATACCTTGGCTAATAATAGAAAGGATTCCATATGCCTTCGTAACCATCTTATCGACCTGTCCTGTGACCTTCAGGGATATGGGGCCATTCACTCCAAGGTCCCTCACTTCGTGTACACTTTTCAGTATTTTCCCATGAATTGTGTATTCCTTTGCCTTGTTTGACCTTCCCAAATGCATCAGCTCACACTTCTCCAGGTTGAATTCCCGAGGTTTGTGGTTCAGGAGGTCTTGAAAGGACTGTTCCTCGCGCTGTTGCATCCTAAATCACGACGGCAAAGGGGTTGATTTTAACCCTGTGGAGCAGGAAGCAGAGTTAACGTTTCAGGTCAGAACAGTTCTGATGAAAGGTCACAGACCTGAAACGTTAACTCTGCTTCTCGCTCCACATATACACATATACTGCCTGACCTGCTGAGTATTTCCAGCACTTTTTGTTTTTATTTCAGATTTCCAGCATCTGCAGCATCGGAAACCATGTGAACAAGGGGTTAAAAATGAGCAGGTTACTTTCCCGCTCAACACTCGGACCCTTTTGCAACTTTATGCAAAATCAGGTTCCCACAGTGTCAGTAGGACCCCAATTAGATTTAACCTGGGACTTTGAGTGGGGAAATCGGCCCTGCTTCCGCACCTGGGTTCGGGAAGTCAGGAGCTGGTGGGGACATTCAAGAAAGCCCTCCAGGTAACTGAAGCAATTTCCTTTGTGGGGCCAGGAGTGGTAATCGGTCCCTCATAAAGAAAGTCGCAGCTTTCCTCAGTACTGCACCAGAGATGCAGTCTGAACGTTAGGGGTCTCGCATGTTCAGTTTTTGCCACTCATAAACAAAATGCTTTTTTGTTATCTAATTAAGTGTCAGCTTGACTCAGTTAGTAACACTCTCTAGTCACTGACTCACTCCAAGTTGGCAGGTTGTGGGTTCAAGTCCCAGTCCGGAGACATTATCAAGGCTGACACTCTCATACTTGACTGAGGGAGGTGCCTTCTTTCGGACGAGACATTAAACTGTAGCCTCACTTGGCTTGTCCAAGTCGGATGCCATTCCACATTGAAATAGAGTTTACAGGCCACTCGGCACAACTGTTTCAAACTGGTGTTGTTCACCACATGTAGCTCTTCCCACCCCTCTTCATCTTGCCTTATCAGCATATCCTCTTCCAACAGCATATCCTTCTGTTCCTTTCTCCCTCATGTGTTGCTCCAGCTTTTCGTTAAATACATCTATACTATATACCTCAACCACTCCCTATTGTAGTGAGTTCCACATTCTCACCACTCGTTGGGGAAAGAAATTTCCCCTGAATTTCCGACTGGATTTATAAATCCAATGGGGAATTCAGGAGAAATTTGTTTACACAGAGAGTGGTCTGGATGTGGAACTCAAGACCACGGGGAGGAGTGGAGGCGCCATTCAAGGAAAAGAAGAGATTGCTTGGCGACTTTCACCCACCTCCAAAAGCACATGAACTAATTGTTGGCTCTTATTGAGTGCAGAATTACCATTTGGCTCCACTTCGAAAAGTAATTCATGATCTGGACAGCTCTTTGGGAAGTTCCCTCGAGATGTGCTTGGCAATCTTTGCTGTCTATTGATTGGGACTGCCACACATTTGGCATTAATTTTTAAACAACCAGTTGATTCATGCTTGATTCTACTCTCAACTCACATTTCAATTGTCTAAGACACAACTCCTCTGATATTGGCAAAGCAGCTTTACAGGAAAATTTCACGGTTTACGCATCACAAATGAAGTCCGTTATCAGACAGTGAATGCAGCTTGAGTACAAGATCAAAATACTGCGGATGCTGAAAATCTGAAATAAAAACACAAGAACACAAGAAATAGGAGCAGAAGTAGACCATATGACCCATCGAGCCTGCTCCGCCATTCAATAAGATCATGGACTTCAGTTCCACTTTGCTACCTACTTCCCATATTCCTTTGTTCCCTGTGAGACCAGAAATCTATCTCTCCCAGCCTTGAAGGTATTCAATGATGGAGTACTCACAACCCTCTGGGGTAGAGAATTCCAAAGATTCACAACCCTTTGAGTGAAGTAATCTCTCATCATCTCAGTCCTGAATGATTGACCCCTTATCCTGAGACTGTGTCCCCGTGTTTTAGATTCACTGACCAGTGGGAACAATCTCTCAGCTTCTACCCTATCAAGCCCTTTCAGAATCTTGTATGTCTCAATTAGATCGCCTCTCATTCTTCTAAAGTCCAGAGAATATCGGCCCAATTTACTCAGCCTCTCGTCATAGGACAACCCCCTCATCCCAGGGACCAATTTAGTAAATCTTCGCTGCACTGCCTCCAGTGCAAGTATATCCTTTCTTAAATGTGGAGACCAAAACTGCACACAGTATTCCAGGTGTGGTCTCACCAAAGCCCTGGACAATTTTAGTAAGACTTCTTTATTCCTGTACTCCAATCCCCTTGCAATAAAGGCCAACATGCCATTTACCTTCCGAATAGCCTGCTGCACCTGCATATTAACTTTGTGTGTTCCTTGTACAAGTACCCCCAAGTCTCCCTGAACATCAACACTTACCGGTTTCACACCTTTGAAAAAATATGCTGCTTTTCTATTTTTACAACCAAAGTGAACAACTTCTCACCTCCCTACATGATACTCCATTTGCCATCTTGTTGCCCACTCACTTAACCTGTCTATATCTCTTTGCAATCTCTCTATGTCCTCCCCACAGCTTACCTTTCCAGTGAGCTTTGTAGCATCAGCAAACTTAGATACATTACTCTCTGTCTCTTCATCCAAGTCATTAATATAGATTGTAAATAGCTGAGGCCCCAGCACTGATCCTTGCAGCACCCCACTATTCACTGCATGCCAACTTGAAAATGCCCCATTTATGCCCACTCTCTGCTTCCAGTCTGTTAAACAATCCTCTATCCAAGCTAATATATCAAGATAAAACAACATAAAACTTTTATAAAAAGAAAGAATGTTGGAAATATTCAGCATGTCTGGCAGCATCTGTGGAGAGAGAAACAGAGTTAACGGGAAAATTTAACTTGACAAGGTGTGAGCGAGCGGCTGGTTAAAAAGGGCTGAAACACTTCCCAGCTGTCAACCTTCAATTCAGCTTTACAGCCGCCTATGTAGCTTTACTTTGGACCTAAGTTCAGGAATAAGATGTGCAGCAGGAGCAGCAGAAGCCCCCTCAACCACCGAGCACTTGACAGGAGAGAGGGGCTGAGCACAGAGCTCCAGCTCGCAGGAAGTGATACCCACCAGCACAAGGTTTACAGGCAGAGGATCAGCTTCTGGGACAAGACCCAGCAGCAGTGACTCAGAAGGCTCAGTTTCCCCTCAGGTAGTCGCAGACATTTGCAACCTCAACAACAACTTATATTTATTTAACTCCTTTAACAAAATAAAACATCCCAAGGTGTCTCCGGGAAGAAGCCCTCCTGCCAAGTGGACCAGGTGGGCATGCATTGCCGGCGGCTGTCAAAGTCACGACAGCCCTTGACATCTTCATCTCTGGCTCATTCCAGGTGATTTGCAGGTGATATTTGCTTTGCAACCTGCTACCCCCAAATGCTTCTCAAAGACGACCGATGCCATGTGTCAGGACCAGGTGAGGAAGGGGTCCCCTTTCGCCTCTTCTCTGGTTTGACCGCAACAGGTTTACCTTTTTAACAGAGTGATTTAACTTACCAACTCAGTGAGCACTTTGTCCTGCGACTGTAATATATATTTGCAAATGAATCAATCAGACAGGTTTTCTTGAGTTTTAAGAAGAAAGATGTAAGTTTATTAATCTTATCACTCTAAACCGGTTAAAATTACTAAAATACATGACGCATCCATGCTCACAAGAGGCACACACACACACACACACACACACACACACACATAAATTACAGAGGGGATAAACAGAGTTGAGAGGTTGGAGCAGAGTCCTTAATAAAAATGGAATTTAAATACTGAGTCTCAGCGTCTTTAGTTGAAATTAAAGTCTTGAAATCCTTGTTGGGTCACATGCATAATTCAGGCTTGCTTCTCTCATTAGGGAGGCAGAAGCAGGGCTTTATCCGTGTCCCCTGCTTGTTGACTGTAAGGGTATGTAGTCTTGAGGCTTCGTAGCTGCTACCGAGGCTTCCCTGGGACTTTGCTAGAGAGAGAGAGAGAGGAGATGTTCCTTTCCAGGAGTTCAGATACTTTCTGAGGCACAATTCACAAACTCTCAGAGTTATTCAGGCAGGCATGCATTGTAACCACCTCTTTGTTTGAAACAGATGTTTCCGGAGGGTTTTTTGAAATTCAAAGTTCTCCTCTCAAGTTGTGCAAACGTACTTGGTAGGGGGCGGGGGGGGTGGGGGTTGGCTCTTTCAAAGTCAATTGGTGTTGATAGCTTTTGATAATCAACATTGACAAAACCATTCTAGTTAGTTTAATCAGAGAGCACTCCCATTGTTCTGGCTAGACTGGGTAATCACCTCTGTCTCCAGTCGGCCTTTGGCTTTTCGTGCGTGGCCATCTTTTGCTGCTCTGTTCTGATTTTTAAAAGTTAGTTGTAATAATGTCCAGTAAAAGTCTCAGGCAAAGTTCCATACGATTAAATTAATTCTTCCCTGTGGCATGTGAGGTTTCTGTCACATGTTTGCCAGGGCTGACACTTATGTCCACTTCTCAACCAGTCAGAATGAGTGGTCGCTCAGCTCTGGCTGGTTTCCCAGAGATCCAGGGGGTCATCAACTGCACACATGTGACAAGAAGACATTCCCCTGCAGATCTCTCTCGAATCTTCATCAACCAAAAGGGCTTCCACTTCATCAATGCCCAGCTGGTCTGCAACCATCAAATGATCACCATGCATGTTGGTGGGAGATTCCCAGGGTGCTGTCATTATGCATCAGAACTCCCTGAGATATTCTCAGCTCGAAGCAGAGTTAGTGGATGGCTCCTTAGAGACAAGTGTTACTCTCTAAAGATGTGGCTGATGTGTGGATCCCAGACTATAATACCCTGGAGAGATCCAATAGAAGCCTCCTCACAACCAGATCTGTGGATGCCCTTCAGTGTACACCAGCCCTTGTGCACAGATTGATATCTGCTGCTGCGTCTCGCACAACACAGAGCAGCAGCGGACTCGAGCTCCAGGAGGAGCAAGGTGCTGAATGTACCGCCTCTTCAGAGGAGCAGGAGGAGGAATGAGAGGAGCAGGAGGAGGAGGTGTGAGATGTGGCGAGGATACCAGCAGCCACATTCAAAGCTGCTCTGGCTGCCAGGGACCGCCTAATGCAGACTTGGTTCACTGAGACTGAGGCAGTGTAACCCTCTGGCAGAAACCTTCTGAACCCACAGAGGCCTCCCAGCCACCAGCACAAAGCACAAATCAACAATCCATCCCTTTCTTGTTTTTAACTTCCCCTGCTATTCTTCACAAGGCAGAAGGCCACTTGGCAGGCAGCAGACAAACATGAACAATAAATGAAAATGAAGCAAAAAAAAAAATTTATGATGCAGATAAATGAAATAGAAATGTAACAAGGTAACATTGGGATAAACACCCATCTGCATCCCCTTGTGTGACTAAAATTCCTCACTTTTCCTTTTCTGACTGCTGCTATGTGGTGCTACCCCTGTGACTTCAGCACTGCCAGAGTCACTGTGTGTGAGGGCCTCGCCAATGACTGCTCCACCTGCACCTGTGCAAGGGCAGACTTGGCCTTCAGGACAGCACGTGGGGCTCTGACTGAGGTGGCGGGGGCGGTGCCAAGAGGAGAGGGGTAGGAGCGTCTTGAGCAGAGTCCCCACTTCCATCTCCCGTTTTCTCCATCTTCTCTCTTGTGGCCCACCTGCACGTCCCTGCTAACCAAGAGCTGGAGAGCCCTTTGACGTACATCATTGAGGTGTTGAATGACCAAGGCGAGACTTTCCTCCATCCTGCTTAAGGTGGCAGACTGAGTGGGCCATCGCGCATGATTCTCCGTGCAGGTGGTCACACTTTCCATGGACGTATACATCAGCTCAAAGGCCTGAGACATCATGACACAGGCTGGAGAAAGACTCCACCAATCTCTCTCCAGTCATGTGCCTTGCCTCTGGAAATGCTGACAGAACCGCACACATTTTGTGCTGCACCTGCTCCAGAATTGTTCTGTTCCTCAACGACCCCCAAGGCTCGGCATCTGCTTGCAGCATCCTGCGCCCTCCGATTGAGACTCTCCACTGCTGTACCTGTCACCATCATCTGCTCCTGCTCACTTGTGATGCATGAGGCATCATCTGGCAACCCAACTAACTGTCTTGGCAATCGCACCAAGGTGTGTGTATCTGAGCAGGTGGCGGGTGTGCAAGAGTTTGTGACAGTGCTTCCTCAGAGTCAGTGACCTCCTGTGAGGAGTTTTCATCCTCCTCCTGCACCACCTCCTACGGGACGCTTGAAGGGCCGGTGAGAGATTAAGGACATGAATTCGAACTGTCAAGGTAGGAGGGTGTTAAGTCATCATTGTGCACATTATCATCTTTCAGTGGCTGCTGACGTCAAGTCAGTATGAGTGAGTGTTGTATGCCACGTAGCTGTGTTAGATTTAATTCTGTCACCAGGTAGCTGGGAGATCCCCATCTCTCCATCACCAGTGCCCAGGCATGCTGACACTTGGTTAATGTCCAGTCCTCCTTCCCTGCAGCTGTCAGAATGGAGATGGCTGGCGGGCCACTGCCAGTTCTCTGCCTCTCCCTGGTGTTCTGTGCTCTTCTCCTGCAAGGAAAGAAGGAAGAGAGTTCTGAGTGAGAGTAATGGAATGTACTGAGGGGATGAATGGTCAACATTTGTGGAGGGTCACTGTGAGGGAGAGGTGTAACAGTGCGTTAAGTTGAGGGTGAGCATTAGTGGTGGATGGTCAGATGGGGATTTGAGGAGGTGCCTCGGCAAAGAGGAATGCAAGTTAAGTTGGTCCCAAGGAGTGATGTGTCAGAGTAAGCTTGGGAAGGCAGAGTGAAGGAGGTTGGCATCAGAAACGTATCAGGATATACTTGAATGTGCTAGGGCACTTACCTTTCCTGCCCTGATTAGGTCATTAAACCTCTTCCAGCGCTCTATCCAAGAATGTGGCACCACACTCATGCTGCTGACTTCCTCAGCGACTCCCACCTCACCTTCTTGTTCTCTCCGCAAGCTCCTTCCTCCCATCGACAGGCCCTGCAACCCCGACAGCCCAAGGCATCATCTGTAGAGAGGCATCGGTGAAGTATGGTGCTGCCTTGCAATGTTGTGTATCCATTGCTTCAGGTTCTGGCTCTGTCTGAACACTTGCACAATGCTTCACGTCTCAGCCCAGCAGAGACCCTTTAAATAGTTGAGCTGAAACAGATTGCTGCGGTCCGTTATCATGCCCGCTCACTCGAATTGGAAACCCGAAAGTCAGATACAAATGCAGCGGCTGGGTTAAGAAGGCACCGACAAATGCACTGCTGAAACTTGCAGGTCCCCACGCGCTGCTGGCCTCCCGTCTGCGAGCTGGTCGTAAAGTTAAATTCCAGCCCAACTTTTCATGTCACTTCTGACGAAGGGTAACAGACCTGTAACATCACTCCACTTGTGCTGCCTGACCATCTGAGTGTATCCAGCATTTTCTGTTTTTATCAGTGCAGTTTTAGTTTTTTTTCCCCAAAATTTACTTTATTCATAAAAATATGTAAAAAAAATACATTACCAAACAGTTTCAAACAGCACCAAGTCAAAAAATACAAACAGTGCAAGGGTGAGCAGTTTCCTTCAATACAATCATGAGATCATGAGTTGCCTCACAACCCTTCCATTTCAATTGTCAAGCCAAAAACATTTTTACATTTTACAGCAAACGAAAATTTCTCCGAAACAGTTCGAGGGGTTTCCCATGAATCCAGCCCCTCAGTTCAGCCTGGTGGGGGGACCTTACACAGTGGTCTTTCCCCATTGAGCCTTTGCTGCGGCTGCCCCTAGCTTTAGTGCGTCCCCCAGCACGTAGTCCTGGACCTTGGAATGTGCCAGTCTGCAACATTCGGTGGTGGACAACTCTTTGCGCTGGAAGACCAGCAAGTTTCGGGCAGACCAAAGGGCGTCTTTCACCGAATTGATAGTCCTCCAGCAGCAGTTGATGTTTGTCTCGGTGTGCATCCCTGGGAACAGCCCGTAGAGCACAGACTCCTGTGTTCCCGAGCTGCTTGGGATGAACCTCGACAAAAACCACTGCATCTCTTTCCACAACTCAGCTTTTAACCTGAGTGCCTCCACTGCCTGGGATTCTCACCCCTCTTATGCTCGCATCCTTCATAATAGACTCAGCAAAGGGTTCAATACAGCAAACAAACAAGACCGGGGAGAGAGGACAGCCCTGTCTGACTCCAGATTGGATTGGGAAACTTTCCACCCATTGATTGACACTGCGCTACTGAAGTAGTTTTTGTATTCAGTCCATGATTAGCCAACGCATGCAAGCTGTGACCATAAACAGATAATTTAGACTATTTATACAACATCAACAGATTGGAAGGACATTATTAGTATGCAGAAAGAGGATTAGGATTGGTACACAAGCTGAGACCATAAACTTGTAATTAGCATATAACAGCTATTGTCTTTGTCTGTTTGTGATCTTTGTGTATGGAGCTTTAGTCAATGCTCTCCCTTCACATAAAGATTAAATGAGCAGTTAATTAACGACTTGATGTCTCCACCTCGTCACTTAGTTCTTGCTGTATTTATAGTGTGTTTATAGTGGGTGAGAAAAAGAAGGATTAATTGGCTCTGTGAGCCTGCTGCGAGAATAAGGGGCCTGAATTTAGCAATGTTAATGCACAGAGCCAATTAACTGATACTGGCCTCTAGACTGCCTACCTCCTACTTCCCCTGTTCATGCATTGGAAAGCATTGGTCAGAAACAGGACCTCAACACAACAGGGCTGATTCTGGGGCCCACAACGTGATCTATCGAGTCTGCTTACCCAGAGCCCTGTAGAATTGTCCCCAAAGCCTCAGATGATTTCAACTTGAAAAGAAATCGTCAGAACGAGTTGACATTTTGACCTTCTGAAAATTGCGTCCATTCAGTTGGGATTGTGGGAATTATCTGCAGCCGTTCCAACAAGACCAGTTCTTTTTTAATAAGAGGCAGAGGACAGAATTATGTACAATTAAATCGTCGTCCTTCCGCACTGTTGGAAAAGCACAAGTTGTAAGCAACAAAGTGACCCTTTTGTCAGTGACTTGTCACTGAGTATGTGTCTGGTCTGTTAGTCCCACATGCCAGTCACTGTCGGCTGCTCAAACCAGATGGGCTACAGTAACAGAAAGGAGTTCATGGTTAGCCTGGCAGGAAACGGTTAAAAGAAACCTCCAAACACAACTTCCCTGTTCACAATGAATATTTGTGCTTTTCACAAAAGCCAAATCCCATGGGGAAAGTATTCTGGAGCCTATTCAGTGCATACATACAGAGTTTGATAGCTTTCAAACCTGTATCACTTCCTTTAGAGTTAGTGACTGATTTCTTTTCAATCTGTCTGTCAAAACATCTAACACCGTTTCCTTACACAACCATTGTAAGTTAAACATTGGCCAGGACACCTATCTTACTGTTCCTCGAGTTATGCCCATGTGGACGGGGCACTTTATATTCCTGTCCTGGCCCCTCACTGGCAGGGCCGATCACCTGCCCATTGTGGAAGTCGCTCGAGTTACATTGCATGACAATCAGGTTCCACAAAGTGGGGACGATTTGCTCAGCCACATGACTGCCTGAGGAAGGAAGGTGACTGTTACCCCCCATTGTGGTAAGCAGGGAGCAGTGTCAGAGAATCATAGAGTCATACAGCACAGGAGGAGGCCAGTCAGTCCCTCATGCCTGTGACAGTTCTTTGAAAGAGCCATAAAATTATTATTTAACTGATTATGTAGATCCTCTATCACTATTTTATGTTCCTCAGTCGGAGGAAAAGTTGTCTGAAGACACGTTTGTGGACTTTCAGATTGCACTTTCAGATTTAATTGGCAGACTGGCCGGGGGAGAGGGGGTGGGTTTGGAGCAGCTGGTAAAACCCCAAGTATATGACGTCACTCATCGAAGCTTCAAATCCCAAAGGCCCACAGGTTTCAACGAGAAAGTCGATGATCAGGAAAGAGAATGCTGGAAAAAATGTGGCAGGCCAAACAGCATCTAAAAGGCAGGTTAACCCTTCAGGTATGCACCCCTTCACCAGAATAAAACCGTCGGCTCCTTCCTCTCTGACACACACTCACAAGTCCCAACTTTGACCAGCAAAAATAGACAGGCTTTTGTCCCACATCAAAGAGGCCCCATTGAGCTTTGACATTGCTTTTCTCCTGTGCTGTAAAATGGACTGATGTTAATCCATTACCAAACCCTTCTGGCCACTGCAGATCTACCCAAGCAAGAAACAGTCATTTAAGTGTGCTCTCTATATCCATAAAAATCGCTGAGGAAAATCACTTTCACTGTGAGCACTGCAGATGCTGCACTTCAGATCGTAATCAGCACCCAACTGTAATACTAATTGAACAAGGCAAAGCTCTCCATAGTCGAGTGAAAAGAAAAAAATGGAGAGGATCGAAAAAACAAAACAGAAAATGCAGCAAATTCACTCCAGGTTTGTCAGCCCTGTTTAGAAAAAATGCAGGTATCGGTTTCAGAACTGAGTTTTTGGTAAGAACTGGCTGATAGAGTTGAAGATAGGGGAGGGAAGCGCAGAAGCTGAGATGTTGGGTAGGATGTCCCAGCAAGCTACCACTGAGATAATCTCCACTAGTTTCACCTTTTGTTCACAGATTATGGAAGAATGTGTGATCATTTACCAATTGGCTCTGTTCCTGTTCTTTGCTCAGAACCCATTTATTTCTGGTGTTTCTGTTAAACCTGTCTCCTCTTTTGAACATATGCTGATGGACCCACTTTGTCTTTCTGACCTCTCTGTTTTGCGCCACTGTGATAAATCCTGTGGCACTGCCAGGCACCCTACAGCTGTACAAACTGCTCCATTGGTGCAGTTATCAGTCCTGGCACTGACACTGTAAATCCAGGGGGGAGATTTGCGAGTGCTCTTCGGGGGGGTTTAAACTAATTCCGCAGGGGAATGGGAACCTAAATTGTAGTTCCAGTGTACAGGATGTTGAGAGTAGTGAGGTCAGGGATAAGGTTACAAGGACGCAAGAGGGCACTGGCGAGCAAGAACCTGGTTTAAAGTGTGTCTACTTCAACGCCAGGAGTATCCGGAATAAGGTGGGTGAGCTTGCAGCATGGGTTGGTACCTGGGATCTCGATGTTGTGGCCATTTCGGAGACATGGGTAGAGCAGGGGCAGGAATGGATGTTGCAGGTTCCGGGATTTAGATGTTTCAGTAAGAACAGAGAAGATGGTAAAAGAGGAGGGGGTGTGGCATTGTTAATCAAGGAGAGTATTACAGCGGCAGAAAGGACGTTTGAGGACTCGTCTACTGAGGTAGTATGGGCCGAGGTTAGAAACAGGAGAGGAGAGGTCACCCTGTTGGGAGTCTTCTATAGACCTCCGAATAGTTCCAGAGATGTAGAGGAAAGGATAGCGAAGATGATTCTCGACAGGGGCGAGAGTAACAGGGTAGTTGTTATGGGGGACTTTAACTTTCCAAATATTGACTGGAAATACTATAGTTCGAGTACTTTAGATGGGTCAGTTTTTGTTCAGTGTGTGCAGGAGGGTTTTCTGACACAGTATGTAGACAGGCCAACCAGGGGCGATGCCACATTGGATTTGGTACTGGGTAATGAACCCGGCCAGGTGTTAGATTTAGATGTAGGTGAGCACTTTGGTGATAGTGATCACAATTCGGTTAGGTTTACCTTAGCGATGGGCAGGGACAGGTATATACCGCAGGGCAAGAATTATAGCTGGGGGAAAGGAAATTATGATGCGATTAGGCAAGATTTAGGATGCGTAGGATGGGGAAGGAAACTGCAGGGGATGGGAACAATCGAAATGTGGAGCTTATTCAAGGAGCAGCTACTGCGTGTCCTTGATAAGTATGTACCTGTCAGGCAGGGAGGAAATTGTCGAGCGAGGGAGCCGTGGTTTACTAAAGAAGTTGAAGCGCTTGTCAAAAGGAAGAAGAAGGCTTATGTTAGGATGAGACGTGAAGGCTCAGTTAGGGCGCTTGAGAGTTACAAGCTAGCCAGGAAGGATCTAAAGGGAGAGCTAAGAAGAGCAAGGAGAGGACACGAGAAGTCATTGGCGGATATGATCAAGGAAAACCCTAAGGCTTTCCATAGGTATATCAGGAATAAAAGAATGACTAGAGTTAGATTAGGGCCAATCAAGGATAGTAGTGGGAAGTTGTGTGTGGAATCAGAGGAGATAGGGGAAGCGTTAAATGAATATTTTGCGTCAGTATTTACAGTAGAGAAAGAAAATGTTGTCGAGGAGAATACTGAGATTCAGACTACTAGGCTAGATGGGATTGAGGTTCACAAGGAGGAGGTGTTAGCAATTTTGGAAAGTGTGAAAATAGATAAGTCCCCTGGGCCAGATGGGATTTATCCTAGGATTCTCTGGGAAGCCAGGGAGGAGATTGCAGAGCCTTTGTCCTTGATCTTTATGTCGTTATTGTCGACAGGAATAGTGCAGGAAGACTGGAGGATAGCAAATGTTGTCCCCTTGTTCAAGAAGGGGAGTAGAGACAGCCCTGGTAATTATAGACCTGTGAGCCTTACTTCAGTTGTGGGTAAAATGTTGGAAAAGGTTATAAGAGACAGGATTTATAATCATCTTGAAAAGAATAAGTTCATTAGCGATAGTCAGCACGGTTTTGTGAAGGGTAGGTCGTGCCTCACAAACCTTATTAAGTTTTTCGAGAAGGTGACCAAACAGGTGGATGAGGGTAAAGCAGTGGATGTGGTGTATATGGATTTCAGTAAGGCGTTTGATAAGGTTCCCCACGGTAGGCTATTGCAGAAAATACGGAAGTATGGGGTTGAAGGTGATTTAGAGCTTTGGATCAGAAATTGGCTAGCTGAAAGAAGACAGAGGGTGGTGGTTGATGGCAAATGTTCATCCTGGAGTTTAGTTACTAGTGGTGTACCGCAAGGATCTGTTTTGGGGCCACTGCTGTTTGTCATTTTTATAAATGACCTGGAAGAGGGTGCAGAAGGGTGGGTTAGTAAATTTGCGGATGACACGAAGGTCAGTGGAGTTGTGGATAGTGCCAAAGGATGTTGTAGGGTACAGAGGGACATAGATAGGCTGCAGATGGGCTGAGAGATAGCAAATGGAGTTTAATGCGGAAAAGTGTGAGGTGATTCACTTTGGAAGGAGTAACAGGAATGCAGAGTACTGGGATAATGGGAAGATTCTTGGTAGTGTAGATGAACAGAGAGATCTTGGTGTCCAGGTACATAAATCCCTGAAAGTTGCCACCCAGGTTAACAGGGCTGTTAAGAAGGCATATGGTGTGTTAGCTTTTATTAGTAGGGGGATCGAGTTTCGGAGCCACGAGGTCATGCTGCAGCTGTACAAAACTCTGGTGAGACCGCACCTGGAGTATTGTGTGCAGTTCTGTTCACCGCATTGTAGGAAGGATGTGGAAGCTTTGGAAAGGGTGCAGAGGAGATTTACTAGGATGTTGCCTGGTATGGAGGGAAGGTCTTACGAGGAA
The DNA here is from genome assembly GCF_036365525.1 of Heterodontus francisci. Classification (NCBI taxonomy): domain Eukaryota; kingdom Metazoa; phylum Chordata; class Chondrichthyes; order Heterodontiformes; family Heterodontidae; genus Heterodontus; species Heterodontus francisci. The sequence continues at coordinate 17,309,452 of NC_090417.1, forward strand.
AGGCTGAGGGACTTGAGGTTGTTTTCATTGGAGAGAAGGAGGAGGAGAGGTGACTTAATAGAGACATATAAGATAATCAGAGGGTTAGATAGGGTGGATAGTGAGAGTCTTTTTCCTCGGATGGTGATGGCAAACACGAGGGGACATAGCTTTAAGTTGAGGGGTGATAGATATAGGACAGATGTCAGAGGTAGTTTCTTTACACAGAGAGTAGTAGGGGCGTGGAACGCCCTGCCTGCAACAGTAGTAGACTCTCCAACTTTAAGGGCATTTAAGTGGTCATTGGATAGACATATGGATGAAAATGGAATAGTGTAGGTCAGATGGTTTCACAGGTCGGCGCAACATCGAGGGCCGAAGGGCCTGTACTGCGCTGTAATGTTCTAAAAACAAGAAGCTGAACATCTATACAGTGCCTTTCTCAGTCTCAGGACATCCAAAAGCGTTTTGCAGCCAATGAAGCACTTTTTAAAATGTAGTCTTTGTTGTAATGTAGGAAACAGGGCAACCAATTTGCGCACAGGAAGCTCCCACAAAACAGGAATGAGATAAAGACCAGACAATCTGTTTTAGCGCTGTTGGTTGAGGGATCGCCTGGGATGTCAGGGAGAACCATCTTCATTTTGCACTGTAGGACCTTTTGCATTCACTTGAGAGGGCAGTCTGAGCCTCAGTTTAATGTCTCATCCGAAAGATGGCACCTCTGACAGTTCAGCACTCCCTGCGGATTGCACTCTAAGTGTCAGCCTGGATTTTGTGTTCAAGTCTCTGAAGAGGGACTTGAACTCACAACCTGTGACTCAAAGGCGAGAGATGCTCCCCACTGACACATTGTTAGTGGATATAAGAATGTGCAGCCACAGTAAGAAACTAAATTTAGTTGTGCGAATGCCAGGAGTCAGCTCACTGGCACTGGTCTCCCAGAAATTAAATTAAAACAAGTATCAAAGTAATAGCAGATGCAGTAGAGTCCAGATTGAGTTCCATGTTCTGAGCTGGAGCAGTATTTTGAATGCTCGTTGATTTGCTCTGAGTTAGATTCAGAGGAGTGGTGGATGGAGAGGGGCAGGGTGAGGATGCAATAGATAAGAGAGGTTTCTGTTCCTGATACTGTCTGGGAGAACTCCATGCTCTCGCTCAAATAGTGGCTGTGGAATCTTCAACATCCATCCAGGCAGACAGGTATGGCCTCAGTTTAGTATCTGCTCGATGGACAGAACCTATGACAATGTCGTATTCGCCTGACTGGATATTCAACCTCAGAGAACCAAAGCAAATCCTGCACTCATCAGCTCACAAGTTGGTTAACGGGTGCAGGAGACCTGTGTTGTTTTATCTTTCTCTAGCCCTGGGAATCTGTGGCTGAACGTAACACACCCACCAAACCCTGAGCAAAGATTACCATGTTGATGTTCAGAATGGAATTTGAAGATCAATAGCTTTGCCTTTATAAATAATCCGGAGCAGTTCTGCTTGCCATCCTGGCCAATAATCCCTCAACCAACACCGCTGAACAAATAGATTATCTGGTGATTTTCACAATGCTGTTTGTGGGAGTTTATTGTGCACAAATTGGCTGCAAATCACTTTGAGATGACCTGAGGTTATGAAAGGCACTTTAGAACTGCAAGTTCTTTCTTTATTCTTTCATTGCATTACCCTAACCCTGACAGTCTATTTTAAAACACAGCGTGTCAAACAAAATATCTATCCTCAAAGGCTTTAATTTGGCCACAGTAAACATGGAGCAGAATGATCATGGTGAATGCTCAGGGAATTTGGAGTTTCAATCGGAGAAGGGAAGAATTTATTCAGTTGGTTGCTAGGAGATACCACAAGCAGCCAATTTCTCAGTTCCATTTAGATATTGCAAACTGTGAATGTTGGACAGACGAATGCTGCTTTTTACGTCACATGAAACGCACGCTGGTGTCTCCGTTGCTGACTCACTGGTCATGTGCATCTGGAGGTGTCTGCCGCTGTTTGTTCTCCATCTTAGCCTCCTCCCACCGTTTTTCTCCCAATCAACGTGTCCTTCTAATACATGTTTGCTATTCATCTCAACTACTTCCTGTGGCAGGAGTTTCACATTCTCACCACTTTTGAGTCAAGAAGTTTCTTCTGAATTCCCTATTGGTTTGATTCGAAACTATCTTGCATTGGTGGCTGCTGGTTTTGGATTACCCCGCAAGCACAAATAATATCATCACGTCTAATCTGTCAAACCCTTTCATAATTTTGATCAGGTCATCCCTCAGCCTTCCCTTTTCCTAATTGTTTTAGCCTTTCAGTTCTGGTAGCATCCTTTCTTACATCTTCTCCAGTGCCTCGATATCCTTCTTGTAATATGGAGCACTGAGCACAGTACTCTGTGCAGTCTAACCAAGTTTCCATCACAATTTAACATAACCTCCCTACTTTTCAATTCGATTCCTCTAGACGTGGGCCCCAGTATTTTGTTGGTATTTTTTATATTCTTGTTAACCGGTATCACTGCTGTGACTCTGTACCCCGAGTGTACCCCTCGATCCTTTTGCTCACAACCCATTCAGACTCTCATTTTCCAAGGCGTATGTGGCCTGCTTATTCCTCCTGCCAAAATGCACTATCCCACAGCTACCTATGTTGAAATGCATTTGCCTTCCTGCATTTTGTCGCATTCCTCCTCTGTGTTAACTTTGTCTCCCAATATGGTATCATGTGCAAACTTTGAAATTGTACTTCCAAGTCCTGAGTCCAAATCATTTATGTAAATGATGAACAACAGTGGTCCCAGCTCCATCACCTATGGAATTCTGTAACAGCAGATCATTGGATCCCTAGACAAGTGGCACAGAGGAAGGTACAAGGCTGTGGGAGAAGTAGGAATCATTTTGGATTGCCCCCTGAAAAGAGTCAGCGTAGTCACTGTGAAAGTCAGCAGGTACTCAGTGGTAACACTCTCACCTTTGAATCAGAAGATTGTTGGTTTGAATCGCACTGCAGAGACCTGAGCACAAATTCTATGCTGGCACTCCCAGTGTAGTACCGAGGGAGTGCTGCGTCGTCAGGGGTGCCATCTTCCAGATGAGAAAATAACCCGAGGCCTTGTCTGCCCTCTCAGGTGATGCGATTGGATAAATAGTTGAAGGAGAAAAGATTGCAGGGATATGGGTAAAGTGCGGTGGGAATGGGACTAACTTCAAAAGAGCTGCCAGAACCTCGAATGGCCTCCTTCAGTGCTGCATTATTCTAGGATTCTGCAACAGTAACTGCATTTCAAAAGTATTTCATCGGCTGTTAAGCATTTGGGGATGTCGTGAGAGCCAATGTAGAAATGCAAATCTTTTTCACTTATGAGTCTCGTTTTATATAAAAGACTACAGAAACATCGACCAATAAGCCAGTGGATTTGCTGTTGCATTGCTCATTGCGGGTTGGTCCTTTGCAAGATGGAGCACTATTCCTTTAAAGCCTTCAGATCAAATTGCTGTAAATATCTCCTGAGGTTGATTCGAGGGCATTTGCTTGCTTTTCAAAGAGCAGTATGTGCTCATAAATCTTTGGTTCCTCCCCATGAAAAGGAAATCCCATTGAGTAGTGTCTGGCTTTCTTCTTTATAAAATTGGGTTACTGGAGTCTAGTACCTGGACTTCAGTCAGTGTCTCTAGTGCGATGAGTGGGATGATGTCTGGTGCACGTGATGTAGTACTCCTGCACCAGACCTTGGTCAATATCTGAAAGATGGCAATCTGTAGTTAGCAACAGTCAATCATGCACTGGACTCTCGGGGGCAATGAGTATCACAGCTTGGTACAGCTCAGATGGTTTGTTTTATCAAAAGCACCATGTTCACATCAAAACAAAGCGAGTGGCTCTAACTTCAGCTTGGAACAAGTGTGTCTGCTGGAGTGCTGCCGAGGAGCAGTCACCTGTTCTGTCAAGTCTCTCGAGGGAATGTGGCAGAATCACAGACGTGACTGATTGTTGGAGTAATGAATTGCACTCCACTTGCTTAAATGTGTAGGAAGCTAATAAAACACGGAGGGGGAAGGCAGAGCTTTTCCAGTTAATAAGGGCGACCTGGACTTCCAGCTCCCCGAATTTTGTGAATTACACAGTCCATGCCTGGGATGTCCCTCCTCCTGTCAGTGTTATTTTACTGCAAGTGCAGCAGTGACCCCCCCCCCCCCCCCCACCATCTATACTTGTACACTGACTGGGGTATCTGTGGAATCTCTCCATCGACCTAATCTCTTGCTTGTTTTGTCACAGGGAAATTTGTAACGGGCAACAGACTCTGCCCTGAACATGATATCGCACTTCCAACACTCATTTTAGTATTGCGTATGCTTTATAAACACACAGTGCCAGGGATTTATCAGGTGTTTCCTCAGACTGGTTACTGGAACTCTGGCGGAGTTGGTCCAAGGTTTTCGGCAATTCCCAGTCAATCAGGGAAATTCACGGTGATGATGCGATTGGAAAGAAAGAACTTATGTTGATTGGAGCAACGAAACATAATCATGGAACATGTAAAAGCCAGCAGAGTACTTTAACTCTGGGTACTGTTCTCATGTAGGATAACACACCAGGTCAGCAGTGACTATTTCAAGCATGGCTTCAATAACTTCAGTGCAAGGTCCTGATTTCTACAACACAATGCGCTTTGTCTTCATGATGGATCTCCTGGGCCATATCATTACAACGCATCCCTATCTGGACCAGCACAGACACATTCGGCCAACTGGCCTCCTTTTATAGTTCTCAGGCACATGCTGTCAGTGACATGAGAATAGGTTGTGATCCTCAACATAGGAATACAGGAACAGGAGGAGATCACTTCGCCCCTTGAGCCTTTTCTAGCTTTCTTCGAGATAGCAACCCTAGCATTCCATTAACCTTTTTGTTTATTTTCTGCACCTGTCCATGATACTTTCATGATTTTGTGTACCTGGACCCCCAACTGCCTTTGGATCTCCACTGTTTGTAGCTTTTCACCATTTTCACCATTCAGCACTAACACACACACCCAATTATATCTGGCCAGATTCAGAGCAGGAGGAGTCAAGCTGGAGGGACTTTGGTTTGACTGATGATGCAAAAATCCACTTATTTGGTGGCATAGCCAAGGTTTTTGACAAATTTAGAATGTCCTTTACAGCTAAGATGCTAATAACAGAAAGTAACTGTTGTGCTGTTGCCGAGGGAACACTGATACTGTGCCGCCTACCTTCGACTCCTATTCTCATATCTCAGTAAGAGCACTCTTGTCCACAGAATGCAGAATATATGAGCGTGCGAGCATCTATGCTTCCTCATTAATCAAATAGAGAATATAAAAACAACAGGCAAAACTTTGTGGTCACAGTAACTGTGAGGCTAATGGCACTCACATTACTTATGTGAAGATTCTCCAGCAACTTCAGGCGAGATGCGGATGTGCAGTTCAACAGGAATAGTCAAACGTTGCTGTTCGAGTTGCGCTATTTAGCTTCTCGAAAATGGGATCTTGCTGTCTGTCTCCCCATTGATATGCAATGATAGGCATGAAGTTGCTGAATTTGAACAATAGATACAAGCCAAACCTGCCACAGATACATAGGGTTAGCAATTACAAGAGTAAGTACCCTTTTAATAATTTGATAATTGTTAGTTACTGCCAATCAACCTCTCTGGCACTGAACATTAGTTATTTCAAATATGGAATCTCCTTCAGGTTTCAAATTTTTGGTGGGGAGATTTTAAAAATGTCAAATTTAAAATGAAAAAAATCTCTTTCTTACTGATCCTCTCTGTCTGTTTCTTCACTCTCCCTCAGTCCGATCTTTCTTTCCCTCTCTTTCTTTCATTTTCCATACCTGATTGGACATTGAATTCTCTCCCTTTGATTCACCCTCTTTCTCGGTCCTTGCACTGTTGATTTCTCAATCGTTAAATCTCACTGGTCTGTTGTTTGTCCCTTATCACTCAGGCTCCAAATGCCCTGCCCTGTTGCCCTCTCTCTGCTGTTATCAGCTCACACTTTGTGGGCAAAACATTTTTGAGCTGAAGCATGCTGAGGAAAGTCTAACTAACAGCAGATGCCATGAGATGTCCTGTTGCAGCAGGATCTGCCATCAGCAGCTTGGCTTTATACACTAACTTTGATGTCAAGTAATGGTCCAACGGTGTACAGAAAACAGATGCCAAGCCAGGAAGGTGATAAAGAAGGAGAAAGTCAAAGGAGAAGGTTTTGAACAGGCATTTATCAGTGCAGAGATCACTGGAGAAAGAGTTCCAGAGAACAGAACTCAGTTAGCTGAACGCTTTCCCACCAATGCTGGAGACAGAGGAGTGGAGGGGATCGAATGAACTGGCCCATAAAATCTTTCATTAACATAGAAAGCATGTGGTCATCCTTTTACAATAGGGTGCTGGAGATCTTGATATTTTTTACGTAGTTAATCTTCACGGTTTGCGACACCTTATTGGCAGAATCGGACAAGGTGGCCCTTGCTTTTCTGAACAGGGCAGGATACCTGGAAGAAGGCCATCTGTCTATGGGCGATCAGCTCACAGCAACCAAAGAGATGCAGAAAACTCAATGTACTCAACAGATGGTGTTGTGACAAGTGGAGATGTGGAATAGCAATCAGTAAAGCAAGTGCAAAGCTGAATGGTGACAACAGAGGAGGCTGACAAGGTTATGAATGGGATGGATAGGGTAGACAGCGAGAAGAAATTTATACCAGTCAAAAACTGGGGGCCACAGATATAGGATAGTCACTGATAAATCTGGTAGAGAATTCAGGAGAAACTTTTTTCCCCGGAGAGTGGTGAGAATGTGGAACTCGCTATCACAGGGAGTGGTTGAGGTGAATAGTACAGATGCATTTAAGGGGACTCTGAATAAACGCCTGTGGGAGAAGGGAATGGAAGGATATGGTGATAGGGTGAGATGAAGTAAGGTAGGAGGAAGTTCATTTGGAGCATAAACACTGGCATAGACCAGTTGGGCGAATGCCCTTTTTCTGTGCTGTAAATTCCATGTAATTCTATCCACTTACAGCACTAGCGTGTAAGTCTGAGAACATCAGTACAGTGTATCTGTGCCAACTGATCGATATTGTTTTATGACCTCAGTGGAGTCCACTAACCTTAAAAGTGATGTGAACTTCCCAGTGGCTGATTAAAGAATCACATGACAAGATTTCAGGTTTTAAGACTTTTACAATGACAACTAAACAAAAACAATTAACTAAACAGTACTTAGTAGGTAGCTCATACAGTAAATTACAGAGGAAGGTATTTCCCATTAACCTATTAACACACTTGAAAACCCCACACCACATTTGTAGATGACACAGTGTTCTCATCGAAAAGGTATCCTTGCAGTTCAAAGTCTCAAACTCCTCCCAGTTGCAATAGGTTGGATCGCCCAGTGTCCTTTGCAAAGCCAACGTCCTCTTTGCTCACTTCTTCCGAGCACATTCGACTGGACTTTTCCGTTAATAAGGCAATCTCTGGTGACCCCCTTGGTCTTTTCTGCGTCATAAACCTCGAGTCCTCGAACCAGGTTCAAATCTTAGCAGCCTTTTGCTGTATCAGTGATCTGAGAACAGCTGTTTTCCCAGCAAACAGCCCACTGGTGTCTCTCTTTCTCACTTTAGGCTGCACAACTCTGCTGGTCTTCATTTCTTCCTTTCAGCTCCTCGCCCGAGGAAAACCTCATGAATTTATCAAGATCAAAACTCAATAGACATTTGTCTTTGACAATTCTCAGAGACCATAGGTCTGACCGTAGCAAAACCACCTGGGCCTTGCTTTGTTTCCAGGTGTTAAAAATCGCAACTCAGATCTGTATTTGAGAGTCTCTGGCTCCCTGTTTACCATCTGTGAGTCTGGGAGAGTGAAACCCATTGTCCTTTAGGTGTCACAAACTTGCATTCTGCTCTCAAAAGGGTCTTTGAGCTGGGTTCCTCTGGCTTGTCTCTGGGTGGAATTTGTATGAGGTCACATGCCTCCAAGTGTCCATTTTTATACTGCACTAAAGATCACAGTTTTTAAAACATAACCATACTACAAAGTCCAACATTCATAACAATTGGCACCCAGTCTGGCAACGGCTCGATTTTAAAATGGGGAGATTGGGGGAAGGCACCTGTAAATGGGGGACTTGGGAAGGCACCTGTAAATGTGATTAACTAGTAATGGCATGGGTGAACGGGGTAATTAGAATGGGCATTATGTAAAATTAGGGTGTACTGAAGCTTTCTTTCTGCTGGGTAAAGTAGGACTGCCTTCCTCTCCCGTATCGATCTCACGACCTTTGTGAGCTTACTCATGGGGAAATATTAAAATAGACTGAGTGCCAGGAGGAGGATACTTTTCTGTATTGTAAGCAGAACAAGCTTTTGAAGTTGCAGTGAATAATTTCCTGGTTCTGCAATATTTAATTGCCTCGACACAATTAACGCCAGGGAATGTTCTTCTGAAAATCATTAGCTACTTCTCGAGGCGGGAGGTTTCTGACTGACCGACAGATGCAAATCAATGCAACGTTTAATCTTTGGCTGTTATCCTAACAACGCGCACAGCGACTGATTAACAACCTCCCTCACTCTCGCTAATACTTTTATAGATTGGTGTGTGCAGTCTTATGATAACTATCATTCGCCAGGATCTGCTTGCACTCAGTCAGGAAACAACTGCCTGGAGGATTAAGCAGGAGTGAGTTCATACAGAATCTGAGATGAATATGCAGGCAGTTCAGCCAAATATTGGGAGAGGGGGGCATTTACGGGTGGGGGAAATAGCTGGGGACGCTTGTATATTCAGCCAGCTTATTGCAAAAGCAATCCAGCCTGAAAGGAGATGGAAAAATGAAAATGCAAGGCAGGCATTTTTTACTCATTGCAAAATCCTCACAAAGCATTCTTTAGCCCATTGCAAAAAAAAAACCTGCATTCATAAAGCGTCTGTCAGGTCGTAAAATGTCCCGAGGAGCGTTATCAAACAAAATTTCACAATGAGCCACACAAGGAGGTATTAGGACAGGTGAACAAAGCTGGTCAAAGAGGCAGATTTAAGGAATATCTTAAAGGGAGTCGAGGTAGAGAGATTTAGAGAAGGCCCAGGCAGCTGAAGGCATGACCACCAGTGGTGGAGCAATTAAAATCAGGGATGCACAAGAGGCCAGAATTGGAGGAGCGCAGAGATTTCAGAGTATTTTAGGGGCTCAAGGTTACAGCGATAAGGAGGGCTGGGGCCATGAAGGAACTCGATAACTCTGTCTGTAATTTTTTTCGCCACGTCATTTTTTGGTCTCCTGACTGCTGGTTGGAAGATAAGGCTTCCGAACCAGATTCCCTCTCATTCTCTCGTAACTGATTGCCCAGGGGCTGATAATGTTGCCTGTGGTCCTGAAGGGCTTTGGTCACTAGGGAGCTGAATTACTGGGAATAGAGGTCTCAGGCCTACTCAATGCCTGAAATCTTGAGTGCAGAACAGTGCACAGTGAAGGTCCCAAATCCCATGCGAATTCATGGGTCTTTTGTGGCTGGAACTGGATCTTTAACAGTCACTTCAAGAAGCATATAGGCACGTCAGTTCAGCCTCTGACATACGTTAACACTGCACTGGAGCATCAAATTCGATTAAGTGCTTGTCTTGTTTTACGACAGTTTTCTGATCCAGACTTGCATTTCTATAGCGCCTTTTCACAAGCTCAGGACATCCCAAAGCGCTTGACAACAAATGACGTCTAGTAACTGTTGGAATGTAGGAAACACGGCAGTCGATTTACACACAGCAAGCTCCCAGAAACAACAATGTGATAATGACCAGATCATCTGTTTTAGTGATGTTGGTTAAGGAGTAAATATTTCCCAGGATATCGGGGGGTGGGAGGGGGGGCGGGGTGCGCGGGGGGAGCTGCAGAGCTGTTCAGAAAAATAATGGTTGTGGATCTTTTAAATCTTCCTGAGAGGGCCTCGGTTTAACGTCTTATCCAAAAGCTGGTAACTCTGACAGTGCAACACTCCCTCAGTAGACTTTCAGAACCCATGACCTTCTGACCCAGAAGCAAGTGAGCTGCCACATGAGCCAAGCTGCCAAGGACTCATACTCGGAGTCAATGCCAATGTAGATCTCAGGTTGAAACACAAAGGGATGTACGATACATCAAAATCTTCCTTCAGTATGTAAGCCTGTTGGGTGACAAGTTATTTATTTGCCAGACAAGATGCGACGAGGTAGCAACAGTAAGAGACAGAAATTTACAGCTGTATCACACCTATAATTTGGACAGAAAAAATGTCCCAAGGCGCTTCACAAGGGCGTAATCAGACCCAATAATTGGACCCTGAGAGAATGAAGATGTTAGGACGGGACAGCCACTCGCTTGGTCGAAGGCATGGATTTCGAGATGGGTTGTAACGGAAGAGAGGGAGAGGGAATTCTGAAGGGTGCAGCCAAGGCAGCCGAAGGTGTGACTGTCAATGGATGAAGGGTTGTCTTGTGAGGAAAGGTTGAGCAGGTTGGGCCTATGCTCATTGGAGTTTAGAATAATGAGAAGTGATCTTAGAGAAATATGGAAGGTTCTCAGGGAGCTTGACAGGGTAGTTGCTGAGAGGATGTTTTCCCCTCATGGGGGATTCTAGAACGAGGAGGCACAGTTTCAGAATAAGGGGTCTCCCTTTTAAGATGGAAATAAAGAGGAATTTCTTCTTCCAGAGTATCGTGACTCTTCGGAATTCTCTGTTGTAGAGAGAAGTGGAGTCTGGGTCATTGAATGGCTGAGTTAGACAGATTTCTGATCTGCAAGTGAGTCAAGGGTTATGGGGGGTGCAGGCAGGCGAGTGGAGTTGAGGCCATGATCAGATCAGGCAGGCTTGAGAGGCCAAATGGCCTACTCCTGCTCCTATTTCACATGTTCTTCTTATGTCAGAAGGAAGGGAAGGGAGGTGTTCAAGATGCAAGAGTAGGAGTAGAGTGTTCGGATGGGGGATGGGATTATAATGGGATGAGGTTATGGAATCATAGAATACAACAGCACAGAAGGAGGCCATCTGGCCCATCGTTACTGTGCCAGCTCTTTGAAAGAACTGTCCAATTTAGTGCCAATTTCAGATTATAGCCAAATATAGACGTCTCCATTCACGAGATGTCATTGATCAGGATTTAGAGATATTAAAGTTTGACAGTGAGCAGATTTACAGCCTTCGCCAATTAAAGCTGCTTCATTCACAGTGAGACTGCTGGAAATGACTTCAAGACTTTGCCCTTGGAGAAGATACCGTCCTGACTGTACTGTGACATCTCACCAATCATTTCAAAATCAGACTTAGGTCACCCGTGAAAAAAAGCAGAAATTTGAAAGAAAGTCAAAAACAATTGCCAGAAGGTGGGCTGATGCATCATGTTGTACCAACAACAACATTTTCTTGTCTTTTTTATCTGCTTACACCATACAAACTGTAAATGCAGCAAAGGCTAATCGGTCAATTTGGCTCATTGGCAAAACTGCAAAAGGACAAGAGCACCTAGTCAATACTCAGACTTCAGTTCAATCATGAGGGAGTACCACACTGTCGGGGGACAGTAATGAGGGAGTACCATATTGTCAGAGGACCAGTACTGTCGGAGATCCCATCTGTGAAGATCCCATCACATTCCACTGACAGATCAAGTGGTCAATCATCTTCCTTTCGATGTCATTTTTGGAATCCTCCTTTGTAAAATGGCTCCTGTAAATGCAACTGTTGCATTGTAGATTAAATGTATTGAGATGTGTCTCTGAAACTTGATGAAGTGCCCGACAACTGCAAGTTGCTTCTTCATTCTCCCAACTCATAAAATGTAAAACGCGACATTTTCATGCTCAAAATTGGGGATGTAGGAGTTTTAACTCTAAGTTGGGAAGCCAGACGGACCTGCAAGATGGCTGAAGACCATCAGCCAGGTCCCATATACGCCCGCTAGTCAACTGCCCACCCAAAATGTATGTAGAGATACAGCTGGTCAGCTGTGAGCAGGCAAAGATCAGGGGGTTCTGCAAACTACCTGTTGGCACTCAGGAAGGCCAGCTGGGTTAAGGGCATTAAACAGGCAGATGCCCAGTCACCAAAATGAGGAAGCCAATGACAGTCTCTGATCCACAACTGTTTTATTGGAAATTCATATTTCAGTGCAAACATCAATTCCCACTCTCTCTTTCTAGACAAACTCTCTATCCAGAGGCAATTCCTCAACTGGGCAAAAACCCAACCCTTAAATACAAAACTATAATGAGCATCACCTGCTCTCTATTAACACTAAAATGAGACCTGTTTGATCGACGGGACCAGCATTTTCAATCTTGTCACAAGGGGGGAGCAAAGGTTTAACAGGGTTTTGAAGGTGGGAACATAGGACAGCAGAGGCCGGGATTTTCCATATGGAACTCGGTGAAACACTCCTGTTCCTCCTGTTACCACACACCCCTGTTCAAAACTTAACACAGTGGCTCCTCTGCTTCTTCCTCAAGGGGTGTTACTGAGCAGGCACTCCCCCTGGCAGAAACAGCCAGGTTAAACCAGCTGTGAGACAGGAAGGAAGAGGCAAATGTGGACACCCTCCAATCCCACCCCCCCCCCCCATACACCTCCCCTTCCCATTGGGAAGGTAAAATCCACCCCTCAGAAAATAACAGCTCAAAGATGCATTTTTGATCCTCACGTGAGTCAACAATCAGTTCAGTTCCAAACTCAGCTCTTCCAGATATGATGGCAGTGATGGATTTTGCTAAATCGAGCCCAGTTTTCATAAGTTTTTCAAAGTGCGCATCATTCCCGATAATTGTCCAACAGGAGCAGAATATTTCTACTTACATATCAGAATGCTAACACCAGTTGTTTATACTCAAATTGAAACTATCTGCGACACAAATGAATCACAGAGCGCAACTGTCGGATTCCCCAGGGCATCCATTTCTAAGCAACATCTGTACTGTGGAGATGTTATTCATCAAACACCAGTCTACTTCGACTGCTTCTTAAGTGATGCTTGTGACCTGGAGCCAAATAAAGGTTTTGCATTCTATCTCGAAGCTGCCAAAACCCCTGCCTGTTCTGTAAACATCAAAGAGTAATCATATTGTATTGGCAAGCAATGCCAAAGAGTGTTTTTACAGAACTCATTCTCAACTGAAATTGGAGGAAAAAGTGTCAAAACATCAAAGGTTGTCAGGAAAGGGTGACAATCACGATGTCGGCAGCTTAGAAATTCAGTGCGTACAATGTCGTGAGGCAGAAGGAGAGCATTCCATCTTTCGGATGAGATGTTAAACCAAAGCCCTGTCTGCTCTCTCAGGTGGACTTGAAAGACCCTGTGGCAGTATTTCAAAGAAGAATTTTCCCCAATGTCCTGGCCAATATTTATCCCTGAATCAACATCACAAGAATGTGGCAGCAGGTGGAATTTAAATTCAATTAATTAATAAATCTGGAATTCAAAGCTCATCGCAGTCATAGTGACCATGAAACTATCGGATTGTTGTCAAAACCCATTTGGTTCACTAATGTCCTTTCGGGAAGGACATCTGCCATACTTACCTGGTCTGGCCTACATGTGACTCCAGACCCACAGCAATGTGGTTGACTCTTAACTGCCCTCTGAAATGGCCGAGCAAGCCACTCAGCTGAACCAAACTGCTACAGAAAAGTGGAAAAGGAATAAAACTGGGCAGACCACCCAACATCGACCTAGGCACCGGAAATGACAACAGCAAAACCAGTCCTGTCGCCCCGACAAAGTCATCCTTCCAAACGTCTGGGGACTTTTGCCAAAATTGGGACAGCAGTCCCACAGACATACCTGTCATCATACCTTACAGCCAATGTCCTTCATCACCATCCCTGGGTATGTCCAGTCGCACTAGCAGGACAGACCCACCAGAGGTGGCGGCACAGTGGTATACAGTCAAGAGGAAGTTGCCCTGGGAGTGCTCAACATTGACTTTGGACCCCATGAAGTGTCATGGCTGCTTACCATCTGCCACGCTCCCTCAACTGATGAATCAGTCCTCGTCCGTGTGAAACACGACTTGGAAGAAGCACTGATGGTGGCAAGGGCACAAAATGTACTTTGGGTGGAGGGTCTTTAATGTCCATCACCAAGAGTGGCTTGGTAGCACTGCTTCTGACCGAGCTGGATGGGTCCGAAAGGACAGAGCTGCTAGACTGGGTCTGCAGCAGGTGGTGAGGGAGCCAACAAGAGGGAAAAACCTACTTGACCTCATCCTCACCAATCTGCCTGTCGCAGATACATCTGTCCATGACAGAATTTGTAGAATTGACCACTGCAAAATCCTTGTGGAGTCGAAGTCCCATCTTCACACAGAGGATACTGTCCATTGTGTTGTGTAGCACTATCATCATTCTAAATGGAATAGATTCAGAAAAGATCGAGCAGCTCAAAACTGGGCATCCATGAGGCACTGTGGACCATCAGCAGCAGCAGAATTGTATTCAACCACAATCTGTAACCTCATGGCCCGGCATATGCCCCACTCTACCATTACCATCAAGCCGGGGGATCAACCCTGGTTCAATGAAGAGTGCAGGAGGGCATGCCAGGAGCAGCACCAGGCATACCTCAAAATGAGGTGTCAACCTGGTGAAGCGACAACACTGGACTACATGGATGCTAAACAGCTGAAGTAGCATGCGACAGACAGAGCTAAGTGATCTCACAACCAACGGATCAGATCGAAGCTTTACAATCCTGTTACATCATCATGGATGGTGGTAGTGGTCAATTAAACAACTAACTGGAGGAGGAGGCTCCACAAATATCCCCATCCTCAATGAGGGGAGAGGCCAACACATTGGTGTAAAAGATAAGGCTGAAGCATTTGCAACCATCTTCAGCCAGAAGTGCCGAGTGGATGATCCATTTCGGCCTCTGCCTGAGGTCCCCAGAATCACAGATGCCAGACTTCAGCCAATTCGATTCACTCCGCGTGATATCAAGAAATGACTGAAGGCATTGGATACAGCAAAGGCTATGGGCCCTGACAATATTCCAGCAATAGTACTGAAGACCTGTGCTCCAGATCTAGCCGTGCCCCTAGCCAAGCTGTTCTACTACAGCTACAAGACTGGCATCTCGGCAGCAAGGTGGAAAATGGCCCAGATATGTCCTGTATACAAAAAGCAGGACAAATCCAACCCAGACAATTACCGCCCCATCAGTCTACTCTCGATCATCAGTAAAGTGATGGAAGGTGTTGTTGACAGTGCTATCAAGTGGCACTTATTCAGCAATAACCTCCTCACTGACACTCAATTTGAGTCTGCCAGGGCTACTCAGCTCCTGACCTCATTACAGCCTTGGTCCAATCATGAACAAAAGAGCTGAACTCAAGAGTTGAATTGAAAGTGACTGCCCTTGACATCAAGGTAGCACTTGACCGAGTATGGCATCAAGGAGCCCTAGCAAAACTGAAGTCAATGGGAACCAAGGGGAAAATTCTCCACTGGTTGCAGTCATACCTAACGCAAAGGAAGATGGTTGAGGTTGTTGAGCGTCAATCATCTGAGCTCCAGGACATCACTGCAGGAGTTCCTCAGGGTAGTATCCTAGGCCCAACCATCTTCAGCTGCTTCATCAATGACCTTCCCTCCTTCATAAAGTCAGAAGTGGGGATGTTCACTGATGATTGTACGAGTTTCCAGACCATTCGCGACTCCTCAGATACTGAAGCAGTCCACATCCAGATGCAGGAAAATCTGGAAAACATCCAGGCTTGAGCTGGATAAATGGAAAGTTACATACACGCCACACAAGTGCCAGTCAATGACCATCTCCAACAAGACAGAATCAAACAATTTTCCCTTGAAATTCAATGGCATTACCAGCGCTGAATCCCCCATTATAAACATCCTGGGGGTTACGATTGACCAGAAACTGAACTGGAGTAGCCGCTTAAATTCTGTGACTACAACAGCAGGTCAGACCCTGTAAATTCTGCAGCGAGTAACTCACCTTCTGACTCCCCAAATCCAGTCCACCATCTACAAGGCACAAGTCAGGTGTATGATGGAATACTCTCCACTTGCCTGGATGGGCGCAGCTCCAACAACACTCAAGAAGCTCAACACCATTCAGGACAAAGCAGTCTGCTTGTTTCATACCCCATCCAACACCTTCAACATTCACTCCCTCCACCATGGCAAATAGTGGCAGCAGTGTGTACCATTTACAAGCAACTCACCAAAGTTCCTTCAACAGCACCTTCACCCGCCACCTCTACCAGCTGGAAGGACAAGGGCAGCAGATGCATGTGAACACCACCACCTGCATGTTCTCCTCCTAGCCACACACCATTATGACTTGGAACTATTGTCATTCCTTCACTGTTGCTGGGTCAAAATCCTAGTACCTTTAAACAGCACTGTTGGTGTATCCAAACCCCAAGGACTGCAGCAGTTCAAGAAGGCAGCTCACCACCACCTTCTCAAGGGCAATTAGGGATGGGTAATAAATGCTGGCCTGGCCAGCGACACCCACATCCCATGAAAGAATTTTTTAAAAATTGGATATTACATACACGTGAAAATATGCATGCACACCAATGCACAATTGTCTATACATACAGACGTAACATGATAAAATTCCATGCAGAATTTTACAACTTGCAATGTTTAGAGTGCAGGTTATGTGCAATTCGTTTGTTCCATCGCTGGTTAGGTATTCCATTGTAGAACCATCTTTGACACAGTTCACATGATGCAACAGCGCAAAAATTGAAAGAAGTACAAATTAGCATGTTTTAACAATTTAAGACCAAACCTGTGAGGCAATGAGTCACATCTGTGTCTTTTGATAAATAACGACAAATACCCTATGCGCACTTGCATCATATGCCTCTTTGTGTCTATGTCTGTGTCTTGTATTTCAATGAAGACATGACTCAAATTTTAATAACCTCTGCCAGAAACAGCCTAGAGTGTTTCACACAGAATTTGTCATGTTGCTTCTGCAGTCATTTATTATGTAGTAATACGCAGCATCATTTTGAACAGAGGAGGATCCCACCAACAGCAATGATCTATTTTTGATTCTTCAGGGAGGAATGTTGACTAGAATTTCAGGAGAACTCCCTGTTCTTCTTCAAACACTGCCATCTTTTACATCCACCAGAACAGGCCTTTGTAAACAGCCCCTCTTCTTACTGACCGACATTGGCTCCCACTCCTCGATTTTAAAATTCTCATCCTTGATTTCAAATCCCTTCATGGCCTCGTCCCTCCCTATCTCTTTAACTTCCTCCAGCCCCACAACTCTCCGAGATCTCTGCGCTCCTCTAGTTCTGACCTCTTGCATATCCCTGACTTGCATTGCTCCACCATTGACAGTCAAGCCAGAAAGTGCAATATGCGCCATTGGATATGCAAGCCATGGTAATGGATCCCAATTAACTCTTGCCCAATTCCTTGATCCCATCTTCTTTGGCCTCCTTATCTCGAGAGACAATGGATAAGCGCCTGGAGGTGGTCAGTGGTTTGTGAAGCAGCGCCTGGAGTGGCTATAAAGGCCAATTCTAGAGTGACAGGCTCTTCCACAGGTGCTGCAGAAAAATTTGTTTGTCAGGGCTGTTACACAGTTGGCTCTCCCCTTGCGCCTCTGTCTTTTTTCCTGCCAACTACTAAGTCTCTTCGACTCGCCACACTTTAGCCACATCTTTTTGGCTGCCCGCCAGCTCTGGCGAACACTGGCAACTGACTCCCACGACTTGTGATCAATGTCACAGGATTTCATGTCGCGTTTGCAGACGTCTTTAAAGCGGAGAAATGGACGGCCGGTGGGTCTGATACCAATGGCGAGCTCGCTGTACAATGTGTCTTTGGAAATCCTGCCATCTTCCATGCGGCTCACATGGCCAAGCCATCTCAAGCGCCGCTGACTCAGTAGTGTGTATAAGCTGGGGATGTTGGCCGCCTCGAGGACGTCTGTGTTGGAGATACGGTCCTGCCACCTGATGCCAAGTATTCTCCGAAGGCAGCGAAGATGGAATGAATTGAGACGTCGCTCTTGGCTGACATACGTTGTCCAGGCCTCGCTGCGATAGAGCAAGGTACTGAGGACACAGGCTTGATACACTCGGACTTTTGTGTTCCGTGTCAGCGCGCCATTTTCCCACACTTTCTTGGCCAGTCTGGACATAGCAGTGGAAGCCTTTCCCATGCGTTTGTTGATTTCTGCATCTAGAGACAGGTTACTGGTGATAGTTGAGCCGAGGTAGGTGAACTCTTGAACCACTTCCAGAGCGTGGTCGCCAATATTGATGGATGGAGCATTTCTGACGTCCTGCCCCATGATGTTCGTTTTCTTGAGGCTGATGGTTAGGCCAAATTCATTGCAGGCAGCCGCAAACCTGTCAATGAGACTCTGCAGGCACTCTTCTGTGTGAGATGTTACAACAGCATCGTCAGCAAAGAGGAGTTCCCTGATGAGGACTTTCCGTACTTTGGACTTCGCGCTTAGACGGGCAAGGTTGAACAACCTGCCCCCTGATCTTGTGTGGAGGAAAATTCCTTCTTCAGAGGACTTGAACGCATCACTGTTTAGCTTTTAACTGATCAGTTCCTGCCCACTCAATGACAAACACCCACAAGGCATCTGTGATCTTGTGATATAATAATAGCATACTTACTGATGAAAGCGTGAAGCTAGTCTTGTAATGAATCACTGTATTCAAACCAGAACTAATTGGGTATGAGTGAAAGACACCTTTTTTTGATCTTGTTATTCCAGAGATGCTCCAGAATTGTGGCAGATTGAAGCAGAGGCAATGGTCTTTGCAAATTGCAAACAGTCTTCGTCGGTGGGATTGATCAGTCAAAACTGCTGTAAATCTAGCACCCCCTTCACCTTCTGTACGAGGTGGATCCATTGTAAAGACACCACCCCATCAGCAAGTGTCCTAGTTTACGTTACGCTTCAGCAAGACAGGACTCCAGCCGCACTTTCCGGGTCTCTGCTCATTTATTGAAAAGCCATACCCTTCCCTCATGGGCAAATCCTGGGCACACTGACAACCCCCACCTCCCCACTGTGGGTCTCGCATCCCCATCCCTTGCTCCCCCCCCTCAAAGCCTGCCCTTGCGGAACACAGGAGATGGTGGTGGTACGCAGCAATAAAGGGCGTCTTCACAATTACTCTTTGCACAGTACTTGCATTGTATGTTTTTGGTATTGAGAGGGTTGGAACTCTAAATGTCTATGAATTCAACACAGTCTATCCAGTGGAAAGTAGCCCAAGGGGCAACAAAAAGGAAGACTTGCAGTTATGAAGCACCTTTTGACCACTGGACATCTCGAAGCACATCACAGCCAATTATGTAGTTTTGAAGTCACTGTAGTCGGAAATGTGCCAGCCAATTTGCAAACAGCAAACTCCCACAAATAGCGATGTGATAATGACCAGGTAATCTGTTTTTGTGATGTTGATTGAGGGGAAAATATTGGCCAGAACACTGGGGATAACTGCCCTGCCATGCATCTTGATATGGCTACGTGATGAGAGGTGGAGATGGTCCCCACTATTCAACTCCCACCTGACTGCCGCAAGTGTTTTTGTTGTTCGGGTTTTAACCTCTTTGTCTTTTATTTGTCAAATAAACAGACAGCGACAAGTTTTCTTTGAAGTTTAAAACAGAAGATTAATTATTTATTGAGCAATATGCCTTATCCAGAACTTGAGCCAACCACACCCACTCACGCATTCACTTGCACACACACACACACAAGAGACAGACAAAGAGGAAAAGGGGTAAGTAGTCTGAAGTGAGGTCAGGTTTTGGGGTTCACATTATAGCTGTTGAATCTTCTCGGAGGTTAATTTCTCTGAACATTACAGGCCTGTGGTGTTTGTAGCTTTCTCTGTTGGTTGAAATTTCTGTCTGAAGACAGGGGATCATTTCCAGTTCTCTGCTGCACAAGTTGAAATGTAGAATTCACTACAAGGCTGGAAAGGCTTTGGTGATGTTTTGCCCTGTGTCTTTTTCTCTCTCTCTTTCCAAACAGCTACCTTTTAAGCTAAAGTCTCTCACATCTTAAATAAAAACAAAATACTGCGGATGCTGGAAATCTGAAATAAAAACTTAAAGTGCTGGAAATGCTCATCAGGTCTGGCCGCATCTGTGGAGAGAGAAACACAGAACTCCCTGATGAAAGGTCACAGACCTGAAACGTTAAATCTGTTTCTCTCTCCACAGATGCAGCCAGACCTGATGAGCATTTCCAGCACTTTCTGCTTTTATCTCTCACATCTTGCTCCTGTTGGGATGCATAGATCTTCCTCTCTATGGTGATCGACAATTGCCCAGGATGTGGATACTTCACACCTTCTTTGTTTCAGAAGAACACATTCAATTCAAAAATGTCTCTTGATGGGTTCAGGATGGGTGTAATTGACACCTCTTAGCCTTGGAATGTATCCTTCTGTCCTTGCCAGATCGTAAGACAGTTTGAATATACAAGGCCAGGTCTTTTGAACTTTGGTGACCGTTTTAAAGACACTTTTTTAAAAAGAAATTCCATTTTTATAACACTTCAGCTTGAGTTCTTGTACTTTCAATTGCTGCACTTTACGTGAACGTAACACTCTTATCTGAAAGACAGATCCACCAACAGTGCAGTCTTCCATCACTGCTGCACTGGACTGTCAGCCTTGATTTTTCAATCTTCTGATCAGAGGCAAGAGTGCTACCCACTGGGGCACAGTTGACACAGGAACCCAATCAATGATCATTGTTTTGAGAAGGATTAATCATTGCTGTCCTTGTTCTCCAGCAACCTAAAGAGACAGGAAGTGTGTGAAAACTCAGTCCGTATTGGATGATTTGCAGGTCAATGCACAAACCACCCAAACTAATTCAATACTTTGAACCAAAGGAGTAGGTTTAGAGGGTTGTTGGGATGGCTATCGCTGCTCTTTTGAAGGCAACTTTAGAGTTTGTTTTATCAGAAGGAGGCCAAAACAAAATGCCCTTTTTATTCAGTCTGTAAACATTTTCATTTGCTGATTATTTGTGCAGGGCTGGGGAGAGCAGTAAAGATGCTTGAGGTCTTTTTGTATCCCTCCAGCACTTGATGTTTTATTACAAATCAGAATGCATTAGCCCAGTGCCCATAACTCATTCTTTTTTCCGACACAGTGTACTACATTTTGTAACAAATTAACTTACCATCTGCACACCATCCTGGACAGCTGTGTTACATTTTGATTCGCACTCTATCCCCTTATGTTTCTGTTACCTTAAAGTTTCCGCTGCACCCCCATCCTCAACGTGAGACAAGAAGTGAACGAGCACAAAAGAGCATTTGTATATTCCGATCTATATGACCCCACAGAAACCCCGCCCCCCCCCCTCCCCACTCCCACCACTCCTCCACCAGGCCAACAACCCTCCAAGATCCAATTCTGGCTTCTTGTGCATCCCTGATTTTAAATTGCCCTGAGTTTCCCTCCTTACCTTCTGCTTCACCTCTCTCTCTCTCTCTCTCTCTCTCTCCCTTTAAGATGCTCCTTAAAGCCTACTTCTTTGACCAAACTTTTGATCACCTGTCCTGATAGCCCCTTACGTGGTTTAAGTGTAAAATTCTGCGAGTGCTTTGGGATGTTTTACTTCTTTAAAGGCGCTATATTAATGCAAGGAACATCGCACTCAAAGAGTGTCATCAGATAATCTCACTCACCCACCTCATTATATAAGTGGATTGCCTGGGAATGGAAACTGACTTCTCTTTAACCTGGAGCATTTTTAAATGGGACCATGAGCTTCTGAGAGGGGAGACGCAAAGAAGGTGCTCCCATTGGTCGGGGGGTGGGGGGGGGGGGACCAAAACTAAAGATCATAAATACAAGATGGTCACTAACAAATCCGATTGGGAATTCAGGAGAACCTTATTTCCCCAGAGAGTGGTGAGAATGTGGAGCTCGCTACCACAGGTAGTGGTTGAGGTGCATAGTTGAGATGCATTTAAGGGTACGCTGGATAAACACATGAGGGAGAAAAGAATAGAACGACATGCTGATGGCATGCAATGAAGTGGTGTAGGAGGAGGCTCGTCTGTAGCATAAACACCAGCATAGACCAGTTGGGCCAAGGTGGGGGGGGTGGGGGGTGTATCTGTGTTGGCCCCACTTTTCCAACACATTGATGTCTTTTTCAAGGAAGGATGGCCAAAAGGCTTTGTTCATGGTGTACAGTGACGTCATTACACATTCTGATCAGGAAATTCCCACCCCAACTTGGATGAAATTGCCATGCATCTCAGTCACGTGTCAGTCACACGACGGTCCCACAACTTGGATGTCACTTTCCAGATCTCCAGATGTTGCCACACTTATCACACACCAGATACTCATGCGAGATGCCCAATTCCAGATATTTCACACTCGTCATCACAAACCAGCCATCAGATTTTCCAAGTTCCCGAATGCAAAATAATCTCCAAAGGAAAAGTGAGTAAACCTGTCATTACCATGGAGACTGGATTTTCCTGTTAAGAAGACCAGCATTAAAAGAAAAGGTCAGGCTAGCAGCTCAACATCACAACTCTGCTCTTGGCTCCAGAGTATCGCCAGAGGACTTCCACTTGTCTTCCAAAGGTAGCCTCTAACTAAATTTTTCAAGATTAGAGGACGCCTTTCAACTTTAGTCAAAAACCCTCGAGAAGGGTGCTAGCATTTCCTTACCTTTGTTAACGGTATCTTGACATTAAGTGGGCAGTGATGACACCCAAGTCACTTTACCTTCTGCATATTGCTCATAGACACCTTTACCCATTAACGGTATCATTATCTTTAAATCCATTTCCAAATTATCTGTCAAGAGATTGTTGGAATCCTTTCAGTCACCATCAGTACAGCTGGACCGAGCTCAGAAGAGCTGCTGAAAGTCATTGTGTGTGTGATGCATGTATTGTCACATCCAGCTGCTTAATTACAAATTCTGTTCGGGATCCACAGAGACCAAAATGAAGTACATTGTCCAGTTTGAGTTTATGGCTGCTCTTCTTAAATTCAGTCGCACTACATATACAATTTAAAACACAACACTGACGGCAGTTTGAATCCCTGTCACACAGCTTGTTCCAATGCACAGGTTTCATTGGCTGCAAGCTAGAGAGAGGACTACTTCAAATCTAGGCAATCTTGTGTGATTGATTTGGTTTTTCACTGGTTGACACTCCCTTTTGAAGTTTGGATGGAGGGTTTTGAAATCTAGGTGTCAGCTGTGACTCAGTGGATCTCATCTCTGTCAGAAGGTCATAAATTCAAACCCCACACTTTAGACTTGAGGACAAAATCAAGGCTGACACTCCCAGTGCAGTACTGAGGGAGTACTGCGCTGTCAGAGATGGGGTCTTTCAGCTGACACCCCATCTGCCCTCTCTGGTGAGCATAAAAAATCTCTTGGCACTGTTTCAAAGAAAAGGGAATTCTCCCTGGTATTCTGACCCATAATTGCCCCTCAAACAGATTGTCTGGTCATTGTCACATCACTGTTTTTGGGAGCTTGCTGCCGGCTGTGTTTCCTGCATTACAGCAGTGACTACACCTCAAATTGATTGCAAAGAGTTTTGGAATGTCCGAAGATCATGAAAGATTTCGCATAAATCCAAGTCCATCCATGTTGCCACATATTGTTAACAGATGATTTTTTCAGTCATTTCACCTGCCTTGGATAGCTCGCTATTCACTAAAAAAAAAACTTCTATTCTAACCGGGGACAGCTGGAGAATCGCCTGAGAGGAGACAGAATGAAATTTCAGAGAAGCAACCAGTCAGTACCAGTCAGTTTGAGGTTCCTGGGAAAAGTAGAAACACTTGTATATATTTAGGTGGATTTCTCTTTTTGCTTATTCACGATTTGCTTGGTTCTCGCAGCTGGGACCATATTATTCATAAAAATAAGAAATGTTGGAAATACTCAGCAAGTTTGGCAGCATCTGTGGAGAGAGAAGCAGAGTTAACGTTGCAGGTCAGTGACCCTTCATCAGAACTGACAAATATTAGAAACGTAAAAGGTTTTAAGCAAGTCAAGCGGGGGTGCGGCAAGAGATAACAAAAGGGAAGTTGTTAATAGGACAAGGTCACAGAGAATAACTGACCAGAAGATCATGGAGCAAAAGCAAACGGTATGTTAATGGTGTGCTGAAAGACAAAGTGTTATCTTGTTCTGAGGTGGGAGGCATCAGTCAAGGGCACTGTATTCAAACTGCAGCTTGTTATTCGTCAGCCTGGGTCTGATTTACCCCATCATTTGTCACCTCCGCATCTGTATCATTCATCGAGCTCCCTCTATTCACCGTCTCTTTCATTATAGCAAGTGTCAGAGCTTCTAAAAATATCTTGCATTAGCTTTCCGCCCTCCTCTTGCTTTCAGAGATTGAGCAATTCAATTGCTGTTTGCATTGTAGTTTACTGCAGTGTCATAGGAAGCAGGAAGATTAACCTGTACACACTGCAGGAAAAGTCATACGAACATATGAATTAGGGGCAGGAGGAGGCTACTTGGCCCCTCGAGTCTGCTCCGCCATTTAACAAGATCATGGCTGATCTGACTGTAATCTCAACTCCACATTCCCGCCTACCCTCAATCACCTTTCACCCTCTTCCTTCACAAGAATCTACCTCTGCCTTAAAACTATTCAAAGACTCTGCTTCCACCGCCTTTTGATGGAGAGTTCCAAAGACTCACGGCCTCAGAGAAACAATTTCTCCTCAAATCTGTCTTCAGAGGGCGACCTTTTTTTTAAACAGTGACCCCGATTTCAAGATTCTCGCACAAGAGGAAACATCCTTTGGACATCCACCCGTCAAGAATCTTATATGTTTCAATCAAGTCGCCTCTTACTCTCCTAAACTCCAGCTGATACAAGCCGAGCCTGTCCAACTTTTCCTCTTAAGACAACCCAGCCATTCTATGTGTTAGTCCAGTAAACCTTCTCTGAACTGCTTCCAAAGCATTTACATCCTTCCTTAAGTAAGGAGACCAATATTGTACACAGTACCCCAGAGGTGGTCTCACCAATGTCCTGTATAACTCAAGCATAACCTCCCCACTTTTGTATTCAATTCCCCTCGCAATAAATGATAACATTCTATTAGCTTTCCTAAATACTTGCTGTACCTGCATACTAACCTTTCGTGAGTCATGCACTAGGGCACCCAGATCCCTTTGCAGCTCGCCATTCAGATAATTGTTTAAAAATTCTTCCTGCCAAAGTGGACAATTTCACATTTTCCCACATTATACTCCATTTGCCAGGTCTTTGCCCTCTCACTTAATCTATCTATATTCCTTTATAGCCTCCTTATGTCCTCTTGACAACTTGCTTTCCTACCTACCTTTGTGTCATCAGCAAATTTAGTAACCATTCCTTCGGTCTCTTCATCCAAGTCATTTCTATCATTGTAAAAAGTTGAGGCCCCAGCACTGACCCCTGTGGCACACCACTCGTTACATCTTGCCAACCAGAAAATGACTCATTTATGCCTACTCTCGGTTTCCTGTTAGCTAGCCAATCTTCTATCCATGACAAAATGTTACCCCGGACACCATGAGCTTTTATTTTCCACAATAACCTTTTGTGTGGTACCTTATCAAATGCCTTCAGGATATCTAAGTACAGTACATCCACCTGTTCTCCTTCATCCACAGCACAAATTACCTTGAATTTTTCTAAGTGCCCTGCTATAACGTCTTTAATAATAGCTTCTAACATTTTCCTTCTGACAGATGTTAAGCTCACTGGCCTGTAGTTTCCTGATTTCTGTTTTTGAAGAAAGGAGTTACATTGGCTATTTTCCAATCTGATGGAACCTTCCACGAATCTAGGGAATTTTGGAAAACCAAAACCAAAGCATCAACTATCTCACTGGCCACTTCTTTTAACACCCGAGGATGAAGTCCATCAGGACCTGGGGACTTGTCAGCCCGCAGCTCCAACAACTTGTTCAGGTCCACTTCCCTGGTGATTGTAATTTTCTTGAGTTCCTCCCTCCCTTCCATTTCCTGATTTACATCATCTCTTGTGACCTGCCGATATTGAAATTTATTGCTGACAGACAACTGGAAATTGTGCAATATTCTGTGGTGAACTTGCCAAAGTCCTGTTCATTCCAGGCACACTTTGGGACCTCAATCAAAGCTGCTGGCATGTTTGTTGAGAAAGGAGAACAAATTAAGACATGTCATAAAAGGTGAAAATGTTAGGAAGCTTAAAGAGAAAGCTGTTGGGAGAGAACATGGGATAGTGGGGTTAGTTTGGGATTGATACAGGGAAATGGGGAGAGCAGGGCAGTGGGATTAGTTTGGGATTGATACAGGGAAATGGGGAAAGATTGTGGTAGTGGGATTACTTTGGGATTAGTACAGTGCTATGGGGAGAGAAGGGTAGTGGGATTAGTTTGGGATTGATACAGGGCTATGGGGAGAGAGTGTGGGGCAGTGGGATTAGTTTGGGATTGATACAGGGCGATGGGGTGAGAGTGCGGGGCAGTGGGATTAGTTTGGGATTGATACAGGGCTATAGGGAGAGAGTGCGGGGCAGTGGGATTAGTTTGGGATTGATACAGGGCTATGGGGAGAGAGTGCGGGGCAGTGGGATTAGTTTGGGATTGATACAGGGCTGTGGGGAGAAAGTGGGACATTGGGATTAGTTTGGGATTGACACAGGGCTGTGGGGAGAAAGTGGGACATTGGGATTAGTTTGGGATTAATACAGGACTATGGGGAGGATGGGGCAGTGGGATTAGTTTGGGATTGACACAGGGCTATGGGGAGAAAGTGGGACATTGGAATTAGTTTGGGATTGATACAGGGCTGTGGGGAGAAAGTGGGACATTGGGATTAGTTTGGGATTGATACAGGGCTATGGGGAGAGTGCGAGGCACTCGGATTCGTTTTAAATTAGATGAGCAAAGAACCAGCGCAAACACTATGGGCCAAATGGCCTTCTCCTGTGTTGTAAATATCTGTGGTACTCTGAACAACAAACTGACAGAAACAGTGAAGAGCAAAGGCTGGTTAATATTGGAGACTGGCGCTTCACAATCACTTTCTATTTGCTTTCCTATGTACATGTTCTTCCTGATAATTTAAACTCCTTTTTAAGGCTGAAAGACCTGCTTAGAGCAACAGAGCAACATTACTGACACAGCAAAATGGCCATCCGGAGCTAACAAACTGGAATTTTGAGGATTTGAATTGAGTTTGAATGAAGTTTAGATTGATGTTTAAGATGGAAAGAAAAAACTTGCATTTATATTGCTGCTTTGATGACCTCAGGATGTCCCAAAGTGCTTTACAGCCAATGACGTACTTTTGAATTGTCGTCACTGTTGCAATGTTAGAAACACAGCTGCCAATGTACACACAGCAAGATCCCACAAATGACATTGAAAGAGATCATCTGTTTTCGCATCATTGTTTAAGGAAGAAATGTTGACCAGGACATTGTGGAGAACTGCCCTACTCTCCTTCAACGAGTTTTCTGGTGTCATTCACATCCACCTGAGAGAGCGGACGGTGCCTCAGTTTAACACGCCATCCAAAAGATGACACCTCTGACAGAGCAGCACTGCCTCAGTACTGCACTGAGAGCATCAGCCTGCATTATCTGCTGAAGTTTCTGGAGCGGTTCCTGGACCCACAGCCTTCTGACTCAGAGGTGACAGTGCTCCCACGAAGCCAAGGATGGCATGAAACCCGATGCAGTGGAGACGCTGCTATAGGTACTTGCTTGTAATCTGCAGACAAACATTTTTCCCAGTTTGTGTGACTGATTTAGAACCTCAGATATTGCCCACGTTCTTTTTAAGGGAGTAGGAAGCAGGAACAGATGAGTCCACAATTTTCCCAATACGTACAATTGGATAGAATTTACAGCACAGAAACTGGCCCTTCAGCCCAACATGAGCCTCCTCCCATCCTACTTCAGCTAAACCCATTAGGCTGTAATATACACAACGAGAGTGCGGGAATCCCCGTTAGTAGCAAGAACTCAGAGCGTTTCCACCTTTATCTGATCAATTCCTCTCAACTTTCGCAAAAGGCAAATTACTGCGAATGCTGGAAATGTGAAATAGAAACATAAAATGCTGGAAATACGTAGCAGGACTGGCAGCATCCATGGAGAGAGAAACAAAGTTAACTCTTCAGCTCTGTGAAGGTCATCAACCTGGAATGTAAACTCTGTTTCTCTCTCCACAATGCTGCTAGATCTGCTGATGATTTCCAGCATTTTCTGTGTCTATTTCAGATTTCCAGCATCTGCAGCATTTTGCCTTTTGCAACCAGTTGGAGATGTGACAAGTTGCATGGAAATACAGAGGCAGGAAAAGTTGGGCCGGGGAGGAGGGGAAAGAACTAAAGGGAAGGTCTCTGAGCGGGTGGAAGGCAGGAGAGATTAAATGGCAAAAGGGATGATGATGCAAGGCAAAAGGGGGTGGCAATGGGACTAGTAAAGAAACAAAAACGGGATTAGAAGAGATGTAAATGAAAGCAGCAGAATCATCGCCAACAGCTGCCGTCCAAAATAATGGGAGCAGAAGTTATGACCTGAAATTGGTGAATTCATTGCCTCTATATTTTACAGAAACTTTAACACTTGTAGTCTGTATTTTTTTTCAACACTAAAATTGCTTGAGTTGAGTTGTTGAGCTACTCTCTTCCACTGATGTGCGCCTACTGTGATGTTTGTTAATCAACTCGACACTCTCTTGAAAGGCAGGTGCCTTTTTGAAGTTAACTCTGAGAACAGCTGCAATTTTATTTATTTTATTTCCACTGAAGGTTCTCACGCTTACAGGGCGTTCTATCAACATGGGGTGGCTGTTGCTCTGCTGGTGCAATTTTGCATCCTGAGTGGCTGCCGTTTCTCAACTGTAGCATCCTCAGCAACATGATGAACACACTCAGCTGAGATCTCTCCCTCTCCGCCATTTTCACAAAGCCGCCTGCCCATTTATTTCAAACGTTTCCCGCGAAATGGCAACAAGAAGGTTTTCAGACAGACGCAGGACTAATATCAAAGTACCATATTGATGAAAGACACGGCACTGGAAGTGTTGGCAAGAAAAAGACTTGCATTTCTACAACACCTTTCACAACCTCAGGACATCCAAGCACTCTGCAGTCATTGAAGTACTTTTTGAAGTGCAATCACTGTTGTAGGACACGTGGCATCCAATCTGCGCACAGCAAGCTCCCGCAAGTGGCAATGTGATAATGATCAGATAATCTGTTTTATTGATGTTGGTTGAGGGATAAATATTGGCCCCAGGGCACCTAGGAGAACTCCCCTGCACTTCTTTGAGATAGTACCACGGGGTCTTTTACATCCACTTGAGAGAGTAGACAGTATCCTGTGTTCATCACAAGTCACAATTGATAAATTGTTAATTGCATTATCATTTATTTGATAGAATTCAGGTCACATTAAGAATATAAAGTGTGTCATGGCATTGGGTGGGAGAAACTGTACAGTCTTCTTGGATGAATGAGTTAACATGGGCTGACTTATCTGTATCTCTCTTCTGACCTTGTCATCCCAGTTGATGTTTTTGGCCCAGAGACACAACACAGCTAGACTGTTTTTAAAAGCGAACCGTGTCCTCAGGCAGGCCAGAAGTAGTTTTCTTTGTTCACTGGGCACAATTCTTTGGAGGGAAAGTATTTTTCAGCACTGGCCACCTTTAAAACAGTCAGGTGGTTAGTCTCTCAGCTGTAGAAAGCAAACATTACTGATTTAACATCACAAGAAGGTAAAGATACCCAATGGAATGGCAGCTAGTTTTTAATGTAGGTAAGTGAATGTTGGAGCAGCGAAGGTGAATTATGGACATGGCATAAATGGCTCTTTATTCGCAAAGATGGAAAGGGAATAGGGTTTGGACCTGGTCGGTAACAATTCATTCGTGCCCAGTCAATGTGAAGCAGTCATTGGAAACAAATAGACTTGCATTTCTATAATGCCTTTCACAATCTCAGAACATCCCAAAGTGCTTTACAGCCAGTGAAGTAGTTTTCAAGTATTGTAATGTTGGAAACGCACAGCAAGCTCCAACAAACAGCAATGTGACAATGTTCACATAATTTGTTGGAGGGGACACAGAGGCGAAATCCCCTGCTCTTCTTCAAAATACCAGCCGTGGGATCTTTTACACCCACCTGAAGGCTGACGGGGCTCAGTGTCAACGTCTTATCCGAAGGACGGCACCTCCAATGATGCAGCACTGACTCAGTACTGACTCTTCAACAGTTTGGTGCTCCCTCATATCTGCCCCTCCAACAGTGCAGTGGCCCCTCAGTAAAACCACTCCAAAAATGCAGCATCCTCTCAGTACTGCCCCTCCAACACTGAAGCACTCCCTCAGTCCTGCCCCTCCGACAGCGCAGCGTTCCCTCAGTACTGCCCCTCCGACAGCACAGCGCTCCCTCAGTACTGCCCCTCCAACAGCGCAGCACTCCCTCAGTCCTGCCCCTCTGACAGTACAGCGCTCCCTCAGTACAGCCCTCTGACAATGCAGCACTCCCTCAGTCCTGCCCCTCCAACAGCGCAGCGGTCCCTCAGTCCTGCCCCTCTGACAGTGCAGTGCTCCCTCAGTCCTGCCCCTCTGACAGTACAGCGCTCCCTCAGTACAGCCCTCTGACAATGCAGCACTCCCTCAGTCCTGCCCCTCCAACAGCGCAGCGGTCCCTCAGTACTGGAGTGTCAGGGCTGATTATTGAATGCATCTCGATGGTATCTGATGATAAGCTGGAAGCAGCTATCCCATTCTCATATAGATCTGTGGCCTGACTCAGTTGCCCCATCACTCCAGTTGACATTCGAGTAATATTGTTGTAAGGCCTGTTTGCAAATCAGTAATTCCCATTCCCTCTCCCACTGGCTTTGCATCAGTGAATGATATTGAGGTTTTAGAAAGGATTGTTAGCCTTGATGAGGTCCTTGGGTGGGGCTTGAACCCACAACTCTGTCCGATTCAGAGGTAAATGTGAAACCAACTCAGCAAAGCACACATACACATACATACTCATATATACACACACACACAGGTTTTTAGACACACACAAACACACTCACATACACACAGGTGCACACAGGCTCATACACACACACACACATTCACACACATCCCATCATGAATCGTAGATTCTCTGTGTGTTTCTCTGAAGACTGTTCACAATTCCAAGTGCAAGCCGCAGGATTGCCAAACAGCCTTTCAAAAGCTACTTCCATAATCTCCTGCTGATGGAAAGTTAAGCCGGGAAATCAAAACACATTTGCACTTACTGTTTCAACTCACTTCCTGTTCAGGAGTTGGTCCTTGGAACCCGACAAGTCGGTGTCGTAATTGGCATCATTACAGAAGAGTCAGAAAGCCAAGGTTCAGTTAATGAGAAACTCATGACGGATGCGCTGAAAAGACTTCAGACCCTCCATGAGTCGGCCAGACTTTAGAACCCATTGGGATTGCTCAGCCGATTAATCCGTTTTACAGAAAGGCCCAGATTTAGACCACAAATAGAGGCAGCATTGAGGATACATTGTTCGGGTGTTTCAGATCTGTTTGAGGTAAGAAACCTTTTGTATTTGCTCGATCTGTTCATCAGATAAATGGGGTCATTTTCTGGGCTTGTGTTCTCCAACAGCAGGTCTGTCGGGACCCTGATGTTGGGAATTTTGGGGTGCAACCTGAGAACAACAACAACTTGCATTTATATAGCACCTTTAACGTAGCAAACTGCTGGTTGTATACTTTAATGGTGCTGGCTTTTGTCCTGTGGCCTTGCGCTTGGGTTTTCTGCCCTCTGGAGCACGGATTGTTATGCTAATTGGCTTCAGACAGGAGAGAATTTAACTTGGCCTTTCCCTCCAAGTCCACTCCTCAGCTACTCCCTGTGGGATTGGACTCACCCAAACATCCTGAGGTCATTTGGAAGCTAATTGTTGAGACAAGTTCCTCCAGATCAGAAACTGCTTCAAGATACGTAACTGCTGCTCTTAAGAGAGGCCAGGGTAAGAAAAACTGGCGGGAAATGACTGGCTTTCTAACTTCAACCGTGGCATTTAATATTTCGATTCAAGAGTCCCAGAAATATAGACCAGTTGTAACATTTCTCTCACAATCTGCAAAAATCTATTTGGACAAATAAAAGCTTCATGAAGTAATCAGGGAGCCAGGATCCCTTAATTAACACTGAAGCTGGTCAATTGGCTCCAAAGCCTTTCTGAATCATGTTTCATGAAAAACATTTTGGTAACTGCTGTAACAATGAGTTAGGGTTTTGAGGCATTGCAGGGTAAACGAATGAAGAAAGAAAAGTAAGACTTCCATTTATTGAGCTCTTTTTGTGATCTCAGGACATCCCAAAGTGCTTTGCAGCCAGCGAAATACTTTTGAAGAGTAGCCACTGTTGTAATGTATGAAACTCGGCAACCTGTTTGTGCAGAGCAAGCTCCCACAAACAGCAATGTGATCGTCACCAGACAATCTGTTTTAGTTTAGTTGGTTGAGGATAAACATTGGCCATGACACCAGGGAGAACTCCCCTTCGAAAGAGCGCCGTAGATTTTTTTACAAATACCCGACGAGGGAAAGGGATCCTTGGCTTCAACACCTGAAAGAATGCATCTCTGACAGTACAACTCCCCCTCAGTACTGCACTGCAGCGTCAGTGTAGATTTTTGTGCTGAGGTTGCTGGAATGGGGGGTGGGGTTTGAACGCACAACCTTTGGATGAAGGGGACAAGAGTGCCATTCACTGAGCCAGGACTGATAGTAATGAAGCTTCCATGCCTTGTACATTAGAAGCTTATGTTCGGAATCTGTTTCAGTTCTAGGTCATCACAGAGATGTCATCAGGGCCCCTGAGGTTAGAAACATAAAATGAAACAGCACAGGAGATCCATCTTGCCTTTGAACGAAATCTAAGTCACCTATTGAGGCCAAAGGTGAGAATTCTCTGGATCTGGGATCCACCCAATTTATAAAAGGTGAAAATGAATGACTTTTCATTTCTAGGGCAGCAGTGTCTGCAACATCAACTCAGCAACAACTTGCATTTATATAGTGCCTTGAACAGAGTAAAATGCCCCAAAACATTTCCAAGCAGCACAAATTGACATTGAACCAGACAAGGAGTTATCAGGAGAGGTGTCCAAAAGCTTGGTCAAAGAGGTAGATTTTGAGGAGCATATAAAGAAGGAGAGAGAAGCGGAGAGGTGGAAAGGAGGGAATTCCAGAGCTGAGAGCCTCAGAAGCTGAAGGCATAGCCAACAGTGGTGGAACTAAGGAAGTGATAGATGTGAAGGAGGCCAGAATTGGATAAATGCAGTCATACCAGAGGTTTGTGGGGCTGGAGGAGGTTAGAGAGGGTAGGGTGAGGCCATGAGGGATTGGTCTTAAGGAATCACACAGAGGTTAGCATGCACAAACCATGGACCTCACAATTCTCAACCAGTAACACCAATGAACAGAAAACATGCCCAAGTTCCTGATTCCACAATGCCACCAAATGGGAGAGACCATTCGGCCCATCCAAATCCTACCCTTCGCACCATTTCAATGTTGGTTAATGATTCCAGGGTTCATCTCTCCTACTCTGGAATTCCACTCCATGTGTTTGCCATTCTCTGAATGAAGAACCTCCTGATATCAGTTCTAAATTTGCCTCCCACTAGTTTTAAAATGTGCCATGTCCTAATCTTGCAATTTAAATTAAGGCAATATCCCAAATTTATCTTTTCCATTCCCTTGATATCCTTCTCCAAGATCACCTCTCAGGCACTTCCTTTCCACAATGATTAGACCCGAGTCTCTCCAGTCTTTCCTCATAGCTCAGCCTGCCAACACTGGCATCAGACTTCTGACTCTTCTCCGTGCTGCCTCCAGTGACATATTTTAAGTGTCGTTGAGATATCCAAACTGTGATCACTCAACGTTGCTGCTGCACCCACATACACAAGGCATCATGATTAGCAAAGAGAAATAGCAAAGTTGTTTGTGTAACTTTATAAATCACTAGTTAGGCCTCAACTGGAGTATAGTGTTCAGTTCTGGGTAGCGCATTTTAGGAAGGTCTTGGAGAGAATGTAAAGGCAATTTAATAGAATGGTACCAGGGATGAGGGCCTTCAGTTATGTGGCGAGATTGAGGGAGCTGGGGTTGTTCTCCTGAAGTGCAGTAAAAGTTAAGGGGAGATTTCACAGACCTGAGTAAAAAAAAATTATAAAGGGTTTTGATAGAGTAGATAGGGAGAAACTGTTTCCAATGGCAGGAGGGTCAGTAACCAACAGACACAGAATTAAGATAATTGGCAAAAGAAGCAGAACCAGAGGGGGATGAGGAGAGTTCTTTGGTTACGCAGCGAGTTGCTAAGATCTGGAATGCACAGCCTGAAAGAGCCTGAAAGAGCGGTGGAAGCAGATTCAATAATAACTTTCAAAAGGTAATTGGATAAATATTTTAAAAGGAGAAATTCCAGGGCTATGGGGAAAGATCAGCAGCTGCTGGGGAAAGAGGGGGGAAGGTGAGAGGGGTGAGAGGAACCGGGATTAATTAGATCGCTCTTTCATAGAGCCAGCACATGATGATAGACCTAATGGCCTCATTCTGTCCTGTGATTCTATCATTCTTTGATTCTATGATTCTAATTCCCTCCCAGCACTACTGTACCCCAACACACACACAATCACACCCTTTCAGGCATAGTCACACACACACACACACTCCCTCTCGCACACACACTCTCATACATTCTCGCACACTTCCACACACAACCTTTCAAACTATTAAGGGATATCTTATTTCCTGTGCCCAGATTCTTTTACAGTAAATAGAATGGGAGAGTATTTTGTAATCACATTGAAGTCGCTTCTGAAAGCAATTGTAATCATTGATCTCCACAGCACAAATTAGATTACAGTCTAAATGGAATGCAATCCCCTCTTCAAAAAACTAAACCAATGTACACTTTGAGCTGTTGAATGTATAACTGAAGATGTTTATGATTGGGCATTGGTAGTCTCCGGCAGAATTAAAGATTTTCTGCCAGTGTTGAATAAAGGCTTGCCAATTGTTATGACTGAGGTGGGAGGAGTGCACTGTTAATTCAGTCCCACGTCTCCACAGGTCACAACGTATAGTTACATTTTCCCACTTAACGAACTGGTCAATCAGATACTTTATTTTTCCCCAGAATAAAGCACACCAACCAGGTTTCTTTAATAAACAAAAAAAACTATCTGTTTATTATAAATTAAGTCTTCACCAATAATGAAGTAAACATACACGCGAATTGTAAGATTAAAGCCCCTTATTTAGCCTTGCCCTCACACACAGACACACACACAACTGGCTAACTGGCAAAAAAAGTGATTTTTGTTGACACATGTTACAAAGAACTGGAAGGAATAAAAAAACACTTCGGCATAAAAGAAGGTGTGGAAGATAGTCCATTGTTTTGGCGAGGTGTCCCAAAGGCAAATAGGTGGCTGTCAGTGGAATCTTCCTGGAACAGTTCTTTCCAGGCGCTTTTGATGATCAGTCTGGGTAGGCTTCAAAAAGATGTGGCAGCACAGAAATCTCCAGTCAGGCTTAACAGCAGGAAGCAGCAACAAGGATCTTCTTAGGTCTTAAAGTAGCAATACAGCAGTAAAGGTTTCTTCAAATACAGGAGGATTATAGTAAATCTTAATGCAGGAATTCTTTAAAGATGCAGGGATACTTCAAATGAGAGAAAGATATCAGCTGTCTTCTCCTGGCAGGCACACACCAACTCCTTCTTTCTGTTTTCAGGCCAAGCACCAACTGTTTTTTTTTTAACAGTTCAAATTAAAACTAAACTTTTTCGAGAAACAAGTCCTGTGACAACCATAAATCTTGGCTTGTCATTCCTTTGTAAACATCCTTTCAGAGTCACAAGCACAACTCCTGCTGGATTATTTGCAAACAGATACTTACCAGTCAGACTTGTTTACCAGCCAACCTTCTGTTGACCTGCCCGTTTGTTTTTTTTAAAACACCAAGTTCAGCAATCTCCAGATGACTCAATGTCCAAAATTTAACTAAAGGTTCTTTAAAACATATTTTACAAAAGAAACGGAAGCAATCCCGTAACACAACTACCTGCCTAATGATTCCCGTATCTGTAAAAGTCATTTTATTTTGGAATGGTCATTCATTTTGTGCGGGAATAACAGTGAATAACAGCAGCCGGTCACTCAGCTGCTGAGGCTGGCTTTGGAACCAGTGAAAATTTTTTTTAAAAGACTGCTTTAGCGCCTGTTCAGCATTTCCCTTGCTCTCTCCAGTCAAACCTCCCCTGGCACAGCGCACAGGGAACAAAGACTAGCTGTTTCCATATATTCCCTCGGAGAGCAAGCGCGAAGAATCTACCTGCATCCGTAAATTTGAGTTTAGATTAGATTAGATTAGAGTGTCCTAACTCGCACCAAGTCCCGTTCGACCATTACCCCTGTATTCGCTGACCTATGCTGGCAAAGTCCTGAATTTAAAATTCTTATCCTTATGTTCAAATCCCTCCGTGGGCCTTGCCCCTCCCTATCTCTGTAACCTTCTCCAGCCCCACAATCTTCTGAGATCTCTGCACTCATCCAATTTTGGCCTCTTGAGCATCCCTTATTTTCAGTGCAACACCATTGATGACTGTGCATTCAGCTGCCTCGGCTCTGAGCTCTGGAATTCCCTCCCTCCACCCTTTACCTCTTTCTCCTCCTTTAAGATGCTCTTTAAAACCTACCTCTTCGACTAAGCTTTTGGTCACTACTCCTAATAACTCCTTAAGTGGCTCATTGTCATTTTTTTTTGTCTTATTACACTCTTGTAAAGCGCACTTGGGTCATTTGCTATGTGAAAGCTACTGCATAAATGCAATTTGTTGTTGTTGAATGCTTAAAGCTTTTGACTAACCTCCTTCTATTAGCCCCTTTATTTTAACATCCTGGGCAGAGGAACATCACACAAGTGCATTGTATGCTACAAATGTCCATTGTATTTTCTGCACTTAAAATGTGACTCAGAGGAAAATCAAAGCAAACTTCCAAATGCCAGTTTTCACCTCCGTCTGATGAAATACAAGCAAGTTTTTTTTTCAGTTTACCTCCAGGGTAATCACATTTAACAAAAAAGCTCTGGACTCTTTGCGCTGTCTATTAACAAAATATTTTGGCAGCTCAGATATCATATTAAGCTGTGCAGGCACATGTTGCTAATTTAGACCCAACAATACAGGACAAGAATCTTGTGAGAAAGTTGGAGTGGGATAATTTTCAAAGAGGTCGAAGGATAACTGCTGCCTCGATAGACTGAGCAAATGCGCCCTCTGATCTTGTGTTGGGGTAACGTCAGGTCCAACCCCTTAAGCTTGTATTGAGTTTGGAGTTCTCCTGATTCATGTTCATTGCTTCCTGCTGGAAATACACAAGTATCAACAGGACCTTTGGTTTGGCTCAAAGATGTCGTCTTTCGGATGAGACATTAAACCGAGGCCACGTCTGCCCTCTCAGGTGGATGTAAAACATTGCACGGCCACTATTTTGAAGGGGAGCGTGGGAGACACCCCAGTGTACTGGCCAAAGTTTGACCTCAACCATCATCACTAACACATTATCTGGTCATTATCAAATTGCTGTTTGTGGGACAACAAACATCTCCTATATTACAACAGCGAAAACACTTCAACAAGTACTTCATTGGCTGTAAAACACTTTGGGACATCCTGAGAATGTAAAAGAGGCTATAGAAATGCAAGTCTTTCTTTCTTTGGATTTCCTGTCAACATTCAGTGTCCAGTATAGGCAAACATGGCGACTTGGGAAGGCTGTTATCGATTACAATCCCTAACCCTAGCAGAGAGTCACCTCCTCCAGGAGTGGGAGAATAGGGTGGAAAAGATAAGCATCATAAAGGTAGAATCCTGGAAGTAGGAGGGGTGTTGCAGGTACAGAGTGGAGTCCCACAGGAGTCAGTGTCAGATTGACAGGGAGGGGCTCTGGAGTCTGACAGAGGTTAGTTTCTGTCTGAAAGGAGGGTCTGAGTCCAGTCGCATATTATTCAACAAATTCCATCAAATGTACAGTTGTGTCTGACGTTTCTTTAGAGGGGTTGAAGACGTAATATCTGTTGGGGCCTTCACAATAGGTACGCAGTGAAAGAAATAGAAATAGCACAGGGAGACTGGGAGTAAGCTCATTGCTTTCAATGTCACAGAAATGTGGAGAAGCAGTTAAATAACAAGTCAGAGGTTGGACACATCGTCACAACAGGGGAGCAGAGAAAAGGGAGCTCACATTTTTCGGACATTCCAAAGCACTTCACAGTCAATGAACTACTTCAAGACTGTCATGCACACGTGACAGAGTGCGCAGAGAAGAATAATCCCAAATGTAAAGGGTTTGAGAGGAAAAATTAGTCCAGGGAGCGGACAGCAAAGGCGGAGTACAAATCCCAAAATGGTATAGCTAGAGTGAATAGATCCAAAGTTACATGTTCCTCCCAAGCATGCTACACTTAACGCATCTCATGTCTTAGGCTTACTCCAATACTATATCCTAAAATATTCTTTGCGGAAAGAAAAGCATTTGAGTGAATCAATACTAACTCCTTCCAACATCTCCCTCAGATATCTGTTCTATAGATGGACCACTCACTGACTGAAATATTGTTTCTGAAGATAAGTTTGTATGAACCCCCTTGAAAGACAGGCTGTCTCCTCTGGTTCAACAGAGATTTCTCACTTTCAACACGGTAATCTGTATTTGGATCTATTTTGCTGCTGCGTTATCTGAGTGTCAGATCACCTTCAATTAATCCAGTCACACCCAATTCCTTCAACTCCTGAACAAACAAATATAATAGAGTTCTCAGTTGTGCTCTCATTATCAGAAAGGCAAGCTACTTCACAGCAACTTGACGTCACCCATGGATAGATAGCTTTTCTGTCTTCCCCTGACAAGTCATTTACATCAATTAACTTTCCTTCTAATAGTGTCCATTTCAGACACACACTGCAGCCTACTTCAGGTTAACTAATGGATTACCCAATCTCAATTGATCAGAGTAAACGAGGAACAGACTGAAGTCATTATGGTGAAAATACTTGAAGATATTGACTGAATCCAATCGCTGTTGAAAGGAAAAAAGGCAGGACCAAAGTAAGTGAAGTGTGGGACATTTGCTCGATAAACATTTTCACTGCCGAATTTCCTTTGAAATGCATGCTGATGCGAAATGATTTGAAAGAAATTTTGCTTATTGTTGTCGGTAACCACACAAATGTGTGTAATATAATGCACCAGCTGATGTCTCGTGGCATTGCCCAGATATTGCACACTATTATTCCATTGTTAAATGTGTTTAAGGTGGCCTGTTCCTTGAAGGCCTTGAAGCCTGATTTCTGTAAATAAGCACAAAACGCTTAGTGTTTATTTGCTGTTAGTCAGGGAAATTTGCAGATTGGCCGAAGGGGCTTGCAAGTTGTTGGCTCCAGGTCAGAGCAGTGTGAAACAACTGCCTTCCTTTTTTTTTCACACTTTGAATTGTAAAGTCTGACCTGTGAGAGACAGATGCTCGAAGTGCACTGGTCAGCAAAGATTTAAGACAGGTCCAGAATTGGAAGTGTGGCAGATGAGGCGACCGACTGTCCTTCATTATTTCTGTTGCTTCGATCCTTTCTTGCGTACTGGGATGTGGAAATGCAAGGGTTAACAATAACATGAGGAATGAGAAACAGGTCAAAGCTTCAGCTTTTATAGATGTATTTATTTTAGATGTAGAAAATGATGTGTTAGTGTACTGGTTACGATGCAGGAGAAATAACCTTAAACTGAGGTTGAAATCCACCATGACATGTTGTGAAAGTGGAATACAATTAATCTGCTAATTCTTGGGCTGGCGCGAGGGAAAAGGAGCATGAAATCTGTCAGGTTGCTGTCAGAATCCATCTGAACGCTGATGTTCTCCAGAAAGGGAACCCCCACCTCAGCAACCTCTCCTGCTATTTGGGTAGCTCCTAATCAAATGGCTGAGAAAGCCATATAGCTGTGTGTCATGGTTAAAAATCAAGACATCAGCGGAAGACCCACCAGCACCTTCTCAGGTAAGATAATGTTTTAAGCAGATAGGTAAAAATCTAGTGTTAATGCAGTTTTTTTTATTCGGTTTATCAAAGGGAGCCAAAGTTCTTGTCTTGAAGAGGTTTCTCATTCTGTTGCAAATCCTATTCAAACTGAAGAGAAATCAATGAGTAGGAGGCACAAATGTTTCTTTGAATGGAAGGAGGTTGGGAAGATTTATGTTCCAAGTGTTGCTTTCTGTCTGATTAATCTACTGTGAACAATAAGTAATTTGATCTTCCAGTTTTATGGCCAAGTAAAGAATGAGAGGGACATTACAGAAGGCAAAGAAGACTGTGAATTGTTCAGAAAATGCCTCAAATATCCAGCAGTTCAGGCAGCATTTGTGGAGGGCGATTTGCAGTCTCTGTGCTCCTCCAATTATAGTCTCATACACTTCCCCAATTTCCATTTCCCGTACCTGTAACTTGCTCTCCTTGACTATAAACGTCAAGAAAACCGTGGTCATGGGATAAGGTGTTGCATCTCCAACCCTGATCACACTAACACACCATGGGAAGTGGTTCGCAAATTCTGCTACCTTGGGCCAACGGTGACAGACAATCTGTCCCTCGATATAGAGCTCAACACACGTATCGGAAAAGCAGCTCTCACCTTTGGCTGACTCGTGAAAGGTGCATGCGATAACAAATTGCTGACCCTTAGGACCAAGCTGATGGTTTATAAGGCCTGTGTTCTCAGCACCTTGCTGTATGGCTTTGAAACATGGGCGACTTACAGCTACCAAGAAAAAAAGCTCAATAATTTCCATCTTCGCCGTCAGTGGCGCATTATGCCTATATCCTGGCCAGACAAAATCACAAATGTGGCAGTCCTCTCAAAGGCAGAGCTCCCAAGTGTGTTGACACTAATCAAACAGAGGCGGTTTTGCTGGATCAGACACGTCCGCTGGTCGAAGACAGTCACATATCCAAAGACCTTCTGTATGGTGAGCTAGCCAGGGCCAGACGACCAATGGATCGTCCAAAGCTCAGCTTCAAGGATGCTTGCAAGCGCAACATGAAGGCTCTAAATGTCGACTATCGCACCTGGGAGTCACTTGCTGGTGAAGGAGGGAAATGGCGACACGTCCTCTGGACTGCACGACCACGACAACCAGTTGCTACAGCAGCTTGGCAACGGGCGTCATCGCCATAAACAACAACTCACAGCGTCACTTGGCCGCTTCACATGCGGCACTTGGCCTTCGCAGCCATCAGCAAAGGTGCAGCAAGAGAAGACACCCCACCTCAATGGATTGTTTGCTGTGTGTCCATAATCCTTCATAGATGGAAGGATGCCAACCAGCACATCCTCAATTTCCATCGCTCCGCCATGGCAATGTCTTCAGCTGTTACGGCCCCAGGCTCCAGAATTCCTAAACCTCTTTCATCCTTTAAGGCACTCCTTAATACTATCTCTTTAAACAAACTTTTGGTCATCTGTCCTAGTCGCTCTTCATGTGGCTCAGTGCCAAATTTTTGAAAGGGTCTTGAGACCTTTCACTATGTGAAAGCTGCTTGAAATACACAAGTCGCTGTTGTTTTAGATGCAGTCCTTCTTTGAGCTTTGCACAGTGACTGAAAGGTTGCTTTCACTATTTTTATTTCCACCCTGTCCCTGTATCCTCTTTAAACCTTCCTTTTCAAATCCTTATCCAATTCCTCCAAAGCGATGTTACAGTTTCTGCCTTAGTAGCCTCCTGTGCTAAAACATGATCTGTTCTAATAATTGTCTTGTGTCGAGCCATTTCTTCGAAGTGACCATCTTCCCTATAAAATTGCAGTAACACTTCCTTACTCTTAGACAACAAAAGTCAACGTACCATCTGCCTTCCTAATTGCTCCTGCATGGGAGATTTTAAAAAATCTTTCCTTACCATTTCTTTGCTGGAATCCAGCAATACAAACTCCGCTGGTTCGGTCATTACAAAACTAGTCAGAGCTTACACAGCGCATGCTCTACTGCGTTTATCACAAATTTTGCAGAAGTATCCTGAAACAAGCCCACGGCCCTTCTTTGCATATTTCACTCGCTGCTCCAGGGTTGCCGAAAAACAGCCTGGATCAATATGGCAGTAATCAAACTGCCAGGACAGATTATGAGCAGGACCTCACTCTCAGAAATTGGTATTCACCATGTTTAACGCTCCCCAAAGAAAATGGTCATGGAGCATAGCCATTTCTCCCTGAAGAGTGCTTCGTATTTCCATTAATTTCTGTTTTTATTTCAGATTTTCAGCGTCTGCAGGATTTCACAGCTGTTCATGGGACAAGAGCAGGCCCCCTTACCTCTTAATCCCAATTCCCCCATCCCCAAACTGTCCTCATGGCCACAAGTGGCATAAGTCCTTGTGAGACAAATGAATGGTTTCATTCAAACCCAAGCAAGCTCAGTATGAATGCATTGCACAACAAGGGAGAGCAGGCTGAAATTTCCCTTATACATCCAACACACCAGTTTTAAGTTAAGCTTTTATCATGAATATTGAAGTTAATATAAGGCAGATGGTCGATTTCTGTACAGGAGTAGAGTAGCTGCGTGCTTGTGTATTGCATTAATTATCCAAACTAATTGAATAAGTTGAATGCAAAACCATGTGCTAATTGCCAACTCTGAATTTCAGAGTCGTGTCTTTCAAGACAAAAACAAATTTATCATGGGCACATTGCTGTAGAACATATATAGAACATATGGTTGAGCCAGAACATAACTACAGGATGTGGATTTGCAGAGAGACTGAAGACCTGAATTTAACCCTTGCAAGCACTTGCTTCCATACTAGAAATAAATCCTCAATTCTGCCCTGTTTCACAAACTTTGTCCAGAATTGCAATGATCCATAAAATTGAAACACCAGCCAACCGGTAAGACCAAACCACATTTGTTAGGCAGTGGAATTGTTTGGCATGGTACTGGTAGTGCAGAAAAGTTGAAGATTCTGCTTTTAAGTTATGGTATTGCCTGCAGAAGTTGACATTCCTGTTGAGGTACCATACATAACTCCTTCAAGCTATTCCTGCCAACTATTCCATTTTGGCTTTGCTCCCAACTCTTTCAACTCACGTACACATAAGTTTCCACAAATAGACTTACGTATCCTACCTACTGAAAACTGCAACCTTCACTGAAGTACTTCAACCCACTTTACTGCATTCATGCCCACCAAATCCTCCTGTCCATTTCAGCAGACGGTAAATATCGCAGTCACTTTTATTCTTCAGGCTAAAGCTCACAGTGACATTTATTTACAAATGAGACAATTATACCAAAGCGGAATATTATAAACATGCAGCGTAGGGCAACACCTGACGTAACGTAAAACATAAACAGTTCCACAATTCAGACTGTTTGAAATAAAAACAAGAAATGCTGGAAATACTCAGCAGGTCTGGCAGCATCTGTGGAGAGAGAAGCAGAGTTAACGTTTCAGGTCAGTGACCCTTATTCAGAACTGGCAAATATTAGAAATGTAAAAGGTTATAAGCAAGTAAAGCTGGGGGTGGGGCAAAAGATAACAAAAGAGAAGGTGTAGATAGGACAAGGTCACAGAATAGCTGACCAGAAGGTCGTGGAGCAAGCTGC
The DNA here is from genome assembly GCF_036365525.1 of Heterodontus francisci. Taxonomy (NCBI): domain Eukaryota; kingdom Metazoa; phylum Chordata; class Chondrichthyes; order Heterodontiformes; family Heterodontidae; genus Heterodontus; species Heterodontus francisci. The sequence goes on from NC_090417.1 coordinate 17,353,198, forward strand.
TCCAAAGTGCAGGCTGATGCAGGACTTTAGTTTTCTTTAAACTGATCTTTTAGTCCGAAAAGTTGTGGGAACCAAGCTGAATGCCATCAATTAATTTACTTAGTTGGGGAGCGTCATCTCTTCTGATGCCACCATAGACAAAGAAGTGGACAATAGGCTTTCAAAAGCAAACAGAACATTCGGCAGACTGTACAAACGTGTGTGAAGCAACCACAACCTCAGAGCACAGACCAAACTTAAAGTGTACAAAGCCATAGTCCTCACCACCCTTCTGTATGGCACTGAGTCATGGGTCCTATACCGCCGTAATGTACACCTTCTAGAGTGCTTCCATCAGCACTGCCTCCGCAGCATCCTCAAGATCCGCTGGCAGGACCGCATCACAAACACTGAAGTCCTGGAAACAGCCAACAACACCAGCATCGAGGCCATCCTCCTGCAAAGCCAACTGTGTTGGGCAGGTCACATTGCCCAGATGGACGACAGTCGCCTGCCCAAGATCGTGTTGTATGGAGAGCTGACCAGGGGTAAAAGGAACAGAGAGGTCCCATGCAAATGTTTCAAGGACTCCCTGAAGAAGTCTGTCCCTGTCTGCCACATCGGCCATCGCCAGTGGGAAGCGTAGGCCATAGATCGTGATGCCTGGAGATGCTACAACAGGAGGGCTACAGACACCTTTGAGACTGAGCGAAGAACCAGCATGATAGAGAAAAGGAGAAGGAGGATAGATCCAATTGCCCCCAGCAGTGACTACGCCTTCACTTGTACCCGCTGTGGGAGAATCTGCCGGTCACGGATAGGCCTGACTGGCCACTAGCGGGCCTGCAACTGATGTCTACTACCTTCCCAATATCTTGGTCCGTGAAGAAATGCCGAGAAGCTCACTGTAAAGCCACCTTATTCAAATGGATTGTTGCCTAAGCTGCTGTTGTCGCCCAATCTTCCAGGCAAGAGAGGCCAACCCAGGTTTGTTTGAGAAGAGGAACCACTGTTTGATGTCTTACACACACTGGCCAACTACTCGGATAAATATAAAACAAAACATGGATGCTGGAAATCTGACATAGAGGCAGAAAATGCTGGAAATACTCAGCAGGTCAGGCAACATCTGCGGAGAGAGAAACAGAGTTAACGTTTCTGGTCTGTGACATTTCACCAGGCCTGGAAAAGGTTTGAGATGTAACAGGTTTTAAGCAAGTGCGGAGGATAAATATTTTCTCGGATAAACCACTCTCCAGGTATGCTATTGAATTCGTCAAGGACACCCTGGAAATTGGACAGCTACCCCATGGTCATCTGTCCAAAGTAAAATCAGTTTGCTTTTGTCTTCCATCCCCACAGACTATTGTGTGGTTGCTTTTCTGCGTTTATCCGACTGTTCCCTGAATGGCATTTTAACACTGACCGCTACCCCAGGCTGACTGCTTGGGCCACCAAATGGGCTGGTGATGAGTCGGCACACTGTGTTCTTTAGCCAACTTGCACCAGCCAGCCATGTCTGCTGGTCACTCTGGTCACCCTGTTGCTAGTCATGGTGGTGAGGCCTGGGAAGAGCTCACTGCTACACTGTTTACCATCTTTCTGGTGCCATTTCATGTTTAAGGAGGTGCCTTTAACTGATTTTATTTGAGTAAAAGAAACAAATCAGAAGATTGCAAACAACGACCAATGTTTCACGTGTGCGGCAGGTCAGCAGCTGAGAGGTGTTTTTTTTTTTACCAGTCTGCCCTCCTCCTCCACCAGGACCTTCTCACCTCGAGCTTCAAAACCAGTGGGGTTGCATTTTTACAAGCCCACTGCCGATCTTGGCTGATGGGCCGCATGCGCGGGCTTTACTCCGCGGAGCCACCACGATATTAAACGCAGCGGCTCATTTACCGACCACACCCACCAGTATGGAACTGGGACTGACAGCGGGAGTGGGTATTTATTTAATTCATTACTTTAAATGCATTTACATATTTAAATTCTCATGCTGCCGCCGAGTGGCGGGGGGTGGGGGCGGGGGGTGGGGGGTGGGAAGTGGGTGGGGGCTGCCTTCAGGCCTCGATGCCACCGGCAATGTGGGGCAGGGCCTTCCCAGTGTTGAGGCCCGTGGTGTACAGAGGTAAAACTGACAATTTCACAGGGTTACGCTGTGCGTCCCAAAGATGCCTAATATAGATTTTGTGATTTGCAGGCATCCCGGGCAGCTGCCTCAAACAGGATATTCGTATCTCTGTAACCCTTCAACCCTCCAAGATCTCTGGGCTCCTCCAATTCTGGCCTCTTGTACATCTCTGATTTCCATCATGGCACCACTGATGGACGTATCTTCAGCTGCCTAGGCCCTAAGCTCTGGAATTCCCTTCCTAATCCTCTCCACCCTCTCTACCTCTCCCTCCTCCTTTAATACGCCCCTTAAAACGGAGCTCTCTGACCATGCTTTTGATCGCCTGTCCGAATATCTCTTTATGTGGCTCATTGTTAAATTTTGCTTTATCATGCTCCTGTGAAGCTCCTTGCGATACTTCACTCGGTTAAAGGTATTGTATGGAATTTGTTGTTGTTAGACCCCTTCCCTATACCACTGAGCAACCTAACACCTGTTTAAGGACCTCTCAGCAAAATCCGCCAGCACTGGCCTCCACCCTACCCCAAGGCTTACCTGGCGACTGCAACAGGCGAGGCAAATAGCTCAAACCGATCCATTACTCACAGACGAACTGCCTGTGGTGGCATGACAGCGGCCCAGAACTTGCTCCATTTGCCTCTTTGAGGCCCGAGGCCCAATTTCAGGCCTGCCAGTTCCATTCCATGTTGGTTACCTGTTCCAACAAACAGGCAGCAGAGAGTTTCAACCCCATAGCGAGAAGGGAAGACACCCTTTGGGAACAATGCGACATCCTTACCTTTGGTAATGTGTGGGAATCACAAAAATGGCAAGGGCTTGAGATTCCAATCAGTTGCCACAGCTTTGGCAGCAGGTTACGGAAACCCTGAAGAAATGGCCATTTGACATGATTTCTCGGTGCTTTCTGCAATCTTCCGCCAAAGTTTCAATCAACAATTGGGAGTGCCACTGCGGAAATGAATGGCGCAGTTGATGTCACTGCGATGGGCACCAGGCCTGTCATTAAATATTGATGTACATCATCTTTTCATATCACTGGGAAAGGTCGGCTAATGGCATTTTTTAATGGTAATTGCCTTCTAAGTATTAAGTGGCAAATACATTAAGTATATTGAAGTTGAATCTGATTAGGGTCAATCTTGTTTCGCTATGCTGATTGTTTACTGAAGTTGTTAACATCTGCAATGTTCCTTTTGCCTCTGCTCGCTAACTACAGGAAGTAATTGGAAGCTGCTTGGGTTATTTTACATCAAGTGAAAGCAGAGCCATTCTGGGAAATGGCAAGAGTGCAATGATTCCAGGATTAAACAGAAACGGTAAACTATCAGCTGGATGATTTATGAGAGAGGGATCTGTCTGCACAAGAAAACCACTGCCCTGCAAACCAGTACGTGGTACAAAAGCTAAGTACTGCGGATGCTGGAAATCTGAAATAAAAACAGGAAGTGCTGGAAATACTCAGCAGGTCTGGCAGCAGCTGTGGAGAGAGAAACAGAGTTAACGTTTCAGGTCAGTGACCCTTCGTCAGATGTGATGATAGCTCATTGACCTGAAGCGTTAACTCCAGTTTCTGTTTTTACGGATACTGCCTGACCCGTCTCTTACAAGGTGTCAGCTATGGCTCAGTGGGTAACACTTTCGCCTCAAAGTCATGCATTCAAGTACCACTCCAGAGACTGACTCTGCGAGTGTCAATACTGAGGGAGTGCTGCAGTGTTGGAAAATGCCATCTTTTAAATGAGACGTTTAAAACCAGGCCCCGTCTGCCCGCCCAGGAGGATGTAAAATATCCCACGGCCACTATTTCATGAAGGGCAAGGGAGGTTCTCCTTGATGTCCTGGTGCAAATTAATGCAAGCCGTTGTTGCCAAAGGAATCGTCAAGGCCATTTTGGGCAAAAGTTCAAAATCACGTTCCAACTCTTTCAGAGGGGATGAAATATTCCGTGCTGAAATCTGTGGGTGGCATGATATCTCTCCTGCAACCAAAGCTTCCTTCAAAGGACTGATACGCATCAAGGTATTCACTCAATGCCCAAACTCCCAGCAGAGAACAGTACCCCAGGGGAATCTGGGGAATGGATTGCAGAAAAAACACCTTCTTGCCAATTCTCCAATCTCTACTCCAGGATCCCAAAACACGGGAGTCAACCGTACAATCTAAGCCAACACGCCCTGTGCCCTCTGCCCTGTCAAACACCTTCCCCGTGGTTCTCTCCCCCACCCCACCTCCCCTTCACTTGCTTAAAATCTAATTCTTTTCTAACCTTTGCCAGTTACGATGAAGGGTCACAGACCTGAAACGTTAACTCTGCTTCTCTCCCCACAGATGCTGCCAGAACTGCTGAGTATTTCCAGCACTTTTTGCTTTTACGCCAGAGTTTTGTTTCCCTGGCAACTGAGATGGAACTCTGTGTCCCATCTGGATCCGCTGGATGCTGAAGATCCCACAGCACCTTTGGGCGATGAGCAAGTAATTCTGTCAGTGGCCCAGTCAACGTTCCTTCCTCAACCATCGCCATGCAACATAAAGCGGTCATTTACCTTGCTGTTGTTCGTGGTATCTTGCTATGCACCAAATGACCGCTGCATGTGCTGACTAAGTTAGCGCAGTTGACAGACACGACCATTGTACTTGAAACATCTGGTAACGTTTCGAAGCAACTTGATACAGCTTTTGATTGCGGGGCTATTTTTTGTATCGTTGAAATGGAGAAACAAATGCATTAAGACAGCTTGGTGCAGCCTGAGGTTAATTGATCATCCCATTACCCTGAAAATGGTTGAAGGGAAAGTGTGGAAGCTCCTGTCGGGATTAAGCTGCACCACACGTCACTGTATTGGTAACAAATGCTGAAATCAAACTGGTCGCTACGAAATTTGGAACAATTCTCAACCCACAACGTGAACCTGACAGCCTCAACCTTCGCCGAGGCAAAGAAGTGATAGGCTAATTAGCTCAGAGGCTTTGTTGTTTAGCTGCAAGCAGGCAGCAAGTTTTCCTTGAGCTTGGTCCACGTTTTAGTCTGTACTGAGATCCACCAGTAAAAGGAGCTGGAGCACAAATGTGGCCCATCAAGCAGCTCCCACAGCCATCTTTTGGAGAATGAAATTCAATGCCCCTTAACTTGGTTTTCAACATTAGTCAAAAGCAGATTACACTTGACAGAAGGGTTCCTCTTCTGCCTGCTCAGTCTCTGAAGGCAGAACTCATCTAATGAACCCAGGGGAGCAAAGCTTGTTTGCTATCAGAAAGCCCATAAGGTTTGTCTGCTGTGTGTCTCGATTTCATTAATGTTTTTACCCTCTTTAATCTAAAGTGCTTTGGAACATCATGAAAGGTGCTATCGAAATGCAAATTCTTTATTTTTCTTTCTATTCATCTGAGGCTGTTCAGAATTTGGCTGATGGCAGCCATCTTGTGGCCAGAGTTCATGCTACAAGTGAGGGCTTGATTGACAACTTGTGCAAATGAATTAATTTTGCCTCTCCTGACTCTCATTGCAACACAATCTGCCTCAACTCAGTAGAGCAGTGAAATCTTCAATGGGCATTTGCTGTGGTATTCCACGACGTTGAAAGGTGTTTTAGCTTTCCATCGTACAAGACCCTCATCAATCTTGCAGACAAATGCAAGCTCGAACCAGGCAGCACACTTCAGGAACGATGTAAAGGCTTTAGAAAGGGTACAGCAGGGATGAGGGACTTCAAGTTATGTGGAGAGGTTGGAAAAGTTGGGATTTGTTCTCCTTGGAACAGAGAAGGTTAAGAGGTAACATAAATTGAGGTTTTCAAGATGCTCAGAGGTTTTGCTGGAGAAAAGCTACTCTCTTTGGTGAGAGGTCACAGATTTAAAAGCATTGGCGACAGATTTAGAGGAGAGAAGAGGAGAAATTTTTCACTCAAGCTGATCGGGATCTGGAACGCTCGTCCTGGAAAGGTGGTGGAAGCTGATTCCATAAATAATTTTAAAAGGGAGTTGGACAGGTACTTGAGGATGAGGAACCTACAGGGTTATAGACAAAAAGTGGGGGACATTGGACGAAGCATGATCGCTCTTTCAAAGAGCCAGCATGGACATAATGGCCCGAATGGCCTCATCTGTGCTGTACGTTTCTATGATTCAATGAATATTTAAGATTGAAGAATTCATGAAAGTTGACTGTTGTGCCACTCACTGAGCCAATCTCAAAGGGGAGTGGGTTTCAGTTCCAGACAGTTGTTTCAGTGTTGAGGGAGGCCGGAATTTCCCGCACCCCTCTCCCCGGGAGCAGGCAGGCAGGGGGTGCGTAAAATCAGCTGGGACGGTGGGAGGTGCCAGCGGCGGTTAGGTGTCAGGCTGCCCGCTCTTGGGCCAGTTCCAGCCCTTAAGTAGCTAATTCATGGCCACCGAAGAGGCTCTTCCCGCTGGCGCTGGTATTTTGTTAGCAGCAGTGGGGGTTGGGGGCCCAGGCCACATGGCGAGGCTGCCAGGTTTTCCCCTTGGTGGCCAGACAGCAGGCTCGGTGAGGGGGAGGGAGGCCCCCCCCCACTTCCTGCTCGAGTACCCTGTGTCCCACTGATGCACCCCGCCCCGTGGACAGGGCTGCCCCAGCTTGACCCCTCTGCATGGCTTCCCGATCACCACACACACCCTATCGCGGAGGCCTGCCCCACCTATCTTTAGTCCAGGCCTCCAGCGCTGTTTCTGGCCCCAGGCCGACAGTCGTCTCAGCAACGGCTGCAGCTCCCAATGGCGCTGCTGAGGCTGAAGAACTCCCGCTCCTCTGATTGTCCGGCAGCTCTTGGCGGTGGTGGGGGGGGGGGGGTGCATCTTGTCTGGGGGGAGGGGGCCGGAAGCCACGAAACTGCAACTGCAGGCAGTTAATAGCCTGGCAACTGTAAAATGTACTCCTGGCTTCCTGTGCCAGCACGGACGAACTTGTCCGCGACTTTCCAGCTGGTGGGCGGGGCTATTAACTCCGCATTAAATCCTGGCGGGAGTGTTGGAGATGCAGTGCCTCTGCTGACACATCAAATCAAGGCCAACCTGTCCTGCTAACTATCTCCCGGCACCATATTTGAGGAAGAGTGGAGCATTCTCCCACTGTCGTATTTTTCAGGGCCAACAACACTCCCCGCCAGACTTTCTGATTGTTACAGTTTGTCGGCACCACAGAATGGCTTCTGTTTGGCAGCGTAAGCAACCATGTAATTCAGAAACAGATCATTTGCTTTCGGAATTTGACGTGATTCCTGCCCACCGCGCCTGATCTGCTCCCACCCACATCCTGTATTCTGCTCCTGTCCAGAGGTATGCTTGAATATTGAAAAGGATCCCGAGGCGTTGGTCAATAATGCAGAGCAACTCCTGGGAGTGTGTCAGTAATCACAGAGCAACCCCTGGGAGTGTGTCAGAATGCGCAGGACCCCAGCCAGAAAAGTTTGAAAGCTGTGCTTTACAATATCGTTATACAGAATTATAGTCAGTATTCTCCCCCAACCTCATTTTGTGTCAAGAAAGATGCTGCATTTTCAGATTCCGCAGACTCAACTGCAAAATGTAAATTACTTTCACAGACAGATCTTGCTTTATAGTGTACCGCCTCAAAAATCATTTTTTTAACAGTCAATACAACAGACACCAGATGAAAGTTGCAAATATTCATGGCCATTTGAAAGCCAGGACGATGGATATCACTTCAGGGAATATCACTTCTGTCTTGGACAGGAACCAATATAAAACTATGATAAGCAAATCGAATTAAACCAGTTGCTCGACATAGATGTTGCTTTTTTTTCCTGGAGTAAGAAATAGTGAAGACTAAACAATGCTAACCTTTTTGTACATTTGCCAGCTGTGACTAGCTCCGAACCCAGACACTGGAGTTTGCAGACTTCTCTGTGAGTGTCAACCCATACAAATATTGGCACAATCCCTGTGGAAGCCCCCCCCCCCCACCCCCAGGCCAATACTGCGATAATCCTTGGTTTACTTCTGACCTTTTGAAAGACCTTGCTTTTCTTAAAGAGATATTATGTTTACTGCCTCTGCGTCATCCTCCTAAATGTAACCCACTCAGATTTTAATTGCGTTGGGGTGATCTCTGCTTCATCGTTCACTGGCGCGCTGTGCTGCCAGAGAGACTGAGGTACCTCAGTCACAGCTCTTCCATTCTGAGTCTGGAAGGTTATATTCCCTGGAATTTAGAAGGTTACGGGGTGATTTGATCAGAGTTCAAATTTCAAGAGCTATTGGGGATGGGCAATAAATGCTGGCCTTGTCAGCAACACTCATATCCCAAGAACGAATAAAAAAAAGTTTTTAAGATTTAGGGGAACTTATCGGGTAAGGAGAGGGAAACTCTTTCTGCTGGTTGGGATGTCTCGGACAAGGGGGCATATCCTGAAAATTAGAGACACACCTATCAGGAGTGAAATTCGGAAACACTTTCTGCAAACAAAGGTCGGGAGAAGTTTGGAACTCTTTTCCGCAAATGGCAACTGATGCGACATCAATTTTTAATTTTAATTCTGAGATTGATAGATTTTTGTTATCCAAAGGTATTAAGAGATATGGGGCAAAGTTGGGGGTATACGGAGTGAGGTTATAAATCAGGCATGATCTCATTGAATGGCGGTATAGGCTCGAGGGGGTGAATGGCCTACTCCTGTTCCAATGTTGCGATGTTCCCCCAGTACTTGTCAGCATTCCTCCCTTAACTAACGCCACCAATTAAAAATTATCTGGACACTCATCTCACTGCTGTGTATGGAACCTTGCTGTGGAAAAGAATCCTTGCCCATGTAACAGAGGTGACACTTCAATGTGACCCACTTTATGTAAAATCCTTTGGGGTAATTTTGAGAAATGTGATGAAGTGTTATATAAATGGAAGCTATTTTGTTTTCTCATTTCAACCTTTTGTTCTTTTTCACTGAGAATCTATAAATTCTTTCTCTTTTTTTAAAATTAATTTTCTCTCTCGGATCACCCCTGAGCTGATCTCCAGTCTGTCTCTTTGGGTTTTTCAATGTTGCTGTTCTTTGCTTTCCCCCAGTTTATCTTTGAATGTTGTCCTGTTACAAATGAACAGAAACTTTCCTTGTAGTGATAATATTGAAAACTAAATAGGGCAGCAGGTGCATGGGAACACCATCACCTCCAAGTTCCCCTCCGAGTCTTTTTTTTTAATTTCCAAAATATACTTTGTTCGTAAAAAAAACTGTAAAAAAATACATTACAAAACAGTTCAAAAACAGCACCAAGTCAACAATACAAAGAGTGCAAAGGAGATCGGTTTCCTTCAATACAGGAGTGAGTTGCCTCACAACCCTTCCATTTCATTTTACCTGCCGTGTGCTTTTTGCAGCAAACAAATATTTTCTGGATACAGCCCGAGGGGTTTTCCATGGATCCAGCCCCTCAGTTCACCTTGGCGGGGGGTACCTTACACAGTGGTCTTTACCCATTGAGCCTTTGCTGCGGCTGCCCCAAGCTTTAGCGCGTCCCTCAGCACGTCGTCCTGGACCTTGGAATGTGCCAGTCTGCAACATTCGGTGTGGACAACTCTTTGCACTGGAAGACCAGCAAGTTTCGGGCAGACCAAAGAGCGTCTTTCACCAAATTGATGGTCATACACACCATCCCAACTGGGAAATTCCTCCAAAGTCGCTGGGTCAAAATCCTGGAACTCCCTCCCTCACAGCATGGTGGGTGTACCTACCCCACACGGACTGCAACGGTTCAAGAAGGAGGCTCACCACCACCTTCTCAAGGGCAATTAGGGATTGGAAATAAATGCTGGCCTGGCCAGCGATGCCCATATTACATGAATTAATTTTATGAAACATTAATTGGTAACAGTATTGAAATTAGGCCCTGCTAAAAATTGAGAATTGGTTCCTCAGACCCAAGTTATTTAAGTTGCATAACACTCATTGCAATAAGCCCTTCTCACAATTCCCTCGCATTCTCTTCTTGTGCCAGTTCGGTCAGCTGGTATCCTTACTCATGCAGGTTCCTGATGTCTCCACTTATCGTTCCACGACTGATTTTCGTTTTTTTTTGGTGCATGTGAATAAAATTTGCTGAAAGGCAAACATTTTTTCTTTACAATAAACACAATTCCAAGCGCCCAGCGGACCTGGATGGTTAAAAAAACTCTGAAATAATGCAGTAATTCTCAACGCTGTGCCAGACTGAGTGGTCCAATGGGAAAATCCAGCTTATTGTCATTTTAAAGAAAAGTTTTCTTCTTTTCAATCTTCCCCGCTAATTTGCTGGATTGTAAATCCATTCCTAATCATTTACTAAATCACTATAACATTGACAAATCCCATAATCTTTTAAATACCTTGAGGTTGGTGTGTCTGTTGGGACTGGGTCCACCTGCATCAGTTGCCCTTGGCTCTGCGGTTTGCAGTATCCTCTCTCTCTCTCTCTCTCTCAGCTCCTCCGCAGTATTATACTAAAAGTGTGGTCACGGTTATTTTTAAATCCAAGTTGGCGGTGGCTTCATAACCTTGCACTGCACTATGAACCCTGATCTTAGCTGTGTCTCAGTGATAGCACTCACGCCTCCACTCCCGAATGGGCGTCAAGCCCCAATTCCTGAGACTTGGACACATCATCTAGACCGACACCAGTGCAGTATGAGGGAGTGCTCCACTGTCGTCTCTTTTTTCAGATGAGACCATAAACCGAGGCCCAGTCCGCCCTCAGGCGGGTTTAACAGATCCCACGGCACGTTGAAGAAAACCAGTGGCGTTCTCCCCTATTTCCTAGGCTGACATTTATCCCTCAACCAACATCACAAAAACAGATTATCTGGTCACTTCAGAACATAAGAAATAGTATCAGGAGTAAGCCATTTGGCCCCTCAAGCCTGCTCTGCCATTTAATAACCCCACTTTCCTGCCTGCCACCTGTCACCTTGATTCCCTTGTCGATCAAAAATCTCTCTAACTCAGCCTTGAATGTATTCAATGACCCAGCCTCCACTGCTCTCGGGAAGAGAATTCCAAAGATTAACTGAGAGAAGAAATTTCTCCTCATCTCTGTCTTAAAAGGAAGACCTCTATTTTGAAACTATGCACCTGAGTTCAAGATTCCCCCATAAAGGGAACGATCCTTTCAGCATCTACCCTGTCAAGCCCCCTCAGCGTCTTATATATTTCAATAAGATCACTTCTCATTCTTCTACACTCCAATGAGAGAGGCCCAACCTGCTCAACCTTTCCTCATAAACACCTCCATCCCAGGAATCAGCCTAGTGAACCTTCTTTGAACTGCTTCAAATGCAAATATATGCCTCCTTAAGTAAGGAGACCAAAACTGTACGCAGTACTGTTGGTGCGGTCTCACCAACACCCTGTACAATTGTTACAAGACTTCCCTACTTTTATACTCTATCCCCCTTGCAATAAATGCCAACATTCCATTTGTCTTCCTAAATACTTGCTGTACCTGCATGCTAACATTTTGTGATTCATGTACAAGGACACCCAGATCCCTCTGTACCGCAGCATTCTGTAGTCTCTCCCATGTAAATAATATTCTGCTTTTCTATTCTTCCTGCCAAAGTGGACAACCTCACATTTTCCTATGTTATACTCGATCTGCGAAACTTTTGCCCACTCACTTAACCTAAACTTTGCAGACACTTTGTGTCCTCCTACCTGTCTTTGGATCGTCTGCAAATCTGGCTACAATACACTTGGTCCCTTCATCCAAGTCATTCATATAGAGCGTAAACAGTTGAGGCCCTAGCACTGATACCTGTGGCACTCCTCTAATTACAGTTTGCCAGCTTGAAAATGACCCATTTGTCCATTGTCTCTGTCTACTGTTAGTTAGCCAATCCTCTATCCATGCCAATATATTACCCCAACACCATAAGCTCTTGTCTTGTGTAGGAACCTTTTATGTGGCACCTTCTCGAATGTCTTTTAGAAATCCAAATACACAACATCTGCTTTATCCATCCTGCTTGTTACATCCTCAAAGAACTCCAATAAATTTGTCAAACACAATTTCCCTTTCATAAAACCATGTTGACTGTGCCTCATTATATTATGATTTTCTAAATGTCCTGCCACTACATCCTTCATAATGGATTCTAGCATTTTCCCAATGACAGATCTTAGGCGAACTGACCTATAGTTGCCTGCTATCTGTTGCCCCACTTTCTTAAATAGAGGTGTTAGATTTGTAGTTTTCCAGTCTACTGGGACCACTCCAGAATTGAGGGAATTTTGGAACATTACAACCAATGCAGCCACTACCTCTTCAGCCACTTCTTTTAAGACCCAAGGATGCAGGCCATCAGGTCCAGGGGACTTTTCAGCCTTTAGTCCCATTAGTTTTTCTCTGGTGATAGTGATTGTTTGATGTTCCTCCCTCTCCTTTACCTCTTGATTTGCTTCTATTGTCGGGATGCGTTTTGTGTTTTCTACCGTGAAGGCAGATACAAAATACTTGTTCAAAGTCTCTGCCATTTCCTTGTTGCCGATTAATAATTCCCCAGTTTTATCCTTCAAGGGACCAACACTTATTTTAGCTACTCTCTTACTTTTTATATATTTGTAGAAGCTTTTATTGTCTGTTTTTATTATTCTTGCTAGTTTACTCTCATATTCTAATTTCTCCCTCTTTTTTAAGTCATTCTCTGCTGGTTTCTAGAATTTTCCCAATCCTCTGGACTTCCAGTAATCTTTGCAGCATTGTACACCTTTTCTTTCAATTTGATACCATCCTTAACTTCCTTACTGAGCCACAGATGGTTCATCCTTCTCAGAGAGTTTTTTTTTCTCAATGGAATATATCTTTGTTGAGAATTATGAAATATCTCCTTAAATGTCTGCCACTGCTTCTCTGCTGTCTTACCTTTTAACTTATTTTCCCAGTCCACTTTAGCTAACTCCGTCTTCATACACTTGTAATTGCTTTTATTTAAGTTTAAGACACTAGTTTCAGACCAAACCTCTCACCCTCAAACTGAATGTGAAATTCCATCATTTTATGATCACTCTTGCCTCGAGGATCCTTTACTATGAGGTCATTTATTAATCCTGTCTCATTACACAATACCAGCTTTAAAATAGTTCTGATGAAGGGTCACTGACCTGAAACGTTAACTCTGCTTCTCTCTCCACAGATGCTGCCGGACCTGCTGAGTATTTCCAGCATTTCTTGTACTCCAAGTGGGGCCTAACCAGGGTTTTGCACAGCTGCAGCATAACCTCTGTGTCTTTATACTCCAATCCTCTAGATATAAAGGCTGGCATTCCATTAGCCTTTTTGATTATTTTCTGCACTTGTTCGTGACATTTTAAAGATCTATGCACCTGAACCCCAAGTCTCTTTGGACATCCACTGTACTTCACCTCTTCCCATTTAGAAAGTACCCTGCTCTGTCCTTTTTTGGTCCAACATGGATAATCTCACACTTGCCCGCATTGAAATCCATCTGCCACAGTTTTGCCCACTCACCTAGTCTGTCAATATCCCCTTGCAATTTTATGCTATCATCTGGACTGTCTACAATGCCGCCTAACTTTGTATCATCAGCAAATTTGGATATATGACTTACTATGGCAGTCACTCCCACCTCACCTCTCGAGTTCAGTTCTTTTGTTCATGTTTGGATCAAGGCTGTAATGAGGTCAGGAGCCAAGGTCAGAATCCAAACTGTGCATCAGTGAGCAGGTTGTTGCTGTTTAAGTGGTTCTTAATCACCCTGTTGATGACACCTTCCATCACTTTGCTGATGATCAAGAGCAGAATGATGGGGCGGTAATTGGCCAGATTGGATTTATCCTGCTTTTTGTCAAGAGGACATACCTGGGAAATTTTCCACATTGTCTGTTCGATGCCAATGTTGTAGCTGAACTGGAACAGGTTGGCTAGGGGTGCAGCCAGTTCTGCAGCACAAGATCTGCAGCCGGGATGTTTTCAGGACCCATAGCACTCTGTAGTATTCTGTCCTTCAGTGTAGCCACTATTATAGGGGCTGTAAACTATGCCCACCAGTGATTTCTTCCCTTTGCTATTTCTTATTTCCACCAAACTGATTCTACATATTAATCTTCTGAGCCAAGATCATTTCTTTCTACTGTACTGATCTCATCCTTTATTAACACAGCTACCCCACCTCCTTTTCCTTTCATCCTATCTTTAGTTTAGTTTAGTTTAAAGATACAGCACTGAAACAGGCCCTTCGGCCCACCGAGTCTGTGCCAACCATCAACCACCCATTTATACTAATCCTACACTAATCCCAATATTCCTACCACATTCCCACCTGTCCCTATATTTCCCTACCACCTACCTATACGAGGGGCAATTTATAATGGCCAATTTACCTACCAACCTGCAAGTCTTTTGGTTTGTGGGAGGAAACCGGAGCGCCCGGAGAAAACCCACGCAAGGAACAGTTTAGTTTATCCTTCCGAAATGTCAAATACCCTTGAGTATTCAGTTCCCATCCTTGGTCACCTTGCAACCACATCTCTGAATTAGCTATCATATCATACCCGTTTATTTCTATTCGTGCCATCAATTCATCCATCTTGTTATGAATGCTGTGTGCATTCAGATAAAGAGCCTTTTATTCTGTCTTTTTACCAATTTTCCCTCCTCTGACCTTATTTGCGGTGCACTCTTATGTTTGCATGCTCTGTGTCTTCCTGTCACACTCTGATTATCATTGCCCATATTGCTGCCCTGCACTATTGCCTTGTCATTTCTCAGTAACTTTCAAAATTTCCCGTCACTTGTACTCTCCCACCTATTTAGTTTAAAGCCCTGTCGACAGCCCTAGTTATACAATTCGCCAAGATACTGGTCCCACCGCAGTTCAGGTCAAGGCTGTCCCAACAGTACAGCTTCCTCGTTCCACACTGCTGGTGCCCAGTGCCCCATGAATCGAAACCCATTTGCCCCACGCCAATCTTTGAGCCGTGCATTCAACTCTCTGATCTTATTTATCCTGTGCCAATTTGCTCGTGGCTCAGGTAGTAATCCAGAGATTATTACCTTTGTGGTTCTGCTTTTTAATTTAGCCCCTAGTTGCTCAAACTCCCTCAGCAGAACCTCTTTCTTGGTCCTACCTATGTCCTTGGTACCCACATGGCCCACGACAAATGGATCCTTCCCTCCCACTCCAAGTTCCTCTCCAGCCCCAAGGAGATGTCCTGAACCCTGGCACCAGACAAGCAACACAGCCTTCAGGACTCACATTCTTGGCTGCAGAGAACAGTATCTATACCCCTAACTCTACTGTCCCATATAACTGCTACGACGTTCCTTTTTACTCCCCCCATTTGAATGGTGCTGTGGTCAGTTTGCTCAGCCTCCCTGCAGTGTCTGCTCTTGTCCACACAAGCTGCAAGAAGCTCGGAGCTGTTGGACAAGTGCAAAGGCTCAGGCTTCTCCATTGCTACCTTCTGGATCCCCATACCTTCCTCACTCGTAGTCCCACCCTCTTGTCCATGAGAAGGAACCAAATCCGAAGTACCTGGCCTAAGGGGTGTGATTGCCTGCTAGAACAAAGTGTCCAGTTATCTTTCTCCCTCCTTGATACATCGCAGTGTCTGAATTTCAAACTCTAGCTCATCAACTCTGAGCCAAAGTTCCTCGAACTGTGGGTACTTCCTGCAGATGTGGTTGCCGTGGATCACACTGGTGTCCACCAGCTCCCACAGCAACAGCTGCAACACATCACCTGCCCTGCCACCTCTATTATGTTTTATTTAACCAGTTAGCTTTCAAATTTAGCAATAATTTGCAGTTATATTCTGGAGTTTAACTAGTTCTGCGACAAATTTAATACAATACTTATCTCTCTCCTTCTACTGGTTTAAACTGCTGCTCTAGTTCAGAAAGAAAAGAAACCTGAAAACTCACAAACCAATTACCTACCTGCTCACCTAATTAATGCCTCTGGGCTTCAGCTCTCAGGTCTCTCTCTCTCCAGCTCCTTCTCTTGGATCTCTCCTTATTCTGAAAAGACCAGAACAGCACCTGCTTCCTCACTGCGCTGAATTCCCACATTTACCAAATTTCCATGTTCAGGCACTCACTCAAGCAGAACTCAGTGCAACTTATGAACACAGTTTTATTTGTAGGAGCTTGCTGTCCGCAAAATTGGCTGCCGTGTTTTGAACATTACTGCAGTGACTACACGTCAAAAATCTTTCTTTGGCTTTTTTTGCGCATTGGGAAGTCCTGCAAGTCTTTCTTCCTTCCAAGTCACTTTTTCAACAGCCTTTCCCCCCCCCCCCCCCCCCCCCACAGGGAGCTAAACCGTTTTCGGCTTCTTCAGTGGTTCAGTTTAGGCAGAGATTAGGATGAAGTTTGTGATTCTGAGAGCACAGACAAAGCAGAATAACTGAAAAGCTAATACTTTGGGAGTCTGATCTGATGGAATTTCAAAAGGCTGCACTCTGAATTCAGCCGAGCTGTTGCTGAAACAGTCACTGAAATACCAATCCCTTGGAAGCCTCGCAGCAGTCTGCAGCTCATTACCTCTTGTGTAATGAGGAGAATAATTGGTTAACGACCAATAATGGGCAATAGTGTCTTTTAATCGTGCCCTTAATCTGTCCAGAATTGATGCAGTCAGAATGCAGCCTTTTCAAGTGCTGAATGATGATGAAGTGAAGTCAAGTTGTTTGGGAGGCAAGACTGAACATTTCATCTTCCTATCAAGTACCTTCCCTTCAACATCGTCAATAGCTCCAGTGGAACTCATTCAGTCTTTTTCTTATTTGTTCCTGGGATGTGGGCATCACTGGCCGGGCCAGCATTTATTGCCCATCCCTAATTGCCCTTGAGAAGGTGGTGGTGAGCTGCCTTCTTGAACCACTGCAGTCCTTGGGGTGTAGGTGCACCAAGAGTGCTGCCAGGAAGGGAGTTCGACAGGGCTGAGTTTGCCATTGTTGTTTCAAGTGCCGAGGTCGATATCGGGTGGTCCATCCAGGTTCATTTCTTTTCTTAGGCTGTGTAGCCATTTGATACGATTGACCGTTTCACAGTCAGCCACATTGCTGTGGGTCTGGAGTCACATGTAGGCCAGACCAGGTAAGGACAGCAGATTTCCTTCCCTAAAGTGAAGCAGATGGGTTGTTATAACAATTGATAGTGATTTCATGGTCACCATTAGACGAGCTTTTATTTGCAGAATTTTTGTTAATTGAATTCAAATTTCACCATCTGCCCTGTCACCAAACCCATGTCACCAGAACATTAGCCTAGGCCTCTGGATTACTAGTCCAGTGGCATTACCAGATCGCCACCGCCGACCCTAACCAGGGGATCTTAGACCCCTTCCCCCCCAAATCCAGTGTAACCTCTGCCAGCACCCATTCCAGATCCTTTGATCCCACCTACAGAAATATTTACCTCATTCAATCAATCACAACCAAATGGTGTTGATCATCAGCAGTTGGTAGATGCACTTGAAAATAACACTAAATCTTTCTTTACAACATTCTGATGTGTTTGCAGTTCTTACTGAGTACCCTTTAAGTGACCCTGCATCAGTGGTTTGAGTAGAGTAAGATCTTTGACACCGTGAGCTCCCACAAAGCTAACTGCATAATTGCAATGGATGATTACTGCGGTAAATGGAACACTGAGCAAACCAAAAGGGGATTGAGAGCTGCAGAGATATCAATAAGTGATGATAATAAGCCCGAGTTTACAGGAAAAAATGGACAGAATGGAAATTGCAAGAGTGAACGGCTTGGAATATGCATTAGAGCAGAAGAAGTTGGCTTCAGGTTCAGTGGGCCTGATTTTAAATGGATGACATTGGAGGGTGCAATTCTAGAACAGCTGCAGCAACTTCAGGCTTACTCTTTGAAATCCTCTCCCTCAACCTCTTCCCCTCACAACTTCTCTCCTTCCCCACAGAATTCTCTTCCGGAGCTTTTCAACTGCATCTCTCCTCATCTCTCTTTCCTCCCCGACTTTCCATACACTGTCTTCCTACGTCAAGCAACTTGAGCTGTTTGTCATGTAAGTTACCTTTGCTCGAATAAGATCACTGAATCAGTAAGTTGGCGCTTCTTTAAAGAGAGTCTAATCGTGTTTGTCAATTGTGAAATTTTGGAGCAGAAATTCAACAGTGTTACTGCGATCTCCCGCCATAAGATCAGCAGAAAAAGGAGTTCCTGAATTTCTTTGGAGTTTCCACCAATGGCCTGCTGAAATTGCAGCAGGAGATTGTGAGAAAATATGGAAACAAATCTCTACAAATAAATTAAGGTGCTGTGCAATACCAGTCTGCTTTATACTGAAAATTGGTGCATTAATAAATGTAGGGATCTTACTACTGGACCAGGTTTAATCCTTCCTACCATCTGCTTAATGCTAATTGATGAATCACTTGGGCATTAAAAAGCCCTTGGGGTGGAGATAAGCCATACAGGCCGGGATAGTTCCAGATACAACCCCTGACCCTTGAGATGAGGAATTGAAGTTTGCCTGTAGTTGCAAACTAAAAAAACGCAAGCAAGCCCATTTAGCATACTGATGAGACCTAGAGTGGTAAGCAAAGAAATATCTATTTATACTTCACCTTACAGGGTGCCTGAATGACCAACAGCACTTCACAGCCCATGTGTTACTTTTGAACTATAGTCACTGTCGTTATGTAGGTAAACACAGCAGTCAGAAAACAAACCAGAGGTCCCACAAACAGCAGTGAGGTAAATGACTGGTTAATCTGTTTCTCGCTGTGTTGGCTATGGGAGGAATGTGGGTCACGACTGGAGAGAACTCCCCTGCTCTTCACCACTTCATGCCAGAGCATCTTTCACATCTGCCTGCAAGGGCAAAGAGGACCTTGCATTGTGAAAGGTGCTAAATAACCGCACACATTTTCTTCCCTTACAAAGTATTTGCACCACTGAAACAGGCCAGTCGGCCCAACGGATCCATGCTCGTTTTCTCTCTTCCCTTCTTCCTTTTACGGGGAAAATCAGTATCAGAGAATTGTATTTTACCTCGTTATCTCTAATGCGCAAAGCCTTGATGTCTATTCACAGGAAATATAAATGTGAATTTTGTCTTCACATAGTATTTGTACACAGGTAGTTGAAGATTTATTCAATGCACAAAGGTTTAAGAAATGTATATATACTTGAAGTTGACTGGTTATGAAATTCAATTCTGAAAATCTGGTTGTGCAGTTGAATCATTCTGTTGATCTTGTGCATAAATTTTTCATTGGAATTTATTAGTACATGGCTTGAATAAGAACATCCTTTCGTAAATATAATCCCAGGTCACTGGAGGGATAAACTGGAAACGAATACATTCAGTTTGCACTGATATATCTGCACTCATCTGTTTGTGCTGTGCCTGGTTAATTACCCAACTGCCCAACCTTTAACAATGGATTACTCTGGCTTCTAGAAAAACATTTTAAAGGCAGAATAAATTAACATTATATTCTCTTTGTGATAAGTTTTGAAAGGACTCATTAATTCAGCGCCCCTCTCTGAATCTATATGCATCTGTCTACCTGTCTCTCTCCAGTTTTCTGTGCATCTAATGAGGCTGGTTTACAACTGTAATCTCACACCTCATATGAAACTTGATGAATTAAGTGAGAAGTACAAAGTTTACCGAGTTTTCACTTGGGAGATGGAAGAATTGACTAGTACGTGTTTTTTTTATTTCCTGTCACCGGTAACAATTGATCCCAGTTGCAAAAAGCCACTCCAAATCGGAAACCTTTCTTGCACTGATGGTGAAACATTGCCTGTTTCATCAGCGAAGCAACCCTCCTCATTTGGGGAACATTTTAAATTTCTGCTACCTTATCGGCAAAATACCTGAGAGATGGCACTGACTCTGTAGGATAGTTTTGTATCACGAAGAATTTATTTATTCTGGTAAAACAGTTTGGAAAAGGAGCACTCTTTCCAATTGGCTGGACAAATCCTAAATCAGAACAGCAAGATCTGTTCATGTCAGCAAGTTAAGAAATGCGGGAATTAATGGGACAATTGATTTCTTCCTTACAGATTCCTCAATTCCACTTGCCTGCTCACTTCCCATATTCCTTGACGCCCTGAGAGATGAAAAAGCCTTCTGTCTCAGCCTTAAGTAGCATCCACCAGCCTCTGGGCTAGAGGATTCCATACATTCACAACCCTTGGAGTGCAGAAATTTTTCCTTCTCTCAGTCCGAAATGATCGGCCCCTTATCTTGAGACTGCGCCTCTGTGTTCTTGATTCCCCAGCCAGGGGAAACAACCTCTCAGTGTCTACACTGTCAAACCCCTTCAGGATCTTGATTGTTTCACTGAGATCACCTGTCATTCTTCTAAACTCCAGACACAATAGACACAATTTACTAAACCTCCCATCAAAGGACAACCCTCTCATCCCAGTAACCAATCTAGTGCTACCCCATTATCTTCCAGGTCACTTCACAACGCATTTGAGTTTGTAAACTAACTTTTGCAACTGATTACCAGCCTTTTCAGGAAAGTTGAGCTTCCCTTAATCCCTGATCCAAAGGCACATGAGCCCAGGCCATTAAGTAACACTGGATTTTCAAAAAATTCATTCATGGGATGTGGGCTTCGCTGGGTAGGCCAGCATTTATTGCCCATCCCTAATTGCTCTTGAACCGCTGCAGTCCATGTGGTGTAGGTACATCCACAGTGCTGTTAGGAAGGGAGTTCCAGGATTTTGACCCAGCGACAGTGAAGGAATGACGATATAGTTCCAAATCAGGATGATGTGTGACTTGGAGAGGAACTTGTAGGTGGTGGTGTTCCCATGCATTTGCTG
This sequence comes from Heterodontus francisci, assembly GCF_036365525.1. Taxonomy (NCBI): domain Eukaryota; kingdom Metazoa; phylum Chordata; class Chondrichthyes; order Heterodontiformes; family Heterodontidae; genus Heterodontus; species Heterodontus francisci. The sequence continues at coordinate 17,374,102 of NC_090417.1, forward strand.
CCCTTGTCCTTCTAGTTGGTAGAGGTCGCAGCTTTGGAAGGTGCTGTCTAAGGAGCCTTGGTGCTTTGCTGCAGTGCATCTTGTAGATGGTACACACTGCTGCCACTGTGAGTCAGTGGTGGAGGGAGTGAATGTTTGTGGATGGGGTGCCAATCAAGCGGGCTGCTTTGTCCTGGATAGTGTCGAGCTCCTTGAGTTTTAATTATTGACAATAATTTGTACAATTAAAGCCTTTAATTTCCAAGGGAATAAAGGGATGTGTAAATATTTCATAAAGAATATATTCTGGAAACTGACTAAGCAGCACAACTGCTTGAGCTTAACCAATGTGAAATAGTTAACTTGGTATTACATGCTTCTGGGGATGAACATTAAATTTGTCTTCGGATCATATCTTCTTCACAATACATGTTGTAGCAAGGAATGGCAAACTATGATAATAATGGTGCTATACATCTATGTCCAAAGGTAATAAATCTGAAGATGCGATGAATTCCAGCCTCAGCCGAGCATGTTGGTAATTCTAGCCCTGCATAATGGGAACTGACAATTATTAAATCAATGGCTGGTTTATTGAGGGTAATATCCTGATCCAGCAGATGGGAAAATGTTCTAATGTCATTTCCTTAATGCTCAGCAATCACTGTCTGTGCAAATCTATAGACAGACATTGAGAGAAATGGGCGTTGAGTTAGCAGAGTAATGGATTGGAGAGAAGCATTCCTCTCCTGAGTGCCTAATTTCTGCATTTGTCAGGTTTCTGTCGGCACGAGGTTTTCAGTATTTTATTTTTTTCTTTGTGAAAAGGAAGACGGAGGTAATTCAGTGAGAATTTAGCAAAAAGTATGAGGCAAACTGATCACCCTTTTGAGTGTAGAAATGACCAGCATTCTGCTGTTTCATACCATATGCTAGCAATCACTGATGGTGTTATTAGCATCGAAGTACTCAACACGTTTATACGGCATTCCACTGCCTGCGATTTGAGCTGTAATGTTCATCCAGTGCTCCTTTAATCAGAGGACCCAGGAATGCCACACGAGCTATTAGCGCAACAGTAAACTGTGGCCTCTTCATCGGAACACAGGAGATCATTTAGCCCCTCGATCCATAACTTCCCCACTCCCAAGTTCCCACATAGAAAACACTGACTGGTCACATCAACCTTCCCGACTGAGGTCACCATGCAGGTTAGTCCTGGTTGGCACAGACCCTAACGGCCATTGTCCTTGAAGCTGCCATCTCTGAAACTCAGCAGTACCATGTCCTTTTAATCAGCTGTTGACTTCAATTTGGCATTCTCTGTTCTTAGTCTGAGCCGCAATAGCAGTTCCAGAGCAAGTTCTCTTTGTTTATATCACCAGCTTCTTTAACTCGGTTAGTAACTAGTTATCCAATCCAGGTGGAGTTGATGAAAACTCAGCTGTTGACAACAGGCAGTAAAAAGAAAGGGACTGCATTTCTCTTGCGCCTTTCTTGACCTCGATATTCCAAAGCGCTTTATAGCCAATGAAGTGCTTTTGAAAGGTAATCACTGTTGTAGGGAACGCGACAACCAATTTGCGCACAGCAAGCTACCACCAACAGCAATGTGATAATTGACAGATAATCTGTTTTTGAGTGACATTAGTTGAGGGATAAATATTGGCCAAGACACTGGAAAGAATCTCCTGCTGTTCTTTGAGACGGCAGATGAGGCCTCAGTTTTTATGTCTCTTCTGAAAGATGGTGCCTCCAACAGTGCAGCACTCCCTCAATACTGCACTGGAGTGTCAGCACGGATTATGTGCTCCAGAGTGGGACTTGAACTGGCAATCATCTTGACACGGGGCGAGATTGCTACCAGCGGAGTGCCTAAATTAGTCAGTAGATGAATTGAAGTAAGGATAGAATCTCTCCCCCTGACCTCTTCTTCCTTTACTTCCATTTCTCTCGACCCACCCAATGCACACATATTCACACGAATATCCTCAGTTTGGAGAATGGCATTTGTCACAAAAACGTGCTATGTCGAATGATGATTTTTAATCCTGCAGCTGGAAACCTGCTTGTCTGGATGCTGGAGAGAATGCTCCACATTCCAATGCACTGAGGTGGAGATGGATTGGCTACACAGTGTTACGACCGAGGTGGAACGAGTGCACTGTCTTTTCTAATTCCACTTCTCCACAGGTCACAACATATATTTAAATGTTTACCCAGTTGTCCATGCATCAGTCATTTGCTATACTCTTTATCCCACAATAAACTACACCAACCAGGTTTCTTTAATAAATTTAATTTATGATAAATAAATTTATTTAATAAATAACAAAATTATCAGTTTATTATAAAACAAGACTTATCCAGTAACGAAGCAAAGCATTAACACACATATTGAAATATGAAAGTTCCCTTTGAAAATCCCCACACACAAACTCTCACACACACACTGAACAAAATACAGAAATTCACTCTGCAGAGGTCTGTTGCACGAAAAAGACAAAAAAAGAATACTTTGGCCAAATACTTGCTAATTATTGAAGCAAAATAAGAAGATATGGAAGGATGTCAGTTGTCCCTTTTGGACTGTCGTCTGGGTATATGATGATGGGTCATTGGGATCATTTCTGGAGTCGTTCTTTTCAGGTGGTGTCGAGAATTAATCTGGCAGGTTTTTCCAGGTGAAATGTAGCATCAGGGGTTTCAGCCAGCACATATTTGAATCGCAGCGTTTTCCAAAGACAGGAGGAAAGAGGAGCTGACACACTGGACTGCTCAAGATCTCATAGAGAGGTACAGGCAAAATGAGCTGGGGGTTTCTTTTTTTCTTGGCAGGCCAAACCACCGACTGTCTCCAAAACAGTTCATACCCCAACTGAACTAAAAACAATCCAAACTCCAAAGCAGAAAGTCAACCTCCTGGCCTCCATGAACCTTGACATGTGGCTTCTCTATAAACATCTCCCCTTCCTCCAAGCTTCCTGTTGTTCATTTATCTTAAAGCAGGTGATCTCCAGGAGAGGTTGTTTTTAGCACTCCTTGATTTTTCTAGGAAGTGTTTTCAGTCAAGTGTCCTTTCAATGACCCCAGTAAAAAAAACAAAGTCCAGCATTTCTTCAGGCTTCCAAAGGAATCCTTTTCCACAATTTAAATATGAGTCCTTAAAAACATTTTATTTTTAAATAGAAGCCTCTCATAACAACAAACCCATCAAGAACGAGGACCTGAGGAATCTGAGTGAACTACCTATCCTGTTCCCATTCGCAAGGCATCAATGCCATCACCTGACTATTAAACTGGTAGAGACAAACCACTCAAATATAATCACTTGAACAATGGGACCCTGGTTGTGAGATGGCAATTCCTAGAAATGGACTGACTAAGTTTCTGGAGGGAATACACACTGGTAATCACCATGCTCGTATCACTGGGTGACGGTCATAAGACAGGCGCATCATCTGTGTGCTGAAGTTTGTGTTTTCTCTCCAGCATCCAGACAAGCAGCTAGACACTGACAAGAGAAGACCCAAGCAGGATCCCTCCTTCCTTTCTCTCTCAAACTGTGACCACCTGGGCATATCCTTGCTGCAGACAGAAACTCCTTGAGGGAAATGAGCTGCATTACCTTCTCCAGGAGAACCACCGAATCAGCCATCCATATCTTTAAACTGGAAGCCTTGGGATCACCAAAGGAAAGTCGCGTGACCACTGAATTTAGCCTGAAGCCAGCCAAGTTACCAACCTCCATGGACTGTCCCCTTTTATTTCTCTGGATTCTAATTCGACCAATCTATCCTTCCCCAATCTATAACCTATTTGTGTGTTTGTGTGAACTTGAGGTGTGTGCGTGTGTGTGTGTGTGTGTATAAGGAACTTGGAGCATATTTTATTACTTTTCTTTGATCGGTTTAAGAACAATAAAGCCAACCTCTTTCTTTGTTAAACTCAACAAAACCTGTACAATTGGTTCTTTTTAAGATCATGGCACGTAAACAGTTAAACACTCACTGAATTGGCAAGTATATGCACTTCAAAAAGAAATAAACCTGTTGCAAACAAACAAGAAGAGGGAAAAGAGGGGGAGCTCTTTGACCCCCCCCCCCCCCCCTCCTCGCCTGATGGTAGCACATTGAATAGACGGCATGGTCCCACCGAGGCTGATTTACCAGAATCTGCATGAAAATGCTTCCCTTGCTCCCCAAATCTGGCCCAACTTGGGGAGCCATAGCAAAAGCTTCAGGCAAGGATTGGAACAGGAATGAACCTCCTGTCTCAAGAGTTCAATTTACAACTGCCACTCTGCTCAGGAAGGTGAGATTCATTCCAGATGTCCACAGGGCTGATGTTGCATTAATTAATCCTAATTTGTTGTGGCCCACATCAAATCTTGGATCATATTCATTAGCCGGCAGAAGGGTTACAACATAACTCCTTTTATTCGTTTGTAGGATGTGGGCGTCGCAAAAAAGAGCTAGATATATGACTTGGGAGATAATTACTGTTTGTTTTCTCAGAGTCCTTAGGTAGAGATCATCAAGCATGCTACTTGTAGATAATCATTTGTACAGTAATCTTCTATACATTTATTGCTAAAGATATCATGGCACGTAGATTGCTTAGAAAGGGAGATGCTTGGTCATTTTTATGTGAAGCTTTTATTTACACAGAAAAATTAATAATTGTAGCTCACAATTTAATCCCACTTTCCTGTTCACACCCCATACTCTTGAATATCCCACTCTCCTCCTCACTCCCCATACCCTTTAATACCCCACCAGGTCTACTCAGACTCTCCTGATCACTCCCCATACCCTTCAATACACCACCAGGTGTAATCGCACTCTCCTCCTCACTCCCGATACCCTTTAATACCCCACCAGGTCTACTCCCACTCTCCTCCTCACTCCCCGTACCCTTTAATGCTTCACCAGGTCTTCTCCCACTCTCCTCCTCACTTCTCATACCCTTTAATACACCACCAGATTTACTCCCACTCTCCCCACATCCTTTAATATCCCACCCAGCCGAATCCCACTCTCCCGCTCATTCCCCACACCCTTTAATATCTGACCAGGTCGACTCCCGCTCTCCCCATCACTTCCCAAACCCTTTAATATCCCACCCAGTCTAACCCCACTCTCCTGCTCACTCCCCACACTCTTTAATATCCCACCCAGTCTAATCCCACTCTCCCCCTCACTCCCCATACCCTTTAATATCCAACACAGTCTAAACCCACTCAGCCCCTATCTTCTACATCAACTCCACTTGCCTGCTCTATCCCCATATCCCTTGACTCCCTTGTGTCCAAAAACCTATCACTCTCGGCCTTGAATATACTCAATGACTGAGCATCCACAGCTCTCAAGGTACAGAATTCCAAAGATTAACAACCCTCTGAGTGAAGAGGTTTCTCCTCCTCTCAGTCCGACGAGGCCGATCCCTTATCCCGAGACTGTTACCCAGTATTCTAGACTTGCTTGGCTTGATCCTCCAAGCACCCAGCAGTCTGCTCTGTTAGATTCTCTTTGAAGCTCTCATGCTTATTTGCCTCATCTTTCTTACCAGCACACACATGACAGTTTAAAGAATATTGAGGTTGAGCATTCATGCAGGTTCCATAGAACATCATTTTCTGCAGGCGTGTGCAGGTTTAATTTAATCAGGACAGGATAACAATGACACAAAAGTCTATTTCCAAGGCAGTGCTCTGTGGAATAGCTGAGGCAGTGTCACATTTGATTGCCAGCCTCATCAGTCATCCTGCCACAGCTATCAGTGAGTATCTGGAGACAGAGAATATCATTTTGGGATATTATCACGTCAAAGATAAATGATATTGTAGGAAGTTAGGAATGATGGAGTGAAACTAGCAGCTTTACACCAGAGCTTGGGACAAATGGAGAACATCCTTCGGATGAACGTGAATAAAAGAGCGAATGGCGTGAAACATTGGTGCAGAGAAAGTACAGTAGTATAACAAATATCTTCATTGTTAGGACATCACAATGACAAAGCAACATTTGTAAAGCGGTTTCAAGTGATTTTCCTGAGGCTTCAAATGTAATATCTGATAAAATTCAACATATTCAGTTCAGAGCCCTTTAGAAGTCTAATGAGTATAACAAAGGACAGACAGTTTGGATAAACCTCTCCACTCAGAAATCGCGCAGTAGCTACATTCTCCATTCTGTCACTCCATTAATAATCTGCTTAGTTTCAGTTGTGGCGATATCTATCAAACCACTCAGCTTCCCAAGTCATGCACTTTCTTCAACCCATCTTGATGTGGATCAGAAACAAATAGGACGATGGTGAAGGTGAGATGCATCAGAAATTGTCTGGGTTTTCATGGCATCTGTTAATGGGAGCACTGGAGACAACAGTGGGACAACCTGTAAGGAGGAGTTACCGATCATAAAGGTTAACCATGAGTTACTGATCCCGAGTTGAGGAAGATCGACCGGTTCTGACAGTTAAGGATGATTGACCGACCCCAAGTGTTAACAAGGAAGTTAACAACTCCATGAGTAAACAATGCGTTACTGATCCCAAGAGTTAATAAGGAGTTACTGAGCATGCGTGTTAGAGGAGTTATCAATCCCACGAGTTAATGAGGAGTTACCGATCCTGAGGGTTAATGAGGAGTTACTGAGCCTCCCCATTCAGCTTTTTATCAGGAGCTGCTTTGCCCTATGAACAGTGCGATGCTGGAGCAGCACAAAGACTAACCCAGTTCCCAAACATCGCCCCCCCCCCCACCCACCCCCCTCCCGAATCATGCCTCACATGGATTTGTGGTGGATAAACTTGATGTGGGGTCCCTTTAGAAATAGTCGCCCAACACTAGTTCCAGTGTATAATGAGAGGAATAAACCGTGTTCTGTTGCAGTGTGAACTCATGAACCTCTGGAAATTCTGCTGTTAAAATCATGGGAAGAGGAATTTTGAACAAGCTTATTCAAGGAAGATCATGTTATTTCCATAGCAACGTTCACATCCTCGTGATGTCCCAAAGCATTTCATGGCTGATGAATTATTTTTGAAATGTAGTTACTGTCATCATGCAGGCAAACATGGAGGCAATTTGTACAGCAAAATCCCACAGCAGCACAGGCGATAAATGATATTGTCTTTCATAGTGTTGGTTGAAGGAGGCGTATTAGCCAGGACTCGACAAGAATTCTTCCAATAGTAGGATTTTTGTCGTGCATCAAAACAGGCAAACTGGGCCTCGGTTTAACATCTGATCTGTAAGGCGGTACCTGTTGCGTTGTTGGGTTTGTATTAGTAGCGTTATAGAGGCATTCCAGAGAAAGTCTTAGACTCTGGTAAAGGTTAACTAACAACTCTATTATTTACAGTTACTATATACACGCTCAGCAAACCACCTAAGCTCGCATCCTTCGTGATGCTATACTTGCTTCTTCTCAAACCTATCTCATGTGACTGTTACATCATCGCTTGTAAAGTAGGAGGGGTCTCTCTCACTGTCTTTGATATTAGCCCTTTACATCCTTATTTTACATCTGCCCCCCAAATCTTTATCCAACCTTTTTCCAAACATATATGCATTTATGACTTCTCTACTACTCTCTCTCCCCCAGCTCTCTGACTTTACAGAAACAGTCTCATCGGAGGTTTGACAGCTTGGCTGGGACAATCAGTAGTCTTCATAGGAAGTCTGGGTTGCTGACGTCGTTTTTCGTTTCTACGGGTTGCAGTATTTCGTTCGGTTCGAGTTTGTTCATCTCCATCTGGATCGTGCAGATGGATTACTGGCTGTTGCTTTTTCAGAATAGGAATGATATTCCTCCGATTCCTTCGTATTGTCCTTTCATTCGTTCGTATAACATACAATCGCTGGTAGTCCTCATGTTTATGGATTACCGTACCTTCTCGTTCTGGGTAACATATCCAAACTTTTCGACCATTGTTTAATTTTGGTAAGCTTCTCGCTCGAAATCTCCTATTCTAATTCCAGGTTTGTTGCCTTCTGTAGGAGTTTTCTCTCTCTTGAGTTTTCTCATAGTCTTGAGTTTTCAATCCTGGCATTCATTGTTGAGGCAATACTGGAAACTGTGTTCTTAACTTTCTTCCCATTAGTAATTCTGCTGGTGATAATCGGCACAGCATCGGCGTTGATTTATAAACTAGGAGTGAGATAAGAAGATCTTCGTTTTTCTTGAGTAAAGATTTTATGATTCTCACACCTCGCTCTGCCTCATCATTGAACTGTGGATACCACGGTGAGCTCTGAAGATGCTGAAAGCCCATCTTCACTGCAAATTGGGTAAGACATTCGTTCGCGAACTGTGGTCTGTTGTTGTCTGATAATATTTCATCCGGAATCCCATGTGTCGAGAAGATGTCTGTAAGGATTCTGATAACTACCTTGGTGGTCGTAGAATGTAATTGCCTGACTTCTATCAGCCTGGAAAAGTTGTCAATAATGATGATATATGACTTCCCACCAAAGTTGAAGAAATCCATGCCTTGCCTTTGCCAAGGTCTAGTTGGAAATTGGGTAGTCAACAGTGGTTCATGCTGTTCTGACCTCTGTATCACATATCTCTGACAGTTGTTGATCATGGTCTCGATATCCTTAAATATCCCAGGCCACCATACCAAAGATTGTGCCCTCACTGTGCACTTGGTGTAATCGATCTAAGATATTTGATCTCATTGAAGTAGGAATAACAATTTTGTCATTGTGAACTAATAAATTGTCAATTATGGTAAAGTATTTCCAATACTCATGGTGCGTCTTCGTTGTTCTCCCTTCTGGACTTGCTTGTGGCCACCCATGTGTACAATATTGTCTAATGCAAATGAACTCTTCTTCATTCTTCTATCGTATTTCTCGCAACTTCTGTATGCTTGATGGCCAATTTTGTGCTGTGTGTTGCGAGTCATATGTCATCTACAAAATTCGCATCTTCCTGTGATGGATGATCTATGGTTGCCTTCGATAGCGCATTGGCTGATGATTGGAAGGAATTGTTTACCTTTGTTTGCTTGACTTCAGCTACATTTTCAATCAACTGCAGTTCCAAGCATCCATTCCTGCTCAGTAAAGAAAATTCTTCATTGTGCAAGGCATATAAGATGTCTACTAGTTGCCTTCTTTTATGCTGAAGAGCTACTTGGAGTTTGCCTTTCACTTGCAGTTGTGTCCCGCCTGTACCATGCAGGTAATGTCTCTTTACCCAGGGCTCTTGGTCAGACAATACAGTGACACTAGCCCCTGCGTCAAGCTTAAAATTAATGAGGTATCCATTCATATACATGTCTGCGGTCCAGAAATCTTGGTCTAGATTACTGATTTCTCCCAAGAGCTCTCCTGGTTCTTTCTCTTGTGGGTATTGCTGTATTTGATTCACTGCTCTTTGCGTGAAGATCTTCTGCTTTCTACCTCTAAGCGCAGAAATTTTGCAGTGGTGCATCTTCCCATAGTGTCCAGTTTTTCCACACTTAAAACACTCAGCTTTACCTGCTGGGCACTGCTGTCTGTGGGTCTTCCTCACTCCACAATGTTGGCAAGGTTTTTCCTATTTCATGATGAAGGGTCACTGACCTGAAACCTTAACTCTGCTTCTCTCTCCACAGATGCTGCCAGACCTGCTGAGTATTTCCAGCACTTTCTTGTTTTTATTTCCTATTTCATGCGCCTTCTCACCTGTATGTTTTGCTTTTGCTGTTCTGCTTTTCAAAGTGTTTCCCTGGCTTTGGCTTAACCAGTTGGATGGGCATTGGACTCTTTCTCATCCATGGCTTGTTTTCAGTTTGTAGGATGTCCCTACTCTGTTTGCAAATTTCAGCCTGTGGTACAATTTGAATGGCTTTTTCCAGCATAAGGTCTTCCTTGTATTGCAACAGGTCTGACAAGGATTCATCCACTTTGTCGACGAACATCCTGTCTCTGATTCGTTCTTCCTTTAATTCGCCATATTCGCAGCCTTCTGCCAACCTATAAAGGTCATTAATATAGGAATCTGCAGATTCTCCAATCATCTGCCCCTGCTTATTAAATTTGGCTGTTTCCAAGATTTTATTGGTACGGGGATTAAAATATTCATCAAGGGCTTGGAGTATCTCTTTGAATTTATTGGTAGCCTCGTTGATCCCTTGTCGGACAATTACATTGTCTATTCTTGATCCTGCTGAAAACAGGAGGGTGCTCATTTGCTGCACTTCAGATTTGGTCTGGAGTTGAGAAGCAATTCTGAACATTCAGAACTTTTTCTCCATATGAGCCAATTTTGGACCTTTTTGATCCTCGAAACTCTCAATCATTCCCAATTTCAGATCCATGTTGCTTCTTTTTGTTTGCTAGGCTTTGCTAGGGCTTTCCCTTTAATTTTAAAATTTTCAGGCTTGGCTTGAGGTGTTTGCTTTCTGTTCAGGGCTTTCCCACGCTCCACCACCTTTCCCACGTTTTCTGACGATTACCGTGCTTTTTCTCCTCGGTGAGGCTGAGCAACGGCTGCCAACTGTACTTGCCACCCTAGTAGCCAATTTAACCGAGATTGTGTTCTGCACCCGATTTTTATTCCCAGTGCGCCGTTTAAATAAATGGCCAGTTTCACTGTCTCACCGATCCTGGATCATCGCCCAGCATGAAGACTCGGACCCGACCGCTGAATGTGCTGGATGTACCGACGCAGAGCCGCACGCTGCTGTGGTGCGGTCTGAGAGGCTGCAGAGCTCTTCACAGCCTCTGCTGGGAAGTAGTTTTCTTCCTGTACTGGACCAGTATTAATCTTTAAATTTCTCTGTTGTTCCCCTGGTATTTCTTCCAAAGGTAAGGAGATCTTCAAATTCTCCTGGTCGCTTTCACTGTTTCCACCATGTTGCGTTGTTGGGTTTGTAATCGTAGCATTGTAGGGCGTTCTAGAGAAGGTCTTAGACTCTGGTAAAGGTTAATTCACAACTCTTCGTTATTTACAGTTACTATATGCACTCTCAGCAAGCCAGCTAAGCTAGCATCCTTCCTGCTGCTATACCAGAGTTGACCAACATACGGCCTGCGGGCCAGGATCCGGCCCGCCAAAGGTTTCCATCCAGCTCACAAATTTATTTCAGCAATGAGAAATTTTCCATTATCTTCTTCTTCCAGAGCGGCTTTTTAAAGAAAACATCACACTGTCAGTTTCACAGCTGACCGATGCTCAGAGCAGGAACAGCAGTTTCTGAACTTCGGACAGCTTCGGGGTTTCCTGGTGGGTTTCGACTTTTTTTTCAAAGCCTGCTGGAAAACCCTGAAACTGTCCAAAGTTCAGAAACCGCTGATCCCAATCTGAGCATCTGTCAACTGTGAAATTGACAGCGCGATGTTTTAAAAACTGACCAACCACAAAGCTGAGCGCTCCTGCTCCCTGCAACTGTCAAATAGAGAGAGAAAGAGAGAGATGGGGGGGGGGGGGGGGGGTGCGGGGGGAGAGAGAGAGGGGGGTGGACAGAGAGAGAGAGGGACAGAAAGAGAGATGGGAGACAGAGAGAGGGGGACACAGAGTGTGAGGATGACACAGAGAAGGGGACACAGGGAGAAAGAGAGACAGAGAGCAAGAGAGAGTGATCAGGATCACTCCTGACAGATGGACATCTATCTGGAATACTCCGCATCGCTACAAGAAGTGTGTGGGCAAACATTGATTCCTTGTGCAAGCAAAAAAATGCCAGGTATCCCACTGAATCAGTGTCCAACATAGTGATGAGAAAGTAAGTCAATAAATTAATCTCATTTAATGCTTCAAAAAATGCACATTCGTTATTTTGATTAATAATAAGATAAGTTTTTAATGCCTTTATCTTTCTGAAATTGTTTCACTGGCCCGCCCACCGCACCCCCCCCCACCCCATGTAAGACAAAAATTGTAATGTGCACCCCACCCCCCCCCCGCCACGTGAAAAGGTTGGACAACCTTATGCTGTACCTTCTTCTTCTCAAGCCTATCTCATGTGACTGTTAACTCATTGCTCATACAGTGGGAGGGGTCTCTCACTGTCTTTGGTATTCACCTTTTAGATCCTTATTCTACAGTACCTCTGACAGAGCAGCACTCCCTCAGTACTGCACTTGAGTGTCAGCCTGGATTAAGCACTGAAGGCCTGGCTTGAACGCATGATCTCCTGACAGATACTTATCCGTTCATTTCGCGCCAAGACAAAACATTTCTAGCCCATGGACTGAAATCTTGTTCCTCACATTCTTGTCTTCAGAGAAGTGAAATATTATGAAAGGTTTTAAGAGGGTGTTTTGTGAAAGAATGTCTCCCGTGGTTGTTGCACCAATGACAAACGGACACAGACTGAAAGTTATCACTGGAATAATGAAGGTCAAACGTAGCAGAAATGTTTCTCGAGCATGAATTGCTTCACCAAAAGTGGCCGTTGGGGCAGAGGGTGATTTAAAAGGGAAATTGGATAAGTATTTGAAAAGCAAGAACATAAAGGAATGTCAAGGAAGGACATGGAAGTTGGATTGGAAAAGTCACATGAGGAGCTAGCAGCCTGATGAGCTTCCTTCTGTGCTATAAAATCAATTACTTTTTTGGCCTCCCCATCTTCCACCTTCCATAAACAATCGCATCCAAAACCCAGCTGCCCATATCCTCTCTTAGCAAGCCCCATTCACCCATCACCCCTGACCACATTGATGGTTTATGGTGCATCAATGCCTCTGTGCTCGTTTTCAAATCCCTCCATGGCTGCACACCACCTCCGCCCCTGACTTGGTAATCTCCTCCATCTCACCAACACTCCGAGATCGCTGCGCTCCTCCCAATTCTGTGCATCCCCCCCCCACATTCTTTGTCCCACCATTGACAGCCACACTGTCAGCTGCTTGGGCCCTAAACTCTTGAATTTCCTCACTAAACCTCCTTGCCCCTCTACCTCTCTCTCTTTCTGATAAGCAACCTCTTTGACCAAACTTTCAGTCACCTTTCCAACAGCTCCCTCTTTGGCTTGGTGGCAAGTTTTGTCTGCTGCAAAGCGTCTTTGGGCGTTTTCCTACAGGAAAGGTGCTATATAAATACAAGTTGTTGTTGAGTCCCATGGCACAGTTTCCCTTTCTTGTCCAATAATTTGCAGTGATATCTTGTGGCATTGCGATGTTATTAGTGCTGTCGTAAACACACGATGGATTCGACTTATTCTGCTCCCGTTTATCATTTCGAGCTGGTGATGGACAGTATCCTGAAGGCTCAATATATCATGCTCAGGGTTGTTAAGCTTTACCTGATACTGTCCAATCCTGCTGGTTTAAGACGTTCCTTCTATCACAACAAATTTTTGAGCACCAGGCGAGTTTGACCAGTTTCTGTCACAGTAATGTTTGCTGGTTCTCCTCAATGGGTCAACTCATGGAACACCTTGCAAAACCTTGCCAAATGTGGCTGAGTTAATTGTCACGATTTTTATTGAAAAATAATTCACCTTGTACGGGTCTCAAAGGAGAACTAAATCATATCGGGAATGAAACTCTGCTCAAGGTCACTTCACATTCTCTGTCACATCACAGGAACCCCATGTATAACCTACTGATCATTTTTTGGCATTGAAATTTCATGAGCTTTGAGACCTGCTGCTTGTTGCAACCTTCCGTTGTCACAGGCAAGGGAACCTGTAGTCATGACCACCTCATTGTCTAGGGTGCTCGAGGGGCCAGAGGTGTTTTTTCCCACGTCCTTTCTCCCTCTGTTCCCTTCTGTGTCTCACTCTTACAGGCACTTTCTTTAAATTTCTCCCTACCCTGCTTTCTTAAATGGTCACCATTTCTTCTCTATCTCCTGCAACCTCCATGCTTATAAAACCCAAGTTTACCGCATCATCTCTCCCCAATTTCCCTCCGCACTCACACAGCCCTTCCCCCCTGCCCCTCCCCCCCCCAACCCCACAACGGTCCTGGTCCCCTGATACCCCACCATCTGACCCTTATGTAAAGTTTGCAAACTGTGGGTGCTTTGCCTTAGGTAAATTTAAAAACTGCCTGCGATTCAGCAATGTTCCTTGCTAAAATTATAAATGTCCCAAGATTCAAATCCGGTTGAAGTCAATATTCCCCAACCCCTCCCTCTGACTCTTCATCAGTCAAAACCATCCTAAATACTTGTTGTCCGAGGTGTTGGCTGTGGGTCAGTGAGTAGCACTCTGAGTCAGAAGGTCAAAGCTCCACTCCAGAGATTTGAGTGCAAAGATCCAGGCTGACATTCCCAGTGCAGTACTGAGGGAGAGCTGTACTGTTGGAGGTGCCGTCTTTCAGATGAGATATTAAACTGAGGCCTTATCTGTCTTCTGGGAGACGGCAAAACAGGTGGAGGATTTTAATGCTTGGCCGAGCGATGAGCTTGCTTTCTTTAAGGGATGTAAAAGCTTCCACGGCCACGATTGGAAGAAGATTGGGGAAATTTTCCCTGCTGTCCTGATCAACATTTATCTCTCACTCAACAACACTAAAAACAACACTAAAATCTGGTCATTATCATTATCACATTGCTGTTTGTGGGAGCTTGCTTTGTGCAAATTGGCTGCTGTATTTCTGAAATTGCATCAGTGACGACACTTCAATAGTGTAAAGCTGGAAAGCGCTTTGGGACATTTTGCAATCTGAATGCCAGTTCTTTCTTGCTTTTCTTTACTTTTGCATGGAGACCTGCTGCCCTCTGGAGGAAAATGCTGTTAAAAACTCTCCCAGCTGAACATTTTCTGGCTTCATTCTTATCCCAGGGGCCTCTTCCTTCTAGGAGCAGAAGGACGTTCCTCTTTGCTGTGAGGCTGCCTGAGAGCCCTTAAAGAAAGCGTGCTCGTCACTGGGCCAAGCATTAAAACCCTTGACCTGTTTTGCCGTCTCTCAGGGAGGTTGATTGGCACATCCTCTTTGATTTTGGTTGCCAACTCCCCACGATTGCCCTGGTGTCTCCAGAAATTAAAGATTAATCTCCAGAGACAGGCTGCGGGCAAAACCCAGGAGAAAAATCACAGGGGCGTTAAATGTGTCTTTATTTCATTTTCTTTGATAACTTTAATTTCTTAGTGATAATAATATTGGAAACGAGGAGAAAAGAGGCTGTAACTGAGAGTCATCCAGTTGGGTAATGGAGAGTCTGCTCGCTTCCAGTTGGCCATGGGAAGGTGAGGTTGGGCATGTTGGGTGACATGTTGCATGTTGGTACTTGGAGACGTCATGTGATGAAACCTCCAGGAATATGTCCAATCACAGTAGGCGTCCCAACCTGTGATGGTGATTCATTCTCGGGACGGACAGTAACTGTATAATAAGGAGAATGACAATGTGCAGAGGTGAAAAATAAAACATGCCTCGGCAAAATCCCATTCACAATTTGAAACAGAAGATTTATCAGGGTATGTACCCAGAAGCTCAGGTTCATTCACAAAACAGGCAGGGTCAAACCATTATTTTCATTGTGGCCAAATAACAAGAAGGACATCGAGGCACTGAAGATGGTTGAAAAATGATTCACAAGGATTTTATTTTATTTGTTTGTGGAATGTGGGTGTCGCTGGCTATGCCAGCATTTATTGCCCATCCCAATTGCCCTTGAGAAGGTGGTGGTGAGCTGCCTGCTTGAACCGCTGCAGTCCATGTGGGGTAGGTACACCCACAGTGCTGTTAGGAAGGGAGTTCCAGGATTTTGACCCAGCGACAGTGAAGGAACGGCGATATCGTTCCAAGTCAGGATGGTGTGTGGCTTGGACGGGAACTTGCAGGTGGTGGTGTTCCCATGCATCTGCTGCCCTTGTCCTTCTAGTGGGTGGAGGTCGCGGGTTTGAAAGACGCTGTCGAAGGAGCCTTAATGAGTTACTGCAGTGCATCTTGTCGGTGGTACTCACTGATGCCACTGTGCGTCGGTGGTGGAGGGAGTGAATGTTGAAGGTGGTGGATGGGGTGCCAATCAAGCAGGCTGCTTTGTCCTGGATGGTGTCGAGCTTCTTGAGTATTGTTGGAGCTGCACCCATCCAGGCCAGTGGAGAGTATTCCATCACACTCCTGACTTGTGCCTTGTAGATGGTGGACAGGCTTTGGGGAGACAGGAGGTGAGTTACTCACCGCAGAATTCCTAGCCTCTGACCTGGTTAGATTCTCTCTTGTTGGAGATGGTCACTGCCTGATAATTGTGTGGCACAAATGTTACTTGTCATTTATCAGCCCAAGCCTGGATATTGTCCAGGTCTTGCTGCATTTCTACACGGACTGCTTCAGTACCTGAGGAGTCACGAATGGTGCTGAACATTGTGCAATCATCAGCGAACATCCCCACTTCTGACCTTATGACGGAGGGAAGGTCATTGATGAAGCAGCTGAAGATAGTTGGGTCTCGGACACTACCCTGAGGAATAATATCAGAACTGAGGGGCTATACTTATTCTGAAAGATTTAACAGGCTGGACCTCTGTTCTGCAGAAAAGAGAAAGCTGAGGGGTGACCTGATAAAGATCTTTCTTCTGAAAGGCTTTGATAAGATAGACAAAGAGAAGATGCTTGCACTTGTGAGGATTCCAAAATTAGGCTCTGTAAATATAAGGTAGTGACCAATAAATCCAGTGGGAAATTCAGGAAAAACGTCTTTACCCAGAGATTGGTGAGAATATGGAACGCGCAGGGAGTATTTGAGGTGAAAAATATAGATGTGTTTAAAGGGAAGATGGATAAACACATGAGAGAGAATGAATAGAAGGATGTGTTGATAGGGTGAGATGAAGAGGGGAGGGAGGAGGCTCATGTGGGGCATGGACTAGTTGAGCCGAGTGGCCTGTTTCTATAATAAAAGCAAAATACTGCGGATGCTGGAAATCTGAAATAAAAACAAGAAATGCTGGAATCACTCAGCGGGTCTGGCAGCATCTGTGGAAAGAGAAGCAGAGTTAACGTTTCGGGTCAGTGACCCTTCTTCGGAACTGACAAATATAAGAAAAGTCACAGATTATAAGCAAGTGAGGTGGGGGTGGGGCAAGAGATAACAAAGGAGAAGGTGCAGATTGGGCAAGGCCACATAGCTGAACAAAAGGTCACGGAGCAAAGACAAACTATATGTTAATGGTATGTTGAAAGACAAAGCATTAGTACAGATTAGGTGTAAATCCACTGAATATTGAACAGCAGCAAGTGCAAACCTGAAAAAAACAGTGGGTAAGCAAACTGAACAAACTAAGATGAAATGAAATAAATGCAAAAAAAGATTGTAAAAATTTTAAAAAAGAATGTAGAAAAAAGGAAGAAAAAATAACTAAAAATGAAAGTAAAATGGGGGGCTGTCATGCTCTGAAATTATTGAACTCAATGTTCAGTCCGGCAGGCTGTAGTGTGCCTAATCGGTAAATGAGATGCTGTTCCTCGAGCTTGCGTTGATGTTCACTGGAACACTGCAGCAATCCCAGGACAGAGATGTGAGCATGAGAGCAGGGGGGAGTGTTGAAATGGCAAGCAACCGGAAGCTCAGGGTCCTGCTTGCAGACTGAGCGGAGATGTTCCGCAAAGCGGTCACCCAGTCTGCGCTTGGTCTCCCCAATGTAGAGGAGACCACACTGTGAGCAGCGAATACAGTATACTACATTGAAAGAAGTACAAGTAAATCGCTGCTTCACCTGAAAGGAGTGTTTGGGGCCTGGGATAGTGAGGAGAGAGGAGGTAAATGGGCAGGTATTACACCTCCTGCGATTGCAGGGGAAGGTGTCCTGGGACGGGGACGAGGTGGTGGGGGTAATGGAGGAGTGGACCAGGGTGTCGCGGAGGGAACGATCCCTTCGGAATGCTGACAGGGGAAGGGAGGGGAAGATGCGTTTGGTAGTGGCATCACGCTGGAGGTGGCGAAAATGGCGGAGGATGATCCTTTGGATATGGAGGCTGGTGGGATGAAAAGTGAGGGCAAGGGGAACCCTGTCACGGTTCTGGGAGGGAGGGGACAGGGTGAGGGTAGAGGTGCGGGGAATGGGTCGGACACGGTTGAGGGCCCTGTCAACCACAGTGGGGGGAAATCCTCGGTTGAGGAAAAAGGAGGTCATATCAGAAGCACCGTCATGGAAGGTAGCATCATCGGAGCAGATGCGTCGGAGACGGAAAAACTGGGAGAATGGAATGGAGTCCTTACAGAAGGTAGGGTGTGAAGAAGTGTAGTCGAGGTAGCTGTGGGAGTCCGTGGGCTTATAATGGATATTGGTAGACAACCTATCCCCAGAGATGGAGACAGAGAAGTCGAGGAAGGGAAGGGAAGTGTCAGAGATGGACCATGTAAAGGTGAGAGAAGGGTGGAAATTGGAAGCAATTTTAGCCTGTTTCTCTGCTGTACCTTCCAGAGATGAAGGAAAGGCACAGCTTGAGAAGTGAGCCTTCTGTCTGTGTCCAGTTTTACTGGGAATGCCCTGCTTCTCCACTAGGTCCTTCAGGTTAAGTGGAGGAGATAGCAGAGAGCGGCATGATTGCCAGTGAGCTACCAGTCACTGGAAAAAATGGTGTAGTTAAACTTGAAACAAAGGGTGATCGGATCATTTAACCATCTGTTGTGAGAAAACCCTAATCCCCACGTTGATAATTGAGCCCTGACGAGCAGTGACATTCTTAGTGTTACAAAATCAAAGTAAACTGGAACAATTTATGAGTGAAGAGTATTAATGCCCACAAGATGGTTTACAATGGCCCCATAGTCACGTCATTAATCATCGGTGACTGGATTTTCCTCGCTTGTTTCATAATTGCTTTCTGGAAATAAATTATTGCCATAATAGAAGACGGATATGAAAATGATTTCAAACTCACTTGCAGCTTTGAGAGCAGTTGACAATGATGTATTAATTTTTGAGAGGCGCCCAGAAAACTCCTTAAGCATGGCTGCCTCACGTTGAGCTGACGGGCAGTGTCGTCTCACTCTTAACCCTTGCCCGCACTGCGATCGCTCACTCGCCGTCCTGCGATTTTTCCTCGTTCACACAGAGACCCACATCACTGCTGACACCAATCTGAATCTCCAGATGGCGTGAAATCCGTGTGATAGGGCGGCATGAAAAAGCAATTCCTCGGAAAGAACTCCTTAATTCAATTTACAGCTGAGTTGAGTTGGACCTTTTTGCCAACTCTGCGTTTGGGATCTGGCTGGTGTTGGTCAAGTTTGAAATTATATTCACAAATCTTCAATCTGCAGCTGCCATTATTTGACTAAAATGTTGTTGTTATCCCTCCCGTCACCCCATTTCCCTACCCCCTACCCTCATCGACAATCACCAGCACACCCAGACCGCATCCCCCACCTCAATTCTAATACCTCACTTCCCCTTCCACCTCCCCCCACCATCCCACTTCCAAGCACTTTGCAGCCGGTGAAATCATTTCTGAAGCGCAGTCACTGTTGTAATGTAGGGGACGCAGCAGCCAATTTGCACACAGCAAGATCCCACTGACAGCACTGTGTCAATGACCAGATCATATGTTTTAGTGACGTTGGTTGAGGGATAAATACTGACCAGGACACTGGGGAGAACTCACCTGCTCTTCTTCCAATAGTGCAGTGGTATCTTTAACGCACACCCGAGAGGAGAGACGGGGCCTCGGTTTAACATCCCATCAGAAAGAAATATTTCTGTACTTTACACAAAGTATGAGTATGAAAACTTTGGGTCACCCCATGGACTGTGTGTGTGTGTGTGTGTTCTTCTCTCTGTGAGTGTCAGGGTACATAAGGTCGGAGGCGAGGGGCTCATAGAATCGCGACAGGTGGTGGCGGGGGGGGGGACGCGGGTGACGGCAGACCCGTCACCCAGCGATGTTCCCCGGGGGTGAGATAGGCCGACGGCCCGTAAGTGATCTATTAACAACCCCACCCACCCCCCACCCCCCCCCCCCCCCCACCGCACCCCCCGCCGCAGGGGTGCCTCCTCCACCAGTGAGGGCACCCTGTAAAATGAGGTGCCCACCCTGCGGGTTTTGTAGTGGTCACTCCTCCTTGGGCAATCTGTGTCCACGGAGGGTCCCGGCCAGGAAACAATATACCTCCCAGGAGCCCCCTCCCCCTGAGCTTTACAACCATCCCCCACCCCACCATGCCAGGGCCTTCCCACCCAGCCCCAGCGACCCGACCTCACAGTCCCACTGCCGATACTGCTGAGCTGCCAGCCATGTGATTGGCCAGCAGCTCTTGGAGGCGGGATCCACGCCTTTAAAGGGACGGAGATCCCGGCACCGGAAACTTCGCCTCCAAAACAATGGAGGATCACGCCGGGGTCATGAAAAGGCCAAGGTGGGGTTTCCCCCAACTTTTCAGCCCAGCGTCGGAAGTCCCACCTCCTCCATAGAATCCCAGCCGTGAGAGTGTGTGCGTCAGTGTGCGTGTTCATGTCAGTGTGAATGTGTGTGTGTGTCAGTGCACACGTTTATGACCTCAATTTTACATTGGGCAGGAGGCCCCGCCCACTGGCCAAAAAGTCGTGGGCGAGCCCGCCTCCACCAGGCCTGGGTGCCACGCTGTGACTTTATGTGGCCCAGGCCCTTAATTGGCCTCGGATGGGACATCTGCCCCAGTGAGCGAAGTTTCCGGTGCCGGGATCTCCGTCCCTTTAAAGGCGTGGATCCCGCCTCCGAGAGCTGCCGGCCAATCAACGGGCCAGCAGCCCTCAGTCCCAGCAGTGCCACTGGGAGTGGTGGCCATTGCTGGGACTGCACCTAGGGAGAGCAGCAAGAGAGACGCCGGCCCTGGTGAGGCAGGTGGGGTCGGTTGGGAGCGCGAGGGAGGGAATATAGTTCAGTGGGGACGGTTGGGCCAATGGGGAGGCCCTCTGTGGGGCACAGGGAGACTGATCAACCTTCCGGTTGATGGTGTAACCTGATTTTGTGCAGAAACACATCCACATTGTTCACAGGGGCAAATGGTTCGATAAGGACTGAAGAATCTTGAGCCATGTAGAACACAAGTGATGTAGCTCATTGATTGTAAAGTGGGGAGGGGGGTGAATTCAGTGCCGTGCAACATCTCTGAAAATAACCATTTTTCAATCTACTTTGCATACGTTCTTTCTGTCTTGCACACCATTTATTGTATTGACCGCATGGCCAGATTTCATGTGTGAGACTAGGCAGCAGGGCTCCGATTTTAATCTACCCTGAGTTCAGCTTTGGTGGCTGTCTTATCACCCGCCGATTACCCAAACAGATTATCTGGTCATTATCGTATTACTTTTTATGGGATCTTGCTGTGCGCAAATTGGCTGACAGGTTTCCTACACTGCAACAGTGATTTACACTTCAAAAGTACTTCATTGGTTATGAAGCACTTTGGGATATCCTGAGGTCAAAAAAGACGCTATGGAAATGCAAGACTTTCTGTCTGTATGAAATTCATTCCCAAACGCTGGTGAGCTGCAATGATTCAAAGTGAGTTAAAATACAGTCACAAAGATGGCAGTCTTTGTTAGCAAGTAGAATTTACAGTAGAAATATCAATCGAATAGAGATATCACCTTTATATTCCCTTCTTTATGGTGCTGTCCCCTTTATTTATGATCGAGCCAATGGGCCTCACAAGCTACAGTACATAAACGAGCTGTCTGAAATCATGTTAAAATGACAAGAATCGTGAGTCTGTCAGGCCAGTCTTAATTCATCTCCAGTTATCAGAATCAAAGTTCTTTATCTTCTAAGCTGTACAGAGGATGTGGATTTCATTTGCTGATATATTGTCTTCCTTTACTGCCTCCTGCTCTTGTCTAACGCAGTGAGGGTCTCATTTTCTCCGGGCCTTATTTTTACTGCACTCATTAATGATTCCGGCAGGTCAAATTCCCATCTGCAGGCGAATGTTAGCGATCAAAGACAGCGGAGTACAAGGCAGACGGAGTCATGGTCAAACCATACGGGGATCGAGGCAGACCCCACTGTGAGCACTGCAGAGGAGGAAGAACTCTCTCATCCATCCTTGTCTCCCTTCACCCCCACCATTGGCGGCCGTGCCTTCAGCTGCCTGGGCTCTAAGCTCTCTAAACCTCTCCAAGTCTCGACTGCTCTCTCCTCCTTTACGACGCTCTTTAAAACCGCTCTCTTTGACCAAGCTTTTAGTCACCCATCCTGATATCCCCTTCCTTGCCACAGTGTCATGCTTGTTTGGTAGCATGCCTATGAAGCTCCCGGAAGCTTACATGACGTAGGATTTTGCAACGTAGTAACAGGCCATTCAGCCCAGCTGATCCACGCTGTTATTTATGCAACACATGAGCCTCCACCCACCCTACTTCATCTCATCCCATCTTTTTATCGTTCTATTCCTGTCTCTCACGTGGCTTCCCTTTAAGTGTATCCATGCTATTCACCTCAACCACTCCATGTGGTAGTGAGTTCCTGGACTACTGGAAACATTTCAATATCTACCCCATCAAAATCCTTCTTCATTTTACCCCTTAGCTTTTGCTTTTCTGGAGAAAGGAAACCCCAATCCTTCTTGATAGTCCTCACCTCCCAGTTCTGGTATATTAATAAAAAATGTTTGCATCTACTCCAGTGCCTCTAAATCACATTTTGATTCACTATTAATACATTTTCATTCAAGGTACTACATAAGTGCTAGTTATTATTAGTTTGGTTTATGAAGCAGGAATGCAATGTAGATGAGATAACAAGTGCACTAGAAAAGGCCCTGAACGGTGTTTTAAATTTCCTCCCTGCTCTAATTTGAATGCACAGGTTAGGGTTAACCAGGAAACTAAAAATAGAGCAGAGAGGAAGTCAAAACCAATATCAGCTGCTTGGCCTTTCTGTTTTCATTTTCATCCTCCTCTTGCTCATATCTTCTCTTGCTGGTTTGGGTTTTGCAGACTCAGACACAGCGAACAGTGCTAGCCTTTCACCCAGCAATAGTCTTCCGCTAAATGATTTGCTGGCGTATCTTATAGCAGTGCAGGTCCCTGCTGAGTCAGTTCCGCATCATTAGAATTATCCCATCCACCGCATTAAACGTTCACTTCCTCCACCACCGACGCACAGTGGCAGCAGTGTGTCGCATATACAAGATACACTGCAGCCACTCGTCAAGGCCTCTACAACAGCATCTTCCAAGCCCGCAACCTCTATCACCTAGCAGGATAAGGGGAGTGTGTGCACAGGAACACCACCACCTGTAAGTTCCCTTCCAAGTCACACACCATCCTGACTTGGAAATATATCACTGTTCCTTCATTGTCACTGGGTCAAAATCCTGTAGCTGCCTCTCAAACAGCTTTGTAGACATACCAACACCATACGGATTGCAGCGGTTCAAGAAGATGACTCACCACCATCTTCTCAAGGGCAATGAGGCAACAACTGTTGGTTTGCCAATGCTGCCCACGTCCCACGAATCAACTAAAATCTGAGCAACCAACCGATGGTGGGCATGTAGAACTCATGCTCAGGGCCACTGTTTTATGATTGGCTAATTGGCCACCCTTTCTGAGCCTCAGTACCTTCACCCTGAGTAGGTTCCAGTATGCAGCTGGCAGCTGACGGGACAATCACAGATGTGCTGATCTTCAATGGAGACCAAACCATGGGAGAGCCCCTGTGATTTTCTTCCAGGAGACCCTGTCGTGGCGCAGGGTGTTGGAAAATCTTTGCTCCTGAAGTCAATTCACATTGTACTGTGTGGGATTTTTTAACCAACATTTTGGGGATCACATTCCATGAGGAATTTATGCTAAATGTTTATGAGCGACTGGTTGGGCCTCAGCTGGAGTCTTGTGTTCAATTCTGGGCTCCACACTTTAGGAAGAATGTCAAGGCCTTGGAGAGGGTGCAGAGGAGATTTACCAGAATGGTTCCAGGGATGAGAGACTTCAGTTCAATGGAGTTGGGGTTGTTCTTCTCAGGGCAGAGTTGGTTAAGGGGAGATTTAATCGAGATGTTGAAAATCCTGTGGGGTTTTGAAAGAGTAGGTGGAGAGAAACTGTTTTCACTGGCAGGAGGGTCAGTAAGCAGAGGACACAGATTTAAGATAATTGGCTAAAGAATCAGAGGGGCAGATGAGGAGAAATCTTATTACACAGTGAGTTATGATGATCTGGAATGCGCTGCCTGAAAGGGCGGTGGAAGCAGATTGAAAAATCACTTTCAAAAGGGGAATTGGATAAATACTGGAAAAGACTACATTAAAGGCACTATATACTATGCGTTGACTGATTGGGTAGCTCCGTCACAATGGGCTGAATGGCCTCCCGTGCTGTTTCATTCTATGATTCCAATTCCATCCTTTTGCAATAAGAGTGAATGGACATCACAAGTATTTCAATGTCTGTATAGCGCTTAGCTGTGGAATTCTCTACCGCAGAAGGCAGCGGAGGCCAAATCATTAAATATATTCAAGAAGGAGATAGATATATTTCTTCATACTAAAGGGATCAAGGGATATGGGGAGAAAGTGGGAACAGGGTACTGAATTAGACGATCAGCCATGATCTTTTTGAATGGCGGAGCAGGCCCGAAGGGCCGAATGGCCTACTCCTGCTCCTATTTTCTATGTTTCTATGCTTTGGCACATCAAGAGGTGGTGAAAGGTGCTACAGAAAGGTGCTCCCATTATAAATCATTCCACTTGCTTGTAAGTGAGTGAATAAGTTAAATTCTGGTTTTCAAGGCAGTATTTGATGCCTTCGCAACGCTGCATGGCAAGAACAGTGATACCCACCCCGAGCCAAGCTCTGAAAATGCTGGAGAGAGTGCAGAGGACTTTAGAAGTTAAAGGGCCATGTTGCATTTCACAGTGATTGGCTGACAGGCTCATAGGACAGACTACACTGCACGACAGCAGATATCTCAGCAATAAACCACCCCTCCAACCCTCACAAACCTTCCCCAACCCCGGTGGGCACTGCCAGGAAACCACCCAAGTTTCAAATGACCAGATCAACCAGCACCGATGGAGGCAGGTGGGTCCAAAGTTTGTTGGGGGCAGTCCTGAACTAAAGGGGCTGAATGGCTTCCTCCTGTTCCTATAAAAATATCGGAGATGGGAGTAACTGAACAAAGACTGTGCGACTGAGAGTCACTTATTCTCCAATTGGATAAGAACGTATTTATTCACTTCCCGATTGGCCGTGGAAAGGTAGGAATGAGAATGAGAGACAGCGAAAGAAAGAGATTGTTCAGTCAGTGTGAGATGAATGAGCCTGTCTTTCAAAGGAAGCCAGTCCATTTCTGACGGGGAGAATTTAGAAACTGTCTCTGACCCACAGGGAAATAATTAACTCAGAATGTGCTGAGGGATAATTAGCCTGTGATTAACCTTAAAATATGCCAAGCTGTTGACTATTTATTGTAACTAAAAGGGCACCATTGAACATTGCCAGTTGGATGATATATTAAGCAGAATATGGCGTAATTGCTTTCATATATTTATGTACCAGCTCGTCACTGGTACTCAGAGGTGGTCTGGGGTCTGTGCTCTGTTGCTGTGTTTGTTTTTTAATGTAGCCTGTGGCTCAGGAACTTGCTGTGTCTAAACATATTCATCCTGAGATCAGTGAGAGCCCGGTTGCTGCTGCTGCACAACTCATTTTCAGGGAAGGCTGGGGTCACACAAGGTCAGAAAAAAAAGTTATCTATGACTCGCTCCCTTTCTCCTTTTCTACTTCATGCCTGCAGGGAGAGTTTCTCTACATTGCAAGCGCAGGCTTTAAATAAATGTGTTGGAAGAAGTTTACAGATCAGCTGAAGAAATTTGGCTGAAATCATGAAGTGTGACACAGGAGGTGTGATAGAAATTGTGCACAGTCACCTCACTAACATTGCTCTCCTTACCCACCTGTCCTCTGATCCAGGCCTCTCCTGGTGGGGTCAGCCATGGCTCAAAGGGGAGCACTCTTACTTTGGAGTCAGAAGGTGATAGGTTTGAGTCGCACTTCAGAGACTTGAGCTCAAAATTCAGGCTGACAGTCCCAGTGCAGTGCTGAAGGAGCACGGCACTGTCGGAAGGGCAGTTGCGAGGGAGTGCTACACTGTCAGAGGGGGCACAACTCGGGGAGAGCTGCATTGTCAGAGGGGGCAGTAGTGAGGGAGAGCTGCACTGTCAGAGGTGCCATCTTTCAGATGAGACATTAAACTGAGGCTCTGCCTGCCCTCTCATGGGAGTATAGAAGATCCCATGACAGGGGAGCTCTCCCCGATGTCCTTGCAGTCATTTATCTCTCAACCAACATCACTAAGAGAGCAGATTATCTGGTCATTATCACATTGCTGCTTGTGGGAGCTTGCTGTGCACAAATTGGCTGTGAAGCATTTTGGGGGTGTCCAAAGGTTGAGAAAGGTGCTAGAAAAGTTATTCTTTCCTTTTTCACAGTTGGCCATATCTATCTGAACAAGGGATTAAGACCATCGTAGAGACCCTGACAATTCCTGGGACAAATCCTGCACTCTCTGCCTGCAGTGCAACTCCCTGCCAAACACCACCATTTGACATACAGAAATGTCCCAGAGGCAGCTTAATTCCTGTTGCTGAGCACTATCCCGCAAACAACGAGGTCATGTCGCTGAGACCAGGGCCAGTTCAAAAGCAAAATACTGCAGATGCTGGAAATCTGAAATCAAAACAGAAAGTGCTGGAAATACTCAACAGGTCAGGCAGCATCTAAGGAGAGAGAAATAGAGTTAATGTTTCAGGTCTGTGTGACCTGTCATGATGGAAGATTACAGACCTGAGACATTAACTCAGTTGCAATTTCAGTGTTTTTGCCCAGAGAGGAAAGAAATGTCAAAATGGAATACAGTTTTATTGCGAATGATAATCTATAAGACACAAAGAGCTGAAGCACTTGAGACAGCTGGTTGGTTGGAAAGGAAGATATGGCTGCTATCACATCAGCTGTCAGAAACCAGAGGCTTGGCCTGCTTCTCTTTCCCCCTTCCTCCCCCTGCTATACTATTCCTCGACTGGGCTCACACTGGCAACCCGCTCATAGGCTTCGGCAGGCCAGTTGTCCCCAGAGGAGAAGCTCGCATCTCACGTTTCCCCCCCCGCTTTCATTTCCCCCCAACCCACCCTTCCCCCCCCCCATCCCCCATCATCAATCAGTCCAGGCTGCATGGCAGATTGCAGGGGCAACTCTTTGAGTGTCCCCTACAGCACCAAGTCTCCTCAGTTCACCTCCAGTCAGGATTAGAGTTGGTTCGCCCCTTGCTCGAATTATTTGGTCCCCTTCTTCTCCAAGATTTTTAACAGTACATTGTCATATTCGCACTCTACACCGATGCTGTCCTTTTGGTGCAACTTCTCTCTTGATTTCTTTTTACCAATGCTCTGTGTTGCTGCTTTAGGCACTGCGTAGTCATCCATGTTTGGGTTGTATGGGTACTCATGGCCTCGTGTCTCACAGTCCAAGCCCTGAAGTTTCCATGCATGGCCTTTGACCTCTTCTGGGTTGTCATAGACGGAAGGAGCAGCCACCCCTTCTGGCTCATCATAGATGTGGTCCTTGGGGAGGCATCTGTACATAACTGCATTTACATTTCTTCGGACGTTGGATTCGTCTATGGTGTCATAAAGAGGGTCTCCAAATTCTTCAAGCCTGGGAGGTAAAAATGTAGAAAATGTAATTTCATTGTCCTGTTGGATGGAAGGCATTAGGCCTAAAGATGGAAAACGCAATGTCTTTGCTATAGCGTCGAAAGGGATAGCATAGTCAGACTCTGGCTCACATTGGTTCTCTAGTAATTTCTTCCCAGCTTGAGTTTTGGTCAATGCTTTTGCATTGCCACGTGAACTGGACTTCACAACTACGTCCCTAACCTCAGAGTAAGTTGATTGGACTTCTGGGTGTTGAGGCAGGTTTCCTGTGACCCCGGCCACTGGGTAGCTGTGATGGCTCTTCACCACCTGCCTCCAGGGCATTGTGGAAGACGACTTGGCATTGCAAGCTGACTCCAGAGACAAAGACCTCAGGGAAGGGAGCGTAGCATTTGACATTTCAGCTTTCACTATGGTTGACTGCTGTCCTTGCTCTTCATCCAAGTCATGCTGCGCTACCTCCTCTTCCGTCCCATGAGCAAGCATTGGTGGAGGCCTGGAACTTAGAAGACTTTCATTCTCCAAACTACTAGGCAGCTGATTATCCAACTCATTGCTTTGTTTCTGTACTTTGATGGCAGATTCAATAATTTGGAAAATCTCATTCCCTTGCCTGGTGTCAAACTCAAAGTTGCCTTCTCCAGTTGCGCATCGCCTCCCAGCCTCAAAGGAAAACGTCACCTAGAAACACAACAGACAGACAACATATTTTATCAATTTTAATAGAGTACAGTAGCATAGTGTTACTCGACTAATAATCCAGAAGTCCTGGACAAATGATCCAGAGATATGAGTTCACATTCCACCACGGCAGCTAATAAAATAAAGCTAGAATAAAAAGCTGGTATCAGTAATGGTGACCATGAAACTTACCAGTCTGTTGTAAAAACCCATCAGGTAAGGTATCTCAAAAATGTGAGCAATCGGTAAAGCTAGCCGTTTCATGCTGCTACAATGCAGTGGCAACACGAGTGGTATTTTCCACTAACAGGATGCTACCGCCAAGCTAAAAAGACATTCAGCCTACCACACAAATGAGTAATGTGACATATACATTCCAGTGCCGATGTGATGCCAGACATCCCAACGACTGACGGATCATATCAAACAGAACGTCCCTTTGGTTGTTCGCAATAGACAAGAGTATTGAAAGTACTCAACCAACCGTGCTTGCAAAACTCAACATAATGTCCAACATTAGATGTAATTCAGCAATTGGACAAATCTCCCACAACAATCCCGAGTGTACTAAGAATTACACCAACAGCCACTTTAAGATTATCAGTTATGTTTGCAATATGGCTCACTTGTGCTTGCTAGAAACTACATATCTTCATACGCAGAGACCTGTCCTCTGCAGGCAAAAGGAACATAGGGACTTGGGTTATACAGCACAGAAACAGGCCCTTTGGCCCATCATGTCCGTGCAGGCCATCAAGCACCCATCTATTCTAATCCCATTTTCCAGCACTTGGCCCATAGCCTTGTTTGCTTTGGTGTTTCAAGTGCTCATCTAAATGCTTCTTAAATGTTGTGAGGGTTCCTGCCTCTACCACCCCTTCAGGCAGTGTCTTTGACACCTTTTTTGAAATGTGAGGGACAATCATTCCCTGGTGCATTCTCCATGGCAACACCTCGACCACTCAGAGTCCACTTGCCAACCAATCAGCACCCTTTTCTCATGCAGTATAAATTGGTGCTGCCTTTGAAATTTGGAATTCTTGCATACGAACATACTAATTAGGAGCAGGAGTCGGCCACTCAGCCCTTCGAGCCTGCTCTGCCGTTCAATAAGTTCATGTCTGAACTGATTACTCCACATTTCCACCCACCCCCGATAACCTTCCAACCCCTTTGCTTATCAAGAATCTATCTACCACTGCCTGAAAAATATTCTAAGACTCTGCTTCCACCGCCTTTTGAGGAAGAGAGTTCCAAAGACTCATGACCCTCTGTGAGAAAAAATTTCTCCTCGTCTCTGTCCTGATAAGTACAAGACAAAAAACTTCCACAGCATGTCTCTTTTTTCCAGCAATACTCAAGTTCTGTTCTACCAAACAACTATATTTTCATACATGATTTATTGAACTATCTCATACATTTTTCAGCAAGCACTGCTTTTTCTCAATTAAACCCAATATATAACAGCTCTGTCGGTATCTGTTAAGGGAGAAGACAGGTTAACAACAACTTGCATTTATATAGTGTCTTTGACATAAATAAATCCCAGGGTGCTTCACAGAAATGTTACCCAACAAACATTGATACTGAACCGCACAAGGAGATATTAGGACAAAAAAGCTTAGTCAAAAAGTTAATTGTAAAGACCGTCTTAAAGGAGGAGAGAGAGGCAGAGAGGCTTGGGGAGGGAATTCCAGAGGTGAGGGATGAAGCAGCTGAAGGCCTGGTAGCTGATGGTGGGGGTGAAGGAAATCAAAGGTGCACAACAGACTAGAATGGGAGCTATCTCAGAAGGATGTAGAGCTCAAGGAGACTGCAAAGATAGGGAGGAATGTCGTCACAGAATCAACCGAGCACTGAGAGTTTTATAAAGTAACAACCGCTGAAAAATCTGGAGTTGAAGGACAAGGAGATTTGAGATTAGAAATGAGAGCTCGCAATCTTAGCAATTGAAGCTTTAACCTGTCGAATATAGTGTTACCCCTTTTATATATTCCTTCTTTAGGACTCAGAAATATGCATGTTGGCATATAATATAGAGTAACAGTGCGGAATGTTACACAGCTGTAGCTCAGTGGATAGCAGTCTCCATTCTTAAGCAAATGTTGTGGGTTTAAGTCCCAGCACAGAGACGTGAGCAGAGAATCCAGGGTGTGCCAGTCCTGAGGGAGTGCTGTACTGTCAGAGGTGTCATCTTTTGGATGAGATAGTAAACCGAAGACCCGTCTGCCCCCTCGGGTGGACAGAAAAACACCTCGGCACTATGTTGAAGAGGAGCAGGGAAATGTCCTAGACAATATTTATTCCTCCACCAACATCATTAAAATAGGTTAACTGGTCATTTATCACATTGCTGTTTTGCGAAACCTTGCTGTGTGCAGATTGGCTGTTGTGTTTTTTACGTTACAGCAGTGACTACACTGGATAAAAAGTATTTCTCTGACGATGAAGCACTTTGGAACATCTTGAGGTTGTGGAAGGCGCATCAGAAATGCAAGTTTTTTTTTAAACTCTAAACTTATTGCTGTTGATAAAATCATGAACTGTTCAAGCATCCTGGTCGTTCCTTCCTCCCAGCCTAATAATAATGGCCAATTTAAAATTTAAGTGCTGGAGAAAGCTGCTCTGAGATGCGTTTTATGCTGGTGCGCCAAACACTTTGCAAGTCTTGGATATTTTTACATTGAGAAACCAAGGGTGAAGGGCTGAGACCCAGGGACCCAGGGTGCAGAGCAACACCAAGGTTGCAAAGAGCAAAAGAGGGACCAAGTCATCGGAAGTAGTGATCAGCTGCTACTGCACTTGGGTTTTAAAAGCCTGTCAATTGTTGTTCGGATGAAAGGCAAATGGAGGTGAGTTGATTCACAATTATGAAGTCCTGGGTAAGAATGAGTGAGACAGGAGCCAGACTGTCTTGGATGGGATATTTGGAGATTTGATGTAATGAGAAAATATATATTTTTTGAAGCATTAATTACGGTAATATTGAAATACAGAGAGACCAGGAAGGTTGTAGGGTAGAGAGAGGGGTTAGAGGCAAGATTTAAGTGGTATTGTCTGCCTACCAGGTGATCAGATGTGTGATGGACGTTCTAAAAGATCCTCCTCAGATATGGAACGAGTTTTCATTTTCTGTGAGGATAATTACATTTGGGCAGCACAGTGGTGCAGTGGTTAGCACTGCAGCCTCACAACTCCAGCGACCTGGGTTCAGTTTTTTTATTTATTTATTCAGAGATACAGCACTGAAACAGGCCCTTCGCCCACCAAGTCTGTGCCGACCAACAACCACCCATCTATACTAACCCCACAGTAATCCCATATGCCCTACCACCTACCTACGCTAGGGGCAATTTATAACAGCCAATTTACCTATCACCTGCAAGTCTTTGGTGGTGGGAGGAAACCGGAGCACCCGGAGGAAACCCACGCAGACACAGGGAGAGCTTGCAAACTCCACACAGACAGTACCCAGAATTGAACCCGGGTCCCTGGAGCTGTGAGGCTGCGGTGCTAACCACAGCGCCACTGTGCTGCCCCTGTTCTGGGTACTGTCTGTGCGGAGTTTGCAAGTTCTCCCTGTGCCCGCGTGGGTTTTCTCCGGGTGCTCCAGTTTCCTCCCACAGCCAAAGACTTGCAGGTTGATAGGTAAATTGGCCATTGTAAATTGCCCCTAGTGCAGGTAGGTGGTAGGAGAATGGTGGGGAAGTGGTAGAGAATATGGGGTTAATATAGGATTAGTATCAATGGGTGGTTGTTGGTTGGCACCGACTTGGTGGGCCGAAGGACCTGTTTCAGTGCTGTATCTCTAAATAAAATAAAAATAAACTCAGGATCTAGAATTGCTGCTGTAGTAACAGGATATGACTGGAAGATGCATTCAAATCTCACGTTAAGCAGCAACAACAGTGTCTTCTGTCCCCAGGCTACACCCACTGGACTGTGATGATTGAAATGTCCTGCAAATGCATGAATGTTTTCGAATAATTACTTTGTTTGCATAATGTCAGATGAGCACCTGTAATTCAACCTTTCGCTCAGATGGCATTTATAAAACGCCCAATCTTTTAATATAATTAAAACTCCTAATTCAACTCATAAAATCTGTTATACTGAAGATAAAACTGCTCTTGAAATGGGTGAGTTATACTGCCTGGCAGATCAGTTCATTAAGATCTGGGACTGCGTTATCAGTGCTACATAACAAATGCCAGATCTGATCCTACGCTGCATTGAATGAAAATAAGAAATCCAAGTGTTTACCTTGTCTCGACCAAAGCGTCTCAAAAATTTGTACGGCCAGGTGTAGTGGACATCTCCAGTTTTAAGATCCTTCAGCTGTAAGCTGTCTTTCTCCACTGTGAGAAGAAACATGCCTCGGATTCGACATCTATCAGCGGCTTCTGTCTTCCTCACTGTGACCCTGAAGTCTTTAACTGCAACAAAAAGACATTTAAATAATGCAAGATGTAGATCTGGAAGAAAAATGTGTTGACATTTTGTTCACACTGCAGTGCTCCAGGTTGAGAGATGGAACTCACTGTGATTTATCGTTTGTTTGGGATTTCAAGACTGAGGGAATCCTGTTCAGTACTGTTCGAGCTGCCGTCCTTTGATTAGATGTTAAACTGAAGCCCTGTTTCTGTGTGCAGCTCTCCATGGAACTATTCAAAGGCTGCAACCTAGCCAAAAGTCTTGCATCAACCAACACCATTAAAAAGAGGCTAATTGGTCATTCATCTCATTACTTGTTACTCAGATCTTGTTGCATAATCCATGCTGACATTCCCAGTGCACCACTGAGGGAGCGCAGCACTGTCAGAGGTGCCGTATTTCAGTTGAGACAAACTGAAGCCCCATCTTCCCTGTCAGGTCGATGTAAAAGATCCCAAGGCCAGTCTTTTGAAGAAGAGCAGGGAAGTTCTCCCCAGGGTCCTGACCAATAATTTAACCATCGAACCAACACCTAAATCAGATTATCTGGTCATTCATTTCATTTACTGTTAGTGGGATCTTACTGTGTGCAAATTTGCTGCTGTGTTTCCTACATTACAACAGTGACTGCACTTCAGAAGTACTTCATTGACTGTGAAACACTTGTTACGACCAGGTGAGGAAGGGGTCTCACACTCCCCTCTTGGCCCTTTCCTGATTTGGCCGTAACAGGATTTATCTTTCAGCTTCACCTCAGTGAGTCCTCGCTCACTGCTCTCTAATTCTAATTGTAAATGAACCAACCAGACAGGTTTTCTCAGGTTTAAACAAGAAAGATGTATTTATAAACTGACTCTGACTCAGTTAAAATGATTAAATTATGCGATGCAACCACGCTGGCATGCATACGAGATAAACACACACACAAATAGATACAGAGGGGGAGAAAGAATTAAAAGGGGAGGTTTAAGTAGGGTTGGCAATAAATAGAATTCAGTTCCTGTCTTTTGGTTTGGATGAAAAGTCCTTGGTTGGAGTTCTCACTGGGGCCCAGTACACACTTTCAAACTTTCTTCTCAGGTACCAGAAGGCTGAAGGGGCCCTCTGTCTTGAGGCTTACACTGATTCCATGGGTCCCTGGGACTTTGCTTGAGAGAGAGAGAGACAGGGAGAGAGAGCTTCCTTCTCTTTTGTCTTCAAATTGCAGTCTGCCCTTTCTGTGAGGCACAATTCAAACAGTTCCCAGTCTGGCCAGCAGGTAAGTCATGTAACCAGCTCTTTGTTTGAAACAGCATCATCTGTGAGGGTTGTTGATTCTCAAAGTTCTCCAGTCTCGCATGGTGGGGTGTGAAGCTCTGGCTCTTACACAGACAAAGAAGGTTGATTATTATGATTGCCCAGACCAATCTTGTGAATTGAATCAGTGGACACTTCCATTGTCTCTGTATTCAACTGTCTCTCAGAATGCAAATGTGCAGCCATGTTTCAGCTGTCCAACTCTGTGGTCTTTTTTAAACAAATTCTGTGCAATGTCCAGTAAAAGGGTTCAAGTAATGTTCCATCTGACAAAATTGATATGTTTCCATTTGGCAGGTGTGGTTTCTGTCACACACTTTAGGGCATTCTCGAGGTCGATATAAATGCAAGTTCTTTCCTTTTTTAATACAATGGACGGGACATGCGTTGAGATGTTTTTGAATGATGTACAAGAAGATATATAAATGGGTGTCTTCCTTTCATTAATAATTTCACTTAATAATGAGATCACTCAGAAATTAAAACGTTGAAGAGCAAAGTTATTGCCAGGCCAGATCTTTGTCTGGTTCTCACGCCAGGCAGAAAATTCTTAAAATGAAATCTGTTAAGATGAAATATCATCAGTCAAAGACCAACTGAAATGACAAAAAGAGTAAACTTTTGAAATAAAAACAAATGTTGGAAATACTCAGCAGATCTGGCAGCATCTGTGGAGAGTGAAACAGGTTGATGATGGTTTGTCAGAGCTGTTTTAGTTTTGGTTTTAGTGTTTAATTCACTGCCACTTATCTTCCATGAATGTCCACTTTGAAGAAGTTCTGATCTTCTCTGACAGGATTTCCGTTTGTCTCTTTTACTTTGTTCATCTTCATTGCCTTCTGTTTCCCACTGACCTGAAATATTAACTCTGTTTCTCTCTCTGCAGGTGCTGCCAGATCTGTTGAGTATTTCCAGCATTTTGCCTTTGTAATAAACTCTTGACACGTGTTCTCAGCATGTTTGGAGTTTCAGTGAGTGAAATGCTTGTTTCAAGGGAAGTTGCTTCAGAGGAGCAGGACACAGGTGGGCATGACAGTGTGAGAGAGAGGTGCTGGTGGCCGCAGTGGGGAAATCAAGGAGAACTTTGACAATGAAAATCGAATGGAGATGTGCTCAGGCTGAAGGGGAGTGTGATTCAAAATAAAGTCAGCTCTCAGTGTGGTAGTCTCTGATCCCAATGGTCACAACTCCTTCAGGGTGTGTGAGATTGCTGAATCTCGAGTGAAGTGGGAATACAATTACTTCATTAAAAGCTGTAGGCAATGTATTTTTATTCTGCGTTATACTATATTATGGCACATCTGGTCTTGCCTGCACCTTCCGTTGCTGATTTGGCAGTTGGCATGTAAGTTGTCTTTGGTTCCTGTTCTACTTTTAACAGTGAGTCACAAGATAATCAGCCAGCGCAGAAAATAAAAACAGGGTTAATAACTTTTGGGCACTTCAAATGAAGAAATTCAGCACATTTTTCTTGATGTGTGATTATGTCCTACTCGATCACTGCGACAAAGTGGTTTACTTGTGATTGTCTATTTTCCATTCACAGGCATTCAGCATAACTTGCAAAAACCTCAACTTTTTTCAGTTGTGATAATGTACAGCTTTGAGTGTGTACAGCTCTGTGCTTGCTATTAGTCGATAAGGAGAAGAACAAACATTTTGCAAGCTACCGCCCCATCTCCAACCTCCCTTTCCTCTCCAAAGTCCTTGAACATGTTGTTGCCACCCAAATCCATGCCCATCTTCCTGGGAGTTCCATGTCTGTATCCCTCCAATCAGGTTTCCATCCCTACCACAGTACCGAACGTCGCTTATCAAAATCACAAATGACATTCTATGTGACTGTGACAAAGGTAAACTTTCCCTCCTCGTTCTTCCCAACCTGCCTGCAGCCTTTGACACAGTTGACCACATCATCTTCCTCCAGCACCTCAGTACTGTCGTCCACCTGTGTGACGCTGCACTTGTCTGGTCTTATCTATCTAATCAGAGCCAAGAGTACCTCCAGCATTTACATCGTATCTCTTATGTCAGAATCTCAGGACATCGCAAAGCGCTTCACAGCCAATTATATACTTTAGAGGTGCAGTCATTATGTTGTGATGTAGGAAAACACAGCAGCCAATTTGCGCACAGCTAGCTCCCAAAAGCAACAATGAGATAAATGACCAGATATAGAGTTTTTGGCATTTTGACATTTGTTGAGGGGCGATTGTTGTGCAGGACATGCCTTGTCTCCTTTGAATAGTGTCCTGGGATCTTTCACATCCAAGAATGCTGCTGAGTAAAGCAGCTGACCCTTAAGCTATATGCTGCAGGATGAAGAACAGGCGAAGGAGATGAGGAATTCTGTGGCACTGAGAAAGGGGTGGTGTGGGGGGATGGGTCAGAGTAGGAAATGATGAGAGTCTTCATATACTTTTAAGTGACAATGCAAGAAGGAAGAGCATGTAATATTGTGTATCTGTAGCATGAGCTAAGACAAGGGACAGGAGGAGTGACATATGTAGAGAGAACAAAGAACAGTTGCGAGCGAGAGAGAGATTGGAGGAAAGATTTGAGAATGAGTGTGTTAATTGGTAAATTTCCAACATAGAAACTAGGAGGAAGGGGTGATCAGCACCTTAAGTGTACAGACCATGTATTGACAATATTAATTTCAGTAAATCCTTGAATACTTAGAATTACATAGAAATTTCAGCGCAAGTCATTGAGCCCAGCTGGACCTCCTGGTGTGTATGTTCCACACGAGCATCCTCCCGCCCTTCTTCATCTCACCCGATCAGCATTTCCTTCGATTCCTTTCCCCCAATAATTTTCTCTCGTACAATCACCTGAATTTATGGACGCCTTTCGTGTTCAAAGGAGCCTCACAAATGGAAATCGGGAATGGACGCCCAGCCATGGTGGGAGAGATTAGATGAGGGGATCAAAAGTCCCGTTGGTCAGAAGGTGTTTTTAAAGGAGGAGGGAGAATTAGAGAAGTAAATGTTTGTCAAGGAGTTCCAGACAGTAGGACCAAGGAGGCTGAAGGCACAGCTGCTAATAGTGAGCTGAAGGGACCATGGGGGAGGGGGGAAATGGATGCACTAAAGGCCAGAGGAATGATGTTGGAGTGGACACATTGAAAGCTGAAGGAGATTGCAGAGACAGGAGGAGACAATGGTCGCAAAACAGATGGTGTGATTCTGTACCGCTGCGTTCACAGAAAAGGCAGGCCAGGTCAGGAAACAAGAGATCTGCAGGAACATCTGCTTTTTATGTAGTTATTTAACAACTTTCGCACATGTATTGAGAAAAAGTTTCAGGGACTCTCCCTGTTTTCCCCTGGCTGGTGAGTCTAGAAGCGGGATCATAGTCTCAGAATGAGGGATAGGCCATTTAAGACTGAGATGAGGAGGAATTTCTTCACTCCAAGGGCTATGGAAGCTGAATCATTGAGCATGTTCAAGACAGAAATTGATAGATACCTGGATACTAATGGCATCAAGGGATAGAGGATAGCACGGGAAAGTGGTATTGAGGGAGATGATCACCCATGATCTAATTGAATGGTGGAGCAGGCTCGACAGGCTGAATGGCCTACTCCTGCTCCTGCTCCTCTGTTCCCAACAGATTAGTGACTTCTGACATCTAGTGGACTGTTCAACATTCCTCTCTTGCCCAGCATCTGCAAACAAATGAACCATGAGTGAATTCTGATAGATCTGATCAGGATTCCTGGCTTATATCCATTTTCCTTCGGCCTAAATGCAAAGCACTATTTGACATTCTTTACATTAAAGGCACTAATGCTCGCCATTGCTTGCTAGAACTTTGTATTCCAAAAAAAACAAAGTTATAAAACAAGTGCTTTATCATGTTTGTGACATTTTCTACAGATTATAGAATAGAATTCCCCATGGTGTCTCCCCAACTTCTCGGTGTAACTTGCACAGGAGATTGGAAGAAACTCACAGCAAGAATTACTGGCATGTCAACATTAAGGTTCAGCTCTTGTCTGTTGCCCCTGAGATTGGTTCATATCCAGTTTGTTTCACATGAGAGTCTTTTTCATTGATTGTTAGGGGAGGGAAAAAGAGTCCAGAAGACCTCTGGTGGGGCTGTTTAGCTCAATAGGGGACTCCTGTATTTAACACCATTGAATAGGGAGCTCTCTCTCCACCCCAAACTACCGAGCCTGGGATAGCTGGTCCTGCCCAGGGTGAAGAGACCTTTCATCTCAACATCAGATGAGGTGTGTGCCTGGCAGCTTACAGCTGTCACAGGTGAAGACACCCACTCCCCACCCCCCTGCCAACTAGAAGACCAGCAAAAAGACTGCTTTTGTTTCTATGTCTCCTGGCCTTCCTCTCCCTCAGCCTCTCCCCCCTTGTCATTACCCACCGAAAGTAGTTGTGATGAATTTTATTATTTTTACAATTTTCTTTATTTCTTTGGTTCAACAAACAGTGGGTGTGACTCTTCTGCCTCATGGTCCTCTCCGGTGGCGGGGCCTAAGAATGCTGCAGCAGCTGCGACAGCCACTCCTGTGGCCCCATCACCATTCAAGCTCTGAACAGCAAAGCTTGGGGTGATGAATTACACACACGCAACTATGACTAGTGAGGCTTGAGTGAAGGCAATGGCCGAGGTCATCGGCCCTTTGGCCATTATCGCAGCCTCAAAGATGCGCGGGAAGGCTGTGTTTTTCCTGATGACCGAACGGGCTGTGGCCCTGGCCCTGAGCAAGGGGCTCACCGTGGGCGGGACGTTCCGACCAATCGACCGTTGGGGGCTACTGCACAGTGCGTAATTTTAACAGACGTTCCGCTCTTTATTTCCGGTGATCTCCTCCTCCCCAAACTGCACCATCATCTCAGTTCCATTCGGTCTTCAGGACAGCAGCCTCCAGCATGTCGACTCTTTCTGTCGCCAGCTATTTATGCAGCCGGCGCAGGAGTAGGTCTCGGAGGGCCACTTGGATGCTGAGTTACGGGGGAGGGCTACCGTGCCTTTTGGACCTCGGATGGAGCACGGAGCCAAGCCTGCAAAGGGGTGGGGCATGTTCAGAAGAGCTACCCCAACCTCTGGGTCGCTAACTCCACCTTGGCAGCCCATGGTGGCGCCACCGAACCTCCCCCGACGTCCCCCTACACTTGCAGCAAACACCGCTCAGTCAGTTCCGGAGGCCATGGTTTTCACAGCCTCCAGCAGGGAGGGGTAGGCCCATCCGAGTGGAAGGAAGGCACGACGTAAAATAAAGGCGCGTCCCCTGGACACAGAGGAACAACCTGGGCCTGAACTCACCCCAGAGCCTGATCCCGGGTCGCCAACTTGTCCCGTAGCTGAGCTTGGGCTCGAGACACCAGGGCTAAAGGAGGTTGTGGGGTTGGGACGGAGACCACTACAGTCATGGAGGTCTCTGAGTCTGAGCACCCCTCCCAGAACAAGAGGAGGAGACACCCCTCCTCTGAAGAGGACCCTGAATTATGGGGTTCATCTTCTGGTGCAAGTCCTCGGTCTCCCCCACCGTCACCAGCACCATCAGGGCCTTAGGCCCTCGGCGGGAACCATCTCTCCCTCAGAAAGGAGGGAGGAGGGAAGCCCCTGTAAATTTGCCAACTCATGAGGAAGGGCTCCCACCCGTAGTGGGGGAGCCTGGTGACCCACCGGGAGAAAACACTCCATCTGCCACTGAATTGGGTGTCCTGGGTGGAGGGTCAACTCTCCCAATCACCTGTTAATACCACCCGGGATATACCCAAAGGCTGATTTACATAGTGCCCCGTCTGCTGGACCTGTGGGCGCTGGCGGGGCCGGAGATGGCCTCCTCTCTCCGCCTCTAGTCCGGGTTCCGACTGTATTTCCAGGGTCGAGAACAACCATCTCCTCTGGGCCCCTCATTCGTCCGGGGATGGAGGTGGAGGTGGGTCCTGACTGCTGGCGCCCATAGGCTCAGGTTCCCTAGAAGAAACCAAGGAGGAGTCCTCCGCCATCGATCCTGGTGGGTGAGATCGTGACGGAGTTGGGACCAGCTGGTGCGGCTGGGACGTCCACCCCACAGTGTATGGTGGATGTGTCAGCCAAAAGGCAATGACGGCCTGGAGGAGGATGGAGACTCAGTGTGGGGCACGGAGGAAGATATTGAATCCATCGCCAGTGAGGCGGTGGATTCCCTCGTGCCCCCTATCGAGTCTCCTCTCATCCCCACTGCGGAGCTCCGGGACCTTGTTGCTGCCTGCAGGGGTTGCCTCAATAAAGTTCAGCTGGCCTTCGACTGGTGGTCGAATTTGGTGCTGATCATCTGGTCCATCCGTGCTGCCCTCAAGAAGGTGGGGGAAGGGCGTGGGAGTGAAACTGGTTGTGAGGTGCCGATTCAGTGCTTTCCTCTCTGGATTGCTGGGGGAGTGGAAGGCGAGGTGCCGGTGACGGGATCAAAGTACCTTTGACATGAGGATAACCAGAGCCAGCCTCTACATCAATAGCAGCAGGGGGTCTCTCGGCAGATTTCACAATCTCTCAGTGCTCAGGGAAGGGAGATCTATGGTGAGCTTTCTGCAGGAAACCCACACCGTTCCGGGAGATGAAGCCACCTGGCTCCTGGAGTGGCAGGATGGGGTCTACATGAGTCACCTCACCCCTAATTCTAGTTTAGTTTAGTTTAGAGATACAGCACTGAAACAGGCCCTTCGGCCCACCGAATCTGTGCCGACCATCAACCACCCATTTATACTAATCCTACACTAATCCCATATTCCTACTACATCCCCAACTGTCTCTACATTTCCCTACCACCTACCTATACTAGAGGCAATTTATAATGGCCAATTTACCTACCAACCTGCAAGTCTTTTGGCTGTGGGAGGAAACCGGAGCACCCGGAGGAAACCCACGCAGACACAGGGAGAACTTGCAAACTCCATACAGGCAGTACCCAGAATTGAACCCGGGTCGCTGGAGCTGTGAGGCTGCGGTGCTAACCACTGCGCCACTGTGCCGCCCTTAGTGGGGTGGCTATCTTGTTGGCCCTGACGTTTCAGCCGGAGATCTTAGGGGTCAAGGAGCTTGTGCCGGGTTGCTTGCTCCACCTCGCCTGGGTGACATGCTACTCCACTTTGTGAACATGTTTGCCCCCAGCCCGATGTATTGCAAGCGCGCTTCTTTGAAGCAGTGTCCACTTTCTTGAGCTGTATCGATAGCGGCGAGTGCATCATCCTCAGGGGGGATTTTAACTGTACCCTCGAGGTGGGGGATCGCTCCGGTCCCCAGCGTGGCCAAGCATCGGTGGAGAAGTTGAGGGAACTGATCAGCTCC
Organism: Heterodontus francisci; assembly: GCF_036365525.1. Taxonomy (NCBI): domain Eukaryota; kingdom Metazoa; phylum Chordata; class Chondrichthyes; order Heterodontiformes; family Heterodontidae; genus Heterodontus; species Heterodontus francisci. The sequence goes on from NC_090417.1 coordinate 17,415,321, forward strand.
CTCGACTTGGTGGACGTCTGGCAGAATTTCCATCCTGACTCCAGCACTGACCTGGCTATCTGGAGGACGATGATCCCAAATCGATCACCTCTACATTTCACAGGCGTATGTCTCCTGCGTCTGGTCGGCCTCCATGCAGCCAGTGCCGGGCTCACTCCACCAGCTGCTGTGGGCGGAGCTCACTCTGTTCCTCACACGGGCAGGGTCCACATACGAGCCCTTTAACAACCAGCTGCTGGAGGATGAGCAATTCCAGGACTCGTTCCGTCGATTTTGGGCCAGCTGGAGAATGAAGCAGGTTGGCTTCCCCTCCTGAAGGCCATGGTGGGATGTGGGCAAGACTCACATCTGTGTCCTCCGTCAGGAGCATGCGAAGGGGTCGACCAAGAGATGGGAGGCTGAGATCAAGCGCCTGGAGAGGGAGGTGCTCGACTTGGAGTCACATCTCAGGCAGGTCATCGTGGACCTGGCCCTGTGGAGTGCTGAGGGACCTGCGGCCCAAAGTGTCCCGAGGCGCATATGTGAGGTCACGAATCCAGATCCAAGAAGATTTGGACTGCGCATCACCCTTCTTCTACTCACTGGAAAAATGGCAGGGAGTCCGTAAGCAGCTTGTTGAGCTACTGGCCAATGACAAATCCTCCGTCACGGATCTGGAGGGAACGGGCCTCTTGGTCCGTATTTATTACGGCACATTGTTCTCTCTGGATCCATCCAGCAACGATGTGCGCAGAGTTTCGTGGGAGGACCTGCCAAAGGTCCGCCTGGAGGGCGCCGAAGGACTGGAGGCTCTGCTCACGTTGGCGGAGCTGGCCAGTGCCCTCCACTAGCTCTTGAGGAGCAAATCCCTGGGGCTGGACTGTAGAGTTCTTCAAGGCATTCTGGGATGTCCTGGGAGGGGATTACGCGCGGGACCTGGGGAAAGCCTGGTGACCAGGGAGATGCCCCTCTCATGGCACAGGGTGGTCATCATCCTGCTGCTGACAAGCTTATTGAAGAACTGGCATCCGGTCTTCCTTCTCAGCACGGATCTCAGATCTTTGACAGGGCTATGACTACCCACCTGGGCTCCGTGCTGGCCCACATGATCCACCCCAAGCAGTTCTACACGGTCCCGGGCCGGTCCATCCAGGACAACATCCACCTGGTCTGGGACCTGATCCATCTTTCCCAGAGGACTGGTCTATCAGTCGCCTTTCTCTCCCTCAATCAGGAGAAGCCGCTCGACAGGGTGGATCAAGGATATCTTTTCAGGACTCTGCGCATGTTCGGATGCAGGCTGTATTTTGTAGTCCAGGTCCGACTTTTATATGCTGCCGCAAAATGTCTGGTCAAAGTTAGTGGGTCCTTGATGGCACCCCTTCACTTTGGGAGAGGAGTATATCAGGGATGCCCCATGTCCGGCCAATTATATACTATCTGCATGGACCCATTCCAGTGCCTGCTTCGCAGGAGGTTGGCGGGTTTGGCTCTGCACGGGCCGGGCATGCAGGTCGTCCTCTTGGCTTACACCGATGAATTGCTTATCATGGTCACAGATCCCTTGGACATGCAGAGGATGCACAAGTACCAGCAGATCTTTTCTGTCGCTCCCTCAGCAAGGATCAATTGGGAGAAATGTTCCGGCCTCCTGGTGGGTCAATGGCGGGTGGAGTCCCTGCCAGAGGAGTTAATACCTTTTGCGTGGAGCACCACGCACCTCCTCTATCTGGGAGTCCACCTGAGCCCCGCTGAGGAAGCCTGGCCAGCAAACTGGCAGGAGTTGGAGGTGAAGGTCACCACTTGGCTAGGTCGCTGGACAGGGCTGCTCCAAGCATTTGCCAACAGGGGCCGAGCGCTGGTCAGAAACCAACCGGTGGCCTCGATGCTGGGTACCGGTTGGTCACTTTGGTCCCACCCCCTGTATTTGCCAACAAGATCTAGAAAAAGCTTGTCAGTTTCTTCTCAGGCAAGAGGAAACATTGGGTCTCTGCCGCAGTTCTGAGTCTCCTGATTGAGGAGGGTGGTCAGTCATTGGTGTGTGTGCATACCCAGGCTGCTCCTTAAGTTCTGGCTGCACTTCAGTCCCACGCTCCTGATCTTTGGGCACCCGGTGCAGAGGGGCGTGGGACGGGAGGAGGATCTCCTCGTCGGTCTGCTCCTGGGCCTGGCCGAGGTGGCAATTCACAGGTACAGGCTGCGGGCCATCGGCGGGGGGGGGTTCCGTCCTCCCTGATTGCCTGCCCCTCTTCCGCGGTTACGTTCGCGCCCGGGTGTCCCTGGAGAAGGATCATGCGGTGTCCACCGGCACACTTGAGGCCTTCCGCGACCGGTGGGCACCGCAGGGACTGGAGTGCATCATCGACGCCGAGAGTGGCATTTTAATTTGAGTTTTTTGTTTATTTATCTATTTTTAATAAAGTTATATTAAAAATATTTATATAGAGGGGCCCTGAGGAATAAAGGCCCCCTCGACATGAAATATATAAAAGGGGCCTGGGGTATAAAGGCCACCTTCAAGAAAAAAAAAACAGTATTAGATACAGAGTAAAAAAAAAACGGGGACTAGATACAGAGTAAAGCTCTCTCTACACTGTCCCCATCAATCACTCCCAGGACAGGTACAGTACGGGGGTTAGATACAGAGTAAAGCTCCCTCGACACTGTCCCCATCAAACACTCCCAGGACAGGTACAGCACGGGGTTAGATACAGAGTAAAGCTCTCTCTACACTGTCCCCATCAATCACTCCCAGGACAGGTACAGTATGGGGGTTAGATACAGAGTAAAGCTCCCTCTACACTGTCCCCCATCAATCACTCCCAGGACAGGTACAGTACGGGGGTTAGATACAGAGTAAAGCTCCCTCTACACTGTCCCCCATCAATCACTCCCAGGACAGGTACAGTACGGGGGTTAGATACAGAGTAAAGCTCCCTCTACACTGTCCCCCATCAATCACTCCCAGGACAGGTACAGTACGGGGGTTAGATACAGAGTAAAGCTCCCTCTACACTGTCCCCCATCAATCACTCCCAGGACAGGTACAGGACGGGGGTTAGATACAGAGTAAAGCTCCCTCTACACTGTCCCCATCAAACACTCCCAGGACGGGTACAGTATGGGGGTTAGATACAGAGTAAAGCTCCCTCTACACTGTCCCCCATCAATCATTCCCAGGACAGGTACAGTACGGGGGTTAGATACAGAGTAAAGCTCCCTCTACACTGTCCCCCATCAATCACTCCCAGGACAGGTACAGTACGGGGGTTAGATACAGAGTAAAGCTCCCTCTACACTGTCCCATCAACACAATTAGGAGGCCATATCCACAAATGGTGCTGCTGGTCTCACTGCCGCCGACCCCCATTTGGTCCCGACATCCGGATTTTAATTAGGATTGCATGGTCGTTTGAAAGTTGAATATTCCACAGACATTTTTTTTTAATTCATTCATGGGATGTGGACATCGCTGGCCAGGCCAGCAATTATTGCCCATCCCTAATTGCCCTTGAGAAGGTGGTGGTGAGCATTAGGAGGATAGCAACTCATTTAACATTCAGTATCAGCATCCCACCAAGTAAGATAGGTTCAAATGGTCTGCAGAGATTCTTCGAAGTGATTGATTTTAAAACAAAGTGACATCAGGAAGGTGTTAAAACTCAGCCTCGCAGCATGGGACTGGAGTGATGCGTAGTTCAGATTGAGTCGGTGCAGCAGCTTGCCTTCCCTGAAAAGCATTGGTGAACCGGTCGGGTTTTCGGAACAATCTGGCTTCTTTCGTGGCCATTCTATATCCATGCCATTACCAGGGGTTAGTGAAGCCACCTAAAAGTGTCAGGTATTATCAGTGACTCGGTCAGGCATGCTCCTTGTCCCCATGTTTGCTCCAGTTTAAATGCTTAGTCTCTCTGAGGATGGCATTGCCCAAATAGAGTCCACATAGCCAAGTATCCCACTCTCGTACCCCTTATATTTTATGTTGGTCAGTTTGTCCTATTTCAATCACATGGGGCCTGGAGAATTGAAAAGGTCAGTTCTTCACAATGCTTCCACGTTGCTGGATAAATTCTCAATCAGAACCCGAGCTCTGTTGCTCTCAATGACCTGAGATCTCGGCCAATTCATGATGGGTTTAAAATTGATTGGTCCCTCAAAGCTCCATGGTACACATTACATCAGAAAGCTGGGATACCACCTGCACTGCAGCATTGTGGTCTCGAGGGGAAGATGAATCTGCTAGATGTGGAACATGCCACCACTTTACAAGAACAGGATCACTAATGGCCATTGATCAACATGCACCTTGACCACGTGCACTTCATACCTCTCCCACTGTCAATGGGCCTTCCATCTGGGGACGGACAAAGTTTTGGGAAGGCTGTATAGCCACTGCTGTAATGTCGGAAACGACGCAGTCAGTTTTATGCATGGCAAGATCCCACAAACAGAAATGTGATCATGACCAGATCAGAAGGTCTCGAGGTCATTGGAAAGGATGCAACTTTGCTCACACTCTATTCCTGATGTGGTGTATTGCCCAGAGGTGAGGGAGGGAGGTGAGAACAGGGGAAAGAAGGAGGAAGGGAGAGAGAGAGAAATTTATACTGTAGAAACTTTCACAACTGCCTGACATTTTGCTGAATGTCATCCACAGAGGGGAGTAATGGAGTCCTTGTTTGTAAAACACCTGCACGGAGGAAGATTGAGGGGGTATCACAGCTGGGGCATTTCTATTGTGCTTTTCGCGACCAGAATGTCCCAAAGCACATTCCAGCTAATGTATTTTTGAAGTCCCTGTTGCAATGTAGCTAATGTCCCACAAACAGCAATGTGGAAATGACCAGATTATTTGCTTTGGTGAAGTTGGCTGAGGGAAAACTTGGACACCACAGAGAACTCCCCTGCTCTTGGAAAGAGTGGTCCCTCAGGCTTTTTCCCTAATTTCAAAGAAAACAATATAATTTTTCACATGCGTTTACTGCTGATGAAAACATTTCAATTGTATTCACACATTCTAGCAGACACAAGTTTCCAAGTTGCCTTATCTTATTGTGAGCTCAACCTCGCAGTGCTTTATTATGTTGTCAATAAGATCTTAGGTGCTTCCTTTTTTTGAAAAAAAACACAATATCCTTCCTGTGTTCTTCGGGTTCAGGGCCAGGCACATCAAATATAGAGAGTAGAAAGAAGCACTTCCATATGAGGTTTGCGTTTACACCAGCTTGTCGGTGCCTGAGGTCAAACAATAAAGAGCAAAAGTACCTAACTTACACAAGATAACATCTGCTGACATGTTTGCCACTTGTCAACCGTGGCTCATTGGATAGCACTTACGCTCTGAGTCAGAAGGCCTTGTGTTCAAGAGCTAGTCCACAGACTTGAGCACCTAATTTAGGCTGACACTCCCACTGCAGTTCTGCGGGAGTGCTACACTATCAGCAGTGCTGTCTTTCAGACGACATGCTAAACTGAGGCCCTGTCTGCCCTCTCGGATAGACAGAAAAGATCCCTTTCACATGCTCAGTGCCTCCGCAAATACTTTTGAAGTGTAGTCACTGTTAAAATGCAGGAGCTGGGGCAGCCAATTGATGTACAGGAAGCTCCCACAAATAGCACTGTAATAATGACCAGATAATCTGTTTTAGTGATGTTGGTTGAGGGATAAATATTCATCAGAGCACCAGGGGAGACTCCCTGCCCGTCTTCAAAATCATGGCTGGTGGATCTTTTCCATACAGCTGAGATAAGGCGGGGCCTCGGTTTAACCTCTCATCCGAAAGATGGCGCAACTGAGTGCAGCACTCTCTCGGTACTGAGCCTCATCAGTGCAGCATGACCTCAGTACTGATCCTGTGACAGCACAGTGCTCCCCCTCCAACAGTGCAGTCCTCCCTCAGTACTGCCCCTCTGATAGTGCAGCGCGCCCTCTGTACTGAGCCTCTGACTGCAGTCCTCCCTCAGTATTGAATGTCCAATGGCGTGGCATTCCCTCAGTACTGAGCGGAGCTCTATCTGTACAAACCCTCAGTGCTGCACAGGGAGTGCCGGTCTGGATTTTGTGCTTAAATTTCTCGAGTGGGGCTTGAACCCAGAACCTTCTGAGTCAGAAGCGATAGTTAGAGTGTTGCAGAAATAGTTGCTCAAGAGGCAACTCATGGCTGCCTTCAAATGACCACATGCTATTAAAATAAAACAGCCAGTGTTTTCTGTCTTTGTCTTCGTTCCTTTTTATTAATTCTCTCCTTTGTTCCCCAATCCACAGATATACAAGTGGAATCAACGTATTTCTATATCGGACAAGAAAAAAATAGACCCGCTGTAGAGAGGATGCTCTTTAATCAAGTGCAAATTATTGCCTGTGACTTGTGGTCAGTTTCTACACTGGCCAGTAAGCTCAGGTTCACTTGCAGTCTTGCCGTGCCCCGAATCTTAAGAAACTCCTGAGCCCCTTAGCAAAGCTCCAAACAGGAAACCAAGAAAGCCACTTCACCAAAACCCTTTCCATGACGTGCTGCTTCTCACTTGTATGCACAAACTCGTTTACCTCCAAGACCTGTCTGCAAGTTAACCCCACCAATGCTGGCTCAAATTCTCCACAGCTCACAGGTCCCAGGGAACAGCCCTTCCTCCCGCCCACCCCTACACACCCTTCACATGGTGATCTCTTCTGCACGGATGACGGATGGAAGACCGAACTCTTGAATCGTGCTCAGGCAATAGCTCAGAAGTGCTTTTCTCCCAAGTCGCTTCTGCGAGCCTGTTTGTGCAGGTCAGCTCCCCACACTTAGCAGTAGGTTTGCACACAACTAGCTCCCACAAATAGCAATATGATCGTGACCAAGTCATATGTTTTCACTGATGTTGGTTGAAGGATAAATGTTGACCAGGACAGTCCGGAGAACTCTCCTGTAAAATAGTGCCATGGGATCTTTTATATCCACCTTCGAGGGCAGATGGGTCCTCAGTTTAATGTTTCATCTGAAAGGTGGCCCCTCGGATGCTGCAGCACTCCCTCAGCGCTGCACTGGGAGTGTCTGTGGCCACTATGCCAATGCAAGACCCGTCTCAGAGTCAACTAGCCTGGAGTCATATGTGGGTCAGTACAGGTAGAGGTAGAGGTATAGCTTCCCTTCCCCAGGACAGTGCTGAGATGGCTGGCTTGTTAAGAATGGCTGCCTTCTCCTGACAGCAGAATTGGAAAATGTGAAACTGTTGGCCAACACAGCACGCTTGTTTTGGTGCAAAGAACATTCAGCAGCCAAGGCGTGTGAATGGAGATGGAATACAGATCAGCCATGATCTAACAGAATGACAGAACAGGTTCAAGGGGCCTCTTCCTGTTCCTGTCTATCAGCAGTCACGCCCCCCACTGCAAATGACTGCTGCATTTGCTCAGCCGCCAGTGTGTCAGGGGCAGTTTGCGAAGTGATTTTGGGGATGTTTCTGTGACGGACAGTAAAATGCATTCAATATATGCAAACTGTACTTTTAAACGTGGGGCCAGAAATGTTCCATGGACGGAGTGCTGTTGGTGGCAGTTTGCATGAGCTGTAGATTGGGAGCTGAATGAATATGTGAGACTGTGGTAGTCGAAGTGAGTTCAGACAATGGAGTAAGGTACCAGAAAACATGGTGTTCCCCCGACAAGCATCAGCTCCGTCAGAAGAGGACGTGAGAGAAAAGGAGAACAAAAAGAGAAAGTTTTATTGAAAATGAAGAGTTTGTTTTGCACAGACAGAACTCGTGTGCGTTTATTTGCTGTGTGCCCGAGACATCAGCTGAAATATGCATCAACTATGTTCCAAGCATCATACTTTTAAAAAGTCACACTTGACAAACTTCAGAAAAATTCTCCCACCAAGAGAAATTGAGTCATATTTGAAAAAAGCGTAGTCTGACCTTCAACTGACTTGAGAATCAGCCTATAACATTGACCCGCTCACTGGCCTCCGGCAGGTACATCAAATACACCTTGTAGTCTTAAGGAGACACACAATGTTGGACACAGCTGCATGTTAGCAGCAGAATAATACATGGTGTTCTCATGGTGAAATGTGGCAAATCACCAAACCTCACTCTCTGAGCAGGAGGCTGCACTCGAAGGGAGCACAAGTCAAATAGGAAGAGAAAGAAAGACTTGCGTTTATATAGCCTTTCACAACCTCAGCACTTTTATTTATTTATTTATTTGGAGATACAGCACTGAAACAGGCCCTTCGGCCCACCGAGTCTGTGCCGACCATCACTTTTCAGCCAATGAAGTACTTTTGAAATGTCGTCACTGTCGTAACGTAGGAAAATGCGGCATCCAATTTGCAGCAAGATCCCACGAGGTCAACTGAAATGTAACGAACAGCCGGGGGCATAAATTTCTGGGCTCACCGTGTCACAGAGTGCTTTACAACACTGAGAAACCCAACCTGCAGTCTCGACAGGAACAGAAAATGAGTATTGCCTTCAAAAAACAATGTGGGCTAGTGTAACAAGTGCATTGAGGGGATCTTTGCCTGTCAAGCACATGCTTGTCGAGCAGACAGTGGGCATCACCCCACAGTGTCTGCCTTAGAGCATTCAGAATCAGCCCTGTGATATCAAAGTGCTATCTTGCCTGACCCTCTATTTTTTGAAAGCACCAGATATTGCACCTCACTCAGCATGCTAAGACTGTCCGACCCCATACTTGAGGGGAGCGCAGGTCGCATTTGGAACACAGTTCTCCCACTGATGTCTCATTGGAGGGAAGCCCACCCCCCCTCTGGGAGTCAGAATTCATTGCTGTTCACTCCCTAAGCTCAATGAAACCAATGCAAAAAACGTATCCAATTTTCTCAATGGAGATAGGCAACTTGAAGGAAAAGGATATGGAATTGTGCCATTAATTGTCTCTTGGTCACAGACAGTTGGGTGTTTTCTCTTCCACCTGCCCAAGCGTCTCTTCTCCCGACCCCCTTTCTATTGGAGGGTCATGGGTCGTGGGTTGAGTCCACTTTTTCCCACCAGCGCAGGTACATGCAGTTTGCAGGGTCGTAGGAAAGGCCATCATTTATATAGAATGGAGGAATTGAGCAGACCTCTTACCATCCGCTCCCCCAACCACAGCCATGCCCCCAAAGCAAGGGGGCTGGTCTCTAAGTTACATGTCAACCATGGTTCAGTAGCAGCCTTGGAGTCACCCCTCATCCGCTCACATTCTCCGATGGCGGGGAAGGATGATCACGGGACAGGGAGCAGTGGCTCGAGCACTAGCCGTGTTATGCTTTACATTATTCGACCTTTCCCATGTCCAGACTGACAGAGATCATCTAACATCGCAAACCTTGGTTCCATTCCCAGTCCGCAGGTTAGATTTCGATGAGTTGACTTGACAGATTCAGTTGCCAGCAAAAAGCAAGAGCAGCCGCCTTCACGTCCACCGAACGCTCAGGGTCCGATTCTCGGATCGGTGGAGATTTCCCGTAAAACGCACCAAGAAACTGTCTTACATCCTACACACAGTCACTCGTACACCCAGCACTGCCACTCCTACCAGCTAGGAAATACTGCACAGGAAGGCATGAAAGCCATCTCTAGATTGTCAGACAGAGAACAAAACTGATGCTTATCTCTTTTCTATTCATCTCTGAACATTCTCTTTCGAGTTGGAGTGAAATTATGATTTTGTTTTTGTTAGCAGAAGAATTCAAGTAGGACAAGCAGCCAGGAGAAGTGCAGCAAGAGGAGGGCTTGATTCACACTTGTTCTCTGTGATCTGTGCTTGGGGGTTGCCTTCGAGTGTTGACGCTCCTCGGATGGGTCTTCTCTGAGTGGCAGAAAGGGAAGGCTGGCAAGAGGGCGGTGGTTTGATTCATTCTGAGGATGTGGGTGTCACTGGCAAGGCCGTCAATTATTGCCCATCCCCGACTTGCCCTGGAAGGTGGTGTTGGGCCATCTACTGTGACCAGATACCTGGTTTGATACTGCTGAGTGTCTTGCCAGGCCAATTTCAACAGGGCAGTTAAGCTAACCACGTTGGTGTAGGTCTGGAGTCACCTTTTCCTCCCTGTGAGCTGAGTGGGTTGTTATGACAATCCAACGGCTTCATGGTCATTGTCTCTAGATTTTTAAACTGCATTTAAAATTCCACAACTGTCACGGTAGGAGTTGAACTCAAGTTCACAGAATCACAGAATAATACAGTGCAGAAGAGGTCCTTCGGCCCATCGAGTCTGCACCGATACATTAAAACACCTGACCTGTCTACCTAATCCCATTTGCCAGCACTTGGCCCATAGCCTTGAATGTTATGACATGCCAAGTGCTCATCCAGGTACTTTTTAAAGGATGTGAGGCAACCCGCCTCTACCACCCTCCCAGGCAGGGCATTCCAGACCGTCACCACCCTCTGGGTAAAAAAGTTCTTCCTCAAATCCCCCTTAAACCTCCCGCCCCTCACCTTAAACTGGTGACCCCTCCTAACTGACCCTTCAACGAAGGGGAACAGCTGCTCCCTATCCACCCTGTCCATGCCCCTCATAACCTTGTACACCTCGATCAGGTCACCCCTCAGTCTTCTCTGCTCCAGCGAAAACAACCCAAGCCTATCCAACCTCTCTTCATAGCTTAAATGTTCCATCCCAGGCAACATCCTGGTGAATCGCCTCTGCACCCCCTCCAGTGCAATCACATCCTTCCTACAATGTGGCGACCAGAATTGCACACAGTACTCCAGCTGTGGCCTTACCAAAGTTCTGTACAACTCCAACATGTGTCCCAGGATGCTGTGGGAGGCGAGGGTGGAGATTGCAGGGCTCTGACCCTAATTTTTAATTCCTTTCTGGTCACGGGGGAGGTGCCAGAGGACTGGAGAACAGCTAATGTGGTCCCACATTTAAGAAAGGTTGTAGAGATAAGCCAGGGAACTACAGACAAGCCTCGATTGATAAAGGCAAGTGTCCCATATGCCTTTTTCACCACCCTATTAACCTGCCCTTCTGCCTTCAGAGATCTATGGACAAACACACCAAGGTCCCTTTGGTCCTCGGAACTTCCCAGTGTCAGGCCATTCATTGAATACTTCCGTGTCACATTACTCCTTCCGCAGTGTATCACCTCACACTTTTCAGCGTTAAATTCCATCTGCCACTTTTCTGCCTATTTGGCCATCCCGTCTATATCTTCCTGTAACCTAAGACACTCCACCTCACTGTTAACCACTCGGCCAATCTTTGTGTCATCCGCGAACTTATTGATCCTACCCCCCCCCCCCCCCCCCACATAGTCATCGATGTCGTTTATATAAATGACAAACATTAGGGAACCCAGCATAAATCCCTGTGGTACGCCACTGGACACCGGCTTCCAGTCACTAAAACAGAGATCTGTCATCACTCTCTGTCTCCTACAGCTGAGCCAATTTTGAATCCACCTTGTCAAGTTACCTTGTATCCCATGTGCATTTGCTTTCTTGATAAGTCTCCCATGTGGGACCTTGTCAAAGGCTTTGCTGAAATCCATGTAAACTACATCAACTGTACTACCCTCATCTACACACCTGGTCACATGCTCAAAAAATTCAATCAAATTTGTTAGGCATGACCTCCCTCTGACAAAGCCATGCTGACTATTCCTAATCAAATTTTGCCTCTCCAAGTGGAGATAGATTCTCCCCTTCAGAATTTTCTCCAATAGTTTCCCTATCACTGACGTGAGACTCACTTGTCTGTAGTTCCCTGGCTTATCTCGACAACCTTTCTTAAATGTGGGACCACATTAGCTGTTCTCCAGTCCTCTGACACCTCCCCCGTTGCCAGGGAGGAATTAAACATTAGGGTCAGAGCCCTTGCAATCTCCACCCTCGCCTCCCACAGCATCCTGGGACACAAATCGTCCAGACCTGGAGATTTGACAACTTTTAAGCCTTCGAAAACCTCCAATACCTTGTCACTCCCGATGTTATCTGGATTATTGGTCCTCAGATTTGAAAACACTAGTCCTGTAACATAAGTACTAAGCTACCAAACTGCGCTCAGTAAGTGAGTGAAGTTAAAATGTTCGCATCCCAAAACAGTAAAAAAAAACTGTTCTGCACTCTCGTTAAAGAGAAAGACAGGAACACTCTTAACCTGTGTTTGTGTGCGGAAGGGACAGTGACCACTGAAGCTCCAGAATGTCGATCTTTAATCATTGGCAGGAAGTCGGTTTTGTAGCAACAGTTCAGCGGAGGGAGATTCAACCATGGCTTTCAAATGTGAATTGGGTAATCACTTGAAGAGAGAACACTGGCAGGGTTACGGGGAAAGTGCAGGGGAGTGGGACTTGCGAAATTGCTCTTGCAAAGAGTCGCCAGGGGATCGATGGAGTGAATTTCGGTGCTGCAACTATTCTATGATTCTCCTAAAATGGCGTCTGCGTCAGAGCAGCACATAACAATGACTCCAGCGCTTTACATTTTTATTTAATTGAGCTTGATGACAAATAGTTTCCACTCCATGATGAGTCAGTTGTTCTGTTAAGCGTGAAAGCCATGGGCCCAGCAGTACAGTCATGTGGTGGGTGTGGGAGCATCCTTTTCACTGACACTTAAAGAAACCACTTTATAGAAGTTGGATTAAAAAAGAACGACTTGAAAGAATGTGCATTTCTATTGCGCCTTTCACAACCTGAGAACCTCCCAAAGCGCTTTACAGCCAATGAAGTACTTTTTGAAGTGTAGTCACTATTGTAATGCAGGAAACACAGCAGCCAATTTGCACACAGCAAGATCCCACAAACAGCAAGGTGATAAATGGCCAGATAATCTGTGTTTTAGTGATGTTGGTGAAGGGTTAAACATTGGTCAGGACACTGGGGGAGAACTTCCAAGCTCTTCTGCCATAGTAGCCACAGGATCTTTTCCATCCACCTGGAGGGGCAGACGAGGCATCGGTTTAACCTCGCATCCGAAAGACAGCACCTCCGGCAGTGCAGCACTCCGAGTGTCTGCCTGGATTACATTCTTAGCTCTCTGGAGCAGGATTTGAGCCCATGCCCTTCAGACCTTAAAGTAAGATTGCTACCACTGAATCACAACTCAGTACCATGGCTCATTATTCTTCTCTGTAGCCCAGGGAGATAAAGTAAACTGTCATGGCCAGATTAAGGTCAAATTACTCACCGCAGGAGGAAGCTTTAAAAGTTCAGTTTAAGTTTTGACTGCAGAACTCGGGGACGATAAGTATAAACCGAGAAAAGGCAAGGTCATGGCAGATTTGCATCTTAACTCCATCTACCCGCTTTGGAAACATAACCCTTTGAAATTCTCAATTGACCTCCAGCATCCACTAACCTTTATTTATTTAGAGATACAGCACTGAAACAGGCCCTTCGGCCCACCGAGTCTGTGCCGACCAACAACCACCCATTTATACTAATACTACATTAATCCCATATTACCTACCACATCCCCACCATTCTCCTACCCCCTACCTACACTAGAGGGGCAATTTACAATGACCAATTTATCTATCAACCTGCAAGTCTTTGGCTGTGGGAGGAAACCGGAGCACCCTGCAGAAACCCACACGGTCACAGGGAGAACTTGCAAACTCCGCACAGGCAGTACCCAGAATCGAACCCGGGTCGCTGGAGCTGTGAGGCTGCGGTGCTAACCACTGCGCCACTCTTGCGTCAAGAAGTTTCTCTTGGCATCACCCCTGAATGGCCGAGCTCTAATTTTAGTGTTATTTCCCGACAGTTAGGAGCTGTCTCTCGTTTCCTTGTGCTGCTTCTGTTCAAATGTTGACAGCAAAACAAAAATTTATCAAGTGATGAGTCAAAACTATGACGTTCTATGAAGAACAAAATTGCTTCGTTTCCGGCGTTAGTCAAACCATTTGTTTTTTGGTAGTTTGATTTCTTTTCAAGGTTATCTTCTCCTGGCCCACTTTCAGAGTCTCCCCTTGGCATGGATGTAAGTTCTGTTCACTTCGGCTACGTTGCTATTCGTCACGAGGCCTTGTACACAAGCAATTGATGTTTTTTAATCCCTGCTGACACCCCGCCTGATACCATCCACTGTTGGCGAAATGTGGAATTCAATCCATATCTTGCCACCATCTAATGTGGCAGCAAACATAACTAAAACAGAGCCCCCAATACCCACCCAAACAGTGGGTTTGATTTTAACTTTGATGTGATTGGGGTGGTGAAGGCTCTCAGATGGCTGACACTCTTTTCGAAAGGGCCTCTACCGCTGGACAGCCAAAGAAGCCTCCAATTTCAGGCTCTTTGCCCTTTCTTTAAGTTCCGGGAACTGAATGCGATTCATGGGCACATATCTTAGGTTTAACACCCCATTATGTTCCGAAGCATGTGCACTTGAAGTGCTGTAACCTGTAAGGCTACAGAACTACAGCTGGAAAGTGGGATGAGGTTGGATAGCTCTTCGTTGGCTGGCACAGACACGATAGGCCAAATGGCCTCCTTCGGCACTGCTTATTTTCTATGTTTCTATTCTGGGAGCGCTTGAAAGATTAGATCATGGATTGCAACCTGGAGGCCTTATGAGTCTTTTAAATTAATGCTAATTAGTTTTCAAGCAAGTAGCATACCAGAGAAATATTTGGAAAAGGGCTTCTTTACACTCGGCCGCCCTTGTCGAGGGTTCAACAAAAATTCTGAAATCTGCAGGGTGGATGGGCTGTTAAGTGTCACCAGCTAGTCCTGTGTCTCTGGTGTCAGACATGGCTGAGTGGGTAGCACTTTTGTCTCCAAATCAGAAAATTATGGGTTTATTCCCCACTCCACAGATGTAATCATACAATCTCGGCTGATGCTCCAAGTGTAGGATTGAGGGAGTGCTGCTCTGTTGGAGATGCTGTCTTTCAGACTTGCAGACTTGCAGGTTGATAGGTAAATTGGCCATTGTAAATTGCCCCTAGTGTAGGTAGGTGGTAGGAGAATAGTGGGGATGTGGTAGAGAATATGGGGTTAGTGTAGGGTTAGTATAAATGGGTGGTTGTTGGTCGGCACAGACTCGGTGGGCCGAAGGGCCTGTTTCAGTGCTGTATCTCCAAATAAATTTAAAAAATAAATAAATATTAAACTGAGGCCCATTTGACCTCATAGGTGGGTGTAAAAGATCCCAGGCACTATTTTGAAGAAGAATCAAGTGAGTTCTCCCCAGTGTCCTGGTCAGTAGTTATCCCTCAAACAACGTCACTGAAACATATGATCTGGTCAGTGCTGTCTGTGGGATCTTGCTGTGTGAAAATTGGCTTCTGTGTTTCCGACATTACAACAGTGACGACACTTCAAACTGCTTAATTGGTGATAAAGCACTCTGGGATGTCCTGAGGTGGTGAAAAGAGCTATAGAAAGGCAAGACTTTCGATCTTGAAATGGCCAACTTTCAACAGGTGAACTGATGCACTTTCACTCACAGACCCTCACTGTTAGAAACAGTTTCTGAAGTTTCTCCTGAATTCCCAATTGGATTGTATTGGAGACTGAATATGTTTATGACCCCCTAGTTTTGCAATCCCATAGAAGTGCAACCATCTGCCTGATTGAACTCTTGTGCAGGAATTTCCCGAACACCAATATATGGGAAACTCAATGAAGAATGTCCCTTACCTTGCGCTCGAGTGCAGTACAGTGTGTTCTCCTCCATTGCAATCAAATTGTTCTTTCCTTTCTTTGACCATTGCTTACCATCATTCTTACTAAGCGTTGGCCAATCACCCCAATTCATCTAGAAAAAGAATTAATATCAGTAAAATACTTCAGCACCGTGAAGCCACCATTCAGTTCTTTCCAATACTCGCTGTAGCTTTCTGTTCGGTTGCTCGTTTTCCTTGCCTGGGTCTCTATCTCTTTCCAGCTCTCTTCCTCTTTGTTTAGCTGGTACAGTAAGGATGGAACTGATTGGCCTCCTGTACAATAAATTGCAGAGAAAGTCCATTGATCCCGCACCCCCAGTGGGGAGCCAACACTAAACAGGAGTACAGGCACAGAAATCATTGGTGCAGTCACACATCCCCATCGCACTGCTTCATTTGACTAGTTTCTTTTCACATTTTCAGTGTGGCGAGTATTTAAAAACTGCTACTTTCATTTTACCTCCAAGCTACTTGCTGTTTTCAGATATAATTACCTGATATCCCATCGCATTGCTCACTGACAGTTGCGATGTTTAGTTGTTGGCCTGTCCCTTTAAGGGCACAGCAAGATGACTCCCTGATGGAAGGTGATCTAAATTAGCAAATCCAGCTAATTATTAACTTGTAAATCGCTAAGGTCTTTGAGTCATGTTGACACAGAGGAGGCTCTTTGGGCCATCAAGACCCTGCTAGCTCTCTGTCGAGCAATCCAGGTCATTTGTAACTGCTTGTAAACTTATAGTTCCAGGTCAGAAGAACCCAGCATGAAATTATTGGTTTGTTTTGTCTATGTCTTTTTAAAAATAGTTATCTGCAACCTTAAAAAAGTGACATTTTGAAGTTTGACATTTAGATGTCAGGCAGATGATTCAGGCAAGACTTTCACAAATTATATTTTCATACTTTTTTGCAAGACAGCATGCAGACAGTTTGCATTTTGCTGCTGTATTATCAGACCCATGTGGTGTTATTGTTCCTCTAAAAGTTCACACGTCAGTTGAATCTACACCAGAAGTACTGATTGTCATGAGATTATCTTTTACACAGATTCAATGGTGGAAATTGTGACAGAGGCCTGGGGCTGTGAGGTGCATCAGAAACCCACAGAATTTGGACAAGAATTACAAATGGGCACAGTGTTCTTACCTAGAAAGAGTTATGATTGTTTACATTTTTCACTGAAAGGTTTGTCCTGGCAGAAGCACAATACTGCAGGCTTACTGCGCTGCCGACATCTTGAACCAAGCTTTTGGTCACCTGTCTGAATATCTCTGCCAATGGTTCGGTGTCAAATTTTGTTTGACAGTGCTCTTGTGAAGTGCGTTGGGTGTGTTTTACGATGTTAAAAGTGCTATATAAAGGCAAGTTGTTGTTACATTGCCAGGAGCCTGGGATGGCGAGATGACTGCTGCTGAGGTGTGTCTTAAGAGACGAAGAGGTTGAGAGGTGATCTGAATGATAATTGCCGAGGTATGGGGAAAGGATTCCTCACTCCAGCAGGTGAGTCCAATATTCAGGGTCAGAGTCTTGGAACTAGGACAAGACAATCTGCACGATAAGTTTTTTCATGCTGATAGCTGTGGGATGTGAAATGTATTGCCTGAAAAGGACTTGGATACAGAATCAGTCAAGAGTTTGAAAAGAAATCGACTCACACTTGGGAAGAGGGTGTGGAGAGAGAGAGCAGGCGTTGAGTTGCTGGGACCAGAGGGTGAGTAAATTGGGCCTATGTTCTCTGGGGTTTAGTATTATGAGAGGTGATCTCATTGAAACTTGGAATAGTCTGAAGGGGCTTTACAGGGTAGACACTGAGAGGTCGTTTCCCCTGGCTGGGGAATCTAGAACACGGGGGCACAGTCTCAGGATAAGGGGTTGGTCATTTAGGACTGAGATGAAGAGATATTTCTTGACTCAAACGGTTGTTTGAATCTTTGGAATTTTCTACCCATTTTTTATGGATGGTCCATTGTTGAATATATTTAAGGCTGAGATAGACAGATTTTTGGTCTCTCAGGGAATCAAGGGATATGAGGAGAGGGCAGGAAAGTGGAGTTGAGGCAGAAGATCAGCCATGATCATACTGAATGGCGCAGCAGACCCGAGGGGCCGAATGGTCTACTCCTGCTCCTATTTCTTATGTTCTTATTTTGGCAATTGAAAAGACAGAGCTACCACAGCCAACGCAATAGCGGAGCAGCCCCAATGAGCTAAATGGCTCCTATTAATGTCTCACTGTGGCCAGGTCCCAAAGCCCAGGTTGCCACACACAGAAACTGTCCACACCTGACACCAACTTAGCTCTGTGAGGTAGCTATAGCATATTGCTAAATGGCACTAGGCAGGTAACAGGGCACCCATTCTCAGGAAGTAGGAATTCTGTCATTTCCTATCTCGTCACCTTGAATTACGCTGGCACTGACGGTGATATCTCTGAGCCGATCGGTGGCCCAGGCAGCTTTCTATCCTCAGTCAAAGCAGTGAATGGTTTGGATGGAAGCGATCAACAAAACTTCCGTTACATTGCGCCTTTGCCATCATAAAGTGCCCCAAAACGCTATCTATCGGTCCATATGTTTGTGTATCACATCTGGCACAGCTGTCACACTTCCAGATGGCACACACTCGCCATCATACATTTTTTTTTTAAAGATGCAAAATAATCTCATAAAAAGTTAGAACACAATTCACTGAAGCCACAGCGTGAAATTTACAAGCAGTTCCAATTGCACTCTGACTGACTGCATCAGTTTCCCATCAGCTGCAATTACCTGGATTTTGCCTGAAAGGGACAGGGCAGCAGCTAAACGTCGGAACCGAGCTGCAGAGCTGAGACCAGCCGTGGGCAACTCTGTGAAGATATCCTGCAAGCACTAACTGTTCTCAAGCTTTGCAGGTGGTCTTACCGGAAAAGCCATCTCACAAAGGCTCTGGCTCCAGTCCTCGTATTCTGACGACTCGGCTGCGAAGACAAACAGTTTCTCAGTCGTTTCCAAATGAAATGACCGGCATTCACTGGGGCAGCTCTCGCTTGGGGCCTCCACGATCCGAATGCAGTCGCTGAGTTTTATGACATTTTTGTTCTCTCTTTTCTTGGTCCCTTGCCGTTCTGTCATGCTCGTGGCCTCCTTGAACTCGAAATACTCCAGGCGAGCCACAGAGCAAGTGCTTTCGCCATAGAGCAAAACCCAAACTTTCTTCCATTTCTGCAAAGAAAGAGAGAGAAGATTGCCCAATTTCACAAAAAAATCATGAAATCACACAGTAAAGGTGGAGGCCATTCAACCCATCATGCCTGTGCTGGCTCTTGGAAAGAGCTCTGAATTAATCCCATTCCCCCTACACAGTCTGGCTAGCCTCAGAACTTTTTTGTTTTTCCATTTTCAGAATTTATCCAATTCCCTTTTGAAAGTTCGAATTGAATCTGCTTCCACTGCCCTGTCAGGCAGCGCATTCCACATCACAACAACACACAATGTCAGAAAGAATTCACCTCCTTCCCTCCCCTGGTTCTTTTGATAATCACATTATCATTGTGTCCACTGGTTATTGAATCTCCCACCAGTGGAAAGGTCCTAATTATTTACTCTTATCAAAACCCTTCATGATTTTGAACACCTCTATCAAATCTCCCCTCAACCTTCTCTGCTCCATTATTATTCTTCTACATTAACTGGGAGCAGGACATACAGCTGTTTGCTCTGATGTTGGATCTGCTTTTATGCAGTCACCTTTAATAAATGATTCTTAGCCCCACAGAGCTGCTTAAGTGATCAATCCATTTTGTAGGTCTAAATGTGTGGAGGCCTTGGGTGTGGGTGCAGGGAGAGGAGGGGGTGGGTCGTGACTGTCTTTCCCCAGATCAAGGCTGAGATTTGCGGCTGAGAATTTCCTCACAGAACTTCTCGATTCCCCGGTGGAAGTCTGGGGGAAACCCACTTATGCAGGTGAATGTGCTTTTGTGCTGCACTGTCAGTGAGGTCACAACATGACTTTACTCTGGGGAGCAAAAGCCAGAGAGCGAGTAAAATGGACAGCCCACCTCATCCCTCCAATTTCCTCTGGTAGCTCTGTGTAACTTTCTATTTGTCTACCTATTATGTCGGTCAGTCGGTTCATCAGTTTATCTCTTTCTTTGCTCCATCTATCTGTGCCTGCCTCTATCTCAATATCCATTAATCTGTCTAATATCACACCCTGTCCGTCACACCTCCTGTCTGTCACACACCCATCCGTCACACTCCCTGTCCTTCGCACTTCCTGTCCATCACACTCCCAGTCCGTCACACTCCCTGTCCGTCAGACCCCTGTCCATCACACCTCCTGTACGTCACATCTCCTGTCTGTCACACTCCTTGCCTGTCACATCTCCTGTCTGTCACACTCCTTGCCTGTCACATCTCCTGTCCGTCACACTCCTTTTCTGTCACACCTCCTGTCTGTCACACCCCTGTCCGTCACACTCCCTGTCTGTCACATTCCCTGTCGGTCACACCCCTGTCTGTCACAGTCCTTGCCTGTCACACCTCCTGTCCATCACATCTCCTGTCCGTCACACTCCTTGTCTGTCACACCTCCTGTCCGTCACACCCCTGTCCATCACACTCCCTGTCTGTCACACCCCTGTCCGTCACACCTCCTGTCCATCACACCCCTGTCTGTCACACCCCTGTCCATCACACCTCCTGTCCATCACACCCCTGTCTGTCGAGCCTCCTGTCCGTCACACGCCTTGTCTGTAACACCTCCTGTCTGTCACACCCCTGTCCATCACACTCCCTGTCTGTCACACTCCCTGTCCGTCACTCCTCCATCCATCACACCTCCTGTCCGTCACATCTCCTGTCCATCACACTCCTTGTCTGCCACACCTCCTGTCCATCACACCCCTGTCCATCACACTCCCTGTCTGTCACACCCCTGTCCATCACACTCCCTGTCCGTCACACCTCCATCCATCACACCTCCTGTCCGTCACATCTCCTGTCCGTCACACTCCCTGTCTGACACACCCCTGTCCATCACACCCCTGTCCATCACACTCCCTGTCTGTCACACCCCTGTCCATCACACTCCCTGTCCGTCACACCTCCATCCATCACACCTCCTGTCCGTCACACTCCCTGTCTGACACACCCCTGTCCATCACACCCCTGTCCGTCACACCTCCTGTCCGTCACACTCCCTGTCTGACACACCCCTGTCCATCACACCCCTGTCCGTCACACCTCCTGTCCGTCACACCCCTGTCTGTCGCGCCTCCTTTCCGTCACACCCCCCATCCGTCTCACCTCCTATCCGTCACACTCCATGTCCGTCACATTCCCTGTCCTTCGCACTTCCTATCTGTCATACTCCCTGTCCGTCACACTCCCTGTCCGTCACACTCCCTGTCCGTCACACCCCCATCTGTCACACTTCCTGTCCGTCACACTCCTTGTCTGTCACACCTCCTGTCCATCACATTCCCTGTCTGTCACAATCCCTGTCCGTCACAATCCCTGTCCGTCACACTCCCTATCCGTCGCACCTCCTGTCCGTCACACTCCATGTCCATCACACTCCATCCTTTGCACTTCCTGTCTGTCACACTCCCTGTTTAAGCATTAAAGTGACACATAGTTGCAGCAGAATAATATGATGTGTTTTACAAGGTATATTGGTCCAATGTTAGGAGAAATGTTAGATGTAAGTATCTATTGCCTGCCATGTACCATCGCACTCCACCCATTACACTCAAGAAGTCAAACTCTGTTTCAGATTCAAAATTATCTCTGAAAAACAATAGAGTAAGAAAGCCAGACTGGATTCTTCTGATGTGAATCCTGAAATCTCCAAGCAAGTTCCTGACCTCAGCAATTTGCAAGCTGTTGCCAGTGGACAGGTTTCCAAAGGGAGTACATGAGGCTGCTGTTAAAGACTAGCTTAGCAGCTGGCACCACAACCACATCAATATTCCAGGTTACCCACGATCGGTGTCACAGGAACTCTGCCAGTCAAGTGAAAATTCTGCATCGCAACACAGTTCCCTGGGAAAAGGAATAATTTCTGGATGACAACACGCCTTCACTGTGGAGCAGATACTGGGGAATCCCTCATTAACCAACGCCAACCTTCACAACCATTCACCAATTCACATCCCCACTCCTGGGTTTTGCTTAACAGCCATTAATTGATAAATGAGACAGTTTAATTTCCCTGACCAGCTTGAATTCCATCAGCTTTATTCACAATACCTTCCCCAATAAGAACATAAGAAATAGGAACAGGAGTTGGCCATTCAGCTCCTCAAGCCTGCCCCGCCATTCAATACGATCATGGCTGATCTGTCCCAGGCCTCAACTTCTCTTTCGGGCCTGCTCTGCCTAACCCTCGACTCCCCGAGATTTCAAAAATCTATCTACCTCCTCCTTAAGTATATTTAGTGACTTAGCCTCCACAACTCTCTGGGATAGAGAATTCCAGACATTCACCACCCTCTGAGAGAAGAAATTCCTTCGCATCTCAGTTTTAAATGTGTGCCCCCTTATTCTGTCATTATGTCCCCTTGTTCAAGATTCCCCCACCAGTGAAAACATATTCTCAACATCGACCCTGTCAAGCCCCCGTCATTAATATAGATCGGTTGGAGACTTGGGCGGAGAAATGGCAGATGGAGTTTAATTCGGACAAATGTGAGATAATGCATTTTGGAAGATCTAATACAGGTGGGAAGTATACAGTGAATGGCAGAACCCTTAGGAGTATTGACAGGCAGAGAGATCTGGACGTACAGGTCAACAGGTCACTGAAAGTGGCAACGCAGGTGGATAAGGTAGTCAAGAAGGCATACGGCATGCTTGCCTTCATCGGTCGGGGCATAGAGTATAAAATAGGCAAGTCATGCTGCAGCTGTACAGAACTTTAGTTTGGCCACACTTAGAATATTGCGTGCAATTCTGGTCGCCACACTACCAGAAGGACATGGAGGCTTTGGAGAGAGTACAGAGGAGGTTTACCAGGATGTTGCCTGGTCTGGAGGGCATTAGCTATGAGGAGAGGTTGGATTAACTCGGATTGTTTTCACTGGAACGACGGACTTGGAGGGGCGACATGATAGAGGTTTACAAAGTTATGAGCGGCATGGACAGAGTGGACAGTCAGAAGCTTTTTCCCAGGGTGCAAGAGTCAGTTACTAGGGGACATAGGTTTAAGGTGCGTGGGGCAAAGTTTAGAGGGGATGTGCGAGGCAAGTTTTTTACACAGAGGGTGGTGAGTGCCTGTAACTTGGTGCCAGGGGAGGTGGTGGAAGCAGGTACGATAGCAACGTTTAAGTGGCATCTTGACAAGAATAGGATGGGAATAGAGGGATATGGGCTCTGGAAGTGCAGAAGGTTGTTAGTTTAGGCAGGCATCAAGATCGGCGCAGGCTTGGAGGGCCGAATGGCCTGTTCCTGTGCTGTACTGTTCTTTGTTCTTTGTTCTTTGTTCTTTGCTTTCTGTCCCTTCCTCCAGTCATTAATATTGATAGTAAATAGTTGAAGCCCTAAGACTGATCCTTGTGGTGACCCCACTAGTTACAGCTTTCCAACCTGAAAAAGACCCATTGATCCCAACTGTCTGCCTTCTGTGTGTTAGCCAATCCTCAATCCATGCCAACACATTACCCCCAATACCCTGAGCTCTTATTTTATGCAATAACCTTTTATGTGGCACCTTATCGAACATTTTCTGGAAATCCAAATACATTACATCTACCGGTTCCCCTTTATCCACTCTGCTTGTTACATCCTCAAAGAACTGGAATAAATTTGTCAAACATGATTTCCCTTTCATAAAACCATGTTGACTCTGTTTGAATGCATTATGTTTTTCTAAATTTCTTCCTTAATAATGGACTCTAGCATTTTCCCAATGACTGATGTTAAGCTAACTGGTCTATAGTTTCCTGCTTTCTGCCTCCCTTCTGTCTTGAATAGGGGCATCACATTAGCGGTTTTCCAATCAGCTGGTCTATCCAATAGCTTGGCTGGCGCATTAGGAAAGAAGCTACGTGTGGTCGCACGCCAGAAGAGGGGCTATCTTTACCCAGTGATAGAACCTCACCACTACTTTTCCAGCAGATTAATCCTGGTTAAGAATGAACCTTTTGCAGTTGTGTTATCAATCTCAATAATGTCGACACGAGTGCAACCATGGCCGCCTCTACTTGGGACTAAACCCTCTTGTATCAGGAGACTTCCAAAGGCTTGCACAAGATCACAAGGTATTTACAGGTGAGGAAGGCCATTCAGCCCATCTTAATTCTTTCATTACACTTCTTCCTCATCACGCACTGAAACATCTGATTATCTCTTCAATGATCCCAGGGTCTCAGCTTCCATTACTCAGTCTAAGATGTCATTCCTAAGTGTTGATCACATTGTGTGAAATGTGTCCTGAGACCAGGCAAAATTTCTACTTTTACTAGTTTGACCCTGTGTCCCCCTGACCTAGTCTCACAATTTACTTCAAACGCACTCTGAACTATGTCGCTTTAGATCACCTCTCAGTTTCTTCCTTTGCAGGCGGAATCGCTCGAGTCTTTCCTCATAACACAGACTGCTGGGAATCACCCATGTGACTCTGCTCTGTCTCCAACGCTTGAATCTCTCCCTTGTGTCTTAGTGACCAGGACTGGACCCGTACTCAAGATGCAGTGTGACAAGAACTGGACCGAGTACTAAGAAAGCAATTTGACCAGAACTGGACTCAGTATCAAGGTGCAGTGTGAACTGAACTGGACTCAGTATCAAGGTGAATCTGACCAGAACTGGACTCAGTATCAAGGTACAGTGTGACCAGAACTGGACTCAGTATCAAGGTGAACCTGACCAGAACTGGACTCAGTATCAAGGTACAGTTTGACCAGAACTGGACTCAGTACCAAGGTGCAATCTGACCAGAACTGGACTCAGTATCAAGGTGCAATCTGACCAGAACTGCACTCCGTATCAAGGTGCAATCTGACCAGAACTGCACTCAGTATCAAGGTGCAATATGACCAGAACTGCACTCCGTATCAAGGTGCAATCTGACCAGAACTGCACTCTGTATCAAGGTGCAATCTGACCAGAAGTGCACTCAGTATCAAGGTGCAATCTGACCAGAACTGCACTCCGTATCAAGGTGCAATCTGACCAGAACTGCACTCCGTATCAAGGTGAACCTGACCAGAACTGCACTCAGTATCAAGGTGCAATCTGACCAGAACTGCACTCAGTATCAAGGTGCAATCTGACCAGAACTGCACTCCGTATCAAGGTGCAATCTGACCAGAACTGCACTCCGTATCAAGGTGCAATCTGACCAGAACTGCACTCCGTATCAAGGTGAACCTGACCAGAAGTGCACTCAGTATCAAGGTGCAATCTGACCAGAACTGCACTCCGTATCAAGGTGCAATCTGACCAGAACTGCACTCCGTATCAAGGTGAACCTGACCAGAACTGCACTCAGTATCAAGGTGCAATCTGACCAGAACTGCACTCCGTATCAAGGTGCAATCTGACCAGAACTGCACTCAGTATCAAGGTGCAATCTGACCAGAACTGCACTCCGTATCAAGGTGCAATCTGACCAGAACTGCACTCCGTATCAAGGTGCAATCTGACCAGAACTGCACTCCGTATCAAGGTGCAATCTGACCAGAACTGCACTCCGTATCAAGGTGAACCTGACCAGAACTGGACTCAGTATCAAGGTGCAATCTGACCAGAACTGCACTCCGTATCAAGGTGCAATCTGACCAGAACTGCACTCCGTATCAAGGTGAACCTGACCAGAAGTGCACTCAGTATCAAGGTGCAATCTGACCAGAACTGCACTCCGTATCAAGGTGCAATCTGACCAGAACTGCACTCCGTATCAAGGTGAACCTGACCAGAACTGGACTCAGTATCAAGGTGCAATCTGACCAGAACTGCACTCCGTATCAAGGTGCAATCTGACCAGAACTGCACTCCGTATCAAGGTGAACCTGACCAGAAGTGCACTCAGTATCAAGGTGCAATCTGACCAGAACTGCACTCCGTATCAAGGTGCAATCTGACCAGAACTGCATTCCGTATCAAGGTGAACCTGACCAGAACTGCACTCAGTATCAAGGTGCAATCTGACCAGAACTGCACTCCGTATCAAGGTGCAATCTGACCAGAACTGCACTCAGTATCAAGGTGCAATCTGACCAGAACTGCACTCCGTATCAAGGTGCAATCTGACCAGAACTGCACTCCGTATCAAGGTGCAATCTGACCAGAACTGCACTCCGTATCAAGGTGAACCTGACCAGAAGTGCACTCAGTATCAAGGTGCAATCTGACCAGAACTGCACTCCGTATCAAGGTGCAATCTGACCAGAACTGCACTCCGTATCAAGGTGAACCTGACCAGAACTGCACTCAGTATCAAGGTGCAATCTGACCAGAACTGCACTCCGTATCAAGGTGAACCTGACCAGAAGTGCACTCAGTATCAAGGTGCAATCTGACCAGAACTGCACTCCGTATCAAGGTGCAATCTGACCAGAACTGCACTCCGTATCAAGGTGAACCTGACCAGAACTGCACTCAGTATCAAGGTGCAATCTGACCAGAACTGCACTCAGTATCAAGGTGCAATCTGACCAGAACTGCACTCCGTATCAAGGTGCAATCTGACCAGAACTGCACTCCGTATCAAGGTGCAATCTGACCAGAACTGCACTCCGTATCAAGGTGAACCTGACCAGAAGTGCACTCAGTATCAAGGTGCAATCTGACCAGAACTGCACTCCGTATCAAGGTGCAATCTGACCAGAACTGCACTCCGTATCAAGGTGAACCTGACCAGAACTGCACTCAGTATCAAGGTGCAATCTGACCAGAACTGCACTCCGTATCAAGGTGCAATCTGACCAGAACTGCACTCAGTATCAAGGTGCAATCTGACCAGAACTGCACTCCGTATCAAGGTGCAATCTGACCAGAACTGCACTCCGTATCAAGGTGCAATCTGACCAGAACTGCACTCCGTATCAAGGTGAACCTGACCAGAAGTGCACTCAGTATCAAGGTGCAATCTGACCAGAACTGCACTCCGTATCAAGGTGCAATCTGACCAGAACTGCACTCCGTATCAAGGTGAACCTGACCAGAACTGGACTCAGTATCAAGGTACAGTTTGACCAGAACTGGACTCAGTACCAAGGTGCAATCTGACCAGAACTGGACTCAGTATCAAGGTGCAATCTGACCAGAACTGCACTCCGTATCAAGGTGCAATCTGACCAGAACTGCACTCAGTATCAAGGTGCAATATGACCAGAACTGCACTCCGTATCAAGGTGCAATCTGACCAGAACTGCACTCCGTATCAAGGTGCAATCTGACCAGAACTGGACTCAGTACTCAAAGTGCAGTCTGGCCACTGCTTTGTACTTTTTAATCGTTCAACAATCTATTGGCTTTGTTGATTGCTGCTTTCCGTTAATTGAACATTTAGCATCAATTAACCCAGGATTGCTTGGGTTGCACAACACTAATGGGATTGATGTTCCAAAGGCCCAGCCCAGGGACATTGGGCAGAATGGTCTCCTTCATTGCTGTATGAGTTAATGAGGTTTCCTTCAACAATAGGGATGCAGCAGGACTTGGAAATATTTGGTCATGATGACTGTGGGGTTGCTGGACTGGCCAGTCTTTTCCTGCTCACTATTTTCATATTCCGAAGACTGGTATTTATCGCCCTTGAGAAGACGGTGGTGGGACCTCCTCCATAAAATGCTGCAATCTGTGCAGTGAAGGTGCTCCCATAATAGTGTGACGCAGGAGAGGTCTAGACTTTGGATGCAGTGAGAATAAAGGAACGGCCGATATATGTCCACGTCGGGATGGAAGTGCGACTGGGTGGGAAACTCTCCTTGCTGCTTTGCGTTTGTAAAAGATCACGGGTTGTGCTGGAAGTTTCCTAAACACGAACCTGTCATATTTTTATCTCCCAGCACCCCAGTACTTCTGCTGCAGCTTCAACTGCTGCATCTTTGATGTGTGTAATATGTTATCATGAGTCAGGAACTGGAGAGCAGGTGCAATATATCCACCTAACCACCATCAGCAACTGTGGCACACACCTGACCCTGAACAAGTCAAAAGGTAAGTAAAGAGTCCAGCAGAGGGAGATCGCAGGGGAGGATCCAACCTCAAGTCTCATGTGAGATTCATACAGCTGCTTACAAGGGAAGAGTAGCTGAGCTTGTGTTCCCTTGCCTGCCTCATGGCTTTTATGTTCAGAGGACCTTGTTGTAAGGTAGCTGTAATCACAAAGCCCTATCTACACTTCACAATTGGGGGATGTGGGGGACACACACGCACCTGTCACAAGTGCCCTCCCCTCTGAAGACTGTAGTATTCAGAGCTGGCATCCCAGTCTCCATTCTCTGGTACTGTCTGAATTGGGGTTCAAGCGCAACTCTTCTGACTCACAGAGTTGGAAATGCAACCCCTGAGTTAGTGGTCACTCCATTCAGACATCAGTCTGCTGTTGGATGTCAGCCCAGCATTTTGAGGCAAGGTTCCCTATCGGTGGCACATTTCCATGTCAGCTGTGGCTCGGTGGGTCATATTCTCACCTCTGTGTCAGAGGTCAAGCCCCACTCCAGAGATGAGAAAATAAACTCGACTGACACTTCCAATGCAGTACTGAGGGAGTGCTGCACTGTCGGAGGGGTAGTACTGAGAGAGTCGTACACTGTTATAAATAAAAGCAAATTATTAAAGACGTCAGAAATGCTCCATCCATCAATATTGGCGACCACGCTCTGGAAGTGGTTCAAGAGTTCACCTACCTAGGCTCAACTATCACCAGTAACCTGTCTCTAGATGCAGAAATCAACAAGCGCATGGGTAAGGCTTCCACTGCTATGTCCAGACTGGCCAAGAGAGTGTGGGAAAATGGCGCACTGACACGGAACACAAAAGTCCGAGTGTATCAGGCCTGTGTCCTCAGTACCTTGCTCTATGGCAGCGAGGCCTGGACAACGTATGCCAACCAAGAGCGACGTCTCAATTCATTCCATCTTCGCTGCCTCCGGAGAATACTTGGCATCAGGTGGCAGGACCGTATCTTCAACACAGAAGTCCTCGAGGCGGCCAACATCCCCAGCTTGTACACACTACTGAGTCAGCGGTGCTTGAGCCGCATGGAAGATGGCAGGATCCCCAAAGACACATTGTACAGCGAGCTCGCCACTGGTATCAGACCCACCGGCCGTCCACGTCTCCGCTTTAAAGACGTCTGCAAACGCGACATGAAATCCTGTGACATTGATCACAAGTCGTGGGAGCCAGTTGCCAGCGTTCGCCAGAGCTGGCGGGCAGCCATAAAGACGGGGCTAAAATGTGGCGAGTCGAAGAGACTTAGTCGTTGGCAGGAAAAAAGACAGAGGTGCAAGGGGAGAGCCAACTGTGCAACAGCCCCGACAAACATATTTCTCTGCAGCACCTGGTGAAGAGCCTGTCACTCTAGAATTGGCCTTTATAGCCACTCCAGGCGCTGCTTCACAAACCACTGACCACCTCCAGGCGCGTATCCATTGTCTCTCGAGATAAGGAGGCCCAAAAGAAGAAAAAGAACTGCAGATGCGGGAAATCTGTAATAAAAACAAGAAATGCTGGAAATACTCAGCAGGTCTGGCAGCATCCGTGGAGAGAGAAGCAGAGTTAAAGTTTCAGGTCTGCGACCTTGATAGGGTGTTAACGGACTGAAAATTGAACAACCACAAGTACAAACATCCAAAAGAACAGTGGGTAAGCAAACTGAACAAACTAAGATGAAATAAAATAAAACAAATACAAAAAAAATACATAAAAAAAGAAAAAAAATAACTAAGAATAAAAGTAAAATGGGGGGCCCATCATGCTCTGAAATTATTGAACTCAATGTTCAGTCCGGCAGGCTGTAGTGTGACTGACCAATTAGGCACACTACAGCCTGCCAGACTGAACATTGAGTTCAATAATTTCAGAGCATGATGGGCCCCCCATTTTACTTTTATTTTCAGTTATTGTTTTCTTTTTTCTTTTGTGTTTATTTTATTTTATTTCATCTTAGTTTGTTCAGTTTGCTTACCCACTGTTTTTTTTCATGTTTGTACTTGCGGCTGTTCAATTTTCAGCCCGTTAACACCCTATGTGTACTAATGCTTTGTCTTTCAACACACCACTAACATATTGTTCACCTTTGCTCCGTGACCTTCTGGTCAGCTGCTCTGTGACCTTGTCCTATCTACACCTTCTCCTTTGTTATCTCTTGCACCACCCCCGCTTTACTTGCTTCTAACCTTTTACATTTCTAATATTTGCCAGTTCTGAAGAAGGGTCACTGACCTGAAACGTTAACTCTACGAGTCTTACACTGTTGGCGGGTTGGTACTGAGGGAGTGCTAAACTGTCAGAAGTGCCGTCATTTCCAGGACACAAGGAGGAACCGCAATTAAGCTGTACCATTAACACGAGAACAATTCTAGGAGGGAAGACTGGCCCAGATCAGGAGTGGGGATAAGGGATGGTCAGTTTGCCTTTTCAGAATCACTAGGTGACAGAAGAATGAGAAGACACAGGCAAGTGAAGGAATTCCACAGATTTGAAATGGGGACATTATGATCTGTCTCAGTTTTCACACATTGGAAAAGCAGCAATTGGGAGTAGAACTGAAGGAGATAATTTTAAGCTAACTCCCCAAGAAGTCAATGCAGAGTAAAATCGGGCAAGTTTTTAAACAGGCAACCAACTGGATCCTGCCTTAAAATTAATCCTGAAGTAATCACAATCCACCTTCCAATAGTGTCAGTACAACAGATATCATGTCCATTACATAGTGAAACTCTCCTTGTTCTCACAGTTGAATAAAGGTAGCAGAGGGCATTTGATTTTGCAGTCTGAGCCCATTTGAGCAAATCCCTCAATATAGTGCCTGCCCTCATTTTAAGACAAGACCCAACTGGAAGTGAATTGAAGGCTTCCTGAGAACACCCGAGCTGTTAGGCAGAATTCACAAAATCATAGAATCACAGAAGGAGACCATTCACCCTTCACACCTGTGCTGGCTCTTTGGTAGCTTTCCAATTAACCCCATTCCCCCGCTCTTTCCCCAAAGCCCTGTCATTATTTCCCCCTTCAAGTATTCAACCAATTCCCTTTTGAAAGTTACTGTTGAATCTGATTCCACCACCCTTTCAGGCAGCGCGTTCCAGATCACGACAACTCACTGCGTTGAAAAAATGTTTCTTAAAAATGCTTACAGTTCAGTGACCATGAGTAAAGGTGTGAATGATAGTGAGGCATCAAATGACATTACTATCGGAATAAACAGCCACATGAACCCACACACAAAAGTGTGAATACCATTTATAACGAAGGCTGGATCTATAGATAAGTTCCCTATCACATCAAAGATCAACAAAGTTCCTCTAAAGAGCTGTTGATTGGTGAAATATTAAAGGACAGGAGCTGGCAGTAGGGAGAGACCAAAGCTTCGCCATGTCGCTGTAAATCTGACTGGCCTTCAACCAACATTATGAAGACAGATAATCAGGTCATTATGTTAAAAATTACCAGTGCTCAAAGTAATGGATGGGATGTTGTGGGAATTAAGGGTGGAAATTGCTGAGATACTGGCCCTGATCTTCCAACCCTTCTGAGACACGGGGATGGTGCCACAGGGCTGTAAGTTTGCCAATGTTACACCCCTGTGCAAAAGAAGGGAAAAGGATAAAGCCAGCAACTACAGGCCAGTCAGTCAAATGTCAGTGGTGGGGAAAATTTCAGACACATTAATCAGAGTCAAAATTAACTGTCACTTGGAAAAATATGGATGAATGAATGACAGACAGCACGGATTTGTCAAAGGCAATCTGTTTGACCTAATTGAGTACTTTCATGATGTAACGAAGAGACTTGATGAAGGGAATATGCTTGATGTGTATTTGGATTTTCAAAAGGCATTTCATTAAGTACCACATAATAAGCTTATTTGCAAAATTGTAGCTCCTGTGATTAAAGGGACAGTGGCTGTGTGGATATGAAATTGGCAAAGGAACAGAAAGCAGAGAGTATTGGTGAACGTTTGTTTTTCAGACTGGAGAGCAGGAGATAGGTTTGTGCTCTCGGGGCTGGTATTAGGACCACTGCTCTTCTCAATAAAAAAATGATGACCTGGACTTGGGTATACAGGGCATCATTTCAAAGTTTGCAGATGGCACAAAACTCAGAAATATAGTAAATAGTAAACATGGTAAAAGGGAGGGTGAGTGGACTAGCCGAGTTGCTCTTTCAGAGAGCTGGCATGGACACGTTAGGCTGAATTGCCTCCTTCTGTGCTACAACTCTGTGATTCTAGTTTCAGCGAGCAGGATAGTAACAGAATTCAGGAGGACACACTCAGACTGGCAGACACATGGCAGATGAAACTTAATGCAGAGAAGTGTGAAGTTACACACTTTGGTAGGAAGATGACGAGAGACAAAATGAATTAAATGATATAATTTTTAAAGTGGGGGCAGGAACAGAGAGACCTGGTGTATGTGCACAAATACAAATTGGGAAGCCCATGAAAAAAGCATGTGGGATTCTAAGCTTTGTAAACAGGCGTAGAATAAAAAAGGAAGGAAGTCGTACGAAATCTCCCGAAATCACTTGTCAGGCCAAAGTTGGAGTATTTGCCAGGGTTTTCATCACCTGTGGGGTGAGAACAGGAACTGACAAGCTTTGAAATTAGTGCTCCCAGATGGCATGTCGGTGCCCCCCACGCCTCCGGGATGTACTGGTTTTTGCAAAGCGAGAGCAGGGGTGGGGTGCAGGGAGCTGGAAACCCATGCACCTCCAGTTAACGGCCTATTATTTTCCTTGAGGGGCTTGTTTACAGGCCAGGGAGAGCCAGAAAGTGATTTTCAATTCACAAATCGCCAAACCCAAACAGTCTGGTGCACTTCCCTGCACAGTGAGCCTGCTGGACCGCTGATGTCCTGCCTCCTCTATTCTGCAAGGCCCCATCATGGCTGCTGTCTACCTTTGACGATTCTGCCCAGCAGGCAGCTCCCGCTTCCTGGCAGAGCTCGGCGCCACGAATTGGGCACCGAGCCCGCCGCCGACCCAATTTGGGCATCTACGTTTGAGGACCGTGTCGCGCGTGCAACATAGATGTGGCGCAGGTCGGGACCCGGAAATTATCCAGACATGGGGTTCCTGACCCCAGATTGAAAATCAAGCCCATTGTATCCAGTTCTGGGCATCACCCTTCAGGAAAGATGTCAAAGCCCTTGGAGAGGGTGCAGAGGAGATTTACCAAAATGGTAGCAGGAATGAGAGACTTCAGTTAATGGAGAGACTGGAGAAGCTGGGTTTGTTCTCATTTCAGCAGAGAAGCTTAAAACTAAATTTGATAGAGGTGTTATGAATGTATTTGAAAGAATAAATCAGGAAAAACTGTTTCCGCTGGCAGAAGGGTCAATAACCAGTCAAAAAAGTTTTATTTATTCGTTCATGGGATGTGGACATTGAAGTCCCCCACCAAAAGTACATTCTGCAGCCTTGCCACCCTCAGTGCTTCCTCCAAGTGACGTTCAACATGGAGGAGTACTGAGTCATCAGCTGAGGGTGGGGGCAGGTGCGGTAGGTGGTAATCAGTAGGAGGTTTCCTTGCCCATGTTTGACCTGATGCCATGAGACTTCATGGCGTCAAGAGTCGATGTTGAGGACTCCCAGGGCAACTCCCTCCCTACTGTATACCACTGTGCCTCCATCTCTGGTAGGTCTGTCCTGTGGTGGGACAGGACATACCCGGGGATAGTGATGGCGGTGTCTGGGACATTGTCTGTACAGTATGATTCCGTGAGTATGACTATGTCAGGATGTTGCTTGACTAGTCTGTGGGACAGCTCTCCCAACTTTGGCACAAGCCCCCAGATGTTAGTAAGGAGGACTTTGTAGGGTCGACAGGGCTGGGTTTGCCTTTGTCGCTTCCAATGCCTAGGTCGATGCCAGGTGGTCCATCAGGTTAAATTCCTTATCGACTTTGTAACGGTTTGATACAACTTAGTGGCTTGCTTGGCCATTTCAGAGGGCATTTCAGAGTCAATCACATTACTGCGAGTCTGGAATCACATGTAAGCCAGACCAGGTGAGGACAGATGATTTCCTTCCCTAAAAGACGTTCGTGAACCAGATAGGTTTTTACAACAATCAACAATGTTTTCAAGGTTAGCATTAGACTAGCTATTAATTCCAGATTTATTCATTGAATTCAAATTCCACCTTCTGCTGTGGTGGGATTCAAACCCATGTCCCCAGAGCAATACCCTACATCTCGAGGTTGCCAGTCCAGTGACAAAACCATTACACCACCGCCTCCCCCATAATTTTACATAATTGTTAAAAAGGACCAGAGGCTACATGAGGAAACATTTTTTTTTTGGCAGTGAGTTCTTGTGGTCTGGAATGTGCTGCCCGAAAGGACGGTGGAAGTAGATTCAAAGTAGCATTCAAATGGGAATTGGATAAATATTTGAAAAGGCAAATTTGCAGGGTCTTGGGGAAAACTCTTTCAAAGAACTGGTACAGCCATCGTGGGCCAAATGGGCCTCTTCCATGCTGTACCATTCCATCATTCCTTCTCCTTGCTGTTCGTGGGAGCTTGCTGTGAACAAATTAGCTACCATACAAAACTGATTGTACTTCACATGTGCTTACATTGACTGTCAAGCTCTTTTGGAATCTCCTGAAATCCAATAATGACGTAATTCCTCAGTGCTGCCTGGGAGTGCCCGCCCAGATTACATGCTCAAGTCTCTGGAGTGAGAATTGCAACCACGCCCTTCTGATTGAGAGGTGAGAGTGCTACCCACCCACTAAGCCATGACTGACATGCGTTGGTGTAATATTCTTTAGTCCATTATTTTAATGAGATTTGAAGACATCCGTTTGATTTTGTTTCCTGTTCCACAGACACTGCTGATTTGACTTGTAAATGGGCTGCAAAATAACACCTCCCGAGATGTGGCACTGCAGTTGCTGTGGGCATGGACAGCTCTCCAGTTCCACGCCCAAGTGCCCATTCATCGTGAGTGAGCCGAGCCAGCTAGACTCGGCAGCTTAGATAACTGGCCAAGCTTTCCCAGCTAGTGGAAATTCATCTCCTTATTCCTCCTCTCCACATTAAATTTCATCTGACAGCTACCAGCCCAAACTATTAACATCTCCATGTTTACCTGAAATGAAGTTTCTTTCACATTTAGTCATGCTACTTATTTTGTCAGTCTTCAGAGATCATATCTATATTTATATATCTATATATATATATATATATATATATGGAGAAGATGAACATTTCCAAGTGTTATATAGTCCAATGCAGTAGTCAATTTGCACTTCGCTAAGTCTCACAAACAGCAATAAATTGAAAGATCAATTCATCTGTTTCTGGAGTTATGATGAGGGAGCAGCCTTGGCTCAGACACCAGGAGAACTCTGCTCCCAATGGTGCCATGGGTTTCTTTTTTAACATCCCCCTGAGCAGGCAGACATGGTTTAACATGTCATCGGAAAGACACAGGGCGGCACAGCGGCGCAGTGGTTAGCACTGCAGCCTCACAACTCCAACAAGCCGGGTTCGATTCTGGGTACTGCCTGTGCTGAGTTTGCAAGTTCTCCCTGTGACTGTGTGGGTTTCTGCTGGGTGTTCTGGTTTCCTCCCACAGCCAAAGATTTGTAGGTAAATTGGCCCTTGTAAATTGCCCCTAGTGTAGGTAGAACAAAGAACAAAGATAATTACAGCACAGGAACAGGCCCTTCGGCCCTCCAAGCCTGCGCCGATCCAGATCCTCTCTCTAAACATGTCGCCTATTTTCTAAGGTTCTGTATCTCTTTTCTTCCGACCCATTCATGTATCTGTCTGGATACATCTTAAAAGACGCCATCGTGCCCGCATCTACCACCTCCGCTGGCAACGCGTTCCAGGCACCCACCACCCTCTGCGTAAAGAACTTTCCACACATATCCCCCCTAAACTTTTCCCCTTTCACTTTGAACTCGTGTCCTCTAGTAATTGAATCCCCCACTCTGGGAAAAAGCCTCTTGCTATCCACCCTGTCTATACCTCTCATGATTTTGTACACCTCAATCAGGTCCCCCCTCAACCTCCGTCTTTCTAATGAAAATAATCCTAATCTACTCAACCTCTCTTCATAGCTAGCGCCCTCCATACCAGGCAACATCCTGGTGAACCTCCTCTGCACCCTCTCCAAAGCATCCACATCCTTTTGGTAATGTGGCGACCAGAACTGTACGCAGTATTCCAAATGTGGCCGAACCAAAGTCCTATACAACTGTAACATGACCTGCCAACTCTTGTACTCAATACCCCGTCCGATGAAGGAAAGCATGCCGTATGCCTTCTTGACCACTCTATTTACCTGCGTTGCCACCTTCAGGGAACAGTGGACCTGAACACCCAAATCTCTCTGGACATCAATTTTCCCCAGGACTTTTCCATTTACTGTATAGTTCACTCTTGAATTGGATCTTCCAAAATGCATCACCTCGCATTTGCCCTGATTGAACTCCATCTGCCATTTCTCTGCCCAACTCTCCAATCTATCTATATTCTGCTGTATTCTCTGACAGTCCCCTTCACTATCTGCTACTCCACCAATCTTAGTGTCGTCTGCAAACTTGCTAATTAGTCCACCGATACTTTCCTCCAAATCATTAATGGATATCACAAACAACAGTGGTCCCAGCACGGATCCCTGTGGAACACCACTGGTCACACGTCTCCATTTTGAGAAACTCCCTTCTACTGCTACTCTCTGTCTCCTGTTGCCCAGCCAGTTCTTTATCCATCTAGCTAGTACACCTTGGACCCCATGCGCCTTCACTTTCTCCATCAGCCTGCCATGGGGAACCTTATCAAACGCCTTACTGAAGTCCATATATATGACATCGACAGCCCTTCCCTCATCAATCAAGAATAGTGGGAATGTGGTAGGGAATATGGGATTAATGTAGGATTAGTATAAATGGGTGGTTGATGTTCAGCACAGACTCGGTGGGCTGAAGGGCCTGTTTCAATGCTGTATCTCTCGATGACTATGACAACACTCATCTGTCAATGCAGCACTCCCTGAAGTGTCAGCCTGGATTATGTGCTCCAGTCTCTGCAGTTGGGTTTAAACCCAGGATCTTTCTGACTCAAAGGCAGGAGGGTTACTGAATGAGCCTGGACTGATACTGAGCTAAACCCCCCTCTCAGATGTCATATTTTACTTTTTTTTTATTGGTGCACTGACAGTAACAAATAAAATGTGTACAACTTAGCTGGTAGTTGTTCTCAGTCAAAGGGAGATACTTTTTCTAAAAGCCCATTCAATCCCATTGCTGCTGTGCTCAACATACATTGGAATTGTATTTTCAGGTGAGTGCATCTCAAGTAGAGCTGATAACCACCTTATTTCTGTCTCTACTGAACCTGTGATTTTAAGTTTAAGATTCTCATCCTTGTTTTCAAATCCCTCCAAGGACTCTCCCCCTACCTGTCTCTGTAACCTCCTCCAGCCCGACAACCATCCAAGATTCTGCGCACATCTGAAATCCCCGATTTTAATCACTCCACCATTAGCGGTCTTGCCTTCAGCTGCCTGGGCACTAAGCTCTGGAAATCCCTCCCTAAACCTTTCCGTCTCTCCACCCCTATCTTTTTCTTTAAGATGCTCCTTAAAAACACAACTCTTTCAGGAAACAACTGGTCACCTAAACTCTGGTCTCTAAACTAAACTAAACCTGTCTTCGTGTATCCTTCTTTGACTCAGTGTCAATTTTTATCTGATTGTACGGCTGTGAAGTGCCTTCAGATGTTTTGTTACATCAAGGAAGCTATATAAGTGCAAGTTGTTATTGTGTGGTATGTAATGAGTTGTTTCTGTTGTCTGATGCAACAGAAATGAGATGTTTGCTGAAGATCTCAAACAGGTTTATTACAGATAAACCATTATATACAGTACAGAGCCAACTATTTACAGAACCTTCCTCCAGGTGTTACAGTTGCAGAGTGACTCTGACTTGTAGTCACATGACTACAGCCTGGTACTTAGTTCATTAGCATATTGAGCTCTTAAATGGACATCACTCTTAAAGGCAATCATACAACGTCCCCTTTCTTTCCAAAGATAAGTTTCGTATGCCATAAGATTAGATAACATAAAAATTATTTACACAAGGATAGCGATTCTGAACTTCACACGTACAGGAGCTTAATAGCCCATATATTGTTTTGGTGGTTTGATAACTTATGAAATAACCTTCTGGGGATGTGGATTTCACCTTTAGCTGTTTCAGGTTTGCAGGCATGTTGTCAATGTGTTGGTTGTTGTCCTGTTGTTCCATCACACCCTCATCGTCGGAGTGTGTTCCTTGGAGTCCACTGTGCCCGATTGCAGGACTGCACACTTATCTTAGTTGGCTTTGGTTCTTTCTCAACACCGCTCTGCTGGATGTTGTAATCTCGTATGACCTAGGCTCACTGCATACTTTGGATACCACTACAGGTAACCATGTTCTCATTGTGGGGTGTATGACTCTGACCTTTTGTCCTACGTGTAGCTGAGGTCGTTCCGCCCCTGCGTATCGGTCATGCACCATTTTCATTCTCCCCTGTTTTTCAAGCAGTATCTCCTGCATCTCAGAGAATTAGACTGATGAAGACTTGGCAGAGTCGTACGCACTTGTCTGCCAAACATGATCTCTGCTGGTGACGCTATGCCCATATCCATAGGTGTAGCTCTGAGGTGGAGAATGGCAACACAAAAATCTTGTTTCGTTGTTCTACACTTCAGGGTAAGTGACTTGACTGTGCAAACTATTTGCTCGGCCAGACCATTAGACCTCGGGTTGAGTGGTGATGACATCACATGGTTTAAGCCCCATTTGGTACATATATCCCTGAAAGATTTGCCCGTGTACTGTGGCCCATTGTCAGAAATGATTTCTTCAGGTGCACTGAACAGACTTAATATGGCACTCAATGTGTCTGCGACAACCATGCTTGAAGTGTCTTTTACCTGTCTGACAGTTGGAAATTTGGAGAAATAATAGGTGACTAAGATAAAGTCGTCTCCATGAATGGAAAATAGATTTTGGACCAAGGGACTGATGGAATCTCATGAGGGTGTCGAGGTTCTTTGCATTATTGTGGCTGGTGGCTCTGACATGCCTCACACATCCTCACTAACCTTTCGATGTCACTGTTTATCCCTGGCCAATAAACACTGTCTCGTGCCCGCCGTCTTTTTCGCTCTGTGCCCAATTGGCATTGGTGAAGTTGTGGCAAGATGTCCTGTTGGAGAGCTTTGGGCACAATCGCTTATTTTCTCTTGAAGGTGATGCCTCTTGAGATACTGAGTTCATCTCAATAAGGCCAAAAGCACCCCAGGGTTTCTGACACCTCTTTTACCGTATCTGGCCAACCTGTTCTGATGACTCTCCACAGTGCCTTCAGTTGTGGGTCATTGGCCATTTTTGATTCTTGTTGGTCGCATTTGTGCTGTCCAAAATGCAGTAAATTGATTTTGAGCACATCTTCCACCTTGATGTCCATGCTGTCTACTTTTAGATTCAGTGGGACTTCTTCATTCTTGCCCGGGTTTGGCAATCTGCTCAGCGTATCCGAGGTGACTATTTCGGGACCTGGTTTGTAGCAGACATCAAAGTCGTATCCCTGTACTTTCACGAAGAGCCGCTGTAGTCAAGGTGTTGTGCTTGTCAATGGTTTGCGCCAGATCATCTCCAGTAGTTTGTGGTCAGTTTCCACCGTCAACTCCTTGCCAAACAGGTAGGTGTGGAACCTTGTGATCCCAAACACCAGAGCAAGTGTTTCACGCTCTATGTTTGAGTAATTGGACCATGCTGAGGAGAAACATTTGGACCTGAATGCAATTGGTTTGCCATCCTGCAGGATGCACCTTCCTAGCCCTTACTGTGAGGCATCGACTTCCAGGATTGTCTTCTTTCTTGGATCGTTGTGCTGCACGGTACAGGTTTCTGCTGACAATGCTGTTTGAGAGAATCAAACATATGCTGATGGTCCTCCTGCCATACAGATGGTACGTATTTCTTTAAGAGCTCTCTCAGCGATGATGCTTTGTCAGAGAAATTTGGAATGTATAGTGCCAAGAAGTTGAAATATCCACATCTGTGGAGGTCTACCTTGTCTGAATCACAATGGATTCCGCAACTGGAATAGATGGATGACATTCACCTGGCACTTCTTGCTGTTAAAAAAGAGCTCTTTGCGACAAGCTACAGCCTTCAGTGAATGAAGATTTCCATCATGTTCTTCCTTGGTTTTCCCCATTACCGCATGTCATCGACAATGCATATACATCCAGGCACATTTTCTATAATTATGTCCATATGTTGCTGAAATAGTTCTTGACTGACAGATAAGCCAAAGGGAAGTGTCTGGAAGCAATATCTTCCAAATGGTGTTCTGAAGGTGGTGACTTCCTGAGATTCCTTAGCGAGGTGTACTGACCGATATCCATGTTTAGCATCCAACTTGGAAAAGAATTTGGCTCCCGTGAACTTGGGATTCAATTCCTCTAATGTCGGAATCTTGTGGGGCATCTCTTTAGGGGGAGGTTTAGACGCCTTGGATCTAGACATACCCTGATTGCTCCATCCTTCTTCAGTACGCACGTAATTGAGCTGCACCAGTCTGTGAAATGATGCACACAATGGATGATGCCATTGTGTTCCAAGTCATCTAACTCGCGCTTAAGCTTTTCTTGTACGTGCATGCCGCATTTACTGGGAGGGTCGATTGACGGAATTGCCTCCTCTCTGTCAATCTTAACCCTAAGCATGTGTTTGCCAACTCTCCTTGGGCATGTGATGCTAATGGTAGAAAAAGCTTCCAGTTGTTTGACTTCATCAACGTGATGCGTCAGGTTCACAATGTGAAACACCTGCTCATCTTCTGACTGAGAATCACTCCTCTCTGAGACTTGTCTCAGGTCTGTTTCACGGTGGACTTTGTGTATCGGCTTGCATGTACGCAGGTCTCTGTAGCTCTCCTTGCTGCTGTTGACCTCTCTGCTAGGGGAAACGGGTCCTTCCTGTCTACTCTAGCAAGGCCCCATAATTTTTTACACCTCACTTAAGTCACCCCACAGCCTCCTAGCCTATCCAATCTTTCCTCATAGCTGCAACTTTCAAGTCCTGGCAACATTCTTGTAAATCTCCTCTGTACTCTCTCCAGAGCAATTATGTCCTTCCTGTAATGTGGTGACCAGAACTGTATGCAATACTCCAGCTGTCGCCTAATTATTTGGCCTATCCCTC
Organism: Heterodontus francisci; assembly: GCF_036365525.1. NCBI lineage: Eukaryota > Metazoa > Chordata > Chondrichthyes > Heterodontiformes > Heterodontidae > Heterodontus > Heterodontus francisci. Next base: position 17,456,302 of record NC_090417.1, read on the forward strand.
GCACCCTTTTTAAACCACGTTCACAGACCTCCACTCCTCTGGTACCTCGCCTGTATCTAGTGAGGATTTGAAAATGATCCTCAGAGCATCTGCTATTTCCTCCTTGGCTTCCTTTAACAACCTGGAATACAATCCATCCAGCCCTGGATAACTTATCCACTTTCAAGGATGTCTGACCCTCTCGTACTTCCTCTCTCATTATGCTTATTGTCTCGAGTATTTCACAGTCCTCTTCCTTTCCTGTCGGACATCAATTGCAAGCAGTGAATTCTAAAACTCACTCTTAATTGGAGCTGATCTTCGAGCACTTTCCATATCTTTGTGGGATCTTTCTGGTCCTCTTCAGATAGCCAGAGGTATTGATTCTGCGTAATCCCTCATTTCCAACTGCTATCAGAATTTTTACAGTCTGCTTCTCTGGTTCTTAGCTCATTAGCATTCTGAGCTCTTAAAGGGACATTACTCTCAAAGGAAATCATATAACATGGTATAAGTGCGTATTTTATGTCACAATCTTGTGCATACATTGCAGCTACTTGGTGGATGTTTACTGCGGTGAATGGATGTAATGGACCTGTTAAAGGCACTCTTAGAATTATGCATCACTTAGAATTTGCAGCACAGAAACATGGTCAGCACAGTGGCGCAGTGGTTAGCACCCTAGCCTCACAGCTCCAGTGAACGAGGGTCAATTCTGGGTATTGCCTGTGTGGAGTTTCCAAGTTCTCCCTGCGACTGCATGGGTTTCCGCCGCGTGCTCCGGTTTCCTCCCACAGCCAAAGACTTGCAGGTTGATAGGTAAATTGGCCATTGTAAATTGCCCCTCGTGTAGGTAGGTGGTAGGGAAATTGTGGGGATGTGGTAGGGAATATGGGATTAATGTAGGATTAGTATAAATGGGTGGCTGATGGTCAGCACAGACTTGGTGGGCCGAAGGGCCTGTTTCAGTGCTGTATCAATAAATAAATAAACAGGCCTTGTGGCCCAACTGGTCTGTGACAGCATTAATTGTCCACATGAGCCTCCTCCCACCTTACTTCACCTCACCTATCAGTGTGTCCTTCTATTCCTTTCTCCTTCATGTACTTATGCAGCTTTGCCTTCTGTGAAGTGCTTTGAGACACTTTTGAGAGATGTAAGAAAGCGCTGTAGCAATGCAAGACTTCGCCCTCCTCGTCAGAAATGTAAAGTTGTGGAATATTCATCTAGATGCAGGTCATTTTCATTGCCACATCATTTGACCACCAAATTTAATTCTATCCAATGCTGCACCTCTTGGCTATTTAATCCCCTTTCTCCAGCTATGAAAAATACATTCTCAAATTTTGTTTACGTCGATTCAGTTGTCTGATGACAAGATTGTCGGAAATGTAATAAACCTGCTTATAAAGCACCTTTCACTTCAAATATTCCACACACTGAATTACTCAAAAAATGCAATGATTATTTCGACAAATGTAGCAGCACAACCTGTTTCTGGCAGTGTTGCTTGAGAAAGGATGAACTTGCATTTGTACGGCACCTTTTACAACCTCAGGACATCCCAAAGCACTTAACAGCCAATCCAGTCGTTTTGAAGTGTAGTCACTGTTGTCATGTCTCCAATGCGGCAGCCAATTTCTGCACAGCAAGCTCCCACAAACATCAATAGGATCTTTAATTGCCACCTGAACAGGTAGTCCATTTAACATCTCACAGTAAGCACAGCTTCTCTAATACTGCAGAACTCCCCCAGTATGGGACTAGGATCTCAGCACATACTGTGCACTCAAAGCCTGGAATGGGACTCAGTCATAGTCACAGAGATACAGCACTGAAACAGGCCCTTCAGCCCACCAAGTCTGTGCTGACCAACAACCACCCATTTATACTAACCCTACAGTAATCCCATATTCCCCGACCATTCTCCTGCCACCTACCTACACTAGGGGCAATTTACAATGGCCAATTTACCTATCAACCAACAAGTCTTTGGCTGTGGGAGGAAACCGGAGCACCCAGCGAAAACCCATGCTGTCACAGGGAGAACTTGCAAATTCCGCACAGGCAGTACCCAGAACCAAACCCGGGTCACTGGAGCTGTGAGGCTGCAGCGCTAACCACTGCGTCACTGTGCCGCCCCACAATTTTCTAATTCAGACGTGAGAATGCTATAAATGGGGCCACGCTGATACATTCAAAAACTTTGTGTCTCCTGATGACATCTGAATTGTTTTTTTTTGTAGGGAGAGAGCTATACAGTTGAAATTGAGAAGATTTGAGTTTAACATTTGCAAATAGGAATCCAGTTCCAGAGTCTGTATTCCAGAGTTGAGCTGAGGGTGACCACCCTTGTCATCAAGGCACAATTTGACCAAGTGCGGCATCAAGGAGTCTGAGCAAAATTGAAGTCAATAAGAATCAGGGGGAAAACTCTCCACTGGCTGGAGTCATACCAGCACAAAAGAAGATGGTTGTGGTCTTTGGAGGTCAATTATCTCAGTGCCAGGACATCACTGCAGGAGTTCCTCAGGGTAGTGTCCGAGGCCCAACCAGCTTCAGCTGCTTCATCAATGACCTTCCCTCCATCATAAGGTCAGAAGTGGGGATGTTCACTAATGATTGCACAATGGTCAGTACCATTCAAGAGTCCTCAGATACTGAATCAGTTAATGGCCAGATGCAACAAGACCTGGATAACATTCAGGCTTGGCTGATAAGTGGCAAGTAACATTCGCACCAAATAAGTGCCAGGCAATGACCATCTCCAACTAGAGAAGATCGAACCATCTCCCCTTGACATTCAATGGTATTACCATCGCTGAATCCCCCACAATCAATCACCTGGAGGTTACCATTGAGTAGAAACCTAACTGGATCAGCCATTTAAATACTGTGGTTACAAGAGCAGGTCAGAGGCTGTGAATTCTGTGGCAAGTAACTTACCTCCTGACTCCCCAAACCCTGTCCACCATCTACAAGGCACAAGTCAGGAGTGTGATGGAATATTCTCCACTTGCCTGGATGGGTGCAGCTCCAACAACACTCAAGAAGCTCAACACCATCCAGGACTTGATGGGCACCCCATCCAACACATTAAACATTCACCACTGGCGCACAGTGGCAGCAGTGTGTACCATCTGCAAGATGCACTGCAGCAACTCCTTCAACAGCATCTTCCAAACCTGTGACCTCTACCACCTCGCAGTACAAGGGCAGCAGATGCACGGGAACACCACCACCTGCAAGTTCCCCTCCAAGTTACACACCGTCCTGACTTGGAACTATATCGCTGTTCCTTCACTGTCGCTGGGTCAAAATCCTGGAACTCCCTCCTTTACAGCACTGTGGGTCTACCTACCCCACATGGACTGAAACAGTTAAAGAAGGCAGCTCACCACCACCTTCTCAAAGACAATTAGGGATGGCGATAAATGCTGGACTTGCCAGCGATGCTCACATTCCATGAATGATTGAAAAAAGTGATGAGACTTTTAGATTATCTATGTGTGTCTATGTGTGTGCGTTTGTGTTTTCTGGATTCAGCATACGTATCCATCACATTCCAGAGGTCACATGCTTAGTGCCACACTTTGTTACCGATTCAAAGCAATCATTAACCTGGAGCATGAAATCAAAAGCAGTTGCAATTGACCTCATCAATTTTACAGACAGCAGCAGTAGCCTAGGATTTTCCCATTTAGAGCTTAAATGTACAGGACAGGCACAAGTGGAACATCGCTCCCATGCTCCGGAACCCAAAGGACCTGTGAGCAACATCACGGGAGATCGGTTAGTCCTGCACAAATGAATTTCATTGTAATCTCAGTTTCCCTTCCTCCAAATGAAGGCACCAGATAACACATCAACAAGAGAAATGGCCACTGAGGTACAGACTTGTCGAGCACTTGGCCGAGGAATTCGGCATTGCTTCCTCAGCAAAGTTTCATTCAGTTTGCGTCAACTACTGGTGAGGTCCATACTGAGGAGGAAACAAAAAAACCTAACAATGATGTCAAGCAAGGACGGGTGGGAGAGAGGGTGTGTCACCATCGCAGCAGCTCTCCGGCTAACCTACTCTTAACACACAGTGTCACAGTGGGCGGCACAGTGGCGCAGTGGTTAGCACCGCAGCCTCACAGCTCCAGCGACCCGGGTTCAATTCTGGGTACTGCCTGTGTGGAGTTTGCAAGTTCTCCCTGTGTCTGCGTGGGTTTTCTCCGGGTGCTCCGGTTTCCTCCCACAAGCCAAAAGACTTGCAGGTTGGTAGGTAAATTGGCCATTAGTAATTGCCCCTAGTATAGGTAGGTGGTAGGGAAATATAGGGACAGGTGGGGATGTGGTAGGAATATGGGATTCGTGTAGGATTAGTATAAATGGGTGGTTGATGGTCGGCACAGACTCGGTGGGCCGAAGGGCCTGTTTCAGTGCTGTATAACTAAACTAAACCCACTGGGAGCAATTTTAACCTAACCTTTCGGCAGGGAAATGACCAGGTCATGTCGGAAGCCATGTTTACACCCCACCCAATTTTGCTTTCCATTCACATGAGTAATATTGCACAGGGTGTAAACGCATCTTCCTCAATGTACGGTCCCTCACTGTGCTGTCTTCCCTGGATGTTGGCACGGGGTAGGTGCTGCCTTTGTTGCTTGCACTAATTTAGAAGCGTTCGGTTTTCTCGAATCATTCTTATGTGAGGTTAGCTGAAGGCACCACAACATTCAGTTCACTAGGCCACAGATCTCTACTCAGCGGACAGAGTTCGATTGTGCAGATGCCAACCGTGATGGTTGCAGTAAGATATTCAGAGCAATCATTGTGTTAAAAGTCACATGCACGCACAATTCTCTTCACAACAAAGCAGGAATGTTTTCTCAGAAACATGGGGAATTAGCTGTTCCGAGTCTCAGCGCAACTGATGGTATGAACAGTTAAGTTTGGAACAGCCCCACTTGGGTTAAAGTCGCACTGTAGAGACTTGAGCCAATAATCCAGGCTGACTCTCCCAGTGCGGTACTGATGGAGCGCTGCGCTGTCTGAGGTGCCGTCTTTCGGATGAGACACAAAACCCCCGAGCACCCGTCTGCCCTCTCAGGTGGATGCAAAAGATCCCATGGAATTATTGATGTGTACAAATTGGCCGCTGTGTTTCCCTACAGTGCAACTTCAAAAAAGTACTCGAGTGGTTGTAAAGAGCTTTGGGACGTGACAGGCGCTGTAGAAAGGTAAGTTCTTTCTTCTTTAACATGGGAGCTCAGCACTGCTGGACTGGAATCATGCAAATGTACCTCATTTTAATGAACAGATCCAACAAGAGATTCAAACAGACCTTGTACAAGTGCAACCTCCAGGTGCGAAAGAAATGAGGAAGCCTGACAAAATAACCCACAGTAACTGTCTCGAAATGCCAAATAAAACCAGAGTCCTCCCCGGCCTGCCAAACCGCCCACCCCCACCAGAAAATACAAGACCCTGTTTTAGAAAGCATCTTTTACCTTTCCAAATTTCTGCTGCAGCTGCACGTGAAGAGCTCCTTGTTTTATGGCCTCTTCCATTTTGTAAGGTTCATCCTCTTGTGACAGATTGCGATCTGCTCTCAGATGTCAGAGAACCTGAGCTCAGGAACTGTGGTTTCACTCTACTCTCAAACGTCAGCTGCCTGTCTCACATTAGAGGCGGCCGTTAGACGCAGCTTCCCCTTGCTTCCAGCTTGCACCCCAGAACCTTGCTTGAAGCACCCGAAACAGAGTGTGAGGTGACAGGCGGAGCTCGCTTTTAAACACGGCAAAAGATAAATCAATACACAGTGATATCCAGAGAGTGGTGAGAATGTGGAAATCGCTACCACATGGAATACTTGAGGCGAATATTAGAGATACATTTAAGGGGAAGCTGTATAAACACAAGAGAGAGAAAGGAATAGAAGGATGTGCTGATAGGAGGAGATGAAGAGGGGTGGGAGGAGCCTCATGTGGAGCATAAACAGCAGCACAGACGAGATGGACCGCACGGCCTGTTTCTGTGCTCTAAATACTTTTTAATACTTTGACAGTTGGGCAGAGGTTCGCTGTCGGCTGGGCAAGATGTGTCCTAATGACATTGCTCAGTTTTAGTCGAGATTGAAAAAGGGACATTTAAAATAAACCAGTTCATGCCTGCCTCCATCTCAAGGGCAGAGAAACCAAAGCATCAGTCAACAATGTTGCCACCAGGAATATTTCGATTCCAATATTCTTGTCGTCGCTGCTTCAGGTGTCAAGTACGCATCAGCTGCAAAACAATTTGGGGCATCCTTAGGTCACATAGAATTACATAGAATATAAGACACTGAGACAGGCCATTTGGCCCAACCAGTCTGTGCTGGTATTTATACTCCCACTCCATCTACCTTATCTCATCCTTTCAGCATATATTACCATTCCCTCTTACTCTCATGTACCCGTCTAGTTTCCTTTTGAAAACATCTGAGTTATTTGCCTCAACCATAGCAAAAGGCAGGATATAATTGCAAGTTCTTTCTATCAACAAGTTACGTTGTTTTGGAGGGAGGCAATGGTAGATGGTCCACAAAGCATGTTTTCGACAACCTATTTTCAGGGTTAGGAAGTTGGATTACCTCTTTGCCAAACAAGCTTTGGAAGGCTCTTGAAGGAGGATGCTGCATTTATATAGAGCCTTACCACATCCACAAGCTGAGGACTGTCAGCGTCAGTGCTTCGGACATCAGCAATGTGTATTCTGTAGCTAAGTACTGTGCACTGGTACGGACCATAGGTACCCACACTCGAGTTGTTGATGTCCAACTAAACACAGCAATGGGGTGTAACAGTGGAACCCTCAAGTCAGCCCCAACACATTGGCTGCCCATGTTGCAGCACATCATTCCCCCATCCATTCACGATGCTGCAACCCTTCGTGAAGTCCCGCGAATCGAGGAAAGCAAGCGTCTCACCATCCACCAGGATCTCAAAAAAGCATCTCTCAAGACTGCTTGAAGGTACGCAAGCCCTTTTGGGACACACCACTTAGCAAACTGCAAAGCAACTTCAACATTGATGAAGCTTTGAAAGCTGAATGGAGTTCACAACAAGTCACAAGCAAACATCTGGTGAAAGATCCGGTTCAGCAAAGCTCATGAGCAACCTGAGACTGCATCCGCACAAACCGTGGCTGATGTGGACACTTGATGAACAAATGGAAAATGTGGTCACCAAGAACAGACAATGGAACATATAACAGCTCAATGCCCCATTCACAAATACAAAGGAGGCATGACAGTGATATACTCTGCGATTCCTGATGCAGTTATCTGGCCTAACCACATGAATGTAAAATTATCACTGCAGCTTTACATGTACATCAGACAGAAGGTAGAGAGACCTTCTTCATATCCCAAAAATGCTTCCAGTGAGACACCATGGCGATGGAAGCAAAGGTAGAAGCCATTTTGCAAGGACCAAGGTCCCACAAACAGCAAGTGAGATAAATGGCCAGATAATCTTTTTTTTAATGATATTGGCTAAGGGATGGACCAGGAGAACTCGCCTATTCTCATTCAAAGAGTGCCCGATCCACTACACTTAGTCCAGAAAACCCACATGTTAGAGGCTCGGGAAATCTCCATTCAGGCTGCATACTAACCATTACTCTCAGCCAAGAGCACCGGACATGCCTCAAAACTGCTGAAGTTATGTACAACTATCGCTATACCGTAATGTCTGTTGGCTCTTTGCCTGTCTGGGGTGGTTTTAGTTCGGCTCCAGAGTATACTATCGTAAATTGGCTGTGAGCAGTTGACAAATGTGTGTTTTTTTATGTGCAAAATAGTGTGCACTTACAGCTTAACGGACAGGATTCCCATTCATTTCCATTCCAAATGTTTACATAAGAACCTAAGGACAGGGGTAGGCCATTCAGCCCCTCCAAACTGTTCCTCCACTGGATTTAGAGTTGATTTAGAAGTGGTCAAAGACAACAGAAATGACACACAGTTTTTTGTTTAATGTCCCAATGCTTTTTCTTACCAACATACAAATTAGGAACAGGAGTAGGCCACTCGGTCCCTCAAGCCTGCTCCACTATTCAATAAGATCATGACTGATCTGATTGTAACCTCTACTCCACATTCCCGCCCACCCCCAATAACCTTCCACCCCCCCCTTGCTTATCAAGAATCTATCTACCTCTGCCTTAAAAATATTTAAAGACTCTGCTTCCACTGCCTTTTGAGGAAGAGAATTCCAATGACTCACGACCCTCTGAGAGAAAATATTTCTCCTCATCTCTGTCTTAAATGGGCAACCCATTATTTTTGAACAGTGACCCCGAGTTCTAGATTCTCCCACAAGGGGAAAAGCAGTCACCTGTTTTACAACTCACGCATTTTCTTTTCAATTGACTTCAGCTGGTCTTGATGTTTTGTTTTCTTTTGAGTGAAAGAAACGTAAGCTCAATACAATCTCCACAACCCACAACCTTCTCATCAGGAGGAATAAGCGCTACCAACTGAGCCATAGCTGACACTAACAGACAGAAGGGCTCATCCAGGATTTGAACCTGGGATCTCTTACATTTCCGTCAACTACTTATTCTAAGTGAGGATCATACCCCTAGACCAACGAGCTACTTTAAGAAAAGCACAAGTAGCAGAGGATGGTTTTGATCCATTAACTTCTGGTTCCTGAGCCTAGCACACTTCCACAGTGCCACTCTACTGCAGGGTGACCTGTACCGGCTCTTGCACCCAGGCATGCAGGGAGGGCCTCTAGACCTGCCAGGAGTGCTGGCACCCGGGTCTGCTCCAGGAAGCTAAACTGGCCCCCCGCTAGTGCGGGAACCTGGAGGCAAAATTCCAGTCGGCCTCCTTTAATTGCACTTAATAAGGCTCTTCTTGAGTCTAATCAGGTACCCACCATGTGGGGGCAGGTAGCTCTGCCAGTCCCGATCCCATCTCTGCTTAAGGGCTGGCACCGTTCCCGGCACCGGGAAACCAGCACATTGGCTGGCACCGGTGTTTTCAGGCCCCATCCTCCTCCATTGCTGCCCCTTGTGAGGCCTGAAAATCCTGCCCCAAAGGACTCTGCCGCAAGCAAATCCCCAAAGCGGGTTGGGTAGAGATGAGAAATGATAAAGGCAAGAAGTCACTCGTGGAAGTGGGGTACAGGCCCCCTAACAGTCACCACACAGCAGGACAGAGAATGAAGGAAGAAATAATGGGAGCTTGTCAGAAAGGTACGACGATAATCATGGGGGCTTTTAATCTGCAATATAGACCGGAAAAATCAGATGGGGAGGCAGGAATGTGGAGTTGAGGTGACAATCAGATCAGCCCTGATCCTGTTGAATGGCGGAGCAGACTCGAGGGGCCGAGTGGCCTACTCCTGCTCCTGATTGATATGTTTGTGTGTAAAGGAGCTTGTCCCCCACACCCTGGCTGGAGAACCATTTTTTAATTCAGGACACCTCCAATTTCAAGCACATTATCTGTTACTTACCATTCATTGCAGCCTGCTGCTGCTCCAAGCTAGAAGGCCTCTGATTGGCCCTCCAGCTTCAACAACCTGCCTGCTGTCCTAAACTGGACAGGGAACCTGTCTCCATGCCAATTAAGGGGACACCCCTTTCAAAATCCCAATCAGTGATGAGTTTTCCTGCCTCGGTGGGTGGGTGGGTTCAAGGCCCAGAAACTATCCTGACTCCTGTTTCGAGCCCCCACAGGGAAATTCCAGTCCCTGGAGATTCATCATCAATTCCTGAAGGCTCCAGGGCAATCCTGGAGGGTTGGCAAAACCACTTCAACCCTTGACGGTTTCACTGCCCCAGACAGAAGCCACTCAACTGGTCTCCTTACCTAAGGAAGGATATACTTGCCTTAACCGGGGGGAGCAATGAAGGTTCATTCGATTGACTCCTGGGCTGAGAGGGTTGCCCTGTGAGGAGAGATTGAGTCATTGGGTCCCTCATCTCTGAAATTTAGAAGAATGAGAGGTGATCTCATTGAAACATATAAAATTCTCAGAGGGCTTAGCAGGGTGGATGCTGAGGGGTTGTTTCCCCCTGGCTGCAGAATCTAGAACGAGGGGTCACATTCTCAGGCTGAGGCTGAGGCCATTTCGGATTGAGATGAGGAGAAATTTCTTCACTCAGAGGATTGTGGATCTTTTGACATCTCCATCCCTGAGGGCTGTGAAAGCTCAGTCATGGAGTACATTCAAGACTGTTATTGTTAGATTTTTGGGCATTTAGGATTTCGAGGGATATGGGGAAAAGGGCGGAAAAGTGGACTTGAAGCCAAAGATCAGCCAAGATTGTATTGAATGGTGGAGCAGGCACGAGGGGCCGAATGGCCTACTCCTGCTCCTATTTCTTGTGCTCTTATGTAACAGAAGGAATCACCACAAAATGCCTGAAGCATGATAAGTGGAGTGATTTATTTATTTATGAAACTGGAGTCTATGCGGGAGACAATTTTATTTCTTCATTCATCTTCTTTCAGTTGCTGAGCAGACGAATATTAATTATCGGCTCAAGTTCTTTTCCACCTGAAAGCAACACCACAGGAGATCTGCCACAGGACTTCTGAAGAAAATAGCATCGGAATTGCAGGTAAAATTACCTCTGAAACGTATGCATTTTCTCTTGACATTGCAAGGAACAGATTAGGATCTAGCTGCCTAACAATTCACAATTACAGCCCCAAGAAACCTCCTGCCAATATTGGCTCCTCAATTTGCTATTTTCCAACTTGCATTACACTGCCACCCAGAGAACAGATTCTGTAATTACATGTGAGTTTTTTGCTTGTAAGAAATTGCATTTCTGTTGCGTTGTTTACCGCCTCAGAATGTCCTAAAGCACGTTACGGCCACTCAAGCACTCATTCGAAGTGTTGTTGCTGTTGAAATGTAGGAAATGCGGCAGCCATCTTGCGCACAGCAAGCTCCCACAAACAGCAATGTGATAATGACCAGATAATCTGATTTAGTGATGTTGGTTTGTGGAATAAATGTTGGTCTGAGGACATTCGGGAAAGCTTGCTTTACAATAGAGCCATGGGATCTTATGCGTCCACCTGACAGGGCAGGTGGAGCCTCAGCTGAACTTCTGATCTGTCGGACAGCATCTCTCACAGTGCACTACTCTCTGTGTTGCACTGGGAGTGTCAGTGCAGGTTATGTGATCCAGTCTGTGGAGTGGGGCTTCAACCCATAACATTCTGACTCACAGGCTAGACAGCTATCCTCTGAGCCAAGGCTGACACCTCCTTACAGTGCTAACCCAACCACTACGACTTTCCTAACATAAAAGCAAAATACTGCAGCAGCTGGAAATCCGAAATTAAAAACAAGAAATGCTGAAAATACTCAGCAGATCTGGCAGCATCTGTGGAGAGAGAAGCAGAGCTAACATTTCAGGTCAGTGACCCTTCTCCAGAACTGGCAGATTTGATTTAGATTTAGAGATACAGCACTGAAACAGGCCCTTCGGCCCACTGAGTCTGTGCCGACCATCAACCACCCATTTATACTAATCCTACATTAATTCCATATTCCTACCACATCCCCACCTGTCCCTATATTTCCCTACCACCTACCTATACTAGGGGCAATTTATAAGGGCCAATTTACCTATCAACCTGCAGGTCTTTGGCATGTGGGAGGAAACCGGAGCACCCAGAGGAAACCCACGCAGACACAGGGAGAACTTGCAAACTCCACACAGGCAGCACCCAGAATTGGACCCGGGTCGCTGGAGCTGTGAGGCTGCGGTGCTAACCACTGCGCCACTGTGCCGCCCCATTGGAAATGTAAAAGGTTTTAAGCAAGTCAAGCAGGTGGTGGGAAAGAGATAACAAAAGAGGTGCTGATAGGACAAGGTCACAGAGAATAACTGACCAGAAGAACACGGAACAAAGGCAAATGGTATGTTAATGGTGTGCTCAAAGACAAAGTATTAGTACAGAGAGGGGGTTAATAGACTGTAAAGCACAAAGCACTCGAAGCTCAAACATTAAAAAACTGGGGTTGACACTGTATAAACAAACTAAACAAACTAAGAAACATGAACATAAAACAAATAAAAAAATAAAAAATAAAAATAAAAAGGGGGGCCCATCCTGCTCTGAAATTATTGAACTCAACGTTCAGTCCGGCAGGCTGTAGCGTGCTTAATCGGTAAATGAGATGCTGTTCCTCGAGCTTACGTTGATGTTTGCTGGAACACTGCAGCAATCCCAGGACAGAGATGGGAGGATGAGAGCATGAGTTTGTTTCTGCTGTGCTTACCCACTGTTTGTTTTTTTTAATGTTTGTGCTTGGAGTGTTTTGTCCCTTACAGTCTATTCGCACCCTCTCTGTACCAATGCTGTGTCTTTCAGCACACCATTAACATACCGTTTGCCTTTGCTCCATGACCTTCTGGTCAGTTATTCTCTGTGACCTTGTCCTGTCTACACCTTCTCTTTTGTTATCTCTTGCACCACCCCCGCTTTACTTGCTTAAAACCTTTAACGTTTCTTACATCTGCCAGTTCTGATGAAGGGTCACAGACCTGAAACGTTAACTCTGCTTCTCTCTCCACAGGTGCTGCCAGACCTGCTGAGTATTTCCAGCATTTCTTCTTTCTAATTTCACGACAATTTTCCAATGGGCCTGCTAAAATTCCATGTAAATAAATACTAATGCCGGTCAGATGCTGCACTGAAAATTCTTACATGAACATTTCCTGTCGGATCTGCAGTGTGAAGGAATCCACACCAAGCCATTGTGTTTCCCTGTAATGTCACTAAGTGATGCTCTGATAAGAATGACAACGTTCAGCCGATTGTCAAGACTCCCTGCCTCACCAGCTGCTCTTATAGCTCCTCCAAGCCTCTCCTTCAGCCCCAGCCTCTCACTGCTCGAGGCTTCCAACCTACCATTGCCCTGCTGGCCCTCCCCCCTTGACTTTTCTAGCCAGCCTTGGCTGACTCCAAGTCTTTGTGACCTGCTTCAATGCTTCCAGCTCCCCTGACCCCACTACTGCTTTGACCTCCACAACAATCTGCATTTATATAGCACCTTTAACGTAGCAGAATGTCTCAAGTCGCTTCACAAATATATTCTGAAGCAAAACATGACTCCAATCTACACAAAAATATATTAGGATAGGTGAACAATGTTAAACAGGCAAATGTCCAGTCAGCAAAATGAGAAAGCCGATGACTGTCTCCGATCCACAACACTCTCATTGGAAATTCATTGTGCAGTCCAAACATCAGTTCCCGCTCTTTCCTTCTGGACCAACTCTCTGTCCAACTGGGCAAAAACCCAGCCCTGAAATACAAAACCATAATGAGCATCACCTGCTCTCTATTAACACTGAAATGAGTCCGGTTTCAGTAAAGGGACAAGCATTTTCAATCTTGTCAAACAGAAGCTTGGCCAAAGAGGCTGGTTTTCAAGGGTGTCATAAAGGAGGTAGAGAAGCAGAGAGGTGTAGGAAGGGAATTCTCGAGCTTGGGGCCCAGGCAACTGAAGGCACACCCGCCAATGGTGGAGCAGTGGAAAGCGGAGATGCTCAAGAGACCCAGAACTGAAGGAGCGCAGACATCTTGGAGGGTTGTAGGGCTGGAGTCTATTACAGGGATAGGGAGGGAAGAAGCCATGGAGGGATTTGAAGACAAGGATGCCTGATGTCACTGGCAGACAGTCCAATCCATTTTGGTGATTGGACCTCATTTAAATAGAATCACAGAATTGTTACAGCACAGAAGGAGGCCATTCGGTCTGTCAATTTACCCAGTGCCACTCCCTGCCCTTCTCCCCATAACCCCGCACATTCTTCCTTTTCAGATAACAATCCGATTCCCTCTAGAAATCCTCAATTGAACCTGCCTCTACCTCTCAGGCAGTGCATTCCAGATCCTAACCACTTGTTGCGTGAAAATGTTTTTCCTCCTGTGGCAATTGCTTCTTTTGCCAATGACCTGAAATCTCTGTCCTCTTGCACTTCCCTTCCGGGAGAGCAGCGGAGAGGAGCGGACCTGCGGGAGGATCACGAAGCAAGGTGCGGATAAATAGAGCCCGAGGATCGCGGCCAAGAGCACTTAACTTCCGGGAGAGCAGCAGAGAGGAGCGGAGAGGAGTCCAGGGGCGCTGGAGTTTGAAAACAAAGTGAGCAGTGGCGTCACAGGAAAGCTGCAAGGTGATAGGTTGGTGAGTAACTGCTGTTAGGGAATAACTCTAAATAGCTGAGTTAGTACACCAGTGTTAGGGTGTGTGTGTAAATAGCTTAATAATAAGGAATAAGTGAGTAACTTTTTTTTGAGTAAGGTTATTTTAACTGGTGAACTGTGTTGATTTTTAATAGGATTTATCAGTAGCTTCAAAAGTAAAGGTAAGGACTTCAGATTTTAGTCGGTAGTTTTTGGAGTAGAACAAGGCCCCTCGTGTAATTAGTATTTTTAATTAAATGGAGTAACTAAGTCATCTAAAGGTAAGTCATGGCAGGAGAGCTCGCAACCGTGAGATGCTCCTCCTGTGCTATGTGGGAAATCAGGGAGGCTTCCAGTGTCCCTGATGACCATGTGTGCAGGAAGTGTATCCATCTGCAGCTGCTGGCTACCCGCATTACGGTTTCACAGTGGAGCATCCGCGATGCTGAGAACATCGTGGATAGCACCTTTAGTGAAATAGTCACACCGCAGGTAAATGCTGCAAAGGCAGAAAGGGAATGGGTGACCACCAGGCAGAGTAGAGGAATGTAGGTAGTGCAGGAGTCCCCTGTGGCCAACCCCCTCTCTAACAGATATACCACTTTGGATATTGTTGGGAGGATGGCCTCCCAGGAGAAAGCAGCAAGAGCCAAGTTCAAGGCACCATGGGTGGCTCTGCTGCACAGGAGGGAAGGAAGAAGAGTGGCAGGGCTATAGTGATAGAGGATTCAATCATAAGAGGAACAGGTGTTTCTGCGGCCACAAAAGAGACTCCAGGACGGTATGTTGCCTCCCTGGTGCTCGGGTCAAGGATGTCTCCGAGCAGCTGCAGGGCATTCTGAAGTGGGGAGGGCGAGCAGCCAGTTGTCATGGTACATAGCGGCAGCAACGACATAAGTAAAAAAAGGGAAGAGGTCCTACAAGCTGAATATAGGGAGTTAGGACGTAAATTAACAAGTAGGACCTCAAAGGTAGTAATCTCAGGATTACTACCAGTGCCACGTGCGAACAAGAGCAGAAACAGCAGGATATATCAGATGAATATGTAGCTGGAGAAATGGTGCAGGGGGGAGGGATTCAGATTCCTGGAGCATTGGGACCAGTTCTGGGGAAGGTACGGGTTGCATCTGGGTGGGACTGGGACCAATTTCCTCGGGGTGGGGTTTGCTAGCGCTGTCGGGGAGGGTTTAAACTAGAATGACAGGGGGGTGGGAATCTGAGCAGGGAGACAGAGGAGGGGGAAACAAGGATAGAAATGAAAGACAGAAAGATAAGAAGCAAAAGTGGAAGGCAGAGAAAACAAGGGCGAGAAACAAATGGGGCCATCGTGCAAAATAAAGCTAAGAGGACTAACAATGTTCAAAAGACGAGTCTAAAGGCAATGTGTCTTAATGCACGGAGCATTCGCAATAAGGTAGATGAATTAACAGTGCAAATAGATATTAACGGTTATGATATAGTTGCGATTACGGAGACATGACTGCAGGGTGACCAAGGATGGGAACTGAACATCCAGGGGTATTCAATATTTAGGAAGGACAGGCAAAAAGGGAAAGGAGGTGGGATAGCATTGTTAGTTAAGGAGGAAATCAATGCAGCAGTGAGGAAGGATATTGGCTCAGAAAATCATGATGAGGAATCTGTATTGGAGGAGCTAAGAAACACCAAGGGGCAGAAAATATTGGTGGGGGTTGTATATAGGCTCCCAAACAGTCGTGGAGATGTAAGGGATAGCATTAAACAGGAAATTAGAGATGCATCCACTCAGTGTACAACTGTAATCATGGGTGACTTTCATCTACATAGAGATTGGTCAAACCAAATCAGCAGTAATACTGTGGAGGAGGATTTCCTGGAGTGTGTACGTGATGGTTTTTTAGACCAATACATTGAGGAACCAACTAGACAACAGGCTAACCTAGACTGGGTATTGTGCAATGAGAAAGGATTAATTAACAATCTTGTTGTACGGGGTCCCTTGGGGAGGATCGACCATAACATGATAGAATTCTTCGTTAAGATGGAGAGTGAAGTCGTTGAATCTGGAACTAGGGTCCTAAATCTAAATAAAAGAAACTAGGAAGAAATGAGGCGCAAGTTGGCTATGGTAGATTGGGGAACTTAACTAAAAGGATTGACGGTGGATAGGTAATAGTTAATAATTAAAGAACATGTGCATGAATTACAACAATTATTCATTCCTGTCTGGCGCAAAAATAAAACCAGAAAGGTGGCTCAACCGTGGCTTACAAAAGAAATTAAGGATAGCATTAGATCCAAAGAGGAGGCATATAAAATTGCCAGAAAAAGCAGCAAGTCTGAGGATTGGGAGCAGTTTAGAATTCAGCAAAGGAGAACAAAGAGGTTGATTAAGCGGGGGGAAATAGAGTATGCGTGTAAACTTGCGGGGAACATAAAAACTGACTGTAAATATGCGAAGAGAAAAAGATTAGTGAAGACAACCGTCAGTCCCTTACAGTCAGAAACAGGGGAAATTACAATGGGGAACAAAGAAATGGCAGAACAGTTAAACACATACTTTGGTTCTGTCTTCACAAAGGAGGACACAAATAACCTCCTCGAAATGTTTGGGAACCAATGAGAGGGAGGAACTGAAGGATTAGTAAAAAAAACAGTGCTAGGGAAATTAATGGGGTTCAAGGCTGACAAATCCCCAGGGCCTGATAATCTACATCCCAGAGTCCTAAAGAAAGTGGCTGCATTGGTAGTCATCTTCCAAAATTCTATAGACTCTGGAGCAATTCCTACAGATTGGAGGGTGGCAAATGTAACCCCACTATTTAAAAAAGGAGGGAGAGAAAGAACAGGGAATTACAGACCAGTTAGCCTTACATCAGTAGTGGGGAAAATGCTAGAGTCTATTATAAAGGATGTGATAGCAGAACACCTGGAAAGCATAAATAGAATTAGACAAAGTCAGCATGGGTTTACGAAAGGGAAATCATGCTTAACAAATCTCCTGGAGTTTTTTGAGGATGTAACTAGTAGAATAGATAAGGGAGAGCCAGTGGATGTGGTGTATTTGGATTTTCAGAAGGCTTTTGATAAGGTCCCACATAAGAGGTTAGTGTGCAAAATTAAAGCACATAGGATTGGAGGTAATATACTGGCATGGATTGAGAATTAGTTGACAGACAGGAAACAGAGAGTAGGAATAAATGGGTCTTTTTCAGGGTGGCAGGCAGTGACTAGTGAGGTACCGCAGGGATCAGTGCTTGGGCCCCAACTATTCACAATATATATCAATGACTTGGGTGAGGGAACTACATGTAACATTTCCAAGTTTGCAGACGACACAAAGCTGGGGGGGAATGTGAGCTGTGAGTAGGATGCAAAAGAGGCTCCAATGTGATTTGGACAAGTTGGGTGAGTGGGCAAATGCATGGCAGATGCAGTATAATGTGGATAAAAGTAAGGTTATCCACTTTGGTTGTAAAAACAGAAAGGCAGATTATTATCTGAATGGTGATAGATTGGGAAAGGGGGAGGTTCAACGAGACCTGGGTGTCCTTGTACACCAGTTGCTGAAAGCAAACATTCAGGTGCAGCAAGCAGTTTGGAAGGAGAATGGTATTTTGGCCTTCATTGCAAGAGGATTTGAGTACAGGAGCAAGGATGTCTTTGTGCAGTTATACAGGGCCTTGGTGAGACTGCATCTGGAGTTTTGGTCTCCTTATCTGAGGAAGGATGTTCTTGCCATGGAGGGAGTGCAAAGAAGATTTACCAGGCTAATTCCTGGGAAGGCAGGATTGACGTATGAGGAGAGAATGGGTCGACTAGGCCTATATTCACTAGAGTTTAGAAGAATGAGAGGGGATCTCATAGAAACATATAACATTCTAACAGGACTAGAAAGGCTAGATGCAGGGAGGATGTTCCCGATGGCTGGGGAGTCCAGAACCAGGGATCACAGTCTCAGGATACGGGGTATGCCATTTAGAACCGAGAAGGCAGTGAAGGCCAAGTCATTAAATATATTCAAGAAGGAGATAGATATATTTCTTAATGCCAAAGGGATATGGGGAGAAAGCGGAACAGGGTACTGAATTAGACGATCAGCCATGCTCTTTTTTGAATGGCGGAGCAGGCCCGAAGGGCTGAATGGCCTACTCCTCCTATTTTCTATGTTTCTATGTTCTCGATCCTTCCACCAATCCTTCCCTATCTGCTCTGTCCAGACCCCTTGTGATTTTGAACACCTTTAGAGTTTTAGAGATACAGCACTGAAACAGGCCCTTCGGCCCACCGAGTCTGTGCCGACCATCAACCACCCATTTATACTAATCCTACACTAATCCCATATTCCTACCACATCCCCACCTGTCCCTATATATTTCCCTACCACCTACCTATACTAGGGGCAATTTATAATGGCCAATTAACCTATCAACCTGCAAGTCTTTGGCATGTGGGAGGAAACCGGAGCACCCGGAGGAAACCCACGCAGACACAGGGAGAACTTGCAAACTCCGCACAGGCAGTACCCAGAATTGAACCCGGGTCGTTGGAGCTGTGAGGCTGCGGTGCTAACCACTGCGCCACTGTGCCACCCGAAATCTCCTCTATCAAATCTCCTCTCAACCTTCTCTTCTCCAAGGATAACAGTCCCAACTTCTCCAATCTATCTTCGTTAAAAAACGAGCACTGACGGAAAGGAGCAGGAAATTTGACAGCTCCCCCTCGGAGCCAAGATGACGATGTGATGTTAAAGGGGCAGGAAGCGAGGGGTGGTGGGAGGAAATAGTAAGTGAGGGGGCATGAGGTCGTGGTGGTGGTGGTCGTGAGTGGGGGTGAGGAGTGGTCAAAGCAAGGCGGGAGGGGGCATGTGGAGGGTCTACCACTGGCAGCTGTGCCTTCAGCTGCCTCGGCCCTGATCTCTAAAATTCCCTCCCTAAACCTCTCTGCCTCTCCCCCTCTCCATCTTTAAGATGCTCCTTCCACTCTACCTCTTTGGCCAAGCTTTTGGTCACCTGTCCTAATATCTCCTGATGTGGCTCAATCTTGTTTGACAATGCTCCTGTGAAGCGCCTTGGGATGTTTTTGCAATGCTAAAGGCGCTATATAAATGCCATTTGTTGTTGTTATCTTTCTCAGGGGTAGAAAAGGTAGATGGTCCTGGAGCAATAGTCAAAGTAACCTCGGTGAGTTGCTGCAGCATAGTGTTGCAGATAGAACGGTGGCGGAGAGAATGGTTATTGAGTCCCCCGATCAAGAGTACGCACGTCTGCTTCCCTAATTTCAGGGGAATGTTTACAATGGAAGGGTCATTGCAAAGACAACGCTGCAGCTTCCAGTCTGGCCCTGAGGCTCTTCTCCCCATTGACTCCATCGCATGCCTGCCAATTATCCCACGCCTTCCCAGATTTGTCAAAAATTTTCAAAGCAAGGTTGGACTTAAGTTTATTTTCTCATCTTTTTTGACTTTGCGTCAGTGAGGAGCTCCCTGAACGTAAAACCTCCGTCAACTAATCTTAAATACATGGTTCAGGCATGATGGGTCAAATGGCCTCTGCGCTGTAAATTTCGATGAGTAAAGCAAAACAGATCAAAAGAAGTTGAAGGAAACTAAGTGACTTGGGATCAAATAATTACAATTTACTCATCTTTTTCACTGAGCTGTACGCGAGCTCCAATAACTAGGAGAAACTCGGAGTATTTACGTACTGCAGGTTGGCACCTCAGTGTATCTTTCCTGACTTCTATGGCACGCGATTGGGATCTTGCGAAGCAAGCATCACCCTGCATTTTGCTGCAGCCAATGGGTGTCGTTTAATTCTGTCAGTTAATGTGTGGCCCCCAACTGTTTGATTCTGTGAATCAGGACATTGCAGATTCCTCTGTCTGGATATAACTTTGCTGCTTGGAATTGTTTTGTCATCAGCAACAGATGCTGCAAGTTTCCCCAAAGTCTTGCAGTGTGGACTCTTCATCAGAACAGATGGCAGAATGGTGTTGACCTTTTGCTTTCTTCTTCCAGACTTCAGGTTAACTGGAGCCTGCTCTGCTTTGCAATACTTCTATTCCTACCTGCATTACCCGCTCTCCCACCCTCACTCTACAACCTCAGTAGGACACCTGTTGTCTGTTTTCCTTAACTTAAACATCTACTCCCTCCACGCTGGCGTCACATGACTGCAGCCTGCACGACAGCAACTAACTGAGGCTCCATCCAGATCATTTCCCAAACCAGAAAGGCAAAGGCAGCAGGCACATGGGAATACCAAGTTCCCCTCCAAGTCACCCACCATCCTAACTTTGAACTATATTACTGTTCTTTCATTGCCACTGGATCAAAAACCTGGAATGCCCTTCCGAACAGCACTGTGTGTGTAACTACACCACACAGACTGCAGTTGTTTAAGAAGGCAGCTCACCACCACCTTCTCAAGGGTAATTAGAGATGGGCAATAAATGCTGACTGTGTCCTCACATCTTCAGAATTACTTAAAAAAAAATATATTATCTGTATCTTAAATGCATTCTCTCTGCACATAAATGGCCTCTACAATTAAATCACAGAATAGTTACAGCACAGAAGGAGGCCATTTGGCCTATTGTGTCTGTATCCCCGACTCTCCGAAAGAGCAATTCACTCAGTTTCATTCCCCCGCCTTCTCCCCATAACTCTGCACATTCTTCCTTTTCAAATCACAGTCTAATTCTCTTTTCAATGCTTCAATTGAATCTGCCTCCACCACACTTTCAGGCAGCGCATTCCAGACCTTAACCACTCGCTGCGAGAACAAGTTTTTCCTCATGCCACTTTTGCTTTTATTACCCATTACTTAAGATCTGTGCCTTCTCGTTCTCGATCCTTTCACGAGTGGGAACAGTTTCTCTCCATGTACTCTGTCCAGACCCCTCATGATTTTGAATACCTCTATCAAATCACCTCTCAGTCTTCTCTTCTCCAAGGAAAACAGTCCCAACTTCTCCAGTCTATCTTCATAACTGAATTTCTTCATCACTGGAACCATTCTCATGAATCTTTTCTGCACTCTCTCCGATGCTTTCACATCTTTCTTAAAGTGCAGCGCCCAGAACTGGATGCAATACTCCAGCTGAGGCCGAACTAGTGTCTTATACAAGTTCAACATAACTTCCTTGCTGTTGTACTCTGTGCCCCTATTAATAAAGCCCACGATACTGTATGCTTTAAAAACTGCTCTCTCAACCTGTCCTGCCACCTTCAATGACTTATGCAGATATACACCCAGGTCCCTCTGCTTCTGCACCCCCTTTAGAATTGTATCCTTTATTTTATATTGTCTCTCCTTGTTCTTCCTACCAAAATGAATCACTTCACATTTCTCTGCATTGACCTTCATCTGCCGTCTATCCGTCCATTCCACCAACTTGTCTGTGTCCTTTTGCAGTTCTACACTATCCTCCTCAGTGTTCACAATGCTTCCCAAGTTTTGTATCATCCGCAAACTTTGAAACTGTGCCCTGTACACCAAAGTCTAGGTCATTAATGGAGATCAGGAAAAGCAAGGGTCTCAAAAATGATCCCGAGGGAACTCCACTACAAACCTTCCTCCAGCCCGAAAAATATCCATTAACCACTACTCTTTGTTTCCTGTGACTCAGCCAATTCCGTATCCATGTTGCTACTGTCCCTTTTATCCCATGAGCGAGAACTTTGCTCACAAGTCTGTTGTGTGGCACTGTACCTTTTGCAAGTCCAAGTACACTACGTCAACTGCATTGCCCTCATCAACCCTTTCTGTTACCTCCTCAAAGAAATCCAGCAAATTAGTCAAACATGATTTTCTCTGAAGAAATCCATGCTGGCTTTGTTTAGTGAACCCACATTTGTCCACGTGACTATGAATTCATCCTTGAAGTTTCCCCACCATCGAAGTTAAACTGACTGGCTTGTGGTTGCTGGGCTTATCTGTACACCCTTTGTCGAACAAGGGTGGAACGTTTGCAATTCTCCAGTCCTCTGGCACCACCCCTGAGTCTAAGGAAGACTAAAAAAATTATGGCCAGTGCCTCACGATTTTCACCCTCACTTTCTTCAGTGTCCTTGGATGCATCTCATCCGGTCCTGTTGCTTTATCCACTTTAAATACAAACAGCCGATCTCATACATGCTCCTTATGAATTTTAACCCTTCTAGTGTCTGAATTACCTCCTCTTTCACCATTGCCTGGATAGCATCTTCTTCCTTGGTAAAGACAGAGACAAAGTATTCATTTAATACCTCAGCTATGCCCTCTGCCTCCATGTGTAAATCCCCTTTATGGTCCCCAATCGGCCCAACTCCTCCTTTTACCACCCTTTTACTATTTATATGTCCATAGAAAACTTTGCGATTCCCTTTAACGTTAGCTGCCAGTATCTTTTCATGCTCTCTGATTGCTTCTCTTATTTGCTTTATCACTTTCCCTCTGGACCTTCTATATTCAGCCTGGGTTTCAGTAATATTTTCTACCTGGCATCTGTCATAAACACACATTTTCTTCTTTACCTTAATCTCTCCCTCTTTTGCTATCCAGGGAACTCTGGATTTGTTTGCCCTCCCTTTCCCCTTTGAGGGAACATAGCTTGACTGTGCCCAAACGATCTCTTCTTTGAAAGTAGCCCATTGTTCAGCTACCATTTTTCCTGCCAACCTTTGACTCCAATTTATTCGCCCAGCTTCGTTCTTAACCTATTGAAGTTGGCTTTCCCCCAGTTAATTATTCTTACTGTGGATTGTCCTTTGTCCTTTTCCATAGTCAGCTTAAACCTTATGATACAATGATCATTGTCCCCTAAATGATCTCTTACTGATACTTGATTCACTTGGCCCACCTCATTCCCAAGAAACAGGTCTAGCAGTGCCTCCTTTCTCGTTTGACTGGAAACATATTGCTGTCGAAAGTTTTCCTGAACACACATGAGGAACTCTTGCCCCTCACTGCCCTTTACACTACTACTACCCCAGTCTGTGTTTGGAAAATTAAAGTCCCCCATTATAACTCCCCGATAATTTTTGCACCTCTCTGTCATGTATTCTCTGTATGTTAAATGCATTCTTATGTACATTAAATGCACTATCCACTTGAATATATACTTTCAGTACATTAAATGCATTCTTTGCATGTCGATGAGCTGAGGACACAGATAGACACATGGCAACACAATATTGTTGCTAAAATGGAAACTTGGCTTAAAGTGAGGCAGGAATGGCACCTCAGCATCCCTGAATATAGAGTTTTCAGGCGGGATAGAGAGGGGGGTAAAAAAGGAGGGAGTGTAGCATTATTATAAGGAATCAGTAACCGCTGTGAGGAGGGATGATATGCTAAATGAATCATCAAATGAGGCCATATGGGTGGAGCTCAGAAACAAAAAAGGGGCAGCCACACTACTAAGAGTGTCCAATAGACCCCCAAATAATGAGAGGGAGATCGAAGAACAAATATGTAGGCAAATTTCTGAGTGCAAAAACAATAATAGTTGGGGATCTCACCTACCCTAATATCAACTGGGATACAAACACTGCAAAGGGCACAGAGGGCACAAAATTCTTGAACTGCATTCAAGAGAACTTTTTTAGCCAGCACATAACAAGTCCAACAAGAGGGGGTGCAATTCTAGATTTAGTCTTCGAAAATGAAGCTGGGCAAGTGGATGAAGTAGCAGTGGCTGACCATTTTGGAGATAGTGACCATAATACAGTTAGTTTCAACATAATCATGGAAAAGGACAAAGATAAAGCTGGAGTAAAAGTTCCAAATTGGGGGAAGGCAAATTTTACAAAACTGTGAGGTGATCTGGCGAAAGTGGATTGGAAACAGCTACTGGAAGGAAAATCAGTGGCAAACCAGTGGGAGGCATTCAAAAGCGAGATTCTACAGGCACAATATAGCCATGTCCCCATAAAGATAAAGGGTGGTACTGCCAAATCTGGAGCCCCCGGTTATCTAGAAGCTTACGGGGTAAGATAAAGCAGAAAAAGAAAGCTTATGACGGTCACAATAAACTTAATACTTTAGAAAGCCTACAGGAGTATAGAAAGTGCAGGGGTGAAGTAAAAAAGGAAATTAGAAAAGCAAAGAGAGGACATGAAAAATTATTGGCAGGTAAAATCAAGGAAAACCCAAAGATGTTTTATTAGTATATTGAGAACAAGAGGATAATTAAGGAAAGGGTAGGGCCGATCAGAGATGTACCAGGGAACTTCTGCTTGGATACAGAAGATGTGGGCAGGGTTCTTAATGAGTTTTTTGTCTCTGTCTTCACAAAGCAGAGGGTTGATGCAGATATTGTATTTAAAGAAGAGTGTGAAATAGCAGATAAATCACCAGGGCCGGATGGATTGCATCCCAGATTGTTAAAAGAAGCCAGGGAGGAAATAGCAGATGCTCTCAGGATCATCTTCAAATCCTCACTGGATACAGGCAAGGCACCAGAAGACTGGAGGTTCGCCGATGTGGTTTAAAAAGGTTGCGAGGGATAGGCCAAATAATTAGGCCACAGCTGGAGCATTGTGTACAGTTCTGGTCACCACATTACAGAAAGGACATAATTGCTTTGGAGACAATACAGATGAAATTTACAAGAATGGCACAGTGGCGCAGTGGTTGGCACCGCAGCCTCACAGCTCCAGCGATCCGGGTTCAATTCTGGGTACTGCCTGTGCGGAGTTTGCAAGTTCTCCCTGTGACTGCGTGGGTTTTCGCTGGGTGCTCCAGTTTCCTCCCAGAGCCAAAGACTTACAGGTTGATAGGTAAATTGGCCATTATAAATTGCCCCTAGTGTAGGTAGGTGGTAGGGGAATTGTGTGTGATATGGGGTTAATATGGGAATATGGGGTTAATGTAGGATTAGTATAAATGGGTGGTTGTTGGTCAGCACAGACTTGGTGGGCTGAAGGGCCTGTTTCAGTGCTGTATCTCTAAATAAAATAAAAAATGTTGCTAGGGCTTGAAAATTGCAGCTATGAAGAAAAATAGGCGAGGGTTGTTTTCCTTTGAACAGAGGAGGCTGAGGGGTGACTTAATTGAGGTGTACAATATTAGAAGGGGCCCAGATAGAGTCGACAGGAATGACCTGTTTCCCCTGGCAGGGAAGTCAATTATCAGGGGATACAGCTTTAAGGTGACTGCAGAAGGATTAGAGGGGACATGAGGAAAAACATTTTCAGCCAGCGGGTGATGGGTGTCTGAAACTCACTGCCTGGATCAGTGGTGGAGGCAGAAATCCTCAACTCATTTGAGAGGGACCTGGACATGCACTTTCAGTGCTGTGAGCTGCAAGGCTGCAGACCAAGTGCTGGAAGGTGGGATTAGATTGGACAGCTAGTTTTTTCAGCTAGTGCAGACACAATAGACTGAATGACCTCTTTCAGTACCTTTTCTATGATTCTAAATGCATGCTTTCCACATGTTATGCCTGCTTTCTGCATAATGAATGCACTCTTTGCAGGATGAAAGCATGCTATCTCCGCTATGCATTTGATACATCCTTTCCCAACCCGGAATTTGCGCCGCTGCAGGTTCTTGGGACTGGAGCACGTGATGACGGCGTCGGAACCTTCGCATCGCTTCAGCCACTTGACAGGGGAGGCAAGTGGGTAGTACGCAGGCGCGTGGACGGCAGCAGATTGACGGGACGGCGTGATAATCCATAGTGCGCAGGCGCTTGACCGGGAGCCATGGAGGGAGACTTCACGAGACTGGGAAGTGCGCAGGCGCGTTGGCGGGAGCGGACCGGGGAGGGTGGAGGCCGGCGCGGGGGAGACTGGGCAGTGCGCAGGCGCGTTGGCGGGAGCGGACCGGGCCGGCGCGGGGAGACTGGGCAGTGCGCAGGCGCGTTGCCGAGGCGAGCATGAATGGAGGAAAATGGCGGATCATGTGCAGGTAACAGTGATGGAGCCGCCGGCCGTGTGTGGGGCGGCGGCAGAGTGTGGATGGGGAAGGATGGCGGGACAGCACTCTTCTCTCGGGGCGGGCATGTTTACCGCCTGTAGAGACGGAATCTGCGGCTGAAGCGGGGAGTTTGTTGTGGGGAGCGGGCAGATGTTGGGGGGGGAGAGGGTTGCCAGGGGTAACCGGCCAGTGCTGGCCTGGAGATGTTTCCTGAGCCTTTGGGAAGCTGATGTAAATAAACAGAGCCTGTTCCTGGTTCAGTACTCGGCCTGTGGTTGCTCAGTCCCTTCCATTTCCCCAGACTTGGATTGCAGCCTGTCCAAGAAAAGACTGGAGGGCAAAGTGTGAATTTGGATTTTGCATCAATGCTATTTAATAATAAAAACTGACAACCTCAGGGATTTCCCTCTATTGCAGCAGGATGTGGCCTCTGGACATTCTCCTGCCTGCCCCCCCTCTCCCCCCCGCAACCACTTGCATTTTCAACCAGCCAGGTTCATTCCTCAAGACTGAATGCAAAATGAATTTGTGTGTAATAAAAACAAGAAATGCTCGAAATACTCAGCAGGACTGGCAGCATCTCTCTCCACAGATGCTGCCAGACATGCTGAGTATTTCCAGCATTTCTTGTTTTTATTTTAGATTTCCAGCATCTGCAGTATTTTGCTTTTATTATTGATTTGTGTATTTTTCACATGCAGCAGGACTGTGTTCAGGATCAGTGCAAACTAACGATCATACTGCATTAACAGTGCAGAATTGGATGGTTTTATGACAAAATGCAGAGAAAATACTGTTGCATTTGCACCAGAGTTTGTAAAAATTTGTGTTTACTGGATTTGGTGGTTCGTCCTTCCTCTTGAACACACACAGTTCATGTTTTATTTGATGGATCTGAATTGACTTTTATTTCTGTGGGGGAAAAAAGTTTGAAAGTAACATTTATTTCATCTAAATTATAACTTTTTGGTCTTTGTATGGAATTCATAACTTCCTCCACTTCCTCCCAGGCATTTCTTGCTCTCTCTTTTTCTCTGGTGTTTTCTCTCTCTCTTCATCTCTGTTCCCAGGATATCTTCTATTCTGTTGCACTTCCACCTTTCTCTGCCTCTCACGTGCTTCCGTAACTCCCTTGAGGTATGATGTAAATGTTTCTCCAGAAGTAAACAAATAATCGTTTCAAGCTGTTGTGTCTCACTTGCAGCCACATGGTCTATTCCAGCTTAACTTGATCTTGTGTTTGCTCTAATGTAAGAAATTCCACTTTGATCTTGGTCACTTCACAGATCATTCTTTTTTCGTGCCTGTGCATTTCTCCCCACCACCTTTCCCTGAAAAGCTGATCACTTCTGTTGAAACATTAAGATGTGAAATATTAACTTTTAGACATCCTTCATCCTTGTTTGGGAGATACTATGTATCTCCACCTTCTACTCTCTTTATTTTGATTTTGTAACCCTTGGTGAGCATGCTTGTTTATCTGTAATGAATACAACAGATGAAAACAAGTCTAATCTTTCCTTTTAGTATGGAAAATATTTACCAATTCACATTGTAAACTTTACACGTTCTGGTTGTTTTGTCCAGTTAAGTAATGTGAATTCAGCCATTAGTGTTATGCGGTATGTTCTTTACTCATATTTGCTCCGAGTCAGCGTAATCTTTTGAGTTACAGAAATCGTAACCATTTGCAACTGCTGCATGGTTTGAATGTCTCAGTCAGTATGCAATGTTGAGTTTCGCTTGTTTCTTAAATCATTGTGTTTCAGTCGCTATGACGGTGTATAAGTTTTACTTTGCAGTGTAATGCAGGGTCAAGGAAATGACCTGTACTTCAAAGTGTGTACGTATTTTAAAATGTTTTTTCTCAGGATGGGGCTGTTTCTGATAACGGTATTTCTTGCCCACCTTGAGGAGGTGGTGGGCCTTCTTGAGCTATTGGAACCCTTGTGGTGATGGTTCTGTCACAGTCATGAGGTCAGGAGCTCCAGAATATTGACCCAGCAGCAATGAGAGAATGGCAATATCTGACCAAGTCAGGATAGTGTGATGCTGATCTCACAACATTGCTGCTCTTGTCCTTCTCCTTGTCTCTGGACTAAGAGGTGCTGATTATCACTGAGCTCAGTGTTGTTTGTGTCAGATGCATTTTTGTCTTGCAGGCACCAGACTAACTTGGTTAGGCACCCGCCCACCCCTCCAAAATTCCCTCAACATTTTCCTCTGTAATTGTTCAGAAATTTTTTATTTGGAGGGTAATTATTAAGTGGCATGCTCTGCCATGAAGAAGAGTCCAGAAGCGTTTTTTAAATGGGAATTAAGTTTTTATTGTTTGAAGGGATGTGAGCGTCACTGGCAAGGCCAACATTTGTTACCCGTCCCTAATTGCCCTTGACAACTGAGTGGCTTGCTGGGCCATTTCAGAACGCAGTTAAGAGTCAGCCATATTGCTGTGGGTCTGGAGTCACATGTCAGACAGACGTTAGTGAACCAGCTGAATTTTTACAGTCATATTTTCATGGCACCATTGCTGAGACTCGCTTTCAATTTCAGATTTTAAAAAAATTAATTGAATTTAAATTGCACC
This sequence comes from Heterodontus francisci, assembly GCF_036365525.1. Taxonomy (NCBI): domain Eukaryota; kingdom Metazoa; phylum Chordata; class Chondrichthyes; order Heterodontiformes; family Heterodontidae; genus Heterodontus; species Heterodontus francisci. The sequence goes on from NC_090417.1 coordinate 17,484,950, forward strand.
AATTGCTGTGGTGGGATGTGAACCCGTGTCCACAGGACTCTGGATTACTCGGCCAGTGACATGATCACTGCACCACCGTCTCCCCTAAATACCAGTCGAAAAAAGAGGAATGTTGAAGAGAACAGAAAGCAGTGAGGAGTATGGAGAGAAACACCGGCACATACTTGTTTTCTGCGGTGTTGTTTTTCTGTGCTGGATTATCATGGTCAGATGGCGCATGAGCCTTTTCTGTATCAAGCTGTTATGTTGCTTCTGAGAAATGTTTTTCCTCCTCCATTGTCAGCCTTGCACTGGCAAAGATGCTCAAGATGCACATTGAGCTGAAGCATTGCAATAGTTTCTTTGTGCGGCCATGTTTCTCTACTACATCGGGAGGTTACTTTGCATCTTTAACCTGGAGCCAGCTTGTTGGTACTCAAATGGTCAGTTGTGAAAGTGAGCAGTTGTCAGTGCAGTGTTTTGGATTTACCATGAGAAGCAAAAGGAGCTGTTCGTTGACACAGCATCTTCAGACAGTGGGAGGTAGCAGTGAAATTATGCAGGATGCTGTGTTAGGTTGTCAATTCAGTTGTGTAGAAATTGCCCAGAACTCCTGCTGAAATTGCGCATTGCAGTGGTGGGGCCTCCTGGAGCACTGGTTCCTGTGAAATAGCGTGTGTGTCTCCAATCCCTGGGATGGTGCAGTGATGAGGAGGAACTTACATTTATAGGACATTGGGATTTCCCCAACATGCTTAACAGGCATTGGCCTTTTGTTGATTTGTAGGAATGCTGATAAATGAATTTGTGCACTGCCTGGTCCCATAACAGCAATATGATAAAGGACCAACTAAAAATCTCAATACGAAGAGCGAACTGTCGAATTTCAAGTCGGGCTCCAGAGAGAAGAGTGTCAATAGATGGAAGGACTTCCATTTATATTGTTCCTTTCCTGACGTTCCAATGGGTTTCCACAGCTGTTGAATTAATATCGACGTGTTGTCATTGCAACAAAGGGAACTGTGACAGCCAAGTTGCACACAGCACGCTCCCACAAACAACAGTGAGGGAAATGGCCACATAATCTGGTTGGTTGAGAGATGAATGTTGGCCAGTCCTCTGGGAGAACTTGGCAGCTCTTCTTTGAATCGTGCCATTGAATCCTTTATGTCCACCTGAGAGACTAGGTGAGGCCTCAAATTATCATCACGTGTGAAGACTGGTGCCTCCAACAGTGCAGCACTCCTCAGTACTGCCTGAAATGTTATTGTCTATGTGCTCAATTCTTCTGACTCTGAGGCGAGAGAGAGCGCCAACACGGAGCCAAGGCTGACACCCGACAATAGCAACGATCCTCTATGTCAGAGGCATGAATTGTGAGGAATAACTGAGCAAGCCACGAAGAGACAAATCTCAGAGGAGGCCTTGCAGAGTTACACAAGGTGCTTCTTGATGTGACAGAATAAGTAAATCTAGAACAAGAGTTTCAGCGATGCGAGGATGCAGAGTCGTGCCGTTTAACTTTAGGACTGATGCGTGGAGATATTTCTTCACACGGAGGATGATTATTGGCTAGGATGGCTGGTTAATACTTGGGCACTGGAGTTGTGGACGAATCAGCTGGATGCTGTGATAGAGAGATGGTAGGGTTGGTGTTGTGGAAGGAGGAGATCATATGGGTGGAAGGGCCCTCTTCATTTGAACTGACGCTGCAAAACCCTTGAAGAATGCCAACCACAACCTTGGCTTTAAAAAAAAAATCACACTGACCACATCCTGAGCACCTTTGTTCGGGAACAAAAGCAGAAAATGCTGGAAATACTCAGATCAGGCAGCATTTGTGGAGAGAGAAACTGAGCTTCTTCCTCCACAGGTGCTGTCTGACCTGCTGAGTATTTCCAGTATTTTCTGCTTTTGTTTCAGATTTCCAGCATTCACTGTATTTTGCTTTTGTACCCGTGTTCGGGATCTGGTGAAATGAAGAAGGATAAAAGAAAGTGAACAGATTACCATCTATTTTTACAAACTTGGCTAAGGTGCTATCTAGCAGCAAGCTCAGTGGTTGTAATCAGGCTTATTGTTGTACGTTGTCTGAAAGAGTCAAATTCTGTGGGATTCTGGGATTTTTGCCAGTGTTTTGGGATGGCTTTCCGTATGTTTATAATTTGACTCACTAGTTTACAATGACTAGATCAGTCAAGTTTCCCATTTTTATTCAATAAAATTGCTGGATTTTTACTAAGGTTGAAGGGAATGGTGTTAACTTTTCCAGGAAAACTGTGGACCTGCGTTTGTTGCAGTAAGCCCATCTTCAGTTTGAAGTGCATTGGTATTAACTCAGTTTTGTTTCTGGTTTTGTGGCGACATCCTTCAGCACAGATAAAACCTGGTGCGGGGCAGGAGGTGAATCTTTGTGACCTGGTGCAGAATAAGTACTTCTCTCAAAGCACTTGCGTGTAATGTCCTCCAGCTTATGAGATGATTAGCAGCCCAGTTTAAGCGTTGGAGGGGAGTGAGCAAGTGAGAGAGAGGATAATAACCTGCAGATGGATCGCACAGAACGACAAGATGTGAATGGTGCCTGGAACCTCAGTCCTTGGGATTTATTTTCCTGGTGGAAGAGCTTTGGATGAGCAATACATTCGGGATGGAATACTGTTCGCCAGACAGCAGATTGCAGTACCTGAACCAGAGATCCAGGAGCAGCATTGCAGACTGCAGTGCACAGGTCACACACGCAAAAAAAAAAGGCAATAGAATTCACAGCACAGAAATAGGCCATTCAGCTCAACTGGTCTTTAGCAGTGCAAGTTCCCTCCACCCAGTCAGATCCTTCTATTCCTTTCTCCCTCGTGTTTATCTACCTTCCTCTGAAATGCATCTGTGCAATTCACCTCAACTGCTCCCTGTGGTCGCGCATTCCACATTCTAACCACTCTGAGTAAAGAAGTTTTTCCCGAATTGCCTGTTGGATTTATTAGTAACTATCTCAAAGAAATACTTCAATGAGAGGAATTTGATGTTTAAAATGTTACTCGACTTAATGTGAATTTCTTTGTTTAGCGTTTGAAAATCTAGGGTTTATGGTACTGGACTAGCAACCCGGAGTTCATGAGTTCAGATCCCAGGATGACCGATTGTAATAAATTTAGCAAATCTGAGAATTCGTGGTTTGGCATCAGAGGGGGGAAAATGACCATGAGAGCTGCTGGATTGTTGTAAAACCCCGTGGGAATCGACTGCATGGCTCTGGCTACATGTGACTTTTGTCTGCACTGCATGGTTGATTTGGAATGCTGTCTTAAGTGGGCCAGCAAGCTGCTCAGTTGCTGGGGCGATTAAATGTGCTTCGTCCATGTCACCAAAACATAGGAACAGGAAGAGGCCATTCAGTCCGTCAAGCTGTTCTGCCATTCAGTGAGATCTATATCTTAACCCCATCTATCTGATTTGGCTCCATATTCTTTGAAACCCTTGTCTCGCAAAAGTTTAATGATCTCAGGTTGAAAATAATTAATTGAGGTCGCATCTACTGTTTTTTGTGGGAGTTCGGCACTTCTGCCATCCTTTGCAGGAAGAAGTGTTTCCCAACTTATCTTCTAAATGGCCTAACTGATTTTAAGCTTCTGTCCTCTTGGCCTCCCGCACCAATGGAAAAAGTTTCTCTCTATTTATCCAGTCGATTCCTTTCAAAATGCTTAAAACCTCGATCAGATCATCCCTTAATGTTCTATATTCCAGGGAAAACAAGCCTAGTTTATATAAACTATGGTAATTTAACGCTTGGACCCCTGGTAACATTATGATGAATCTGTGCTGCGCTCTGTCCAAGACCCATTTTAAAGTGCGGTGCCCAACAAGAACCATCATTTACATTGCTTTTTTAACTCTTTGAGTTGTCACGAGGCACCTCACAGTTGAGGCTCAAGTCCTGGTCTTTGGAAAATTTATAGAGAGTAGATTTTAAGGAGTGGAGAGTATCATGGAGGGAGCTGCAGAGTGTCCGGTTTAGATAGCTGGAGGCTGCAACACCAATGGTGGGGACAGGGCAACACGGTAGGCAGAGGAGTGGAGATGTGAGCACAGAATATAATAACAGATGAAATAGGAGCAGGAGTCGGCCATTCAGCCCCTAAAGCCTGCCTCGCCATTCAATAAGATCATGGCAGATCTGCCCCAGACCTCAACTCTTTCGTCTCAACTCCGATATTTCAAAAATCTATCCTCCACCTCTTTAAATACTTTCAGTGATCCAGCCTCCTCAACTCTCTGGGATAGAGAATTCCAGACATTCACTATCCTCTGAGAGAAGAAATTCCGTCGCATCTCAGTTTTAAATGTGTCCCCCTTATTCTGTAACTTTGTCCCCCAGTTCGAGATTCCCCCACGAGTGGAAACATCATCTCAACATCTACCCTGTCAAGCCCCCTCAGAATCTTGTACGTTTTCAATAAGATCACCCCTCATTCTTCTAAACTCTAATGCATAAAGGCCTAATCTGTTTAGCCTTTCTTGATAAGTCAACCCTTTCGTCCCAGGAATCAGTCAAGTGAATCTCTTTTGAACTGCCTCCAATTCTAGTATATCCTTTCTTAAATGCAGGGACCAGAACTGTACACAGTGCTCCAGGTGCGGCCTCACCAACACCCTGTACAGTTGTAACAAGACTTCCCTATTTTTAAGCTCTAACCCCCTAGCAATAAAGGCAAAATTCCATTTGCCTCCTTAATTATTTGCTGCACCTGCATGCTAACCTTTTGTGTTTCATGTTCAAGAACACCCAGATCCCTCTGTACTGCACTTTTTTGGAGTCTCTCTCCTGTTAAATAATAGTCTGCCTTTTGATTCTTCCTACCTTCCGACATGAAACTCCATCTGCCAAGTTTTTGCCCACTCACTCAACCATCCATATCCCCTTGCAGATTCCTTATGTCCTCATCACAATATGCCCTCCCACCTATTTTTGTATTGTCAGCAAATTTGGATATATTACACTCTGCCCCCTCTTCCAAGTCATTAATATAGATCGCAACTAATTGAGGCCCTAGGACTGATCCTTGTGGCACTCCACTAGTTACGTCTTTGGAACCTGAAAAAGGCTCATTAATCCCGACTCTCTGTCTTCTCTGAGTTAACCAATCCTCAACCTGTTCTAATAGATTACCCCAATACCGTGAACTATCTTGTGCAATAGTCTTTTATGTGGCACCTTATCGAATGCCTTCTGGAAATCCAAATACACTACATCTACCAGTTCCCCTTTATCAACTCTGCTTGTTATATCCTTGAAGAACTCTAGCAAATTTGTCAAATATGTTTTCCCTTTCACAAAACCATGTTGACTCTGTTTGATTGCAGTAAGTTTTTCTAAATGTCCTGCTATTTCTTCCTTAATAATCAACTCTAGCATTTTCCCAACAACCGATGTTAGGCTGACTGGCCTATAGTTTCCTGCTTTTTGTCTCTCTCCCTTCTTGAACAGGGGCGTCACGTTACCAGTTTTCCAATCCGGTGGGGCCCTCCCAGAATCCAGTGAGCTCTGGAATATTTGGACCAATGCCTCCACTATTTCTACAGCCACTTCCTTTGAAACCCTTGGTCCTGGCGACGTGTTTGTCAAATACTTTGTCCCTCATGATAGAGACTGCTGCAAGATCTTTCCTCCCATTAGCTCCTTGCTTATCTGATATCTGTGGGATGTTTATAGTGTCCCCCACCTTGAGGACCGATGCAAAATATTGGTTTGAATTATCTGCCATTTCCCTGTTCGCCGTTATCAATTCTCCAGTCACATCCTCCAAGGGTTCCACGCTCACTTTAGCTACTCTTTTTCTTTTTATTTACCCGTGGAAGCTGTTGCTGTTTGTTTTTATATTTCTTGCCAATTTACTTTCATAATCAGTTTTCTCCCTCTTCATGAGCTTTTTAGTCATCTGCTGCTGGTTCCAAAAATAATTTCCAATCCTGTTGTCTACCACTAGTTTTTGCTGCTTTTTATGCCTTAGTTTTTGATTGGATACTCTCCTTGACCATCTTTGTGAACCATGGGTTGGTTCATCCTTCTCATCGAATCCTCCTTTTTGACCGGGATAAATTTTTGCTGAGTTTTATGAAATATTTGCTTAAATGTCTGCCACTGCTCATCCACTGATCTTCCCCTTTGTCTATTTTCCCAGCCCGCTTTCGACAACCATTTCTTCATACCTCTGTAATTGCCCTTGTTTAAGTTGAGGACACTGGTTTGATACCCGAGTTGCTCGCCCTCGAACTGAAATTGAAATTCTACTATCTTGTGATTGCTACCCCCTAGAGGATCCTTCACTATGATATCTCTTATTAATTCTACCTCATTACATATTACCAGATCTAAAATAGCCTGTTCCTTGGCAGGTTCTGCAACCTATTGCTCTAAGTAACAATCCCTGATGCACTCGACAAATTCATCTTCCATGTTACCTCTGCCAATCTGATTTGTGCAGTCAATATGCAGATTAAAATCACCCATGACAATTGTAGTGCCCTTCTTACACGCCTGAATTATTTCCCGATTTATACTTTGTCCGACAGTGAGGCAACTCTTGGGGGGGCCCATAGAAGACTCCCAGCCATGACGTTCCCTTGCTATTCTATATTTCCACCCAAACTGATTCCACATCACGATCTATTGCATCTATATCGCTACTTATCATGGCACTGATGATACCTTCCTTTATTAACAAAGCTACCCCACCTCCTTTTCCTTTTTGCCTATTTTTCCGGAACGTCGGATACCCTTGAATACTGAGTTCCCAGTCTTGGTTACCCTGCACCCACGTCTCTGCAATAGCTGTGAAGTCGTATTCATTTATTTCTATTTGTACCATCAACTCATCTATCTTGTTACAAATGCTGCGTGCATTCAGATAAAGAGCCTTAAGCTTTGACTTTCTGCCATTATTACTCATTCGGTTCTAATTTCTGCTGCAGTCTTCTGCTTATATTTTCTGCCCCTTCCTGTCAGAATTTGATTACCGTTCGCCTCTTCGCTACCCTGCACCTCTGCCTTCTTGTTTCTTTTTGATTTACCAAACTTCCCTTCAATTGAACGCTCCCCCCACGAATTAGTTTAAAGTCCTCTCGACAACCCTAGTTATACGATTCGCCAGGACACTGGTCCCAACTGGTTCAAATGAAGCCCGTCCCAACGGAACAGCTCTCTTCTTTCCCTGTACTGGTGCCAGTGCCCCATGAATCGGAACCCATTTCTCCCACACCAATCTTTGAGCCACGCGTTTACACCTCTAATCTTATTTACCCTGCGCCAATTTGCACTTGGCTCAGGTAGTAATCCGGAGATTATTAGCTTTTGAGGTTCTGCTTTTTAAGTTAGCCCCAAGCTGCTCATAGTCCTTCAGCAGACCCTCTTTCCTAGTCCTACCTATGTCGTTGGTACCTACGTGGACCACGATAACTGGATCCCCCCCCCCTCCCAGTCCAAGTTCCTCTCCAGCCCAGAAGAGATGTCCTTAACCTTGGCACCAGGTAGGCAAGACAGCCTTTGGGCCTCCCTGTCTTTGCTGCAGAGAACAGTATCTATTTCCCTAATTATGCTATCTCCAATTACGACTACATTTCTCTTTTCTCCCCCCAATTGAATGGCAGTCTGAACCACGATACTGTGTCACTTCGCTCATCCGCCCTGCAGTCTGTGCCCTCGTCCACACCCGGAGCAAGAACCTCGTACCTATTGGATAAGGGCACTGGTTGAGGCTCCTCCAAAGCTAAATTCTGGATCCCCATCCCTGCCTCACTCGCAATCACACCCTCCTGTCCAAATTTGATGTAATTCATCTATGGGGTAAAACACAATGTCCAGGTAACTCTCCCCCTCCCTTGTGTTGCAGTGTCGCAGGTCGGACTCCAGCTCATCAACTCTGAGCTGAAGGTCCTCGAGCAGCAGATGTGGCCACTGTGGCTCGCACCGGTGTACACCAGCTCCCACATACTACAGCTGCAACATCTCTATTCTATTTAATTAATTAATTTGGATGTTAAATATTTGGATGTTTGATGCCAAGTTTGATTTAAATTAAATTCAAAGTACCTGTTTAAACATTCAATTGTAATTAATACTTCTAGTCCTGCTCTGTTTATACTCTTATCATAACACTTAATGTTACACTGCCACGATTGAAAAAATTTTATTTACCCAGCTCCTAATTTGAAGCAATACCCTCCCTGCTGGTCCGTCTCTCTCTCTCTATTATATAAATGGTAAATTATAAAATCCGCCTTAGTTTTTAGTTTTTATACGAATGAATCGATCAAGTCTTTTTTTTAATTAACTTGGATTAAATTAAAAGCTTACCGGTATCGTCACCCCAGCCTGCTTTCTGTTTCCCCGAACTCTCTGTTGATTGTGACGGATGTAGGGCTGGCGGAGGCGTCTGGAGAAAGGGAGGGGAAAGCATATATTCAAAGCACTGTGTAAATACAAATGGTTCAAATTTCATTTGTTCATGAAAATATTTCCCAGAAAAGTGCTTTTTCTTCTATGGGTAAAATGGTAAATAAGTTGTTTTTTTATTCATTCATGGGATGTGGGCGACGCTGGCCAGGCCAGCATTTATTGCCCATCCCTAATTGCCCTTGAGAAGGTGGTGGTGAGCTGCCTTCTTGAACCGCTGCAGTCCATGTGGGGTAGGTACACCCACAGTGCTGTTAGGAAAGGAGTTCCAGGATTTTGACCCAGCGACAGTGAAGGAACGGGGATATAGTTCCAAGTCAGGATGGTGTGTGGCTTGGACGGGAACTTGCAGGTGGTGGTGTTCCCATGCATCTGCTGCTGTTGTCCTTCGAGGTGGTAGAGGTCGTGAGTTTGGAAGGTGCTGTCTGAGGAGCCTTGGTGCATTGCTGCAGTGCATCTTGTAGATCTTACACACTGCTGCCACTGTGCGTCGGTGGTGGAGGGAGTGAATGTTTGTAGATGGGGTGCCAATCAAGCGGGCTGCTTTGTCCTGGATGGTGTCGAGCTTCTTGAGTGTTGTTGGAACTGCTCCCATCCAGGCAAGTGGAGAGTATTCCATCACACTCCTGACCTATGCCTTGTCGATGGTGGACAGGCTTTGGGGAGTCGGGAGGTGAGTTACTCGCCTCAGGATTCCTAGCCTCTGACCTGCTCTTGTGGCCATGGTATTTATATGGCTACTCCAGTTCAGTTTCTGGTCAATGGTAGCCCCTAGGATGTTGATGTTGGGGTTTCAGCGATGGTAATGCTGTTGAATGTCAAGGGGAGATGGTTAGATTCTCTCTTGTTGGAGATGGTCATTGCCTGGCACTTGTGCAGTGTGAATGTTACTTGCCACTTATCAGCCCAAGCCTGGATATTGTCCAGGTCCTGCTGCATTTCTACACGGCTGCTTCAGTATCTGAGGAGTCACGAATGGTGCTGAACATTGTGCAATCATCAGCGACCATCCCCACTTCTGACCTTATGATTGAAGGAAGGTCATTGATGAAGCACCCAGAGTACATTTTGTGCCCTTGCCACCCTCAGGGAGGGTGGTCGGTGGTAATCAGTAGGAGGTTACCTTGTCCATGTTTGATCTGATGCCATGAGACTTCATGGGGTCCGGAGTCGATGTTGAGGACTCTCAGGACAAATCCCTCCCTACCGTATACCACTGTGCCACCGCCTCTGCTGGGTCTGTCCTGCTGGTGGGACAGGACATACCCAGGGATAGTGATTGCAGTGTCTGGGACATTGTCTGTACAGTATGATTCCGTGAGTATGGCTATGTCAGGCTGTTGCTTGACTAGTCTGTGGACAGCTCTCCCAACTTTGGCACAAGTCCCCAGATGTTCATAAGGAGGACTTCGTAGGGTCGACAGGGCGGGGTTTGCCTTTGTCGTTTCCGGTGCCTAGGTCGATGCCGGGTGGTCCGTCCGGTTTCATTCCTTTTTATTAACTTCGTAGCGGTTAGGTGCAACTGAGTGGCTTGCTCGGCCATTTCGGAGGGCATGTAAGAGTTAACCACATTGATGTGGGTCTGGAGTCACATGTCGGCCAGACCAGGTAAGGACAGCAGATTTTCTTCCCTAAAGGACGATAGTGAACCAGATGGGTTTTTACAACAATCCACAGTGGTTTCATGGCCATCATTAGACTAGCTTTTTAATTCCAGATTTATTAATTAAATTCAAATTCCAGCTTCTGCTGTGGTGGGATTCGAACCCATGTCTCCAGAGAAATACCCTGGGTCTCTGGGTTACTAGTCCAGCGATAATACCACTACACCACCGCCTACTAGAAAGCGATTCCTTTCTGACATCACCTGTTGTGAGTAAATTAAATGCCCGGTGTGGTGATGCACCACAGTGACTTGTACACACATTTCCTCCATCATTTACCAGGGAGTTGTACACTGCAGAACAGCTGATGACTTGTGATCAAAAGAGGGAATATGGCACAATTGCACTTTATGCTGTCAAACGAGGAGTATATATGTGAAAACATTCTGCATATTTGTTTCTGGCACAGCTTGTCATGACAACTCATATTCTGTGTAAACAGAACAATGTCTTTTTCAGGACCATTGATCTAACCTATGGAATTGATGTTTCTACTGCAAGGGTTCAAAAGTTTGGAGGCTTTAAATGAGTCATTTGCCCCAAAGTTTTTCAAGACAAATATTTGCGATTCCAGCTAGTTATTGTTATTTTGCCCCAAAGTCTGCTGAGTTTACGGGTACAGTTCAGGCTTGACATGTCCACAACCACCTTTGAAAGGGTTGTGTGTCAGACATTCTGCCACATTAGTAGCCCACCTCTCTTGAAAGCAGTAGTCCATTATTTCAGTCAAAGACCAGAGGCTATAATCTCAAGACAAGGACTAGATACATAAAATGGGGCTAAGAAGAAATACTATCACACCAAGTTATCTGAATGTGGAATTTTTGCCACAAGAAGTAATTGCTAAATTAATCACAGCGTTCAACTCACTTTCATATTAAAAATCTTGTATCCTTCATTTCTGTTAACCATATAAAGTCCTGTGTCTATGTTTATAATGGTAATGGTCGATGTAAACTTTGCCACCAGCTGAGGCAGTGGAATTACAGCACAGCATAGGTGAGGTGAAAGTGACTGCCCTTGATATAAAGGCAGCATTTGACCGAGTATGGTATCAAGAAGCCCTAGCAAATCTGGAGTCAGTGGGAAGTGGGGAAAACTCTCCGCTGGTTAGAGTCATACCTCGCGCAAAGGAAGATGGCTGTGGTTGTTGGAGGTTGATCATCTCAGCTCCAAGACATCACTGCAAGAGTTCCTCAGGTGAGTGTCCCAGGCCCAACCATCTTCATCAGCTTCATCAATGACCTTCCTTCAATCATAAGGTTAGAAGTGGAGATGTTTGCTGGTGATTGCACAATGTTTAGCACCATTCGCGACTCCTCAGATACTGAAGCAGTCCGTGTGGAAATGCAGCAAGACCTGGAGTTTGCAAGTTCTCCCTGTGTCTGCGTGGGTTTTCGCCGGGTGCTCCGGTTTCCTCCCACATCCAAAGACTTGCAGGTGATAGGTAAATTGGCCGTTGTAAATTGCCCCTAGTGTAGGGGGGTGATCGGGAATATGGGGTTACTGTAAGGTTAGTATAAATGGGTGGTTGTTGGTCGGCACAGACTCGGTGGGCCGAAGGGCCTGTTTCAGTGCTGTATCTCTAAAATAAAAAAAAATAAAAAATAAAAAAAAAAGCTCCAACAACACTCAAGAAGGTGGACACAATCCGGCACAAAGTAGCCCGTTTGATTGGCACCCCATTCACAAACATTCACTCCCTCCAACACTGACTCACAGTGGCAGCAGTGTGTACCATCTACAAGATGCACTGCAGCAATGCACCAAGGCTTCTTCAACAGCATCTTCCAAACCCACGACCTCTACCACCTAGAAGGACAAGGGCAGCAGATGCATGGGAACATCACCACCCGCAAGTTCCCCTCCAAGTCACACACCATCCTGATTTGCAACAATATCGCCACTGTCACTGGGTCAAAATCCTGGAACTCACTTCCTAACAACACTGTGGGTGTCCCAACCTCACATGGACTGCAGCGGTTCAAGAAAGCAGCTCACCACCACCTTCTCCAGGGCAATTAGGGATGGGCATTAAATTATGGCCTAGCCAACAATGCCCACATCCCATGAACAAATATATTAAGAAAAAGTTTACGGAGGCATCTTCCAAATGTTGAAGGACTTTATTATGAAATTACAAAAAAAAAGAATGTTTGACTGCAAAGTGGAAACTGAGCTACATCTGTGTGTCCTAGTCCAATTATGCCCCCCCACTCTAACTTTGCGTAACCCAAAGACTGCACTTTTTCTTGATGCTGTTTGTGCAGAGCTGTGGACAATCAGACCATGTAAATTAACCTCCAAGAAGGGCCTTATTGAGCGCGGGACTGAATGGTCTCTTAAGAAATAGAAGCTGGAATAGACCATCCGGGCTCTCCAGCCTGCTCTCCCGTTCATTCGGATCAACTGCACTTTTCTGCCCCATCCCCAATTCCCTTAGCACCCAAAAATCTGTTGATCTCAATCTAGAATATACTCGACGACTGAGCATCTGCAGCTCTCTGGAATAGAAAATTCCAAAGATTTTCATCCCTCTGAGTGAAGAAATTTCTGCTCATTTCAGTCCTAAATGGCTGGCCCCTTATTTTGAGACTATGACCACTAGTTCTAGACTCCCCAGCCAGAGGAAACATTCTCTCAGAATCTACCCTGGAAAACCCTTTAAGAATTTAGGGTCGCAGACCTAAAACGCTAACTCTTATTTGTCACTACACAGATGCTGCCAGTTCTGCTGAGTATTTCCGGCACTTGCTGATCTCATTTAAGAATTTTCTTTGTTTGAATGAAATCATCTCTGATTCTTCTAAATTCCAGGGAATATAGGTCTGTACACAATCTCTCCACATCCCAGGAATCAATTTAATGAACCTTCAATGCATTTGCTCGAAGACCGATATATCCTTTCTTGGGTAAGGAGACCAAAACTGTGCACTTCGGTGTGGTATTACCAAAGCCCTCCTGTGCTGAAATATTTCTGGGTTTCTGTTTCTTGTTTACCTGACTGTTACACAGTTTTTTCAAACGATGTTGCATCTTTTTCAGTCAACTTATTAAAGGTGAAGCTTCTTGCCTTTGAAAGCCAGATTTGAACTTTTGTACTCAGATGTTCCAGTTAAGATATCACACTTTTAAAAAGTCAAATGTATCTTTTTCTAAAAAAAAATATATTTTCAGACCTGGAGCCAGGTGTTTGCAAGAACTTCTCACTGCAGATTTTCATTACTGGAAGATATTCAATACTTTGTGGCAGGTGGTGTACTTGCAACAATTAGACTTCGTGAATTTGGCATGCCTTCGCTCCCTCCCTTTGTCTAATCTCCTCCAGCCCCACAACTCTCTGAGAAAGCTGCACTCTTCCAATCGTTGCATCGTTGGTGGCCATGCCTTCAACTGCTGAGGCCCTCAACTCTGGAATTCCCTCCCTAAAGCTTTCTGCCTCTTCAGCTCTCTCTTCCTTTAAAGATGCTCCTTCAAACTTGTCTCTGATCAAGCTTTTGGTCACCTGCCCTAACCTTTTCTGCTCAGTGTCAAATTTTGTCTGATTAATACTTCTGTGAAGCTCCTTGACCCATATTTTTTGTGTTAAAGGCACTATAAAAATGCAAGCATTTGTTGAAGGTACAAGTCAGTTTAAGCAAAGCTTCGTCGTGCAGCAGAATAATATATTATGTGTTTAATGGTATAATTCCGCTGTAATCATAAAACGGAACCTCATCTGACTTCGTTTGAGAAGTGCCAATAGTTGTGAAAAAAAGCAGAATAACTGATGATTTGAAAGCCCTTCACCAAATGTCCCAGTCACTTCTCTTGTGGGTCCTTTGTATTCAGAAATGAGCTGTGTCGACCGAAGGTGTTGGATTAGCGATGGGGCTGTTGGCAGGTTTGATTATTCCTGCTGTGCTGAGTCTGTGGTGTCAGCTGTATTGCTGTTTGTTTTCTATCTAAGGAGTGTGTTATGACCGGGTGAGAAAGGGGTCTAGGGGTCCCTCTCAGCCTTCACTTGGTCTTAACGGAACAGGTTTAATTTTAAATACACCGTGTTTTTAACTCCCTCTTGGTGAATCCTTGTTCACTGCTTTCCAATTCTCAGGCAAAGAAACCAGCGCAAACAGGTTTTCTGAGGTTTAAAGAAAGGTTGAATTTATTAAACTGAATGCCTACGGATACATGACACGCCCACGCTAGCAGGCATACGCGATACACGCATGCAATAGAGACAGAAAAGAGCATAAGAAAAATCAAGTGGAAAAGCTTGAGACATTATCTGAAGAGTTTCTGTTACGGTTCTTTGAGCTCACTGTCGAGTCCTTGATTGCAGGGAATCTTGTTTTCATTGGGGCCCAGTATTCTTCTTCCTGTATCTCTAATCTCTAATCTAATCTTAAACCTTGTTCGCTGTTGGATACTTTTCTCTCTTGGAGTTCATGTGTCTTCAGTGGATTCAGAGGCTTGTGAGGAAGAGATGGGAGCAGACAGGAGAGGTCTTATCAGTCCAGGGGTAAACAGAAACTCTCTGTTCTAACTGTTTGTACAGTTCAGAAAAACCCCAGGTTGCTAAGCAGGTTAGTCATGTGGTCTGACCACGACTTGGATTTTATCACCTTCGCAGTCTCTGGAATGCTCCTCTTCCACACAATACCTGGTGATCAAGGTCCGTTGTGGGTTGAATGTGTCAGGGAATGGTCCTTTGTCCTTCCAATCACCCTCTGTTAATATGCAAATGTCTTTTCCAGCCACGGCTGATCTGTTCAACAAGTCCTTTCTTCACTCCAGTAACAGTTTAAAATCAATAATCGTGTTAAAATTCATGTGCCTCATTCTTGACAGGTGGGGCCCGAGCATGACAGACATGATTCAAGGCGACTCCAGGCTAGTTTTCAGTGCAGTTTCGAGGGAGTGTTGCACTGTCAGAGAAACCATCTTTTGCTTTGAATCATTTGTGGATTAGAAAGGGGCTATTCGGCCCATTGCATTTATGCCAGTTCTCAGCAGAGCAATCCAGTCAGTCCCATTCCTTGGTCTATCCCCGTTACCCTGAAAATTTCTTTCTTTCAAATACCTATCCAGTTTCTGTTTGAAATCATTGCTTGCTTCTGCTTCCACTGCCCTCGTAGGCAGCGAATTCCAGTTCATTGCCAGATGTTTAGTAAAAAAGTTCTTCCTCATATTTCCCCTGCATCTCTTGCCCAGAACCTTAAATCTTTGTCCCCTAATCCTTGTACTATCAGCTAATGGGTGCGGTTTTCTTTGTCCACCCTATCCAAATCTGTCATTGGTTGCTTAGATTATGCTTAGATTATGTAAAGATTCTGGTGCGAAGAGGAGCATGGTCCTCTTGTCTGTTGCTCCATCAGCCAACACCCTCAAATCGCGATTCTCTGGTTATTTATTGGACGTAGCCTGCCAAATTTCCTAACAGCAATGACTGCACTTCAATTTATTGGTCTCACTATATTTTGGGATAGTCCAAGGCATGATTGGATGTCTATGTGAATTCATGGACTTCCTTTCTATTGACTTAGACAAAAGTGTATGTAAGTGGTTATTTGTGCAGGAACAGCATACTGAGGACATTACTCCATCGTAAACTGGTACAATCCCACGACCTGCTGTTGTATCCTGTCACATCACAACAGGTTCCATCAGGCAACAGGTACATCTCTTATTCACCAATCAAGTTAGCTTTTGTTTACACAACAATATCAGGACTTGAGCATGTATAGAATGTTTCTTGCTGCATTATTCTCTGGCTTCAGTTGAAACTGGGCCAGTGTCTATTTTTAATGGGAAGATGAAGGTTGATGGAATCGAGAATTCTCAGCAACTCTTTCAAAGGGTTGTGTACAGATGTCCCTTTGTTGATTTAATGAACTGAAGAGAATGTGGAACCAGTTGTCAAATTTTATGCTCTTTTTTGATTTGGTCCTTCATGGCCATGAAGATTGTCGATGTGTTTTTTAAAAAATTCTTCCACGGGCTGTGGGCGTCGCTGGCTCGGCCAGCATTTGTTGCCAATCCCTAATTGCCCTTGAGAAGGTGGTGGTGAGCCCCTTGAATTGCTGCAGTCCATGTGGTGTAGGTAGTTTATGGCAAAGGATAACATAACTGGTGGTTTTAAGAAATGGAAATTGAGTGGTATGGGGACAAGTCTCGAAAGCAAAAGGTTACACTAACTGCCTGATGCATCTCAGAAGATGGTGTCAAGCCTACTCACCCTTCAGTATCAGTGAGGTGATGCCACTGCATTCATGCTGCTTTCATTGTACTGTGGCATTATTTACTGCAATTCAGTATATTTCCCAGTCATTTCCGAGCGAACATCTTTCATCAGTGTAATGCTACCCATGTGATATTTACCTGAGGTATTAGCAACCTTTAACCTGTGTTGCACCATCCTTAGTCTGGCTTCTTGCGCCATTGAATAACACAGCAACTCTGTTCAAACTCCAGCGTGCAATTAAAAGGGCTCTTGGTCTGGTAACATCTCAGTTTCAAAATTCTCATCCCTGTTTTCAAATTTCACCATGGCCTTGCCCCTCCCTATTTCTTTATCTCTGCACTCCTCCAATTCTGGCCTCTTGTGTGTCCATGATATAATTGCTCCACCATTGCAGCAGCCTTCAGCTCGAATTCCCTCCCTAAACCTTTGCATCTCTCTATCTCTCTCTCTCCTTAAATCCTAAATCTTTGACCAAGAATTTGGTCACCTGCCCAATATCTCTTCCTGTGGCTTGGATTCAAATATTGTCTGATAATGCTCCTGTGAAATGCCTTGGTCATTTTCCTATGCTTAAGATGCTATTTAAATCCAAAATGATAAGGCATTTATTCAAGTATATTCAAGAATAAGAATTTGGAGAATTCTTGAAACACTGTCATTCTGGTTTCAGTGACACAAAATGGTGAGAATGTCAAATTCTTTGTACAATGCCAAGCTCAAAGAATGATACAGCACTGAAAGAGGCCATTCAGCCTATTGTATTGACAGTCTACTGGGTGAGTGGTGATCCAGCAGAGAGAGACAAGCTGCAAGCAGAGCACATTCTGAAGACCAAAGAGGAGTGGGTAGACTGGTTGCAATCTGTGTAACTCTCCAGTGGCAATATTTGTGGGAAATTAGAAGAAGAATCTTGTATTTCTGCAGTGCCTTTCATGGCCCGAGGGAATCCCAAAGAACTTTACAGCCACTCAAGTAATTTTTGAAGTATAGTCACTGATGATGAACGCCCGGCAGCTAACTTAGGCACAGCAAGGTCCCACAAGCAGAAAAGTGATCAATTTTCGTCATGTTGATTGAGAGATGAGTATTGGCCAGGACTCGGGAGAATTTCCCTTCTCGTTGAATAGTGGCCATGGAATCTTTTATATCCACCCGAGAGGTCAGGCAGGGCCTTAGTTTCATGTCTCATGCAAAGGACGGCACTTCCGACAGTGCAGCAATCCCTCAGAACTGCACAAAACTGTCCGCTTAGTTGATGTGCTTAAATCTCTGGAGAGGGGCTCGAACCCACAGCATTCTATTTCATAGTGGGGAAAGCTGTCAACTGAGCCACAACTGACATATTAGTCATTCCATACTAACATACCATCTTGAGAATCACAGTGAAGAGGTTTCCCTTTTACAGTGACAGAAAAGGCATGATGAGCTTCACCAGAAATGGGGGCATATGTTTTATAGTATTCCATATGGCGGTTCCCAGGACTTTTTGTTATTTGTCTATGAGAAGTGGACAGTGCTGGCATGGTCATGTTTATTGGCTGTCCCTCGTTGCCCTGACAATGGAATGGGTTGCTAGGCCGCTTCACATGGCATTAAAATATACCACATAGCGTGGGACTGGAGCCATGTGTAAGGATGAAGATGGCAGGATTTCCACTGTAGTACATTAGTGAACTAGATGGATTTTGGCAGCCATCTGGCAGCTTTTAGTGTTCTTGTGTCAACTCACAAATTTCCAGTACTCTTTTCCATGGTGGGATTTTAACTTGCAGCCTCTGGGTTACAGGTCCATCCCCATAACAATAAAATCACCTTGTTAGGTGCACAGAATTCACTTCTGCTGCATTTGTAAAACAGCTATTAGACAGGAAGGAATGAGAGTTTGGAATAGGCAGGGTCAAAGCAAGTTGACTTTAGCCTGTGACTGATACAAACAGTCCTTTGTTGGGCCCCATTGTTGTAATCAGCACATTGTACCGAGTGCCCTAATCATGAAGAAACTGTTGCTGGAATAGATGTTTTGCATGCAGTGCATTCACACAATGCTGTGTTGATGAGACTGTAAAACGGTTAGCTAAATCCAAATTACTTTTGTACGGTAAATTCAGGACTGAAAGCAATGATCAGAGACTGCGTTTAAAAAGGTGGTAGCTTGTTCAGTTGCAAGGTCGAAAAAATACATGAGAAACATGTTTGATCTGTAATATGAGGAGGCGGTGGTGTCGTGGTATTGTCACTGGACTAGTAACCCAGAGACCCAGGGTATTGCTCTGGGGACATGGGTTCAAATTAATAAATCTGGAATTAAAAGCTAGTCTAATGATGGCCATGAAACCATTGTCGATTGTTGTAAAAACCCATCTGGTTCACTAATGTCCTTTAGGGAAGGAAATCTGCTGTCCTAACCTGGTCTGACCTACATGTGACTCCAGACCCACAGCAATGTGTTTGACTCTTCCATGCCCTCCGAAATGGCCGAGCAAGCCACTCAGTTGTATCTAACCGCTATGAAGTTAATAAAAAGGAATGAAACCGGACGGACCACCCGGCATCGACCTAGGCACTGGAAACGACAAAGGCAAACCCAGCCCCGTCAACCCTGCAAAGTCCTCTTTACTAACATCTGGGGGCTTGTGCCAAAGTTGGGAGAGCTGTCCCATAGACTAGTCAAGCAACAGCCTGACATAGTCAAACTCATGGAATCATACCTTACAATGTCCCAGACACTGCCATCACCATCCCTGGGTATTTCCTGTCCCACCGGCAGGACAGACCCACCAGAGGTGGTGGCACAGTGGTATACAGTAGGGAGGGAGTTGCCCTGGGAGGCCTCAACATCGACTCTGGACCTCATGAAGTCTCATGACATCAGGTCAAACATGGACAAGGAAACCTGATTACCACCTACCGCCCTCCCTCAGCTGATGAGTCAGTACTCCTCCATGTTGAACACCACTTGAAGGAAGCACTGAGGGTGGTGAGGGCACAAAATGTACTCTGGGTGGGGGACTTCAATGTTCATCACCAAGAGTGGCTCATTAGTACCACTACCGACCGAGCTGGGCGAGTCCTGAAGGACATATCTGCTAGACTGGGTATGCGGCAGGTGGTGAAGGAACCAACAAGAGGGAAAAACATACTTGACCTCGTCCTCAACAATCTGCCTGCCACAGATGCAACTGTCAATGATAGTATTGGTAGGAGTGACCACCGCACAGTCCTTGTGGAGACGATGTCCCGCCTTCACATTGAAGATACCTTCCATCGTGTTGTGTGGCACTACCACCGTGCTAAATGGGATACATTTCGAACAGATCTAGCAATGCAAAACTGGGCATCCATGAGGCACTGTGGGCCATCAGCAGCAGCAGAATTGTACTCAACCACAATCTGTAACCTCATGACCCGGCATATCCCCCCTCTACCATAACCATCAAGCCAGCAGAGCAACCCTGGTTTAATGAAGAGTGCAGGCGGGCACGCTAGGAGCAGCACCAGGCATACCTCAAAATGAGGACTGTCTGTGTGCCAAACTGCGGAAGCAGCATGCGATAGACAGAGCAAAGCAATCCCATAACCAACGGATCAGAACTGAGCTCTGCAGTCCTGCCACATCCAGCCGTGAATGGTGGTGGACAATTAAACAAGTAACTGGAGGAGGTGGCTCCACAAATATCCCCATCCTCAATGATGGGGGAGCCCAACACATCAGTGCGAAAGATAAGGCTGAAGCATTTGCAACAATCTTGAGCCAGAAGTGCCGAGGTGATGATCCATCTCGGCCGCCTCCTAAAGTCCCCAGCATCACAGATGCCAGACTTCAGCCAATTCGTTTCACTTCGCATGATATCAAGAAACGGCTGAAGGCGCTGGATACTGCAAAAGCTATGGGCCCTGGCAATATTCCGGCAATAGTACCGAAGACCTTTGCTCCAGAACTTGCTGCGCCCCTAGCCAAGCTGTTCCAGTACAGCTACAACACTGGCATCAACCCTGCAATGTGGAAAATTGCCCAGGTATGTCCTGTACACAAATTGCAGGACAAGTCCAACCCGACCAATTACCGCCCCATCAGTCCACTCTCAATCATCAGTAAAGTGATGGAAGGTGTCATCAACAGTGCCATCAAGCAGCACTTGCTCAGCAATAACCTGCTCAGTGATAGTTGACAGTTTGGGTTCCGCCAGGGCCACGCAGCTCCTGACCTCATTACAGCCTTGGTTCAAACATGGATAAAAAGCCTGAACTCAAGAGGTGAGGTGAGAGTTACTGTCCTTGACATCAAGGCAGCATTTGACCGAGTATGGCATCAAGGAGCCCCAGCAAAACTGAAGTCAATGGGAATCAGGGGGAAAACCCTCCACTGGCTGGAGTCATACCAAGCGCAAAGGAAAATGGTTGTGGTTGTTGGAGGTCAATCATCTCAGCTCCAGGACATCACTGCAGGAGTTCCTCAGGGTAGTGTCCTGGGCCCAACCATCTTCAGTTGCTTCATCAATGACCTTCCTTCAATCATAAGGTCAGAAGTGGGGATGGTCGCTGATGATTGCACAATGTTCAGCACCATTCACGACTCCTCAGATACTGAAGCAGCCGTGTAGAATTGCAGCAAGACCTGGACAATATCCAGGCTTGGGCTGATAAGTGGCAAGTAACATTCACACTGCACAAGTGCCAGGCAATGACCATCTCCAACAAGAGAGAATCTAACCATCTCCCCTTGACATTCAACAGCATTACCATCGCTGAAACCCCAACATCAACATCCTGGGGGCTACCATTGACCAGAAACTGAACTGGAGTAGCCATATAAATACCATGGCCACAAGAGCAGGTCAGAGGCTAGGAATCCTGAGGCGAGTTACTCACCTCCTGACTCCCCAAAGCCTGTCCACCATCGACAAGGCATAGGTCAGGAGTGTGATAGAATACTCTCCACTTGCCTGGATGGGAGCAGTTCCAACAACACTCAAGAAGCTCGACACCATCCAGGACAAAGCTGCCCACTTGATTGGCACCCCATCTACAAACATTCACTCCCTCCACCACCGACACACAGTGGCAGCAGTGTGTACCATTTACAAGATGCACTGCAGCAATGCACCAAGGCTCCTTAGACAGCACCTTCCAAACTCGCGACCTCTACCACCTAGAAGGATAACAGCGGCAGATGCATGGGAACACCACCACCTGCAAGTTCCTGTCCAAGCCACACACCATCCTGACTTGGAACTGTATCGCCGTTCCTTCACTGTCGCTGGGTCAAAATCCTGGAACTCCTTTCCTAACAGCACTGTGGGTGTACCTACCTCACATGGACTGCAGCGGTTCAAGAAGGCAGCTCACCACCACCTTCTCAAGGGCAATTAGGGATGGGCAATAAATGTTGGCCTGGCCAGCGTCGCCCACATTCCATGAATGAATTAAAAAAATATGAACTGACTGTTTGAGCTGAGGCTTGATATTAACTTTTTGAACTTAACTTGCCAGCCTTGCTGTAATTGTTCTTGTTACGATACAATTTGAGTTGCCGGTGATAACTACATCCGAAGTGTTGTTGGAAAGTTGTCAGCGAGTAACATGGGGATTAATTGGAAACCCCAGTGCATGTTGCTCTGCAAAATATCAGGGATTTTCATTGCTGAAATATGACAGCAGTGAAACTATTGCTGGCCTTGTGATCTTGGGTGTCGTTATCTTGCAAAGGGTCACAGCTCATGGGTGGCTTTTTCTTGCAAGATTTCTGCAGAGCTAAGGTGTGTCTGCTTATTTTGGGTTATTTTTTTTCTGATTAGAACAGCTGTATCTTGGGCAAAATTGATTCGAGCAGGCTGCTTGACGTTGCAAACTCCCTGTGATGAGCAGTATGATGTTTAAGTGACATTAAACCACTGCTGAAAGGGTGCTCACACTGACTTTAATGTTGCAGTGAAGTGTCCCTCTTACTGTGCGGCAAGGGCCCCATTGGTTCGGTTGAACCTCTCTGGACCCAGGAAGATTTATTTGTAGAACCTCTTTAGAGATGTGAACGTAACCTCCCTCCATTTTTAATGTGGCATCACCAGCAGAATTAAAGTTGATGTGTCATCGGACATTGACCTGATGGCTTGTTGATGATGTGAAACCCCCAGCAATTTGGGGTTTGCAGTGAACTGCAGATCCCAGACTGTGGTGTGAACACAGTCACTTCAAAACTGCCTCAAAAACAGTAGGAAACCAGCTATTTGCTGAACTCTTTCCATTTTAATGTTCAAGGCTTTACTTAAATCTGAGTTTGGCAGTTGTGCAATGGCCTGTTAGCGTCTTTGAGGAAGTAACCATTCTGGTGGATGATGGTACCCCAGTTGTTCTTGTCCATCTTGATTTCCAGAAGAATTCAGTAAAATATCACAGAGTAAAAGAGCAACCGTTCTTTTGGTTTCTTTGAAACTACTTAGAGAGTTATCACAGATGTGAGTGATCTGAATGAAACCTGGTCAAGACTGGAGTTCCAAAAGACTCCATACTGGAGTCATTGCTTTTCATCATTTTCATCGATGATTTAGTTGAGGGCATAAATGGTATAGTTCTTAAATTTGTAGATGGTATGAAAATGTGAGAAGTGAGTACATTATATCAAATTGATCGCTTGCTGGCTATTGTGAACCTGTTAGGAGAATGGATCCATGTGTGGCACTTGTCCTTGAATGTGGAAAAGTGCAGTATTAGGGGTTGGAAAACTCAGACATGTTGACCTACACAGTTCTGTTTGTTCAGGGCAATGGATGAAGAAAGGATGCCGAGGGTAGCAGATGGTCACTCAGGGAAAGTGCTGAATTAATGGTGTGGAAAGTGGCTATCAGGAAATCAAATATGATTTTTGATTTTATTTCTTGGACCATTGAACATAAAATGAAGACCTCTGTAATCATACTGAACAAGATGGTATATTTATCCAGTTTGGGTCCTCATATGTGGTGAAAACCATTGAGGTGTGGAAGGTACAGGGGAGATTATCCAGAATAATTCCTACCTTCAAGGATCTTAGTTGTGAAGATGTACTGCAAAGGTTAGGATGTTACCTTGGAGAAATGCAGGCTTCAAGGGGATCTGATTGTAGTTCCCAAATGATAAGGGCATTGGGCTAATGTCCAGTTGGATAGATTATTTGAGAAGATAGGGATGATGGGACCAGTGGACGTAAAGTGAAATTCTTAGGCAAAGTGTTAGGTTCAACATCAGAAATGACTTCTTTTTCCAATAGTCTCTGTCCTCTGGAATGGAACTAAATAAACAGTACAGCCCTTTAAAGGTGAACAGGGCAGTTTTGTGAGTGTCATCGAGTAATTTACGGCACAGAAGGAGGATATTCAGCCCATCAAGTCCATGTTGCCTCTCCACTGTTATTAATTAATTGAATTTAATTTCCACCAGTTGCCGTGGTGGGACTTGAACCTCTGGCCCTAGGGCATTAGCCTGAGCCTCTGGATCACCAGTTTAGTGACATTTCCACGACTCTACCGCCTTCCCGGTACTAAGGTCATGGGAGAGGAATTTGAATGTTTTTCCTACACTGGCATCAGGTTTTTCTCTGTTTCTGTCTCTGCCAGGAAATTGCATGCTTAGGGGCTGGGGCAATGTGTACATGGTTGCAGCAAGTCTGGATGGAGCAGGCGTGATGGAACGATGATTCAAATGTTCAGTTCCTGTTGTGAGTTCGTATTGCTTGGACATGGGGTGGCACATGAAGGTGTATGTAAACGTGCCACAGAGTGCCAGGTTGAAGACTTTGGTACTGTGATTCCACTGAAGTTGGAAGTTCTGCAGGACCTAGTGCTGACTCGAGGCAGCAAACAAAGCAGAGGAGAGACAAATTAAGGTTGATTGGACCTACTGCCGAACTTATCTGTTAAGAGTAGGTGCCTGGGGATATGACACATTTTGCTTGGCAGTGCTTGTGGCTCAGGTGAAAGGAAATTGAAGAAAGCGACTTGCAAAATGGAGAAGTAAGAAATGATAGTCAGAGTCCACATTTGCAGGTCCTAGTTCCTTTTCATGAAAAAAAAACTGGGTTAAGAATGGTTGGCTCCCCAAATGTGCTGTTCTGTATGTATGTTTTCAGATGGGGCAGTCTTTATCCTGAGATTACTGCCTTTTAGAAAGGAACAGGATCTGCAAAATCTTTCACAAAATTCGACAGACTCATCTGCAGATTGCAGCAATGCTTGGCCAATGTGTTTGTATTCACCAAGGATCCGCCTCACTTCCAGGTCACGAGATCTGTTACGAGGACACACCCTCTCTGTTTTGTGTAATTTGGGGGAAGTTAAAGGACACATTCACGTTTATAACGAGAGTCAAGCCTTTCATTCAAGTAAAGTTTAATTCTATACATCTGTCCTTCCAAGTTGGGCTGCAGCTCCCAAGAAGTGTAAGAGGGGTGTCCTTTGTTATTGGTTAAATATATGCTCTCTTTTTAAACTCTAATTAATAGGAGTTGTTCATAGCAAATAGTTAAGCTGTGTCATTCTTTTTGGGCTTCACTGGGAGTGAGCAGACTAGTGTTCAGATCGGGTTACATTGATCACATCATCAAATTGTTAGTGTGTAAACATTAGCAGTCGCACTGTTGGCGGCGGGTTAATGTTGTCTAACAGTGGCATCTTGATTCAGCAGATCACTGTTAACAATGATCCTGTTAGTATTAGCCCTGGAATGCATACTGAAATGGATAGCTCAATATCTCCATGCAGCACATGGCTGAAATCTCAGGAACATCATTACCCCAATGCAATGCACTTCCATAATGCTTTACACAATGTCAGGATGTCCCAAAGCACTTAGTAGCCACTGATATACACTCAAGCCAGTTTGCACAACAAGATTGATGAAATTGCAAGCAAGATAAATCATCAATTAATCTGTTTTTGGCAGTGTTCGTTGAGGGAGGAGTATCCGCTAGAACACTACCCTTCTGCTTTTCAGATTGTGCTATGATGTCTTGTGTTTCCACCTGAACAGGTAGAAAGGGCCTCAGTTTAATATTGCATCTGAAAGACGCCACATCCAACACTGCAGCACCCCTGCTCAGTACAGCGCTGGAGTTTCAGCCCAGATTATGTGCTCAGGTACCTGAGTGTGGCTTCATTCCTTGACCACCTTACTCCTGGAGAGTAATCTCAGGAGAGTTATCCACCACGTCCAGGTCGATAATTGTCCCTGAATCCCACTGTTTGTGGGAGCTTGCTGTGCACAAATTGGCTACCTTGTTCGCGACATTGACTGCACTTCAACAGTACTTCATTGGCTGTGAAGTGTTTTGGGACATCTTGAGGTTGTGAAAGGCGCTATTTTAATTTTCTTTCTTGGTGCAGGAACAGTTATGTAAACCTACCATGCAAGTTCTCTAGTTGAGAGAAATACAAAGCTTGCTGCAGTTAACAGTGTGTTTCAAAAACCGAACATTATTTATCATTGCAGAGCTTAGCCCAACTGGAGATACTGTGTAAACAGCTCTATGAAACCACTGATACATCCACTCGGCTGCAGGCGGAAAAGGCCCTGGTTGAATTCACCAATAGCCCGGACTGTCTCAGCAAATGCCAACTGCTGTTGGAAAGAGGAAGTGTAAGTACCATTTTGTGGACAGTTCAAATGGTATGACGTTCCAAAATGATGTAAGGAAGCTTGGATTGTGAAATGGGGCATTCAGCTCACCATGTACATTCATGGTAATTCTCTACCCTTGCCACTCCTCTGCAGATTTCTGAACTCTCGACCTAATTGGTGTGAAGCAAATTTAAAAATCTGCACACTTCAGTAACCTTTCTTGGTTTCATTTTCTTTTCAGCATACCAAATAATTCTATTGCTTTGCAGTTGTGTGATACTGGCCTTGCAATAATGCAGTTGATAGGAACAAAGTAATAGTTGGCTATCAAGGATTTTTATCCTGGCAAAAGGAGTTCTGCAAGCTGTGTATATATTACATACTTTAAACATTAATGGCATGTTTGTACCTCAGCCATTGAGACCTTTGTACCCATTTATCATTCAAATTCATTGTGCAATTTCACCCATGAAAGATGAATGTAAGACTTCGTGTTCTGTTCCATGAAGATGTAAATAAATTGCAGAATATTCTTCATTTGGCTGCAAGCATATTGCTGCTACCTGGATTCAAAAGGCCAATGTAATTTGCAGTGTTGGAATTTAGCACTTCGGTCATCTTGCATTTTGTTTGAATTCAGCTCGCTGTGCAAATCCATTTCATAGCGAATTAATCTGGCAGATGTATTTTACAGAAACATCTGTGAACTTCAAAGCTGCTTTTCACCCTCCTGAGAATTTATTAAGGACTTTAGATTGTTTTGGGTAGTGTTTGGAGTAGAACAAGACCCCTAGTGTAATTAGTATTTTTTAAAGGGAGTAACTAAATTAATTTAAAGATAAGTCATGGCAGGAGAGCTCAGCCCCGTGGTATGCTCCTCCTGCACTCTGTGGGAAATCAGGGACGCTTCCAGTGTCCCTGACAACCATGTGTGCAGGAAATGTATCCATCTGCAGCTACTGACTACCTGCATTACGGAGCTAGAGCTGCAGATGGATTCACTGTGGAGCATCCGTGATGCTGAGGACGTCGTTGATAGCACGTTTAGAGAGGTGGTCACACCGCAGGTAATGGCAGCACAGGCAGAAAAGGGATGGGTGACCACCAGGCGGAGTAGTAGGCGCAGGCAGGTAGTGCAGGAGTTCCCTGTGGCCATCCCCCTCTCAAACAGATATACTGCTTTGGATACTGTTGGGGGGATGACCTCCCAGGGGAAAGCAGCAACAGCCAGGTCTGTGGCACCAAGGATGGCTCTGCTGCACAGCAGGGGGGAAAAAGGAGTGGAAGAGCTATTGTGATAGGGGATTCTATCGTAAGGGGTACAGATAGGCATTTCTGTGGCCGCAAACATGACTCCAGGATGGTATTTTGCCTCTCTGGTGCTAGGGTCAAGGATGTCACGGAGCGGCTGCAGGACATTCTGAAGGGGGAGGGGGAGAAACCTGAGGTCGTGGTACACATTGGTACCAGTCACATAGGTAGAAAAAGGGATGAGGTCCTGCAACAAGAATTTAGGGTGCCAGGTAGCAGATTAAAAAGCAGGACCTCTAAGGTTGTAATCTCTGGATTACTCCCGGTGCCACGTGCTAGTGAGTTTAGAAATAGTAGGATAGAGCAGGTGAATGCGTGGCTGAGGAGTTGGTGCAGGAGAGAGGGCTTTAGTTTCCTGGATCACTGGGTCTGTTTCTGGCAAAGGTGGGACCTGTACAAGTTGGACGGGTTGCACCTGAACTGGAATGGGACAAGCATCTTTGCTGGAAGATTTGCTAGTTCTGTTGGGGGTGGGGGTTCAAACTAATTTGGCAGGGGGATGGGATACAGAGTGGAGGTACAGTAGAAAGTGATGTAGAGCAGAAACTGAGTCTGCTTGGAAGGCAGAGCAAATATCGACCCAGCAAGGCAGAAGGGAAAATGCAAAGTTGGATTTCATCTATTTCAATACAAGGAGTCTTACTAGAAAGGCAGATGAATTGAGGGTGTTGATTAGTACATGGGATTATGATATTATTGCGATCAGAGACATGGTTGAGGGAGGGACAGGACTGGCAGCTCAATATTCCAAGGTATAGAATC
Organism: Heterodontus francisci; assembly: GCF_036365525.1. Classification (NCBI taxonomy): domain Eukaryota; kingdom Metazoa; phylum Chordata; class Chondrichthyes; order Heterodontiformes; family Heterodontidae; genus Heterodontus; species Heterodontus francisci. Next base: position 17,512,923 of record NC_090417.1, read on the forward strand.
TTCAGGTGTGACAGGGGAGGGGATAAAAGAGGAGGTGGCATTGCACTATTGATCAAGGAGTCAATTACTGCAGTAAGGAGGGATGACATCTTAGAAGGTTCCTCAAATGAGGCCATTTGGGTAGAACTTAAAAAGGGGGCAATCACTTGGCTGGGTGTCTACTACAGGCCTCCAAACAGTCAGGAAGAGATAGAGGAGCAGATTTGTCGGCAAATCTCTGAGATGTGTGAAAATAATATGGTAATAATAGGGGATTTCAACTTCCCCAATATTAACTGGGATAGTCTTTGTGCAAAAGGCTTATGGGGAGGGGGGGAATTCTTAAAATGCATACAGGAGAGTTTTTTGAGCCAGTATGTCGAAAGTCCTACAAGAGAAGGGAAGTACTGGACCTACTCCTAGGGAATGAAGCCGGTCAAGTGGTAGAAGTGTCAGTGGGGGAGCATTTCGGGGATAGTGACCATAACTGTAAGATTTAAGGTTGTTATGCAAAAAGACAAAGATGGACCAGAAATAAAGGTACTGAGTTGGGGGAAGGCTGATTTCAATATGATAGAACAGGATTTGTCCAAGTGTACTGGGAGCAGTCTACATCACATCAGTGGGAGTCATTCAAAGAGGAAATAGTGAGTGTCCAGAGCCAATTTGTACCCGTTAAGGTGAAGAGTAGGACCAACAGGCCCAGGGAACCCTGGATGTCAAGGGATATAGAGCATTGGATCAGGAAAAAAAGGAGGCTTATGGCAGATCCCAAGCGCTGAAAGCAGTGGAGGCACGAGAGGAGTATAGAACGTGTAGGGTTGCACTTAAAAAGGTAATTAGGAGAGCGAAGAGGGGGCATGAAAAAACACTGGCAGGCAAGATAAAGGAAAATCCCAAGGCGTTTTATAAGTATATTAAGGGTAAGAGGATAACCAGGGAAAGAGTAGGGTCCATTAGGGAGCAAAGTGGCAATCTTTGTGTGGAGCCGGAGGCCATAGGTGAGATTTTAAGTGATTACTTTTCATCGGTGTTCACTATGGAGAAGGACAATGTAGATGTCGAGATTAGGGAGGGGGATTGTGCTTGAACATATTAGCATTGAAAGAGAGGAAATATTAGTTGTTTTAGCGGGCTTAAAAGTGGATAAATCCTCAGGCCCAGATGAGATGTATCCCAGGCTGTTATGTGAGGCAAGGGAGGAGATAGCAGGGGCTCTGACATAAATTTTCAAATCCTCTCTGGCCACCGGAGAGGTACTAGAGGACTGGAGGACAGCGAATGTGGTACCATTATTCAAGAAGGGTAGGAGGGATAAACCAGGTAATTACAGGCCGGTGAGTCTAACATCAGTGGTCGGGAAACTATTGGAAAAAATTCTGAGGGACAGGATTAATTTCCACTTGGAGAGGCAGGGATTAATCAGGGATAGTCAGCACGGCTTTGTCAGGGGGAGATCATGTCTAACAAATCTGATTGAATTTTTCGCGGAGGTAACGAGATGTGTCGATGAGGGTAAAGCAGTAGATGTAGTATACTTGGATTTCAGTAAGGCTTTTAATAAGGTCCCGCATGGGAGATTGGTTAAGAAGGTAAGCCCATGGGATCCAAGGCAATTTGGCAAATTGGATCCAAAATTGGCTTGCTGGCAGGAGGCAGAAGGTAATGGTCGAGGGCTGTTTTTGCGATTGGAAGCCTGTGACCAGTGGTGTACCACAGGGATCGGTGCTGGGACCCTTGCTGTTTGTAGTGTACATTAATGAATTAGACGTGAATATAGGAGGCATGATCAGTAAGTTCGCAGATGACACAAAAATTGGTGGTGGTGTAAATAGTGAGGAGGAAATCCTTAGATTACAGGGAGATATAGATGGGAAGAGAAGTGGCAAATGGAATTTAATCCTGAAAAGTGTGAGGTGATGCATTTTGGGAGGACTAACAAGGCAAGGGAATATACAATGGATGGTCGGACCCTCGGAAGTACAGAAAGTCAGAGGGACCTTGGTGTACTTGTCTATAGATCACTGAAGGCAGCAGCACAGGTAGATAAGGTGGCTAGGAAAGCATATGGGATACTTGCCTTTCTTAGCCGAGGCATAGTATATAAGAGAAGGGAGGTTATGATGGAGCTGTATAAAACGCTAGTTCGGCCACAGCTGGAGTACTGTGTACAGTTCTGGGCACCACAGTATAGTTTAGTTTTAGTTTAGAGATACAGCATTGAAACAGGCCCTTCGGCCCACCGAGTCTGTGACGACCATCGACCACCCATTTATACTAATCCTACACTAATCCCATATTCCTACCACATCCCCACCTGTCCCCATATTTCCCTACCACCTACATATACTAGGGGCAATTTATAATGGCCAATTTACCTTCCAACCTGCGAGTCTTTTGGCTTGTGGGAGGAAACCGGAGCACCCGGAGAAAACCCACGCAGACACAGGGAGAACTTGCAAACTCCACACAGGCAGCACCCAGAATTGAACCCGGGTCGCTGGAGCTGTAAGGCTGCGGTGCTAACCACTGCGCCACTGTGCCGCCCAGGAAGGATGTGATTGCACTGGAGAGGGTGCAGAGGAGATTCACCAGGATGTTGCCTGGGCTGGAGTATTTCAGCCATGAAGAGAGACTGGAAAGGCTGGGGTTGTTTTCCTTGGAGCAGAGAAGGCTGAGGGGGGAACCTGATTGAGTTGTACAAGATTATGAGGGGCATTGATAGGTTAGATAGGAGGAAACGTTTTCCCTTAGCGGAGAGGTTAAGAACCAGGGGGCATAGTTTTAGTGTAAGGGGCAGGAGGTTTAGGGGAGATTTGAGGAAACATTTTTCCACCTAGAGGGTGGTTGGAATCTGGAACACACTGCCTGAAGAGGTAGTGGAGGCAGGAACCCTCACAACAATTATCCAGTAGTTAGATGAGCACTTGAAACGCCATAGCATACAGGGCTACGGGCCAAGTGCAGGAATATGGGATTAGAATAGTTGGGTGCTGTATGGTCGGCACAGACACGATGGGCCGAAGGGCCTGTTTCTGTGCTGTATAACTCTCTGACTCTATGAGCAATAGGGGGCTCTTGATTGCTGTATTATTTTGTTTACCTCTCCTTCAAGAGGTGCATGAGCCTCAATTTTTGAGAGCTGGGATGGGGTTGGAAGGAGAGAGGAAGACTGCTGAGATAGATTCTTCATCATTTTGCTGTACATGACAGGATCATGGGTGAGTCACTTGATCTGGTTTCCATATTATTAAAAGGATAGCGAGAAACTGGAGGAGGTGCAAAATAATTTCTAGAATAGTATTAGAACTGATAAGTTTTACCTATTTGGAAAGATTGATCAAGCTGGGACTGTTTACTCAAGGGAAGAGAAGACTGAGAGGTAATCTGATAGAGGCCTTTTGGACTATGAAAGGATTTGATAAGATATACATTGAGAGATTGTTGCCATTTGTGGGTGAGACCAGAACAAGGGATAAAAATACAAGGTAGACACAATCGGGAGCGTTTTATGCAGTCCGCCATGGTGGACTTGGTGGTGTGTGGGGTGATAGAATGAGGTGGAAAGTGTTGTTTTGGATTCCCGACAGCAGGATATTTGAGAGGAATTAAGTCAGTGGTGGGTTTGCTGCGTTTCGGGGTTCTCCCAGTGTGGTGGTGGATTGCAGCTTTTCATTCATTTAAATAACATGAATACTCATTGCCCGCGCATAGTTATGGTTTAGTCCTACCCGCCAGATTAAGTGAATGGCATGCAAGATTCACGTGCCACGTGGTTCACGAATGTTTCAATGTGACCTGCAACAGTTGAATTTGTGCAGTTGATTCTCGGGACTCTCTTTAACTCAGCTAGCAAATTATCGCCAACTTCGCAATGGCTGTTTGCCTCCAGGCTCGACACCAGCAAGGGTGATTCATCTTAGGCGGCGAAGGCATGGGCGAGGGTTACGTTGGGGAGCAGGGGAGGGTCGTCGGGGTGGGAAGGGTGGGTTTGATGGGGTGCATGGAAGAGCAGAGGAGGGTGGAGTGGAGCATCGGTGTTGTTGAATGGTTGATTTTGATGGTGAAGATGCATTTTGTTGGCTGTGGGGTGGGGGGGTGGATTAGATCAATATTGTGTCATAATATTTGGCACGCTATAGGGAGGGATGATTGCTGTTGACGTCGGCAGCTGTGGGGCAAATTGAGGATACTGGCTCGCAGAGGAAATGGTCGCAGTCAATGGGGGCAAATGGATTCTGTAGTGGGTAAGGTCAAGACTAATGGGTGGGTTTTCAACAGCTTCATATGGAGGGAAACGGGACTCGGCAACAATGATCAGTTCGAGATGAGGAGGTTCAAGGTTAAGAGCCAGCATGTTGCCAGTAGCAGGAGTAGGAACAGGGGAGAAGGATGGCATGAATTCATTGATGATTACACTGTGCATGGTAATAGGGGGGAAGGCTCAATGGTAATGGAGAGAAGGGTAATGGTAACATTGCGTGGGTCAAGGGTGATGGGTTCAAGCTGGAAGGTTCAAGTTGCAGGAGGAGCTTGGTAGGTGGGGAGACTTGCCCTGAATTCCACATGCACCATTTTCTCCAACGATAATGGGAACCACGTGGACACGCAAGGATTGCAAGGAGAGTGGGAGGAGGCAAAGTAGCAGTCGGTGTGTCTTTGACCTGGCTGCAATTTGAAGGCAGATGTAAGGGAGCTGTTCATTGCCTCGATGTTTCAGCTCAGTGTCAACAGAGGGCTGAATCGCCACGCTGTGCTTATTTATTGTTCAGAAAAGCCATAGCGACGTGGGTCTCATACACCCAATTTGTCTATACCACGGGCACAAGAACAAAGAGAGAGACTAAGGAGGGCTCTTTTCCCTCAACTCATGATGGCTGAGCACCAGCAACAAGCAGAACAGGAAGGAAAGGATGCTTCGAATGATAACATCGAGGAACTGCCTTATCGAAAACGGGCACTGGCCCGTCATCACATCCTCAGGACAAGGGCAAATTACCTTCAAATGTCAGAGAGGCAATGTCAGAGATATCTAATGATATCACGTGAAATGGTCACAGATATTTGTAAGATCCTGCAGCACAGCCTGCAGCTACTTGATTGGGTGGGAATCTCATGCCAGTTGCCCTGACGGTGACTGCTGCACTCAGTTCTTTCTCCAGCGGCTCTTTCCAGGAATCCACGGGCGACATGTGGCCTTTACAGCTTCCTGGGACAAGCCTGCTGTCTTTGTCAATTGTAAAGGCTTTCACTCTTTAAATGTGCAGCTGGTTTTTGCCCACGAGAAGAATCATGCGTGTTTGCCAGGGAGCTGTCATGACTCCTACATTTTGAGGAACTCCCAGCAACCGGCGATGTTGGAGGAACCAGCCGAAGTGGACGGATGGATCCTGAGTAACCAGCGTCACTCCTTTGTATATGTTTGATGGCACCAGTACGTCATCCCTGAAGTGCTGCTGAAGAGAGGTACAATGTCACTCATGCATCCATCAGAGCTATCATTGAACACAGAATTGGCATGCTGAAAATGTGATTCCATTGCCTTGACTGGACTGGAGGGGCTCTTCAGTACTTGCCACAGAGGGTATCACGAATGGGCCAATATTGTGCAGTAGGAGGAACAGGAGGAACACCAGTCCTCCTCAGATGAGGATGACTGAAGAGGAGGAGGAGGACAACAATGATTACAAAGCTGTCATCCATATGAGGGCCATGGAGAGACATGCAAGGGACATCTGGGAGAACCACATTATGCACCTTTCAGCCAACAATAAGCCACATCATGAAGAAACATTGGGAGGAGAAACATAACAATTCCCCACAGAAATTCCCTTTTGCATGAGGTCTTATTCATCTCTGCAATCTTAATGAAGCATTGCTGCACTTTCATGTGATTGGCATTTGAAATTATCCATGGGCTACGATGAATGCGACCACACACCACTGCAAGCAGCGTTATGTTGTGACCATAGAAAACAAAAGTAAGGCCTGACAGTATTGGAAAAAGTTATTAATCATCAATAGGGAAACAGCCATCATTTGAGAATGAAGGCTGAAATTGCAATGAGATATGAATGCTGGTTATCTCCTGAGATGCTTTGCAAACATCATTGCGTTCCTGCCATCGGCGTGCAAAAGCCTTCTTTGTATCCATCTGTAACCAAGCAAAACATTACCGAGAGTGAATCAAATTTTTCAAGAATTAAAAATGTTTGAATACATCATTGCAATCCTGGCAATTTATACAGCATCCATGCCCCCTTCATGATCAAAACTGTTTCAATTTCCTTGTCTCCCACATTCCTCTAGGTGCTACCCCAATGTTGGAGGCTACGGCTGAGGCAGTCTGCTCAGTGTTCTGCGTCATTGCTGTGGATGACCCGTGGTGGACGTCCTCTGGAGGAACAGGGCCTTGATGGCTCCATCCTCCTGGGGGTCTGCAGCACTGGTGCTTGAGTAACCCCCATGTGCTCACTTGCTGGAGGTAAGGGGGTCAGTGTCAGGGAGGTAAGGGGGGAGGACGAGACGCCTCTTACCCGCGGGGGTGTCCTGAGAGGAAGACCCTGGGGCAGCTGGCCCGTGCTCCTTCTCAGTCTGTGTGCACAGTAGCACCTGCCTGTCTCCCTGTGGGAAAGAGTCACCTGGAGGGAGGTCCAGGTTTCTCATTCCCCCTCTCGCTTAGACTGTGCTGCCTGGAGCCCACAGCAACAGCGATGGAGTGCAGGTCAGATTGCATGTGGCTCGAGTGCTCTCGAGACTCTCCACGGACCTCACCAGACTATCGACTGAGAAGCCATACGCTCAAATGCCTGCAACATGGCAGATATCATGGCTTGTGTGGACTCCTTCATGGCCCGCGCAAAGCCAAGCATGACCTCAGGTCTCTCTCTCATATTTTCCACATGGTTTTGCTGCAAATCCAGCAGGCTTCTTGCAGCAAGAAACAGCAGATCATCATGATTTTGGTGCTGAGCAGGGGCCTAGTCCTCCGAGTGTCAGGGGACCCGGTCGGCACATGCTCCTGGACATGGCTGTGTCCTGCAAACCAGATTGTGACCCAGATTCTGATCTTAACCCCACCCCTCCCACTGTGGACTGTGTGGATGTATCTCTGCTGGCGGAGGTGGAAGAAGAGGAAGGTGATGGTGCACACTCTGGGCCCTTGGCTGCTTCTTCCTCCCCAGAGAAGGATTCTTGGGCCACATGGCATTCTGCGACTCGAGTGTGGGCACCAGCAGTGGAGATGCAAACAGAGGTACTTGAAGCATATGCTTTACATGACTTCAAATAACTTCCTTCAGTTTTCACACAAGGCAACAAGAGCAGAAATGACACTTTATCCTTTTGCATTGTGGCTCATGCTTCGCCATCGCTGCTTGCTCTGCCTCCCTCCTCTCTCACAATCTCTGAAGCCACCTCCTCAGCTGGGGTCAGCAGCCTGATGTCAGGGACTCCACCTCCCGTCTTCGCACGCTCACACTGGTTGTAGCTTCATTTATCCTGCATACGGACAAGCAAATTAGGAACAGGAGTCGGCCATTCGATGCCACGAGCCTGCTGCACCATTCAACAAGATCAAGGCTGATCCGATTGTAACCTCAATTCCACATTCCCGCCTACCCCCAATAACCACCTAGCTTGTCAAGAATCTTATCAGAGGTGGATACCTCTGTCTTAAAATACTTAGATTTCCACTGCCTTTTGAGGAAGAGAGTTCCAAAGACTCATGACCCTCTGTGAGAAATATTTCTCCTTATCTCTGTCTTAAATGGGTGACCCCTTATTTTTAAACAGTGACCCCTAGTTCTAGTTTGTCCCACAAGAGGAAACATCCTGTCAAGACTCCTCAGGATCTTCGATGTTTCAATCAAGTTGCATTTTGCTCTTCTAAACTCCAGTGGATGCAAGCCTAGCTTGTCCAATGACAACCAGTCCATTCCAGGTATTAGTCTAGTAAACCTTCTCTGAACTGCTTCCAACGCATGTACATGCTTCCTTAAATAAGGAGCTCAATACTGTACACAGTACTCCAGAGGTGGTCTCACCAATGCTCTGTATAATTGAAGCATAACCTCCCTACTTTTGTATTCAATTCCCCTCGCACTAAAACAATAACATTCCATTAATTTTCCTAATATCTTGCTGTACCTGCATACTAACCTTTTGTGATTCATGCAGGAGGACACCCAGATCCTTCTGCACCTCAGAGCTCTGCAATCTCTCACCATTAAGATTATATGCTTCTTTTTTATTCTTCCTGCCAAAATGGACAATTTCACATTTTCCCACATTATACTCCATCTGCCAGATCTTTGCCCACTCACTTTATCTATATCCCTTTGTAGCTTCTTTATGTCCTCTTCACAACTTATTTTCCTACCTATCTTGTGTCATCAGCAAATTTAGTAAACATTCAGTCCCTTCATCTAAGTCATTTATATAAATTGTAAAAATTTGAGGCCCCAGCGCAGATGCCTGTGGCACACCACTTGATACATCTTGATAACCAGAAAATGACACATTTATCAGACGCTATTTCCTGTTAGCCAGCCAATTTTCTATCCTTGCCAATATGTTACCCTCGACACCGTGAGCTTTTATTTTCTGCAGTAATCTTTGATGTGGCATCTTATCAAATGGAAATGTAAGTACATACATCCACCGGTTCAGTTACTTCTTCAAAGAACTGAAATAAATTGGTGACTTTACGAAGTTCCCTGCCATAACGTCTTTAATAATAGCTTCTAAAATATTCCCTCTGACAGATGTTAAGCTAACTGGCCTGTAGTTTCCTGCTTTCAGTCTCTCTCCCTTTTTAAATAAAGTAGTTACATTCGCTATTTTCCAATCTAATGTCACCTTCTCCGAATTGAGGGAATTTTGGAAAATGAAAATGAAGATCGATGCAAAATACCTGTTTAATTCATGTGCCATCTCCTTTTTTTCCATTATTAATTCCCCAGACTCGCTTTCTATAGGGCCAATGCTCACTTTGTTAACGATTTTTGTTCTTAAATATGTGTCGAAACTCTTACTGTCGGTTTTTATATTTCTCACCAGATTTCTCTTGTACTCAAATTTTTCCTCCTTATCAATCTTTGTCATTCTTTGCCATTATTTATATTCTGTCCAATCTTCTGACCTGCCACCCATTTTTGTGCAACAATATGCTTTTTCTTTCATTAACTTTTTGAGTTAACCACGGATGGTGGGTCCTCCCCTTGGAATTTTTCTTTCTTGTTGGAATGTATCTATTCTGTGTATTCTGAAATATCCCCTTAAATGTTTGCCACTGCATCTCCATTGAACTATCCCTTAACCTACTTTGCATGTTCCCTTTAGCGAGCTCTGCTTTCATGCCTTCATAATTGCCATTATTTACGTTTAGAATACTAGTCTTAGACCCACTCTTCTCTCCTTCAAACTGAATATAAAATTCAACCATATTATGATCGCTGCTGCCTAGGGGTGCCTTCACTATGAGATCATTAATGAATCCTATCTCATTGCACAATACCAGGTCTAGTATCGCCTGCTCTTTGGTTGGCTCCAGAATGTGCTGTTCTAAAAAACTATCCCCAAAACATTCTATGTACACCTCATCTAGGCTACCTTTGCCCATCTGATTTTTCAAGTCTGTATGCAGGCAACCATAAAGGCGGGGCTAAAGCGTGGCGAGTCGAAGAGACTTAGCAGTTGGCAGGAAAAAAGACAGAAGCGCAAGGAGAGAGCCAACTGTGTAACAGCCCCGACAACCAATTTTATCTGCAGCACCTGTGGAAGAGTCTGTCACTCTAGAATTGGCATTTATAGCCACTCCAGGCGCTGCTGCACAAACCACTGACCACCTCCAGGCGCTTACCAATTGTCTCTCGAGACAAGGAGGCCAAAGAAGAAGAAGAAGATGCAGATTAAAATCCCCCATCATTATTGCTGTACCTTTCTGACAAGCTGCCATTCTTTCTTCCTTTCGACTCTGTCCTACCATGTGGTTACTGTTAGGGGGCCTGTACGCCACTCCCACAAATGACTTATTGCCTTTATCATTCCTCAGCTCTACCCAAACTGCTTCTACATCCTGACCTCTTGAACCGCCCCCTCAATTGCATGCATACCATCATTAATTAATGGAGCTACCCCTCGACCTTTTTCTCGATTCCTGTCCTTCCTAAATATCATGTCCCCTTAAATATTCAGGTCCCAATCTGTCATCCTGCAGCCATGTCTCTGTAATGGCTTTCAGATCGTACATATTTATTTCTATTTGCGCTCTCAGTTCACCTGTTTTGCTGTGAATGCTACGTGCATTCAGATACAGAGCCTTGAATTTTGTCCTTTTATTATTTTTGTCACCTTGAGCCTTACCTGCTGATTTACTCTTCGATTTGTATTGTCCTTTACTGTCACTGTCTGTTTATCATTTCCCATATGAATACCTTTCTCGCCTTGTCTCTACTCTTTGATTTACCACATCTTCCAAAATTTGATTCTTTGCTCCCACTATTTAGTTTAAAGCCATCTCTACTTCCCTAGTTAGGTGGCTCGCGAGAACACTCGTTCCAGCATGCTTCAGGTGAAGACTGTCCCAACGGTACAGCCACCACTTTCCCCAGTACTGGTGCCAGTGCCCCATGAACTGGAACCCACTTCTACAACACCAGTCTTGGAGCCACGCATTAATTTCTCTAATCCTATTTGCCCTATTCCAATTTGCAAGTGGCTCAGGTCATCATTCAGAGATTATTAGCTTTGAAGTTCTGCTTAATTTGGTATCTAGCTCCTCGTACTGACCATGCAGAACCTCTCTCCTTGTCCTGCCTATGTTGTTGGTACCTAAATGGACCACAACGACTGGATCCTCCCCTTCGCAATGTAAGTTTATCTCCAGCCCTGAGCAGATGTCTTGAACCCTGGTACCGGGCAGGCAACACAGCTTTCTGAACTCTAGCTCTTTGATGCAGAGAAAAATGCCAATCCCCCTCACTATGCTATCCACAACTACCACAACTTTCCTTTTTGCTCTCCCCCGCTTGAACGGCTTCCTGTACAGTGGTGCTACGGCCAGTCTGCTCATGACTTTGCATACCTCTCTTTTGTCCACACAGGTTGCAAGCACCTCAAATCTGTTTGACAATTGCAAAGGCTGAGGCTTCTCCACTACTGTCCGCTCGGTCTCTTTACCTGCCTCACTCACACGTCGCACCCTCCTGTCCCCCACCGCTGGCCAAAACAGATGACCCTCTTCTCAGGGGTATGACCGTCTTCTGGTATGAAATGTACAGATATCTATCCCCCACCCTGATGTTGCACACTGTTTGCAGTTCAGCTTCCAGGTCAATAATCCTGATCTAGAAATCCCCGAGCTGCTTGCACTTGCTGCAGATGTGTCTGTCCTGGATCGCGCTGGTGTCCAGGAGATCCCACATTCCACAGTTGCAACACAACACCTGTTCTGCCATTGTGACTTATGTTATTTAGTTAATTTACTTTAATGACTTTCTTTCGTAACTTCGAATAACTCCTATGTATACTACAACTTTCTGTGCTTATTAAATGCTGCTACAACCTACAAATAAGAGTTGTGTGTTTCTTAATTATTTTGCAACAGATAGTGCAGATTTAATGACATGGCAAATGATAAATCGCAACCATTGCATCAACATCACTCATTCTACATTGGATTTCGCATGACATATCCAATCACGTAAAAATGCCAATCTTCTTGATTTAGTGAATGGCACCAAGGCTGCCCATTCATTCCATTGCATGCCTTGCCTACCCTCTGCCTTAAAGACACAGAGCCATGGAAGAAAACAATGGAGCAGCTTCGCCAGGACCACTTACCCTCACTGATCTGAGCAAGTCATTGAAGCGCTTGCTGCGATGCATCCATGTTCTCCGAGTAGCCACACGGTTCGAGACCTCCTCCGCCACCTCCATCCAGGCCACTTTGGTGAGATGGGAGGGTCTTCTGATTCTAATTACAGGGAAGAGGACCTCCTACCTTTCCCTGACAGCCTGGAGGAGAACCTGCAGGGAGGCATCACTCAACTGTCAGGCGGGATGCTGCCTACTGGCTGCCGTTTGATTCACTTTGGCTGCAGGTAAAATGAATGATGTGAAGTTGGTGGTGACTTTCACAAAACAAGGGAAGGCTAAAATATTTTGATTTAAGTAAAAGCTTCAATTTTAAGTTTGTCTGAAAATACTTACATGAAGGGAAGGTTGCTGATCCTTGAGGCTGCGGCAGTGATGGCTGGTTCCACCAAGGAGGGATGCCCCCTGCTGGATGATCACCTGTATTCCCCATGCCTGTGGTCACATGGCTACTGTAAATACATAATCAGGTGGGAAACTGGACTGACAGCGGCAGCGAAAGTTAGGACAACTTCCGGTCCCACCGTTGGGAATGCTGTGGCACTCATAAGATTGTACCCTGTAAATCCAGTAGGGAACTCAGGAGAAAATTCTCTGCACAGACAGTTGAGACAAATAACAGATACATTTAAAGGGAAGCTAGCTAAGCAGATGAAAAAGAAAGGAATATTGATGAGGTTAGGTGTCTGGAGGAGCCTTTTAGAGAGCATAAGTACCAGCATGGACTTGTTGGGCCAAATGGCCTGTTTCTGTGCTGTTGATAGGATGTCATGTGCAGGTTTTTAACCTTGTTGCACTGAGATGTGTATTGCCCAAGGAGTAGTGCAGTCAGTAATCTAAATCAAGGGCGTCCCAAGTTTTTCTGTTCGTGGACTGTATCATGAAGCCTTGGGAGCCAGATACAAAGCTTAAACCCATGTTGGCATGCATGTGCATATATCTCTGTGCGTACCAACACATATTCATGTCCGGATTTCGCGGCAAACTGAACACAGTTCTGAAATGAAAGCTGAAACTGTCCAATTTAAGCCTTGAACTCTGGATATTATTGACATCTTTTAACTCCTGAGGAGAGACAAAATGTGGATCGAACAAATGTTGACTGTTCATCAACTAAATACTTGTCACAAAAGGAAATAAGCACTGAGAGGCATCGCTACAGGTTCTCAGCAACTGTTTCCTTTTTTAATATTGATTATTATTGTTATTCCCCAGTCGTCATACTCACAGTTGCTGGCGGCAACCTGCCTTACAAAGCTTGTGTCGCGAACAAACAACCCTTTGCCTTTAGAACAACGCACCGACATACGTAAGTACGAGTCTTTTTTTCCCTAGCTTTCCGTTCGGGGACAAATAGAAACCCTGTAATCGGATCTTCAATATCAAACCTTTCTCAGTGGAGCGGGACTGGGGGCAGTGGTGGGTATCTGCTGTCAATATTGCTACATTTCTGAAGGCCCTGCCATTATTGACAATCTCCTAAGGCACCTTGCCGAATACTGATATATTCAACACATCCCTTTGCTAAGACTGACATTCTTGTATAAATACTGACACACTCCTGGGTACACTGCAAATACTGACAAACTTAGTGGAGACTATAAATACTGACACTCTTGGTTGCTGACACACTCCTGGGCACTCTGCAAATACTGAGACACTCCTGGGAGACACTATAAATACTGACACACTCCTGAATACTGATGCGTACCTGAGCACATAATATATTGGTACTGAGAAAATGCTGAGCTGTTTGACGTGCATCTTTCGGACAAGCATGTTAAAAGTGGGCCTGCAAGGTCTCATGATGCTCTTGGAATAAGAGAGAGAGTTTGCCCGGAGTCCTGTCTTGCATTTAGCCTTCAGTAAACCACCAAAACAGATTAATTGGTCACTTATTTGTGGAACTTCAGTTACATTTATGGACAAAATAACAGTGATAATGCACCTCAAGTGCTGTAACCTGTCGGGCTACAGACTAAATGCTGGAAGGGGGATAAGGCTGGATGGCTCACTTTTTGGCTGCCGTAGGTACGATGGGCCAAGTGGCCTCTTAGTGTGCCGTAAACGTTCTATAATTTCTATGACTGGACTTCAAATGATAAGTGCTAAGTGGACAGCACCCTCACCTCTGTGCTCCAGTGACTCAAGCACAAAAATCTGGGCTGACACTCCAGTGCAATACTGAGGGAATGCTGCATTGCAGGAGGTGTATTTTCAGATGAGATGTTAAACCAAGGCCTAATCTGTGCTGTCAGGTGGATGCTAAAGAGCCCATGACACTATTTCACAGAAGAGCAAGTGAGTTTTTCTGATTTCCTGGCCAATAGTTATCCTTCAGTTAACATTACTTCATTGCTGTTTAGGGGAGCTTGCTGTGTGAAAATTGGTTGCCGTGTTTCCTACTTTACACAATGGCAACTCCAAAAATATACTTCATGGGCTGTAAAGCGCTTTGGGACACCCTGAGATTGTGAAAGGAGCTATATAAATGCAAGTTTGTTCGTTTTTAAAATCAGGTTCTATTCACTTCAGGTTTTCAAGGTTGTTGTAGCACTTAATTTGTCGTCCCTTTTTCCCTTGGTATTAGGAAACTATGTCTTGAATTACTTGGCAACCAGGCCAAAGCTTGCAAACTTTGTAACACAAGCTCTGATCCAGCTGTTTGCCAGAATCACCAAACTGGGCTGGTTTGACTGCCAGAAGGATGAGTATGTGTTCAGGAATGTCATAGCAGATGTCACGAGATTCTTGCAGGTAGGGGAAAGCCTGCAGTTTTGGTAACAAAACTCTATTGTCGGGTAAATGTTTATTTTGGCTTAAAAACTGATGTAATAGCTCAAGCTGAAACTTATTTTGATGTTTTCTGTGGTAATCAATCTGAGTGCATGTGTTTCCCTCGGGAAGCAATCACTGTATAAAATAAAGTTGTTAATGTTTGTCTGACGCCACCTGTCCCCAGCTCAGTTGGCGAAGGCAGTCTGTAGTGAGCTATGTAGCCCCAAAGAGTCCCAGGTTCAGTTCCTGAAATGCGTTCGGTATTAAGGGGTATGGACTCCATGAGCTGTGCTGGAAAGTGTGTGCACACAGATGGTGAGGAAGGACAAAACCACCCTTAGCTGGGAGGCCCTTTCTCTGTGCTCCTCTCTCTTTGAGCAGACTGATGTGGACAGTGATCACATAGCCTCTTAACACTTACCAACTTCACATAGATTCAGAATCATGAAACACAGAAGGTGGCCATTCGGCCCATTGTGTCTGTGCTGGCTCCCTGAAAGAAATATCAAGTAGTCCCACTGTCCTACTGTTAGCTCGCAGTGCTGCAATTCATTCTTTTTCAGATACTTATCCAATTCCCTTTTGAAAGATATTATTAACCACCAGCCTTTGAGGAAGTGCATTCCAGATCATAACTCACTGTGTAAGGAAATGTCGCTTCATCTCCCCCTCTGCTTGGCTTTTTTGTCAATTATTTTAAATCTGTGTCCTCTGGTTACCACCCCTCCTGCCAGTGAAAACATAAGAAGTCGGAGATGCGTAGGCCATTCAGCCTTCAAGTCTGCTCCATCATTCAGTACAATCATGGCTGATCTTCTGCCTCAACTCCACTTTCCTGCCCATTCCCCAAATCCCTTGATTGCCTGAGAGATCAAAAATCTCTCCCAGCCTTGAATATATTCAGTGATGGAGCATCCAAACCCTCTGGGGTAGGGAATTACAGAGATTCACAACCCTCTGAGAAATCTCTCCTCATCTCAGAAATGGTTTCTCCCTACCTGCTCTATCATGAGCTCGAGTGAGGGAAAGTACCAATGAAATCATAGTCCAGCAGGAGCCGGTGACATCGGGAATAGAACATTGGGAAATTCTTTATTTGTCTTTTGCAAAAGTAACATGTATAGGTTTGATCCACAGGGCAATTGCTGAGTGAATGAGGCCAAGCACTGAGTCGAAATGGTCACAAAGCCCATTCTGATCTTATTTTAATCTGAAATGCAGCATGTTTATATCCTTCACCAGAAGTGCTCCCATATCAGCTTGACTGGCACTTTAATGTAACTTCCATTTGGAGGAGGCAGGGATGCCACTGCATTAAAGAGCCTTAAATCCCAAGGGATCAACAGATCAGATGTTAATTGCAGTTAATTTGCTTTGGTGACAGTACGGAAAGAGGAAGTAAATTGTTTCTGTGTTTCCTCTCCCCAGGACAGCGTTGAGCATTGTATTATAGGAGTAATGATTCTTTCTCAGTTAACAAATGAAATAAATCAGGTAAGTGCCACAGCTTCCTTCAGTGAAGTAAGTGTCTTAATTTCTCATTTGTTTCCGTTTCCTCTCTCCCATTGTTTTGTGCTTGTGTGCCCGTCATATTTTGCCCGTGGAAAATTTTTAGAGGCAGTTGATCATTCCATTTAAAAATTAGCTGCTTATTGCACAGGGGGTTACAGAGCTTGGATGCAGACTGTGCTGGATTCATTTGACATTTCAACCCAGTGGGGTTGACAAAGCAACCTTTCACAAAAAATACCTGGGGCTTCGCCAAGGATGAACTGTGACTGTGCAAGCAATGGAATTATTGCCTTATCCAACTGTGGTTGCTGTCTTTTTGATTTTAGATGTTTGTCTCGGGGTACATTTTACCAGTGAGTGCTCTCAACGCACAGCTTCATGCTTGCATTGGGATTTTGGAGAGGAATGTTAGCACGCCTGGTTCCTTTCTTGAAAGATTTTCCAGCTACCTGACTGTCCTGCCCAAATTCCTGATATCTCCTCAAGCTGTGTTGCTGGGAGTGCTAATAAATGATAGCAGTTCCTCTGTAATCTGATGGAAGGTCATCCACCTGAAATGTTAACTCTCTCTCTCTCTCTCTCTCTCTCTCTCTCTCTCTCTCTCTCTCCACAGTTGCTGCCTGACCACTGAGTATTCCCGGAATTTTTTTTAATTTTACATTTCCAGCATCTGTTGAAAGTGTTTTGCCTTTGTAATGTAAAATCTTACTTGGTTAACTGCTTGTTAGCTTCCTGTAATGATTGTGGACTTGGTTGTTACATTGGCTTTCTGTTCAAAATCAATATGTTTTATACAATGTGAAATATTTGATCCACTTCCATCCAGCACTTTATTTATCTATTTTTCTCTTTTTTTTGGGCTCTGTTTTTGGGTTCTTGGGCCAGGTTTAAACCCTGAGATCTTGTATGCTTTTCTGTCTATTAACAGTGCAACATTTTACTCATCTTGAAGCCTCTGAGCCTGCCCTCAGCTGCTAAACAGTAATCCTGGAATATTCCTGCACACGAGCAGGCCATTTGGCCATTCAAATCTACTCCAGTGTTTATCACTGCAGGAGCCACCTCGTCTGATCCCACTCTCCTGCTCACTCATCATACTCTCTACGTCTATCCTATCAAACCCCTTCATAATTTTCAAGACCTCGATTAGGTCACTCCTCAGCCTTCTCATTTCGAGAGTTAGAGTCCCATTCTGTTCAATTATTAGATCAGTGATTGATTGGAAGAAAAAAATGTACCTTTTAATTCACTGATAGTTTCATGATTTGTCCAGTATTCATCTTTGCCCCACTGTGCACAACTTGCCTGCAGACTTAGAACGCAAAACTGGAGTTTCAGTTATATCAGGGAAGCGGGCGTCCCTCAGTCTAGCTGCGGATGAAGGTCTCTCACGATCAAGAGGGGCACTAAAATATGACCCCAAACTTTGGATTCTCCTGTCTTCCCTAAATCTATGCTTTTTAATCCCTTCAGAATTTTTAAGACCTTTATCGGGTCACCCCTCAGCCTTCTGAAGAAAAGAGCCCCAGCCTGTTCAGTCTTTAATGAGAGCTCTGGTATCATCCTTGTTAATCTTTCTGCACATTCTCCAGTGCCCCTCTCTCCTTTTTGAAAGAAAGAGACAAGCACTGAACACAGTATGCTAAGTATAAAAGCAAAATACTGCAGATGCTGGAAATCTGAAAGAAAAACAAGAAATGCTGGAAATACTCAGCAGATCTGGCAGCATCTGTGGAGAGAGAAGCAGAGTTAACGTTTCAGGTCAGTGACCCTTCTTCAGAACTGACAAATATTAGAAATGTAAAAGGTTTTAAGCAAGTAAAGCTGGGGGTGGGGGGTGGTGGGGCAAGAGATAACAAAAGAGAAGGTGTTGATAGGACAAGGTCACAGAGAATAACTGACCAGAAGGTCATGGAACAAAGGCAAATGTTAATGGTGTGCTGAAAGACAAAGCTTTAGTACAGAGAGGATGTGAATTGACTGTAAAGCACAAAGCACTCTAAGCACAAACATTAAAAAACAGAACCAGTGGGTAGGCACAGTAGAAACAAACTAACCAAAGTAAAAAAAACTAAAATAAAATAACCAAATAAAAAAGAAAAAATAACTAATCATAAAAAGGGGGGGCCATTATGCTCTGAAAGTATTGGAGTATGATCCTTTAGATCTGGAGGCTGGTGGGTGGAAAATGAGGACAAGGGGAACCCTGTTGCAGTTCTGGGAGGGAGGGGAAGGGGTGAGGGTAGAGGTGAGGGAAATGGGCCGGATGCGGTTGAGGGCCCTGTCAACCACAATGGGAGGGGGGAGTCCTCGGTTGAGGAAAAGGGAAGACATATCAGAAGCACTGTCGTGGAAGGTAGCATCATCAGAGCAGATGCGTCGAAGACAGAGAAACTGGGAGAATGGAATGGAGTCCTTACAGGAGGCAAGGTGTGAAGAAGTGTAGTCGGGTAGCTGTGGGAGTCGGAGGGCTGATAATGAATATTAGTAGACAGCCTATCCTCGGAGATGGAAACAGAGAAGTAGAGGAAGGGAAGGGAACTGACAGAGATGGACCATGTGAAGGTGAGAAAAGGGTGGAAATTAGAAGCAAAGCTGATAAGGTTTTCTAGTTCAGGGCGGGAGCAGGAAACGTTATCCTCTGCCACTTCTGCCGCATCCAGTGTGATGCCGCGACCAAATGCATCTTGCCCTCCCTTCCCCTGTCAACATTTTGAAGGGATCGTTCCCTCCGTGACACCCTCGTCCACTCCTCCATTACCCCCACCACCTCGTCCCCTTCCCACGGCACCTTCCCCTGCAATCGCAGGAGGTGTAATACCTGCCCATTTACCTCCTCTCTCCTCACTATCCAAGGCCCCAAACACTCCTTTCAGGTGAAGCAGCGATTTACTTGTACTTCTTTCAATTTAGTATACTGTATTCGCTGCTCACAATGTGGTCTCCTCTACACTGGGGAGACCAATTGCAGATTGGGTGACCGCATAGCGGAACACCTCCGCTCAGTCCATAAGCATGACCTGGAGTTTCCAGTTGCTGGCCACTTCAACACCCGCCCCCGGCTCTCATGCTCACATCTCTGTCCTGGGATTGCTGCAGTGTTCCAACGAACATCAACGCAAGCTCGAGGAACAGCATCTCATTTACCGATTGGGCACACTACAACCTGCCGGACTGAATATTGAATTCAGTAATTTCAGAGCATAACGGGCCCCCCCTTTTTATGTTTAGTTATTTTTTCTTCTATTTTATTTTAGTTTTTTTAGTTTGGTTAGTTTGTTTCTACTGTGCCGACCCACTGTTTCTGTTTTTTAATGTTTGTGCTTGGAGTGCTTTGTGCTTTACAGTTAATTCACATCCTCTCTGTGCTAACGCTTTCTCTTTCAGTACACCATTAACATACCATTTGCCTTTGTTCCATGACCTTCTGGTCAGTTATTCTCTGTGACCTTGTCCTATAAACACCTTCTCTTTTGTTATCTCTTGCCCCACCCTGCTTTACTTGCTTAAAACCTTTTACATTTCTAATATTTGTCAGTTCTGCAGAATGGTCACTGAACTGAAACGTTAACTCTGCTTCTCTCTCCACAGATGCTGCCAGACCTGCTCAGTATTTCCAGCATTTCTTGTTTTTAATACAATATGCGAAGTGTAGTCTCACCATGATTCCATTGAAGTTCAGCATAATCTCTTTTGTTGATTCTGTTCCTCCATAAATGTGAATCCCAGTGCTTTGTTTGCATTTTTATGGTCTTGTTAAGCTGCGTCGCTAATTTTGATTATTATAATATCTTTTTAATTGTGAATGCTGGAGAAACATATGGGTTGATGGTTTTTTTATCTTTCCCTCTAGGCTGACACTACACACCCGTTGACAAAACATAGGAAAATTGCATCGTCCTTCAGGGACACATCACTATTTGATATCTTCACACTCTCATGCAATTTACTAAAGCAGGTAAATGCTTTACATTTTACCGGCAATCAGACAGCATGGCGATGGTAGATTGCTAACGGGATGTTTAGATGATCCAGTACCCTATTTACATCTGAGCGCTGTGCCCAAAGGCATTCTTGTAGTAGAAATAATGAGGTGTCTGTAAGGTTTGTAAGCAACCTGCAGTGCAAAAATCACCTGCAAAAGCGAGCGTAAACAAGTAATTCCTAATACCGCTGTTTGCTCTCAGCCTGTCCCCTACCCTTGTCTTTTCGCACTGCCTGGGCATTTTCCCAATGTCGGGAGTGCTTCCCAGCCAGAAATATCAAGTCACAAATGGAGTAATGTTGCAGCTGGACATGTCGGTGCTGCGCCCACTGCCCTGAATCCACAAGCTATATTAATGTGATACAACAGGAAGTTTGGTATTCTGGCCCCAGCCACAGGAGCTCGTACTGCATCACTACTTAGAACGCAACAGCCAATAAAGATGCAACACACCCATTGTGGACAGGTATATATTACAGAAAAATTATTTTGATCAGCTGACTGGACAATACAACAGTAATACACTAATTTTAGGTTCTCTTTTTTAATATTCGGGTGGCTCGGTTGAAAATTTGATCCCTTATACTTTACTGAGCTAGGGAACACCAAGGGGCAGAAACCATTGGTGGGGTTGTCTAGAGGCCCCCAATCAATAGTGGAGATGTAAGGGATGGCATTAAACAGGAAATTGGAGATGCATGCAATAAAGGTACAACTGTAATCATGGGTGATTTTAATCTACATATAGATTGGTCAAACCAAATTAGCAATAATACTGTGGAGGAGGATTTTCTGGAGTGTGTACGTGACGGCTTTTTAGGCCAATACGTTGAGGAACCAACTAGAGAACGAGACTGGGTATTGTGCAATGAGGAAGGATTAATTAACAATCTTCTTGTTTGGGGTCCTTGGGGAGGAGCCACATTGGAGGATGGCAAATGCAACCCCACTATTTAAAAACGGAGTGAGAGAAAAAACACAGAACTAGTGATCAGTTAGCCTAACATGAGGAGTGGAAAAAATGCTGGAGTCTATTATAAAGGCTATTATAAAGGATTTGACCTGGAAAGCATAAATGGGATTGGGCAAAAGCAGCCATGGGTTTACGAAAAGGAAATCATGCTTAACAAATCTCCTGGGGTTTTTTGAGGATGTAACTCGTAGACTAGATAAGGGAGAACCAGTGGATGTGGTGTATTTGGATTTTCAGAAGGCTTTTGATAAGGTCTCACATAAGAGGTTAGTGTGCAAAATTAAAGCACATGGGATTGGAGGAAATATACTGTCATGGATTGAGAATTGGTTGACAGACAGGAAACAGAGAGTAGGAATAAATGGGTCTTGTTCTGGGTGGCAGGCAGTGACTAGTGAGGTACCGCAGGGATCAGTGCTTGGGCCCCAGCTATTCACAATATATATTAATGACTTGGGTGAGGGAACATTTCCAAGTTTGCAGACGACACAAAGCTGGGGGGGGGGATGTGAGTAGGATGCAAAAGAGGCTCCAATGTGATTTGGACAAGTTGGGTGAGTGGGCAAATGCATGGCAGATGCAGTATACCATGGATAAATGTGAGGTTATCCACTTTGGTTGTAAAAACAGAAAGGCAGATTATTATCTGAATGGTGATAGATTGGGAAAGGGGGAGGTGCAATGAGACCTGGGTGTCCTTGTACACCAGTCGCTGAAAGCAAGCATTCAGGTGCAGCAAGCAGTTTGGAAGCCGAATGGTATTTTGGCCTTCATTGCAAGAGGATTTGAGTACAGGAGCAAGGATGTCTTCCTGCAGTTATACAGGGCCTTGGTGAGACCGCATCTGGAATATTGTGTACAGTTTTGGTCTCCTTATCTCAGGCAGGATGTTCTTGCCATGGAGGGAGTGCAAAGAAGATTTACTAGGCTGATTCTTGGGAAGGTAGGATTGACATATGAGGAGAGAATGGGTCGACTAGGCCCATATTCTCTCGAATTTAGAAGAATGAGAGGGGATCTCATGGAACCTTATAAAATTCTAACAGGACTAGAAAGGCTAGATGCAGGGAGGATGTTCCCGATGGCTGGGGAGTCCAGAACCAGGGGTCACAGTCTCAGGATATGGGGTATGCCATTTCGAACCGAGATGAGAAGAAATTTCTTCCCTCAGAGTGTAGTGGACCTGTGGAATTCTCTGGCGCAGAAGGCAGTGGAGGCCAAGTCATTAAATATATTCAAGAAGGAGATAGATATATTTCTTCATGCAAAGGGATCAAGGGATATGGGGAGAAAACGGGAACAGGGTACTGAATTAGACAATCAGCCATGATCTTTTTTGAATGGTGAAACTGGCCCGAAGGGCTGAATAGCCTACTCCTCCTCGTTTCTGTGTTTCTGAGATGCTACTGACCGATAATTGAAAAGCGTCAGAGCCCTGCAACTGCTGTTGACAGTTCTGCCGTCGTTTGGATAGGTGGTAATGGCGTGCATGTTCTTGCAGGCATCTGGAAAGAGCTTGAATCTAAATGATGAAAGCCAGCATGGTCTCCTTATGCAGCTTCTGAAACTGGCTCACAACTGCCTCAACTTTGACTTCATTGGCACGTCAACGGATGAGTCCTCGGACGACCTCTGTACTGTCCAGATTCCAACCAGCTGGAGGTCAGGTATGGTCCTATTCAGTAGCTCTGCCATGAGATCGGTTATCGCTTTGTTAACATTTAAAATGCAAGCCTCAATCCCTCTCCTCCCACTCCACACACTTACTTGCATTCTCTGTCTTCACACTCTCCGCGACATACTCGATCCCTGCATACACTCTCTTCCCCCTCTCCCTACTCGCTCCCCCACACACACACTCCCCTACACTCGCTCTTTCCGCACACTCTGTTTTTATGACCGAGGCGGGAGGAGTGCACTGTGTTTTCTAGTTCAACTTCTCCACAGGTCACAACATATATTTTAAATGTTTACCCAGTTACCGATACAGTCAATCATATACTCGACTCTTTATCCCAGAATAAAATAGCAACCAGGTTTATTTAATAAACTACAAAATTGTAAGTTTATTATCAAGACTTATCCAGTAATGAAGTGAAGCATTAGAATCATAGAAAGTTTAAGGCACAGAAATGCAAAAAGTTAGCAAGCGGGTGCAGCAAGTACTTAAGGAGGCAAGTGGAATTTTGGCCTTTATTGCGAGGGGTTTGGAGTTTAAAAATAGGGAAGTCTTGTCACAATTGTGCAGGGTGTTGGTGAGGCCGCACCTGGAGCACTGTGTGCAGTTTTGGTCCCCGTATTTAAGAAAGGATATACCAGCATTGGAGGCAGTTCGAAAGAGATTCACGAGGCTGATTCCTGGGAGGAAAGGATTGACATATCAAGAATGGGTAAACAGGTTAGGCTTTTATGCATTAGAATTTAGAAGAATGAGGGGTGATCTTATTGAAGCGTACAAGATTCTGAGGGGGCTTGACAGGGTAGATGTTGAGAACATGTTTCCACTGGTGGGGAATCTCGAACTAGGGGGACATAGTTACAGAATAAGGGGACACTCATTTAAAACTGAGATGCGAAGGAATTTCTTATCTCAGAGGGTAGTGAATGTCTGGAATTCTCTACCCCAGAGAGTTGTGGAGGCTGGATCACTGAAAATATTGAGAGGAGGTGGATAGATTTTTGGAATATCGGGGAGTTGAGGGCTATGAGGAGCTGGCACGAAAGAGGAGTTGAGGTCTGGGGCAGATCAGCCATGATCTTGTTGAATGGCGGGGCAGGCTTGAGGGGCAGAATGGCCTACTCCTGCTATGTTCTTCTGAAAGAGGCCACTTGGCCCAACATGTGTGTGCTGGCCGAAAAATGATCCACCTATTCTAATCCCACCTTCCAGCATTTGGTCCATAGCCCTGCCGATTATGGCATTTGAGGTGCAAATCCAGACTTCCTGTTGAATGAGTTTATGGTTTCTGCCTCAACTATCCTTTCAGGCTGTGAGTTCCAGACCTCCTCCACCCTCTGGGTGAAAAAGTATTTCCTCATCTCGCCTCTAATTTTTCCACCAATCACTTGAAATCTATGCCTCCTCGACACTGACCTCTCTGCAAAGGTGAATAGACCCTTCACCTTCACTCTATCCAGGCCCCTCAAAATTATTTACATTTCAATTTGATCTCCCCTCAGCTTTCTCTGTTCCAAGGAGAACAACCCCAGCCGATCCAATCTTTCCTCATTGCTGCATTTTTCCAGCCCTGGCCACATTAACACACAGATTGAAATATGACATTTCCCTCTTTAAATACCACACGCACACACTCACACAGACAGACAAGAACAAAGAACAGTACAGCACAGGAACAGGCCATTCGGCCCTCCAAGCCTGCGCCGATCTTGATGCCTGCCTAAACGAACACCTTCTGCACTTCCGGGCCCCATATCCCTCAATCCCCTTCCTATTCATGTATTTGTCAAGATGTCTCTTAAACGTTGTGATCGTATCTGCTTCCACCACCTCCCCTGGCAGCAAGTTCCAGGCACTCAGCACCCTCTGTGTAAAAAAAACTTGCCTCGCACATCCTGTCTAAACTTTGCCCTTCGCACCTTAAACCTATGTCCCCTAGTAACTGACTCTTCCCCCAGGGTTCCTGCCTCTACCACCTCTTCAGGCAGTGCGTTCCAGATTCCAACCACCCTCTGGGTGAAAAAACATTTCTTCAAGTCCCCTCTAAACCTCCTGCCCCTTACCTTAAATCTATGCGCCCTGGTTATTGACCCCTCCACTAAGGGAAAATGTTTCTTCCTATCTATTCTATCAATGCCCCTCATAATTTTGTATACCTCAATCATGCCCCCTTCATCCTTCTCTGCTCTAAGGAAAACAACCCTAGCCTTTTCAGTCTCTCTTCGTAGCTGAAACGCTCCAGCCCAGGCAACATCATGGTGAATCTCCTCTGCACCTTCTCCAGTGCAATCACATCCTTCCTATACTGTGGCGACCAGAACTGTGCACAGTACTCCAGCTGTGGCCTAACTAGCGTTTTTACAGCTCCAGCATCACCCGCCTGCTCTTATATTCTATGCCTCGGCTAAGAAAGGCAAGTATCCCATATGCTTTCCTAGCCACCTTATCTACCTGTGCTGCTGCCTTCAGTGATCTGTACACCAAGTTCCATCTGACCTTCTGTACTTCCTAGGGTCCTACCATCCATTGTCTGTTCCCTTGCCTTGTTAGTCCTCCCAAAATGCATCACCTCACACTTGTCAGGATTAAATTCCATTTGCCACTGCTCTGCCCATTTTACCAGCCCATCTATATTGTCCTGTAATCCAAGGATTTCCTCCTCACTATTTACGACACCACCAGTTTTTGTGTCATCCGCAAACTTACTCATCATATCTCCTGTATTCACGTCTAAATCATTAATGTACACTATAAACAGCAAGAGTCCCAGCACCGATCCCTGTGGTACACCACTGGTCACAGGCTTCAACTCGCAAAAACAACCCTCGACCGTCACCCTCTGCCTCCTGCCACCAGGCCAATTCTGGATCCGATTTGCCAAATTGCCTGGGATCCCATGGGCTCTTAGCTTCTTAACCAATCTCCTATGCGAGACCTTATCAAAAGCCTTACTGAAATCCATGGAGACTACATCAACTGCTTTACCCTCATCTGCACATCGAGACACCTCCTTGAAAAATTCAAATCAAGTTAGTTCGACTTTCCAGAAGCAGTTTGTTGTGGAGATGTCAAGAAATAGTCTGACTGGCTTTCTTGGAGAAATGTGGCATCAGGGGTTTCAGTTGGATTCGCAGGATTTTTTCAAAGAGGTTGAGAAAGAGACACACTGGGTTCCTCAGGGTCTCTTAGGTACAGGAAAGATCAGCTGACAGTTTCTTTTCAGCAGGCTACAAAACCAACTGTTTTTCGACACTGTCCACACCCCAACTGAACCAAAACAATATTTCAGAAGTGAAACCACCTCCTGACCCTCATAAATCTTGACATGCCACATCTCGAAACCTCTCCCCCAAGTCACCTAGGCGACTGTTGTTTATTGGGCTTTTGGCATGTGATATACATTAAAGGTTGTTTTTAAACAAGACCTCTGTGTTCTGTCAGTGAACTATCAACAAAAAAACCAAGTCCAGCATCTGTGAACTCTTCCAAAATGAATCCAATTCCACACTTGAAATATGAATCCTCAAAAAAATTTCACAAAAGTGGAAGCACTTTCATAAAACTCTCTCTTTCCCTGTGCCCACTCTTTCTCCTCCCGCTCGCCCTACTGCCTCCTCCCCCCCGGACTCATTCTTTGCTTCTGCGCATTCTCTTCCTCGGCGCTCTCTTACTTGCTGCTCGCTGATTACCACGCGCGCCCCCTCTCTCCGCGAGCGCCCCCTCTCTCCGCGAGCGCCCCCTCTCTCCGCGAGCGCCCCCTCTCTCCGCGAGCGCCCCCTCTCTCCGCGCGCGCCCCCTCTCTCCGCGCGCGCCCCCTCTCTCCGCGCGCGCCCCCTCTCTCCGCGCGCGCCCCCTCTCTCCGCGCGCGCCCCCTCTCTCCGTGCTCCGCCGACCCCTCTCTCCGCGCTCCGCCCCCCCTCTCTCCGCGCTCCGCCCCCCCTCTCTCCGCGCTCCGCCCCCCCCTCTCTCCGCGCTCCACCCCCCCCTCTCCGCGCTCCGCCCCACCCCTCTCTCCGCGATCCGCCCCACCCCTCTCTCCGCGCTCCGCCGCCCCCACTCTCCGCGCTCCGCCCCCCCTCTCTCAGCGCTCCGCCCCCCCCCCTTCTCTCTGCGTTCCGCCCCCCCCCTCTCTCCGCGCTCCGCCCCCCCTCACTATTCCCCCGTGACCCCCTCTCTCTCCCCCTCTCTCTCCCCCATCTCGGTCCCCCCTCTCTCTCCCCCTCTCGGTCCCCCCTCTCTCTCCCCGTCTCGGTCCCCCCTCTCTCTCCCTTTTCCGTCCCCCCCCCCTCTCTTTCCCCCCCTCTTTTCCATTGTTCAAATGTTGTAATTTAAATCTAATTCTGTTTCCCTTCTTAAGTTCTGGAAAAATATCCTGAAACGGTCTTTTTTGCTGTATTCTTTTGTTACAACCTGGTGGCTTTTCGATATTAGTTTCAAGCCTTTCGCATCAGTGTCTGCCATAGCCTGGTTTTCCATAGCTTGGATTAACTGTTTTTTTTATTTTGTTTGTCAACACTCCTGTGACCTGCCTTGGGACATGTTTCTACATTAAATGCAGGTTGCTGTTTTCCATTAAGTGATGGACGGATAGCAGAAATTCAGAGTTTCAAGCCTTTTTTTTTAATGTTGCATGTTTCCCACATCTGAGACACACTGTAACAGACAGAGTTGTTGTTGAAAATTGTTGTCCCACAGATTTCTCTTGCAAAAAGCCTAAGGTTACACTTAGCAAGCAAGTTGTGTGTGTTTATCATTTTGAGTTACCAAGGCTATCCATTTCCTATTTAGCAGTAATAGGGTGCATTGGAATTTAATTAAGATTCCGACTGTATCTCGTGTCTACCTGGAAGGCCGAATATATGCTAGACCCACTTTATTAGCACTAAAGCCGGTGGTCATATTTATTGACAATTGATTTATGGAAGCAAAAGTCTCCACAAATTTATAAACATAGGAATTGAAAGATGAAGAAAGGCCAATTTACCTTCCACCATCCTGGTAGGTGCATAACACAATGATAATGGAGTCATTGACCAATCACAGCAATCAATCTCTATCACTTAGTCTATAACAGACCCACACATGAGGTGAGGAAAACCCCCAGTGGTGAAGAGCTTTGGGAACAATAGATCAAAGTCACCTGTTCCTCTCAAGCACAGTACACTCACCACACATTACGTCTGATATTATTAATATACTGTCATTTCATAGGACAAGTAGTAATTTACAATGCATAAAAACTAGAATGGCATTTTCTTCACCCAGCTTTTCCTGGCAAACTCTTGGAATGACAGAGTCTCTTGCTGTAATTTACTTGAGTGCATCTGACTGTATCTCAGCCGCAGTCAGAAATGCTGAATACTGAAAGATTTTTGTCTTTAATGCCTTCAGTTCATTTGAAGTGAATGTAGTTTCTTTGTCTTCAGCCATCAACTTCAATAGTTTTCAGGGTAATTGATTTATGAGTTGCCACCTGGCCATCATAGGCCAGCGGGCTCTGCTTTGTGAGGCGACATTGGGACATCACACTAGTTTTAAGCCACATTCAGGCTTCTGCTGAAGGTACTGAGAGGCTATTGTTATTCTGCCTTTGCAGAATAGTGCAAAAGTTGGAACTTATTAAGGCAGTGTAGCGCAGTCACACAGTCCAGGAAGGTTGCAGGTTCATTTCCAGATCTGCACCGAATTAACTGATCATCTTTAAATTCTTTCGTGGGTTATGGGTGTTGCTGGCAAGGCCAACATTTGTTTCCCATCCCGAATTGCCCTTGACCTCTGATTCGCTTGCTGGGCCTTTTCAGAGGGCAGTTTAGAGTCAACCACATTGTTGTGGATCTGAAGTCACATGTAGGCTAGACTAGGTGCTATGAAAATGCTTCTCTTTTTAAATATGTTTTTAGGACTCGCATTTATAAATTGTGGAATTTGATTAATTTGAAAGACTGAAGAGATTCCATCGATGCTGGACTTGATTTTTTTTTAAAAGGTCACTGAAAGGACTTTGGGACTTTGTTTCAAAATGCACTTCCTGAAAGTCACATTCCCCTGTGGCTATCCCCCTCTCTAACAAGTATACCGTTTTGGATACTGTTGGGGGGGATGGCCTATCAGGGGAAAACAGGAGCAGCCAGTGCAGTGGCACCACGACTGGCACTGTTGTTCAGCAGGGAGGGACAAAGCGCAGAAGAGCAATAGTTATAGGGGACTCTATAGTCAGGGGCACAGATAGGCGCTTCTGAAAGAGACTCCAGGATGGTATGGTGCCTCCCTGGTGCCAGGGTCAAGGATGTCTCTGAACGGACAGGGGGCATTCTGAAGGGGGAGGGTGAACAGCCAGAGGTTGTGGTACACATTGGTACCAATGACATAGGCAGGAAGAGTGACTAGGTCCTGCAGGGGGAGTTCAGGGAGTTAGGTAGAAAGTTAAAAGACAGGACCTCTAGGGTTGTAATCTCGGGATTACTCCCTGTGCCACCTGCCAGTGAGGCTAGAAATAGGAAGATAGTGCAGCTAAACACGTGGCTGAACAGCTGGTGTAGAAGGGAGTGCTTCAGATATCTGGACCATTGGGATCTCTTCAGGGACAGATGGGACCTGTACAAGAAGGACGGGTTGCATCGAAACTGGAGGGGCACAAATATCCTGGCTGCGAGGTTTGCTAGCGTCACTCGGGAGGGTTTAAACTAGTGTGGCAGGGGTTTGGGAACCAGAGCAGTAGGACAGCAAGTGAAATAAATGAGGGGGAACTAATAAATAAGGCCAGTAATACTAAGAGGAAGAGCAGGCAGGGAGATGTTGCGGAGCGCAGCGGGACTGGTGGTCTGAAGTGCATTTGTTTCAATGCGACAAGTATAACAGGTAAGGCAGATGAACTGAGAGCTTGGATTAGTACTTGGAACTATGATGTTGTTGCTATTACAGAGACTTGGTTGAGGGAAGGACAGGTTTGGCAGCTAAATGTTCCAGGATTTAGAAGCTTCAGGTGAGATAGAGGGGGATGTAAAAGGGGTAGGGGAGTTGCATTATTTGTTAAGGAGAATATCACAGCTGTACTGCGGGAGGACACCTCGGACGGGTCGTGCAGCGAGGCAATATGGGTGGAGCTCAGGAATAGGAAAGGTGCAGTCACGATGTTGGGGGTTTACTACAGGCCTCCCAACAGCCAGCAGGAGGTAGAGGAGCAGATATGTAGACAGATTTTGGAAAGATGTAAAGGTAACAGGGTCGTAGTGGTGGGTGATTTTAACTTCCCCTATATTGACTGGGACTCACTTAGTGCTAGGGGCTTGGATGGGGCAGAATTTGTAAGGAGCATCCAGGAGGGCTTCTTGAAACAGTATGTAGATAGTCCAACTAGGGATGGGGCTGTACTGGACCTGGTATTGAGGAATGAGCCCGGCCAGGTGGTCTAAGTTTCAGTAGGGGAGCATTTCGGGAACAGTGACCATAATTCCATAAGTTTTAAGGTACTTGTGGATAAGGGTAAGAGTAATCCTCGGGTGAAGATGCTAAATTGGGGGAAGGCTAATTATGGCAATATTAGGCAGGAACTGAAGAATTTAGATTGGGGGCGGCTATTTGAGGGTAAATCAACATCTGACATGTGGGAGTCTTTCAAACGTCAGTTGATTAGAATCCAGGACCAGCATGTTCCTGTGAGGAAGAAGGATAAGTTTGGCAAGTTTCGGGAACCTTGGATAACGCGGGATATTGTGAGCCTCGTCAAAAAGAGAAAGGAAGCATTCGTAAGGGCTTGAAGGCGAGGAACAGATGAAACACTTGAGGAATATAAAGACAGTAGGAAGGAACTTAAGCAAGGAGGGCTAAAAGGGGTTATGAGAAGTCATTGGCAAACAGGATTAAGGAAAATCCCAAGGCTTTTTATACGTATTTAAAGAGCAAGAGGGTAACCAGGGAAAGGGTTGGCCCACTCAAGGACAGAGAAGGGAATCTATGTGTGGAGCCAGAGGAAATGGGCGAGGTACTAAATAAGTACTTTGCATCAGTATTCACTAAGGAGAAGGACTTGGTGGATGATGAGCCTAGGGAATGGAGTGGAGATAGTCTCAGTCATCTCATTATCAAAAAGGAGGAGGTGTTGGGTGTCTTGCAAAGCATTAAGGTAGATAAGTCCCCAGGGCCTGATGGGATCTACCCCAGAATACTGAGGGAGGCAAGGGAAGAAATTGCTGGGGCCTTGACAGAAATCTTTGCATCCTCATTGGCGACAGGTGAGGTCCCAGAGGACTGGAGAATAGCCAATGTTGTTCCTTTGTTTAAGAAGGGTAGCAAGGATAATCCAGGAAATTATAGGCCGGTGAGCCTTACGTCAGTGGTAGGGAAATTATTAGAGAGGATTCTTCGGGACAGGATTTACTCCCTTTTGGAAACAAATGGACTTAATAGCAAGAGGCAGCATGGTTTTGTGAAGGGGAGGTCGTGTCTCACTAATTTGATTGAGTTTTTTGAGGAAGTGACAAAGATGATTGATGAAGGAAGGGCAGTGGATGTTATCTATATGGACTTCAGTAAAGCCTTTGACAAGTTCCCTCATGGCAGACTGATACAAAAGGTGAAGTCACACTGGATCAGAGGGGAGCTGGCAAGATGGATACAGAACTGGCTCGGTCATAGAAGACAGAGGGTAGCAGTGGAAGGGTGCTTTTCTGAATGGAGGGATGTGACTAGTGGTGTTCCGCAGGGATCAGTGCTGGGACCTTTGCTGTTTGTAGTATATACAAATGATTTGGAGGAAAATGTAGCTGGTCTGATTAGTAAGTTTGCGGATGACACAAAGGTTGGTGGAGTTGCGGACAGTGATGAGGATTGTCAGAGGTTACAGCACGATATAGATCGGTTGGAGACTTGGGCGGAGAAATGGCAGATGGAGTTTAATCCGGACAAATGTGAGACAAATTTTGGAAGGTCTAATGCAGGTGGTAAGTATACAGTAAATGGCAGAACCCTTAGGAGTATTGACAGGAAGAGAGATCTGGGCGTACAGGTCCACAGTTCACTGAAAGTGGCAACGCAGGTGGATAAGGAAGTCAAGAAGGCATACGGCATGCTTGCCTTTATCGGTCGGAGCAAAGAGTATAACAATTGGCAAGTCATGCTGCAGATGTACAGAACTTTAGTTAGGCCACACTTAGAATATTGTGTGCAGTTCTGGTCGCCACACTACCAGAAGGACGTGGAGGCTTTGGAGAGGGTACAGAAGAGGTTTACCAGGATGTTGCCTGGTCTGGAGGGCATTAGCTATGAAGAGAGGTTGGATAAACTCGGATTGTTTTCACTGGAACGACGGAGGTGGAGTGGCGACATGATAGAGGTTTACAAAGTTATAAGCGGCATGGACAGAGTGGATAGTCAGAAGCTTTTTCCCAGGGTGGAAGAGTCAGTAACTAGGGGACATAGGTTTAAGGTGAGAGGGTCAAAGTTTAGAGGGGATGTGTGAGGCAAGTTCTTTACACAGAGGGTGGTGAGTGCCTGGAACTTGTTGCCGGGGGAGGTGGTGGAAGCAGGTACCATAGAGACGTTTAAGAGGCATCTTGACAAATACATGAATAGGATGGGAATAGAGGGATACGGACCCTGGAAGTGCAGATTGTTTTAGTTTAGGCAGGCATCAAGATCGGCGCAGGCTTGGAGGGCCGAATGGCCTGTTCCTGTGCTGTACTGTTCTTTGTTCTTTTGTTCTTGTCTTCAGCGAAGTAAACAGCAGAAGCCTTCTGACTCGGGGAGTTGTTTACAGAGAAGTGACATGTCAAGCTTTATGGTAGTCACCAGTTGTTCCGCTTTGGAAATTGTTTTGAGTCAGTTGGGAATAAGTCTGCTCAGAGAGAAGCCACCAGCTCATCCTTTTTCCACCTCTTTGAGAAACCCTGACAGTCCAGTGTGATAGCTGAAACCCCTGATCTAGTGATTCTCCTGAAAAGTCTGCCAGACTAATCCTCGACGTCACCTGAAAAGAATTGCTTCAAAAAGATCCCAGTGACAGCTTTTTAAAAATTCATTCATGGGATGTGGGCGTCGCTGGCTCGGCCAGCATTTATTGCTCATCCTTAATTGCCCTTGAGAAGGTGGTAGTGAGCTGCCTTCTTGAACCGCTGCAATCCATGTTGGGTAGGTGCACCCACAGTGCTATTAGGAAAGAAGTTGTAGGATTTTGACCCAGTGACAGTGAAGGAACGGGGATGTAGTTCCAAGTCAGGATGGCATGTGACTCAGATGGTAACTTGCAGGTGGTAATGTTCCCATGCATCTGCTGCCCTTGTCCTTCTCGGTGGTAGAGTTAACGGGTTTGGAAGGTGCTGTCAAAGGAGCCTTGGTGAGTTGCTGCAGTGCATCTTGTAGATGGTACACACTGCTGCCACTGTGTGTCGGTGATGGAGGGAGTGAATGTTTGTGGATGGGGTGCCAATCAAGCGGTCTGCTTTGTCCTGGATGGTGTCGAGCTTCTTCAGCATTGTTGGAGCTGCATCCGTCCAGGAGAGTATTCCATCACACTCCTGACTTGTGCCTTGTATATGGTGGACAGGTTTTGGGGAGTCAGGAGTGAGATACTCATCGCAGGATTCCTTGCCTCTGACCTGCTCTTGTAGCCACGGTATTTATATGGGTACTCCAGTTCAGTTTCTGTCAATGGTAACCCCCAGAATGTTGATAGTGGGGGTTTCAGTGATGGTAATGCCATTGAATATCAAAGGGAGATGGTTAGATTCTCTCTTGTTGGAGATGGTCATTGCCTGGCACTTGTGTGGCGCGAATGTTACTTGCAACTTATCAGCCCAAGCCTGGATATTGTCCAGGTCTTGCTACATTTTTACTCGGACTGCTTCAGTATCTGAGGAGTGGCGAATGGTGCTTAATATTGTGCAATTATCAGCGAACATCCTCCGTTCTGACCTTATAATTGAAATAAAATCATTGATGAAGCAGCTGAAGCTGTTTGGGCCCAGGATATTACCCTGAGGAACTCCTGCTGTGATGTCCTAGAGCTGAGATGATTGACTTCCAAAAACCACAATCATCTTCGTTTGTGCTAGGTATAACTACAACCAGCGGAGAGTTTTCTGTTTGATTCCCGTTGACTCCAGTTTTGCTCGTGCTCTTTGATGCCATACTTGGTCAAATGCTGCCTTGATGTCAAGGGCAGTAACTCTCACCTCACCTCTTGAGTTCAGCTCTTTTGTCCATGTTTGGACCAAGGCTGTAATGAGGTCAGGAGCTGAGTGGCCCTGGCGGAACCCAAACTGAGAAGCAAGTGCCGCTTGATAGCACTGTCGATGACACCTTCCATCACTTTACTGATTGAGAGTAGACTGATGGGGCGGTAATTGGCCTGGTTGGACTTGTCCTTTTTGTGCACAGGACATACCTGCGCAATTTTCCACATTGCAGGTAGATGCCACTGTTGTAGCTGTACTGGAACAGCTTGGCTAGGGGTGCGTAAGTTCTGGAGCATAGGCCGGAATATTGTCAGGGCCCATAGCCTTTACAGTATCCAGTGCCTTCAGTCGTTTCTTGATATCTTGCAGAGTGAATCGAATTGGCTGAAGTCTGGCATCTGTGATGTTGGCGACTTCAGAGGAGGCCGAGATGAATCATCAACTCGGCACTTCTGGCTGAAGATTGTTGCAAATGCTTCAGCCTTATCATTCGCACTGATGTGCTGGGCTCCCCCATCATTGAGGATGGGATATTTGTGGAGCCACCTCCTCCAGTTAGTTGTTTAATTGTCCACCACCATTCACAGCTGGACGTGGCAGGACTGCAGAACTTAGAACTGATCCATAGCTTATGGGATCGCTTAGCTCTGTCTTTCACCATGCTGCTTACACAGTTTGGCACACAAGTGGACCTGGGTTATAGCTTCACCAATTTGACACCTCATTTTGAGGTATGCCGTGTGCTCCTCCTGCACACTTCTTTGAACCAGGGTTGGTCTGCTGGCTTGATGGTAATGGTAGAGTAAGGGATATCTGTGCCATGAGGTGACAGATTGTGGATGAGTACAGTTCTGCTGCTGCTGATGGCCCACAGTGCCTCATGGATGCCCAGTTTTGCATTGCTCAATCTGTTCGAAATCTGTCCCATTTAGCACAATGGTAGTGCCACACAACACAATGGAGGATATCCTCAATGTGAAGGCTGGACTTCATCAGCACAATGATTGTGTGGTGGTCACTCCTACCAATACTGTCATGGAACGATGCATCTGGTGATTGGTGAGGACGAGATCAAGTATGTTTTACCCTCTTGTTGGTTCTGTCACCACCTGCCGCATACCCAGTCTAGCAGTTATGTCCTTTACGAGCATACGAACATACTGATTAGGTGCAGGAGTAGGTCACTCGGCCCCTCGAGCCTGCTCTGCCATTCAATACATTCATGGCTGAACTGATTTCTCCACATTAACACATACCCCCGATAACCTTTCACTCCCTTGTTTATCAGGAATCTATCTACCTCTGCCTTAAACATATTCAAAGACTCTGCTTCTACCGCCTTTTGAGGAAGAGAGTTCCAAAGACCCACGATCCTCGGAGAGAAAAAATTCTCCTCATCTCTGTCTTAAATCGGTGACCCCTTATTTTTAAACAGTGACCCCTGATTCTAGATTCTCCCACAAGGGGAAACGTCCTTTCCACATCCACCCTGTCAAGACCCCTGAGAATCTTCAATGTTTCAATCAAGTCGCCTCTTATTCTTCTAAATTCCAGCGGATACAAGCCGAGCCTGCACAATCTTTTCTCATAAGATAGCCCGCCCATTCCAGGTATCAGTCTAGTAAACCGTCTTTGAACTGCTTCCAATGCATTTACATCCTTCCTTAAATAAGGAGCCCAGTACTGTACACAGTACTCCAGATATGGTCTCACCAATGCCCTGTATAGCTAAAGCATAACCTCCCTACTTTTGTGTTCAGTTCCCCTCGTGATAAACGTTAATATTCTATTGCTTTCCTAATTATGTCCCTGCATACTACCCTTTTGTGATTCATGCACTAGGACACCCAGATCCCTCTGCATCTCAGAGCTCCGAAATCTCTCGCCATTTAGATAATACGCTTCTTTGTTATTCTTCCTGCCAAAATGGCCAAATTTGCATTTTCCCACATTTTGCTCCATCTGCCAGATTTTTGCCCACTCACTTAACCGATCTGGATCCCTTTGTAGCCTCTTTGGGTTCTCTTCACAACCTATTTTCCTACCTATCTTTGAGTCATCGGCAAATTTAGCAATCTTACCTTCGGCCCCTTCAGCTCAGTCATTTATATAAATTGTAACATGTTGAGGCCCCAGCACAGATCCCTGTGGCACACCACTCTTTACCTCTTGCCAACCAGAAAATGACCCATTTATGCCTATTCTCTGTTTACTGTTAGCCAGCCAATCTTCTATCCGTGCCAATATGTTACTCCCTACACCATGAGCTTTTATTTTCTGCAATAACTTTTGATGTGGCACCTTATCAAATGCCTTCTGGAAATCTAAGTACAATAAGTCCACCAGTTCCCCTTCATGCACAGCTAGGATTTAGGACTTGGCCTGCTCGTTAAGTAGTGGTACTACCGAGCCACTCTTGGTGATGGACATTGAAGTCCTCCACGCAGAGTTCATTCTGTGCCCTTGCCACCCTCAGTGCTTCCTCCAAGTGGCGTTCAACATGGAAGAGGACTGATTCATCAGCTGAGGGAGGGCAATAGCTGGTAATCAGCAGGAAATTTTCTTGCCCATGTTTGACCTGATGCCATGAGACGTCATGGGGTCTGGAGTTGGCTTTGAGGACTCCCAGGGCAACTCCCTCCCGACTGTATACTGCTGGTTCTGCTGGGTCTGTCCTGCCAGTGGGACAGGACATACCCAGGGATGGTGATGGTAGTGTCTGGGACACTGTCTGTAAGATATGATTCCATGAGTATGACTATGTTGGGCTGTTGCTTGACGAGTTTGTGGGGCAGCTCTCCCAACTTTGGCACAAGCCCCCAGAAGTTAGTAAGGAGGTCTTTGCAGGATCGACAGGGCTGTTATCGTTTCCGGTGGCTAGGTCGAAACCGGGTGGTCCGTCCGGTTTCGTTCTTTATTGACTTTGTAGTGGTTAGATACAACTGAGTGGCTTGCTTGGCCATTTCAGAGGGCATTTAAGAGTCAACCATATTGCTGTCTACGCGTTGTTACGACCAGGTGAGTCCGGAGTCTAGGGCTTCCTTCTCAGCCTATTCCTGGTTGGCCGTAACATGGTTTAATTTTGAAGGCAGCGTTTTTTTATCTGCCTCTCAGTAAATCCGTGCTCACTGCTCTCTAATTGTAATGGCAAAGACATCAACCAGACAGGTTTTCTTCGATTTGAACAAGAAAGGTGTAAGTTTATTAACCATAAAACTCTAATTCAGCTAAAACTACTAAAAGTACGTGACGCGACCAAGCTAGCATGCATATGCAAATAGAGACAGAGGAGAAAGAATTAAAGAGGAGCAGTTTGAAGTAATATGGAGTTCAGTTACTTGTTTTGGGATTCGATGTAAAACCTTTGATTGCAGTTAAGTCTTGCAGTTCTCGTTGGGGCCCAGTGCACACTTCAACTTGTTTAGATGGTACCAGAAGGCTGCAGGGCTCTTCTCTCTTGAGGCTGGAGTTACGTTCGTGGGTCCTTGGAACTTTGCATGAGAGAGAGAGAGGTGCTCTCCTCTTCATGTTCAGTTGTAGTCTGTTCTCCAACTGTGTGGCACAATTCAAAAAATTCCAAGTTGGCCAGCAGGTTAGTCATGTGACTCGCTCCTTATTTGGAGCAACCTGCTGGCTGAGGTTTGTGGATTTTCCCACAAGCTTGGCAGACACTCAGGGGGGTGGAGGGAGGTGGGGTGGGGATTGAATGCTGGTCTTGTACGCGTTCAATGTCTCTTGATCAAAATCCGTCTAGTTAATTGAATCAGGGAGCAGTTCCATTGTCTCTCATTCATTTGTCTTTTGGAATGTACATGGGCAGCCATGTTTCCAGCAACTGTTGTGGTCTTTTTAAACAAGTGATTTCAAATCCACTAACAATTCAAAATGTTTCTCAGGATGAAATTAATATGTCCCATTTTTGGTAGGTATGGTTTGCGTCACAGCGTATTTGGACACCACAATAAGGGACCAATTGGTATCATACCATATCTTATACTTTTCCAAGCATTCACAAATATTTGGCCAAAGTATTTTTTTGGGTTTATTTTGTGAAGCGATCTCTGCAGAGAAAACTTATTTTTTTCTTGTCCTGGCGTGTGTGCTGAGTTAATTTGTGAGGGAACTTTCATATTTCAACTTGTGTGTTAATGATCTTTTCATTTGTATTGAATAAGTCTTGTTTTATAATAAGTGAATAATTTTGTTGTTTATTGAAGAAACCTGGTCGGATGATTTTATTCTGAAACTAAAATGGATAAAATATATAATTGGCCATATCGGTAACTGGGTAAAAAAAAATTGTTTTCTGTTGTGACCTGTGGAGATGTGGAACTAGAGAAAGACAGTGCACTGCTCTTACCTCAGTCGTAACACCAGGTAAGGACAGCAGATTTCCTTCCTGAAAGGACATGAGTGAACCAGATGGATTTTTATGACAATCGATGATAATTTCATGGCACCATTACTGAGACTCGCTTTCAATTACAGATTTTTAAAATTAATTGATTGAATTTATTAATTAATTAGATTTAAATTCCACCAACTGAACCTATATCCTCGGCATTAGTCTGGGCATCTGGGTTGCTTGTTCAGTGACATTACCACTACGTCACCATCTGACTAGGGGGGCAGTAGAAGATGACACTTTCTTGTCAATATCCCTGAGTTAGTAAGGGGTGGGGGAGGGGAATACACAAGGCTCCCGTTCCTAATCGCAATCCTTGGAATTGGCTCCAACTCTTGAAATGTTAATATTGAGTGAGAGTGGGATCATTTTGAAGCACAGAGGCCATTCAGCTCACCATGTTTGTGCCAAGTCTCTGAAGATTTCCAATTGGTCCTATTCCCCTGTACTTTCTCCATGGCCTTGAAAATTTTCCCACTTCAAATACTTATCCACTTCCTTTTTAAAAGGTTTACATGGAATGTGCTCCCATATTTGTTTCCAGGGTCAGGTTAAGTGTATTGTCCTCCAAACATCATTGAATAGCCTGCCAAAGCTCACTGTACATAATTATGGCCACGAGATATGGGCTTGAGATACCCGAACTGATGTTCTGAAGAGGGGAAAGCTGTCGGCATAGACAGAAGCATATAAGGAATTGGGTTGCAACTCTAGAGCAGAGTTATGGTGAAATTAAAAGCCCTGAAAATTGAGCTAGAAATGTCGGTCCCTTTGAACATTAAAATTATTAAAGCTTGCAATTCTATTTTTCATACCCCAAAGAAATCATCTTTTATGGTTTAATGGAGAGACGGTAATGTCACTGGACTGGTAATCCAGAGGCCCAGGGGACACGGATTCAAATCCCACTCTGGCAGCTGGAACTTAAATTCAATCCATCAATAAAAATCTGGAATTGAAGGTTAGTCTCAGAAATGGTGCCATAAAACTATCATCGATTGTTGTGAAAACTCATTTAGTTCATCAATGTCCTTTACGGAAAGAAATCTTCCGTCTTTACCTGGTCTGGCCTACATGTGACTCCAGACCCACAACAATGTGGTTGACTCTTCACTGCCCTCTGAAATGGCCTCATAAGCCACTCAGTTCAAATGCAATTCGGGATGGGCAACAAATGTGAGCCGAGCCAATATCTTCCACATCCCATGAAAATTTTATTTTAAAGATACATTATTCTTCCTTGTCAGTGTGCTGAACCTTTGAATTGTACCTTTATGATGCCTATGAAGTAATGTTTTGTAAAGCTCCAGATGTTTGAGGGGAGAAAAAAAATTCATGTGTTTTGAGGGAAAGATTATTTGGACATGATAGCAGAAAGATCCATGCACAATTAAAATTGTTGGCAGCCAAATGTAAGTGGAGCGCTCAAAATGAAATGCCTGCCGGTGGGCAATTTTCTGCATGTGCAGCACATCATATTGGGCACTATCCAGGAAAGAAAAAAAGAGAACACAAAGCTATAATATGCTGCTGCTGTGATTTCAAATGTGTGTTTCGTTACGTTGTGCTGACACTTTGCTAAAGCCCTTGATATAATTTCACTCACAGTCCAGGATAATTGAGAGTTAGCGTCCACATGCTGGTCAGCCCAGCAAGTCTGCAGTCCCGCTACATTATGTGATACCAGTATATTTGCACTGGCCATTGCACTTCACTGTTGTGCTGGACCATGTTCCTGCACTGTTTGGGGTCATGTCTCTCATCCTCGGGAACTGTAAAACGCGGAAACTGGAGGTCAGAAGGCAGGCAGAGTGATATATGGACATTAATGCATGAGTCCTTAAAAAATTGTCTTGTAAAAATAAAACTCGTGGATCGACAATCCTGGTCCTGTGCATGGTTGTATTGGATATCCTAGGTGCAGTAAATACAGAAAAACAGGTAAGAGAGTTGTGCAGTCTGGTAAAGGGACCCATTCAATTTTTTACGGGCATCATCCTTCATGTAACATTTCTTCAGAGACTCAGTTGAAGTATTCTGCAAATCTACAAAGATTTTAGGCTCTTTTTGTTTCTGGAACAGTTGGAAGAGTGTGTAAGTCAAGTATGGTAACACTTGCTCCTTCTGCTTCTATTTAATTATAAAATTTTGAAATAAATTCGATGTTAGTTTTAGCCAGAACAAAGCAGTTTCAGATCCTCGGAAGCTGCTTAGTGGGGGAGGGCACCAGTAAATGGGGTAAGTGGGGAGTGCACTGGACTGTTTTATCTGAGAAAAGTGAAGACTTTGAAATATGGGGGTTTGATAGGGTACATGTAGAGAATTTGTTTCCACTTGTTGAGGAGTCCAAAACAAGGGGCTGTAAATTTAAGGAAGTCCCTCATCAATCCAGTAGCTAATTCAGGAGAAACCTCTTTACTCAAAGCTTGGTATTGGGCTCGCTACCCACATGGCATGGTTGAAATGAGTAGCATAGATGCATTTAAAGGGAATCTGCCTAAGTATATTAGAATGGAAGAAAGGGGATGTTGTTGAGCTAAGATGAAGTAAACAGGGTGGGAGTGGCTTTGTAGAGCAGAAAGTTGCATCGACAAGTTAGTTCTAGTTAAAAAGGCGACCCTGCAAATAGATTGCAACCCATACTCTGCTCCATCTTCCCAGAAAAAAATTATTGTTGACTCACGTGAGGGTCATGCCTCCAAATCAAGCTCATGTTTTTACTTTTATTGAGAAACACAGCCTACATGCGAGTCATTATGGTTTCCTGGAGGGGAGGACAGTCCTAGTAGGTTACAGCACAGAGGGAGTCCTTTAGGAGAGGGTAAATCAAGAGTAACCCTTCTCCATAACCAGAATATATTTTCCACCAACAAACCTGAGAGGAGCTACTTCGCATTCATTATTCAAAAGTCAGACTTCTGAAATATCTGTATTCCCATGCATGCCTTCAAACTGCATGGAAATAGATGTTCTCCTCAGTGCTGTCTGGTATTCTTGGCCCGTGTCAGACCTTGGCTCCTCTCAGGCACAGAATAGGGCATAGAATCGGAGAAAGCATCAAATGGAAACTGACCGAATGTGAGTTCAGTGCCTCACACACAAATTTATTCACATCTTGTGAAACCAATTTGCAGCCAATGTATTAATCCCTCAGTTAATCAGCCAATAACCCAAACCAGGTTTCAGAATTTACATTATTGCTGCAGTAGTAATAGTGGGCAGCTAGCACCAAAATCTAATATATACTTCGGGTCCACAGGTGCTTTTCAAACTTCTCTGTATAGGAGCCTTTTGCAAATCGTGACTCTCTCCCAGTGCCCTTTGCAAATATTGACACTCTTCCTGGGGAGACTTGGCAACTATTGATCCCCATCTGGGAGGCCCCCCTGTAAATAATCTTGCCCCTTGGACTTGTGAATGTTCTTTTGTGCTTTCCTTTAGTGGATCGAGTGGTATTTTAAAGAAAGAACAAACTTGCATTTACATAAGAGCATTTATACAACCCAGGGCACCCCAAAGCACTTTGCTGCCCTTTCTGTACTTTTGAAGTGATGTCACCATTTTGCAGGTGCAGCAGCCTGTTTGCCTACAGCAAACTCCCACAAACAGCAGTGAGATAAGTGACTTGGTTATCAGTTTTTTTTGTGGTTTGCTTATGGGGTAAATATTGACTGGATGAACTCCCCAGCTTTTTTATGTTCACCTGAGGGGGCAACTGGGGCCTCAATTTTAATGCCTCAGCTGATAAACTGTGCAGCACCCCTCTCAGTACTGCACTGAAGTGTCATTCTAGATAAGGAGCTCAAGTCTCTGGAGTGGGACTGGAATCCATAACCTGAGAACTCAGAGTGAGAATGCTATCCACTGAATCATGGCTGACACCTTTCAGGCATTTATTAAAGTACTAACAGGGGCTGCTGTTTTCCAGTTACTGAATAAGTTATGTCCTGTTTTTATGACAGGGAATTCTGTGACTTTTATCAGTGATTTGGGCTTTATGTTCTGTAACTAGGCCTCTTCTGTTAAAAAAACAAATCACTGCCTTTGGCAATGGCATAATGTTGAATGATTGTGCTCAGACGAAGTTTAGTTTTTGTGAACCATTTGAGATTCAGTTGTGTAAAAAGGGATGCTGCGGCTAGTACGAAACAAAAGAATGTCTTCTGTTAATTAAGGTAGGCTAATAAGTG
Organism: Heterodontus francisci; assembly: GCF_036365525.1. Classification (NCBI taxonomy): domain Eukaryota; kingdom Metazoa; phylum Chordata; class Chondrichthyes; order Heterodontiformes; family Heterodontidae; genus Heterodontus; species Heterodontus francisci. Next base: position 17,555,471 of record NC_090417.1, read on the forward strand.
GCTCAATTAAGTGAACTGGGATGTGCACTGCAGTTGTGAAATTATGTGGCTGTCGCTCATTATAACAAATACAGAATCGTGGTTTTTGACATTTCATCATGCTGTGACTTCGCAGTTGGAATAGATTTGAACAACGTATTGAGTTGGTTTGACCTAACCATGCTTCGCTTATTGCTGCACAGGGAGTGGGATATTACAATGCACAGTGGTAATATTGATTTCCCCATGAACTGAGAGCTTAAAACAGTGTAGTTACAAGTGCAGCGTCAGTGCCAAGTAGCTTTGGCTCTGCACCAGTATGAATTTTATGTAGTGTAAGTTGAATGAGGCCCAAACTAGCTCCGAAGGAGGGTGAGACTCTTCTGTCGTCCACTCTAGTCCAGTGTCAGGTATTTTCACTTTTACTGAAGCAAAGTGAATCCACTTCATTGATGCTGTTGCAGTGTAAATGTCGCTTCAATGAAGCTGATGATTGGGTTGCTCTAAGGTGTGATTTATTGACGTTCTGCAGATTGATAGAGGAAACCCCGAAATTTTCATTTTTTAAATATTTGATCCCATTTTATGTAGCGATCATCAATACTTATTAACCAAAAAAAGTCAGGAGAGCTGTCCTAAAGGCTCAATGATCAAGGGGGAATTTTGTACTGTCCGCCACGGCGGATTTGGTGGCGAGCGGGGTGGTATAATTGGGCGGTAGGTGTTTTTTTCAGATCCCCGACGGTGGGATATTTTAGAGGAAGTGTCGGCGGTGGGTTGGGTCATCAGGTGCATGGAGGAGCAGGGGAGGGTAGGCGGGGAGAGAAGGATAGGGCTGCTTGGGTGCATTAAGGAGCAGGGGCGGGTGGAGTGGAGCGTCCAGTTGTTGAATGGTTGCTATTGATGGTGAAGATGCATGTGTCGGCTGCGGGGTGGTGGGTGTGTTAGATCAGTGCAGTGTCAAGATATTTGGCAATGGCCTAAAGGGAGAGATGAGTGCTATCAGCATTGAGGTGCTGTGGGGCAATTTGAGGGTACTGGCTGGCAGAGGGAATGGCCACAGTCAGTGGGGGAAATGGATTCTGTAGGGGGAAGGTCAAGACTATTGGGTGAGTAGTCGACAGCTTCATATGGAGGGGAACGGGACTCTGCAACAACAGTCATTTTGAGGTGAGGTGGTTCAAGAGTAAAAGTCGGCATGTCGATAGTAATGGGATTGGTAACGGGGAGGGATGGCATGAATGCATTGATGATTACATTGTACACGGTAGTGGGGGCAGGCTCAATGGTAACGGAGCGAAGGGTAACGGTAACATTGGGTAGGTCAAGGTTGATGGGTTCAAGCTGGAAGGTTGCAGGAGGAGGTTGGAAGGTGGGGCGATTTGCCCTGAATTCCACGCGCACCATTTTCTCCAACGATAATGGAAACCATGTGGACACGCAAGGAGAGTGGGAGGAGGCAAACAACAGTGGGTGTGTCTTCTACATGGCTGCAATTTGAAGGCAGATATAAGGGAGCTGTTCATTGCCTCAATGTTTCAGCTCAGTATCAACAGAGGGCTGAATCACCACGCTTTGCTTATTTATTGTTCAGAAAAGACGCAGCAACCTGGGTCTTGTACACCCAATTTGTCTATACCATGGGAACAAGAACAAAGAGAGAGACTAAGGAGGGTTCTTTTTCCCTCAACTCACGATGTCTGAATGCCAGCAACAGTCAGAGCAGGAAGGTGAGGATGATCTGAATGATAACATTGAGGAAAGGCCTTATCGAAAACGGGCACTGGCACGTCATCGTATCCTCAGGATAAGGACAAATTACCTTCAGATGTCAGAGGCAATGTCAGAGGCTCCGAAGGATGTCATGTGAAATGATCGCAGAAATTTGTAGGATCCTGCAGCTGCTCGGCTTTGGTGGGAATCTCATGCCAGTTACTCTCAAGGTGACTGCTGCATTCAGTTTTTTTTTCCAGTGGCTCCTTCCAGGGATTCACAGACAATATATGTGGCATCCCGCAGTCTGAGACCCACAGGTTCATCACAGAGGTGACCAATGCCCTTTTTCGACACGCCAGTGATTTCATCTACTTATCTGAACACAAGGACAGCCAGGCAGCAAGGTCTGCGGCTTTCGGTGCTATCGCTGAGTTCCCTACAGTGCAAAGGGTGATTGACTGTACTCATGTGTCCATTAGAGCTCCCTGGGACCAGTCTGCTGTCCTTGTCAATCGCAAAGGCTTCCACTCTTTAGAGTTGCAATTGGTTTGTGTCCATGGGAGAAGAATCATGCGGGTTTTCACTTGTTCGCCAGAGAGCTGTCATGACTGCTACATTTTGAGTACCTCTCAGCTGCCAGCGGTTTTTGAGGAACCAGCCACAATTAATCGATGGATCCTGGGTGACCAGGGTTACCTCTTTTGTACATCGTTTGATGACACCAGTACGTTATCCCCGAAGTGCTACTGAAGAGAGCTGCAATGTCGCTCACGCATCCACCAGAGCCATCATTGAACATAACATTGGCATGCTGAAAATGCGATTCCATTGCCTTGGCAGGTCTGGAGAGGCTCTTCAGTACTCGCTACAGAGGGTATCACGAATAGTCATCGTCTGCTGTGCCTTGCACAACCTTTGCAATTAGACACGGCAGCATTCTGAAGGCAGAGGAACAGGAGGAACACCAGTCCTCCGCAGATGAGGATGACTGAAGAGGGTGAGGAGGAGGACAACAATGACAACGTTGCCATTATTGGTATGAGGGCCATGAAGAGACATGCATGGGACATGAAGGAGAACTTCATTTCTGCTTGTTACAACCATCAGTAAGCCACATCATCAAGGAACATTGGAGGAGAAACATAACAATTCCCCACAGAAATGCCCTTTTGCATGAGGTCTTATTCATCTCTGCAATCTAAATGAACTTTCATGTGATTGACATTTGAATTGGCATTGTATCTTAAAGCTGTTTAGGGACAGTTGTATAACTGCGTAAACTAAGAAACTTCAGTTGAAGTTCTTATTTAACAAATGCCCAGACCCACATGGTAAAATACAAGATACAACTTGCTGCACTTTCATGTGAATGGCATTTGAAATTGTCTGTGCGACTACACACCACTGTAAGCAACAATACGTTATGACCATAGAAAGCGAAAGTAAGGCATGACAGTATTGGAAAAAGTTAATGATCATCAATTGGAAAACGGCCAACATTGACGAGTGAAGGCTCATATTGCAATGAGAAATGGACACTGGACTATTCCTGAGATGCTTTGCAAACATCATTATGTTCCTGCCAGAGGCCTCCAAAAAGCTTCTTTGTATCCATATGTAACCAAGCAAAACATTACCAAGAGTGGATCAAATTTTGCATGAAATAAAAATGTTTGAATACATCATTGAAATTATGACAATTTGTACAGCACCTGTGGCACCTTCATGATCAAAACTCTTTCAACTTCCTTGTCTCCCACTCTGTCTCGGTGCTACCCCAACATTAGAGGCTGAGGTGGAGGCAGTCTGCTCTTTGCGCTGTGCCGTTGCTGTGGATGACTGTAGTGAGCGTCCTCTGGAGGACCGGAGCCTTGATGGCTCCATCCTACTGGGGGTCTGCAGCCGTGGTACTTGAGTATCCCCCGTGTGCTCGCCAGCTGGAGGTGAGAGGGTCAATGTCGGGGAGCGGGGGTGGGAGGATGAGACGCTGCTTACTCTGGGGGTGTCCTGAGAGGAAGGCCCTGGGGCAGCTGGCATGCGCTCCTCCTCCATCTGTGTGCACGATAGCACCTGCCTGTCTCCTTGAGGGGAAGGGTCACCTGGACGGAGGTCCAGGTTCCCACTCTCACTTCAACTCTGTTGCATGGAGCCAACAGCAGCAGCGATGAAGTGCAGGTCAGATCACATGGCTCGAGTACTCTCCAGACTCTCCATGGAGCTCACCAGACTCTCGACTGAGGAAACCATACGCTCAAATGCTTGGGACATGGCAGACGTCATGACCTGCATGGACATCTGCACAGCACACACAAAGCCACGCATGACCTCAGGCATCTCCGACATATTTTCCACATGGTTTTCCACGCATCCAGCAGACTTCACGTAGCAACAAACAGAGGATCATCATGAGCAAGGGGCTGAGCAGGGGACTGGTCCGCAGCAGTCCTCCGAGTGTCAGGAGACCCGGCTGGCACATGCTCTCTCGGCTGCTGGGATGTGTCTGTGTCATGCAGACTAGCTTGTGACCCAGATTCTAATCTTAAACCCCCATGAACTGTGTGGATGTATCTGTGCTGGCGGAGGTGGAAGAAGAGGCAGGTGACGGTGCACCCTTTGGGGCATTGGCTTCTTCTTCCTCCCCATAGGAGGATTCTTAGGCCACGTGGCGTTCGGCGACTCAAGTGTGGGCGCCTGCAGTGGAGACGCAAACAGAGGCACTTTAAGCATGTGCTTAACATGAGTTCACACAATTTCCCTCAGTTTCCACATATGGCGACGAGCAGAGATGATACTTAATCATTCCACATTGTGGCTCCTGCCTCGCCATCTCAGATGCCGCCTCCTTGGCCCCGGGCAACAGCTTTATGTCAGGGATCCCTCCTCCCGTTGTAGCAAGCTCACGCTGGCTGTGCCGTCGTTTAACCTGCAGCAGACAGTGTAGATTTTATAACATGGCAAATTATGGATCACAACCATTGCATCACTCATTCTGCATTGACTTTTGCACGTCACATCCAATCACGTAAACAACACCTATCTTCATCATTTAGTGAATGGCATCAAGGCTGCTCATGCATTTCACTGCATTCCTTGCATTACCCTCTGCTTTAAAGACACAGAGCCATAGTTTAGTTTCCAGATACAGCACTGAAACAGGCCCTTCAGCCCACCGAGTCTGTGCCGACCATCAACCACCCATTGTTTATACTAATCCGACACTAATTCCATATTCCTACCACATCCCCCACCTGTCCCTATGTTTCCCTACCACCTACCTATATTAGGGGCAATTGCTAATGGCCAATTTACCTATCAACCTGCAAGTCTTTGGCTTGTGGGAGGAAACCGGAGCACCCGGAGGAAACCCACGCAGACACAGAGAGAACTTGCAAACTCCACACAGGCAGTACCCAGAATTGAACCCTGGTCGCTGGAGCTGTGAGGCTGCGGTGCTAACCACTGCGCTGCCTATGAAAGAAAAGAATGGAGCAGCTTCACCAGGGGTACTTATCCTCGCCGATATGAGAAAATCATTGAAGCGCTTGCGACACTGTATCCATGTTCTACGAGTGACGCCACGGTTAGAGGCAGGAGGGCCTTCTGACACCATCTGCAGGGAGGCATCGCTGAACTGTCAGGGGGGGATGCTGCCTGCTGGCTGCCATCTGACTCACTTTGGCTGCAGGTAAAATGAATGATGTGAAGTTGGTGGTGACTTTCACAAACTAAGGGAGGCGAAAACATTTTGATTGAAGTAAAAGCTTCAATTGAAGTTTGTCTGAAGATACTTACATGAAGGGAAGGTTGCTGATCCTTGAGGCTGCAATCAGAGAACATTTTAGATTTGGTGGCGATCATGGTTCTTGGGGCAGTGACGGCGGGTTCCACCAATGACAGGCCGCCCCTGCCACATGATCCCACTTGTTACCCGTGCCTATCACCACAAGGCTAATTTACATACAAAATCACATGGGAAACTGGATTTGTGACGGAAGCAGAAGTTATGACAATGGGTCAGGTTAAGTCCTGGCCTTCATTCGGTTCAGTTAGGATGCTCCATTTGGCAACAGAACATCGTGTCGATACTTGCAGGGGTATCCCTCACACAGTGCATTTGAGAATTACTCAATCGGTCTCGGGCGAGGTTTGATTTCAGCTGCCATAGAATCAGCTACAGCTCTTTAACCTTAAAATAAAAAGCTGCATTGTTTTTTTTCCCAGATGTCCACACTGCAGGTCACAGATACTCATGCATATCAGACTTGCAGAGGAGATGCTTCAGTGTCACATTCTGTGACTTCAGAAGATGCAGCATAATTGGCTGGAAATGCTGTTTGCATGTGTCAGATGAGCTGACTGGCCAAGTGATGTGCCAAAAGAGCACTTGTTCAAGCGTAGATTTCCAGGATAAGTGCCAGGATTGAAATGAGCCCTGCAGTGAAGGACATATTGTTATAGCTTTATATGAAAATCAGAAGGCATCTTCTGACAGATGCTCTCAAAAACATTTGAAATGCTTTTTCTCGGCTTGAGAAATGCATCATTTTGCAAACAGAAACGAAAGATAAAAAATTGCGCAGCAGCAGCCATGATGATACAGGGTTGGTTAGTGTTGGAGGTGTGGATCCTTTAGAACTGAAAATTTGGTAGAACAGGAGGAAGAAACAGAAAGCATTGAAGAGCCAGTCAATCTTTCCAACAGAAAAATATCTGCTCTTTCTTTCCCCGCCACCCCCCACTTTGCCCCCAACCTTAATAAATGCTTGCTTACCTTTCAGTTGTGACTAAGAGCCCACATTTGCAACGTAAGCCTCTCTTTCTCCTCATGGAAAATTAACAGGACATCATTGGAAGAGTTCCTCAGGACAGTGTCCTGGGCCCCTCCAACTTCAACTGCTTTATCAATGACCTTCCCTCCAGCATCAGGTCAGAAGTGAGGATGCTCTGATGATTGCATAATGTGCAACTCCTCAGACATTGAAACAGTCCATGCCTGCATGCTGAGTTTTCTCTGGTGAGTAACTCACCCCCGACTCTCCAAAGCCTTTCCACCATCTACGAAGAGCAAGTCAGGAATTTGATGGAATACTTTACACTTATCTGAATGAGTCCAACTCCAACAACACTCAAAAATTTGAACACCGTCCAGGACAAAGCAGCCTACTTGGTTAGCACCCCATCCACAAGCTTAAACATTCACTGGCGCACAATAGCAGCAGTGAGTACCATCTAAGCGATGCACTGCAGCAGCTCGCCATGGCTCCTTCAGTGGGGCAACACCACCTCTCAGTTTCCTTCCAAGTCACTAACCTTGGAAATATACTGCAGTTCCTAAATGGTTACTGGGTCAAAATCCTGGAATTTGCTGCCTACCAGCACTGTGGATGTACCTGCACCATATGGATTGCAACACTTCAAGAAGGCATCTCAGCATCACCTTCTCAAGGGCATTTAGGGATGGACTGTATGATGCCCACATCCTGTGAATGAACAAAAAAAATTCCAATATTTATCATTTCTTTCAATTTGTATATTTTCTGTCTCCAAAATGTCACCTTAGCTCAGTGATTGGGCTCTCATCTCTGAAACCTGAGCAGAAATTCCAGGCTGGCACTCACAGTGCAGTACTGAGGGAGTGCTGCACTGTCCAGGATGCCGTCTTTTCGTTGAGACGTTAAACCCAGGCCCCACTTGCCCAGAACGTAAAAGATCCCATGTCACTATTTGAAGAAGACCAGGGAGTTCTCCATTATTTCTGGCCATATTGCTCCCTCAGTCAGCATTGCTAAAAGCAGATTAACTGATGTTTGTTATCTTGTGTGTGTGAACTTGCTTGCAAAGTGGCTGCTGCGTTTGCCGACAGACCACTGGTAATGTGCTTCCAAAGTAATTAATTGGCTTTGAATAAAATGAGACATTTTGTGGGTGTGATAAAAAGCTGCATGAATTCAATTTCATTTTTTTTATTTCCTTTCATTTGGACCTGTAGTTTTTTGAATGAATGAGCTTTATTGTATATAATTTGTGAAACAATCTCACAAAATCACAAAACATGGTTTAGTGGGAGATGACGTCAGCTTATCTGCTATTCCTTAAATAGGTGGTAATGCAGTAAAAACTTCATCCTACCTTGTGCCCAGTTATTTCACTGAAAATGTCGATGAGCAACTATTCCAGTTAGCAAGGGGTTTGCCAATTGGTAGCACTTGTTTTTAACAAGGAGGTCATACTCAGCTGGATTTCATACTTTTGCAGCATTTATTTTCTGCTTTCTTTCTCTGTTTCATGCTTGCCAAGTTAAAACCTCCACTTTTTTTTCAACAGCTTTCCTGGATTCATCAACTCTGCAGTTGTTTTTCGACTTGTACCATTCCATCCCCCCATCACTGTCTCCTTTGGTGAGTTGCACTTAGGTTTATCAAAGTCCAGAAATATAAAGAAAGCGAAGAGTGAGCTGTTGATATTTTAAGTTGTGTCAGACGGTGTCTCAGGAGCAGCAATCTTGCCTCTGAGTCAGAAGTTTGTGGGTTCAAGTCCCATTCCAGAGACTTCAGAAAATCTACGCTAACACTGTAGTGATGAAATGTTGGATGTGTCGTTGTCTTTCTTATTTTGATCTACAAGAGAGTCAAGGGTTATGGGGGCAGGCAAGAAAGTGGAGCAAAGGCCACAATCAGATCAGCCATGATCTTATTTAATGGGGGAGCAGGCTCAAGGGGCTGGATAGCCTACTGCTGCTCCTATTTCTTAGGTTATGATTTCTCCCCTGTCCACATCTTGTGTCATGGATAAAGGGTGACTTTATCGTCTAATCTTTTTCTCACATTGATGCACACCAGGCAAACGTGGGAACCAACTCTGAAGTTCAAGTCCTTGTTCCCATTACTTGCAGATACAGTTTACTAGAAGATCATAGTGTTCTAAGTTAGTATTTATCCACCAGAGATGTTTCAGCATGAGGAAAAACTCTTCCCAAACCTCAGCCTTCAAAAATCAAACCATCAAGTAAATCATTTGCTTGAACTTTGAGGGCAAGAATTCACTCGGCTCAAGGCCTTGCACGTTAAAAGGGAACACAAGAACAGGAAGAGACCATTCAGCTCCTCAATCCTGTTCCGCCATTCATTGGCTTAACTGTATCCTAACTCCGTCTACCCGCCTTGGTTCCATGTCCCTTTTTACAAAAATATCAATCTGTTTCGAAAGTTACACTTGACCCCCAGCCTCAACATCTGTTTAGGGAAGAGAGTGCCAGATTTCCACTACCCTTTGTGTGAAGAAGTGCTTTCTGACTTAGCCCCTGAACAGCCTAACTCTTAAGTTTAAGGTGATGCCCCCTTATTCTGGATCCTCCCCACCACAGGAAATAGTTTCTCTTTATCTGTCCTATTGAATCTTGGAAACATCTGAAAAACCTCAATAAGGTCCCCTATTAATCTTCTATTAAATATAAATTGCTGCAAAAAAGGAGTTGTAATTGCCTTTTCACTTTTTATGCCTGCCAGTACTGTGGCCAACATTCTCTCTGCACTGCCACTCCCCCATCTCCAAATCTGATGAACGGAGTTTTTTTTTGATTGATGGGATTTGAGAATAAGCAGGTCGGGCAAGATTGATGGTGGTTTCCTGGTACAGTAACAGGTAGAACTGGTTATTTCTCTTTGAACATAACAGGGATAATCCCTTCTGCTGTTGATTCACCTGCCTCCTGCTTCCCTTACAGCTTATGAAAGTTAAAGTGCACGACTCCAGCATCATCTGAGAAAGAAAGATAATCCCCAGTTTCTTTTCTTCCTGTACGACCTCTCTCCCTTGCCCCCTCTACCCTCATCTCCAACAACAAGGAGTTCATGTATTTCTTGCCAAGATTGCGACTTGAGACCAAGATTAAGGCATCCATTTAGCTGCCTCTACTGCTTCCCCACTCCTTCCCTTTGCCCGCCAAGCTGGACATCCCATGAGGTTCCCCCTTTCCCTTGCCCAAAACCTGCATTTTTCTTGAGTTTCTCTCTGATGTCCCCTTGTACTCTTTCCCAGTTCATCTTGTCCATGAAACCCATCCGCCTGCTCTCTTGACCTTTTTTTCCCACTAAACTGGTGTTCTTGCAACTGCACCTTGCCTTCCTGGCTTCCCTGCTAGCGAAACTGAAAATGGTTCCTTCTCCTTAGCTGCTGCCCTCTTCATTTCATTCATGCTGTCATCACCCCACCTCCTAAAAGAAAACAGCCTAAACACCCTGGTCTTAGCAGACCATGTGAGATCTGTAAGCGTTGGATTCATTTGTTGTCATGCTTTCCCCATCACAGTTTGTTGACAGCACACGAAAATTAGATATCCTCTTGCTGAGTAAGAAAATAACCTGATGAATGTGTGATTTTGATGATGCTGGTGGCCAGTCATTCAAGTAACCACACGATGCATTATGTACATCACCTGTAAAAGATTCTGTATTGATAATTTGGCAATGATCTTCATCAGGGCTGAATACTTGAAGAATTTATACTTGAATAAATTCCTTTCCTTTCCAAACTCATAGTAACCTAAGCTGCCTTCATTCCCAAACTGACGAGGCGAAGGAATTGCTGGCACTACTCTGATTTCAGTGATGGACAGGCTTCAGAGTAAATGAACCAGCACTGAGGTGACTTTGGCTACAAACCTCAGGGCATTGCACTGATTCCAGTGGCGGCTGAGGAATGGTACAGTTTGAGGTTTGAGAGTGTTCCCATCCCTGCATTGGGAATGGGTTGTGGTTGGGAAGACTCAAATTGCATTTGCTGCTTTTGAACAGCTGGGCACACAATCACAAAGCATAGTAGGAGGCCATTTGGCCCACCATGTCTCTGACAGCTCTTTGAAAGAGCTGTCCAATTAGTCCCACTCCTCTGCACTTTGCCATAGCTCTGCAAATTTCTCCATTCCAAGAAGAATCCAGTATTCTTTTGAAAGTCACAATTGAATCTGATTCCGTCAGCCTTTCAGGCAGTGTGTTCCAGATCACACTACGACTCACTGCATGAAAAAAATTCTCCTCATTTTCCCCCTGGATTTTTTACCAACTATTTTAAATCTGTGTCTTCCAGTTGCTGACCTTCCTGCCAGTGGAAACAGCTTCTCTCTATATTAAAATCCCTCATTATTTGGAACACCTCTATCACATGAGCGAGGAATGCTTACAATTATTTCTCAGTCACTGCCACTGTTGTGAAATCTTCTCTGCAGTGCAAGTAGGATGGATCCTCTGGCACCGGGAGTCTTGTCATACATGACAGTCATTTCAGATAAAGACAGCTCCAGATTGTGTTAAGCTGTACTTACTAGCTTATTCTTTTCCTTCCAGGTATTATCCTGTTTAGTCCAGATTGCTTCAGTCCGAAGATCGCTATTTAACAATGCTGAAAGAGCAAAGTTCCTGTCTCATTTAGTGGATGGAGTGAAGAGGATATTAGAAAACCCACAGGTGATGAACAGCTGAACTGAGGATTTCTGAACACAGGGGTGGGATCACATGCGAGTATCAAAGGGATTTTTTGTTGAATTTTCTTTTCACTGTGATCTGGGTGGCCTGATCGTGAACTGTATTGAAGTACTTAAATAGCTGTTCATGGGATATAGTGCATGACTGTGCAGCCACAGTTATCCCCAGATGTTGAGTCGCAACAAGATCATGGCTGATCTTGGAGATCAACTCCACTTTCCTGTCCTACTAGGAACACAAGAAATAATGTACGGGGTCTATTCACATCTGTGTTCCTCAATAACCAATTTAGCTTTTTACCTCAGTGTGGCATGTTTCTCTGTGTCGTTCCTTATTCTCATGTGTGTCTCCTGCCCAGCAATTTAAATCCACGAAACTTACCTGTTTTTCAAGTTAAAAATAGGAACAGGCTTAGGTCATTCTGCCCTCAGGACTGTTCCGCGCCATTCAGTGAAATCATGGCTGAACTATATCCTAACTTGATCAGCCTCTCTTCGCTCTACATCCCTTAATACCCTCAGCTAGCAAAAGTTTATTCATCTCAGATTTAAAGTTAGTAATTGAGCTAACAAGAGAGTGTAGAGCATACTTTCATTCAGTGTACTCTTCCATACTGTACATAGATCTTGGATGTGCATGCATCTCATGTTCTGTTTGTCACAGAGGCTTTGCCCTTTGACTATACTGCTTTGGTCTTTCTCTTAGCCAGTCACCTGCCATTTGCTTCTCCCAGATTGTTTTGGTAAACGCTTCAATGTTAATTATTTACATTGTTCGACAACTGATGTTGCAATACCCTTGGCACCAGTGAGTGCTAAGGGTGCCGTGTGTTGCTCGTGCCATCGAGAAGGGACGGAAGAGACTGAAAGACTGTTACAGTGGGGTCAGGGAGTTGGCATTAGGCCAGAAATTTCAAGGTCATAATCATGTCCCCTCTAATCCTTCTACCAATCACCTTAAATCTGTGCCCCCTGGTAATTAACCTCTCTGCGAGGGGAAACAGGTCCTTCCTGTCTACTCTATCTCGGTCCCTCATAATTTTGTATACCTCAATTAAATCACCCCTCAGCCTCCTCTGTTCTAAGGAAAACAACCCTAGCCTATCCAATCTTTCCTCATAGCTGCAACTTTCAAGCCCTGGCAACATTCTTGTAAATTTCCTCAGTACTCTCGCCAGAACAGCTATTTCCTTCCTGTAATTGGGCGAATAGAACTGTTTGCAATACTGCAGCTATGGCCGAACCGGGGTTTTATACAGTTCCAGCATTACATCCCTGCTTTTGTATTCTATAACTCGGCTGATAAAGGAAAGGATTCCATATGCCTACTTCACCACTCTATCTACCTGTCCTGCCACCTTTAGGGATCTGTGGACATGCACTTCAAGGTCTCTCACTTCTTCTACCCCTCTCAATATCCTCCCGTTTATTGTGTATTCGCTCGCTTTATTTGCCCTCCCAAGTGCATTACCTCACACTTCTCCGCATTGAATTCCATTTGCCACTTTTCCGCCCACTCAACCAAACCATTGATATCATTTTGGAGTCTACGGTTATCCTCTTCACTGTGAACTGCACGACCAATTGTTGTGTCATCAGCAAATTTCCCAATCATGCCTCCCACATTTAAGTCCAAATCATTAATATATCCTATAAACAGCAAGGGACCCAACATTGAGCCCTGTGGAACATCACTGGAAACAGCTTTCCATTCACAAAAACATTCGTCGCCTACTACCCTTTGCTTCCTGTCACTGAGCCAATTTTGGATCCAAGCTGCCACATTCCCCTGTGTCCCATAGGCTTTCATTTTACTGACCAGTCTACCTTGTCAAATGCCTTACTAAAATCCGTGTAGACCACATCCACTGCACTACCCTCATCAATCCTGCTTGTTACTTCCTCAAAGAATTCAATTAGAGTCATAGAGTTATACAGCACAGAAACAGGCCCTCGGCCCACCGAGTCTGCACCGGCCATCAAACCAATCTGTTCTAATCCCATTTTCCAGCACTTGGCCTGTAGCCTTGTATGCTGTGGCGTTTCCAGTGCTCATCTAGGTACGACTTAAATGTTGTGAGGGTTCCTGCCTGTACCACCCCTTCAGGCGGTGTGTTCCAGATTCCAATCACCCTCTGGGTGAAAACTATTTTTCCTCAAATCCCCTCTAAACCTCCTGCCCCTTACCCTAAATCTATGCCCCCTGGTTATTGACACTTCCGCTCAGGGACAAAGTTTCTTCCTATCTCCCCTATCAATGCCCCTCTTATTTTGTGTACCTCAATCAGGTCCCCCCTCAGCCTTCTCTGTTCTAAGAAAAACAACCCTGGCCTTTTCAGTCTCTCTTCATAGCTGAACTGCTCCAGCCCAGGCAACATCCTGGTGAATCTCCTCTGCACCCTCTCCAGTGCAATCACATCCTTCCTATAGTGTGGTGACCAGAACTGTACACAGTACTCCAGCTGTGGCCGAACTAGCATTTTGTACAGCTCCATCATAACCTCCCTGCTTCTATATTCTATGCCTCGGCTAAGAAAGGCAAGTATCCCATATGCTTTCCTAACCACCTTCTCTACCTGTGCTGCTGCCTTCAGTGGACATGGACACCAAGGTCCCTCTGACCCTCTGTGCTTCCAAGGGTCCTACCATCCATTGTATATTCCCTTGCCTTGTTAGTCCTCCCGAAATGCATCACCTCACACTTGTCAGGATTAAATTCCATTTGCCACTGCTCTGCCCATCTTACCAGCCCATCTATATCGTCCTGTGATCTAAAGCTTTCCTCCTCACGATTTACGACACCACCAATTTTCCTGTCATCTGCGAACTTACTGATCATACCTCCTATATTCACGTCTAAATCATTAATGTACACTACAAACAGCAAGGATCCCTTACTAATTAAGCTGACTATGCCTGATCAGTCTGTGCCTTTCTAAGTGGCAGTTTATCCTGTCCCTCAAACAATGGCATAATGTTCGTAGACCTACAAACCTCTGGCACCTCACCCGTATCCAGTGAGGATTTGAAGATGATCCTCAGCACATCCGCTATTTCCTCCCTGGCTTCCTTTAACAACCTGGGATGCAATCCATCCGGCCCTGGTGACTTATCCACTTTCAAGGATGTCAGACCCTCTAGTACTTCCTCTCTCATTATGCTAATTGTATTTAATATTTCACACTCCTCCTCTTTTACAACTATGTCTGCATCATCCTTCTCCTTTGTAAAGACAGGCAGAAAACTCTTTTAGAACCCTGCCCATGTCATCTGCATCACATGTAAGTTGCCTTGTACATAACTGCGAGGCCCTACCCTTTCCTTAGTTAGTTATCATTATTGAAATACTTTTGCTCTTGATTTTTGGCCTTGGGTAGATTTACTACATTAAAGGACTGCGTAAATGCAAGTTCTTGTTTCATTCTCATCAACTTTGATATGTATGGGTAAGCTGTTAGCTGCCCTGACAGACTGTTAGTACCTACTGATGTTTTCAGCTGTTTCAGTCACAAACGTGTAAAACAAACACTCCTTTTGCAGGGCTTGTCCGACCCGAACAATTACCATGAGTTTTGCCGATTACTGGCTCGACTGAAGAGTAACTATCAGCTGGGAGAGCTGGTTAAAGTGGAAAACTATCCCGAGGTCATCCGGCTGGTAGCTAATTTCACTGTGACCAGCCTTCAGGTACAATCCCAACTGTGTTGTTGCAGAAGTTTACTGAAGTTGACAGTATCCATGCGTGGGGTCCCTGCCTGCAGTTGGCCCGAATTTTGGGTAGGCTGGTGGCGTGTTGTTTCCAGAACCTTTGGGCTGGCAGTCCACAGTTGGCAGTGCCATTAGCTGGGCTGACTGTCGTTGGCAGTAACTTCAGATGGGCGAATAGTCTCGAGTTGGCATTATTTATGGGTTAGGTTTGTAGTATTGGCTTGGTGTCAGATTTTGCAGTTCCAGTCTGGATGGGCACCACACTAAAGATGCAGAATTGAGTTGGGGACAGGTTGAATTAAGGGCAATTGAAGGGGGTGCTGGAGAAAGCTTATGAAAATAACAATGAAATTTATAGTCTTAGAAGACTGAGTTGAGATGCTGCTATATTTGGGTAAACCTGTATTCCATTTTCAATGTTGTATTGCATGGCAGTCAGACTGACTCTTCATCATGGTTATCTTTCAGTTTTGAAAAGCACTGTTCAACATACCAGGCGTAGACAGCTTCATCCTTTTGCAACTGTAAAAGTTCATATCTTATCATGATTGTCTCTCTTGTTTTTGCTGCAGCACTGGGAGTTTGCCCCTAACAGTGTACACTACCTGCTGAGCTTGTGGCAACGCTTAGCTGCCTCAGTACCATACGTCAAAGCCACGGAACCGCACATGTTGGAGACATATACGCCTGAAGTCACGAAAGCTTACATCACCTCCAGACTAGAATCTATTCACATCATTCTGAGGTATGGTGACAGTTGTGTATTGGGTTAATTTGATCATGTGGAAATGCAAGTGAACCTGTTGTAATGATCAAAGAAACAGCAATGTTTATATTTGAGGTAGATTTAGAAATGATATGCCTAAAAAAAAAATCTGGTAGCAAGAAAATGGATTTCTTTAATCGACAGTTGATCTGGTGTTTTTGTCCTTAGGGATGGGTTAGAGGACCCTTTGGATGACACTGGTCTCGTTCAGCAACAGCTGGACCAGCTGTCCACCATCGGCCGCTGTGAGTATGAGAAGACATGCGCTCTCTTGGTGCAGCTCTTCGATCAGTCAGCACAGACCTACCAGGAGCTGTTGCAGAGCGCAAATGCGAGCGCCATCGACATTGCTGTGCAGGAAGGTAAGGATGGGACGGAGATAAGCAACAGAGCTGTTCGAGTAATATAATAAAATAAAAGCAAAATACTGCGGATGCTGGAAATCTGAAATAAAGACAAGAAATGCTGGAAATACTCAGCAGGTCTGGCAGCATCTGTGGAGAAAGAAGCAGAGTTAATGTTTCAGGTCAGTGACCCTGCTTCAGAACTGGCAAATATTTGAAATGTAAAAGGTTATTAGCAAGTAAAGCAGGGATGGGGCAAGAGATAACAAAGGAGAAGGTGTAGATAGGACAAGGTCACAGAATAGCTGACCAGAAGGTCTTGGAGCAAAGGCAAACAATATGTTAATGTTCGAGTGTCCTGTGATATTAATCTTTGGTCTGTCAGATTTGGGCTCAGAGGTTGCTGTTTCTGATGACTGACCGTCCTCCTTGATTTGAGTTGGTTGTTCTGCCTAATTTATCTTTGGTAAAGCATGCACAAACATGTTGCCATGAGTTTTTCTTGTGCTTTTTTGCCGACTTTTACTTCTGTGAAGTGTTAGGTCAGCAGTCTCTATTCAGTTTTGTTGTGTCACCTGTCACTTTGTGATTGCAGGCTCTAGCCCCTAGATAGGTCCATGAAGCGTGATTGCTAAGTACTTCCCAATTCCATCAACCTCTTGTATATTGACAAAACCTCTATTCAATACCTGATATTGCAAGGCATTTACTAGTAGTATTAAAAGGATTATTTTTTTATGAGGTCCGCAGTCAAGGAATGAGTAGTGTGTACATCGTCTACTTTGTGAGATAAATTACTCATGGACTAAATTGAGAAGCAGATCTGGGTGTTCTAGTGCATGAATCGCAAAAGGATAGTGTGCAGGTACAGCATGTAATTAGGAAAGCTCATAGAATATTATTATTTATCGTGAGGGGAACTTAATACAAAAGTCGGGAGGTTATGCTTCAGCTATACAGAGCATTGGTGAGACCACATCTGGAGTACTGTGTGCAGTACTGGAATCCTTATTTAAGGAAGGATGGAAATGCATTGGAGGCAGTACAGAGAAGGTTTACTAGACTGATACCTGGAATGGGCGGGCTGTCTTACTAGGAAAGTTTGGACAGGCTAGGCTTGAATCCGCTGTAATTTAGAAGAGTAAGAGATGACTTGATTGAAACATTTACGATCCTGAGGGGTCTTGACAGGGTAGATGTGGAAAGGATGTTTCCCCATGTGGGAGAATCTAGAGTTCGGGTTCATTGTTTAAAAATAAGGGGTCGCCCATTTAAGACGGAGATGAGGAGAAATTTTTTTCTCTCAGAGGGTCATGAGTCTTTGGAATTCTCTTACTCAAAAGGCAGTGGAAGCAGAGTCTAAATATTTCTAAGGCAGAGGTAGATAGATTCTTGATAAGCAAGGGGGTGGAAGGTTATCGGGGTTGGTGGAAATGTGGAGTATTCAGTTTAGCCATGAACTTACTGAATGGCGGAGCAGGCTCGAGGGGCTGAATGGCCTACTCCTGTTCCTAATTCGTATGTTGGTAAGACTAATTAATACAGTGCTTCTCCCCAGGTCGTTTGACATGGCTGGTGTACATCATTGGGGCAGTGATTGGGGGTCGAGTTTCCTTTGCGAGTACAGACGAGCAGGACTCAATGGATGGAGAGCTAGTTTGCCGGTGAGTCCGAAATTGCCCGTTTCATCTGCTCCTCGGCTGTCTGGTTGCATGGCTGTGGGGATTGCGCCCACAATCGAAAAGGGGCCATGAGATTTCCCTGGCAGATAAGATAAAGGAGAATCTATAAGTATATTAAAAGGGTAGCTAGGGAGAGAGCAGGTCCCCTTAAGGATCAGTATGGTAATCTATGTGTGGAGCCACGGGAAATGGGCGAGGTCTGAATGAATACTTCTCGTCTGTATTTACCGTGGAGAAGGTCATGGAAGCTAGTGAGTTCAAGGGAGGGAACAGCGATATCCTGGAGCATATCAGCATTACAAAGGAGGAGGTGTTGGAGGTATTGAAGCGCATTAAGGTGGATAAATCCCCAGGGCCTGACCAAGTGTATGTTAGGATGCTATGGGAAGCAAGGGAAGAGATTGCTGGGGCCCTGGCAGAGATTTTTGTGTCATCGTTAGCCACGGGTGAGGTACCGGAAGACTGGAGGATAGCTAATGTTGTGCCTTTATTTAAGAAGGGCAGCAGGGATAAACCAGGGAACTTCAGGCCGGTGAGCCTTACATCAGTGGTGGGAAAGTTATTGGAAAGGATTCTGAGAGACAGGATTTATATGCATTTGGAAAGGCAAGGTCGGATTAGGGATTGTCAGCATTATTTGTGTGTGGGGAATCATGTCTCACGAATTTGATTGAGTTTTATGAGGAGGTGACCAAGAGGATTGACGAGGGCAGGACATTGGACGTTGTCTACATGGACTTTAGCAAGGCCTTTGACAAGGTCCCGCATGGTCGGCTGGTCCGGAAGGTGCGAACACATGGGATCCAGGGTAAGCTAGCCAATTGGATACAAAATTGGCTTCATGATAGGAGGCAGAGGGTGATAGTGGAGGGTTGTTTTTCAGATTGGAGGCCGGTGACCGGTGCTGTGCCGCAGGGATCGGTGCTGGGCCCTCTGTTGTTTGTCATATATATTAATGACTTGGATGTGAATGTAGGGGGCATGATTAGTAAACTTGCAGATGACACTAAAATTGGTGGTATAGTGGACAGTGAAGAAGGTTGTCTAAGTTTACAACAGGATATGGATAAACTGGGAAAGTGGGCAAGGGATTGGCAAATGGAATTTAATGCAGACAAGTGCGGAGTGATGCATTTTGGGAAGTTAAACCAGGACTGGACATATACAGTGAATGGCAGGGCCCTGGGGAGTGTTGTTGAGCAGAGAGACCTTGGGGTGCAAGTACATAGTTCCCTGAAAGTGGTAACACAGGGTTGGTGAAGAATGCATGCTTGCCTTCATCGGCCGAGGCATTGAGTACAAGAATTGGGACGTCATGTTACAGTTGTACATAATGTTGGTTCGGCTGCATTTGGAGTACTGTGTGAAGTTCTGGTCGCCGCATGACAGGAAAGATGTGATTAAGCTAGAGAGGGTGCAGAAAAGATTCACAAGGATGTTGCCTGGTTTGGAGAGCTTGAGTTATAAAGAGAGATTGGATAGGCTGGGTCTGTTTTCCCTGGAGCGAAGGAGGCTGAGAGGGGACATGATAGAGGTATATAAAATTATGAGAGGCATAGATAGGGTAGATGGCCAGAGTCTGTTTCCCATGGTAGGGGTGACTAAAACTAGAGAGCATAGATTTAAGGTGAGAGGGAGAAGGTTTAAATGGGATCAAAGGGATAAATTTTTCACACAAAGAATAGTGGGTATCTGGAATGAGCTGCCTGAGGAGGTGGTGGAGGCAGGAACAGGAGCAACATTTAAGAGGCATCTGGACAGGTACTTGAATGAACAAGGCATAGAGGGATATGGAATTAATGCAGGCAGGTGGGATTAGTGTAGATAGGCATTATGGTCGGCATGGACGCGGTGGGCCAAAGGGCATGTTTGTATGCTGTCCGACTCGATGGCAATCATGCGGCATGGCAAGCCCCAACCATCTCAGGAGATTGGAGCAAAGCAGCTGAGGGATGACTATGTGATAACATAATTGAGTTTGAAAATTATTCAGCTCTTGGAAAGTGATCCTTATTAAAGAGGAGAATTTCCATTGGCACAGGAACGGGCAGGATAATGATCTATGTTTTATGACATTTGTAGCAGACTCCTAACCACTGCCTTCCATCATAGTTTATCCAGGGGACTGGTTAGATGTTCTGGTTGATTTGCTGCTTGAGTGCTCTTCAGTAACTGCTTCAATAAAGTTTCTGATTGAATTTCCAAGTTCCAATGTTATGGAGTGGAGGTCGTTGGTTATGTCGAACCCTGTTTATCACCACATATTGTGTCAACTGATGATACTTGTACTTGCACCAAAGCGCTTTGTATGAAGTGAGGGGCAAGTGTTTATCTAAGAGTTTGGAGATGACGGTTTCATTATCTTAACAGTGATCGACTGAATTCTTCAGACACTGCCCAGGGACAGTTTCCTGGTGGCACTGTGCACTGGGAAGATCTGACTGTACGCTCTTGGGTTTCTTTGCAGTGTTTTGCAGCTGATGAACCTGACTGATTCTCGACTGGCTCAGGCAGGCAATGAGAAGCTGGAACTGGCCATGCTCAGCTTCTTTGAGCAGTTTCGGAAGATTTACATCGGAGATCAGGTCCAAAAGTCCTCGAAGGTATAGAGGGGTGAAGTTAATTTTTCTCTTCCTGATCATCTGTTTTCTTGCATTGGTTTCCTTTTTGGAATTTCTTGGAAAAAAATTGTTTTAATTGCTTTTTGTGGTTTGCTGGAGAATAACACAGCACGTTAACTTATGCTGACTGTGCAGGCTTTGAACATAAAAGCTGGAATTAGTATTAACAGTATGACCAGAAAGAGAGAAAACTTGCATGTGCCTCAGTCACATCTCTCAAACGTGCCAAAAATGCTTCACGGCCAATACATCACTTCTCAAGTGCACTCACCACTGTTATGTCGGTGAACAGAATAGCCACTTTGAGCTCAGCAAGATCCCACAAGCAGCCAGTAAAGTGAGTTACCATTTATATTTTTTCAGTGATGTTGACTGTGGGAAGCATGTTGGCCAGGACAATGGGAGAGCTTCCTGCTCCTTAACAAGTAATCCTGCTCGATCTTTCGGGCCTCCGTTTCGCATTTCATCCAAATGGTGATACCATTTGACAATGCAGCACTATCTCAGTAACCCACTGTAAGATAATGCACTCAGTTGCATTTATTAGATAAGCCTTGTAACAGGCTATTATTACAGAAAGTAGGAAGAACAGTCCAACAGTAGTGTATGTAAGAAAATCACAGACACCTAAACAAGTAGTTTGGCAGACAGCGGAATCCTGTTGTCTTTTATAGTTATGACCAACAAGGATTTTTGCAGTACTTAACTGTGGGCAGTTTTCTGCTGTGAACTCTCACACACTAGGATTTGGATTGATGTTCCAGTTCACATACTTTTCCTGAATCTTGGTTTTGGATCCTCAACCCAATTGTACACCAGTGGCATATCTAACCAGAAGGAGTTTCGGTTGACTATGTAACAGCAACTGATGCTTTGACGGCAGCAAATTGACACATATGTAGGAACTGGGGTGAGTGGCGGGGGAAAGAGGGGTCTCACTGCTGAATCGGAGCTGTTTCCTCAGCCAATATCTACAGATGGGGAGGGGTCCCTGACTGGTGATTAGGAGCAAGAACTCTTTCCACTTTGATCCACCCACTTACTCTTGGGCACAAAGGTTGCTTTAGTACCCTCACTGCCAGTCTGGCTAAATATTGCCAAATACCAGTACATGCCAGGGACTGAGGTTGGGGCGCTGTTGGTGGTTGGGATTGAGTACCATACAAAGACGTTTACCCATCGGACTTAACAAGCAGCAGCAGCCCCACCGAGAACACACTGAACTGTTCGTGCATTTCATTGCTGTTTGTGGGATCATAGTGTGTCTTATTTGCCACCTTCACTGTCACTGCACTTTGAAAGTGGATGTGCAGCACTTTGGGACTTTTGGGAGTCTGATAATCAGCCATGTTAATGTAAACCTTTCCAGAATTTCCATGAACATAAACACTATTCAGTTTAGCATTTCTGCAGTGTTCAGATATGGTTGCAGGCAGAATCTCAATGGGGAGTTAAGCTGACAATTTTTTGTCATTTGTAAAAGGTACATTGTGCAGATGCTATCACTATCTATATTTCATTGTTCTGCGGTAGCTACTTGTCAGTAAATACACTATAGTATTCACAGGGTTAATAGTTCTGAGCAGCTTAGCTTTTTCTTTGAGTCAGGCTGAAGATGCCTGTCACGTGAGGCCACCCTTTGTATGATGCTTCATTTTAAATGTTAGCTTGGTTCAGTTGCTGGCACTCTTGTCTCTGAGTGAGAACATTATGGGTTCAGGGCTCAGTACAGAGACTCAAGCACATGAACCTAGGCTGAAACTTCAATGCAACACTTCTTTCAATGAGGTGTGATAGCAAGGTCCTGTCTGACTGTTAAAGTGAATGTAAAAGATCCCACAGCATGGTCAGAACAAGAGCAGGGAACTCTCCCAGTGTCTTGGCCAATATTTATCCCTCAAGCAGCATCACAAAAACTAATTAACTGATCACTCATCTCATTACTGTTTGTGGGACCTTATGGTGTGCAAATTGGCTGCCATGTTTGCCTGCACAAAATTTCATTGGCTGTGAAGTACTTCGAGATGTTCCAGTGGGGGGTTTATACCTTTGTCTTTAATGATTGTTTGCTTTTTTCCTGTGCAGTTGTATCGCAGGCTGTCTGAGGTCCTGGGGCTGAACGATGAGACAATGGTCCTGAGTGTTTTCATTGGAAAAATGTGAGTGTATGTACAGATGCTTATGACAGTTGGACAACTAGTTGATGCAGCAACATGTTCTGCTTGAGGGGATGGGGTTTAGAATAATGATTTCCCACACAGCTAGTGTGTTGGGTAGGTGCATGCCAATTAGCAGATAGACAATTTATAGACAGATAAATGAGTGTTCAACTCACCTGAGGTTCTCAGGGCATTTACTTGTGAATGTCATTGGCACTGAGATAGTCGGTATAAGTTAGAGGAGAGTGATCCCTGTTTGGGAGCGATCAGCCGGCACTGTGGTACTTGGGAAACTCTCATTTACTCTAAAACTGCACTTGGGTGAAAGTTGAATCCCCACTTGCACTGAGAGTTTTAACACGTTCAAAGATATTTACTAAAACGAAGAGGTGCAATGCTGCAAAATGGAATTAGACCCCAGAAAATCGACAGCATGTGAAAGATTAGATCATGTTCTGGGTGAAGATATTTTGTCAGACATTCCATTATGATGGAGGCCCTCACCCGAAACATCAAGCTGTATTTTCCCCTTTTTCAGCTGCTGATGAGTTTGCTGTATACTCACAGCATTTACTGTTGAGATTTAGTCACAGCGGGGAGAGAAGGAATCTTGGATGCTGAATGACAAGTGTACAGAGTACAGAACATCCATTTCTAGCTTTTTTTCTGGTTCAAAGGCACAGTTATACTGTAAACACTGAGAGAATTCACAAAGTCATCCTAAACTTTAGAGATGCTTGGTGGCTTCTACTCATGCCCTTCAACACTGTTACCTTCTGTGTAATTGACAACGAGTGGTAATTTCAATGCAGCTCCCGTAAATTTGCCGCTTCAATTTAATTTCGCTGGCTGGCAATTATTTAAAAATTTAAGCTATAAGCTGCATTCAGGAATTCGGCTTGTAATTCTGAAATTTTATACATTTTTCACTTCGGATCTTGGAGTTTTCAGACTTATCTGAGCTGCTTAGCTAAAGCAGTTTCAGGACAGTATTTCAAGAATTCAACCTCGGGCCAATGCTGTACATGCAGAATCTGCTTTTCGTCGTGGCCTGTCACAGACCCATCAGCTCGCTGGTGGAACTGCATTATCAGATTCTAAGTGGACAATTCAAACTTGCTGAATTCCCAGCATTCAAAGCTCAGGCAACTCACTTCTGTTGGCACTTGGATTTCTCATTCATTGTTTGACCTGTTTGAAGTTTTTGAAGGTTCAGAAAGTGGCTGAATTTAGCGCTGTGACCTTGTTGGAGGATAAATCCTACATCAAGACACTGGGATCTGTCAGCATCCCCAACATGACACTTAGGCAATTAATGGCATTATGAATTCAGACTTTATAGGGGTTAGTTTTGATCGAACTCACCTGGTGGAAATCGGTTGAAATTGGTTACAAAGCTGGTTTTAGGTTCCAGCCACTTTTATGCTTCATAGAAATCAGAGGAGAGTAATATCTGCCAGAGTGAAAATACAGCTTCCCAGCGACTTAGGTCAAAAGAACCCCCGATGTGCCACTCCCCAGTCTCCATTGTGCACACCTCAGTAGCTCATGAAAGCAAGCTCGGATACTTGTGTCAATAAGGTACCCTATCTCTTGGTCTGAGTGGGTAGATGCTATACCAGGTAGCCCAGTGTACACTGACAGCAGTCTTGGCACAGCTTCTCCCTCGTTTTACTTTCCAGCAGGTAGAGCTAAGAATGATATATTTGTGGTGTTTTTAAGTGACACATCATGTGCTGTATTAGTTTCAAATGGGGAAGTAATAATGCACAAAGACAATCCAGCATGTCTCACATGAAACCCAATTCCATCTCAGGAAATGACTGTATGATTTGTACCAGAAATTGATGCTGTGTTTGTGGGGAAATGCATTGAGGTGCCCTGCTTGGAAAGGGTTGAACGTGAGTGGGTCAGCCTCATTCTAAGTGGCACTGGATCTTCCACTACTGAATTTAGATTGAATACTCTGTATAAATATGAGGCAACAGCCTCCATTTGCCATATTTACTTGCATTTCGGCCACCTTCGCATTTTGGAGTAGACCAAATCTTATTGCTGCCCTGAGGAAATTCACTCGGTAATCTGTGTGTATGCTGCACTCCAAATTTAAGATGGACATTTTCCACTTTCAAAATATACTTGAGTAAATATCCTAATCCAACTGATGCCTCTATTTTCTCTCTGTTTTCAAACAATGCAGTGAATCTGAAATGTAGTTTTGATGAGTAAACTGGAGCTTTCCTGCTGAGCTTTAATCATAAGGATGGGTGTTTTCATTGTTGAATTATAACAATTGATTGTCTGATCACCACCAGAATTACCAACCTGAAGTTCTGGGGAAGATGTGAGCCGATCACCTCAAAGACACTGCAGCTCCTGAATGATCTCTCCATTGGATATCCTTTGTTCAAAATAAAGCCACTGGATCGTGCAAAATGTGACAGATGATTAGGTGAAACCCAAGGTCAAGGGTAACTGTGCTCACTTGAGGCAAACAAAGGGATGAATCAGTAAGTAGGGCTGTTGGTGACGCCACACTTTGGTCCAAAAGTCTGTACATTGTGGGAGGAACAGAAGAACAATGGACGCGTTCTGCCTTCCTGGGAAAGCGTAGGTTTAGAGGAAAAGACAATGTGGTGAGTCTTGATTTCAGTATGATGAGGATGCAGGAGGAGGAAGGTAGAGTGGGATGGGATATATGCAGTTTAAGAGAACCGTTCAGATCAGTAGCAATAGAAAGCAACAAGAATAAAAAGCGTCGGAGAGTATGGTTGGAGCGTAGAAGTGAGGCGAGGAGTCAGTGTTTAACAGAAGTTCCAGGAACATAATAACTAAATGCAAACTGCTAGTAAAATAGATAGGAGTACTGTTATGAAAGTTTTGATTATCAGTCATATCGTTGAACAGCAGCAATGTCGATCACGGAGAAAGTCACAGCTGTTGCTTCTGACCAATCTTGAATATACCCAGAAGCATTGCATCAGCTCTGACTTCAGTTAAAAACCAGTTGATAACTCTTTCTTAAAAGTACAAAAGCAGGGACGTTATGCTAAATCTTTATAAAGCTCTTGTGAGGACTCTTGAGGAGGTGCAGAGGAGATTTACCAGAATGGTTCCGGCGATGGGGGATTTTAGTTCTAACAGTAGGTTGGAAAAGCTGGGGTTGTTCTCCTTAGAAAAAAGGAGATTGAGGGGAGAGCGAATAGAAGTGTACAAGATTATGACAGGCTTAGAAAGTTAGACAAGGAAAAAGTGTTCCCATTAACTGATGTTACAAAGGCTCGGGAATACAGATTGAAGGCTTTGGGCGAGAGATGCAGGGGGAATATGAGGAAGCACTTTTTTAAGCAGCAGATAGTAATGACCTGGAACTCGCTGCTTACAAGGGTAGTGGAAGCGGAGACAGTCAACCACTTCAAAGGGAAATTGGTTGGCCACTTGAAGGAAATAAACTTGCAGAGCTATGAGGATTGAGTGGGGGAGTGGGACTGACTGGATTGCTCCGTGGAGAGACGGTATGGACTCGATGGGGTGAAAGGCCTCCTTCTGTGCCGTAGATGACTGTGACTTTTTGGAAGACCAAGCTGGCTAATTTTTTCCATATGCGAGTTACCTATATTTTAAAATTGTTTTTTTGAAGCCGTAACGAAGAAACTGAATAAGAGACCAATGGAAAAGCAGAAAATACGTGTAAGAGTAAACATTAGGGATCAATAGTTAGATATATTTTGGAAGGCTTAAGTGAAGTTCAAGGAAGTGGTTTTATCAGCTATTTATCGTTACCCTGTGTTGGACTGGGATGAAAGATGAGCAAACAACAGGAATTGAGCATAGATATTTGAATGATGCCATTGGCAATTTATTATCCTTGACACTCACTCTACATACAGCAGCGTGAGGAAGCTGGTAAAACTCACTGCTGTGCAGTTCATGCTGAATAATCATACAGTAAGTACCTCTCACTTTGTTCTCACCCCTTCTGTCTGCACTTTACTTCTTTGGAGAAGTATCGAAGTGCTGCGCGGAATCTGTTTCCAGTGGTTACGTACTTAGGCAGGTGGTGGTTATATCACCTTTACAAACTTTGCTCCATCAGAAATAAGCATTGTTTCAGGCTAACTATGGTCAAATTCCACAAACGAATCAGAAAACTTGGAAACATCTGATTTTCTTTTTGGAATTAAGATTTTCAATTGTTTAAAATATACTCTGACAATGTTCTTTTTGCCGTGCATTGTGTACATTTATTGATGATCAGAGAACGAGCGAGTAATCTTATGTTGCACCTTGAATTAACAGAGCGAGCACTTTTCATTCCTGGGCATCAATAACCAATCAAACCTGAGTGACATGCGTTGCCGCACCACTTTCTACACAGCACTTGGACGATTGCTTATGGTTGATCTAGGTATGCAAGTACTGCCAAAGATCAGAAGAATGATTTACCCGTGTTTGTCAATCTGTCTCTACGTATATAATCACAAGCAGTGATGGAGCATGGCTGGACATGGCTGGGTAGTTAATATTATAGTTGACTGAACATAAAGGATCCGTATTCTCCAAACCTCCTTGTACCACAAAATGGTGGTGATATTCTGTAACCAGTGCATATAACACTGTCTGACATCTACTATAGCTGCTCGCTGTTCTGCAGTTCCATACGTGGAAAAGACGGCCAAGCACTTCACAAGGTAAATTCTATGCTCTCAGCAGTCACCTGGGATTGTTGGTCAGAGAGTTAGGGCTACAATGCCCTGTTTCTGATCCACGCAGCCTCTGAATGTGGTTTCTCAGCAGGGTTTGTAGAATTTCCCCTTTTCTTTCGGAGGGGCTGCGGACACAGTCAAAAGAGAAGGATTTCAAGGAGGTTTTTGAAAGAGACAAAGGTGACAATGCAGGGGGCTGCAGTGTTTGAATAAATAGCTGCTAATAGAGTCATAGAGTTATATAGCACAGAAACAGGCCCTTCGGCCCATCGTGTCTGTGCCGACCATATAATGTTGGAGGAGGGGGAGCTGTGGACAGGAGGAGGGTTTGAACATGATCTGTAAGTTGCAGAGCAAACTGTTAAGTTCTGATGGGAAGATGCAAATAGATAGAATTTTAAGTGAGGAAGAAAATTGCTGGGGGCCAGGGGACATTACAGAATATTGCAGCATTACTTTGTACAGTTTGGTTGCTTGACCAGGATGGTCAGCTGGAGTGCAGTGGGGAGAATGTGACAGACCCTGGTTTTGAGAGGGATAATTCAACCACCGTTCCCCACCGACCCCTGTGAAAAGTGTGTACATTGAACGTACTCTGGGAAAGTACAGAATCTGGCTCGGCTCAAATACACCTCCAGTCAGCTGAAGACCAATTCATAAACTTGGTTGAGGCACACACACAAACAGTGACCACTTGGGAGAGATACCATTCAGCAAATGGCAAGGAATGGATGGCATCAGGAGAGGATGTGAGAAAGTTTGTATTTTTAAAAAGAGATTTGTGAGTAACCTACCAGCCCATTTTGTTCTATCCCACAGGTGAGGACGAAGACCAGTTTGAGCAGTTCATGCTCCCCTTAACTGCCGCATTCGAAACTGTAGCACAAATGTTTAATTCAAGCACATTCAATGAACAAGACGCGAAGGTACAGGTGAATTCCATCCTATTACTCTTTTAATTCCCTCAACCTCATCTTCTTTTCGTCTTTTCTCTTGATTTTTTTTTTGATTGTTTGGTTTAGTTTTGTTTAGAGATACAGCACTGAAACAGGCCCTTCGGCCCACCGAGTCTGTGCCGACCATCAACCACACATTTATACTAATCCTACACTAATCCCATATTCCTACCAAACATCCCCACCTGTCCCTATATTTCCCTACCACCTGCCTATACTAGGGGCAATTTATAATGGCCAATTTACCTATCAACCTGCAAGTCTTTTGGCTTGTGGGAGGAAACCGGAGCACCCGGAGAAAACCCACGCAGACACAGGGAGAACTTGCAAACTCCACACAGGCAGTACCCGGAATCGAACCCGGGTCCCTGGAGCTGTGAGGCTGCGGTGCTAACCACTGAGCCACTGTGCCGCCCAGTTACTGTGAGTTTTTCCAAGTGCACAGCTGCAACCTCCTTACTGATTGATTCTAACACCTTCCCCACAACAGATGTGAAGCTCACTGGCCTATAGTTACCTGTTTTCTGCCTCCTCTCCCCTCCCCCCCGCCCCCTCCACTTCTTGAATAGAGGAGTTATATTAACTACTTTCCAGTCTGATGGAACCTTTCCAGAATCTAGCGAATTTTGAAAAGTTATAACCAACGCATCTGCTACCTCATTCGCCACCTCTTTTAAGTCCCTAGGATGAAGTCCATCAGGACCTGGGGATTTGTCAGCCCACAGCTCCATCAGTTTGCTCAGTATCGCTTCCCTGGTGATTTCCTCTCTTCCTTCCGCCTCCTGATTTACAGCAATTACCAAAATGTTTTTTGTATCCTCGATAGTGAAGACAGAAGCAAAGTATTTGTTCATTTCCTTCGCCATTTCCTTATTATCTACTGTTAGCTCCCCATTCTCACTCTCTAGAGGACCAACACTCAATTGACTTACTCTTTTTTAAATACCTGTGGAAACTCTTGTGTTCCGTTGTTGCATTTCTAGCTAGCTTCCTCTCATACTCTAATTTCTTTCTCCTGATTAACCTTTTGGACATTCTCTGCTGTTCTTTATATTCTGAACAATCGTCTGAACTGCCACTCATCTTTGCGCAATTATATACTTTTTCCTTAAGTTTGATGCTTTCCTTAACTCCTTTAGTTAACCACGGATGGTGGGTCCTCTCCTTAGAATTTTTCTTCATAGTAGCAATATACTTATTCTGAGTATTCTGAAATATCCCCTTAAATGTCTTGCCACTGCTTCTCTATTGATCTAATTCCAAGCCTAGGAACCCAGTTCATTTCAGTTAGCTCAGCTTTCATGCCCACATAGTTGCCCTTATTTAAGTTTAAAATACTCGTCTTGGACTCACTCTGAGCAGATAGAGTCATAGAGAGATACAGCACTGAAACAGGCCCTTTGGCCCACCGAGTCTGTGCCGACCAACAACCACCCATTTTATACTAATCCTACATTAATCCCATATTCCCTACCATTTCCCCACCATTCTCCTACAACCTACCTACACTAGGGGCAATTTACAATGGCCAATTTACCTATCAACCTGCAAGTCTTTGGCTGTGGGAGGA
This sequence comes from Heterodontus francisci, assembly GCF_036365525.1. Lineage (NCBI taxonomy): Eukaryota > Metazoa > Chordata > Chondrichthyes > Heterodontiformes > Heterodontidae > Heterodontus > Heterodontus francisci. The sequence continues at coordinate 17,585,156 of NC_090417.1, forward strand.
AACCGGAGCGCCCGGCAGAAACCCACGCGGTCACAGGGAGAACTTACAAACTCCGCACAGGCAGTACCCAGAACTGAACCCGGGTCACTGGAGCTGTGAGGCTGCGGTGCTAACCACTGCGCCACTAACCACTGCGCCACTGTGCTTTGAGACATTTCTGCTCCATGTAATAAAGCTCTATAAATGTATTCTTGCTTGAGGTGTCACAAGTGTGGAAATGTTAAGCTCGTGCAGGGCTGTGTTCTTGGCTGCTTTGGATTTGAATCGAATTCGTTGGTGCTGGCACTCTTTGCATGAACTGGAAAATGTTAACACTTAGCAGCTACATTCGAGGGAAGAGTACTTTCCCGAAGACAGCACTGTACCTCGGTATATAACAACCCCTCTGTTTGTATAATTCTACTCATTCATATTTGTTTGCTCACAGCGAACGCTTGTTGGCCTGGTGAGAGATCTGAGGGGAATCGCCTTTGCCTTCAACGCGAAGACCAGCTTTATGATGCTCTTTGACTGGATGTATCCTTTCTGGCATTTGGCAGGAAAGAAAAGCCGAGAAATCTGCAATTCAGCATCAGCAGCTGAAGTGTAAACAGAGCATCTGAATTTCAGATCTTAGTTTGAGTGCAGTTCTTAGAGTTTTGTGCAGTTTTGAAGCCATGCCTGGAGTCAGGCTCTTTCTCTGAGTATAATGACTGTCTCAGAGAGGCCACGCCAGATCACCTGAGCTTTGCTCTGTGTGACTCCAGGATGACATGAAGCTAAGAATATGCATGATCCACTGTAATGATTTCACTTGTTCCTTTTAGTCTATGGACTGTGCAGAGAGGAGATTAGAATTAGAATTAGAATATTACAGCGCAGTACAGGCCCTTCGGCCCTCGATGTTGCGCCGATCATCTGACCTACACTATTCCATTTACATCCATATGTCTATCCAATGACCACTTAAATGCCCTTAAAGTTGGCGAGTCTACTACTGTTGCAGGCAGGGCGTTCCACGCCCCGACTACTCTCTGCGTAAAGAAACTACCTCTGACATCTGTCCTATATCTTTCACCCCTCAACTTAAAGCTATGTCCCCTCGTGTTTGCCATCCTCATCCGAGGAAAAAGACTCTCACTATCCACCCTATCTAACCCTCTGATTATCTTGTATGTCTCTATTAAGTCACCTCTCCTCCTCCTTCTCTCTAACGAAAACAACCCCAAGTCCCTCAGCCTTTCCTCGTAAGACCTTCCTTCCATACCAGGCAACATCCTAGTAAATCTCCTCTGCACCCTTTCCAAAGCTTCGACATCCTTCCTATAATGCGGTGACCAGAACTGCACGCAATACTCCAGGTGCGGCCTCACCAGAGTTTTGTACAGCTGCATCATGACCCCGTGGCTCTGAAACTCGATCCCCCTACTAATAAAGGCTAACACACCATATGCCTTCTTCACAGCCCTATTAACCTGGGTAGCAACTTTCAGGGATTTATGTACCTGGACACCAAGATCTCTCTGCTCATCTACACTACCAAGAATCTTCCCATTAGCCCAGTACTCTGCATTCCTGTTACTCCTTCCAAAGTGAATCACCTCACACTTCTCCGCATTAAACTCCATTTGCCATCTCTCAGCCCAGCTCTGCAGCCTATCTATGTCCCTCTGTACCCTACAACACCCTTCGACACTATCCACAACTCCACCGACCTTCGTGTCATCCGCAAATTTACTAACCCACCCTTCTACACCCTCATCCAGGTCGTTTATAAAAATGACAAACAGCAGTGGCCCCAAAACAGAACCTTGCGGTACACCACGAGTAACTAAACTCCAGGATGAACATTTGCCATCAACCACCACCCTCTGTCTTCTTGCAGCTAGCCAATTTCTGATCCAAAGCTCTAAATCACCTTCAACCCCATACTTCCGTATTTTCTGCAATAGCCTACCGTGGGGAACCTTATCAAACGCCTTACTGAAATACATATCCACCACATCCACTGCTTTACCCTCATCCACCTGTTTGGTCACCTTCTCGAAAAACTCAATAAGGTTTGTGAGGCACGACCTACCTTTCACAAAACCGTGCTGACTATCATAACGCCCAGCAAAGATACATTCCAGTGAGAAAATAAGACAAGGGGAATGACGCACCATCCGTGGCTAACTAAGGAAGTTAAAGATAGTATCAAATTGAAAGAAAAAGTGCATAATTCAGTAGTGGCAGGGCAGAAGATTGGACAGAATATAAAAAAACAGAAAAGAGTGGCTAAAAGAATAATGAGAGAGCAATTGGAGTACAAGAGAAAGCTAGCTAGAAATATAAGAGTTTCTAGAGGTATTTAAAAAGGAAAAGAGTAAATAAAGTGAGTCTGGGGAGTTTGTAATGGAAAATAAGGAAATGGCGGAGGAATTGAACAGATTTTTTGCATGTGTCTTCACTGTAGAGGATACAGATAACATCCCAGAAATAATTGTGAATCAAGAGTTGAAAGGGAGGGAGGAACTTTAAACAATTATCATCACCAGAGAAAGGGTACTGAGAAAATTATAACACAAAGCTGACAAGTCCCTAGGTCCTGATGGACTTCATCCTTGAGTCTTAAAATAAGTGGCTGCTGAGATAATGGATGCATTGGTTTTAATATTCCAAAAGTCTCGCGATTCTGCAAAGGTCCCATCAGATTGGAAGATAGAAAATGTAACTCTCCTATTCAAGAAAGGAGGAAGACAGAAAGCAGGAAACTACAGGCCAGTTAGCTTAACATCTGTCATTGGGAAAATGCTGGATTATATTATTAGGAGGGAATAGTAGGTCATTTAGAAAATCTCTATTGAATCAGGCAGAGTCAACATGGTTTTGTGAAAGGGAAATCGTGCTTGACTAATTTATCAGAGTTCATTGAGGAAGTAACAAGCAACATGGATAAAGGAGAACCTCTGAATGTGGTTTCCTTGGATTTCCAGAAGACATTTGACAGGGTGCCACATCAAAGGTTACTAAACAAAATAAGAGCCCATGGTATAGTGGGTAACATATTAGCATGGATAGACGATTGGTTAGCTAACAGGAAACAGAGACTAGGCATCAGTGGGTCGTTTTCAGGTTGGGAAGCTGTAACTAGCAGATTGTCACAGGGATCAGTTTTGGGGCCTCAACTATTTACAATCTATATCAATGACTTGGATGAAGGGACAGAATGTATGGTTGATGAATTTGCTGGTGACACAAAGGTAGATAGAGTAAATTGTGTCGAGGACATGAGTCTGCAAAGGGATATAAATAGGTTAAATGAGTGGGCAAAGATTTGACAGATGGAGTATAATGTGAGAAAGGGTTAACTTGTCCACTTTGGCTGAAGAATAAAAAAGCAACATTTTATCAAAATGGAGAGAGATTTCAGAGCTCTGAGATTCAGAAGGATCTGTGTGTCCCAGTGCACGAAGCACAAAACTTTCATATGCAGGTACAGCACGTGACTAAGAAGGCAAATGTAATGTCATTTATTGTAAGAGGAATGAAATATAAAAGTGCAGATGTTTTACTACAATTGTTACAGGGCATTGGTAAGACCACATCTAGAGTATTGTGTACAGTTTTGGTGTCCTTATTTAAGAAAGGATGCAATTGCAATTGAAGCAGTTCAGAGAAGATTCACTCGACTGATGAGAGGGTTATCTTATGGGAAAGGTTGGCCAGGTTGTGTCTGTATTCATTTGAGTTTAGAAGGATGAGAGTTGATCTTGTTGAAACATAAGATCTTGAGTGGCTTGACAGGATGGATGTTGAAAGGATGTTTCCCCTTGTGGGAGAGACAAAAACTAGGCACAGTTTAATAATAAGGGTTCTCCCACTGAGGACACAGATCAGGAGAAATTTTTTCTCTGGGAGGGTTGTGAGTCTGTGGAACTCTCTTCCCCGGAAACAGGGTCATTGAACATTTTGAAGGCAGAGGTGTACAGATTCTTGACAAACAAGGGAGTCAAAGAGTATCGGGGTGAGGCAAGAAAGTGGAGTTGAGTCCACAAACAGATCAGCCGTTATAGAATGGTTTGAGGGCACAAATAGCCTACTCCTGCTCCCGTACCAATGTTCGTATATCCAGATTTCATGTTGGAAATGAGCACAATGTGAGACAGTTATAAAGAAATACATAGTTTATTAATAGGATGGATTAAAGAGGACTTCTGTCGTCTCTTTGGGCTGCCTGCGATCTGCACAGACAAGAATTACGATTGACTGAACAAACACAGAAGCAGAGAAAATCGGTTCATTCATTGCTAAAGGCACCTTGATCATTTCAGTGCCTTCACACTGGTTTAGTGTCAATACAAAATAACCCAGACTTTCCACGCACACTAATTCTTGTCCAGTATGAACCTTGCGTCAAAGCCCAAAATGATTCCAAAGTGAAGCAGAGTGAGACTGTATCCTCTCAGAAATCTCACTCCAGTGTCAAGTTGGGCACCGATTATGGGTTCACATTGCATTTACACAATAACTTGCAAAGCTGCTACTGTGAATGCCTTCTGAAGTCCTCTGCGAGTGAAAGGCGTCCATTAATCAATACTGATATCTTGAGAATCTGTTTTATCTGTGATCTATTTAAACAAAGGGATAGCCCAGTCCTTTCCAACCAGTAGTAAAAACAGACAATGCTGGAAATACTTAATAAGTTAGGCAGCATCTGTGGAGAGAGAAACGTAGTTAACGTTTTGGGTTGATGCCATTTCATCAGAGCTCGGGAAAGTTAGAAATATAATAGGTTTTAAGCAGGTAAAATGGGAGAGGGCAGAAAAAGAAGAAAAGGGAAAGTCTGTGATAGGTGGAAGACAAGGAGAGATTAAATGACAGAGTTGATGGGGCAAGGCCAAAGGGTGTGGTAGTGGGACATGTAAGATGCATCCAGAGGAGGTGTGAATGCAGAATGATGAACAGCTGCCGTCTGAAAGCAAAATCAAGGGCAAAATGAGACTAAAACTGAAACGTAAAAAGAAAGGCAACGGAATGGGGCCAGAGATTATAGTCTGAACTCAGTGTTGAGTCCGGAAGGCTGTAAAGTGGCTAATAGAATGAGGTGCAGTTCCTGGAGCTTATTTTGAGCTTCTTTGGAACACTGCAGGAGGCCAAGGACAGAGAGGTCAGCGTGAGAGCAAAGTGGAGAATTAAAATTACAGGTGACTGGAAACTTGGGGTCATGGTTGCGGATTGAATGGAGGTGTTCCGCAAACTGGGCTCCCAATCTGCGTTTAGTTTCCCCAATGTAGAGCAGACCACATTGTGAGCAGAAAATACGCACAAAAGAAGGACACGTAAATCACTGTTTCACCTGGAAGGAATATTTTGGGCCTACGATGGTGAGGAGAAAGGAGGGAAAAGGGCAGGTGTTCAAACTCCTGCACTTGCATAGGAAGGGGAGGCAGTGTTGGGGGTGATTGAGGAGTGGACCAGGGTGTCGTGGAGGGAACAGTCCCTTCGGAATGCTGAAAGGGGAAGGGAAGATGTGTTTGGTGGTTTCAACACACTGCAGGGGGCAGAAACGGCAGCGGGTGATCTGTTGAATACGGAGGCCGGTGAGGTGGAAGGAGAGGACAAGGGGAATCCTATCGTGGATCTGGGAGGGAGGGGAAGGGGTGAGAGCAGAATTGTGGGAAATGGGGCGGACATGGTCGAGGGCCCTGTCAGCAACGGTGGTGGGGGTAATCCTCAGCTGAGGAAAAAGATAGACATATCAGATGTGCTGATATGGAAGGTTGTCTCATCAGAACAGATGCAATGGAGACGTAGCTCACGGTGCATCAGGGATTTCAACTGATTCAACCACAAATCTGAATGAGCCCTCCCACTTTTTATTTGTTGGGGATGGAAGGAGTTCTTTCAAAGGTTTCGGCAAATCTGACACACAAGCCTGAAAATTACTGCAGGAGATTAGCAGCGAAATGTAGCATTCCTCAGTCTGCTGTTGTAATGTGGATATTAACCTGTTCATTGTAAATATATTTGTGGTCCACTAAAATAGCAGTCATTGAATGTTAGGTGAAAACATTCAGCATTTACCCACCGTTATTGGCAATAGTAATTTATAAGCTGTTGAACTATTAAACTGAGTAAAATTTTTCGTGACCCATCTGCTCAGATATATATATATATTTGGCACAGAGCACACTACAGCTTTCGTTTGCAGCACTCATTGCAGTTATATAGAATGAAACCTTGGTAATTTGGGAGGAAAGGCACTGATACTCAGTTCGTCTTGTTTTAGAATTTAGATTGGTCATACTCTCATCTCTGAGTCAGGAAATTGTGTTTTTGAGTTCCACTCCAGAGACTCAAGCCCCAAATCCAGGCTGACACTCAAGTCAACGCTGATGGAGCACTGCACTATCAAAGATGCTTACTGAGAGAGAGCTGCACTATCAAAGATGCTTACTGAGAGAGAGCTGCACTATCAAAGATGCCTGCTGAGGGAGTGCAGCGCTGGAGTGTCAGCCTTGATTTTTGTGCTCAAGGCCTGAAGTGGGACTTGACTCCAGAACCTTGTGATTTAGAGGCAAGAGTGCTTACACTGAGCCACAGCTGACACTTGTGTTTGCCTAGTTGACATAATTTCCTTAGCTTTCTGTGCTCACAGCTATCCCACCTACATGCCAATACTGCAGCGTGTTGTGGAACTTTGGTATCATGACCCAGCATGTACCACACCCATCCTCAAGCTGATGGCTGAGCTGGTGCACAACAGGTAAAGTAATGCTCCTGAACTGACTCCACCTGACCTTCACCGAGATTTGTCAGTATCAGCAACTTATTTTCTATGGGAATTAATGGGCGCAGAGTTTGAAATGCGAAACGTAGAAAATAGGAGCAGCAGTAGGCCATTCGACCCTTCGAGCCTGCTCTGCCATTCATTATGATCATGGCTGATCATCCATCTCAATAGCCTGTTCCGGCTTTCTCCCCATACCTTTTGATCCCTTTCGCCCCAAGAGCTATATCTAACTCCTTCTTGAAAACATACAATGATTTGGCCTCAACTGCTTTCTGTGGTAGCGAATTCCACAGGTTCACCACTCTCTGGGTGAAGAAATTTCTCCTCATCGCAATCCTGAAAGGTTTACCTCGGAACCTCAGACTGTGACCCCTGGTTCTCGACTCCCCCACCATCGGGAACATCTACCCTGTCAAGTCCTGTTAGAATTTTATAGGTTTCTATGAGATCCCGCCTCACTCTTCTGAACTCCAGCGAATTTCATCCTAACCGACTCAGTCTCTTCTCATATGTCAGTCCCGCCATCCCAGGAATCAGTCTGGTAAACATTCGCTGCACTCCCTCTATAGCAAGAGCATCCTTCCTCAGATAAGGAGACCAAAACTGCACACAATATTCCGGGTATGGCCTCACCAAGACCCTGTATAATTGCAGCAAGACATCCCTGCTCCTGTTTCGAATCCTCTCGCTATGAAGTCCAACATACCATTTGCCTTTTTTACCGCCTGCTGGACCTGCATGCTTACCTTCAGCGACTGGTGTACGAGAACACCCAGGTCTCACTGAATATTCCCCTCTCTCAGTTTATAACCGTTCAGATAATAATCTGCCTTCCTGTTTTTGCTACCAAAGTGGATAACCTCACATTTATCCACATTATACTGTATCTGCCATGCATTAGCCCAGTCACTCAACTTGTCCAAATCACCCTGAAGCCTCTCTGCACCCACCTCACAACTCACCCTCCCACCCAGTTTTGTGTCATCTGCAAATTTGGAGATATTACATTTAGTTCCCTCATCTAAATCATTCATATATATTGTGAATAGCTGGGGTCCTAGCACCGATCCCTGCGGTACCCCACTAGTCACTGCTTGCCATTCGGAAAAAGACCCATTTTTCCCTACTCTGTGTTTCCTGTCAGCCAACCAATTTTCTGTCCATCACAATACACTACCCCCAATCCCATGCGCTTTAATTTTACACGCTAATCTCTTATGTGGGACTTTGTAGAAAACCTTCTGAAAGTACAAATAAACCGCATCCACTGGGTCCCCCTCATCAACTCTACTAGTTACATCATCGAAGAATTCTCGTAGATTTGTCAAGCATGATTTTCCGTTCGTAAATCCATGCTGACTCTGTCCGATTCTACCACTGTTCTCTAAGTGCTCTGCTATAAAATCTTTGATAATGGATTCTAGAATTTTCCCCACTACCGACGTCAGGCTGACTAGTCTATAATTCCCTTTCTCTCTACCTCCCTTTTTAAATAGTGGGGTTACATTAGCTACCCTCCAATCTGCATGAACTGTTCCAGAGTCTATAGAATCTTGGAAGATGACCACCAATGCATCTACTATTTCTAGGGCCACTTCCTTAAGTACTCTGGGATGCATACCATCAGGCCCTAGGGATTTATCGGCCTTCAATCCCATCAATTTTCCTAACGCCATTTCTCTACTAATACTGATTTCCTTCAATTCCTCTCTCTCACTAAACCAACATTTCTGGTATGATATTTGTGTCCTCCTTTGTGAAGACAGAACCAAAGTATGAATTTAGTTGGTCCGCTATTTCTTTATTCCCCATAATACATTCCCCTGTTTCTGACTGTCAGGGATATACATTTGTCATCACCAATCTTTTTCTCTACATTACAGTCAGTTTTTATGTCCCCCGCAAGTTTGCTCCCATACTCTATTTTCCCCTTCTTAATCAATCCCTTGGGCCTCCTTTGCTGAATTCTTAACTGCTCCCAATCCTCAGGTCTGTTTTTCCTGGCGAATTTGTATGTCTCCTCTTTGGATCTAATGCTATCTCTAATTTCCCTTGTGAGCCATGGTTTGGCTACCTTCCTTGTTTTACTTTTGCGTCAGACAGGGATAAACAATTGTTGCAGTTCATCCATGCACTCTTTGAATGTTTGCCATTGCCTACCCACCGTCATCCCTTTAAGTAACGTTTCCCAATCCGTCATGGCCAACTCGCGCCTCATACCTTCGTAGTTTCCTTTACTAAGATTCAGGACCCTTGTCTCAGAATCAACAATGTCACTCTCCATCTTGATGAAGAATTCTATCATATTATGATTGCTCATTCCCAAGGGGTCTTGCACCACTAGATTGTCAATTATTCCTCTCTCATTACACAATACCCAGTCTAGGATGGCCTGGTCTGTGCCGACCATCAACCACCCATTTATACAAATCCCACACTAATTCCATATTCCTACCACATCCCCACCTGTCCCTATATTTCCCTACCTATACTAGGGGCAATTTATAATGACCAATTAACCTATCACCCTGCAAGTCTTTTGGCATGTGGGAGGAAACCGGAGCACCCGGAGGAAACCCACGCAGACACAGGGAGAACTTGCAAACTCCACACAGGCAGTACCCAGAATTGAACCCGGGTCGCTGGAGCTGTGAGGCTGCGGTGCTAACCGCTGTGCCTCTAGTTGGTTCCATCCCTGTCTCTGTGGCACACACACAAGCTTCGATATCTCTGGTGTAACTGTACCCTGGGGATTTTACGCTGTCTTGTTGAAGTTAATGGTATTGTTTGGGATGGGGCCTCCGAGCTCTCTTGTAGTATCCTGTGTTTGAAATGCTCGATTTCTGCTGCCATGGTCAGGTATGCTTACAGGCATTTCAGTTTGACCTCTTTCCTATCCCATTTGCAGGTCGCAACGATTGCAGTTTGATGTGTCGTCCCCAAACGGGATCCTCCTTTTTCGAGAGACGAGTAAAATGATCACAACCTACGGTCAGTGTGATCCAATTTTCCTGCGTTTCAGTGTTTGTGATTGTGTTTATGCACGAAACACTCCCTGCAACCCCCATAACTCCCAACTGATTGTAAGATTTCTGGTGTTTTCTGTTTTGAAATGTTGATGGCAGTGAGCCACACAGAGCAGCAAGGTCCAAGCTCGGATTCCTGATGTGTGCTAATCTAGCTGAAATATGCTGGGGTGATAGTCAGGCACGCCATGTGTGCTCTGTTCATCAGGACCACATTCTCACTCAGGACCAACCTGTTACTCCTGCTGGGAAAGTGCACACGGTGGAACGCAGGACTGGGCAGGACTGAGAATCTCTCCACAGTCAGCGCTCACTCCTGACAGTATGAGTGTGGCCGGTGGCTGCAGAATTTGATGTCAGTACAGAGTCAGCATTTCAAGGAATAGGTGTGAGGAGAACACTGCTGGAGACCAAGAGAGTAGGACTCTTTATTTGCACTGTACACATGTGAAATTCATCTGCATATTCACACATTGTTACAGGTGTAGTTTTGGGCGAGTAAAGCTGGTCACTGATCCACAGCCTGAAATTTACAAACAATTACAGCTCGTCTCTAATTGACATCAATGGCTGTAGTAACTTGGATTTGCAGCGGCCTTGAAGGGACAAGCCAGGTTAGGAGCAAAACATTGCACCTTCAAACCCAGGCTGAAGAGTGGGGCCACATGTTAGCAGTGCCCTGCGAGATATGTGAGTGTAAAATATATGTTTTTAAGAATCTATTTGCACTTGCTAAATGTTTTTTGTGAGTCTTTCTAAAATTTTAACGGATCATTTTCAGTTACACAAAAGGTGCTATTTTCTAAGTGTGTGTTCATATGGAAAGTTTTGTTACTGGGGAGGGAGCTGTGGGCATGGCATTTTGGAAACAGAGGAAGGGAAATGTTTGTTAATATCTTGAGAATTGTACTGTTTATGTTGATTTGGCTTTCTTCAAAAATAGTTCCTCATGTTCAACTGTCGTTTAAGAATCTGCCTAGATCAGAGGTTCAGTTCAGAATGAACAAGGTCCTTCCCCATCAGATCGCATCGTCTCAGAATACCAACCTTACCTCTTTTTTGCGTTCTTGGAACGTGAGTGTCGCTGGCAAGGCCAGCTTTTATTGCCCATCCCTAACCCTTGAGAAGGTGGGAGTGAGCTGCCTTCTGGAACCCCGGAAGTCCATGTGGTGTTGGTACACCCACAATGCTGTTTGGGAGGGAGTTCCAGGATTTTGACCCAGCAACAGTAAAAGAATGGCGATATAGTTCCAAGTCAGAATAGTGTGTGACTTGGAGGGGAACTTGCAAGTGGTGGTGGTCCCATTCGTCTGCTGCCCTTGTTCTTCTCGGTGGCAGAGGTTGTGGATTTGGAAGGTGCTGTCGAAGGAGCTTTGGCGAGTTGCTGCAGTGCATCTTCTATGTGATACAAATTGCGGCCACTGTGCGTCAGTGGTGGAGGGACTGACTTGTGGCTTGTAGATGGTGGACAGGCTTCGGGGAGTCGGGAGGTGAGTTACTCATCGCAGAATTCACAGCCTCCGACCTGCTCTTGTAGCCACAGTATGAATATGGCTGGACCAGTTAACTTTCTGGTCAATGAAAACCCCCAGGATATTAATGGTGGGAGATTCAAGGGTTATCAAGGGAGGATGGTTCGAGTCCTGTTGGAAGTTGTCATTGTCTGGCCACTCTTGTGGCGCGAATATTACTTGCCACAAATCAGCCCAAGCCTGAATGTTGTCCAGGTCTTGCGCATGCTGGCACGGACTGCTTCAGCACCTGAGGAGTCGCGAATGGTGCTGAACATCGTGCAGTCATCAGTGAACATCCCCATTTCTGACTTTATGTTGGAGGGAAGGTCATTGATGAAGAAGGTGAAGATGATTGGGCCGAGTTCAGTACCCTGAAGAACTCATGCAGAAATGTTCTGGGGCTGAGTTGATTGACCAACACAACCATCTTGCTAGGTATGACTCCAACCAGTGGAGACTTTTCTGCACCCCGCCTCCCCTCGCCAATTCCCATTGACTTTGCAACATCTGTTCTTGCCCTATACAACCTCGAATGTGTCCTCTTGCTGCATAGGATAAGGTCCTGCTCAATATCCCCTATCCTTTGACATGCCTTTTTGATGCTGAAGCAGCCTTTGTTTACTCGTTTAATCTTCATTGCTTCCCCCTCCAGCGCCCAGGAGCAGCCTCATGCTGTGCTCTGCCCTGCCTCGCCTCCCGGGCTTAAGTATCGAATTTATTTCAGTGCTTATATATTGGTGCATCTTCTATCACCATTCAGGTCACTTTATACCTGAGTGAAGAAGCACAGGCATGTCATTGGTCTCAGGAACAGTGTCACGGGGACTAGAAATTGCAAAACAATCGCAGCACGGATCACAGTGAAATGTAATGTTGGGGAGTGTTGGTCTCTTTTGTTCTGTGTGGAATTTGTCTTTCCTAATTCGAGTTGGTTCCAAGGGGGATTATTGTGAGCGGTTTAACAGCAGTGTGAATTCCTGCAGGTTATGTGTGTGCCACTTTGCAAATGATAAATTCTGACCATCACACGTGAAGGGTGTTGCTACCAATACATTTACTTAATCTGGTGACAATGCTGCATTTCAGGGATGGTCGCATAGCTTCAAGTATGAGTGGAGAAAACTTGACTCACACTGGTAAAAAGGAAAGAGGCTTACAATTCGAGCACTAATCCTCTGACCCTTGCTGACTAGTGGGAGTGTGGGTTTGGAGAAGCACCCCGATGGTTTATTTCAAGTTAAAATGATTGCCTGAGCACTCAGCTCGCTTTTTGATTTGTTTTTCTCCTCCTCTGGTGGTTTCTCTGTCACTGCTGGTCTGACCACTCTCTTGGTTCTTGCAGTGCTTGCAAAGCACAGCTGTTTCTCAGGCAACACTTCAAATAGGTCGTCTCTCTGGTTGACACAGCAATGTGCACTGACATGAGGGGCTGAGTGACAGATAATAGGTGGAATAGGAATAGTTAATCACTGCAGGACAAGGGGAGTCGGTATAAACTGGAAGGAAGTTCACACACAGAGAGTAATCAGTACCTGGAATGGTTTTCCAGATCTGGCAATGGAGGCAGTTAGCTGTTGTGATAGACAGACTGTAGATTTCTATGGAAGGATGTGCTGAATGGCCTCTTCCTGCCTATTGTGGTCTTTGTGAAACAGTTGAAGATTTAATAAGGGGGAAGAAGCTGTGATCTTTTATCCTGTGGAGAGAGAAGCAGAGTTAAAGGTCACAGACCTGAAATGTTAACTCTGCTTCTCTCTCCACAGATGCTGCCTGACCTGCTGTTTACTTCCAACACTTTCTGTTTTTATTTCAGATTTTCAGCATCTGCGTATTTTGCTTTTATTTTAGTGATCTTTTCTCCTTTTTGTTTTATTCTAACAGGTAACCGTATCCTCACCTTAGGAGAGGTACCGAAGGACCAAGTTTACGGGCTAAAGTTGAAGGGCATTTCCATTTGCTTCTCCATGTTGAAGGCAGCTCTCAGTGGCAACTATGTTAACTTTGGGGTCTTCCGTCTCTATGGTGATGATGCACTCGACAATGCTTTGCAAACATTCATTAAGCTCCTCCTGTCGATCCCTCACAGTGACCTACTGGTAAGTGATCTTACCCTGAGGTCGTGCACTTGTGTTTTGAGAATTAAGTCCCTGAAAGCTATGTTTTCAAATATTTCCTTTCAGGAGGCAAGAGTCTTGGTTCTCTCCTGGTGCCAGTACAAGTCACACAGCTGAGCCCACGTGGCGTGGCTGATACTTGTGTGACTCTCAGTTGTTACAGGAATCTGTCACTCAGCCCCTTTGTGTTCATGCTTGCTCTGCTGATTGCTGCACCTAAGTAACCTTGAAGCTGTGTTATCTGTGTGGGCTTCTTTTGTAAAATACTCTTTATTCTTCTTCCTGCCAAGCCTCGTTGCACTTAATGTCTGCCTTCTGCTAGTGTCACTTGATAAAATGGCCTGTGTCTCCCACCCAACAACTCAGTGTCTCAGAGTCCCGCTCTCACTGCAGAACTCTTCCTCTGCCATGTAGGAAGGCTGGAATTTTGCATGCAAGAGTCCGTGGACGAAAACTGTGGGATGACCACAGTCTTTACCAAGAAAATACCGTCAAAATTTAAAACTGCAATGCAACCTTCATTTCTTGCTTATTTAAAATGTTTCCAGATGCTCTGGTTCAACAAATGATTGTTCGATGAGTTCTTTTTTCCTTGACTTGGAGCCCGAGAAGTTTAGAGCACAGAGGGAGGCCATTGAGGCCATCCTGGTCTGTTGACTCTGTGCAAGAGCAAACCACACTAATCCCACTGGTCGCTTGCTCTCCGCACAGCCTTGCATCTTCCATGCTTCAAATATTTAGCCAATTTTCTCTTCAAAGATACAGTGGTGTCTACCTCAACCATTCCCTGTGGCCAAGCTTTCCATGCTCCAACAACTGTCAGTGCTGTCCTTCCTGATTCACTCCATCGGAACTCTTCCTCATTTTAGAAACCTCTGTTGAATCTTCCCTTAGCCTTCACCAGTTTAACATTCCATTGTTTTCTGATTTTTTTCGCCCCCCAGGATTATCCCAAGCTCAGTCAGTCCTACTATTCTTTGTTAGAAGTTCTCACCCAGGACCACATGAATTTTATTGCCAGCCTGGAGCCCCATGTTATCATGTACATTCTCTCCTCCATTTCAGAAGGCCTCACTGCACTGGGTAAGTAACTTGTCTTCATTCACTTGGCAGAAATGGATCAATGATCAAGATTTTCTTTTTAATACCTCTCACACAGAAACCCAACCCCATGTTTACGTCTAAAAGCCAAGGTGGTAAGAAATTGACGGAAATAGCTTCATGTTTGCCCAACATGAAGTGCACACGCGCTTGCCCTATTTCTCATTGTGGGCAGTCAAGTTCAGAGAGTTGAGCATCTGGTGAATAGAAGTCAAGCATTGGGACGTCACCAAGAGTGCCAATTCCAGCTCTCGACATCTGCCATTCCGGACAGCGCAGCCCTGGTACCACAGTCCTATCTGTGCTCATGTTTCCAACTTGCTAGTGTGTCTCTGTTTGAAAGTTATGAGCCTGGAGGGTTGGAAAGGGCTGTTTCAGCACTTTTTTCCCCTCACAGCTAGATAAATCAGATCAGCAAGACATCTCAATGATGACAACTTCAGATGAACGCATACTAATGAGGACATGGATTTAAACAACAATGTGATAAACAGATATATGACCTGTTTTTAGTGATGTAGGTGAAGTGCTAAATGTGAGGGAGGGAGAGCTCCCATGCTCTTCAAACAACGCCCAGGGACGTGCTTCATTTCACATCTGAAAGATGGCACTTCTGACAGAACGGCCCTCCCTCAATTTTGACACTGGAAGTGTCAGCCTGGATTATGTGCTCCAGTCTCTGGAGTGGGACTTGAACCCATAACCTTCTAACTCAAAGGTGAGAAAGCTACCCAATGACACCATGGGATGCAGGACATAACGTAGCAAATAGAGATAAGGCAGAAAGAAGCGAGCCCGTGACGTTTGTTACTGTTTTATTTTCAGACACGATGGTGTGTACAGGTTGCTGCTCAAGTCTGGACCACATTGTAACATACCTCTTCAAGCAGCTGTCTCGCAGCACAAAGAAACGGACTACACCGTTATCCCAGGAGAGCGACCGCTTTCTACATATCATGCAACAGCACCCTGAAATGATTCAACAGGTGCGTCCTGGCAGCACTTCAAAACTTTAATGAGTTGCGATCGTGCCGTGACAAAGGTTCCATTGATCCCTTCATTACCTTGTCCCTTCCTATCTCTGTGATTTCCTCCAAAACCCTTTTGAGATCTCTGCGCTGCTCCAGTTCCAACCTCCTCGCCATCCCTGATTTCCATCACAGCACTATTGGTGGTCGTGCTTTCAGCTGCCGAGGCCAAAGTTCTGGAATTCCCTCCCTAAACCACTCCACCTCTTTCTCTCCTTCAAGACTCTCCTTAAAACCTACTTCTTGGACCAACCTTTTGGCTACCTGTCCTGACATCTCCTTATGTGGCTCATTGTCAAATCTTGTTCGATAATGCTCCTGTGAAGCACCTTGGAACGTTTAACTACATTATAGGCCGGTGAGCCTTACATCAGTGGGAGGGAAATTATTAGAGAGGATTCTTCGGGACAGGATTTACTCCCATTTGGAAACAAACAAACTTATTCGCGAGAGGCAGCATGGTTTTGTGAAGGGGAGGTCGTGTCTCACTAATTTGATTGAGTTTTTTGAGGAAGTGACAAAGATGATTGATGAAGGAAGGGCAGTGGATGTTATCTATATGGACTTCAGTAAAGCCTTTGACAAGGTCCCGCATGGCCGACTGGTACAAAAGGTGAAGTCACACGGGATCAGAGGTGAGCTGGCAAGATGGATACAGAACTGGCTCTGTCATAGAAGACAGAGGGTATCAGTGGAAGGGTGCTTTTCTGAATGGAGGGATGTGACTCGTGGTGTTCCGCAGGGATCAGTGCTGGGACCTTTGCTCTTGTAGTATATATAAATGATTTGGAGGAAAATGTAGCTGGTCTGATTAGTAAGTTTGCGGACGACACAAAGGTTGGTGGAGTTGCGGACAGTGATGAGGATCGTCAGAGGATACAGCAGGATATAGATCGGTTGGAGACTTGGGCGGAGAAATGGCAGATGGAGTTTAATCCGGACAAATGTGAGGTAATGCATTTTGGAAGATCTAATGCAGGTGGGAAGTATACAGTAAATGGCAGAACCCTCAGGAGTATTGACCGGCAGAGAGATCGGGGCATACAGGTCCACAGTTCACTGAAAGTGGCAACGCAGGTGGATAAGGTAGTCAAGAAGGCATACGGCATGCTTACCTTCATTGGTCGGGGCATAGAGTATAAAAATTGGCAAGTCATGCTGCAGCTGTACAGAACTTTAGTTAGGCCACACTGAGAATATTGTGTGCAGTTCTGGTCGCCACACTACCAGAAGGACGTGGAGGCTTTGGAGAGGATACAGAAGAGGTTTACCAGGATGTTGCCTGGTCTGGAGGGCATTAGCTATGAGGAGAGGTTGGATAAACTCGGATTGTTTTCACTGGAACGACGGAGGTGGAGGGGTGACATGAGAGAGGTTTACAAAGTTATGAGCGGCATAGACAGAGTGGATAGTCAGAAGCTTTTTCCCAGGGTGGAAGAGTCAGTTACTAGGGGACATAGGTTTAAGGTGAGAGGGGCAAAGTTTAGAGGGGATGTGCGAGGCAAGTTCTTTACACAGAGGGTGGTGAGTGCCTGGAACCTGCTGCCAGGGGAGATGGTGGAAGCAGGTACGATAATGACGTTTAAGAGGCATCTTGACAAATACATAAATAGGATAGGAATAGAGGGAAACGGTCCCCGGTTAATAATATTACCCAGTTTAGGATTAGCTGCAAACTTTGAAATTATGTCCTGTATATCCAAGTCCAGGCCATTAATAAATATCAAAAAGAGCAGTGGTCCCAATATTGACCCCTGGGGAACAGACTGCATACTTCCCCTGCTGGTTTGAAAATAAACCTTTCATCAGTGCTTTCTGTCCTTTTTCAATTTTTGTTTCAACACAACCACTGTCCCTTTAATCCCGTGGGCTTTATATTTGCTAACAAGCCCATGATGAGACACTTTGTCAAATGCCTTTTGAAAGTCCATCGACAATCAATCGCACTACCCTCATCACACTTCTCCGTTACTTCATCAAATGGCTCAATCACGTTAGTAAAACACGATTTGCCTTTCATAAATCTGTGCTGACTTTCATTTATGATCATAATATTATTAACCATGAAAAAGATAATGACAGACTTCAGGTGGACATAGGCTGGTACAATGGACTGAGACTTGGCAGATGAAATTTAATGCGGAAAAGTGTTAAATTGTCGAAGGAGAAGAGGCAGCATGAACTAAATGGTGCAATTTTAAAGGGAGTTCAGGAACAGAATCCTGAGGGTGCATGTACACAAGTGTTTGACAGTGGCAAAACAAGTTAAGAAGGCCACTAAAAAAGCAGATGGGTTCTTTGGTTTTATTAATGGAGGTATATAGAAATGCAAGGAAGTTATGCGAAACCTTCATAACCCACTGGTTAGGCCTCATCTGGAGTATTGTGTCCAGTTCTAGGTTCCTCACTTTCAGAAGGGTGTGAAGGCTTTGGAAAGGGTGCAGAGGAGATTTACCAGAATGGTACCAGAAATGAGGGATTTCAGTTATAAGGAGAGACTGAAGACGCTGGAGTTGTTCTCCTTGGAGATAGAGGTGTTTAAAATCATGACTGCTTTTCATAGAATAAATAAGGAGAAACTGTTTCCACCAGCAGAAGGGTCAATAATGAGAGGACGCAGATTTTAGGAAAGAACCAGAGATGAGTTGAGGAAACATTTTTTTACCAAGTGAGTTGCACTGCCTGAAAGGGTGGCGGAAGAAGATTCATTGGTAACATTCAAAAAAGAACTGGATGAATACTTAAAGGGAAGATCTTTACAGGGCGATGAGGATATAGAGGGTGTGAGATTAATTGTATAGCTCGACCAAAGAGCCAGCACAGGCACGATGGAACTGAAGGACCTCCTTCTGGGCTCTATCATTGTATGATTCTGATAGTGTGTGTCATGACTTAGTTCTTTATTCATTCCCAACAGACAATTATTTCTTCAAGCTGCATTCTAAATTTATGTCTGTGTCTTTGAACCCTTTTCCAGCTCTTCTTAATGGTGTGTTTTTTCACTCCAGATGCTGTCCACAGTTCTGAACATCATCATTTTTGAAGACTGCAGAAATCAGTGGTCCATGTCACGCCCTCTGCTTGGATTAATTCTCCTGAATGAAAAGGTGAGGTCTGAGGCCTGAAAGACTCTGAGCAGCTCCAGTACAAATGGATGGACTGTGGGGCACATTGGATCGACTTCGCTGCATGGTGCCTGGTTGTACACCACTTCTAATACCTTTGACAAGAGTAGGAAGAAAAAATGCCTTGCGTTTCTGTTGCGCCTTTCACGCCTTCGGGATGTTCCAAACCACTTCAGAGACAACTCATTGCTTTCTGAAGTGTTATGTAGGCAAACACAAGAGCCAATTTGTCTACAACAGCAGTAACTGAGATGAATGGCCAGGTCATCTGTTTGGTCGTGTTGGTGGAGCTGGGGTGCTGGCCACGACTCTGGGAGAAGTCCATGCTCTTCAACTAGGATCTTTTACATCCACCTGAACTGACAGATGGATCCTTGGTTTAACATCCCATCTTAAAATCCCCCCAACTGCACTACTGCCTCAGTATTGCAGTTGGAGTATCAGCCGAGACCATGTGCTCAAGTCTTGGAGTGGAACTTGAACCTGTAACATTGTGACTCGGATGTGAGAGTGCTACCCGCTAAGCTCAATATTTTAAAATCTCTGTTTACACTGGTAGCAGGAGTAACTCCACTTCAACCTGTTTGTCCCAGCTTTTTAATCCCGGATCGAAGGTGGAGTGACGAGTACTTTCAGGTGCAGTGTGTAGGGTCTGATGTGAATGCCGTTGAATGTTTGCTGTGCTGGAGCTGATTCAGTGCTGTGACAGTAAAGGGCCAGCTTGAATCCCTCCTTTTTATGCAGCAATGTCAAAACAAATCCATGCTGTGTTTGAGGATTTCCCCAAATGCATCTGGTGTTTGGGTGGTCATTCATTCTGCCTCACTTGCAGACTCCCTTTTGTACCGCAGAGTTTCTTGGTCTTTGCTGAGCCCACCATCACTAATTTCCATGACTGCGATCCAAAGCCACCCCCTGCGAAACATTGATTGTGTAAAGGCAGCGATGCCTTCCATGATCAAATAGCCAGGTTGTGGCAGACGGCCCCTCCGTTTAAAATCTCATCTTAAAGTCACCTCTGACAGTGCAGCAATCTCTCAGTATTGCACTGGGAGTGTCAGCCTGGATTACATGCTCAAGTCCTGCAATGGAATTTGAACTTGCATGCTTGTGACTCAGAGGCGAGAGTGCTACCCACTCAGGAAAATTGATGTCCAGAGAGATTTGGGTGTTCAGGTCCACTGTTCCCTGAAGGTGGCAACGCAGGTCAATAGAGTGGTCAAGAAGGCATACGGCATGCTTTCCTTCATCGGACGGGGTATTGAGTACAAGAGTTGGCAGGTCATGTTACAGTTGTATAGGACTTTGGTTCGGCCACATTTGGAATACTGCGTGCAGTTCTGGTCGCCACATTACCAAAAGGATGTGGATGCTTTGGAGAGGGTGCAGAGGAGGTTCACCAGGATGTTGCCTGGTATGGAGGGCGCTAGCTATGAAGAGAGGTTGAGTAGATTAGGATTATTTTCATTAGAAAGACGGAGGTTGAGGGGGGACCTGATTGAGGTGTAAAAAATCATGAGAGGTATAGACAGGGTGGATAGCAAGAGGCTTTTTCCCAGAGTGGGGGATTCAATTACTAGGGGACACGAGTTCAAAGTGAAAGGGGAAAAGTTTAGGGGGGATATGCGTGGAAAGTTCTTTACGCAGAGGGTGGTGGGTGCCTGGAACGCGTTGCCAGCCGAGGTGGTAGATGCGGGCACGATGGCGTCTTTTAAGATGTATCTAGACAGATACATGAATGGGCAGGAAGAAAGGAGATACAGACCCGAAGAAAATAGGCGACATGTTTAGATAGAGGATTTGGATCGGCGCAGGCTTGGAGGGCCGAAGGGCCTGTTCCTGTGCTGTAATTTTCTTTGTTCTTTGTTTTTTGTAGCTCAGTATTGTAAAACCTCACTGGGAAATAGTGGCCTGTACATATGAAACCGTATCCCCAGGAAAGTATTATCTGTACGTATAAGCAAGATCGCTGATGCTAATCTCTCCTGATTCTTTGTTTCTTCCTCCCCACCACCTCCTGCAGTATTTTGCTGACTTGAGGAACAGCATAGTGAACAGTCAGCCTCCAGAGAAGCAGCAAGCCATGCACCTCTGCTTTGAGAATCTGATGGAAGGGATTGAGCGCAACTTATTGACGAAGAACAGAGACAGGTCAGCACTCGATAATCAGGCCAGCACCTGCTTAAGCATATGAACTGTATTGGAGGGCTTAGCTTGTGATTACTTCGATTGTAAAAGGACTTTCTTACGTAGAGATGATAACTGCTCCTTTGTGCTTTTTCAGTCTATGGATGGGTTAAATTTGGTTAAATCTTTCCCTGTTTAGCAGTTATTTTACTGTTTAATCTGTGCACACTTGATAGGATATCAAGGGCTGAGAGAGGGTACAGAGAGATTTATTAGAATGGTACTAGGGATGAGTAACTTCAGTTATGCAGAGAGACGGGAGAAGGTTTGTTCTCCTTTGAGCAGAGAAGGTTAAGGGGAAATTTAATAGAGTTTCAAATTATGTAGGGTTTGGTCGAGTACATAGGGGAAAACTTGTCATTGTCTGGCAGATTGGCAGCCAAAGACCCCAAACTTAAGTGAATTAGCAGAAGAGCCAGAGGGCAGTGGAAGCAGATTCAATCATGACTTTCAAAAGGGAATTGGATAAATAATTGAAAAGGAATAATTTATAGGGCTATGGGGGAAAGAGTGGGTCGGGGAGGAATGGGACTAATTGGATAGCTCTTTCCAAGAGCTGGCACGGGCATGGACAGAATATCCTCCTTGGTTGCTGAATGGATTCTATAATGTGTGAAATGCTTCTGATATAATTTATGCTGACCACATGAATCTGCTTGCAGTATCAAGAGTCGTTGCAGGAGTGTGATTTGTTCTGTTGAGCAGGTCATAGAATGGGTTTTCTGTGGTGAGTGGCTCACCTCGTGACTCCCCCAAGCCTCTTGAGCAGCTGGATGGGAGCAGCTCCAACAACACTCAAGAAGCTCAACACCATCCAGAACAAAGCAGCCCGCTTGATTGGCACCCCACTCCCTCCACAACCATCGCACAGTGGCAGAGTGGGTACCGTCTACAAGATGCACTGCAGCAACGCACCAAGGCTCCTTCGACAGCACCTTCCAAACCCGTGACCTCAACCACCTGGAAGGACAGGGGCAGCAAGTTCTCAGGAAGACCATCCCTTGGACATGAATTGGCATTCTTTGATCGTCTCCTGTGTCAAAATCCTGGAACTTACAACCGAAACAGCACTGTGGTCAGCACCTTAACCTCATGGACTGCAGAAGTTCAAAAATCCAGAATGTGCTGCCGGCAAAAATTCCATAG
Organism: Heterodontus francisci; assembly: GCF_036365525.1. Classification (NCBI taxonomy): domain Eukaryota; kingdom Metazoa; phylum Chordata; class Chondrichthyes; order Heterodontiformes; family Heterodontidae; genus Heterodontus; species Heterodontus francisci. Next base: position 17,607,151 of record NC_090417.1, read on the forward strand.
TAACTTTCAAAAGGCAATTGAATCGGCACAAAATAAGGAAAAAATGTCAGGGCTTTAGGAAAAGAACAGGTGAGTGGGACTAATTGGGAGCTGTTTCAGAGAGCCGGCACTAGCACATTGGGCTGAATGGCCTCTTTCTGTGCTCTCCAATTGTATGTTTATAAAGAAGGCAGATCGCCACACGACCATCTCAAAGGTAGCTAGGGACTGGCAATAAATGCCAGCGATGCCTCTGGCACCAGTATCCGAATAATGATTTTTTTTCTCCATAGGTACTCTGGCTGCAAACTGTGCTGTGTACTTCTGAGTTTAAAATTCGATTCCTGTGGAGAATTTCTTGACCTTTGTCAGGTGGTTTAGTGTTGAGGGGAAAATAGGGGGCAGGGTTAGTGGACATGTAAGTTTAACCCTTTGTTGCTTTTATCACTCCTCAGATTCACCCAGAACCTCTCAGTGTTTCGTAGAGAAGTGAATGACTCAATGAAGAACTCGACGTACAGTGTCAACAGCAGTGACATGATGAGCTGACGTCTGTCTGGATCTCGCCTCCCACGTGGTTGGAAGGGGTTGACGGGGGGACAGACCTGCATCTCTGATGCTACACGGGAAGGTGCATGGTGGGGGTGGAGGTGGCGGGCGGAGGTCAGATTTAAGTCGGACAGGTCCCTGCTCCTCCTCCCAGGGGTCGCAGGGTAGCACCCCACTCTCCCACCCATCCCCGGGCATCGGAGTGCAGGACATGTCACTGTTCCTCCCTTCGAAAATAAAATCCAGGCAGGGAGTGCCTTTGTGCTCTCGCCCACCCCTCATCTGCCTTGTATAAACTTGTACATTTTTTTTCTTAAGACATTTTGAACAATGTTTATATGAAATCAATTAAAAGAGAGATAGAGAAAACTGAAGAGTTGTGATTGAAATTTTTAGAGTTGGGAGTGCGATGTTGAGAGACTTGGATGATGTGCAACAAGGGGTGATGACAGGTCGGAGGGGTGGAATGTGTGAGGTAGTTCAGTTAGATACAGAGCTCCATATAATACAAGAACAGGACGTGAATTATACAAATGATTACAGAAATAAAACTTGTAAACTAAAGTGGACTTAGCTCCAGGTACCAATTGTCCGGCAGATTTTTCCAACAAATGTTCCAGTAGTAATTCGGGAATATCTGTAGCAGAGGTGACAGAAACTGTTGCTGCTAATTATGTGTTGAGCACAGCTCGTTTATATTCACAAAGGAACAGAAACTCAATTGATTATATATATTTTTATTGTTCCTTTCAATTGAATATTCTGACTAAACACGTTTCCGAATCACTGCGTGATCAGGTAGGTTGGTATGTAAGAAAATTGGCTGCATAGTGTAAGCATTGTGACTGCAAATAAAATGTCAGTGGTTTGTAAGAAAAGTCGTCTCCCGTGGTTCAAGTGTGCAGAGGAAAAGCAACGGCCTAAAGGTAGGGGGGGTGGGGGTGCTCCTGTTTAGCCACAGCCCCTTCCCCTCCCTCCCTCCCATTGCCTCTCTCCCCAACCAGCATCCCCACACCTCCCTCCCCCTCTCACTCCTTCTCCACCCTCTCCCTCCCTCCTCTCTCCGTCCTCTCCCCCCTCCCTCCTCTCTCCGTCCTCTCCCCCCTCCCTCCCTCCTTCCTCTCCCCCCTCCCTCCCTCCCTCCTCTCCCCCCTCTCCCTCCCTCCCTCCTCTCCCTCCTCTCCCCTCCTCCCTCCTCTCCCCTCTCCCTCCCTCCCTCCTCTCCCCTCTCCCTCCCTCCCTCCTCTCCCCTCTCCCTCCCTCCCTCCCTCCTCTCCCCTCTCCCTCCCTCCCTCCTCTCCCCTCTCCCTCCCTCCCTCCTCTCCCCTCTCCCTCCCTCCCTCCTCTCCCCTCTCCCTCCCTCCTCTCCCCTCTCCCTCCCTCCCCTCTCCCTCCCTCCCTCCCTCCTCTCCCTCCCTCCCTCCCTCCTCTCCCCTCTCCCTCCCTCCTCTCCCCTCTCCCTCCCTCCCTCCTCTCCCCTCTCCCTCCCTCCTCTCCCCCCCCCTCTCTCCCCCCTCCCTCCTCTCCCCTCTCCCTCCCTCCTCTCCCCTCTCCCTCCCTCCCTCCTCTCCCTCCCTCCTCTCCCTCCCTCCTCTCCCTCCTCCTCTCCCCTCTCCTCTCCCTCCTCTCCCCTCTCCCTCCCTCCTCTCCCCTCTCCCTCCCTCCTCTCCCCTCTCCCTCCCTCCTCTCCCCTCTCCCTCCCTCCTCTCCCCTCTCCCTCCCTCCCTCCTCCTCCCTCCCTCCTCTCCCCTCTCCCTCCCTCCTCTCCCCTCTCCCTCCCTCCCTCCTCTCCCCCCCTCCCCTCCCCCCTCCCCTCCCCCTCCCTCCTCTCCCCTCTCCCCCCCTCCCCTCCCCCTCCCTCCCTCCCCTCCCTCCTCTCCCCTCTCCCCCCCTCCCTCCTCTCCCCTCTCCCTCCCTCCCTCCTCTCCCCTCTCCCTCCCTCCCTCCTCTCCCCTCTCCCTCCCTCCCTCCTCTCCCCTCTCCCTCCCTCCCTCCTCTCCCCTCTCCCTCCCTCCCTCCTCTCCCCTCTCCCTCCCTCCTCTCCCCTCCCTCCTCTCCCCTCCCCTCCCTCCCTCCTCTCCCCTCTCCCTCCCTCCTCCCTCCTCTCCCCTCCCTCCCTCCTCTCCTCTCTCCCCTCCCTCCCCTCCTCCTCCCCCTCTCCCCCCTCCTCCCCCTCTCCCCCCTCTCTCCTCTCTCCTCTCCCTCCTCTCCCTCCTCTCCCTCCTCTCCCCTCTCCCTCCCTCCCTCCTCTCCCCTCTCCCTCCCTCCCTCCTCTCCCCTCTCCCTCCCCTCCCCTCTCCCTCCCCTCCCCTCTTCTCTCCCCTCCCTCCCCTCCCTCCTCCCCCTCTCCCTCCCTCCCTCCTCTCCCCTCTCCCTCCCTCCCTCCTCTCCCCTCTCCCTCCCCTCCCCTCTCCCTCCCCTCCCCTCTCCCTCCCCTCCCCTCCTCTCTCCCCTCCCTCCCCTCCCTCCTCCCCCTCTCCCCCCTCTCTCCTCTCCCTCCTCTCCCTCCTCTCTCCTCTCCCTCCTCTCCCTCCTCTCCCCTCTCCCTCCCTCCCCTCCCCTCTTCTCTCCCCTCCCTCCCCTCCCTCCTCCCCCTCTCCCCCCTCTCTCCTCTCCCTCCTCTCCCTCCTCTCCCTCCTCTCCCCTCTCCCTCCCTCCCTCCTCTCCCCTCTCCCTCCCCTCCCCTCTCCCTCCCCTCCCCTCTCCCTCCCCTCCCCTCCTCTCCTCTCTCCCCTCCCTCCCCTCCCTCCTCCCCCTCTCCCCCCTCTCTCCTCTCCCTCCTCTCCCTCCTCTCTCCTCTCTCCCTCCTCTCCCCTCTCCCTCCCTCCCTCCCCTCCCCTCTCCCTCCCCTCCCCTCTCCCTCCCCTCCCCTCCTCTCCTCTCTCCCCTCCCTCCCCTCCCTCCTCCCCCTCTCTCCTCTCCCTCCTCTCCCTCCTCTCCCCCCTCTCTCCTCTCCCTCCTCTCCCCTCTCTCCTCTCCCTCCTCTCCCCTCTCCCTCCCTCCCTCCTCTCCCCTCTCCCTCCCTCCCCCCTCTCCCCCTCCCTCCCCCCTCTCCCCTCCCCTCCCCTCTCCCTCCCCTCCCCCTCCCTCCTCTCCCCTCTCCCTCCCTCCTCTCCCCTCTCCCTCCCTCCTCTCCCTCCCTCCCTCCTCTCTCCTCTCCCCTCTCCCTCCCTCCTTCCTCTCTCCCCCCTCCCTCCCTCCTCTCCCCCCTCTCCCCCCTCCTCTCTCCCCCCTCCCTCCCTCCTCTCCTCTCTCCCTCCCTCCTCTCCCCTCCCCCCTCTCCCTCCTCTCCCCTCTCCCTCCCTCCCTCCTCTCCCCTCTCCCTCCCCTCTCCCCTCCCCCCTCCCGCAAATCAAATGCCTGCAATCGGTCACTGAATGCTCACAGCGATACTCTTTCCACAATCTGCTTACTTTGAACAGCCTTGAGCAGAAGAAGACATTGTCATATTATTCCAGTTGTCTGCTCGGGGTTAAAAATGAGTCCCAGTTTCTGACAAGCATGATAATAGTTTGAAGCTCACCACTCCATGCCTGCAGCCAGCTACGTGCATGCAGTGTTCTCTGCTCTGGCTAAACCTGCTGGCTCTCCCAGTGGTACTTCTTGGTTGGTGGAAGGCTGAACAAAATTCTCACCGACACTTGCTGCCTTTGCTTTTGCTGATGTTTCATACAGTGCTGTGTTATGGCCCTCACGATTCCGGGCTATTTCTATGGCGAAGAATTGGATCCTTGTTGCTAAGAGGAAACAGATGAAATCAATATTTCTCTGAAAAGCACATCAACTCTAAAAATAAAATACTGCGGATGCTGGAAATCTGAAATAAAAACAAGAAATGCTGGAACCACTCAGCGGGTCTGGCAGCATCTGTGGACAGAGAAGCAGAGTTAACGTTTCAGGTCTGAAGAAGGGTCACTGACCCCAAAACGTTAACTCTGCTTCTCTTTCCACAGATGCCACCACACCTGCTGCGTGGTTCCAGCATTTCTTCTTTTTATTAACTCTTAAAATAACACTATTTCCTTTTATCCCCATAACGAACAGGTATCCTCATGAACCCTTTTTAAAATCCTGAAACTTTCCTTCTCCCCAATACAGTTAAATCTTCCTCCCCTTTCTGGCTTCTTCTCACCGCCCTTTTCTCATCCTTTCATCCCTACCAAATATGGTGTTTTCTTCCACATAGTCTTTCGAGCAGTCCAGCCGTAAAAGGGTTCCATAGTTGAAGTCTTCAACTAGGGTTTCGAACTGCAGGCAGAATGGCCGCCATTCCTGAAGAAAGAGCAAAGGCAGTGTTTAATCAGCTGTGCGAGTATTTTTTTTTACACGGCATGCAATCACATGGCAACAACTCAATTCAAGAAACTCACAAGTTTTGCTGTCTCTGACTTTAACTCATTTGGATCCAGAATGTCGACTTTCATGTCCCTGAACTGCTTCCTGAACTTTTCATAGATCTGATCATCTTCTCTGGTCAGTTTAAGGAATCTTGGATCGACTGAACAAATAAGCTTGGAAAAGAACATATGTCTCCATGAGTCACAAATCAGTCATTTTCATATTTAAGGCAATGATGTGAAATACTTCACAATTGGAGTCATCGCTTCATATACTCTCTGGCATGTTTTAATATTGTCAAGTTCCCAATGGAAATGCCGCAAATAGTTATACCCTCACAGACAGCCAATATACTGACCCATGCCCAGGACCTCCTGGAAATACTGACACCCTCAGTCTCTACCTGCAAATACGAACATACAAATTAAGAGCAGGAGTCGGCCATTTGGCCTCTCTAGCCTGCTCCACTATTCAATAAGATGATGGCTGATGTTTGTGTCTCAAACTCCACACTCCCATCTACCCTTAATTCCCTTGCCTTACAAGGATCTATCCACCACCTTCTGAGGCAGAGAGTTCCAAAGTCACACAACCCTCAGAGAAAAAAATTCTGCTTATCTCTGTCCTAAAAGGGGCATCCCCAAATTTTAAAACAGTGCCCCCTAGTTCTGGTCTCACCCACAAGAGGAAACATCCTTTCCACATCCACCTTGTCAAGACCATTCAGGAACTTACAAACTTCAATCAAGTCCATTCTGTCCAACCTTTCCCCATTTCCAACCCACTCATTTATCAATCCAGTAAACTGCCTCCAACACATTCACATGCTTACTTAAATAAGGAGACCAAAACTGTACCCAGTATTTGAGATGTGGAATCACCAATGCCCTGTACTTTTATTTTCAATTCTTCTCGTAATAAAGACTAGCATTCCATTAGCATTCATTATTAATTGCTGTACCTGCATACAAACTTTGTGTGACTCATGCACAAGAACACCTGGATCCCTCTGCACCTCGGAATTCTGCAGTCATTCTCCGTTTAAGTACTACTTTGCTTTTTTTATTCTTCCTGCCAAAGTGAACAACTTCACATTGTCCCACATTATATACTCCATCTGCCAGATTTTTGTCCACTCACCCTCCTTATGTACTCTTCACAATATACTTTCCGACCTTTGTGTCATGTGCAAATTTAGCTACTATGCAATCACTCCCCTCATCTAAGTCATTGATATAAATTGTAAAAAGTTGAGACCCCAACACAGACCCCTGCAGGACTCCACCCGTCACATGCTGCCAATCAGAAAAGGACCTATTTATGATTTCCCTCTGTTTTCTGCCAATCTTCTATCTATACTAATATGTTACCCCCGCTACCATGAGCTCCGACTTTGCGCAATAACCATTTATATGGCACCTTGTTAAATGCCTTCTGGAAATCCAAGTATAGTCCATCAACGGGCTCCCCTTTATCCACAGCACATGTCACTCCTTCAAATAACTCCAATAAATTGGTTAAACATGATTTCCCTTTCACCAAACCATGCTGACTATTCCCGATCACCTTGAGCTTTTCTAAGTGCCCAGCTGTAGCCTCCTTAATGATTGATTCTAACACCTTCCCATGACAGACATCATGCTTACTAGCCTATAGTTAGCTATTTTCTGCCTCCCACCCCCCACTTATATGATCTCCTTTCCAGAATCTCGCAAATTTTGAAAAATTACCACCAACACATATGCCACCTCTTAAGATCCTAGGAAGAAGTCCAGAACAACTTGGGGACTTGTAATACTAATGCAATCCTGCTGCCCCCACCCCCACAAATACTGACACATTCCCTCAGGGGCCCCCCTGTAATTGTTGACACACACTTTGGGGATTCCCTGCAAATACTGACACTCTCCAGGGATTTCCAGTACATTCTCAGAGTAACTACTGAAAATAGACAAATTTCCTGGACACCCCCTGCCAATACTGACACATTCCCAAATGAACCATGAAAACAGTGAAACATTCCTTAGGACACCCTAATATTGACACATCCTCACAGATTCCCATTGCTCATAGTGACACATCATCTCGGGTTTCACTGCAACTATGACATTCCTAAGAGAGTGCTTGAAAATAATAACACATTCCCAAGGTGCAGCCTGCAAATAGTGACACAATACCAGTGACTTTAGACAATTAACACACTCAACATGATTTCCTGGAAGCACTCTTGAGAATCCCTACCTCAACCAAAACCGTCTCAGCTGTCCAAAGCAGGCAATTGTGGAAAACATTTATTATTATATAACAAAATATAATACATAAGTCTATACACACACACACAAAAACAGAATGCTGATGAGAGCAAGCTCTCACTGATATGGATTTCTCACACTGAACTTACTCCTCAATAAAAAGATGTAAAACTTCAAATTCAGAAAATAAGTATCTGTTGTGTATCCACTAATTATTCCAAACTCTTACAAATCCTTAAATGGCAAGTGAGTTCTGTATTCTGCTCAAGTGTCCAAGAGAAGCTTAGCCATTTCTCATCGATGAGATGTGAATTGCAGATCAGTCTCAAATTTGTTCCCATCTACAGAGCTACATCAGTTACAACCAGGTAACAGGCGACACGTGTCCTCCAATTAACAATTACTTACATTTAGTTAACATTTCTAACAAACAGCCTGAGACATTTCACAGGCACAATCAATAATATGCATTTATACAGTAGCTTTAACACAATGGAACATCTCAAGGCACGACACAGGACTAATCAGGCAAAATTTGAGGCACTGAGCTACATAAGGAGGTTTTAGGCCAGATAACAAACGCTTGATCAAGGAGCATCTAGAAGGAAGAGAGGTTTAGGGAGGAAATCCCTGAACTTCGGGCCCAGGCAGCTGAAGGCACGGCTGCCAATGGTGGAGCTGAATCTTATAAGCATGGTAGCGTGTTTGAAAGAAGGCTCTGACAGATCATTTGAATGTTTAATGAGAATATTACCTTTAATTTAAATAAAAACAGTAAAGTTTACGTTAAACATCCTCTTCCACCCTGCCACCCCCCCCCCCCCCCCCCCCAATCATGAAACAAAATTATTTCCCTCTCCCCCTATGAGAAAGCATTTCTGTCGGCCCCGACCTTTCACCCCTAAATGTTATGATCTTTGCCCTTCAACCCCTTCCCATCATCCCTTCAGCCAATGGAATCAGTCTTCTCTGGTCCCCACCAATTGTGACCTGAAAATTACACTCCTCCCCACTCTCCACCAGTGCCTTGCCTCAGTTCCCCAAAGGCACTGGCTGGAATATTGGTGTGGAACAGCTGTCCAGTCCAGGTAGGTTCATTAACATGCATTTGAATTAATTTTAAGATGCAAATCAAGGTTCCACCACCGTGCGGCGTGGCGTGGCCGCACTAAGGCGGGCCTCTCCCATAAGAATTTTCCGGGCCCCCCTGCCACGACCCCCGATGTTGGGAGGGCAAGTAAAATTCAGCCCACAGAGATGGGGGGGGAGAAACAGAGAGACAGATACAGCGAAAAGGAGACAGAGACGGGGTGCAAGAGAGAATGTGACAGAGAGGGGGAGCGACAAAACACACAGAGAGGGAGGGAGAGACAGAGAGAGGGTAGAGACAGAAGGGGGTAGAGAGAGAGGAGGTAGAGAGAGGGTACAGACAGAAGGGGCTAGTGAGAGAGAGAGACGGGTAGAGAAAGAGGTCGAGAGAAAGAGAGGGGAGTAGAGAGAGTGATGAAGATCACTCTTAATAGATGGACATCTATCCAGAATACTCCACATCACCACATCAAGTATGTAGGCAGACATTGACTACTTGTGCAAGCAAAACAATGCCAGGTATATCATTAAATCAGTGTTCAACATCGTGATAAGAAAGTAAGTCAATAAATTGGTCGTCTTATTTAAAGTTTCTCCACAACAATGCACATTTGATGTTGTTTTGATTAATGCCTTTATTTTTCCAAAATTTGCTCACCGGCCCCCTATTTAGGACAAAAATTGCAATGTGGACACCCTGAGTTTTAAAGAGTGTCTTGAAGGAGAATGAGGTCGAGAGGTGGAGGGAGGGAACTCCGGAACATAGGGCCAAGGTACATGAAGGCAAGGCTGCCAATATAAAGGCAACGGGTTGACATGAAGCCTGAAGCAGAGGAACAGCTAGTTCTGTGGGGGGTGGTGTCAGTAAAAGGCAAAAGTTCCATGGCTGGAGGGGCGAGTCCACGGAGGGATTTGAACGGAAGGATGATTTTAAATTAGAGGCATTGGTGGATTGGTAGCCAATCTTGGGTCAGTGAACATAGGTGATGGGTGATTGGGCATTGCCGTGGCATATGATAAAGGGCAGAAATGTTTTGGATGTGTTCAATTTGAAATTACGGTAGAAGGTGGGAGATCGGTCAGGAGAGTGTTGAAATAGTCAAGTCTGGAGGTGACAAAGGCACGGAGTCTTCAACTAAATGCCTCGACAGCGAAGGAGGAGCAAACATCCCTCAAATAAGAATATCGTAAAGAACTGTACTTACATTGAAATAAATCTCAGCATGTTCATAGGCTTTCATAGCCCACATCATTTCAAGATTTTGCTGCAAAACAAGAGGCATAATTCAACAAATTAATTTAATTTTATCTGTGCACTACAAAAGCAAACATGAGAACGCAAGAACATTAAAACTGTAGCACTCTGCTTCTAGCTTTGCAACTTAAAGACTGTTTTTTGTGATTGCAATGTCCACATCTTTGGGTGACTGTTGCACTTCACAGTGCAAAAATCCTCTTGAATCTTTAACAAATGCTAAAAAAGATGCCATTTTTCTGGCCATTCTTCGATGGAAAGGATTAAGTGGTGAGGGAGGCAAAATGAAAGAATTCCTTTTAATGCTGGTAAGCTTCAAAAGCAATGTGTATTACATGTTTGACAAAAACAGATAGCCAGATAAAAGGTGGTTAACATGCTGAACAGGTGTCATTTCTCCAAGAAACTCAACAAGCAATTTATTTCCTGGGCTGTGCTGGGGTTTACAAATTTAGACCAGCCATAAATATCATCTTGGGTTTAAAGAGAACTAAAGACCTTTCATTTATATTGCGCCTTTCATGCCCTTAAGACGTCCCAAATTACAGCCAAGTACTTTTGAAGTTAAATCACTGCTGTTGGTAATGTACTTTAGTGGCATTAGTTCCGGTGCAGACACGATGGGCCGAAGGACCTCCTTCTGCATTACAACAATTCTGTGATTCTAGTTACTCTGGGAAGTGGTCGAGAGTGTCTTTTTTTTTAAATGGGAATTGGCCATCGCTTCCGTTTTAGATTCATGATTTGGACTCAGGAATCGAAAGTGCAATTTCTAAATTTGCAGACAACACTAAACTAATACAAATGAAAATTGAGACAAAATACAAGAAGGCATTGACTTGTAGATTGGATGTTTCATCGGCAAATGAATTTCAATATAGATAAGAGTGGAGGTGGATTTTGATAGTGTTACGAGTGCTTCCATTTTTTTGTTAAATTTTGAAGATTTGTGGTTTAAAACTGAAAAGGAATCCATGGATGTGTTTTTTTTTTAATATATGGGTCACTGAGAAGTCTGGACCGTGAACAGTTACTGGAAAGCACCTATCTTCAAATAATTACCCAGCAGGGGTTGTTTTTGACTTGGTGAAAGATGTTTGCAGAGAACTGACAGGTCAAGATTTATAGGGGTCAGGAGACTTGACTCCTGACATTGTTTCTGGTTTCGTTTTAGACAGCGAGTTGGAATATGGACAATGGTTTGAAAAGACAGTTGGAGAAAATGTGCCAAGGAAGAAGCAAAACCCCAGCTCAGTCTGTTCCAGTTCATTGAAAAAGCCTGCCAGTTTTCCATCTCTTGAGAAGCTGGGAAGCAACTTCAAGAAACTGCCTGAAACCCCTGTTCCTGCATTTTCTGTGGAAAGGCTGCCCAAACTGATCTTCAAAGTCGTCTATCAAGAACTGTTCTCGGAAGATCCCAGTGACAGCTATCTACACATATTTGGGACACCAAACCAAAAAGGACTTCTGACATGTTTTCATATCTTTTTTTTCAAGAATGAGCAAGTATTTTGGTCAACGTATTTTATTTTGTACTAGAGCTCTAAAGAGTAAATCTCTTTATTTCTTCAGTTAACCGGTGTGTGTGTGTGAGAGAGAGGGGCTATGGTAAAAAGGGAACTTTAACATTTCAATCTGTGTGTTTACGCTTTACTGGTTAAGACTTGTTCTATCATAACTGATAATTTTGTTGTTTATTAAAGAAACCCTGTTGGGGTTTTTTATTCTGGGATAAAAATAGTGTCTATGATTGACCGTACTGATAAGTGGGAAAAAATTTTAATATATGTTGTGACCTGCGGAGAAGTGGAGCGAGAATAAACAGTCCACTCCTCCTGCCTCGGTCTTAACAATAGGAAGAATAAGGAGTCCACATATGCCTTGGATAATTGAGTCTGAATCGGGTAGAGCAGCAAAAGGATCTAGGGATAGGGAGGGATAGAGTTCAAACGCAGGAAGGTTATGTTAAGCTTATGGAAAGAACCTTGCTCCGATCACACTTGGGGTACTGTGCACAGTTCTCGTCTCCATTTTATAAAAAGAATATAAAGGCAATCGGGAAGGTGCAAAAAATGTTTACAAAGATGATACCAGAACTGAGAGGTTGTAACTACAGGAAAAACTGAACAGGCTGGGGCTCTCTTTAAAAAAGTGCAGGCTGAGAGATGACCAGATAGAAGTTTTTCAATGATAAAAGTATTTGACAGGGTAGACATGGAAAAGATGCGTCCACTAGCAGACGAGAGCAGAACCCGGGCCACAAATGTAAGATAGTAATAAACGAAAAGGAAATTCAGGAGAAACCTGTTTACCCAGAGAATGTGGAACTCACTCCCACTTGGAGTAATTTAACTGTACAACAGAGATGCATTTAAAGGGGAATCTAGATAAACACAAGAGGGAGAAAGGAATAGAACGATATGCTAATAGGATGAGATCAGGCTCGTGAGAAGCATAAATACCAGTGTGGACCAGTCAGGCTGAATGGCCTGTTTCTGTGCTGTAGACTTGATCTAACTATCTTCAAGCTATGTGTACAGTAGCGGGATCTGGCAGTATAACAATGAAACTCACTTGTGATCTGGACTAAATCTCAGTGTCTTTCTTCAGTCTCTGACCAAGTGTTCTGTCAAAGGCAACATGAGGAAAATCTTTATTTTCACGCAGTGAGTGGTTGGGATCTGTAATGGAGATAGGTTCTATCATGGCTTTCAAAAGGGAATGAGATGAGCAATCTGAAGAGAAAAAATCAGCAGGGCTACAGGGAAAGAGCAGGGGAGTTGGACTAGGTAAACTGCTCTTGCAGAGAGCTGGCACAGACTCGACAGGCCGAATGGCCTCCTTCTCTGCTGTAATCATTTTAATGACCAATAGCTATGACCTGATTGTCTCAGTTCAAATAGTATAACCAACGCTATGCTCCTTTGATGGGCTGTCTTCCTTTGCTTCTAACACTGTGTCCTCGGCCCGTAGTCCCAGGCAGAAGCTTTCTCCCTTCTGTGCACTTTTATCCATCTCATAGCACTTGCAGTCTGACTGCTTTTCTTGGTGTCAGTGTTGTGATTTTTAAAAGCCTCACTCACAGACCAAAGATCAACAAGACTTCAAACACCATCATACTGTGGATGCTGGAAAGCAGAAATAAAAACAGAAATTGTTGGAAAAACTCAGCAACATCTGTGGAGAGAGAAAAGAACAGATAGAATGTTACAGCTCGATGACCTGTCAGCAGTTCAGATGAAAGGTCATCAACCTGAAATGTTAATTTGGTTTCTCTCCACTCGCTGCTGTCTGACCTGCTATTTCCTGCATTTACTCTTCTTATTTCATCTGCATCCAGGTTTTTAATTAAACTCCTGAGAATACATTTACATTTTTTTCTACATCTGTTCAAATGAATAAAGATTTTTGAAAGAAAATCAAGAACTGTGACACTGAGTGTCAGAAAGCCAACCTTCACCATTGCGTTGTAAAACCCTTTGATCTCGGTGAGACTGTGAGAAAGGAGAGTAGAAAAGGAACAACCAGAAAACTGGAACACAAGAGACCCATCAGATAGCAAAACGCTGAAAGGAGTTTGAGAAGACAGGAAACTTCAGGAGAAAAGCTTTTATTCTTGGCCATGGACTGTTGTTCTGCTTAAGTCAAGTAGATGACCCATCAGTATGCAGAAGTTTGGCACATTAGTTATTTGCTATCATTACGCATATTTAAATTGTACCAATTGAACGAAGCAACTCGAATAGTAACCATAAAAAGACTTACATTTATACAGTGCAGGGTTGTCCAACATACAGCCCGCAGGCAAGGGGATCAGGCCCACGGATGTATTTTGGAGATGAGAAATTTTCCATTCTCTTCTTGATTGGCTTTTTAAAAATATCACATCAGTTTCACAGTTGAAAGGTGCTCACATCGGGAACAGCTGCTTCTGAACTTCAGACAGGTTCGCAGTTTTCCAGTGGGCTCTTGACTTTTTTTTGAAAAGGCTGCTGGAAAACCCCAAATCTGTCTGAGGTTCAGACACTGTTCCCACACCTGTCAGCTGTGAAACCGACAGCGCGACTTTTTCAAAAAAACTGACGAATCACAAAGCTGATGTGCTGAGCTCTCCCATTCGCTGCAACTGTCAGAGAGACAGGGAGAAAGAGAGAGATGGACAGAGAGAGAGAGTGCGAGGAGGGAAAGGGAGAATGAGTGCGGACAGGGAGGGGGAGAAAGAGTGAGGGGGGAGGGTGACAGAGGGGGGAAAGAGAGAGAGAGGAGACAGAGAGAGGGGGAGTGCAAACAGAGATAGGGAGAAAAAGGGGGCAACAACACAGAGGGACATGGGGATGGGGAACACAGAGTGCGGGGGGAACACCGAGAGGGGGAAACAATACAGAGATGGTAACACAGAGAGGGGGGACATAGGGAGAGAGAGAGAGGGAGGGAGAGAATCCGGAATACTCCGCATCACTACAAGTGTGCGGGCAAACACTGACTACTTGTGCAAGGAAAAAAAATGCCAGGTACATCACTAAATCAGTATCCAACATCGTGATCAGAAAGTAAGTCAATACTTCTCATTTAAAGCTTCTTCACAAAGATGCATATTTGTTGTTGCTTTGATTGATAGTAAGATACATTTTTAATGCCTTTATCTTTCTGAAGTTGTGTCACTGGCCCCCTATGTTAGACAAAAATTGTAATTTGGCCCCCCTCCACGTGAAAAGATTGGACAACTTCAGGGTGTCTCAAAGTGCTTCACAGACAACTGATGTATTTTCAAAGTTTAGTCACTTTTTTAACACAAATAGAAATGTGATGACGACGAGATAATCAGTTTCAACAATGTCGGTCGAGGGATATGTACTGGCCCCAGGACACCTTCCCTGCATTCTTTTTCCCCCAGTAATAGCAATGGGAGCTTTTACACCAACCTGTATTGTCCCTCCAATTATGCAGTGCACCCTCAGTAATGTCACTCGCATATTTCAGCGCGACCTCAGTAATGTCCCTTCAATTGTGCAACGCTCACTCAGTAATTTCCTTCCAATAGCTCATCGCACCCTCAGTAATGTCGCAGCAGCCTCAGTGATGTCCCTCCAATAGTTCATTGCTCACTCACTAATGTCCCTCGCATAGTTCAGCACACCCTCAGTAATATCCCTTGCATAGGGCAGCACACCATCAGTATTGTCCCTCCAATTATGCAGTGCTTCCTCAGTAATGTCCATCACATAGTGCAGCGTTCCCTCACTAATGTACCTCTAATTGTGCAGCACTCCGTCTGTAATTTCCTTCCAATAGTTCCACGCTCCCTCAATAATATCCCTCGCATAGTACAGTGCTCCCTCTGTAATGGCCGTCCAATTTTGCAGTGCTCCCTCAGCAATGACCCTCCAGTAGTGCAACGTGCCCTCATTTAAGTCCCTCGCATAGTGCAGTGCGCCCTCATTAATGCCCCTCCAATTGTGCAGCCCTTCCTCAGTAATGTCCATCCAATTGTGCAGAGCTCACTCAGTAATGTCCCTCCAACAGTTCAGCGCTTCCTCATTAATAACTCCCATTTGTGCAGACCTCTCTCCGTAATGTCCCTCCAATAGTTCAGCGATCCCTCAGTAATGTCCCTCGCATAGTGCAGTGCGCCCTCATTAATGCTCCTCCAATAGTTCAGCGCACCCTGAGTTATGTCCCTCACATAGAGCAGTGTGCCTTAGTAATTTTCCTTGCATAGTGCAGCACACCCTCAATAATGTCCCTCCAGTATTTCAGTACTCACTCAGTAATGTCCCTCCAATTGAGCAGAGCTCTCTCAGTAATGACCCTCGCATTGTGCAGCGCTCCCTCAGTAATGTTTCTCCAATTGTGCAGCGCTCCATCAGTAATGTCCCTCCAGTAGTTCAGCGAACCCTCAGTAATATTCCTCGCATAGTGCAGCGTGACCTCTGTAATGTCTCTCCAATTGTACTGCCCTCCCTCTATATTGTCCTGTAATCTAAGGCTTTCCTCCTCACTATTGACAACACCACCAATTTACGTGTCATCTGCAAACTTACTGATCATAGCTCCTATATTCACGTCTAAATCATGAATATAAGCTACAAACACCAAGGGTCCCAGCACCGATCCCTGTGATACACCACTGGTCACAGGCTTCCAATCCCAAAAACAACCCTCGACCATCACCCTCTGCCTCCTGCCACTAAGCCAATTTTGGATCCAATTTGACAAATTGCCCGGGGTCCCATGGGCTCTTACCTTCTTGACCAATCTCCCATGCGGGACCTTATCAAAAGCCTTAACGAAGTCCATGTAGACTACATCAACTGCTTTACCCTCATCTACACACCTAGTCACCTCCTCGAAAAATTCAATCAAATTTGTTGGACATGATCTCCCCCTGACAAAGCCATGCTGACTGTCCCTGATTAACCCCTGCCTCTCCAAGTGGAGATTAATCCTGTTCCTCAGAATTTTTTCCCATATTTTACGACCACTGATGTTCCACTCCCTGGCCTGCAATTACCTGGTTTATCCCTGCTACCCTTCTTGAATAATGACACCACCTTCGCCGTCCTCCAGTCCTCTGGCACCTCTCCTGTGGCTAGAGAGGATTTGAAAATTTGTGTCAAAGCCCCTACACTCTCCTCCCTTGCCTTACATAGCAGACTGGGATACATCTCATCTGGGCCTGGGGATTTATCCAATTTTAAGCCCACCAAAACAGTGAATAACTCCTCCCATGCAATGCTAATTTGTTCAAGTATATCACAATCCCCCTCTCTGATCTCTACACCTAGATCATCCTTCTCCATCGTGAACACAGATGAAAAGTAATCATTTAAAACCTCACCTACGTCCTCCGGCTCCACACACAGATTGCCACTTGGGTTCCTAATGGACCCTACTCTTTCCCTGGTTATCCTTTTGCCCTTAATATACTTACATTACACCTTTGGATTTTCCTTTATCTTGCCCGCCAGTGTTTTTTCATGCCCCCTCTTCATTCTCCTCATTACTTTTTTTTTTTAAGTACCCCCCGACACTTTCTATACTCCTCAAGGGCCTCTGCTGTTTTCAGCCCTCTGAATCTGCCATAAGCCTCCTTTCTTTTCCATATCCAATCCTTTATATCCCTTGACATCCAGGGTTCCCTAGACTTGTTGGTCCTAAACTTCACCTTTACGGGAACATGTTGGCCCTGAATTCTCAGTATTTCCTTTTTAAATCACTCCCACTGGTCTAATGTAGACTTTCCGACAAGTAGCTGCTCCCCATCCACTTTGGCCAGATCCTGTATTATCATATTGAAATCGGCCTTCCCCCAATTCAGTACCTTTATTTCTGGTCCATCTTCGTCCTTTTCCATAACTACCTTAAATCTTACAGAGTTATGGTCAATATCCCCGAAATGCTCCCCCACGGACACTTCTACCACTTGTCTGGCTTCATTCCCTAGGATTAGGTCCAGTACCGCCCCTTCTCTTGTAGGACTTTCTACGTGCTGGCTCTAAAAGCTCTGCTGGATGCATTTTAAGAATTCTGCCCCCTTTAAGCCTTTTGCACTAAGTCTATCCCAGTTGATATTGGGGAAGTTGAAATCCCCTACTATTATTACCCTATTATTTTTACACCTCTCTGAGATTTGCCTACATATCTGCTCCTCTATGTCTCCCTGACTGATTAGCGGCCTGTAGTACACTCCCAGCAAAGTGATTGCCCCCTTTCTGTTCTTAAGTTCTACCCATATGGCCTCATTTGAGGAACCTTCCAAGATATCATCCCTCCTTACTGCAGTTATTGACTCCTTGATCAATAGTGCAATGCCACCTCCTCTTTTATCCCCTCCCCTGTCACACCTGAAGTTTCTATACCCTGGAATATTGAGCTGCCAGTCCTGCCCTTCCATCAACCATGTCTCTGTGATAGAAATAATACCATATTCCCATGTGTTAATCAACACCCTCAATTCATCTGCCTTACTTGTAAGACTCCTCGGAAGATGTTAAAATAGATGCAATCCAGCCTTGCATTATTCGCTTGTGTCTTAACAGGTCTATATTTGCTCCGCCTTCCAGACTGACTTAGTTTCTCTTCTATATTTGAATGTGCATCACCCCTAAACCGCCACCCCCCCGAACAGCACTAGCAAACCTCCCTGCAAGGATGTTGGTCCCTTTCCGGTTCAGGTGCAACCTGTCTGACTTGTACAGGTCCCACCTTCGCCAGAAACAGACCCAGTGATATAGGAAACTAAAGCCCTCCCTCCTGCACCATCTCTTCATAAGAACGTAAGAAATAGGAGCAGGAGTAGGCCATTCAGCCCTTCAAGCCTGCCCCGCCATTCAGTAAGATCATGGCTGATCTGACCCAGTCCTCAATTTCTTTTTCGGGCCTGCTCTGCCTCATCCTCGATTTCCTGAGATTTCAAAAATCTATCTACCTCCTTCTTAAATACATTTAGTGACCTAGCCTCCACAACTCTCTGAGGCAGAGAATTCCAGAGAGTCACTCCCCACTGAGGGAAGAAATTCCTTTGCATCTGAGTTTTAAATGTGTGCCCCCTTATTCTGTAACTATGTCCCCAAGTTTGAGATTCCCCCACTCGTGGAAACATCTTCTCAACATCTACCCTGTCGAGCCCTCTTAAAATCTTATATGTTTCGATAAGATCACCCCTCATTCTTCTAAACTCCAATGAATAAAGGCCTAACCTGTTTTGCCATTCTTGATAAGACAGTCCTTTCATCCCAGGAATCAGCCTAGTGAACCTTTTCTGAACTGCCTCCAATGCTAGTATATCCTTCTTTAAATACGGGGACCAAAACTGTACACAGTACTCCAGGTGTGGCCTCACTAACACACGTACAGTTGTAACAAGACTTTCCTCTTTTTAAACTCTAACCCCCTAGCAATAAAAACCAAAATTCCATTTGCCTTCCTAATTACTTGCTGCACCTGCATGCTAACTTTTTGTGTTTCATGTACAAGAACACCCAGATCCCTCTGTACTGCAGTATTCTGTAGTCTTTCACCATCTAAATAATAATCTGCCTTTTTATTCTTCCTACCAACGTGGATTACCTCACACTTTCCCACATTGAACACCATCTGCCAAATATTTGCCCATTCACTTTATCTATGTCCCTTTGCAGATTCTTTGTGTCCTCATCACAACATGCCTTCCCATCTATTTTTGTATCGTCAGCAAATTTGGATACACTGCACTCTGTCCCTTCCTCTCAGTCATTAATATAAAGAGTAAATAGTTGAGGCCCTCGGACGGATCCTTGTGGCACCCCACTAGTTACAGCTTTCCAACCTGAAAAAGACCCATTGATCCCAACTCTCTATCTTCTCTGTGTTAGCCAATCCTCAATCCATGCCAACACATTACCCTCAATACCCTGAGCTCCTGTTTGTGTGGCACCTTCTGAAAATCCAAATACACAACATCTACTGGTTCCCCTTTATCCACTCTAACAAATTTGTCAAACATGATTTCCCTTTCATAAAACCATGTTGACTCTTTGATTGCATTATGTTTTTCTAAATGTCCTTCTATTTCTTCCTTAATAATCGACTCAAGCATTTTCCCAATCACTGATGTTAAGCTAACTGCTCTATAGTTTCCTGCTTTCTGCCTCCCTCCTTTCTTGAATAGGGGGTGTCATATCAGCGGTTTTCCAATCTGCTGGTACCCTACCGGAATCCAGTGAGTTTTGGTATATTATGACCAATGCCTCCACTATCTCTGCAGCCACACTTTTTTAAAACCCTTGGGTGCAGGCCATCAGGTCCTGGCGACTTGTCTGCCTTTAGTCCCATCAGTTTGTCCAGCACCTTTTCCCTCGTGATAGAGATTGTTACAAGTCCCTCCCTCCCATTTGCACCTTGTTCATCTATTATTGTTGGGATGTTTGTAGTGCCCTCCACCGTGAAGACCGATGCAAAATATTGGTTGAAATTATCTGCCATTTCCTTGTTCCCTGTAATTCCCCATTCTCATCCTCTAATGGTCCCACACTTACTTCAGCTACTCTCTTCCTTTTAATATACCCACAGAAGCTCTTACTGTTTGTTTTTATATTTCTTGCCAATTTACTCTCATAATCAATTTTCTCCCTCTTTATTAGTTTTTTAGTCATCCGCTGCTGGTTTCTAAAAACTTCCCAATCCTCTGACCTACCACTCGTTTTCACCGCATTGTACGCCTTTGCTTTTGATTTGATACTCTCCTTAACTTCCTTTGTTATCCACGGGTATTTCATCGTTCTCTTCGAGTCCTTCCTCAGCCATGCATTCATCTACTCTATCCTCCTATTCCTATACTCGCTAGCACATGGCACCGGGAGTAATCCAGAGATTACAACCTTTGAGGTCCTGCTTTTTATCTGCTACCTAGCTCCCTAAATTCTTGTTGCAGGATCTCGTCCCTCTTTCTACCTATGTTGTTGGTAGCAATGTGAACCACGACCTCCTTCAGAATGTCCTGCAGCCACTCCATGACATCCTTGACCCTAGCACCAAGGAGGCAACATACCATCCTGGAGTCTCGTTTGCGGTCACAGAAACGCCTATCTGTACCCCTTAGTATAGAATCCCCCATCACTATAGCTCTTCCACTCTTTTTCCTCCCCTCCTGTGCAGCTGAGCCACCCATGGTGCCACAGACTTGGCTCTTGCTGCATTCCCCTGAGAAGCTATTTCCACCAACAGTATCCAAAGCGGCAAATCTGTTAGTGAGGGAGATAGACCCGGGGACTCCTGCACTACCTGCCTAGTTCTTCTCCTTTGCCTGGCGGTCACCCATTCCCTTTCTGCCCGAGCAGTCTTTACCTGCGGCGTGACCACCTCCCTGTGCATGCTATCCACAATGATCTCAGCTCCGCAGATGCTCCACAGTGTCCCCAGCCGCCGCTCCAGATCCAAAATGCGGATTTCGAGTAGCTGCAGCTGGAGACGCTTCCTGCACACGTGTTCGCCCTGGACACTGGAAATGTCCCTGACTTTGCCGAGCTGCCCTGCCATGACTTACCCTTAATTTACTCCCTTAAATTACTCAAAAATTAGAGATTATTTACACCACGGACTTTGATTTCCTAAAAAGAAATACTACTGACTATATAAAAACCTGTAGACTTTACCTTTCTCTTTACTTTAATTGCTCACCCAGCTATTTACTGATGCTCCCTAACAGCAGTTATGCAACAACTAATCATCTTGCAGCTTTCCTGTGACATCATTGTTCAGTTTGTTTTCAAACTCCAGTGCACCTGGTCTCCTCTCCGCTGCTCTCCCAGAAGGTCCCCATCCAGATGCCAACAATAACAATGGTTTCCATATCCTGGACCATTCTGTTGTCACATCAGGGGAGAGGGCCCTGTGTCACCTGACAGAGACTCAGATGTGATGGATTTTTATCTTAAAAAGGTAGCCCGCTGGAGAAAGCGGGGAAATCAAAAAAGGACCACAGAAAACCTGTTCCAGCCACAGGCTGTGAGATTCAGTCCAGCTAAGGAAGAAGGCCTGCTGCTTATAATATACTACAACTTCCTGCAGTAGAGAACTAAAAAGCTGAACACCGTTTCCAGACTGAAGTTTTAACCACCAGAAATCTACAACACCTCAGCAAATTCACGACTGCAAACATCCAGGCCTGCAACTTTGAACGGACTATTCTCCCAAGAAGATTCAACATATTTCTCGAACCACAATCTCTGAAATCACTTGGGACTTTAATTGCATCTTATCCTTTCCCTTGTATCGAGCTATCTTTATGTGCGCAGTGTGTGAATGAGTGAGTGGGTGAAGGTTGCAAATAATTCTGGTTTTGTTGTTTAAATAAAAATGTAACCCTTTTTTAAATCTACGAGAAAAGCTGTCATTTGTCTGTTTATTTGACCCTAAAAGACACTCAGCGACTTTTTTTTCATTCATAGCATGTGGGTGTCACTAGCTTGGCCAGCATTTATTGCCCATCCCTAATTACTCTTCAGAAGGTGGTGGATGGGGTGCCAATCAAGCAGGCTGCTTTGTGCTGGATGGTTTCGAGCTTCTTAACTGTTGGAGCTGCACCCAACCAGGCAAGTGGAGGATATTCTTTCACAATCCTGACTTGTGCCTTGTAGATGGTGGACAGGCACTGGGGAAACAGGAGGCGAGGTCTTTGCAGCAGAATTCCTTGTCTCTGACCTGCTCTTGTAGCCACATCAATTATGCAGCTACTCCAGTTCAGTTTCTGGTCAATGGTAACCCCCAGGATATTGATAGTGGGGGATTCAGTGTTTCTAATGCCACTGAACATCAAGGGAAGATGGTTAGATTCTCTCTTGTTTGAGATGGTCATTGCCTGCCAATTGCACGGTGTGAATGTTGTTTGCCACTTATCAGCCCAAGCCTGGATGCTGTCCAGGTGTTGCTGCAGTGTCTGAGGAGTTGCGAATGGTGCTGAACATGGTGCAACCATCAGCGAACATCCCCACTTCTGACCTTACGATGGAGGGAAGGTCATTCATGGGAGAAACTGAAGATGGTTGGGCCTAGGACACTACCCTGTGCAACTTTGATAGCAACGTCCTGAGACAGAGATGATTGACCTCCAATAATCACAACCATCTTCCTTTGAGCTTGGTATGACTCCAATCAGCAGAGAGTTTTCCCCCTGATTCCCATTGACTCCAGTTTTGCTGGGGCTCCTTGATGCCAAACTCAGTCACATGCTGTCTTGATGTCAAGGGCAGTCACTCTCACCTTATCTCTGGAGTTCAGCTCTTTTTGTCCATGTTTGGACCAAGGCTGTAATGAAGTCAGGAGTTCAGTGGCCCGGACGGAGCCCAAACTGAGCGTCACTGAGCAGGTTATTGCTAAGCAAGTGCCGCTTGATAGCACTGTCGACGACCTCTTCCATCGCTTTGCTGATGATTGAGAGCAGAGCAATAGGGTGGTAATTGGCCATTTTGGATTTATCCTCCTTTTTATGGACAGGACATACCTGGGTAATTTTCCATATTGCCAGGTAGATGCCAGTTTTGTAGCTGTACTGGAACAGCTTGCCGAGGGACGTAGCTAATTCTTGAGCACAAGTCTTCAGTACTATTGCTGGAACGTTGTCTGGACCCATAGCCTTTGCAGTATCCACTGTCTTCAGCCATTTCTTGACATCGCATGGAGTCAATCAGATTGGCTGAAGACCAGCATCTGTGATGCTCGGGCATCAGGAGGAGGCTGAAATGGATCATCCACTTGGCACTTCTGGCTAAAGATTGTAGCAAATACTTCAGCCTTGTCTTCTGCACTTATGTGCTGGGCTTCTCTATTTAGATTAGATTAGATTAGAGATACAACACTGAAACAGGCCCTTCGGCCCACCGAGTCTGTGCCGAACATCAACCATCCATATATACTAATCCTACACTAATCCCATATTCCTACCAAACATCCCCACCTGTCCCTATATTTCCCTCCCACCTACCTATACTAGTGACAATTTATAATGGCCAATTTACCTATCAACCTGCAAGTCTTTTGGCTTGTGGGAGGAAACTGGAGCACCGGGAGAAAACCCACGCAGACACAGGGAGAACTTGCAAACTCCACACAGGCAGTACCCGGAATCGAACCCGGGTCCCTGGAGCTGTGAGGCTGCGGTGCTAACCACTGCGCCACTGTGCCGCCCTTGTTGAGGATGGGGACATTTCGAAGCCTCCTCCTCCTGTTACTTGTTTAATTGTCCACCACCATTCACAACTGGATGTGGCATGACTACAGAACCTAGATCTAGTCCGTTGATTGTGGGATCGCTTAGTGCTGTGTATCGCATGCTGCTTCCGCTGTTTGGCATGTAAGTAGTCCTGTGTTGTTGCTTCACCAGGCGGACACCTCATTTTTAGGTATGCCTGGTGCTGCTCCTGGTATGCCCTCCTGCACGTTTCAACAAACGAGGGTTCATCCCCCGGTTTGATGGTAATGGTAGAAAGGGGGATATGCCAGTCCATGAGGTTACAGATTGTGGTTGAATACAATTCTGCTGCTGCTCATGTCCCACAGCGTCTCATGGATGCCCAGTTTTGAGCTGCTCGATCTGTTCGAAATCTAGACCATTTAGCACGGTGGTATTGCCACACCTCATGATGGTGGGTACCCTCAATGTGAAGATGGGACCTCGTCTCCACAATCTCTGTGTGGTGGTCACTCCTACCAATACTGTCACGGACAGATGCATCAGCAACAGGTAGGTTGGTGAGGACGAGGCCAAGTAGGTTTCTCGCTCTCGTTGGTTCCCTCACCACCTGCCGCAGACCAGGTTTAGCAGCTATGTCCTTTAGGATTCAGCCGGCGCTTTCAGTAGTGGTGCTATCGAGCTACTCTTGGTGATGTCGAGTGGAGTCTCCCACCCAGAGTGTACATTCTGTGCCCTTGCTACCCACAGTGCTTCTTCC
Source organism: Heterodontus francisci (assembly GCF_036365525.1). Lineage (NCBI taxonomy): Eukaryota > Metazoa > Chordata > Chondrichthyes > Heterodontiformes > Heterodontidae > Heterodontus > Heterodontus francisci. Next base: position 17,631,039 of record NC_090417.1, read on the forward strand.
AATTGGTGTTCAACATGGAGAAGAAGTGATTCACCAGTTGGGGAGGGGGGGGGGGGGTGCTGTGGTAGGTGGTAATCGGCACGACTGACACCCCATTTTTAACAAAACTCTATCTGCGGTCAGTTGTGAGGTCAAAAGTGGAAGCCACACACATCACTTACCATCAGTCCGTAATAATTCTGTTCTTGTATAAGCAACACAGCTGACAACAAGTGTCAACCCCCTCAATGTAAGATGCTCAGACTTAGTGCAAGTGAGTCTATTGAATCCAAGAAGGTGTCTCCAACAGATCTTCCTGTGACACTGAGTTACATTGGTGACCAGAGTATTTCATAACCTTAAATAGTGAATGCAACAAAGTACCAGATCCAAAATGGTGAGTGCATCACTATTGTGGTACGTGACTCCCCAAAGCCTGTCCACCATTTACAAGGCACAAGTCAGCAGTGTGATGGAATACGCTCCATCTGCCTGGATGAGTGCAGCTCCAACACTCAGGAAACTCAATATCATCCAGTACAAAGCAGTCTGCTTGATCAGCAAACCATCCAGCACTCAACATTCACTCCCTCCATCACCGGCGCCCAGTGGCAGCAATGTGCACCATCTACACGATGCACTGCAGCAATTCACCCAAGCTCCTTCGACAGCACCTTCCAAACCCGCAACCTCTACCACCTAGAAGGACAAGGGCAGCAGACACGTGGGAACACCACCACTTATGTTCCCCTTCAAGCCACACACCATCCTAACTTGAAACTATATCACCGTACTTTCACTGTCGCGAGGTCAAAATCCTGGAACTCCCTTGCACACAGCACTGTGGGTGTACTGCAGTAGTTCAAGAAGGTGGCTCACCACCACCTTCTGACGGGCAATTAGAGATGGATAATAAATGGTGGTCTTGCCAATGACTCTCACATCCCAAAAATGAATTGAGAATGAGAAGCGGAGATAGAAGTTGTGCCCTTGGCAGCAGAGGGCAAACAATGGGAAGAAACAGCTCAAGAGAATGACTAAGGAAGGGAATTCCAGCTAGGAATGGGAGGCTGAGAACCAGGACAAGGACACGAGACAACAATTACCTGGATTAGCAGGGACAGTGTAAGGGTGGGGACTGTATCACAATATTTATTAAACATAAACAAGAAAGGCATCAAAATCAAGTACTCACATCATTTCCATAATCGTCTGCTGGAAGGGACAGGGCCTGTGCTGCTGGCATCAAATTACCACCACCCTGGCAGGAGACAAAAACAGAGCCAGCATTAGCCTGTGTTACCAGGTTGTGTACCAGACCCAAGCTCCAAAACAACAACTCCCGAAGAAATATTTCTGTAAGATCTGAGGTGATTATTTCTCATTTGCAGCCAGGATTCTGAGGCAATAACAAATTGCTGGGCTCAGAAGCAATTAAAATAATACAAAACAGTCAGTCCAAAATGGGTTTGTCACAATATGAAATGAACAAATCTCTTTTCATAGCTTTGAGGTAACTTGCATTTATGTAGCACTTTTCATGACTTCATGACATTCCATCAAACCGTAGAAACATTAAAGCAGAGAAGGAGGCCATTCTGCGCATCGTGTCCATGCCGGCCGAAAAATAGCCACCCAATCTAATTCCACCTTCCAGCACCTGGTCCATAGCCTTGCAGGTTATAGCACAGTCAGATGTATGTCCAGGTACGTTTTAAAAGAACTGATGGTTTTTGCCTCCACCACCATTCCTGGCAGTGAATTCCAGACACCCACCATCCTCTGGGTGAAAAAGTCTTTCCTCACTTCCTTTCTAATCCTTCTACCAATCACCTTAAATCTGTGCCCACTGGTAATTGACCTCTCTGCTAGGGGAAACAGGTCCTTCCTGTCTACTCTATCTAGGCCCCTCATAATTTTGTACACCTCAATTAAGTCACCCCTCAGCATCCTCTGTTCGAAGGAAAACTACCCTAGTCTATCCAATCTTTCTTCATAGCTGCAACTTTCAAGACCTGGCAACATTCTTGTAAATCTCCTCTGTATTGTCTCCAGAGCAATTATGTCCTTTGTGTAATGTGGCGACCAGAACTGTACGCAATACTCCAACTGTGGCCGAACCAGGGTTTTATACAGTTCCAGCATTACATCCCTGCTTTTGTATTCTATCCCTTGGCTAATAATGGAAAGCATTCCATATTAGTTCTTCACTTTATCTACCTGTCCTGCCACCTTTAGGGACCTGTGGACATGCACTCCAAGGTCTCTCACTTCTTCTACCCGTCTCAATATCCTCCCGTTAATTGTGTATCCGCTCACTTTATTTGCCCTTCCCAAGTGCATAACCTCACACTTCTCCGGATTGAATTCCATTTGCCACTTTTCCGCCCACTCAACCAAACCATTGATATCATTCTGGAGTCGACAGCTATCCTCTTCACTATCAACTACACGACCAATTTTTGTGTCATCAGCAAATTTCCCAACATGCCTCCCACATTTAAGTCCAAATCATGAATATATACTACAAACAGCAAAGGTCCCAACACTGAGCCCTGTGGAACACCACTGGAAACAGCTTTCCATTCACAAAAACATCCGTTGACTCCTACCCTTTGCTTCTTGTCACTGAGCCAATTTTGGATCCAACCTGCCACATTCCCCTTTATCCCCTGGGCTTTCATTTTACTGACCAGTCTGCCATGCGGGACCTTGTCAAGTGCTTTACTTGTCAAGTGCTTTACTTCAAATTAAATATTTTTGAGATGTTATCATTGTTGTGATGCAGCCAATTTGTGCACAGCAAGCTTCCAAACAGAAGTTTTGTGAGGGGTAGGTCTTGCCTCACAAGCCTGATTGAATTCTTTGAGCAGGTGACCAAGCAAGTGGATGAGGGTAAACCAGTGGATGTGGTGTACATGGATTTTAGTAAGGCATTTGATAAGGTCCCCCATGGTAGACTTATGGAGAAAGTCAGGAGGCATGGGATAGTGGGGAATGTGGCCAGTTGGATTAAGAATTGGCTAACTGATAGAAGGCAGAGAGTGGTCTTAGATGGTAAATACTCAGCCTGGAGCCCAGTTACCAGTGGCGTGCCACAGGGATCAGTTCTGGGTCCTCTCCTGTTTGTGATTTTTATTAACGACTTGGATGAGGAAGTCGAAGGGTGGGTCAGTAAATTTGCAGATGATACAAAGGTTGGTGGAGTTGTGGATACCGAGGAGGGCTATTGTCGTCTGCAAAGGGACTTGGATAGGTTGCAGTGCTGGGCTGAAAAGTGGCAGATGGAGTTTAACCCTGAAAAGTGTGAGGTCGTCCATTTTGGAAGGACAAACACGAATGCAAAATACTGGGTTAACGGTAGGGTTCTTGGGCATGTGGAGGAGCAGAGAGACCTTGGGGTCTATGTGCACAGATCGTTGAAAGTTGCAACTCAAGTGGATAGGGCTGTGAAGAAGGCATATGGGGTGTTAGCGTTCATTAGCAGAGGGATTGAATTTAAGAGCCGTGAGGTGATGATGCAGCTGTACAGGACCTTGGTAAGGCCTCATTTGGAGTACTGTGTGCAGTTCTGGTCGCCTCATTTTAGGAAGGATGTGGAAGCCTTGGAGAGGGTGCAGAGGAGATTTACCAGGATGTTGCCTGGAATGGAGAATAAGTCTTACGAGGAAAGGCTGAACATTCTAGGCCTCTTCTCATTAGAACGGAGAAGGATGAGGGGTGACATGATAGAGGTTTATAAGATGATCAGGGGAATAGATAGGGTAGACAGTCAGAAACTTTTTCCCCGGGTGGAGCAAAGCGTTACAAGGGGTCATAAATTTAAGGTGAAGGGTGGGAGATATAAGGGGGATGTCAGGGGAAGGTTCTTTACCCAGAGAGTGGTCGGGGCATGGAATGCCTTGCCTGGGGAAGTTGTTGAGTCAGAAACTTTAGGGACTTTCAAACGGCTTTTAGATAGGTATATGGATAAAGGAGAATGATGGGGTATAGATTAAATTGTCCTTGACAGAGGACAAAGGATTGGCACAACATCGTGGGCCGAAGGGCCTGTTCTGTGCTGTATTTTCTATGTTCTATGTTCTATGTTCTAGAAGTGAGATAAATGTTCAGATAATTTGGTTTTGTGATGTTGGACAGATACCAGGAGAAATCCCTGTTGTTTTTTGCATCATGCCATGGGATCTTTCACCTGAACAGAAGGATAGGGTCTTGCTTTCATGTCTCATCTGAAACACTGCATCTCTACTCACGAAGTCTCTGAGTCCTAATAAGTTTCTTTGCTATGAGAATAGATGTATTGTCATTTGAGATTCTGCAGCTATTTGATGAAACACCCATAATTTGACAACTTTGACAGAATTGAGAAGGACAAGAGCAGCAATGTTGTGGGAACACCATCATCTCAAAATTCCTCTCAAAGTCATATACCTCCTTACTTGGATCTGTCTCCAATCCTTCACCGTTGCTGGGTCATTATTCTGAAACTCTCGACCTGACAGTCATGTGGGAGCAGCAAGTTGATCTTCTGACCCCATGTCCGCTCCATCAGCAGGACTGCCTGCTTCCAGCTTTGTAATATCACCATTCTGCGCCTGTCTCAGCCCAACTGCTGCTGAAACCCCCATTCATGCCTTTGTTATGTCTGGACTCAATTATTCCAATGCTCTCCTGGCCAGCCACCCATCTTACAACCTCCATAAAACTGAGCCCACCCAAAATTCTGTTGCTTGTCTCCTGACTCTCACCAACTCCCATTCCCCCATCAGGCCTCACTGGCTCACTGTCCACCAGTGTTTGATTTGAAAATACTAGTTTTCATGTTCAAATCCCGACATTGCCTCTTCCCTCCCTATCTCTGTAATATCCTCGAACCCTCCAGGATCTCTGCACTCTTACAATTTTGGCCTCTTGTGCATCCTTCAGAAGCCTAGACCCCAAGCTCGGCCATTCCCTCCCTACCTAGCTGTACTACTTTAAGACACTCCTTAAAACCTACCTCTTTGATCAAGCTTTTGGTCACCTGTCCTGATATCTCCTTATGTGGCTCAGTATCAATTTCGTCTGTAATGCTTCCGTGAAGCACCTTGGGTCATTTTACTACATTAAAGTCGCGATATAAATGCAAGTTCGCTGATGAATATGATCACATACAAGCTGCAGAAGTCAAAGGAGGAATCCCACCACATGCTCAGGGGCAACAGCAGACAAGCAATAAATGCCAGTGACATCTGCATCCCAAAAGCAACATTTTGTAAAGAAAAAAGGGATCAAGCAATAATTTGAAGTAAGCAACAGTTGTAATGCAGCAGAAGAGGGATTTGTGTGTATCAGAGGCTTTCAATCAGAATATAATTTAAATGAAGCATTTGAGTTGCAAGTCAACTGGTTTATAAAAATGAAACAAAGATTGACATTTCTAAAGTACCTTTCACAACCACTGGGCATCTCAAAGCAGTTTACAATCAATGAAGTACTTTTGAAAAATAATTACTGTTGTAATGCAGCACCCAACTTGCTCCCACAAACAGCAATGTGATAATGAACAGATAATCTGTTTTTGGGATAATAATTTAACAGACACTGAGGATAACGTCCCTGTTGTTCTTTGAAATAGCAGAATGTGATCTTTTCCATCCGACTGAGAAGAGACAGGGCCTCAGTTTAACATCTTATCTGAGATACATCCTCAATATTGCATTGAATTGTCAACCGAGAGTTTATTACACTCAAATCCTGAAATGAGATTTGAACCGAGGACCTTCCAACAAAGCGATCAGAGTACTACCCACTGAGCTATAGCTGACACATAGTGAAACCGTCGTTTCACTGCCTGGTCAGAAATGAAGTCTCGGACAATCTGCTGTTAAGTATGTGAATTTAAGGACAGGAGTCAAAGAAATAAAATAGAGATTTTGAGCGATTGGAGGTTGCTCTCACCAGAGATCCCAGTCCAGCCATGCTGCTCCTGCTGATGCAGTTCCTGCTCTCATGCAGGTCAAAGGTCAGCACCAGTTTTAATTGATTAAAAATCACAATCACAAAAAAAAACAATCGTTTCTTTTTCCAGATTCTGGTCTCTGTGTGTTTTATAATTTGATGCAGAGAATAATTTTCGTGACGTTCTGTATTGAAATAGTTTGTGAGTCTGGGGTCAAAGGTTAAATGTTGCTTTTTTTTTCCCTGTTTCATTATTTTGTTACATTCGCTCCAATGTTGCTATTTCAGCTGCGGGAAATTTAAAAGGGGATCCCGGCGCCCCTGCTTCCAGCCCAGGGATTTCTCTCCATTTTCACTTCAATTTCTTTCTGTTTTTTTTAAAGAAGGTTGTCTTTTCCCGTGGTGCTTTGGCGGTTCCCGGATGTCTCTGAGCTCAGGGTGAAAGAAAAGTGAGAATCAGAGGGGGGGGGGAAAAAAATCAGCAGAGAGAGAAAACAGAGATACATAGGCAGAGAAAGAAGACAAGATCAGACAGGGAGGAGGAAAGAAAGAAGGGGAAAGCTGAAGGTCTTTCAGTCCAGGTCTGAGGAGCACAGAGGGAGAGGACATAGACACACAATCTAGAGGGTTGAAACCGAGAGGCTGATCACAGGATATTCCCAATGAAGGTGAAGGACTGACAGAGGAGGAAGGAGGGGGAACAGGGGGCTTATTCCCCAGGCTCAATTCAACAGGCAGAGTCTACTTCTCACAATTCATTTTTTTTTAAGCCTGCGTATTGGAGGTGAAGGAGAAACTGAAGAGGCCTTGTTGATGAAAGAGAGGTGGCCGCCTCTTCCTCCTGTTTGTAGAGGGAGCTACATTAAAGAGGACGCCCACCTTTCTCCATCTCTCACTCTCTTTCTCAGCTGTGAATAATGGACTCTGACTCCATTCTGCATGACAAGATAGTGGAATATATGGTAAGTTGGAGATTTACTTGGCTCTTCAACAATCGAGTTTTTTTTGATGAAGTACGAGAGAGGGTTGATGGCACTGCAGTTGATGTTGCATGCATGGATTTTCAAAAGGTGTTTGATGAAGTACTGTATAATAGACTTGTTAAAAAAATTAAATCCCATCGGATTGAAGGGAGAGTGGCAGTATGGGTACGAAATTCGCGAAGGGTAAGAATGCAGAGTGAAGTGTGCAGTGGTGTTTCCCAGGGGTTCGTAGAACTGCTGCTCTTTGTCATACATATTAATGACCTGGACTTGAGGAAACCGGGCATATTTTCCAAGCTTGTAGATGGTGCGAAACTCAAATGTGTGAACAGACTGGATAGGAACAGAGTTCAGGAGGACCGAGACAGATTAGTGAAATGGGCAGAAACATGACAGATGAAAATTAACACCGAAAACTGAGACATTATGTATTCTGGTACAAAGAATTAGGAGTGGGAATATGGTACAAATTTGAAGGGAATGCAGGAATGGAGAGAAATGGGGTTTTAGAAGGTGGCAGGACAAGTTGATAAGGCACATGGGATCATTGATTTTATTAATAGAAGCAGAGAGCAAAAGCAAGCAAGTAATACCAAACGTTTTATCAAACTAGTTCGGCCTCAGCTGGAGGATTGTGGCCACTTCTGGACACCACGTTTTCAGAAGGTTGTCTTCTTCGAGCAGAGAAGGTTGAAGGGAAATTTAACTGAGATATTTAAAATGATGAAGGGTTTTGAGAGTAAATGAGGAGCAATTGTTTTCATTGACCGAAGGTTCAATAACAACAGGACACATATTAAAGGTAATTGGCAAGAAAAACCAGAGTGGGGATGCCAATGTTTTTTCTTGGTAGTGAGTTATTGTGAACTGGAATATGTTGCGTGATGGGCCAAGGCCCGTTTGTTTGAAGAATTTGTCTGGTTTAGCAGTGCTTGTGTTTATTCTCTTACCCTGCACTTGGTTTTAACTAGACTTTTGGAGTTACCATTCAGGGTGAGGGAGATTAGTTATTGATGATATAGGATCTGTTACAAGCCAGAAATTGGCTGTAGAGGTCCGGGTGACATTTCGATATGTGAGCATTCCTCTGCCGATGTACCTTCACTGTCTGAAGCCTTTTTTCAATTGGGTTTCGCTGCCTTGAATTAACAGAGTAGTTCGGTTATAATTCATTATCATAGATTTGCTCTGTTTGATATGAGTATATTTTGTTGCTCGTGCCATCTGTTTGACTTGTGAATTTTTAGCCCCTCAAAACTACCCAAAAACATTTATCCACAATGAATAACTTTTAGATGTGTGGTCACGGTTGTAATTTGGGGAAATGCAGTCTGTGCACAGCAAGCTCCCACAATGACCTCTATTGCTCTGCATTTTGGTGAAGTTGATCTGGGGATGAATCCCCTGCCTTCCATATAGTGCAGTGCGATCTTTGACTTCTACCTTTATCAACATCAGTTTGCCATCTGCAATCTGATGAACTAAGGTGGGCGCTCCTTCAACCATTCTGCCTGCTGGTACTTCAACCTTTCTTGACCATCTTTTTTGTTATTGTCATGTCGGCCCCCACCTGCCAATCATGAGACATATTAATTTCACCACATGGACATTAAATTTCAAATTGTTGTTGAAGAAAAGAAAGGACTTGCTGTAAAAAGTTGCCAGATCTTGGCTGGAAATACATTTGCATATTAACACACAGTGTTTGGAAGGACAAAGCAGCCATTCTCTGACACATTCAACCCACAATGGACTTTTGATCACCAGAGATCGGATGTGGGGGAGCTCGCATTCCAGGTTGACTGCTAAGGTGGCCGAATACACAAACGGACATGGTCAAACCAGCTAGCACATGACTAACCTGCTGGGCAATCTGAGTTTTTTGAATTTGTACAGATACTTTGGGCAGAAGGTCTGTTTGCTCCTGTAATGAGAATTTCTCTCCTGTCTGCTCCCATCTGTTTCTCGCAAGCCTCTGAATCCACTAAAGACACATGAACCCGACAGCAAACAAGGTTGAAGAAGAATACTGGGCTCCAACGAAAAGCAAGATCTACTTACAATCAAGGACTCTACAGTCGAAGAAGAAGGAGTTCGAAGAACCGTAACAACAACTCTTCAGATATTGCTTCAAACTTTCCACTTGTTTTCTTTTCTTTTCCGTCTCTATTTGCTTGTGTGTATCGCGTATGCATGCTAGCATGGGTGCGTCGTGTATTCGTAGGTGTCAACCAAAGAAGATAAGTTTAATAAATTTCAACTTTTCTTCCTTAAACCTACGAAAGCCTGTTTGTGCTGGTTTCTTTGCCTTATAATTGCAAAGCAGTGAACTAGGATTCACCAAGGGGAGCTTAAAAACACGGTGTGTTTAAAATTAAACCAAGTGAAGGCTGAGAGGGGCCCCAAGACACCTTTCTCACCTGGTCTTCACATTATACATTTCTCTTGTTCACTCCCTTCTTGAAAGTGTGACAATTTGCTGGGGAGCAAGAGCAAAATACTGAGGATGCTGGAAATCTGCAATCAAGACAGAAAATGCTGGAAATACTCAAGCCTGGCTGCGTGTATGGAGAGAGAAAATGATTTGCTGTGGCTTGGTTTCAAAGATGTGAGGCTCAATGGAACACATCTGGAGCAGGAGCCCTGGATGATTGCTCACCCAAGACACGGAGACATCTGCAGCATTACTGAGCTCTGCTGCTTTCCCATTTGAGATCATCGAACTTAGCCTCAGCCCTTCTGGTGTGTGTGTGCTGCATCAGGTGATGCTTGAGCCAACAGATAGGATGTGCAAACATTGTAATGTTGGCTCCTTATCGTCCCTCTGATGAAGTGGCACAGACAGCTATGCTGACAGCGTGGCTTCACAAAACCAAATCTGGCTGGCCAAACGCATCTAAATGAAAATCGTAGAAACTTGATGCAGCCATTGATAAGTTGAAGCCCAAACTGGAGCTCAACTACGATGACTGGGCAACTTTACAGATTGTATTATCCTGGTCAGCTTTAGGCTCTTCTTTGGCCACCTTGTCTCGAGAGACAATGGGTAAGCGCCTAGAGGTGGTCAGTGGTTTGTGGAGCAGCGCCTGGAGTGGCTATTAAGGCCAATTCTGGAGTGACGGACTTTTCCACAGGCGCTGCAGATAAAATTGGTTGTCGGGGCTGTGACACAGTTGGCTCTCTCCTTGCACTTCTGTCTTTTTTCTTGCCAACTGCTAAGTCTCTTTGAGTCGCCACACTTTAACCCCGCCTTTATGGCTGTCCACCAGCTCTGGCAATCACTGGCAACTGATTCCCACGACTTGTGGTCAATGTCACAGGACTTCATGTCGTGTTTGCAGACGTCTTTAAAGCAGAGACATGGACAGCCGGTGGGTCTGATACCATTGACCGAGCTCGCTGTACAATGCGTCCTTGGGGATCCTGCCATCTTCCATGCAACTCACATGGCCAAGCCATCTCGAGCGCCGCCGGCTCAGTACGGTGTATATGCTGGGGATGTTGGCCGCCTTCAGAACTGCTCCATTGGAGATAGGGTCCTGCTACCTGATGCTAAGGATTTTCTGGAGGCAGCGAAGATGGAATGAGTTGAGACGTCGCTCTTGGCTGACCGACGTTGTCCTGGCCTCGCTGCCATAGAGCAAGGTACTGAGGACACAGGCTTGAAACAACACTCGGACTTTTGTTTTCCGTGTCAGTGCGCCATTTTCCCACACCCTCTTGGCGAGTCTGGACATAGCAGCGGACGCCTTTCCCATGCGTTTGTCGATTTCTGCATCGGCAGACAGGTTACTGGTGATAGTTGAGCCTAGGTAGGTGAACTCTTGAACCACTTCCAAAGCGTGATCACCGATAGTGATGGATGGAGCATTTCTGACGTCCTGTCCCATGACGTTCATTTTCTTGAGGCTGATGGTCAGGCCAAATTCGTTGCTGGCAGCCGCAATCCTGTCAATGAGTCTCTGCAGACACTCTACAGTGTGGGATGTTAATGCAGCATAGTCAGCAAAGAAGAGTTCCCTGACGAGGCTTTCCGTACTTTGGTCTTTGCTCTGAGGCGGGCAAGGTTGAACAACCTGCCATCTGATGTGTGGGGGAAAATTCCTTCTGAAGACTTGAATGCATGTGAGAGCAGCAGTGAGAAGATCCCAAACAGTGTAGGTGTGAGAACACAGCCCTTTTTCACGCCACTCAGGACAGGAAAGGGGTCTGATGAGGCACCGCGATACTGAATTGTGCCTTTCATATTGTCATGGCATGAGGTGGTGATACTTAGTAGCTTTGGACATCCGATCTTTGCTAGTAGTCTGAAGAGACCATGTCTGCTGACTAGGTCAAAGGCTGTGGTGAGATCTATGAAAGGAACGTAGAGGGGCATCTGTTCGCAGCATTTCTCCTGTAGCTGGCGAAGGGAGAACAGCAGGTCAACAGTGGATCTCTCTGCTCAAAAGCCGCACTGTGCCTCAGGGTAGACACGCTCAACCAGCTTCTGGAGTCTTTCCAAAACGACTCGCGCGAAGACTTTACCCACTAGGTTGAGCAGGGAGATTCCACATTAGTTGTTGCAGTCACAGCGGTCACCCTTGTTCTTATAGAGGGTGATGACATTGGCATCACCCATGTCCTGTGGTACTGTGATGACTGAGCAACTTTACAGATTGGATTATGCTGGTCAGCTTTAGGCTAAAGGCTAGAAATAGTTAGGTTTTTTTTTTAGGATAGTTTTTCACCTGACGTGTGATGCCTGTGGTGTTAGACATTAATTTTTAACATTTTGCTGATAAAATGTTGATGTACATTAAATCATAGTTTGAGGGAGGGGAGAGAAAATTTTCTGACTGTTAATAACCTGATATCCTATTGTCATGAAAATAGAAGGCAGTTTTGCATTGAATATTCATAATTGAATTTCAGTGTTTTGTACAAATTGTTAATTAACCTTTAAAATCCTTTTTGTTTCTCAACAAGTTTCCACAAAGATCACTGCATATGAGGGAGCTCATATGGCGAATCCAACTCATTCTTCTTTCTAAATGTATGATGTCCCCCATCACTGTCCCTTGAATGACTCCAGTGTTCCCTCCACATCTCTGCGGTCATTTCGTTTGGAGAAATATACAACCAGTTTGGGCACTCATCTTTTCACCCACATCGCCCCATAAATCTGTCTCTGTTACCTTTTGTATAATCTTCCTCGTGTGTAGTTTGTCCACACCCTCGCTGCCAACTTGTGGTCAGTACTGTAGGCCCAATGTACTCGTACAATGGTGGTTTAACAAGGGAGGAGGTGGTGGCATTGACGTAATGTCACTGGACGAGTAATCCAGAAACCCAGGCTCACGCTCTGGGGACATGGGTTCAAACCCCACTGCGGCAGATTATGAAATTTTAAATCAATTAGTAATTGGAAATAACGGAATTAAAAAGCTTGTCTAATGGCAACCATGAAAACTTTGATTGTAGTAAAAACCTATCTGGTTCACTCATGTCCTATCGGCAAGGAAAGCTGCCATCCTTACCTGGTCCAGCCGACATGTGATTCCAGACTCGCAGCCATATGGATGACTCTTAAATGACCTCTGAAATGGCCTGGCGAGTCACTCAGTTGGCTCAAACCATGACAAAGTCTAAGAAAAGGAAGGAAGCTGGATGGACCACCCAGCATCGACCTCGGCACTGGAATCGACAATGGCAAACCCAGCTCTGTTAACGCTGCAAAGTCCTCTTGACAAACAGCTGGGAACTTGTGCCAAAACAAAATAGTCAAGCAACAGCCTGACATCGAGTCATAGAAAGATACAGCACTGAAACAGGCCTTTCGGCCCACCATGTCTGCGCCAACCGTCAACCACCCATTTATACTAATCCTACATTAATCTCATTTTCCCTCTCACATCCCCACCTTCCCTCAATTCTCCTCCCACCTCCCTACACTTGGGGCAATTTTTTTACAGTGACCAATTTACTTATCAACCCGCAAGTCTTTGGCATGTGGGAGGAAACCCACGCAGTCACAGGGAGAACTTGCAAACTCCGCACAGGCAGTACCCAGAACCGAACCCGGGTTGCTGGAACTGTGAGGCTGCGGTGCTCGCCACTGTGCCACCCTCATCAAATGCGGGTCGCTGGAGCTGTGAGGCTGCAGTGCTAACCACTGCGCCACTGTGCCGACATAGTCATACTCACGGAATCATACCTAAGAGACAATACCAATCCGGTGCAGGAGTAGGCCACTTGGCCCCTCAAGCCTGCTCTGCCATTCATTAACATCATGGCTGATCTAACTGTAATCTCAAGTCCACATTCCTGCCTACCCCCAATAAACATTCACCCCTTGCTTATCAAGAATCTCTCGACCTCTGCCTTAAAAATACTGAAAGACACAGCTTTCACTGCCTTTTGAGGAAGAGAATTCCAAAGACTCACGACCCTCTTGAGAGAAGAAATTTCTCCTCATCTGTGTCTTTAATGGGCGACCCTTTCGGTTCAAACAGTGAGCCCTCATTCTAGATTCGACCACAAGGGGAAACATCCTTTTCATATGCATCCTGTCAAGATTAGATTAGATTAGATTAGAGATACAGCACTGAAACAGTCCCTTCGGCCCACCGAGTCTGTGCCGAACATCAACCACCCATTTTATACTAATCCTACACTAATCCCATATTCCCAACAAACATCCCCACCTGTCCCTATATTTCCCTACCACCTACCTATACTAGTGACAATTTATAATGACCAATTTACCTATCAACCCGCAAGTCTTTGGCATGTGGGAGGAAACCCACTTGGCCACAGGATCTGCTGTTTCAAACAAATCTCCTCTTACTCTTCTAAACTCCAGTTGATACAAGCGTCGCCTGTCCAACCCTTCCTCATAAGACAACCCGCCCATTCCAGGTATTAGTCCAGTTAGCCTTCTCTGAACTGCTTCTGTCGCATTTAGATCCTTCCTTAAATAAGGAGACCAATACTGTGCACAGTAGTACAGATGTGGTCTCACCGATGCCCTGTATAATTGAAGCATAACCTCAATTCCTCTTGCAAGAGATAACGTTCTTTCAGGTTCATAATTACTTGCTGTACCTGCATACTATCCTTTTGCGATTCATGCACTTGGACTTCCAGATCCCTCTGTATCTCAGAGCCCTGTAATCGCTCTCCATTAAGTTCATATGCTTTTTTATTCTTACTGCCAAAATGGACAATTTCACTTTTTCCCACATTGTACTCCATTTGCCAGATCTTTGTCCACTCACTTAACCTATCCAAATCCCTTTGTAGCCTCCTTATGTGCTCTTCACAACTTGCTTTCCTACCTATCTTTGTGTCATCAGCAAATTTTGCAACCATACCTTCGGCCCCTTCATCTAAGTCATTTATATAAATTGTAAAAGGTTGAGGCCCCAGCACAGATCCCTGCAGCACACCACTCATTACATCTTGCAAACCAGAAAATGACCCATTTATGCCTACTATCTGTTTCCTGTTAGCTAGCTAATCTTATATCCATGCCACAATGTTACCTCCTACACCATGAGCTTATATTTTTCACAATAACCTTGGATGTAGTACCTTATCAAATGCCTTCTGGAAATCTAAGTGCAGTACATCCGTTGGTTCCCCTTGATCCACCGAACATGTTACTACTTCATAGAACTCCAATAAATTGGTTAAGCATGATTTCCCGTTCACAAAACTATGTTGATTCGACCTGATTACCTTGAATTTTTCTAAGTACTGTGCTATGACATATTTAGTAATAGCTTCTAACATTTTCCCTATGACAAATGCTAAGTTAACTGACCTGCAGTTTCCTGATTTCTGTCTCCCTCCCTTTTTGAATTTTGAGTTATATTCGCTATTTTCCAATCTAATGGAACCTTCCTTGAATCTTGGGAATTTTGGAAAATTAAAATAATGCATCAACTATCTCACTAGCCACTTCTAAGATCCTTGGATGAACTCCATAAGGACCTGGGTTCTTGTCAGCCCGCAGCTCCAATAATTTGCTCAGTACCACTTCCCTGGTGCTGGTGATTTTCTTGAGTTTCTCCCTCCCTTCCATTTCCTGATTTACAGCTATTTCTGGCATGTTACTTAAGTCTTCTGTGGTCAAGACCGATGCAAGTACCTGTTCAATTCATCTGCCATCTCCTTATTGTCCCTTATTAATTCCACAGACTCAGTTTCTATAGGACCAATGCTCACTTTGTTGACATTTTTTTCTTTTTTAAATAGGAAGATAAACTCTTTTTATATTTCTAGCTTACTTTCTCTCAAATTCTAATTTTTCCCTCATTTATCTTTTCGTCATTTTTAGATGTTTTTTATATTCTGTTCAATCTTCTGACATGCAACCCATCTTTGCACAATTATACGCTTTTTCTTTAAGTTTGATACTGTCTTTAACTTTTTTAGATAACCACGGATGATGGATCCTCCCCGTGCAATTTTTCTTTCTCGTTGGAATGTATCTATTCCCTGAAATGTCTGCCACTGCATCTTTTGCACGATCCATTAACCTACTTTATAAGTTCACTTTTGTTAGCTCTGCTCTCATGCCATCATAGTTGCCCTTATTTAAGTTTAGAATACTAGTCTTCGACCCATTCTTCTCTCCCTCAAACTGAATGTAAAATTCAATCGTATTATGATCGCTGCTGCCTCGGGGTGCCTTCACAATTAGGTGATTAATTAATCCTATCTCATTGCACAATACCAGGTCTAGTATCGCCTGATCTCCAGTTGGCTCCACAACATGATGATCGAAGAAACTATCCTGAAAACGTTCTATGAACTCTTCATCTCGGCTACCTCTGCCCATCTGATTTTTCTTGTCTATGTGTAGGTTAAAATCCCCCATGATTATTGCCATACTTTTCTGACGAGCACCTATTATTTCTTCCTTTATACCCTGTCCTAACTTGTGGTTACTGTTCGGGGGGCCTGTACATCAGTCTTACAAGTGAATTCTTGCATTTATCATTTCTCATCTCGACCCAAACCGCTTCTACATCCTGTTTTCCTGAACTTATGTCATCCCTCTCTGTTGTGCTAATGCCATCGTTAATTAACAGAGCTATCCCTCCACCTTTTCCTATCTTCCTGTCCTTTCTAAATGTCATATACCCTTTAATATTCAGGTCCCAATCTAGGTCATCCTGTAGCCATGTCTCTGTAATGGCTATCAGATCGTACTTATTTATTTCTATTTGCGCTCTCAGTTCATCTGTTTTGTTTCGAATGCGATGTGCATTCAGATACAGAGCCTTTAGTTTTGTCCTTTTTATTATTTTTGTAACCTCTAGCCTTGTCTGCTGATTTACTCTTAGATTTGCACTCTCTTTTCCTTCCTGTCATGGTCTGTTTATCTTTTCCCATATTCATTCTGTTCTCTCTTGCCTTGCCTGGTCGCAGCATGGTTCAGGTCAAGACCGTCCCAATGGTACAGCCCCCACTTTCCCCAGTACTGCTGCCAGTAGTGCCCCACAAACCGGAACCCAATTCTACTACACCAGACTTTCAGCTGCGCATTCATTTCTCGAACCTGATTTGCCAAATCCTAATTTGCATGTAGCTCAGGTAATAATCGAGAGATTGTTGCCTTTGAGGTTCTGCTTCTTAATTAGGTGCCTAGCTCCTCATACTGACTATGTAGAATCTCTTTCCTTGTCCAGCCTATGTTGTTGGTCCCTACATGAACCACGACGACTGGATCCTCCCCCTCCCACTGTATGTTTCTCTCCCGACCTGAGCAGATGTCCTGCACCACCGGGCAGGCAACACAACCTTCTGGACTGTCACTCTTGGCTGCAGAGAACAGTGTTCATGCCCCTCACTATTAGTGTCCCTGACTACCATTGCTTTCCTTTTTGCTCCCCCCGCTTTAACGGCTTTCTGTATCATAGTCAGTCTGTTCATCCACACTGTAACCCTCGCTCTTGTCCATGCAAGCTGCAGGAACCTCAAACTTGTTGCTCAATTGCAAGGACTGAGGCTTCTCCACTCCCACTTTCTCGATCCCCTTACCTGCCTGACTCTCAGTCACACCGTCCTGTCCCTGACCAGAAAAGCCGACCCTATCCTAAGTGGTGTGACTGCCTTCTGGAACTAAGTGTCCAGGTAATTTTCCCCCTCCCTGATGCATCACAGTGTCTGCAGCTCGGCCTCCAATTCAATGACTCTGAGCCAAAGCTTATCAAGCCGCAGACGTGGTTGGCATGGATTGCCATGGCATCGATGGGCTCCCACATAGTGCAGCTGTGCCACATCACCTGTTCTCCATCTTTATTGTGTTTATTTTCTCTTAATTATAGTTCCCCTCCTTACTGAAATCCCTCACTTAGCAAACGCCCTTCTTCACACTCTGTGCCCACCAGCAGCACTCATTGCAGACAGGCAGCATTGGGAGTCCCCTGAAATTATACTCTCTGAAAACAATGATATGTCAGCTTTGCTCGAGTTCAGAAACCAGTTTAAGCGAGCTACCTAATTAACTAGACAGAGGTACTCTGAAATACCCCTGCTTAAAACTAAAAAAGTTACCTAATTGCAAAATGTAAACAAAACAAAAAAATAGACTTCATGAGATTAACACTTAAAATCCCCTCACTTATCAAACTCTCTTCACATTCTGTGCCCTCTAGCAGTATTCAATGTCCCAGACACCACCATCACCATCCCTGAGGTGGCGGCACAATGGTATACAGTTAAAGAGAGCTGCCCTGGGAGGTTTCAACGTTGAATCCAGATCCCATGAAGTCTCGTGGCATCAGGTCAAACCTGGGCAAGCAAACCTCCTGCTGATTACCACCTACTGCCCCAACCTTGGCTGATGAATCAGTGCTTCTCCATGTTGAAAACCAATTGGTAGAGGTACTAAGGGTAGCAAGGGCACAGAATGTACTCTGTATGCGGGACTGCAACGTTCATCACGAGTGGCTTGGTAGCACCACCACCGACAGAACTGGCGAACTCCCAAAGGAGTTTGGGTCTGCGGCAGGTGGTGAGGGAACCAACAAGTGGGGAAAAACCGATTGACCTTGTCTTGAACAGTCGACCTGTTGCAGATTCATTTCTCAATGACTGACAGTATTGGTAGGAATGACCACCGCATAGTTGTTGTGGAGACAAAGTCCTGTCTTCACATTGATGACGCCCACCATCGTGTTGTGTGACACTACCACCGTGCTAAATAGTATAGATTTCGAACAAACCAGCAGCTTAAAACTGGGCATCCATGAGGCACTGTGGACCATCAGCAGCAGAATTGTGTTCAATCACAATCTGTAACCTCATGGTCTAGCATTTCCCACAATCCGCCATTATCATCAAGTCGGGGGATCAACCCTGGTTGAATGAAGACGTCAGGAGCAGCATCAGGCATACCTAAAAATGAGGTGTCAGTTTGGTGAAGCTATAACCCAGGACAACCTGCGTGCTAAACAGCGAAAGCAGCATGCGATAGATGGGACTGAGCGATCACACTACCAACAGATCAGATCTAAGCTCTGCAGTCCTGCCACATCAGTCGTGAATGGTGGTGGAATTAACCAACTAAAAGGAGGGGGAAGTTCCACAAATTTCCCCATCCTCAATGATGGGGGAGCCCAGCAAATCAGTGCAAAAGGCAAGGCTGAATCATTTGCATCGTTCAGCCAGAAGAGTCAAGTGGATCATCCATCTCGACCTCTTCCTCAGGTCCTCAGAATCACAGATGCCAGTCTTGAGCCAATCCGAATGATATCAAGAAATCGATGAAGGCATTGGATACTGCAAAGGCTTTGGGCCCTGAAAACGTTCTGGCAATAGTACTGAAGACTTGTGCTCCAGAACTAGCTGCGTACCTAGCTAAGCTGTTCCAGCAACGCTGGCATCTACCTGACGGGTATGTCCTGTCCACAAAAAGCAGGACAAATTCCACCATGCCAATTACCGCTCCATCAGTCTACTCTCGATCATCAGCAAAGTGATGGAAGGGATCGTTGACGGCGCTATCGAATGGCACTTGCTCAACAATAACTTCACTGACACTCAGTTTGGGTTCCGCCAGGGCCACTCAGCTCCTGCCCTCATTACAGCCTTTGTCCAAACATGGACAAAAGAGCTGAGCTCCAGAGGTGAGGTGAGAATGACTGCCCTTGAGATCAAGGCAGTATTTGACCAAGTGCTGCTTCAAGGAGCCCCAGCAAAACTGGATTCAATGGGAGTTAGGGGGAAAATTCTCCACTGGCTGGTGTCATAGCTAGCACTAAGGAAGATGGTTGTGGTTGTTGGAGGTCATTCATCTCAGTCCCAGGATATCACTGCAGGAGTTCATCAGTGTAGTGTCCTAGGCCCAACCATCTTCAGATGTTTCATAAATCACCTTCCCTCCATCATAAGGTCAGAAGTGGGGATGTTCGCTGATTGCACAATGATCAGCACCGACGACTCAGATACTGAATGAAGCAGCCCATGTCCAGATGCAACAGACCTGGACAATATTCAGGCTAGGGCTGATAAGTGCCAAGTAACATTTGCGTAACAAGTGTCGGGTAGTGACTGTCTCCAACAAGAGAGCATCTCACCATCTCCCTTTGATGTTTAATGGCATTACCATCACTGAATCCCCCATCAACATCCTGGGGGTTACCATTGACCAGAAAATGAACTGGACCAGCCACATAAATCACGTGGCTACAAGAGCAGGTCAGAGGCTGGGAATTCTGCAGCAAGTAACCCACCTCCTGTTTCTCCAATGCCTGTCCACCATCTATAAGGCAGGAGTCTGATGGAATACTATCCACTTAGCTGGATGGGTGCAGCTTCGAGGCCTGCTTTAGGTCGGGAAAAAGAACCCGACCAAACCACAGCGGGCTCAAGTCCGACCTGGCCCGAGTCCCTCCGACTTTGCCCCAAGCCCGACCTGACCATCCCTTTACTTACGTTGCTGACATCGAACCTGTAAAAAGCTGCAGCGCTTGCGCAAGACGTCATAGTGAAGTCGCTCGCTCACTGCGCAGACTCCGTTTCGTCCTGCACTCCCAGCTCAGGTAAGTTTTTTTTTTTTTTTTAAATAATTAACAGCAGAGCACTTACCATGTGTGTCTGGCCCGACCCGACTCAATCTGGACTCAGCTCAACCCGACCCGAACCCGACACGTAGGGTCCCTCGGGGTCGGGTAGCAGACCTCTAGTACAGCTCCAACAACTCAAGAAGCTCGATACCATCCAGGCCAAAGCAGCCCACTTGATTTGGCATCCCATCCACCACCTTCAACCTTCACTGCCTCCACCACTGACGCACAGTGGCAGCAGCTTGTACCATCTACAAGATGCACTGCAGCAATGCATCAAGGCTCATTCTACAGCACCTTCCAAACCCGCGACCTCTGCCAGCTGGAAGGACGAGGGCAGCAGATGCATGGGAACACTACCACCTGCAAGTTCCCCTCCAAGCCACACACCAACCAGACTTGGAACTATCGCCATTCCTTAATTGTCGCTGGGTCAGAATCCTGGAACTCCTTTCCTAACAGTACTGTGGGTATACCTACACCCCAAGGACTGCAGCAGTCCAAGAAGGCAGATCACCATTACGGATGAGAAATAACTGCTGGCTTAGCCAGTGACGCCCACATCCCATGAAAGAATATTTTTTAAAAAGTCACTTCCTACCCTGTGCTCACAGTGAACTGGTTTGTCCTCTTTGTGATATTAGCTTGGACCAGGAGGTGTGAGCCTTGGCTCAGTGGACAACACGCTTACTTCTGACTCAGGAGGTTGTGGGTTGAGGTCCCACTTGTTTAAGAACATGAGAAGGCCATTTCGCCCCTGGAGCCTCTCTGCCAATCAGTGAGATCGTGACTGACTCCATAGGCAACTCCATATATGCGCCTTTGCCCCATATCCCTTAACTTTGGAAAACAAAAATCAATCAACCTCCGATTTAAAATTTGCAGAAGAGAATTTGAAACTTTTACCGTAAGTTGTTAATTTAGTAATTTAGTCCGAGACTCCTCCTCGTCCATTGGAAACATTTTCTCCCTGTCTACTCTTTCTATTGTTCTTTACTATGCGAATACTTCTGTTTCTTTCATAAAATATGTTTTAAGAACTTATATTTGAATTATGGGCATTGAGTCATCTGGAGATTGCTCAAATTTGTTTTTTAAAAAATAGGGAAGGTCAACAAAAGATTTGACTCGTAAACAAGTCTTCCTACAAGGCATCTGTTTTCCAGTGAAAACAGCAAGGGTTGTTTTGGGTTGAAAGGAGAATGACTGGTCTAAATTTATAGATGTCACAGGACTTGCTGCTGAACAATTTTAGTTTCATTTTTGAATGGCTAAAAAAGGCCAGTTGATGTTTGGCCAAAAGATAGAAGCCAGATGCTGTGTTCCTGCCAGGATAAGACAGCTGATATCTTTCTCTCTCTGAAGACATCCCTGCATCTTTGAAGACAGCCTGGATCAAGTTTTACTATTTCCTTCTAGAGTTGAAGAAACCATTACTGTGACATTGTTGCTGTTTGCTGTTGTAAAGCCTGACTGTAGCTTTCTGTAATGCATCTTTCGGAAGCCTACCTAAACTGACCAACGTCGCCAGGAAAGAAGTGTTGTAGGAAGATCCCATTGATAGCCGCCCATTTGTCTTTGGGACACCTCGCCAAAACAAAGGACTTCCATACCTTCTTTTCAGCCTCGTGCTTTTTTTTATTTCTTTATAACAGCCTGTCTTTGGCCTCCTTGTCTCAAGAGACAATGGGTAAGCGCCTAGAGGTGGTCAGTGGTTTCTGGAGCAGCGCCTGGAGTGGCTCTCAAGGCCAATACTTGAGCGACAGACTCTTCCACAAGCGCTGCAGATAAAATTGGTTGTCTGGACTGTTACACAGTTGACTCTCTCATTGCGCTTCTGTCTTTTTTCTTGCCAACTGCTGTCTCTTTGACTCGCCACACTTTAGCCCCGCCTTTATGGCTGCCCGCCAGCTCTGGCGATCACTGGCAACTGACTCCCACGACTTGTGATCAATGTCACAGGACATCATGTCGCGTTTGCAGACGTCTTTAAAGCGGAGACATGGACGGCCGGTGGGTCTGATACCAGTGACGAGCTCGCTGTACAATGTGTCCTTGGGGATCCTGCCATCTTTCATGCGGCTCACATGGCCAAGCCATCTCAAGCGCCGCTGGCTCAGTAGGGTGTATATGCCGGGGATGTTGGCTGCCTTGAGGACTTCTGTAGTAACAGCTGTAAACTAAAATCCCTTTTCTTTTCTCCACCCCCCCCCCCCCACACCCGATTCAACGTGTGTGTGTGAGGGCTAAGATAAATAATGGGCTTTAATGTTATAATTCGCGTGTATGTTTACTTCCTTATTGGTTAAAACTTGTTTTATAATAAACGGATAATTTTGTTACTTATTAAAGAAACCTGGTTGGTGTGCTTTACTTTGGGGGAAAAATAGAGTATCTGATTGACTAATTCAGGAAGTGGGAAAAATGAAGTATATGTTGTGACCTGTGACGAAGTGGGACTGAACTAACAGTGCACTCCTCTCGCCTCAGTCATAACACCTTCGAGTGTCAGCTGTGGTTCAGTTTGTAGCATTCTTGCTTCTGAGTCACAAGGTTCCAGGTTCAAGTTCCACTTCAGCGCTTGAAGACAGAAATCAAGGCTGACATTCGAGTGCAATGCTGAGGGAGCACTGCACTGTTGGAGGTGCCATCTTTCGAATGGGGTGTTATAACAAAGGCCCTGTTTGCTTGCTCAAGTGGATATAGAAGATCCCATGGGATCTATTCTAAGTCAAGCATGAGAGTTATCCCCAGTGCCCTGGCCAATCTTTATTCTGCTCTCAACTTGACAAAAGCAGATTATCTGGTCATTATCACATATTTGTTTGTGGGAGTGTTCTGTGCACAAATTGGCTGCCACATTTCCTGTATTAGAACGGTGACTACACTTTAGAAGGTACTTGCTGGCAGGAAAGCGCTTTGAGACGTCCAGGCGCGATGAAAGGCGCGATATAAGTGCAAGTCTTGATTTTTTCTTAGTATCTTGAAAATTTTCATCAAATGACCCCTTTAATATCTAAGTTCCAGCAAATACAACCTTAGTTTGTTTAATCTCTCCTTGTAATGTAACCCTTGGAATCCAGGTATCATTCTGGTAAATAAACACTGCACTTCCTAGGCGAGTATATCCTTCCGAAGGTGTGGTGCACAGAATTGCTGTCAGTGCTGCAGATATGATCTAACCAGGGCTTGGTAGAGCTGATGCTGAACTGTCTCAAGTACTGTCTTTTGGATGAGACCTGAAACAGAAGCCCCAGCTGCCCTGTCAGTTGGATGTAGAAGACCTGGTGACACTATTCCCAGAAGAGCAGGGGAGTTCTTTCTGGTGTCCTGGCCCATATTTAGCTTTCAACCAGCACTAAAATACGTCATTATTCGATTGATCATTTTGGGAGCTTGCTGTTCTCAAATTAGCTGCCATGTTTCTTGCATTGCAACATTGACTACACAACAAAAGCTGTGAAAAGGGCTTTTGAGATGTTGTGATGTTGAGCTCTTTGTATGATCAGTTTCATGCAGGCAGATCCAAAGCCGATCCACAGCATGTAAATATGTTGTCAGTTGGCCAATAGAAACTATAAGTCTGTGTGTGTGTCTCTCTCTCTCTCAATTTTTGCTTCCTCTTGCCATGATGAAACCTGTTGGTACTGGCAGAGTTTCAACCCGCATGGATATGTTTGACTTCACGCTGTAAGCCGAGAATTTCCCAATTGTTTCACCAGGACATGACTTCCAATAGTGGGAGTTTCAGTGGTTTGATTTTTCTTTTAACTTTAACCATTTCCTGAGTTTTTCTCTCCCACTCAGTTTTCTTCCTTCTGTCCAGAGTGGGAGTTTTATCGAAACTTTCAGTTCAACCAAATAAGTGAGCTCATCTCAATTTAAGTGGAAGCACTGGTCATGTGGAGAAACTCTGATGTAGAAGATCCCATGACTCTATTTGAAGAAGAGCAGTCGTCCAATGGCCCACAGCCAACATTCCTAAAACAGATGATCTGCTCATTATCATATTGCTGTTTTGTGGGAGCTTGCTGTGTACAAATTGGCTGCCATGTTTTATTTCTTCATTCGGGCATCGCTGGCTAGGCCAGCATTTATTGATCCCTAATTGCCCTTGAAGGTGGTGGTGAGCTGCCTTCTTGAACTGCTGCAGTCCTTGGGGTGTCAGTAAACCCACAGTGCTGTTCGGAAAGGAGTTCCAGGATTTTGACCCAGCAACCGTAAAGGAAAGGCGATGTAGTTCCAAGTCAGGATGGTGTGTGGCTTGGAGGGGAACTTGGAGGTTGTGTTGTTCCCATGCATCGGCTGCCCTTGTCCTTCGAGGTGGTTGAGGTCATGGGTTTGGAAAGTGCTGCAATGCATCTTGTAGACAGTACACACTGCTGCCACTGTGCATCACTGGTGAAGGGAGTGAATGTTGAAGGTGGTGGATGGGATGACCGTCAAGCGGGCTGCTTTGTCCTGGATGCTGTCGAGCTTTTTGTGTGCTGTTGAAGCTGCACCCATCCAGACAAGTGGAGAACATTCCATCACACTCCTGGCTTGTGCCTTGTAGATGGTGGACAGGATTTGGGGAGAGGGGAGGAGAGTTACTCCCTGCAGAATTCCCAGCCCCTGACCTGCTGTTGTAGTCACAGCAGTGATGTGGCTGGTCCAGTTCAGTTTCTGCTCAATGGTGACTGCCAGGATAATAGTGGGGGATTCAGCAATGGTAATGCTATTGAGCATCAAGGGGGGAGGTGGTTAAATTCTCTCTTGTTGGAGATGGTCATTGCCTAGCACTTGTGTGACCCGAATGTTACTTGTCACTTAGCAGCTCAAACCTGGATGTTGTCCAGGTCTTGCTGCATATGGACATGGGCTACTTCAAGATCTGAGAAATCACATATGGTGCTGAACATTGTGCAATCATCAGCGAACATCCCCACTTGTGACCTTAAGATGGAGGGAAGGTGATTGAAGAAGCAGCTGAAGATGGTTGGGCCTCGGACACTACCTATCTGTGCTGCTCATTCTATCATGAGTTAACATGAATGGTAAAACCTGCGATACAGGTCAGCCGTGATCTAATTGAAAGGCAGAGCAGACTTGAGGGGCTGAATGGTCTCCTCGTGTACCTAAGTAATAATCTTTCCCTCCCTGTTTAGATGATCGAGAGGGAATAGCAGAGATTGAGAAGAATGCTACCTGGTCTGAGCAAATACAAATATAAGGAGACACATGCAATATTGGGGCCACTTTGTTCAAACAGAGGACTTCAGGGGCGATTTAATAGAGCTGTTTATAATCCTCAACAGATGGAACTGGGTAGAAAAAAACCGAGAGCACGAAGAAGCTTTTTTTTTCACACGGAGGTTTGAGAGTTTGTGGAATTCACGTCCGAAATTAGTGATTGAAGCAGAGACCAGGGCAACATTGAAGAACAGGTTAGAAGGGTAGCTGAAGGAAAGGGGAATTGAGGGATTGGGGAACAGGACAGACGGGTACAATGGATCAGGATACTTCTTGTGTGGAGGGGTAGACTCTAACACAGACTGGATGGACCAAAGGATCTGTCTCTGTGCTGTGATTTTGTTAATTCTAAATAATAGAGTTCAACTCAAAACAGTTACCAACCGAGTTTGCTGCAATAGAAAGTTATGTTTTCAAAGGGGGTCGGGCGAGAAAATCTAAACTCAGCAGTTTAAACTGCTTTTGTGTGAAACAATTTGGCATGAGCTGGCTTGGAATTAACAGTGAAGTTTACACTGAGCAAACTGTGATGGCCAGTGTATGTCTCATGGGCCCTACTCTGCCTCAGGGCTTCATTCACCTCTTTTTGTTTTCCCCCTTCGCTGTCTAGGATTTTTGGATTGATCTTGAGAAGTTCCTCGTTCTGATCCTTTCTGTTTTCTCTCTGTGTTGCATTTATCTTGTCCTACTCAGAATGCATCTGGACGCGATGACCTTAATGAGGCTGAACCCCCCAAGAAACTTGTATTGGAAAAGAACACATTTAATCAGGTGATGATTCAACTCTACACTGTGATTGTCAGCGGGTGGTTTATTTTATCCCCACCAACCTAGTCGTCACACTTGGAAAACACGGGGAGATTTTGCATTGTGGAATTCATCTTTTGAAGCTGAGGAGGTAGAATTTCCTCTAGTTTTATCAGAAGAATCTGGGTGAAATGTGCCAAACCAGCACAGAAGATCAGGCAATTTTAAATGTAACTTTACGTTGAGCATGAATAGAGTTCCTTCGATTTTTAATAATGGTTTAGAAATCAGTTCTCTCGAATCCATTCTGCCTACAAACCTGTAAACTTCCCCCCCCCCCCCCCCCCAACCCTGCCAATCAAAATCATGTGCATACTGAGATACTTCCAATTGTGGCTACTTGAGGCTGTTCAAATTGTCTTCATTTTCTTAGACCCCAGCCTCACTCTGCAAACTCTTTCAGCCACATTCTCCCCGAGCTCTTGGTTCCTCTAACTCCAGTATCTTGAACATTGCCCCCTCCCCCTCTTTTCCTCTCGCGTGCTGCACTGGTGCCTTCAGTCCCTCACTTTTCACTCCCTCAACCCCTCTCCTCCTGCAAGACCTTCTGTTAAAAACCTCTCTGACCGAGATTTTGGTCACACCCCACCCCGACGCTTCCTACCCTCTCCGTCCATTTTCGCCCTCAAGCATCTAGAAAGCTTCCCTGGGTCAATTTTCTACATTAAAGGCCCTCTGTGAATGCCAACAAAAATTGCTGCACCTGAAATGCAGTCTGTTTCTCTCTTTTCAAACCAGAATGCTTCTTCCTTTCCAGACTAAACTCAGTAACGGTATGCCGAGTATGATAACAGCCAAGCAGCGTAAACCTTCTACCAGTTATGAGAAACAGAAAGAGCAGTGTGTGAAATACTTTGACCAGTGGACGGAAACCGATCAGGTGGAATTCGTCGAGAACTTGATATCCCGAATGTGTCACTACCAGCACGGCCACATCAACTCTTATCTTAAACCAATGTTGCAGAGGGACTTCATCACCGTCCTACCAGGTATGGTGGAGGAGAAGTAGTTGTGAGACTGCAGTGTTTAGCCCAATTACTGGAAGCTCAGTGTATCATAGAATCATAAAGCACATCAGGTTACCTTTTGGCCCATGAAGCCTGTACCAGCTCTTTGAAAGAGCTATCCAATTAGTCCCACTCCCCTGTTATTTCTCCATAGCTCTGCAAAGCTTTTCCTTTTTAAGTCTTTCGATTGTGTGTTTTTGAAAGTTACTGCTGAAACTGCTTCCACCACCCTTTTAGGCAGTGCATTCCAGATCACAAACTCAATTTTTAAATAAATAAGTTTCTTCGTCTCTCTCCCCTCTGGTTCTAATTCAAATCTCCTTAAACCTGTGTCCTTTGGCTACTGACCCTCCTGCCACTGAAAACCATTTCTCCTTATTTACTCCATCAAAACCCATCATAATTTTGAACAGCTCAATTACATCTCCCCTTCAGCTTCTGTACTCGAAGAAGAACAATTCCAGCTTCTCCGATCTCTCCATCTAACTCGAGGCCAGTCAATCTCCTTTGCACTCTCTCCAAGACCTTATCATAGTCGCTAAAGTGTGGTACCCAGAAGTGGACACACTACTCGAACTGAGGCCTGATCAGTAATTTATTTAGGATTAGCATATCTTCCTTGCTTTTGTACTCTGCCTCTTTTTGTAAAACCAATGTATCTGAATCCTTTTTCACAGTCTTATCAACATGACAGTGGTGCATGTGAAACGTTCTCAGCAACAGTGAGGGAATCCATTTCCTATCCAAGGCAGTGCATGTGTCTCAGTCCGCTCCACAGTCCGCATTATGTCCCTCACCAACACAGCTTCTCCTCTCCCTTTCTCTCCTCCAAACGTCTCTCTTGTGATCTCTCCCTGGGGTCAGTAGCTGAACAAAACTGCTGTTCCACATGTTCTCACTTGTTGATGGAGACGGATAGGGGTAGGAAATTATAAATTGTTGTTGAGCAGTGTGCTCGTACCCCATATTAGGAGCGGTATTTTGAAGTAAATGGTGCTAAGTGTCTGCATCATCCCCTGTGCTGTTTTGGCAAAGGAAGGAGGACTTTGAAAATTGGCCATGGGGAATGAGAGCGAGGGGAAGAGAATGTCAAGTTTAATGGGTTTAAAGGGGGAAATGTCAATGAAACAAGGGCACGATACACAAAAAGAATAACCCAGTGGCCAAACAGCAGCATTTTAAAAAATGGTGAACGGCAATAAATGAAGTAGCGAGCTGCAGGTCCATGTGGGCATTAGTTGGGAATTTGTTCAATGAGAACTGTAAGGGCTATTGGTCAAGGAGCAGGGGAGTGGAACAAAATGAAGAGCTCTCTTACGAAGAGTTGGCACAGGTACGATGGGCCAAAGGGCCTCTTGCTGTGCTCTGCTTCAATCTGAGGTTGATGGATTTTTGTTATCCAAAGGTAGTAAGGGATATGGGACAAAAGTGGGTATATGGAGGTCGGTCACAGATCAGCCATGATGTCATGCTTGAGGGGCTGAATGGCCTCCTCCTATTTTCATGGACATGGGGCATGGTAAAGCCTCTTTGGCATTTACTGCCTTGGTGCCAGCATGCATCACAAGCTCGGGACACCATAGAATCATTGAAGGTGAGCCTTGTAGTTCCCTCCTTAGCTGCTTTGACGAGGTGTTTGAACGAGGTTATCAATGGAAGCTTGTTTTCCTGCCCTAATTGTTCAGTTCCATTTGTTTATTTGATCTTCAGCCCGTGGTCTAGATCACATTGCAGAGAACATTCTGTCGTTCCTGGATGCCCGGTCACTCTGCGCTGCGGAGCTGGTGTGTAAGGAATGGTATCGAGTGATCTCTGATGGAATGCTTTGGAAGAAACTGATGGAACGCATGGTGCGGACAGATTCCCTCTGGAAGGGGCTCTCTGAGAGGAGGGGATGGTAAGGATCATTCGTGCACATATGCCTCCCAAGGTGGGAACTCCAGCTTCTGAGAGTGATGACGCCATACATTGTTACCCTGAGCTACACAGATTCAGGAGGCCGCAAGTTCGCTGTCCCATACCTGTGCTGAATGAGCTAATTTTGGCTGCAAACCTGGAATGGATAGCTGGGAGTCACTGGATATAGCTACCACTGCTGGATGTGCATGTTTTTCTGTCACTGAGGGGCTCATACACCATTAAACTGTATCTCAGCAAATGTGAGTGCAGTGGACTTGGTGAGGGGAGAAACGTAGAGGTGGGGATATTAATTAAATCCCTCCCTCCCTCTCTTACAGTCACAGTCAAGGTATGTTTTTCTGTATTTAAATAAATTGTCCATAATCTGAATTGAGAGAGGTGAACTTGAAGTGAAGTGACTTAAGGCGCCAGATGTAGTTGAGAGATCAGTGACTGCTCACAGTAAAATAGAACATGAAATTTTCTCTGTTACTTGGGTTTGTGAAACTCCCTTGTCTCATGCTGCCCCCTTAACTGCAGAATCTCAGACAAGTGACAACGGCAGTTTGTCCACAATTATGCAAGAAATTTAGGGGGGATGAAGAAAAAGATTTACTTAAATTTATTTAACACCTTACCTTGTCCATGACTCTATGGGCTGACTGCAATGAATCTCTCTGCTTTGAAGTGTGGCAGCTGTTGTAGCAACCATTCTGTGCACAGCAAGATCCCACTAACAATAACAAGATGAAGGGCCAGTTAATCTTCTCTTTGGCAGTGTTGATTTGAAGGAGTAATATTGGCTGGGTCCCTGAGAAAATTCCTGTTCTGTTTCAGTTCGTGGGACTGGATAGCCTGGAGGAGGAAATAGTTGATAAATGTTAGAATGGTGCAATAAGGGGTGATATTCTGAGATTGGGTTGAACTCAAGAGTAAAGGGAGCTAACAGGTCTTAGCTAAGGAGTGTTTAATGCCTTGATGATGGTGTTTAACATTTTTCTGTTGACGTAGAATCATAGAAGGTCTATGGCACGGAAAGAGGCCACTTGGCCCATCATGTCTGTGCCAGCCTAAAAACGATCCACCCATTCTCATCCCACCTTCCAGCATTTGGTCCGTAGGCCTGCAGATTACGGCACTTGAGGCATATCCAGACTTCTTTTGAACAGTTTAAGGGCTTCTGTCTCAACTATCCTTTCAGGCAGTGAGTTCCAGACCTCCACCACCCTCTGGGTGAAAACATTTATCCTCATCTCACCTCTAATCTTTCTACCAATCACTTTAAATCTATGCCTTCGAGTCACTGAACTCTCTTCTAAGGTATCTAGGCTCTTCATCTCCACACTACCCATGCCTCTCAAAATTCTGTACATTTCAATCAGATCTCCCCTCAGCCTTCTCTGTTCCAAGGAGAACAACCCCAGCCTATCCAATCTTTCCTCATAACTGCATTTTTCCAGTCCCAGCGACATCCTCGGAAATCTCCTCTGTACCCTCTCTAGGTCAATTACATCCTTTCTGTAATGAGGTGACCAGAACTGCACACACCTTTTTTTCTTAACCACGATAAGTTCTTAATACGGGACTTCAGGTTTTTAACTTAATAACCGATACAAATTTACAACAAAATAATCAGACCTGCCCCTCCTATAATATTATTCCAGTTCAAAATGCTTTCTGATTATTTTCTGTGAGAAGCCAATGCTGATGAGGGAGGTCTGAAACCCTCGTTCACGCAGGTTCCTGACCTATTCTTGCCATCTGGAGAGAGTTCAGGACAGGAGCCTATGGATCCCTGTGTGTGCTTGCACTCTCAACTTGACGACAAGACAAGCCATTCAAATAATATGCCAGGATTTGCTGCTTGAGGGTCCTACCGCTTCTCATGAAATTTAACCGAGAATCAAAAAGCCCAACCACTTTAGGACAATTCAAGTAACTGAAATTAATCTCTAAAACCTCACTCTCAATATTATTTCTCAACAACTTCTGTGGTTATATTCCTGAATGAAAATAAATTTGCTATATTTGAGAAGCTATTGATCGAATATTTTATGACCGGTTAAACTTGAAAGCAGTACCAAGTTCTGAAGTGAAATGTATTCCAAATAGTTACCTCTCATTTGTTTTTGCTTGAATCACAAACAGTTGTTGGTATAAACCAATCTACTCCAGTTAGATGGAATGAAGACACCGATCTGTGATGATCTGGTTGAATGATGCAACAGGCTCAAGGGGCTGAATGGCCTCCTCCTGTTTATTGTTCTGAAAGGATTGTTCTGTCCCATTACAGAAGGAAGGGTGTTTTGAATAAAGTCCAAAACCTGTTTTATCCAAAGTTCTGTTTACGTACACCAAGGACGATTGCACAAACATTTGGTGAAGGAGGAAAGATGCAAGTAACAGAAGATTAAAGTTTTAGATATTTGTTGATATTTGCTCCAATAAAACACTCCCTAAAAGACAATTAAGAGCTAATTCTCGCACTTAACAGGCAGAGATTTATTTATGTAACTTGAGTTATCTGTTTCAAGTGGCTGAGAAGATTATATATTTGTTTGGAACCAAAGAGCTGCTGCAAATGCGTGAGATCTCTTACTGGTGATGTATTTGCCAGGTCCACATCCCTCTTCCATCTTTATGATCTGTTACTGCTGTGAGCAGTGGCATCAGATGGATGTGTACATGTACGTGTCTGTATATTTTTAGTGAGAAAATTCATAGCCAGTCGCGCTGCACGAAATCACTTGCAGTGACAGATCTCTATGTTTAAAATGACAACTGTTCTGGGACAGATTGGAAGAGAAAGCAAGCCTGTAAAATTGCTCTGCTAACTGCTGCCTCTCTGCGTTTGAGTACAGTTGTGACTTCTGATGTAAGTTGCAGAGCTTTTCATATCAATGCGTTGATGTTTATGGATTTTATGCTGCAGGATCCAGTACCTCTTCAAAAACAAGCCCTCCGATGGTATTCTACCTCCAGATTCGTTCTACAGATCTCTGTACCCCCAGATTATACAGGACATAGAGGTATGAGGCTGAAGCTCGCTGTCTTGAGAAAAAGTTCACGTGCCACACTGATTACTATGTGAAAGAAAGTCTTTCTTTAAAGAAGGAGGTGTTTGCACTTATAGCGCCTTTACAGACCTTGGGATGTCCCAAAACGCTTCACTGATAATTACATTTAAGCTATCGTCACAGTTGTGCTACAGGGAAATGTAGCCATTTTGTGAACAGCAAGCTCCCACAAACTGCATTGAGATAATATTCAGATAATCAATTCTCCTGATGGTGGCTGAGGGTTGAATGTTGACCTGTGCTCCAGGGAGAATTCCCCTGCCCTTAAAGATAGTGCCATGGAATCTTTTACATCCACCAGACTGGGGCCTTGGTTTAATGTTTCATCTGAAGGACAGTACCTCCGATAATGCAGGACTCCCTCAGTACTGCACTGGGAGCATTTGTCTAGATTATGTGTCCAAGTCTGTCGAGTGGAACTGGAACCCAGGGCCTTCTGACTCATGGGTGAGATGCTACCCACCGAGCCAAGGGCTGGGTTTTGATGGGCTTGATGATATACTGTATTATTTTACAACAACTTGCTTCTCATGCACATCGGCATCTGTCGTTTCTTCAGATCCTATTGTATTACTGTCAGTTGACTTTACTCCTGGAGTTGCCTTTTCAAAAGGAATTCGGCGTAAGGATGATCGTGAAAGTTACATGATAAAAAGGATCTCCTATTTTTTTTTTATTATCATAATGGGGTAGTTCTGAGCAGCCACCCCCAGCCCTGAGATTGAACAGTAGCAGTCAGGGGTCGTCACGAAAGCAAAATACTGTGGATGTTGGATATCTGAAATAAAAACAGATAATGCCGTAAAGTCTCAAGTCAGGCAGCATTGGTAGAGAGAGAGAATATTTTAACATTTCTGGTTGATGACCTTATGTCAAACCTGGAAGAAGTTTGGATTTAACAGTTTTGAAGCAAGTACAGAGCTGTGGAACAGGCCAGGTCTGTGATGGGGTGAAGGGCAGGAGAGATCAAATGACAAGTGATGATGGTGCAAGGCAAATGGGGATGGAAATAGGGTAAAGGAAGAAACAAAAATGGATTGTGTCTCCTTTTCAGACAATTGAATCCAACTGGAGGTGTGGGCATCACGGTTTACAACGGATACACTGCCATAGTGAGACGAGTAAAGGTGTCTATTGTTTACAGTATGATGACCAGAAAATTATCAGTGGTTTGCGTGACAACACCATTAAGGTAAGTGGAGCAGTAATGGAATTGGGAGAGTTTTCTGACCATTTCTGTCCTGTCAGGAACCAATTTGTCATGGATATCTTGATCAAATGGTCTTTGGGTTCAGTTTGTATTTTAACAGGGATATGCACAGTATGACCTGGATGTACTGAGCTCTCTGGGGTCCAGGTTAATATCTACCCTGTGCTAAGTTTGCCAATCTCCACTGCACAACTGGAGTGCCCCTATTCGTCAAGCTGCTTTTAGTAGCACAAAGTAATCTTGCAGTTGAAGTTGATTAATTGACAGGTATGCACACAGCTCTGGTCTGGCCAAACCTGGAGTACTGGGTTAAGTTCTGGTTTCTGTTCTCCAGAAAGAATATTAAAACATTGGAGGCAGTGCGGGAAAGAGCCTACGATTGGTTACTGGGGTGAGGCTGAGGAGCCTTGGAATCACTGTGTTTTTTCTACTCTCACCAGATTTGGGACAAGAACACACTGGAGTGTAAGAATGTTCTAACAGGTCACACTGGCTCCGTGCTATGTTTGCAATATGATGACAAAGTGATCATAACTGGATCATCGGACTCCACAGTAAGGTATGTGGCTGGCTGTTTCGAGGTATTTGAAAAATGTGGCAATAGCAAATCAACATTCTGTGTATAAACCCCCTAGGGCAATAGAAGTGGGGGGGGAATTGCTCGCTCACTCCCTGGTGAGCCCAGTCAGATAGTGCGCAGCTTGAAAAAACTGGACAGGAGGATCAGTCTTGGCACACCTGGGTCATTTGTCGTGTTGGTCTGTCTCCCAGCGGCAAAGAGGGAAGTGTTTAACCCACTGCACCACCCGGCTTTAGTCTGCTCCTTTTTCTCCCCCCTCCCATTTTACCCCTTTCCTCCCCTGCACTCCTATTTTACCCTTTTCCTTCCCCCCCCCCACTCCCATTTTACACCTTCCCTGTCTCCCTGTCCCAGTGTTGAATGCTTCTGTCTAAATATTGGTGCTGTTTGCTTGATTTGATCATGGCAGAGTTTGGGACGTTGGCACGGGGGAGATGTTAAACACGCTGATCCATCACTGTGAAGCTGTCCTACATCTCCGCTTCACCAATGGAATGATGGTCACATGCTCCAAGGATCGTTCGATAGCTGTGTGGGACATGAGCACCTCAACAGACATCACCTTACGCAGAGTCTTAGTCGGCCACAGGGCAGCTGTCAACGTTGTGGATTTTGATGATAAGTACATCGTTTCAGCTTCTGGAGATAGGACTATCAAAGTAAGAACTATTTCATTGCTCTTTGTTCTTTTAGTGTCTGCCTTTCCTTTTTTTCCCTCGCCCAAGCACCTATTCTAAATTGGAACAGGAGGAGGCCGTTCAGCCCCTCAAGCCTATTCTGCAATTTAGATCAAGGCTGACCTGTACACCAGCTGCAATGATCTGCCCGAGCTCCATATTGTCCACCCACAAATGCTGATTCCGACTGGATCGGATCAGCTGATCGATTCGCTTTCCAAACTTTTTCCCATTTGGTACATTTCCAACAATGTTTCATGGTAATCTGGGCAACTCAACTCACACATTTGTAGAGTGTTGTTACTGTTCTATTCCACAAAGCCAGCTGAAGGATAGAACTGGAGCCAATCTTTACATGCTTCTATATTTATTTATTTATAGAGTTACACATTAGAAGCATAGACCTCCAAAACCAACAACTGCAGGTTTAATCTGTGGGGGGATCAAGTGAATATCCAGTTAATTCCCACCACTTGAATACATTTAAAAACAATTAATATACAATTAACACACCCATCCACAGGACATCTTGGAGCTCTTCATAGCCAATTAATTATCTATGAAACATCGTCACTGTTGTTCTGGAGGCAAACAGCAAGCCCCCACAAACTGAGATTGATTTAATCTGTGTTGTCAGGGTTACTTCAGGGACAAATATTGGCCCAGGAAAACTCCCTGCTCTTGCTCAAGCTTTTACGTTGACCTGAACAGGGTCTCGGTTTAATGTCAGATCCAATAGTACGACATTCCATCAGTACTGACCCTGGCAATGCAAGGCAGTATAAGTACTGTCCCTCCGACAGTTCAGCATGCCCTTTGCACTGCATTGAAAATGTCAGCCGGACTATGTGATCAAGTCTCGGACTGACTCTGCAAATAGGTGAAATAGTGCACCCCCCCCCCCCCCCCCCCCAAAAATATTCTTCTCAATACTCCTGAGCCTTGAATCATTTATCAGGATTATTCCAAGCTCAGCCAGTCTTCCTGCTCCTTTCTGAGTCAAGAGATTTTTCCCAATTGCTTGCCCTCACCCTCTCTCATCATATTTCCTGATAATTTTGTGAACTAAGCATTTCCTACTTGTTCACCTGTTAACTGTTTTGATATGAGCACCTCCTTCCGTCTCCCTCCCCGCTAGGTGTGGAACACTGGCTCCTGCGAGTTTGTGCGGACGTTGAATGGACACAAGCGGGGCATCGCCTGTTTGCAGTACAGGGACAGACTCGTGGTTAGCGGCTCCTCTGATAACACGATCCGGTATGTTTCTCTCTGTCCACAACAGGTCTTTTTTAAGTGTCGTGAACCAGAGTCCCCATTAAAACTAGTTGCTTATATCAGCCATGAAGCGCTGACCATTATCCACGTACCTTAACTTCCCTCTCAAAGTTGCTGATTCTAGCATCTTTAAATGCTCTATTTATTTCAGGAATAAACAATCCTGGTTAAAACAAATAACTTGTATTTCTGCATCAATTCAGGATGTCACGAAGTAATTTACTGTTCAAGTACTTTTCAAGTCCAGTCACTGTTGTAATGTAGAAAACACTCTTGCCAATTTGCGCATAGCAAGCTTCCACAAAAAGCAATGCGATAATGACGAGATCATTTGTTGATTATTGGATGTTGATTGAGGGAAAAATATTGGCCTGGACATCAAGGAGAACTCGCCTCATCTTCCAGTTGTGGCCATCGGATCTTTTGCATCAACTTGCGAGGGCCTGATGGAAATGTGACTCCTCCCTCTGTACTGCACTTGGGAGTATTATGTGCTCAGGTCAAGTCTCTGAAGTGAGCGTTGAACCTACAATGTTCTGCGTATTCTGTAAATGGGTTTATGGTGCTTCGAAACAAGGCTGTGGTAAACGCCCTCATGTCCTACCCCAAGCAGTTAACTCACCGTTCTATGTTGTTCGCAAACTGCTGCCAATCTCAATAATAAGAGCTTGCATTTATATTGTGCCTTTAAGCTTTTAATGTCATAAAACATCCCAAGGTGCTTCACAGGAGTGTTATCAAACAAATTTTGACACTGAGCTACATTAGGAGATATTAGGACATTGTCACCAAAAACTTGGTCTTAGAGATAGGTTTTAAGGACTATCTTAAAGGAGGAAAGAGAGGTTTGATCTTCACCATTTACCTGTTTTTTGTTGTAGCTTTCCACTGCTCACTGTTATATGTTTTATCCACCCGTCCCTGCTACAGGTTGTGGGATATCGAATGCGGTGCCTGTCTGCGAGTTCTGGAGGGTCACGAAGAACTCGTCCGCTGTATCCGCTTTGATAACAAGCGAATTGTTAGCGGAGCCTACGATGGGTAAGAAAGAACTTGCATTTGTATAGCGCTTTTCACAACTTCAGAACATTCCGAAAGAGCTTCAAAGCCTATGAAATATTTTTTTGAAATCTAGTCATTGTATCAATGTAACATTTCATCCAGAATACGGCCCTCAAATAATGCAGTGCTCCTTAGGTGCTGCCACTCCGACAATTCAGAGTGAGCTGGATTGGAAGTGAAGTGTCATTTGAGCATATTCCATTATCCCAACAATATGAAATTGCATTGGTAAAGTGCCCTCTACAGTAGAGTAGTCTGCATTCTTCTGTACGGTGAGTGTCTGACTTCGGAGTTTGGGACCGTTCATGGCGCTGGCAGAGCAATTGGAAAGTTGTGAGCTGACACGATAACTCGTGACTTTCTGTGTTTATTCAATTTGGTTTTCTCTTTTTTTTGTTTGTTTCAAAGCAAAATTAAAGTGTGGGACCTGGTGGCTGCATTGGACCCCCGATCGCCAGCCGGGACCCTCTGCCTGCGGACACTAGTGGTAAGAGCCCAGCTTCTTGCATGGCACACGTCCCTTGTACTTATGTTACTTCAGGTATCTGCTTTACTCTGAGATTATCCTCAGCCTGAAGTGAGAAAAATGTTGATTTTAAACCGCATTCTGAGATCTCATAGTCATGATGGCACAGAAGGAGGCCATTCGACCCATTGAGTCCATGCAGGCATAAAGTTAACATGAAGGTTCAGCAAGAGGTTAGGAAGCGAAACTACTTGTTTGCCTTTATTGCAAGGTTGGAGGGGGCAGTTGGAGTATAACAATCAGGTAGTCTTGCGGCAGAACTTTGGGACTGTATCTGGAGTACTGTTTACAGTTTTAGTCTCCTTACCTAAGGAAGGATATATTTGCCTTTTGACTGGGTTCAAAAAAGGTTCACTGGATTGATTCTTGTGATGACCGGATTGTCTCAAAAGGAAAGTTTGAGTAGAATCGGCCGATAATTCTCTGAAGTTTAGAAGAATGAGAGGTGATCTCATTGAAGGATGTAACATTTATATAAGGGTTGACAGGATAGATGCTGAGAAGCTGTTTTTCCTGGCTGGAGAGTCTAAAATTCAGGGCCAAATTCTTAGGAAAGGGGTTTAACCTTTAGGACTGAGATGAGGAGAATTCCTTTCTCTAAGGGTTGTGAATGTTTGGAATTCTCTGCCCCAGAGGCACATGGCTGCTCAGTCATTGAGTGGATTCAGTACGAGATTGATACATCTTCAGACACGAAGGGATATGAGGAGAGGATGGAAAGTGGAGTTGATGCATAATATTAGCCATGTCCTGATTAAATGACAGAGCAGCCGTGAAGGCTGAAATGGCCTACTCATGCTGCTACTTTGTGGATAAGACAATTAGGAAACCTAATGGAATACTGGCTGTTCCGACAGAAGTGTGAGGTGATGCATTTTGGCAGAAGTGATGGGGAAAGGCAATATAGACTAAACAGTGCAGTTCTGAAGAGGGACAGAGGGGTTCATGTGCCTAGATCTTTGAATGTGGCTGGACATATTGAGAGAGTGGCGAGCAAAGCATATGGGATCTTGGGCTTCACAAACAGAGGTACTGAGAACAAAAGCAGGGAACTTAGGATGAAACTTGATAATGTTTTGTTTAGGCAACAATTAAGAGTATTGTGTCCATTTCTGGTCACTACTCTTGTAGAAGGATGTGAAGGTCCTCGAGAGAGCACGAAGGAGGTTTTAGCAGAATGGTTCCAGGGATGAGGGAATATAGCTACAAGGTTAGGATTCTGACAGATTGAGATAAGGTAAAGAAAAGCAGTTCCCAGAGTACTTAAGGATTCAGAACTCCGAAGAAGGGTCACTGACCTGAAACATTAGCTCCGCTTCTCTCTCCACAGATGCTGCCAGACCTGCTGAGTATTTCCAACATTTCTTGTTTTTATTTCAGATTTCCAGCATCTGCAGTATTTTGCTTTTATATTCGCTGGAGTTCAGAAGAGTGAGGGGGGATCTCATAGAAACCTATAAAATTCTAACAGCACTTGACAGGATAGATGCAGGAAGGATGTTCCCGATGGTGGGGGAGTCCAGAACCAGGGGTCATAGTCTAAGGATACGGAGTAAACCTTGCGGGACTGAGATGAGGAGAAATGTCTTCACCCAGGGAGTGGTGAGCCTGTGGAATTCGCTACCACAGAAAGCAGTTGAGGCCAAAACATTGTCTGTTTTCAAGAAGGAGTTAGATATAGCTCTTGGGGCAAAAGGGATCAAAGGATATGGGGGAAAAGTGCGAACAGGTTACTGAGTTGGATGATCAGCCATGATCATAATGAATGGCGGAGCAGGCACAAAGGGCTGAATGGCCGACTCCTGCTCCTACTTTCTATGCTCACATTAGCTGATGGTACAACGACTCGGGGAGACAGATTTAAGATTTGGGGCAAGAGATGCAGGGGGATGTGAGCAAGAATTTTTTTTATGCAGCAAGTGGTAATGATCTGGAGCCCGCTGCCTACAAGGATGGTGGATCAGTTGTTTCAAAAGGAAATTGGATAGGCACTTGACAGAAATAAACAGGGCGAAGGGGTAGAGCGGGGGAATGGGACTGACCGCGTTGTTTGACGGAAAGCCGGCAGGGACTTATTGTGCTCTGTCATTATGACTCTGACGAGATGTGGAATATAAAAGTTGAGCTATCATCCATGTAAAACCACTATTGGAAACTATATGAAATTTTGGACTCCACACTATAGGAAGGATGTTGAGGAGATACAGAGGCTACAGCAGAACTTCGCTAGGATGATGCTTAGATGAGAAAATGCCAAGAAAAAGTTCAAGTGCAGGTCATCCATGATCTCATAGAATAGCGGAACATGATTGAGGGGCTGAATGGCCTCCTCCTGTTCCTATGATGTGTGCTTCCTATTTCTATTCCAATCAATGCCATGGGGTTCTGCTAAGTTATGTTTTGGCGTGGAATTCATGTGATTCGCAAAAGCAGCAACTTGTTTGCTGTGTGTCTGACCCCTTGCTCAAATTCACAACAGTTTCAACTGTTGCTCTCTGGTATTGTCTCTCCCAATAACCCCTCCCCGTTCCCAAAATTATGCAAACTGAACAAGATGTTAAACCCAAGTAAATGGGAAATAAATCTCCTGCCAGACACACGAGGAGTCATTTTCTGATTTTGAGTTCTGTTAGGGAGCCACAACCCCTGGAAGTGCATATCGGAAATTCGGGCACAATGCACATGAGTTTCCAACCACTTCAGTTTCCAACATGAGCATCTAGTGAATTAACTTAAGTAGTAGGAGTGCTCACTTGTTAATGAGCCTTTTTCTTGTCTTTTTATAACACTTCCTCCTTCCTCCTATTTGTCTCTCTCCTTGGACAACAGGAGCATTCCGGGAGAGTGTTCAGGCTTCAGTTCGACGAGTTCCAGATAGTAAGCAGCTCTCACGATGACACCATCCTGATCTGGGATTTCCTGAACGTGCCCTCGGAGCAGGGGGACGGCTCACAGTCAGCACCCCGCACTTACACCTACGTCTCCAGATAGGTGCAGGCGTCTCACGTCACACCAGTTATGGTAAGGAACGGAATGTGCGCGCTATCCCTTTTCTCCCACTGGCATCTCCAAAGGTGCACTCTCTGTCCAATAGCTTCACGGCTTGACTTTTCAGATGTCGGGGACATCTGCCCCTTCCCTTTTTCATGATGTTAAGAGTTGACATTTCTCCCCTCTTATCTCTCTCATTCTCTTTAGGATGTCCAAATTACAGCTTTTAGGCACTTAAAAATAACGATCCTGAGCCACACATTCATTCAATGAAGCAATCATTTTGAAGGGGACTCATTTCAGGATATGTGGGACAGCAAGCAGTAGGTGCCTGCCCAGTGAAGAATGAAAGCATTTTTGAGAGAAAAAAGCCCCACACATCATTGCATCAACAGAAGAAGTTTGAACTGGATCTCCACTTCCATCTCAACGTAACCCAGTCCAACCCAATTATTTTGTAAATTTATACATATCGATTTCTTGAAGGAACTTTGAAGACAAAAGAAAAACTAAAAATCTTTTGAAGGGAATAGTGCGAGAGGGGGTCTGGGAATTGGCGATGGGCTGTGCTGAAATGACTAAATCTATCCTGTTGTAGATTTTCTAACTCTCCCTGTTATCAGAATTTGAAGAAGCTCCCCCACTGACGGTACTGAGCCCCAAAGAGAAGAAGGTCCCAGCCATGAGCTGGAGTTGGCGTCAGTCACTCTGGACCTGGGAGCAAGCTGGTTGGAAGTGGGCTGGTTGGCAAGTGGGCGTGAGGTTTTTGGAGAGAAGTGGGTGATGAAACCAGTCAGGCTTTTTCCACATGTTATACAGCTACAGCACCCCTCCCAAATCCCATTCCCCACTGGAAAGCACAGACAGAATTGGGTTCTGCTGCAATTCCTGCCATCGCAACATAGCCTGTGAAGGTTACCCGCTTGGGCATGATGCTGAAAGGCTGCCCTCCTCCTGCCCATGGAACTGTGCCCCAGCAAAACTCTGCCCTTCTGTAGAGGAGGGGAAGAAATGTAATCAATAAAATCAAGAGTTTGATTTTATTTATTTCCTAAGGGGCCTGTTCTGTTGGTGTGTTTCCTGGATAACCAATAAAATGGCGCAACTTTGCGGTAGCGAGCTCGGTGTTGGGATTGTTCTCCTATTTATCGATTTGTCTCACTGTGAAGAACAATGGCACTGTGAACATGTGGCGAAGGGGACTCAATCACTTGACGGAGTCGCATTGTTGCAATGAAGCAGGGACAGGGTCAGGCTTGGCTTTGATTGGGCCCCACAGCTGAAAAGCCTGCTGACCTTAGTTGGTTGGGAACCAAGATTAGCTGCCAGTGGAGTCACTGCCAGCCCCCTGAAAGCTGTACCTGTCCCAGTAAGAGAGCGGCAGTTGTCTGAAGAGCTGTACCCTGGGAAGTGTCGCAGGGACCGCCACCAGCCCGGCTCTAGCTCAGCGACGGCTGCCGTCAGCCCATCTCTGGCCCAGTGACGGCCACCGCTGGCCTGCCCCTACCACATTGAGGAGCCAAGACGTTAAAGATAGAAGAAAACTGTCAGAGAAAAGGCGGCAGTCCAGAAGGGGTCTCAGCACTGCTCTGATCACCACCTATGATGTATAATTGAATGCTATCACTTTCCTTCTGAGATGAAGGCGATGTATTGTGTTGCTAGAAGCCAATGTGCAATTTAAAGTTCCTATTGTACAGATTGTGTATAGTATCTTGTGTTTAGTTTATTTTAAGAAGTATCCTCTATAAACCTCTTTTCTTTTAACACGTCGATGAAACCCCAAGGCTCTTAAAGGTAAAATTTCAGCAGTGTCTTATGACGGCAGGTCCGTGTTGTGGAGAAGTATTTTTTGGGGGGTGTTAGTTCAGATGTGTTGTGTATCTTTCTACAGTCACTTCCCTGGGCAGGGCCACCCACCACCACCCCCCCACCACCTCTCCTAAGGTGGAGACTACAGAAATTTGCTGGTCAAGATTGCCTGAACCGTGCGGAGTTGGGAGGTGCTGCTGTCCTCAGTGTTGTTCCTCAAACTCCAGGTTATTACGCCACTTTGGACATGTAACTGTTGACTTGGGGGTGCGAGGGGGCACGGGCATGGGGGCAAAACAGAATGACCGTGTCACCAAGCCGGGGGCCATGTTACCAGCCCTGGAATCAATCCCTGCTCTGCTGAGTGAGCTGCTCTGAGCTGGGCTAACAGGGGGGGCTGCAGGTGAAGAAGCAGCTGGGGAGGACAATAGGTGAGAAAGGGGTTCATGGTTCAGAGGTGATGTTTCCCACAGTCAAATCATCAAAGCTCATCAGGTCTCGGAGAGTGATGAATGGTTACTCAAACCAGTGTAATTCGGCATCCTTGGAACCTGGACTCCAACACCTTGTGGTGGCGGGGGTGTAGAGAGAAGCACAAAGTTGTTGATGCAGCTCAGTTCTTCTGGAAAAGTATTGCTGGATTCCCCAGAAGTACTTCTGCAGATGGCTGTACCTGTCCTCACCACCATGTCACCGATCCCCCTCTCCACCCCTCCCCCCACCCACCCAATGTTTGGTGGTCATCTAGTGTCAGGCATTGCCCAGGTTTATGAGTGCCGTTTCCACACAATATGATTCCACTCAGTCCCAGCTTCCCATTCACCTTATTTTTCCCCCACCATCTCCCAACCCCACCACCTTGTTTTATCAGTTGACCATGGCTTTGGTAATGATTCGTGCTATTTTTCTACTTTTTCTTGTTGTCTTGTTCTGTGGATTATTTATGTAGTCTTTTTAAAAACAAAAAATGCAATCTTTTAAGATATGTGATTCGTGATTAAATTGCATTTTATTATTCTCCCAACGGGCAAAGAGTTCAAATGTCAGAATTTTTTTCTTGATAACACCACCTTGAAACTCCAGCCAGCCGCTTGGGGCTCTTGCCTCCATTTAAATGTCCAAGCTGCATGAATAGGTCCAAACACTGACTAACAACACGTTCATTCCTGCCTGCTCAGCATTGTGTCAGTCCAGAATCTGGAGCACTTTTTCCATTCTTTATGTTGTTTGCTTATCTGACCATCTGTCTTAATTTTGCTGAATTATAAAATGCTCATATGTAGCTGTCCAGTCACATGATGTTGAAGAAGTTTACAACACAGAACAGACCATTCAGCCCAGCTCATCTGTGCTGGTGTCTATGCTTCACTCAAGCCTCCTTCCATCCTTTCTCATTTCTCCTTATCAGCTTATCCTTCTATTCCTTTTTCCCTCGTGCTTATCTGGCTTCCTTTTGAATACTTCTATGCTGTGAGTCTCAACTACTCCCTGTGGTAGTGCATTCCACATTCTCACCCCTCTCTGGGTAAAGAAGTTTCTCCTGAATTCCCTATTGGATTTATTCATGACTATCTCATTTTTATGGCCCCTAGTTTTAAACTCCCGCACAAGTGAAAACATCTTTGCCAGATCTACCCTATCCAAATTCTTTCACAATGTGAGGTCTGATCACCACTCAACCTGTTGTCCAGAGAAATGACCCCAAAATGGCCCAAGCCCCAATTCTTTATTTTCCTTAAGGAGGTAAATCCTATCCCCACAAGCTTCACTTTGCAAATCAAAGTGATGAAAATCATCCAGTACTGACCTGTTTGCTTCCCAGCTCCCCTCCGCTGTT
Organism: Heterodontus francisci; assembly: GCF_036365525.1. Taxonomy (NCBI): domain Eukaryota; kingdom Metazoa; phylum Chordata; class Chondrichthyes; order Heterodontiformes; family Heterodontidae; genus Heterodontus; species Heterodontus francisci. The sequence goes on from NC_090417.1 coordinate 17,674,994, forward strand.
TGCTCACCCATGCAGGGGAGGGACTTGTATCCATTGCCTATAATGGAACTAAGGAGCATACTGAAACCCTCAATTTCAGGGGCATGC